>NC_044326.1:70103783-71353783 GCF_007399415.2 Gopherus evgoodei | reverse complement strand
GGGAGGGGGGAGGTAATGAGTGTAGTAAATGCATGCCTCCAAGATTTTACATTTAACAGGGACAAAAGCTTTCTTCTGTCAAATTAATTTGGTAACCCTGACAATCTGAGACATTTTAAGAGCTTAAAAAGCTAAAATGACCTTGCTTTCTAAAGACAATTTCTGATTCCATTAGGGCTTTGTTATGTACTGATCCTGTCCAAAAAAATTATATCTTAGTATGAAAAAAGATGTAATTCATCTACATTCATTTAATCTTGTTGTATACCTGCGGAGAGCAATGCAGTAGATAATTGGACAGCATTTATTTTTGATGACTCTTCCCTGGCTAATAGACAGTTCTACCATATTTCTTTCTTTGCATAAATAAAGGTCATGTTGCCATCAGCATCTCTTTTATTTGGCAACTATATGTTTATGCAGATAGATTGTATTTGTGCAAACAAAGACCAAAAAGTACTTGTGCATGTTTATTTACTGCTTTGTGCTTCTTAGATATACCATAGGAGACACTAATGATGTGTGAAGTTGTCCTATTTACAAGTCATCCCATATATTATCCAATATTATAATTTTGATAGGATTCACGGGGAGAGAAATATTTTATGGCTCTCAGGATTTTAAGAAATTATTTTGTTCAACTTTTTTTTTTATTCAAACTATGCCCAAGTATCTTCCTGCTGCAGATGGACAATTTAGGAAGTTTATAAATATGTGCATGCTTCAGCAATCTGTCAGATACAGTTTGTCTGGTTTTTTAAATGTTGCTGATTTGTGCCCCAAAAAAAAGAGTAACTCGCTGCTAGAAATTGTACATGATTTATTTTAATAGGATTGGGTTAAATCAGGTTTCCAAACCTCTGTGCAGCTCCAGACATAGTGGAAAGTCTATGGAGAAGAAGGGAGAGCAAGCATGGAGGAATAGAAGTGGGCCAGATTGTGGCTAGTGCATGCTGCAGGCCTTTGGAGACACAACATCTTATAGTTGAGAGGAATAAAAAAAAACAAACCCTTTGCCCTTAAATAGTGGCTTATTCCTACTGGTATTCTGGCTAATGCATATTGGGGCTGAATATTTTGTGCCGCAGAAAATGTTTTTTCTGAATTTTCCTGAGGATACAGGGACTGTTGTATTCTGTCTGATAGTAAAGGGTGACCTTCGTTCAACAGCAACTACAAAAAAAGAAAAGTGCCAAATTCAGTATTCAAGAACTTAAATTTAAAGAAAAGGATTGTGATCTGAAACGGAGGTGATGCAGAACAGAATGTGTCTATCTCCAAAAATACATTTCACCTTTAGTGAAAACCTGTGGATATGTCATTTAAAACCTTTTTGGGTGGGAAATCGAGCTAGCATTATGTCACTTGGCAAGGTGGCACAAGTAACCTGAAAATGCATAGCCACCCAACAGAAATAAAAGCCTGCCTCATGCTTTCTGTCAGCAAATGCAAACTGGAGGAGTTTTCTACACTTTCTACACTCCTTTCAACATCTGTGATCACTAGGGCTTTTTTTATTGCAAAGTCAGATCAGGCATGACACTATGAATTGCTAATTACATCCACATCTCCTTCCAATATGTACATTCTTTAAGGTGATGTGGGTTCCTCGTAGCCTGTGGTTATATCCATTTTCAAAACATCAGTGCTTTAATAGTCAGGATTTTTGAAATATTATTGAATTATACTTAATTATATTCCTGTGCACTTTTCCATGTCATTTTTTAGCATTGAAAAGAGTAAACAGGCAACCTGTAATGTTAACTCTGGGCCAAAATGTGCATTAATTAGCTGGGACCAAATTATCTTGTGTAAAAAAACAAAACAAACAAACAAAAAAAACACATTCAAGGGACTAAAGGATCCTTAAATTGAAACTTGTGGAGTTCCCAGCTAATCATCTCATTGAGGGATGGTGAGTGCCATTTTCACCTCAGCTGACAAAAGATTCTGGTGTGGCCACAAAAAGTTAATTCAGAGAGAGTGACAGCCCTGTTTGCTCCTGGGACCATCAGCCCATGGAGCTGCTGGTAGAGATACAGGCATTGACTAGTTCTCCCAGTGTCCACCACTCTCTTGCTCTTCCAGATACAACCTTTGGCCCTCTCAGAAACACCTGTGTGTCCATTGAATCTAATAGGTCCCTTAGGATCCAGGCTATCATGGAAAACCACTGACTATGACCACAAACAAACCTTCTCTTCTATGGCAAATTTTCAAGGGTTTAGAGAGGGATAGGGCCATGGAGTGAGTGGTCATTCATTGGCCATACTGTTTCTAGACATCTCATTTCCCATCTACTCCATCAGGTCTCCGAACTGCTGTAGGAAAGAAGAAAAACCCCTCCCTGGCCCAGCCAATCTGACAATAAGGGAAAAATTCCTTTCCAGTTCCAAAAATCCATAGTGCAGTGCTCACAGCAGGCTAAAAAACTTGATCCTTTGCTAATCACAGGGTGAGAGCTCAGTACAGAAAGGTAACTTTCCATTTGTGTATATCATATAGAAGTTTTTGAATAAGTAAGTGTTTGAATAAATAATCTCTCTATAATCATTTCTATAATAATTTTGATTTAAAGAGATTAAAAAATAAAAGGACTAGTTTTTTGTAAAATATTTAACAGTCGACAATTGTTCACAAATTTTATTTTTGATATGGTCATTTTTTAATGATTTTTTTGGAAAAATTTAATCCAATTCTGAAAGAATTGGTGCTTTATAGCATACTTTAGTTAATACTTTTGATCTATTTAAATGAAACTTTTGGGGGAAAAACCTTTTAAATATATTTAATTACAATCTGTGCAGTATGTTCCATTCAAATCAGTGAGTGTGAGAGAGACAGGGACTGAGAGAGAGCAAGGAAGTGAAGTAGTCACGTAATGAAAATTAGTATCCTTTAATCTTTACAGAATAATTCAGAACTAATTTTATGGACTGTTGTTCCTTTAAAAAAAATTATTTCATGCCTATAGCAATAAAGAAAGCAAAGATAGTGTATGCAAACAAACAAACCATGTTTGAATGCTTAAAACAGTTGATTTATTTGTATGCAGTTGAAAACTGTAACTGATGCACTCAGTTTTTCCATAACCCTTTTTTCATCTTTTTTTTGCATTGGCAGTTTCATCATTATTGTAAATGGCCATCTTCTGTTGTCTGTGATTATTGCCTAATATGCTGCAATACATAGGTTGTTGAGAGTGCGATTTAAAATGTGTATTATTTAAGTGGATGGAATGCTCTCAAGAATTTTGAAATTTCATTCCTATTTTCTTCTTGAACTTCTTCCTTGGGCGATCCACTGAAGGAAGGCTGCATACTGTTCCTTCTCAAACCTATTAGTGTGAATCAAATTGCCAGGTGCAGATTGTAAGCTTTTGGGGGCAAACAGTGTTTACTGTTCTGGGTTTGTATAGTGCTTAAGCATTCTTGGTTGGTCCTTGTGCACTAAAATAATTACCATGAATAATGATGATTATCAATAAATAATATGATTCCTTGAAAGCAAATGGCACCTTTTTCTCTTGGTCTGAAGGCACTACTTCTGTTGAATTCCTAGTCCCTGTCAGCCTACTTGAGGTTAGGATCTGAACTCCTGCTGCAGGAAAACTGGACTGGTTTCTTCATCTCCCGCCATCACCTATACTATTCTTAAACTACCATTCTCTCTTATTTTGTTGTACCTTGCCTCCTTCCTATGGTGGACAACTTCTCTTCATGTAATTGTCAAGCTTTTTGCTATTCAAGCGATATTAAGAAGGGGTAATTATCATTCTCATATTAAAAAAAAAGCGATTTAACCATAGATGATTGTAAAATAGTGTTTTATAAAATGGAATCCAACAAAGTCAAAATTTGGGTTTTGTTTGTTACCTAAAACCAGAACATCTGTGGAAGAGGTTGTATCTCACAATTTAAAACCCTTTCAAGTGGGGAATATATACTTCTATAAACAAAACAACATGCAGTGTTTAAATACTCCGTCAAATAATGAATTGTTTTAGTCCAAAGTGGTTTCAGACTTCCATTTCCTCGCTGAACACAGATAATAACTTGCATTCCAGTCTGCTGTAATGGTTTTTGCTTTCTCTATTTGAATACTTTTAGAATTCATGCAAAGCCCATTAGAAGGAATGTGCTTGTCGTGGTAATAAAACAATTATGTTGACAGAAAAATCTATGATGAAATGGCTTGCAACTCATGTAGGACATCTAATTAATTTTGCACACACTGGATTGAGTTTTAGCAACCTGCTTATGGGAAAAAACTCAATTTGATTATGCTTAAATAGCACTACAAAAAAGAATCAGTATACTCTATTATGAACTCTGAAAATAACTGGAATTGGGAGAAAAGAATTTAATATCACTATTCTTTTCCTCTATGATGATGATTTTTACTGTAATAGCCTGTTAAGGAGGCCCACAGGATAGAGTCTCTGTGCTTTATAAATCAACTGTGAATTGTTTTTGTGATGAGAGAATATTAACCTATAGAACACTAGCTTATTGCATATATTCTTGCTCACAATGGTTTGCATGATAAGTTATTGGTTTTCATATTATCATACTTGTACCAGCCTATAAGAAATAACTTTCTCTTACCTTTTTTTAACTGCTGTACTATTCATTGTGCTGGCCTTCTGCACATGGCTGTATTTCATCTTTTGTGAATAGCAAAATGTTTCTTTAGTAGAAAAACGTGAGGCTTTTTTTGTGTATTTGTCACTTAAAAACATTGAGATAGGTATCTGTCTGACAACTGGATGTCAGGAAATATGTTGATCTTCTATGAACGTTTTGCTTACATGTTTCCACAGCACAGTGCTGCTTGCTGCCAGTGCCCATATAGTAGGACAGTAGACGCAGATTTTCTAGCTGCCATTATGTAACTAGATGATGTGGCTATGATTTCCCTTTGCTACATGTTGAGCAGCTCAGCATGTTCCTGCAGTGTGGAGGTACATTGGTTCTTATGATTGGTGTGTGGAGTACAAATAAGCTTGGAAGTATGAGTTTTATTGGTATTGTCATTAAATGTCAATTTTACTATACACATACAGACCAACTATATATATACAAAATATACATATATATTTATATTTATACAAAATATATAGTTTCAATGATCTTTGTATATTTTGTATAAATAAAATTTTGTATATATAAAGCTTCCATTGAAGATGATTGAAATTTACACATAGGTAAATTATGAAAAATGCTGCTTGAGAACTCATCTTGATTTAAGGCTACTTACTTTGTATATTTTGACAAGTCATGTTGAAAATATGTATTTTAACAGTTATAAGGCGTTAACTTTTTGAAAATCAATTGTTACTATCGTTAAATAATTTTCACAATTTCCCCCATAATTTCCTGCAACTGTGAAAATTTTAAATCCTTAAAAATAAACTTACTTTGTGTCAAATTTAGAAAATTGAATTCTGCAAACTGAAGTTTTAAGCTTTTGAGAGAGTGACTCTTATTTGTACAGCTCATGGTAGAGATTGGAATCTCTAGACATTAGCATAATATAAATATTAAATCTAATAAATTGAATATTTCTCATCAGAAAATATTTTCAAATAACCTTTTATGTCAGAAGATCATAAAAAAGAGTTAGTTTGTCCATAAACCAAGCTGATGGTTGCACCATTGCTCTCAATAACTACACCATTGACTTCTCTCACTTCAAGACATCCAACTGAACAAATATTTTAACCATACTGTGGGGAAAAAAACATTATGCAATACTTACTGAATCAATATGAGAAGAAGGGCGGCCACTTGGGTTGGGTAGAATTAAGATTCTGATTGTTGTGTGCATGTAACTTGTTGCAGAAGTACTCTTAATTTTCTGGTGTCAAGTATCAGAGGGTAGCCGTGTTAGTCTGGATCTGTAAAAGCAGCAAAGAATCCTGTGGCACCTTATAGACTAACAGACGTTTTGGAGCATGAGCTTTCGTGGGTGAATACCCACTTCCTCAGATGCATCTGAGGAAGTGGGTATTCACCCACGAAAGCTCATGCTCCAAAACGTCTGTTAGTCTATAAGGTGCCACAGGATTCTTTGCTGCTTTTAATTTTCTGGGTTTCTAATATTTCCTCTTTATTTAATTATTGTCTTTTGGATTTTTTAACTGTGACATTCTTGGTAATAGACTGATATGTACCTTCAAACGTAACTTGGCTGTACTACACTTCTTTTCTTTGGAAATTGGTTTATTCATTTATTGGTTTGGTGTTGTAAAAATGTTAAAGAAGCTAAACATCACCATCCTGTTTTTGAAAGGACAAATGGTTGTGGCTCTCCTACACTATCCCATTTTACTGCCTTTAATTTAGTTACAGAAATGCACTGCATGAAGGATTACACTCATGCACTCATGGGCTGTGAACTTGCTTCCTCAGAGCTTGAGTGTGGGTGTCATTGCTGAAAACTGCTGAGGAAAGCAGTTTGTTTTGCTTTAAACAGAACTGTGCTGCTTCAAGACTAAGGTCAGCTCCTGGTAACAAGTCTTTAACAGCTATTTCACTGTTTCTCTGGAAAGTGACTTATCTGTAGATGGCCATGCAAAGTTGCCCAAATACAGTCAACTTTTATGAATATTGTGTTTAAATATGTAGATGGAAATGAATTAGCTTAACTAATAATAATGACCTGCAAATCTGATTTTTCTTCTGTGTAAGAGTTGGAAAGTACAGCTGCTAATTAAAAGATTTAGATTAAGCCATGATAAATCAAAGAGAGGCAAAACAGCTCATTTCTGCTTCTCTGATGAGGAAGCATTGTGACTATAAACAGACATTTTTTGCTGTTTTTCTGCATGGCTTCAGGGAACTAGTAGTTGTCAAGGAGAATTGAAATAGAGTGATTGATGTGATAAGGTAAAAAGTAGGTGATATAATCTTCCTCCCAGAAGGCATCTTGTTTCTTAGTGCATAAGTTGTTTTACAAGGGAAGGCTTAAAGTAGATTGATTATGCATGAGGTAGAGTAAGATAGAAGAATTAACCACGATAACACAGTATTCATCTAGACAGTTTCCTTTATAAACAGAGCCAAAAATCTATGCAAGTGATGATAATGAAACCCAAACCACCTTAGGGTAGAGTATAATTGAGAGATTTATTGTATCAAACAACAAGGAGTAAACCATATTTATATTCCTTTTGTAGCATAGAGAATTCATTTATTGCAACAGGAACAATTTTTTTTTCCAACTGGATATGGATCCATGTTACTGCTTGTCACTTGAATATATTGTCAAGTCAACCAAAATGACAGCAGATTTGGTGTTTCCTGGAGAGCAGATCTTCAAAAAGCCCTGAGTTAGTGTGTCACTAACTTGCAACAAAACTATATATAATGTCTGTGAATATCATGTAACATGTTTTATATATTAGACTTATGATTCATATGTGAACTAAGTAACATGTATTGTAATGGATATACAAATTTTTCCTAATGGAGAGGCAGAGATAAAGTTGCAAAGGATCCTGTGGCACCTTCTTTGCTGCTTTTACAGATCCAGACTAACACGGCTACCCCTCTGAGAGTTAAAGTTGTACATTTTCTGACTTTTGACTGCTAGGCAAAGGCAACCTTAATCTTCTATCACTATAATTTACTTTCCTTTTAAAGTGAAAAAAAATATCCTTAGGATGTGATGATGTTCCCCTTTCCCCCTCTATTCATACATTCATGTTTGCATCTGTCTGCTGGCTCCCTTTTCTCTACCCTATCAAACATAAGCTACGTGTATTCATTTTCAAGGTCATTTCAGACCTATCCCCACCCTACCTGTTATCTTTCTTTCTATGTAGAAAAGTCAACTCTCATTTCTGATCAGTCCATGATGTCAGCCTCCATTGCTCATTTGTTAGATTTTCAGACAAACACCTTTGTGCTTTCTTGTATGCTGCCCCCTAATATGGGAGAAGCTCTTTCTGAACATCTTACTCCTTATCTTCCTTCAGATCTCTCCTTAAAATTCTCCTCTTCCGTGAAGCCTACAAAAATATTTTCAAATAACCTTTTATGTCAGAAGATCATAAAAAAGAGTTAGTTTGTCCATAAACCAAGCTGATGGTTGCACCATTGCTCTCAATAACTACACCATTGACTTCTCTCACTTCAAGACATCCAACTGAACAAATATTTTAACCATACTGTGGGGAAAAAAATATTATGCAATACTTACTGAATCAATATGAGAAGAAGGGCGCCCACTTGGGTGGGGTAGAATTAAGGTTCTGATTGTTGTGTGCAAAAAGCTACTGGGATGCTACCACCATCCTACCATGCTGACTTATTAGTTTTTTTCGTTTTGGTTTTTGTTTTGGTTTTTGTATTCCTTGTCAGTCTGTCTGTATCCATCTGTTATCTCTTACCTTATATTATAAGCAGTTTCGGGAGGGGTGTCATAAACAGATAGCTAATGGTTAATGTCTCTTTCACCTATAAAGGGTTAACAAACAGTGACCTGCAAACACCTGATCAGAGGACCAATCAGAAGACAAGATACTTTCAAAGCTCGTGGAGGGAAGCCTTTGTTTGTGGGTTTTGGGTTTGGCTTTGGCTTTGTTCTCTCTCAGTCCTGGACGGGGCTAGAGGTGTAAACAAGTTTCTGCCAATCTCCCTGCTATAGTCTCTTATCTGTTCAGAATTGTAAGTAGAAAAGGCGGTCATAGTCTTTTAATTTGTTTTCTTTTTCATTTGCATATGTGTACTTGCTGGAAGTAGCTTAAATTGTGTTTCTGCTGGAGAAAGTTTCTTTCTATTGTTTATAAGTTGAAAGACCCTGTAACTTTTTACCATCTAAAGTGCAGAGATAAACCTTTTACTTTTTCTTTCTTTTTTTTATTAAAAGCTTTGCTTTAAGACCTGTTTCGTTTCCTTTTCCCCTTGTTGAGGCTGGAGGGAATTGAGTCTGTACTTAACAGGGAAGGAGAAGGGGGGGAAGGGTGGAATCCCTTTGTTTAGATTCATGGAGCTTGAATCTGTATAATTCTCCAGGACCCAGCGAGGGAACACCTGGAGGGGAGGGGAGGAGGAAGAAGGGAATGGTTTATTTCCCTTTGTAGTGAGACTCAAGGAATCTGGGTCTTGGGGTCCCCTGGGAAGGTTTTGGGGGGACCAGAGGGTATCAGGCCCTAAAAGAATTCCTGATTGGTGGCAGCGCTACAGATCTAAGCTGGTAATTAAGCTTAGGGGAATTCATGCTAGTACCCATATTTTGGACACTAAGGTCCAGATTTGGGAATTATATTATGACAAGGAGGCTATCTTTTTCTTCCGTGTTTGTACGGTGCCTAGCACAGTGGGGCCCTGGTCCATGACTAGGGCTCCTAGGTGCTGTGCTATGATAAATATTGAGTAGTACTTTAGTCCATAGGTATTGCCATTTACAATGATGGAATGAAACATGTAGAACCACTCAAGTGTTACTCAGAATGCTCAAAAAGGGGACAGCATTGGACCCTGTGTGGAACTATTTGCCTAGGCATCACCGGAACATGAAATCATGCACAGAGGTTGTGATCTGAAGGAAGGAGCCCTCTCCTACACATCTCAGGAAGTTCAAACAAGAGAGCCTATCTTCACTGAAGTTTAGGACAGGGTGGATTTGATTTAAATCAGAAAGTCTCTATTTAATCATGGTTTTCTACATAAAAGTGCATTCCTGTTGGTTGTTATAACCTTAAGACATATTCTTCACAATTCAGAGATAGATATAGGTTTCATTTTTAGAAGGTACACACTACACATTTTTAAACAGTGATTTATTTTGAAAACTTTTCAGATTAGTTTTACAGCTATATCAGAATATGATTGGTTATTTCATTTTTAGCAAAGGTAATAGAAGCAGATATTTATGAAGTCATTGGGACGGTTTTCTTGCCATGCTGTATTAGGAGGAGAACATCACCAGACAGACATTTAAATTGTTTTATTTAACTAAAGCAACAATGTTAAGTAGTCTGGATTTTTTTCTTCAACAGCAAACATATAATATTTTAACAAAACAAGCATATGTCCCTTGCTTCTCACATTTATCTCCAGACTTCTCGTTGTCCAGATCTATTCTGCCCCAACAATCTTCTATTTGCTGAACTTCTTGACGCTTTGCACTTTTAAAGAGAGGTACAGGATTGACTCTGTGTACACAAATTTACAGAGGGACAATAGAGTTGAGGTCCGTTATTTCTTACCTCTATATATTTATTTATTTAAAACGTTGTTGTTAACAAGCATGTTACCTCTGGAGACACAAATCCACAGTTTGAGAACTGCAAAACTAAGCATGTCTGATGGCATCTTCTACCATTGGGTAGATCGAAAGTTTAACCTAAATAATCTATACAGAAGCCTATGGAACCCTATAAGATTGGATCCCTAATCTATGAATTATTGGAACTCATTTACAAAACTTTTCTTAAACATTATATGAATATATTGTCTTGTACTATGGAATTAGAATTTATAATCCCTATTCCACGATGAGATATCTTTGAGCTATAATGTATCTTAATTAAAACTATCTTTAGATAGTTTTTTTTCCCCCTCAAAAAGCATTTTATCAAAAAAATTTGATTTAAATTTAAAAAAATATGATTTTCTTTTTAAATAATTGATTTTTATCCACCCTGGTTTAGGAGCAGTGTATCTTACTTTTTGAGATGGGCAGTGGCAATGCTTTAAAAAATTGTACTTCCTGCAAGAGCAGTACAACTGTTATGATTTGTAGTGCTTTTTAGCAACAATATTAGTGAGGCAAGTTGCATATGGGTAACTATCCTGTGTGCTACCAAAAGCTTAAAAGAAAAGGAAATAAAAGGTAGAGAAAAATGAAATATATCGAGCCTTTGGCAAACACTTCAGAATTTCTCATTGGGCACTCTACATTGTTACTACCGCTTTGCAGCTGAGTTTCATGGCTTTAGGGAGCTGTCTCTTGAACTGGAGATTCTCCTGGTGAGTGAGACTTGGCTCACACTCCAGATTTAAGCTTTAATACAAGCTCTGTCTTTAATTTCTTTAACATTATGGATTGCAAGCTGCATGAGGTCTGTCTTTCCTTGCTATGGTATTTTATGGTATTTTGAGATTGTGCACTAAACATGTTTCACAGGTGTGTTTTATTAGATATTCCAACTGGGAGACCAACAATATCTTACCTAATGGAGCAGAATGAAATTAGCTTCCTAAAACTCCTGTTTATTATAATAAACTGTCTCATTCTCAGGAGAATATCTGATTCATTATTTGCCTGAAAATATCTCTAGCTAGCTGGAATAGTAACCTGGCAGATAAGATTATGCATTTGAGGAACTTTATGCTGAAGAGATACTGTTTTTGTTGTTCTACAAGTGATATTGTAAAGACTCAGGAGAGCATCTTATTGTTAACATAATAGGGGTAGAACAGCAGAAGATACTTTGTGGAATGGCTCTCAGGTGAGCCCCAAGATTAACATATGTTTATGCTTGTTTTACATTTTAAACTTTTGCAGTGTTCCCACGGCTCTCTAATCAGATCTCTTGCCCTACCAGCAGATTACAGCACAGCAATTGAAAATATTCTGTTTGTGGTGTCTCAAAGCACATGTTAATGACTCCGCATTTGAACAGTGTAAAATAAAATAAAATAAAAGTTTATTGACTGTGGGAGACAATGAAAACACGATGTGTGTAAAGTGCCAGTACCCTAGTGGCCTTGTGTAAACAGTGAATAATAAGCAAAGTTTATATTGATTTGAATGATGTGTGGAAAAATGTTTTTTCTTCATTTCCGATTAAAGTATGTGTCATAAACAGATAGCTAAGGGTTAATGTCTCTTTCACCTGAAGCACCTGACCAGAGGACTAATCAGGAAACCGGATTTTTTCAACTTTGGGTGGAGGGAATTTTGTGTCTGAGGTCTTTGTTTTCTGTCTGCCTGCTTTCTCTGAGCTTTGGAGAAGTAGTTTCTGCTTTCTAATCTTCTGTTTCTAAGTGTAAGAACAAAGAGATCAGATAGTAAGTTATATGGTTTCTTTTCTTTGGTATTTGCATGAATATAAGTGCTGGAGTGCTTTGATTTGTATTCTTTTTGAATAAGGCTGTTTATTCATATTTCTTTTAAGCAATTAACCCTGTATTTGTCACCTTAATACAGAGAGACCATTTGTATGTATTTTTCTTTCTTTTTTTATATAAAGCTTTCTTTTTTAAAACCTGTTAAAGTTTTCTTTACTGGGAAATTTCAGGGAAATTGAGTCTGTACTCACCAGGAAATTGGTGGGAGGAAGAAATCAGGGGGAGATCTGTGTGTGTTGGATTGGCTAGCCTGATTTTGCATTCCCTCTGGGTGAAGAGGAAAGTGCTTTTGTTTCCAGGACTGGGAACGGAGAGGGGGAGTCACTCTGTTTGGATTCACAGAGCTTGTGTCTGTGTATCTCTCCAGGAGCACCTGGAGGGGGGAAGGGAAAAAGGATTATTTCCCTTTGTTGTGAGACTCAAGGGATTTGGGTCTTGGGGTCCCCAGGGAAGGTTTTTCAGGGGGACCAGAGTGCCCCAAAACACTCTAATTTTTTGGGTGGTGGCAGCAAGTACCAGGTCCAAGCTGGTAACTAAGCTTGGAGGTTTTCATGCTAACCCCCATATTTTGGACGCTAAGGTCCAAATCTGGGACTAAAGTTATGATAGTATGTTATACCTATCAAAGCATCCGCCTCCCCATCATGGGAATATGACTATTACTAGAATGACTGTATAATTCTCAGTTACTGCTGCTACTTTTTGTTTTACTGGCCACTTTTGGATTTGTTTTTGTTAAATTCAGTTGAGTTCTTTAGTTAAGTCCTGTTGTAGCCATTTTCCTTCCTGGGGTACAATTTTCAAATGCCTAAGTGTTTTAGGAGACTAAGGCATGCTCTACACATAGATTTTGTACCCATATAACTCTTTCAGTTGGGGATGTGATATTTTTACTGATACAGTTATACTGGTACAACCACCAGCACGGATGCAATTGTACCCGTATAAAGTTGCCTTAGACTGCTATACATATCCCTTTTCTATATGAGAAAGGGATATGCCAGTATAAGCACTTTAACATCAGTAGAATTGTGGCCATATTAGGAAGATTTTACCTCTTGATATTGCTATGGTTAAAGGGATACAACTTTTGTGTGTAGAAAAGGTATAAGTCCCATTTTCAAAAGTGCCTAAGTCACTTCTTCTAAAAATTGGATTTTAAGAGCTTAAGTCACTTAGATGCTTCTGAAAATTTTGACTCTGGTCTCAGAACTGCAATAATTTTGATGTAAATTAAATTCCAGATTGCATGCATGCATTTTGTATTTTTTTGCATGCACATGAGTAGTGCTATTGAATTTATTTCAGTGGGATTATTCAAGTGCATAGTTATTCATATCAGAGGTATTTGCAGGATTGGGGACCTAAATATTAGGAAATATTGAGTGAAAATAGGATATTAAAACTGTGAGTTACTGAACTGAATTCTCCGCTGATTCAAATTGGTTTAACTCCATCAAAGTCAATGGAGCTGTGCCAGATTATGCCAGCAGAGAATGTGCTCCATTTTTTTAAGGGTGTGGTGAATACACATTTCCATTTACGTTGCCCCCCCCCCGCAAGAACATTCATTTACTGTTAATATACCATACACTGGGTAAATGTCTTGATTTTGATATGCAAGGCAAAATTTCAAACCATTTGAAAGCCCTAAATGAGTAGTTTGATATGCTTGCAGTTAACGAATTTGCCATTACAAATGACTCCTTGCAGATTCAAATAAGGGCTTCTCAATTTTTTTGAAAATTTGAGTCTCATTTACAATTTTTCTGAGAAGCTACCTTGTAGAGATTTGGGGATTTTAAAAATGTATTAATTTTAATACTTTGCAGCATGACTACAGACAGCTGACTATTCAAATTCTGCATATTTGTTTCTATCTGGTAATTTAGAGACTTGAATGTTAAAATGTTGGATGCATGATAAACACTGAATTAAGAAAGCATCTGTCATGTTATACTAGTACATTATGCCAATGTAATCCACAGCGAACCTTAAGTGAGCACAAGGCAAAATTTACAAAACTTCCTAGAGGTAATTTCACATACCAGCAGGTATATATGTTCCTAGACTACTTGCAATTAAGTGAAACATGCAAATCGAAAAATAGGCTTTTGATTAAATCTATAAGGCAATTTTTGGATTGGGTATAGTTTTCAGGCTGTTTTGTCATGTGGCTTGAGGTAACTTGATATACAATTGTCATAAACAGATAGTTAAGGGTTAATGTCTCTTTTACCTGTAAAGAGTTAACAAACAGTGAACCTGAAACACCTGACCAAAGGACCAATCAGGAGACAAGATACTTTCAAATCTCGGTGGAGGGAAGCCTTTGTTTGTGTTTTTGGGGTTTTGCTTTGTTCTCTCTGGGTCCTGAAAGGGACCAGATGTGCAACCAGGTTTCTTGCCAATCTCTCTGCTACAGTCTCTTATATATTCCAAATAGTGAGTATTAAGTAGAAAAGGCGGTTATAGTCTTTTGATTGTTTTCTGTATTTGCAGATGTGTATTTTGGTGGATGGATTTTGGTTGGTATTTGTGCTGGGGGGAGACTTCTTTCTAGTGTTTATAAGCTGAAAGACCCTGTAATATTCCATCTTGATTTTACAGAGATTTCTTACTTTTTTTTTCTTTTTTATTAAAAGCTTTTCTTTTTAAAAAACATGATTAATTTTTTTCCCCTTGTTAAGGCTCAAAGGAACTAAGTCTGTACTCACTAGGGAATTGGTGGGAGAAGGGAAGGAGGAGTGGGGGAGGAAAGGTGAATTTCCTCTGTGTTTTAGATTCACGGAGCGTGAATCTGTCTATCTCTCCAGGATAGCCCAAGGAGGGAAAGCCTGGGAGGGGGAGAGAAGGGGGAGAAAAAATCTGATTTTTCTGTGTTGTGATTCAAGGAATTTGAATCACGGTGATCTCCTAGTGTACCCAGGGTGGGAAAGATCTGGGAGAAAGCAAGGAGAGGGAGGGGAAATGGTTTATTTCCCTTTGTTGTGAGACTCAAGGAATTTGGGTCTTGGGGTCCCCAAGGAAGGTTTTTGGGGGGACCAGTGTGTCCCAAAACACTATATTTTTGGATGGTGGCAGCCTATGAGATCTAAGCTGGTAATTAAGCTTAGAGGAATTCATGCTGGTACCCCATCTCTTGGACTCTAAGGTTCAGATTGGGGAATTATGCCATGACAACAATAATCTAAAATGTATATGTTATGTCCAGAGTTCTATTTGGTTTCAATGACAGCATGCAAACAACTATTGCAAGTACATGCAAGAATTGTTTAGTTCATTACATGCATCAATTATTAGAAACAAATTACTTCCCAAATGCTAAAACGATCTAACCAAATGTTCCTCTTGAGTTGTGAGCCCAAATGTGCACTGATTCTGGATAAGAACATTTCAGTACTGGCAATAGACTGTTCATTTTTAAACTATGACATGGAACAATTATAAACAGTGACTGCCAGTAAAAGATTAACCTATTTGTACAACTCATAAAATACATAGTTAAAATATTAATTTGTGGAAAATATGAAGGCTGAATAAATGTTAGACATGCAAAATGCATTATTTTGAAACTTTAAGGGCAAGTTTTTTAGAGGTGAGTAATACATTGCCTGATATAGTGGCAATTATAAGGATACAGTTTTCCAAACAGGCTTCTCAGGTAGTTTTAACTTCATGCCTTCCATTGTACTCAAGGTGTTTGAATATATTTGGGCTACAGAAATCCTCCACAAAGTACACACCTGTGGCATTCTCTGGAGCCCAGTTCTTCAGTGACTTTGTGTGCAGGATCACAGTAGAACTATAGGAAAGAGCAGTGGGGACCTGGCCACTCAGATCTGCTATCTGTGTTCCCTGAGGAGCAAAGATGCAAAGAGGATGCAGCTGCTGCTCTGCCAAAAGAGAGGACTCCTTCTCTGTTCTATTTTCCCTCAACCACCGAGACCCACACATACTTTTGCTTGACACAGGGTTGAATGGAAGGAATTTGCAAAATTTACCCAAATTTTCTACAGCAGATTAAGTCATTTAATACTGCACAGTCAAATAGATTAGATTGATACTGCTATTCCTTACCTTGAGTTTTCTAGAATTGACTTTTCACACTTCATTTAGTATTACACAAACATCATATTCTATTTTTTTTCTGAGCAATGAGCGGTTTCTAATATAAACAAAGGTTTTGTAACTCCTAGGCTTTGTTTTGTTAGAGAAGAGAAAGCAGATAGACTGCTGTGTATTTATGCATCCCATTTCCAAGTATTGTTGTGCACAATTCTGCATGGCCCTGAGTCCCTGCTAAACTCTTTCCCTCTTTCATTCCCAACCCATCACCATATCCTCCTTTTTCTTTCTTGACTTTGAAAGATGACTTGGTCCAGGGCTGTCTTGAGGCAATGGACTACAACATTTTTCATTAGCTGACACAAATTGATCCCTTGGTGTCAATAAATTATTTGGGAGGTTTCAGTACTTCTAATTGGTGCTTTTACAGCTCTCTCAACAGCCTGGCAGATGTGATTTAAACTGACTATAAGACATGACTGAAAAAAGAAACGAGACAAAAAAGGGGACAAAAAGGAATTATAACAAATTCTTGACAATATCCTTGCTTAAATTTCAGGCAAGAAGATTGTGGTTACTTCAGACATCTATTTTAACATTTAAAACGATTCTTTTAAAAGCAATAAGTTATATTTTAATGTATATAAAAGATAGCTTTTAAAATATGTATAAAATATATATTTTTAAATAGAAATTATTGCTATTCAAACAAATTATTAAAATATGGGAGACAGGTTGAAAGAAATTATAAAATATGCATTGTGCATCTGGTGTATACCTGCTCTTGAGATTACATGTAAATCTTAATGTCTCTTTTAGATTAGCTCACACACCTTGGAACATGGTGCTAGAAATATCATGTGCTAGTAAACAACCCACATGCCTCAGGAGCTGAACCTGATTCATTCTCATCTTGCATTACAGTACTGTGCGGTCAGGAAAGGAACTGAGACCAAAATATGTTCCTTTTGCCACTGTGATGGGGTGTAGAAACTCTAAACTGGAAACGAAGGGGTTAAGGAGAACAACTCTAGGCTCAGGTAACCGCACTGGAGGACGTGCTCCAGCTGGAGGTGGAGCTTTAAAAGCGAGCCAAACAACTCAGAAGGGGCCTGGCAGGGCAGAGACAGATCTCCTGAAGAAAGGTGCTGCAGAAGCCTTTCCCTGGGAGAATGAGCCTGCCTGCTGAGGCCCGAGGGACCAAAGTTCAGTTACTCTTTTTTTTTCTTTGCTGTTTGGTGTCAAACTGTAAGACTTTGGTAGGAAAGTGGATGGTGGGAAGTGGCCCAAATAGTCAGCCTTAAGGCACTGCATTGTTGCCTCTTACAAGGCCCTGAGCAAGAACATGGTGGAGTGGGCTCCTTACCGACTACCCTACTTACAAAAAGCATGAAAACCCTCACTTACAGGCTCCCCCTTGGGGAACCAAAGGAAGGGTAAAGACTTCAAAACTCTAGCTGGGACTGGACACCTGCCGGGCTCAATAGACAGACTGAAAGTTCTCCCCACCAGTGGAATCCAATATCATCTTGGAACTCTGTTACCCTGGAGAGAGATTAAACTGATTAGTGGCCTGCTGGAGGGTTGAGTAATGCCCACCAAAAGGCAGACTGCCACAAGTGTGAATGGCCAGTGAGAGACACTGGAGGCAGGGCGAGTAGAGTGCTCTAACTACTAGGCATTGCCACCAATGAGCTCTTTCATCCCGGAATCTCTGTGCTCCCCAAAAGTGAATGTCCTGTTATTACCACTTTATAGAATGTAAAAAATTAAACACTGAAGGGTTTGACTAGAGCTGGTCATGAATTTATTAAATGGTTTCTCACTGGGAAATACCAGTTTGTCAAAACTGAAACCTTTTGCAGGTATATACCAGTTTTGATGCAACTTTTATCGGGAAAGGACCCAGTATGGAATTTCTGGTCAAAGCACAAGAGAGCTAGTGCCTCCATCCCAGAATAGCTAATGGCTATTCAGAGTTCTATAGATGAAAGCTCTATATAAGAGAGAAATATTGCTATTTTTCTACCACTATGGTACTCTACTACTCAGACTTTTGTGGGACTACAGTGTTTGGGAATGTTAACATTAAATGGAGTATATTTTATAAAGGCTTGTCCTATTATCCTGTCTACCTGTTCTATCATAGTAGGCTTTTATACTGCAATAATCCTGGTAACAGTGCCATCTTACCTCTAATCAATACTGTCTTTCTTTCCTTGTCTTGTATTTGTTACATCTAAATGTCTTTGAAGACTGTTGCCAATTAGGTTACTGCTGCCTAATGTGGCAGATGTATAAATTATTTTTGATGCCCAGTTTGTACTAGTTTTTTGGCCTTTTTAACCCTTTCATTCTAAGGGCTGACATAGTTCTTTACAAGAATACTGTCAGCTCACATTTGGCCTAACATGTAGATGTTGTAAAAACAAGCTTTTACAAAAATTAGGACCAATAAAAACTGTTCCATGATCTTAAATACTAACCCAAGCAGTTGGTTTTAAGCAATACACATTTCCTGCAGTGTTTGCAACCCAAATATTACAGCACTGAGATAAACAAATAAAGTGAAACTGGTTATAAACAAAAGTGAAATTGACTTTACTATAAAAGTTGAAATGACAAGAGTTGGCATGGGGGAAGCCTGATTAGTACATTAGATTTTAAATATTCTGTCAGTTTTAATAATCTGTGGTTTTATTAATATTCTATAGGTAAGGAGAGTGGGAAACGGTATGGTCCAGATGACAGCAGGGTGCAGGAACAATTTGCATAATAGAGCCATTAAACCAAACTATGAACCCTGTATATAATGGAAACCACTTCAAGCCAGGAGGTGCAGTAGCGCCCTGAACACCCATAAATAACAGGGCACTGGGTTGGGAGGTAGGAGACCCAGGCTCTATTCCAAGGTCTCTCACTGACTAACTGTGTGACCTCTATATAGATGGAATGCTCTGTGATGCTGGGACCGTTTTGCAGTATGTGCTCATACATTGCCTAGCATGTTGGGGGTCCTGATCTCCACTGGGGCCTCTAAGAACTATTATAATACAAATAATAATTAATAGAGGAATTTGGTTTGTTGAAATAAGACCTTTTAGTTGATTGTGTTCTTTTAAAAGTAAAACTCATTGGAGATAGAATGGTTTAAACATGCTCCAGACTGAGTCATCCTAATCAGGAGAAAAGCACAGCACTTTTTATGAGGACACCTAGTTCATACTCTGCCTTCTTGTGCTTCTTGAAACACTTGGTTAACTCTAGGCCTGTCCAGTAGCTTAATACAAGTATTAAAAATGGTTACTCCCATATACTCCCATATCAAGGTAATTATTATTGCAAGTAATTGCGTAGTCACTCCCATACTATTAACTTCATACTTGTCCTTAAAAGTAGCCATTTGAAACACTACTAAAAGTCAATGAAGTAAGCCAAAATTCATTCCAATGTCCATAGAATCTTAGATTAGGATTGAAAGAAACCTCAGAAGGTCATCTAGTCCAACCCCCTGCCCAAAGCAGAAACAACCCCAACTGAATCATCCCAGCCAGGGCTTTCTCAAGCTGGGCCTTAAAGCCCTCTAAAGATGGATATTCCACCACCTCCCTAGGTAACCCATTCCAGTGCTTCACCACCCTCCTTGTGAAATAGCTTTTCCTAATATCCAACCTAGACCTCCTGCACTGCAACTTGAGACCATTGCTCCTTGTTCTGTCATCTGCCACCACTGAGAACAGCCGAGCTCAGAGGTGGGCAAACTCTATGGCCTGGGATCCACATCCGGTCCTCCATACATTTTAATCCAGCCCTCAAACTCACATTGAGGAGTGGGATCTGGGGCTTGCCCCACTCTGGTACTCCAGATGTGGCCTCACCAGTGCCGAATAGAGGGAAATAATTACTTCCCTCAGTCTGCTGGCAATTCCCCTACTAATGCAGCCCAATATGCCATTAGCCTTCCTGGCAACAAGGGCACACTGTTGACTTGTATCCAGCTTCTCATCCACTGTAATCCCCAGGTCCTTTTCTGTAGAACTGCCACTTAGCCAGTCAGTCCCCAGCCTATAGCAATGTGTGGGATTCTTCCATCCTAAATGCAGGACTCTGCACTTGTCCTTGTTGAACCTCATCAGATTATTTTTAGCCCAATCCTCCAATTTGTCTAGATCACTCTGGACCATATCCCTACCCTCCAGCATATCTACCTCTTCTCCAAGCTTGGCGTCATCCGCTAACTTGCTGAGGGTGCAATCCATCCCAGAATCCAGATCATTAATGAAAATGTTGAACAAAACAGGACAGACCCCTGGGGCATGCCACTTGATACTGGCTGCCAACTAGACATTTAGCCATTGATCATTACCTGTTGAGCCCGACAATCGAGCCAGCTTTCTGTCCACCTTATAGTCCATTCATCCAGTCCATACTTTTTTAACTTGCTGGAAAGAATATTGTGGGAGACTCTATCAAAAGCTTTGCTAAAGTCAAGACATATGATGACCACTGCTTTCCCCTCATCCACAGAGCCAATTATCTTGTCATAGAAGGCAATCAGGTTGGTCAGGCATGACTTGCCCTTGGTGAATCCATATTGACTGTTCCTGATCACCTTCCTGTCTTCAAAATGGATTCCTTGAGGGCCTGCTCCATGATTTTTCCAGGGACTGAGATGAGGCTGAGCGATCTGTAGTTCTCCAGATTCTCCTTCTGTCCTCTTTTAAAGATGGACACTATTTGCCTTTTTCCAATCATCCAGGACCTCCTCCAATTGCCACGAGTTTTTAAAGATAATGGCCAATGGCTCTGCGGTCACATTAGCCAACTCCTTCAGCACCCTCGGATGCATTAGATCTGGTCCCATGGACTTGTGCATGTCCAGTTTTTCTAAACAGTTCTTAACCTGTTCTTTCATCACTGAGGGCTGCTCACTTCCTCCCCATACTATGCTGCCCAGTGCAGCAGTCTGAGAGCTGACCTTGTCTTTGAAGACCCAGGCAAAAAAAATCATCACGTACTTCAGTTTTTTCCAGATCATCTATCACTAGGTTGCCTCCCTCATTCAGTAAGAGTCCACTCTTTCCCTGACCACCACCTTCTTGCTAACGTACCTTTAGAAACCCTTCTTGTTACCCTTCACATCCCTTGCTAGCTACAACTCCAATTGTGCTATGGCCTTCCTGATTACACCCCTGCATGCCTGAGCAATATATTTATACTCCTCTCTTGTCATCTGTCCAAGTTTCCACTTCTTGTAAGCATCCTTTTTATGTTTAAACTCACTGAAGATTTCTCTGTTAAGCCAAGCTGGACACCTGCCATATTTGCTATTCTTTCTGCACGTCAGGATAGTTTGCTCCTGCATCCTCAATAAAGCTGCTTTAAAATAGTCAGCTCTCCTGGACTCCTTTCACCCTCATATTAGCCTCCCAGGGAATCCTGCCCATCAGTTCCCCAAGGGAATCTGTCTGCTTTTCTGAAGTCCAGGGTCCATATTTTGGTACTCTCCTTTCTTCCTTTTGTCAGGGTCAACCATCTCATGGTCACTGCTGCCCAGGTTGCCACCCGCTTCTATTTCCCCTACCAATTCTTTCCTGTTTGTGAGCAGCAGGTCAAGAAGAGCATGGCCCTTTATTGGTTTCTCCAGCACTTGCGCCAGGAAGTTGTCTCCAACAGTCTCCAAAAACTTCCATGGGAAACCACATCCTGATTCTTGTTTTCCACAATAATTTATTAAATTGAGGCCTGATTTTTCCAGCCATTCCTCAGTCCCATTAAAATTGAGGTTTACGTCTGTTACCCAGTGAGACTGCTCTTCTGAGTAATAGTGAAATATTAGACACTTGAGTTAGTGCAGTCTCATGATATTTGGTGTTTTACTTAAAGCCCCTGCTTCTGGAGATAAATGATTGAGAGTTGTGGCTTTTGTTAAAAATAAGTAAATTTCTAGCCCTTGTGTTTGTAGAGAGTGCTTTAAAATAGGACCAGGCTCAAAACACAGAAGGCAAATGACAAGAACCCAAAATATGTACTTTTGTTTAAATCTTATGATTTTAAGTCAATCTAATGATTTTGGGGGCAGGAGGTCTGACATGATTTGTAAAAATTGAACATTAGCAGTGCTGGAATTGTTTGTTTTATACTAGGATTGCTTTCTAATAGATTACAATAATTTTTTATCTTCATGCCACTTAATGCAAGGTTGATAGTTTCCCCAGCCATGAGTAATGGAATGCTTGCTTTTCTGCTTTCCAGACTGGGGTGACTTCACCTCATTCCTATCCTTATTTACCATGTGCTCCCAGCATCTTTAGAATAGATGATGCTAGAAAACTTCTCCATACTTTATCTATGGAGAACAATGCAAATTACCAAAAAGTCTCTTAAAAGGCTTTCTAAAGTCCTAGATAATAGCACTTGATAATCTTCTTTCTGTGCTAAATGTGCATTATTGACCCTCTGTCATTATCATCTTTTTAAATGTCCTGTTAATTAGGGTATGTGGCTATGTCTGTCTGAGTGAGAGAAATTGTAGTGCTCAAGAAAGCAGTGGTGGTTAGAACCAGACAGTGGTTTGCAAATTTTACTGCATTTCATTAATGCATCTCAGTTGTATAGTGCAGCACCCCTGCAATTACAGTTCTTGGCCTTTCCAGAGCAGAGGTTGTCAATTGTATTGAATTGTTACACACTGTGATGGTTTTGACGTGGATAAATGAATAAGGCCACCAAATTCATTTCACTTTTGGAGAAAGATTAAAGCTAAATCTTTGGAGGAGAAAACCTAGTATTAAGCCATTCTGCCACCTCGCTCTCCTGCTTGGTATTTCTCAACTAGAAAAGGTGACACAAAGCTGGATTTCATATGCATTATTTTACTTACAACATGAAATGTGAAACCTAAAGAAAAGTGATGGCAAATTTGTGAAATTTTACAAAGCATTTTCATCTGTCTTGAACAATTTTCTGTAAATGAAGTAAGAGAGAGACAGTTTAGCTTTTTTTGTTTGTTTTTAGTGTACAGGAAGAGTGAGTGGTTGACTGTTGGTCTTATTTGTTAGTGGTCTGTGGTACATCAGAAAAGAAGAAGGAGAAAGCAAACAGGACAAACAAATCCACACAACAAAAACCACTTACAGACACAGGAGCGGAGCAAACTGTGGCCCCTTTTTGTTTTCTTGTTTAACGCACAAAGGAGAGAGCTGGAAAGGGAAAGCATAGCCCTCCCTCAGGATCAATTATGTGTGCTTCCCTCCAACTTTTACACCCCCATCTCCACACATAATGAAACTGAAACAAAAGAATGCACCTCCTCTGTGGGTGCAAGCATGTGCGCACATACACACACATAGGGTAATGAGATGTCCTGATTTTATAGGGACAATCTCAATTTTGGGGTCTTTTTCTTATGTAGGATCCTTTTACTCCCCACCCCCATCCTGATTTTTCACATTTGCTGTCTTGTCACCCTACACACACACATAACATGAAATTAGCAGCTGGTATCTCAAATACTGTTCAGGTGCCAGACAGCTATGAAACCATCCATAAAATGTGTGTGCAGGGAAAGGGGTATTGTTTTATTGATTGATTGATTTTTCATCCCCACAAATATGTTGTTAGTAACTTTAGTGATTATTAGCATTAGGACCCTCTGAAACAATTTAAACTAAATATGAAAAACTGCAAATTAATATGCCCCAAGAGCATGCTCACCAAGTCCCATCCACTACTCCCAAGTATAAAACCTTATAGAAATGTAATTTTTAGGGCAGTATATTCCCAAACATTGTGGGGCATTATCTTGTCCCTTGTAGATTTCCTTTGTTTCCTTCCTTTTCTTCCAATTTATTTGAGCTGAACTCTCGATACCTCCCTGATTCCTGTTCTCTCCGAAAAATAATTCATTTTCCTTGCAATTCCAAAATATGCAGACAAAATGAATGTACAGATGGTGTTTTTCTCAAAGTGTTTCTCAACCCTCAGACTTCTTTGCTTTCCAAGCTTTCCCAGGTACAAGTTGTAGGCTCTTTTTAGGATGTGGATACTGATTTAGCCCTCAAGAACATGTGACTCAACAAATATAATTTACCTTTGAATCCTCGGCTCTAAAATTCACAAATTTACACAGAAATTATTTCTTTGTTTTTATGGAACAGGTGACAAGCCACAAATAGAGCTATTCTTCCTATAAGGCAAAAAATCTTGCAAAACAATGCCTTTAAATTCTCAGTTCAAAACCTCTTGATTTTATAATCATCTTCTGAATTCTGCTTACTGAGGAAAGTGACCAGTAGCCCATATTAGAAATACCTGATTCAACCTCCCTTATGTTGACCAGTAACCTATTCTGCAAGTAGTCCCATTGGTTTCCAAAATTTAGGTTCTAGTCAAGTTCCCAAGGTAACTGAACCTTCTGTGGCCTCTGTGTACTTCTGACCACTTTTTCCCCTCCTTGAGGGGACTTCAATTAGGTCTCAAGCCTAACTCCTTTCTTAGGGTGGAGCCCTGCAATTCTCTTCCCTAAGAGATGGGAATTATAGTCCTTTTAAACATCTGAAAACCATCACTGAAGATACTAGGAGATTGGGTCATCATGTCTGGTCTTGATTTGAGCTGTTGAGAAAAGGGAAACTTTTTTTTGTGAAAAAATTTGCCCATTTTTCATCTGAACATTTTGAATTGGAAACTTTTTGACCAGATGTAGTGTGGCTATAATTACTACATTTTGTTTATATGCACTAAACAGGAACTTTGTCAGAATCTTTTCAGACCACCTTAATTGTGTTCTGTGATTGGCTTCCCCACTACCTCTCACACCAAGCTCTAAATTACACAAAAATTGTATTACTGACATGCATCTTTCATATGTATGGGAACGAGCTGCCCATCAACACAAAGAACTATTCTTCCTCCCTTTAAGGCAAAACACTTTTCTTTATGAGAATAGGCTTAATTTTGTCCAGTATAGCAGACTGAGATCTTTGGATTAAGCATGCTGCGGGAACAAAATCTCCCTTTGTGATCATGGCTGTATGTTTACTGTTTTGTTTTGTTTATTTTGGTTAGGTAATCCATGACCTGTAATATATTTTTTTCACCTGCCATTGAGGAAAAAAAATGCATGACAGAACAGCCATACAAGAGCTAAATTCAGCTTTTGAAGAATTTGTGACATAATGATACACATGAAGTTAGTGTGTCTCTTTATTAGCGAGCCTCAAAAATAGCAAGAGGAGAGAGATGTCAATGTCTACACATTCAAAAAAATGAAAAGCTTGCACAGTTCTACAGCAAACTTCATTCTTTAGGACATACGTAAAGTTTAGCTTAAAAAATAAATCCACATACCTGGATAGAAAATGTATGAATCTTTGTGGTGAAACTGATGCCTTAGAGACACACACGAGAGGTTTTTTGGAAAGATTTTATTGTGGGGAAAAAATAACAAAGACAAGTTTCAGCATGACTGGGTTGTGTTTTTTTTTTTAAAGTTACAATTGAATCATCTCCACTGAAGTCACAGAAGCTTCTTCTACTTCAATATCAGTTAATAAAAACATAAATCTGAATTCTTTCCATAACACTTTACATCTATTATCAGTCTAATAGACAGATCTACACTATGCTAGGTGGGATTTGATTACCAAAAATCACTTCTGAACATTCTAAATTCTGATACTTTATCCTAGGAAATAATCAATCTAATTGAATCTCTTCATAGAGTTCCTGATGGGTTTCTTCCAGAATGCTGTACAGATCAGGCTTATACTATAGCAGCTATATTGTCCCACTCTTTAAATGAACCATTAATGATCCGTAAAAGGGCTGAATCCTTGCATGAAACAACTCTTACCTTACAATTACGTTTTAAAAAGAACAAATTGTCAGAAGGATAATAGAGACAAGGTTGGTGAGGTAATATCTTTTTACTGAAGAGTGAAGAGACAAGCTTGGTCCAATAAAGAATATTACTTCATCCACCTTATCTCTCCAATATTCTGGGACTGACATGGCTACAGTGATACTGCAGAGAAGGATATGGAGGTATTTCTCTTCAGAATACAGATTTTAACATTTACTAAAACGTTGGCTTCCTGTCTGAGGGAAATAAGGACATATTCTTCGAGTGCTTGCTCATATCGATTCCAATTAGGTGTGTGTGCCCTGCGTGCACGCTCGTCGGAAGAGTTTTACCCTAGCAACACTCAGCTGGGTCAGCTGGGTGCCCCCTGGAGTGGCGCCGCTGTGGCGCTGGATATATACCCCTGCCGACCCAATGACCCTTCAGTGCCTTCTTACCGCCCATGTCGGTCATTGGAACAGTGGAGCACGGCTTAGCTGACCTCCACTTCCCTAGCTACTCGTAGTTTTTCTCGTTATTCTTGTGTATATAGTTGAAATTTCTATACTTGCAGTTATTTTTTAGTAGTTCTTTACATAATTAGTGTAAGAGGGGTTCGGGGATAAGCCCCTTCCCCGCTCCTGGTGCTGGGGCCCATGCCCAGTTCACCAGGTTTCAAACCATGCTCGGCCTGTCACAAGCCAATGCCAACAGGAGATCCTCACAACTCCTGCTTTAAGTGCCTCAGGGAATCTCACCTCGCCGATAAGTGCCGCGTTTGCAAGGCCTTCAAGCCGAGGGCAAAAAAGGAGCGGGACTTTCATCTCAAACAGCTCCTGATGGAGGCAGCTCTTACTCCTCCGCCTTTGGCACCGAGCACTGCCAGAAGCGCCTCTTTGGCACCGGATCGCACCGGCACCGCTAAGACCATCGAGTCTGATCCCGCAAGGGCCGTCGAGTCCAGTCCCTGAAAGCTCCCTGCCAAGAGCAGTGGTTGAGCTCACGGTTCCCTCCACGCCGGAGACATTCTCCACGGCGAGGGATCTCATCACAATGACTGAGTCTACGCTGCCTCAACCGCTGGTGCGGGTCATACAGTCTGTGGGCAAGCCTGCCCTGATAAGACCACTTTCTATTGGCACCGCAGAACAGCACCGCTCGCGATCACGATCCCGCCGGCATTCCCGGTCCCATCACCGATCCCGGTCCTGACGCCACTCACGGTCCCGGCACCGATCACCTCTTCGGTATCGGTCATACTCGCGGCACAGATCAGCGTCCCGTTCACTGGCCCGGTACTCTTGGTACCGATCCAGCTCCCAGCACCACTCCAGGCACCGTAACTTCGCAGCCGATCCAGACGCCGAGCTTCGAGATCCCGGTCGACCTCCCGGCACCGCTCCGGTCGTAGGTCCTGATCTCGTTCCCAGTACCAATATGGCTCCCGGTACCGATCCCCGGGGCCTCATAAAGCAAAAACAACCAGAGAGGGGTTTTCAGCCCCTCCTTGGCCATCCTGGCACCCATCCGTGTCGTCCCAGGCAGACAGTTCATATGCACAGGACCGGGACTCCGATGTGCCCACTAGGATCTTCCAGGAGACCCAGGCCCAAGATCAAGGCCCCCATCAGTGGTCATTCTGGACGCCATGGGCATATCACCAGGCCCAAGGTGTACCTCTGGCCCCACCTTGCTCTGCTGCATCGGAGCACCGGGTGCCGGAGGTGACCATCAGCCGCCCCTCTCCTCCCACTATGGAGGAAGTGCCAGCTTCCCCCCAAGAGTCTGAGTTACCAGGGGAGTCAGAGGGTGTCCAGGACCACGAGGCCCCACAGGACCCACTTGTCCCTGGCCTTTCATCTTCGTCCTCTCCTGATGAGGCGGTGGCAGGGACATCCTCCACAGGCCCTCTTCCAATTGACCTGAGGGCTCACCAGGACCTCCTGAGACGTGTGGTGCTCAATATGAATCTCCAGGCAGAGGAAGTTCCGGAGATAGAAGACCCGATGGTTAATATTTTGTCAGCTGACACCCCCACAAGAGTGGCCTTACCATTTATCCGGACAATCCAGGCCAGTGCTGATACCATCTGGCAGTCTCCAGCCTCCATTCAAGCCGCTGCCAGGGGAGTTGAGTGCAAGTGCATGGTGTCCTTCAAGGGGTATGAGTACTTGTACATCCATCCTCCTCCCTGCTCCCTTGTTGTACAATCTGTCAATGAGAGGGAACGCCATGGCCAGCAAGCTTTGGCGCCAAAATCGAAGGAGGCTAGGCATATGGACTTACTGGGCCGCAAGGTGTACTCTGCAGGGGCCCTCCAACTCCGGGTGGCGAATCAGCAAGCCTTGCTTAGCCGCTACACCTACAACACCTGGGCAGTGATGGGCAAGTTTACGGAGCTAGTCCCCCAAGACTCCCGTCAGGAATTTGCAGCCCTCTTGGAGGACGGGAAAAAGGTGGCGAGAACTTTCCCCCAGGCCTCGTTGGATGCAGCTGACTCTGCAGCCAGGACTCTGGCCTCGGGAATCACCATGAGGCGTTTTTCATGGCTCCAAGTGTCAGGCCTCCCGCCAGAACTTCAGCATACGATACAGGACCTGCCCTTTGATGGTTGAGGCCTGTTTTCTGAAAAGACGGACCCTAGGCTACAAAGCCTGAAGGACGACAGTGTCACCATGTGCTCTCTCGACATGCACATGCCGGTGACTCAGCACAGGCCTTTCCGTCCCCAGCCTCACCGCCCGTACCCTCCGCCTAGACAAAGGCAGGACTTTGGTAGAAGGCAGGGAAGGGCCGGCCGTAGACGACAGTCAGGATCCCAAGGGGGCCAAAATCAAGGTCCCTCTAAACCACCTACGGGGCCAAAACCTAACTTTTGAAGTTACGCCCGAGGACGGGTACCAGTTACATTCCAGGATCCTTTCTCTCCTTTTTCTTCCTTGCATGGTCCCTCCTAACTTCAGATGGTTGGATCCTACGCACGGTGGAACTTGGGTACCACCTCTAGTTTATTTCCCGCCCCCCTTCAACCTCCCATCCTTGTCCCTCTTCAGGGACCCCTCTCACGAGCAACTCCTCTTACAAGAGGTGCAGTCACTCCTTGCCATGGGAGCCATAGGGGAGGTACCAAACGACGAAAGGGGCAAGGGGTTTTACTGCCGCTATTTCCTAATCCCCAAGGCGAAGGGAGGTCTCAGACCTATCCTAGACCTGCGAGAGCTCAACAAGTTCATGATAAAGTTGAAGTTCCGCATAGTATCCCTGGGAACCATCATCCCGTCCTTGGATCCCAGAGACTAGTATGCTGCCCTCGACATGAAGGACGTGTATTTTCACATCACCATTTATCCTCCTCACAGGCAGTACCTCCAGTTTGTAGCCAACTGTCAGCATTTCCAGTTTACAGTCCTACCGTTTGGCCTCTCTACAGCCCCAAGAGTATTCACAAAGTGCATGGCTATAGTCACCGCCACCCTCCGCCGCCGTCGGATACACATTTTTCCATATCTGGACGATTAGCTCATCCTAGGGACCTCAGAGTCACAAGTCTCCTATCATGTGGGCATCGTCAAGGACCTATTCATACGTCTAGGCCTGATGATCAACACAGAGAAATCTACTCTGGCTCCCACATGGAGGATAGACTTCATTGGGGCCATTCTGGACTCCAATCTCGCCAGAACCTGCTTACCTCAGCCTCAGTTTCAGGTGATGTTAACAATTATCCGAGGCTTACCGAACTTCCTGACGACTTTGGCTCGCACGTGTCTTGGTCTTCTGGGTCACATGGCTGCCTGCACCTTCGTGACCAAACACGCCAGGCTATGCCTCCATCCCCTCCAATCTTGGCTCAACTCAGTATACCACCCGAGCAGAGACACCATGTCAACCAGGATATCTTTCTTCCGGTCTTCTTCCCTGAACCACACTCAACACAAAGGGAGCAACAATTGCACTCCGTAGATGTTCGTAGAGCGCTCGCATTTTATATCGAACGGACAAAACCCTTTCATAGAACGCCCCAACTCTTTGTTGCGGTGGCAGACTGAATGAAGGGCCTACCTGTCTCCTCCCAGAGGATTTCATCGTGGGTGACGGCCTGCATCCGTACTTGTTATGACTTGGCTAATGTTCCCTTGAGCCGCCTCACCGCACATTCCACCAGGGCCCAGGCTTCATCTGCTGCCTTCCTGGCTCGTGTAACTGGTCTTTGGTACATACCTTTGCCTCTCATTATGCTCTAGTTCAGCAGTCCAGAGATGACGCAGCCTTTGGTTCAGCAGTTTTGCATTCTGCAACATCTTACTCTGACCCCACTGCCTAGGTAAGGCTTGGGAATCACCTAATTGGAATCGATATGAGCAAGCACTCAAAGAAGAAAAGATGGTTACTCACCTTTGTAACTGTTGTTCTTTGAGATGTGTTGCTCATATCCATTCCAAACCCGCCCTCCTTCCCTTCTGTTGGAGTAGCTGGCAAGAAGGAACTGAAGGGCCGTTGGGTTGGCAGAGGTATATATCCAGCACCATAGTGGCGCCACTCCAGGGGGCGCCCAGCCGACCCACCGAGTGTTGCTAGGGTAAAAATCTTCCGACCAGCGTGCACGCGGCACGCACACACCTAATTGGAATGGATATGAGCAACACATCTCAAAGAACAACAGTTACAAAGGTGAGTAACCATCTTTTTAGTTCACTGTAATTAGGTGGGATTTATCATAGCAATAACAATGTTAGAAAAGTAGTGAATATAAATAGTATAAACAAATTTAAAACAACATAAATTCCTACCTAGGCATCTGGGTGACCTTTAAAATTAACTAAAAGTACAATATCAAAATAACTGCACGACTAAAACATCAGCACAGTTCTCTCCCATCCACCCACCACATAACAATCACCTATAAGCACAATTATTAACAATCAAAGCTCCCAACCATCACGTTCTCATACTAAAGAGTCATCCTCACCAGCCTCTCCTATCCCAAATTCCCCTTCAGATAGATGACCTTCCAGGCCTGCTGCAAAACTCAATAGATTCTTTAAACTTTGGGCCCAGTTGTGGAACATGTTCCAAATCCAAGGGGCACTCACAGAGAACATTTTGGAGCCTCATCCCTGATACAGAGAATTTTAGCCTGAACAGGTCTGGTCACAATCACAACAGTATGACAGGAAAAGAGAGAGTGTATCTCTCGTAGGAATGTCCCAGTCATTTGGGGCTTTACATGTTAAAAGCAACACCTTAATCTCTCCTCAGAAGCCAACGGGCAGCCAGTGGTGGATCTCCGGAGACTGTCACTTACTCATGGTGAGAAACCCCACTTAAAAAGTGAGATCCTTTGTTTAGCATTAGCCTCGGTATGCACGCTCATCTTATTACAGTTATCCAATCTAAAGGTGACATGAAGGTAGCTGATAGATCTAATATCAGCATGGACATCGGCTTTTTATCCATTGCCAAAAAATCATTAACCAATGTGACAAAAGGAGTCTCTCTGTGTTGGAATCTAGATTGCAAGGATCAACGTGATTGGAAACTTCTAGCCACATTGTGAATTATTTTGCCATCATTTCTCTAATCTTAACCAAAAATGGAAGATTCAGTATTGGTAAATAACTGGATAGATTGTCAGCATCATTTGCAATCACTGAGCAGAATCCGAATATATACATCCTTTAAACAAGCTGTAACCTATCAGCCTCAAGAGAGATATTGACAATTTTCATTAGCAAATAACACAATATTTTCTCAGAGATCTCACCAGCAGTAAGGACAATAACTGTGTTAAAGACTGGTCAGTCTTTTAGCATTAAGATTATTACGATTCTGTCCCCACTTTTCATGGAAGGTCAGCTTAGGTCTTTATAGGACCTGAGAAAAAATGTGTCTATCTTCAACTTTGATATTTTGCAATTAATTATATTCACAATCCGCAGCAAAGTACTAGATTTCTTTAAGATTTTATGAAAACATACATGCAAGCCATCATCTTTAAATATACAATGCACTCAGGACATTATGTACAGTTTACTGTCAGAAATATATCCAGCTACTGCACTGTGATGTGGAAGTACCTTCATAATTTTTCTGTCTCCTATTTTATTAAGGAAACGAAAACTAACTTATAACATCTATATTGTTACCCTGAAGAAACAACTTTAAATGGATAACTTCTTCTTGTATGTCTGTTAGAAGAGCTGTGTTGAAATAGTATGGTGGAAGAGTTCTTTTATTACACATGCTGGGCTTGATTAAAAACATAATCTTGCAAATTACTGGGCTGTTTATCTTAATCTCCTACATTCATTTTGTTGAGTATATTGTGTCAGGTCCTGACAATGAGCTAGGATAAACCTGTAAACATCTCATCCTTGATGTACAGAATCTACTGGCCAGATCCTGGAAGAGAAATATAGTTCTTGCCTAAACTTAATGGACCAGCAGATTATGGTTTTATACTTTTCATTAAAAAAATTATTGCTGCCTAACAAATCTGCCTAAATGTCAGATTTGTTAGTGTGTGGTTACCATTTTATTGTTAACCAACATAATTCTTAACATCCTTAAGATTTATATCTCTTGCATTAATGTAATGCAATATGCCAAATTATACCTGATGTAAAGCCCCATGGTTCTAGAATCAGGGCCTGTAGAGCTACCAGACAGTTAACATCTCCAGGCTACCATGAAGTACAGCTATAACCAGTGCATGCTGCACTTCCCATGACCCGCCTCAAGGGTTTGACAGGCAGCAGCCTCCAGGGCTCCTGATTGGCTCTGTGCACTATATAAACCCAAGGGGCCTCCAGGCAGTGTTTAATTTGTGCCAGGGCTTGCCAGGGCTGAGCCCGGCGCCTTTGGGCTTGCTGTGTCAGTTCTGAAAGTAAAAAAATTGCTTGAGCCGCAGCACCTCTTTCATTACAAATTAAGCACTGCTTCCAGGAAATATCCAGGCAACAGGGTGTATCTTCTGCGGCTGCCACAACTATTCTATGCTTTTGATCTCTTAGCTTGAGCGCTGCTTGTTTTTGGACTTTGCCTCCTGATTCGGACTCAGAAACCTGACTTGGAGTCTGACCCTCAGTATCGACCCTGGCCTGGAACTGACTGCAAACTGACTGCTACTCCTAGCCTCAAGTTTGCCTCTGCTTTGACACTTGGCCCTTACTGCCCTTGTTGGGGTCCTGACACCTGATTTTATCTGCTGGGTAGACTCTGATAATGATCTGCCAAATATAGGAGAATAATTTAATCTGTGAACACCTTGTGTTTCCTCACATCATTCATTGTATAATTTCATATCCTTATGTTTTATCTAATCTTTTTATTTCAGAAGAAACTTACCTTTTGTTTTATACTTCAAGGCTTTTCCCTCCAGATTAATTTGTTAAAATTCAATTTTCTCTTCTGTGTTGAATTAAAAAGTATGAAGAGTATATGAAGCAACATAAGAGTGAGTGAACTTTCCAGCAGCATTATATGGATGTTTATATTTTTTGCCTTTTCAGCCATGAATTTTTATATGAAGATCTTTGTAACCAGGTTCCCATCATTGTATTTTATCTCTCTCTCCCCGCCCCCCCATGTTCATTTTAAGTCTCTCATAATTTTACATGCACAATTTAGAAAGAAATAAAATAAAATAAATCACCCCTTCAGTAAAATATTTTCTGTGGCATTCAAGTTACTAATATCATATAACAGCATTTCTCCCATTTCACAGTAATTGTGCTCATGTATGTGGATTAATCCTTTCTTGGACCATCGCTGTTCACTATTTTTGTTTTGTACAAAACACCTTTGTAACTTTCAAATAGGGTGACCAGATGAGATGAAGAAAATATCGACACACATTGGGAGGGGGGTCCGCTGGCGGAGAGAAAAAAAAAAAGCCGAGTGCTGCCGGCGGAGCGAAATATCGGGACAAACTGCGTCCCTACCAGAGATTGGGAAGCAGGACAACCACCCAAATATCGAGACATCCGGTCACCCTACTTTCAAGTAGCTCATTTGTCTCCTCATTGACCTTACTTTAAGGCAGAAATTCTGGCACAAAGCCAGAAATTCAAAACAAAAGGAAGATACCTGGGAAATGTCACAATGGTTAAAGATTAGTAAAGCGTCTTACTGTCAGGAAAAATGAAATTGAACAGAGAGTTCACAGATGTCTTTTCCTCTTAATCTGAGTCTACTGAAGTCCTCTGTGTCTGGCTAGACAATAAATTGCTACAAAGTAAACATTTTCCCTTTTCTTATATATAATATATAAAATAATGTTAATCTGTGTGATTCCTATATGTATCATTAGATATTGGCATGACCAAGACTTTGACTTGTGAAGAATATGCGACACATAAATCTTGGCTCCTTCTTTAATTGCAAAAATAGTGACTATTATGCAGCTGATCTTGCAAATTCAAAAATATTCTGTACTTTAATTAGGCTTGCTTTATTTAAGTGCTAAAGGCTGAAACAGGCCTGCAATTGCTGGAGTGCTAATAATACCTAATATAGTCAATTGCAAACAGCAGTCTAATTTGTTGATTTCAAGTGAAGTGTAATTATATTGCTTCATTTACTGAGCAAATCATAAGACAGTTTCTCTACATCAGCCTGATTGTGTAATGAAGAGCTAATTACAAACAGCAGTGTTCTTGCAGTAAATTTATTGTAACTGTTGATGCCAGGTTGGTTCTAGTGTGAAAATGGCTCATTAGTACATTAACAAAAGCAACAGTGGAACACTGCCCAGTGCAAGCCTACCATTCTCTCCATTTCAGGAGGCTACGCTGATTACATGCTTCCCCATGTAATTACTAAGAAAATGGTGTTTGATTTAGTTTTGCTACTGTTTTTGAAAGAACTAAATGACATTTTTAGACATTCTTGTCAGCCTTTCACGTCTGCTACTTTATGCCAGATGTGCTGTCATAAACAGATGGTTAAGGGTTAATGCCTCTTTTACCTGTAAAGGGTTAAGAAGCTCAGTAAACCTGGCTGACACCTGACCAGAGGACCAATAAGGGGACAAGATACTTTCAAATCTTGGTGGAGGGAAGTCTTTTGTTTGTGCTCTTTGTTTTTGGGTGGTGTTCGCTCTTGGGATTAAGAGGGACCAGTTTCAATCTAGGCTCTCCAAATCTTTCTGAATCAGTCTCTCATGTTTCAAAATTGTAAGTAATAACCAGGCAAGGCATGTTAGTCTTATTTTTGTTTTCTCAGCTTGTAAATGTTCCTTTTTTGCTGAGAGGATTTTACCTCTGTTTGCTGTAACTTTGAATCTAAGGCTAGAGGGGGTTCCTCTGGGCTATATGAATCTGATTACCCTGTAAAATATTTTCCATCCTGATTTTACAGAGATGATTTTTTACTTTTCTTTCTTTAATTAAAAGCTTTCTTTTTAAGAACCTGATTGATTTTTCCTTGTTTTAAGATCCAAGGGGATTGGATCTGGACTCACCAGGGAATTGGTAAAGTTCCTCAAGGCAACACAGGGAGGGGAAAGTTTTGAGGGGACAGAAAGTGCTCCAGACACTAAAATTCTGGATGGTGGTAGTGTACCAGATCTAAGCTAGTAATTAAGCTTAGAAGTGTCCATGCAGGTGCTCACATTTGTACCCTAAAGTTCAGAGTGTGGAAGGAACCTTGACATGTGCTCTGGAAATGAAATTTGACTAAAAGCTGTTTCAGGTGCCATGCCATTGGTGACAACTGAAGTCTGGTATGTCACATCCAAATGCTCTGCCCTCTGAAATATTTTTTTTCCATTGCTGTGATGTCACAAGACCAACAGCTGACTGATGCCATTCTCGTGTTTGTGTCAGTCTTATACTAGCTGAGAGATTCTAGCTTGGATGTGGATATTTTCTTTTTTCCAATAAAGTTGGAAATGGTAGTGTGCTGGTGCAATAGCTCTAGCACTTAGTCTGAATTTTGTTAATTGTCTTTATTAACTGGATGGGTTGGTGATCTGAACTAGTCATTGGGCAGATGCATGTCTGGGTTCTGTTTTCTGACTATTCCAAAGTGTTCATTAATCAGTTTTTTTTTAAATAATTTGAGTTCTATGAAGTGTGCCTTCTTAGAGGTAGCTTCAAACCATCAGAATACTTTATTTCTGAATAGATGTATGCAATTGACTTTTTTTTTAAGCCTGGCACCCACAGTAGACCAAATACTAGCTTACACAAAGGTTTTGATATTTTGTCATCAGTTAATCAGGGCCTGACTCCCTGTGAAATTGCCTGATATCCTTCTAACTTGGCACGGTAGCAGTAAATACAACTTCTTCTTTGTGAACCTGCAGCATCGTCTTTTTTACCTTGTAAACCCACTTAGCAATAAGTAAACCTTGGTATTATGGTTTGATTTGGGTAAGGACCCAAAATACAGATCCCAGTGCACATACTTATCAGATCTGTAGAAATGGGCATATCATACAACTCAGACTTTTTTGAGAGATTTCTGAGATTTAACTCCAGCATTCCAGAAAGACGCATTTTACTGTGCTAAATCAGATCAGTGTTCTAATTCCTGACTGTTTGTTTTTTAGATGTCTTCTGAATTTGTGCCCCAGTTCCATAAATACCTCCATTCTAGGTGCTTTTGCTTTTGTATAGCTGCATTTCAAATATATATTTCTTATGGGTCACAGGCCTGGTCCCAAGAGGTCATAAGTACATCTCCCATTGAACTCTGCACCTTTTAGATCCAGAGCCTTTATTTATTTTCTCGCACGCACGCACTATGAAAAATAGTTTGCAAGAGGAATATTTTAAAATAGAAAAGATACTGTATATTGTTCTTGTCTTTAGCACCATGTTGTAACCTAAAACCTGGAGCATTGTTAGAGTTATTGCTTAGATCTTCCTCTTGGAAGTAATGTGCCCACATCTGCGGTAGTTAGGGGTGAAAGTAACTTAAATCTCTTACCAGTGTGCAGGGCTCCTGGGCCCTTGGGCGAGGTCAGGGTGCTCCAGGCCCCCAGAAGGGGCGGGACCTTGGGCGGAAGGGGCAGGGCCAGTGTTGCTGGAACAATTTTTAGGGTGGCAGTGCTGAGCTGCAGGCCTCCCCTTGCTTCTATCTGCGTCCCTCACTGCCCCAGGCTCAGACCACAGCTGGGAGCAGCTGCAGAGCCCCAGGCTGGGGCCAGGAGTGGAGCCCCGTGGCCGGGACCCTGGGGCCGGCAATAGCAGAGAGGCCAGCGGCTGGGACCCAGGACAGCTGCCCCTTTTGCCCTGCTGGTAGGGTCCTTTAAAGCACTGCTGTGGCAGCACTTTAATGTCGACTGTGTACTGGCCCGTACCAGCAGCCACTTTCTTACCAGTACACTGTACCAGCTTACTATTACCTCTGGCTGTAGCACTACAGAGGGGGCCATTATTTCTACTTTTACATCTTTATGAAATCAAACAAAACAGTTTTCATATTTCTATCTGTTTCGCTCATTTAAAATGTTCCATTTGTCACTTCCCAAGACTATGGGCGTGGAGGTGAAAAACACTTTTTTTAGCTAAGTAGTTTTTCCACACTAGACTATACATCAGAGAAGCAGAAAGAAAAGGTACTAGAATTTCATGATAGCTGATTTATCATCTTACAAGTGTCAACTGATGCAGTCAAACAAAATGTCATGTGCCTTCCTCAACAGAAGACAGAGTCTTCTCCCTCCACCCCCACTCTCCCTTCCCTCCCACCCAAAAAAATGCTGGCAGAATTTTGTCGCCAATCCATTTTAACCATCTTGAGGTGATATGTCTGCCCTATGACAGAGCATTTGTCACTAAAGAGCCCTATCTTAATCCTATTGAAGTCAGTGGAAATAGAATCCAGGATTTTCAACAGGCTTCTGTTGGCCCTGTACCAGGCATCAGAGAAATCAGAAAAAGTAGTAGATTGGTTGAAGGAACAGTTCTTAGCTAGGAGGACTCATAGCTTTCTACTCTTATCTTACATGTGTAGTCTAGCTTTGTCCACACTTTCAAGAACCTACATTGCTTAGCTCTGGTCTACATCTTCATCCGAGTCTCCACACCCTCCCCCACTCTTCCAGTGATACCAACATCCATCTCACATTCATTTTCTTATCCTATTCTTGCCCATGTCTTCTTTTAAACAATGCATGTCTACAATCTCTTCACCAAGCTACCACCCTCTCATTCATATCCCTCCTTAAAGTAAGTGTGTTCCCTACAAGAATTGAATTAAACAAGAAAACACCCATCCGCCAGGAAAAAAACAGAACCATCGAGATGTACACATGCCTGAACTAAGTGCATGACTTTCTTATTCGGAACCTTTATCCTGTCTCACACCTTTCCCCATATTCTCCACCTCCCTCCTCCTGCCATGTGTATTTATTACCCTCATTTGTTGACATGACAAAAACCTAGATTGTAATTCATCACTCCGATTTGGCTCTCTGTGAGAGGTCCTCATTGGAGAGCACCATACAAACTTCCTCAGCCTACATAAGTTTATATGACAATACAATTCAAGGTCATCTACCCGTTATTTCATCCAGTTTCTATAGGCTACAGTTGTACTATATTTTTATTCATTACTTTACACTGCTTAGATTTTATCAGTCTTTTAATTTCCGTGCTTATGATTACATCTAGTGTGAACTTTACAAAATCAATACCTATAGTTCTGTTTGCAGCTGTAAAACTACGTGGAATGACACTACACAAGTGATAAATGCTTTGGCCCATATAGAAAGCACCATTTATTCCAAAGTCATGGCGACTCAGAAGGCTGAAGATGATAAATGGATACATGAGAAGGCAGGATTATTCATGCGCTTGACAGGTTCTATGACAACAATGCCATAGAATTTTTATATTAATGTTTAATATGTGTAAATGTGGCATTTCTTTTATGAGCATTACTGTCATTTCATATTTTAGTGCCTCACCATTTTAATTATATTCAGTTTCCAATATCTATTCTAGGAGGCTGATTTTTTTTGAGCTGTGTGGAGGAACAAAGAGAGACAAAGCTCCCATTTTTGCTAGCAGAGAATTATTACATGTGGTAAATATATATAAAAATGCTAAACCATTAGACATACAGTTAAGGTTTTCCTTATAAAGTAGATTGATCATTCCCCTTAAAAGTTTCCTGTGTGGTTTAAAATCTCCAGTTCATATGTCAAGTGTTTTGTTTTGTTTTTTTTTAAATAGGCATAAAACATTTGAGGAGAGGAGAGATGTCAGCAACTGGTAACTCTCTCTCTCTCGCTCTCTCTCTTTTCATGTTGCCATACATGCAGTAGTCTTTACTGGATGTCTTGTCTGTTTTTTTGGCAACAGAGAAAGTCATCTGGAAGCTTCCTTAGCTATTTTTTTTTCCTTTCTTTTCTGGATACTTGGTTTAAAGCCTAATGAATCCAGTTGTCTTTGATTAACACCTTCTCTGCAGGAATATATATCCTTTAAAATTTATTTGACAACTTGTGTATTAAAAGACAAGAGATTACACATTCATACCAATTTATCAGTTGATTAAACACCACTTAACATTATCTAAATTCATCCCCATTATGTTGAAATTGTGCTAATAGTGTCCTGTTTAAGCAATGGTTATTGCCATTCAGTATCATTAGCTAAATCAGTTTCCTGGGGGATATCTTAGTAAAGTGACTGTCCCAATTCAGCATGTTCCAATTAAGCAGAGTATTTGGTAATAGAATATTACACTTACACAGTACTTCTCATGAAGTGGTTCATGATGATTACATATATAGAACTACTGGACTACAACTGCCTCTGTGGTGAAGGGCAGCTGCTAACTGGCATCTAAGAAACTGCAGTTTAATGAGCAGAGGGGAAATTTTGAACAATAACATTGGGGCAAACACACATTTTTACAATATGCAGCACAGGCTCTTTAACTTCAGATCAGTGTAGTCAGAGCTTAAGTTTTTAGGAACTTGTCTGAAAAGTCTTTATATACGGCTTTAGTTATCTGTGTAAACGATGGACTGAGTAAACTCTGGTGCTGTAGGAGGCAATTATTAATACTATTAAGATAGTGATATATGTTTTCAAGTATCAGTTTAAATAGTATATAGCTAACCCTCACAATCCTCCTATGATGTAGATAAGAGGGTGCTTTTTTTCCCTTTTCATGGCTGGAAAGACAGAGGCACAGAAAAGGTAAATGACTTAGCCAAGATCACACAAGTCAGTCTCAGAAGTAGGATTAGAGGACCCTGCTCTTCTGATTCACTCCCAATAGACGTCCTTGCCTCAGACAACTCATTTTAAACTCTGAGCATCTTCATATTGAAACCCATTGCATCGGTCCCATTGCCAGAAGCCACAAACCCAAAGAGAAGAGCAAGAGGAACAGGTCAGTTACTTGACTAACATATCTGTTTTTGCAACAGTCTACATAATTTATGAGATTTTTGAAAACTGTAAAATGCACAGTATGGCACCTCTCTAAATATCACTTTAGTACTAATGCCATTTCTCCCTGTTAAAGTTGCCTTCCCAAAAGATGCCTGAATGGATGCACTTACACATAATAATAAGTGGTTTGACAAATCCTATGAATTTGGCTTGTACCTTTCATCTGATTTTTACCTAGAAACAAGTTATATTTGAACAAGATGTAAGCTGTTACACTGAGTGATATGTACACATTTCCAATTTGGAAATTTTTTACACATTCACAACTCAAGTTGCTAATTGAATTTGGTTGACACTTAAAAAAATATATAATTTCTGGGCTAACATTGCTGGGGGAAAAAATTCCCAAAAAGACTTCCCCCCCCAAACACAAGACATAGAAAAAGGAAAAATTATGGTGGAATTTGCATGTCAACTTTAATTATAGAGGTCATTACCATAACTACTGCAATATAAAAATATAATTACATTATTGTTGCTTTAAGATGCTGTGCCCTGTGGAACCAAGGTTATATGTGGGAACTGATATCCTGGTTATCATCTTGGGTTAATTCTACTGAGCACTATTTAAGTTTTAGAACTTTTGTTTTCAATTGCAAAAGCCATTTGAGATTGCTTACTCTCAAATGCAGTGTTTCAATGGAAAATGAAACATAAGGCTTGAAAGAAGCCATGGACACTGACCACTAAAAGGAGTAAATCACAGATAATGCTTTAAGTGCTCTGATAGTGATTTATGAAGTAGAGGCATTGACCTAATTGTTTGTAAGTGTCCAGTAATTTTGGGTATCTCAGATTCAGGTGCCCAACTTTAGAAATCTAGGGCCTGATTTTCAGTGGCTCTGTTGACTTCAGTTAGAATTCTTTTGCTCAGCACTTCTGAAAATCATCCCTCCATATCTCAAAATGGACTTTAAAAACCGATGTCAAACACAAAATTAGTGGACCCTTTAAATTTTGGCCATAAAATGATTGCAAATTGTAAACAATTATATTAGTAATAGACAAAGTCCAGAAACTTGGGAGGTTCAATTCAGATAAGTATAGAAAAGTATCCTCATCTGAAACGTCTCTGAATCTGTACAACATTTGAGATAAGCAGGCCTGTGACAGAGCCCCACTCTCTACACAGCTCTGATGGCCCCTCCTCTTGGCTCATATGGGGAATTAGCTTGCAAGTGTCCATGCCTTATCTGGCAGTCATTCAGTCTGTCGCCTCAGTCACTTGCTCTGTGCCCTCCCCTCCCCCACTCACTGGTCAGAAGCTGCAGTGCCTCTTCTTCATGGCTTAGTCCTCCAGCCAAGTCACAATCATTCTCCCATTCTGGGTTCCCACCACTGTCTCTCTACACAGTCGCCATGTCAACTGTGCCACTCCCAAAGTGGCTTGTAGGGAATCCTGGCCCACCCTCTACACCAAGTTTCAATCCAGGGGTCCCCGAACCAACAGTTACGGTCTGTTCTCTCAGCCTTTACTGATCTTTCCTTGGACTGCTTCCTACACTCCTATTACAGGCTCCTACTCTCCATCCTTGTATCAGAGAATATGACTGCAGACTTTCTCACTGCAACCCTAGAGCTCTGTTGCCAGCGCCTGGGCTTTATAGAAGCCCTGCCTATTTCTACCCAGGTGATCTTCATCCCCAATTAAGCCTCAGAGATGCCTGGCTTCCCTCCAGGTGCAGCTTCTGGCTAATTGGCCCTTCTTGCTTATATTAATTCCTCAAGGGCTACTGTGGCTCTCTTCCTCCTGCATACTCATTCTAACTCCCACTGTCACCTCATGTTAACTGTTGCTTCTGTTTTTGACAATCTGTTTTTTCATAATCACATATTCAAGGGGAGTCAGGCAGCCACCTTTTGTGTTCTTGGTTTGTAGATTCTCTTGAGAGTAAGGGAGTGAGATGACCCATTCTTCCTCTCTGGTGCCACAGCTGGGTGATAGCTTTTGTGCCTGAACTTCCTGCTTCTTGGAGTACTCCATGTTACTGGCACCTATTACTTGTCACAGAGGTCATTGTGTGTAAGTACCTAGGAACAAAATTAAAACTGAAGAGAACTATAGCAGTGAGACCCAGTGGAAAGATTACTCAGTCCTACTATCCAGAGAAGATCATCTGCTGCTGGAGGAGTAGAAGGAGAGCATGTGTGAGGAAACCTAAAGATACCTTGCACTGGAGCTAAGTGTGAAGTTATGTGCGTGTGCCATATGTTATGCTTCTGAAAAAATTAGGAATTGAACTCTGTGTTATCTAGTCTTTCTCTTAATACTTTAAGCAGAAAAGACATCTCATACCATGTTCTCATATTTTTGAAAGAGACAAAAAAGACTACATAATTTATGGCAAATTTGTGCTAAAATATTTAATGAAACTATTGTAGCTACACTTGTCTGCTTTCATCTGTTTAAATGGCAAAATGGATTAAGGTGCCATACTTCGATGATAAAGAGTATGATGAGTTTCAGGTAGTGAAGAGAGGATTGTGCCTAAACTCTTTAAAGCTTCTGACTTTAGCTTTACAGCCTTTCCATAGCTCAGTTTAGTACTTGTCCAGCTCATTTGTAGAGCTGGGTTAATACTATAAAAAATAATATTCATTCCAATTTTGTGAGGATTATGTTCATGCACCTTTTTCTGTTTGCTCTCTGAATTTTCTAGCAAAAAAAGTTAACTGGCCAGCATATTCATAGAGATGGTGAACTTTAAGAAAATATCAAATATTTACAAAAGTTAATTTTACAAATTATAAATGTTAGAATTCTAGGAATCCCCAGTCAGGGATCTAAAACACACCTTGTTTCTGTGTAATCAATCAATTTTATTTCTAATTTGTCAAGGTTATTTTTGAATCCTAATCCTGTCCTCAAGTGCTGGCAACCTCTCCCAATTTAGTGTCACCTATAAATTTTATAAGCACACTCTACATTCCATTATCCAAGTCTTTATTGGCAAATATTGACTAGTAATGGACTCAGGACAGATCCCTGTGGAATCCCAATGAATCTGTCTTCTCAGTTTGATAGCAAACCATTGATAATTACCCTTTGAGTACAGTTTTGCAGCCACTTTTGTAGCTTTATCTAGACTATATTTCCCTATGCGAATGTCATGTGGGACTCTGTCAAAAGCCTTACTAAAATCAAGATGCATCATGTCTAGAGCTTCCCCTATTCGCTAGGCCAGTAATCCGGTCAAAGGAGGAAATTAGGTTGGCTTGGCATGATTTCTTCTTGACAAAGCAATGCTGGGTATTACTTATGATCTTCTAGATGCTTACAAATTAATTGTTTAACCATTTGTTCCAGTATCTTTCCAGATATCTAGGTAAGGCTGACTGATATAGAATTCCCTGGGTCATCTTTATTCCCCTCTGTAAAGATAGCTATATATTTGCCCTTCTCCAGTTCTCTGGGATTTCCTCCATGAGTTATCAAAGATAACCACTAACAGTTCTAAGATTGTTTCAGCTTGTTTCTTAAGCAGCACTCTGGAGTATGTTGACACAGCAAAGAAAAACCCATGGCTGGCCAATGCCAGCTGAACTGTGGTTGAGCTGCAGGGTTGTTTCATTGCTGTGTAGACTGCCAGGCTCTGAGACCCTCCCACCTCACAAGGTCCTAGATCCAAGGCTCTAACCCAAGCCCAGACATGTACACAGCAATGAAACAGCCTCACGATCCTGGCATGAGTCAGATGGCATGGGCTAGCTATGGGTGTCTAGTTGCTGTATAGACATAACCTTGTGATGCATTTCATCTGGCCTGGCTTATTTGAATCCGTCTAACCTATCTACATATTCTATAGCCCATTTTTTCCCTATTTTGGCTCATGTTCCTTTACCTTTGCTGTTAGTATTACTTGTTAAGTATCTGGTCACAATTTGCCTTCTAGTGAAGAATGACACAAAATAGGCATTAAACACCTCAGTTCTCTTGATACCATCCATTATTAGCTTTCTTTTCCCATTAAGTAAATGGCCCACACTTTCCTTCATCTTTCTCTTGTTCCTAATGTGTTTATGAACCTCTTCTTATTGCCTTTTAGTTAATTCACTTACTGTGAGTAAGTCTGCATACACAATCACAATAACTATGCTTGCACATTGGGTGTGTAATTGCAGGAGCATTTCCAACACCTAATGGCATGACTAAACTCTAATAATCTGGCCTATTACTTTTAAGGTAAAAATCAATTAAGCTTAATTCCATTTTTCTGCAACCATACATACATACGCATGCCATAAGGGGTTACAATGGAACCTGGAATCCCTAATTTTAGCAACCACAGCCATCCACAATATAGAATGAGAGAAAGATAGTTTGTATACTATGAGCACAGAAGTGGGAGTTAAAAACTCCTCATTTCTAGATCCTATCCTCAGAGTGTATTCCCTCAGTGGTTTTGAAATGTTACTTACTCTCTGCCTCATTTTCCCCATTTTACAAATAACATTTGCAGATCACTTTGAGGACAAAGGAGCTCTTTACAGCAGTGCTAAGGATAATGTAATTCTTGTTCCTTCATCATACATCATTATTTGTAACTATAGTTATTGGCATGCAATAGATTTACAGAAAAATGTGCTTGATAAACAGCCTTCAAATCTCAGTGAGACATCTCTTGTCTGGAGAACTCTCCAGAGGAAATTATTTCATAACCATCTCATATCAGGAATCTTAATTAAAATCCATCCTTGGTTTGGCCCCAGAATAAATCTTAAGTGAAATTACACTGAAGCATTCCAGTTGATCTGTGTGTAAGATTGGCATGGTCATTCATGCCTGTTGGAAATTTTATTAGCTCCTTTTCATTTTATTTTCTTCTTTGTTGTAAAGAGGTCATTTTGCAGGAATGATGTGACACTTTGATTCTTTCTGTTCACACACACACACACACACAACAAAGTCCATAGAAATTCAAATAAGCTTGTTATGGCTGTAGTACTTCCCGGAACAGTTGTATATTTGGCACTTTATTATAAAGCAAAGAAAGGAGTCACTTATATAACTTCAGTTCTAAACTGAATGAGAATATTTAGAAAAAAGCAAAGCTGGGTAGAAGTAAATTCAAATTCAGCTTGTGCAAATAACTCTGGAAAACAGGAAGTCAAAAATGCAGTCTCCTTAGGAATTCTAGCCCTTGTCTCACCACCCAGATACTGGACTATATGATGTGCAGTTACTGAAAACCAAAGTAATCAACTATAGGGTCTTCTAATCCCAAGAGATCAGCCACTTAGCCAGGTCAATATATAGCCCAGATTTTACCCAGTCCTTAATCCTTTAGTAACTAAAAACTAAAGGTTTAATAATCAAGGAACAGAAGAAGAGTGTTAATAATGGTTAATAGATCAAATGCCTACAAATAATTGCTAAGTCTTCATATCAGGTTTTTAGCAGTGATGGAATAGATTGCTGTCTTGTAAAGAATGTCTGGTAACTTCCAAGAGATTGGAAGTTCCTCAGTCCATAGTTCAAAATGCTCTTTTTAGTTGTAAATCCACAGTCGAGAGAATCAAGGCTGGAAAAAGGCAAAATGAAGATATCTCAGGGGTACTTTATGTCCTCTGCCATGTGCCTGGAAAATTACTGTCTCAAAACAAAGCTCAAATCCCAGTTTGTATAAAGTTACTGGCTCAAGATGGAGTCCAGGGTCACATGAGCATATCAGATGTCCTTACAGGGCTTGATCACTCACAGGGGGTAGCTATTACCCATATTTTTGCTCAGACTCCCACAGGAAGTGCTATCGGGTAAAATGGGTTTCTTCTATAGCTCATTGTGAGAGCTAAGCGTCTTTGATGGGCCATCAGCACATAGCTGTCTGGCCTCAATGTACATTTTACCTAGAAGTGTCACCCAGAAATACAGCACATATGTATGATCCTTGTATATGGCCAACATTTATAACTTCAGATAAAAAATGATACATGCATATAAACAGGATAATCATACATAGCAAATCATAACTTTTCCTTTGATACCTTATGTGACACATTTTGTACAAGAGTTGTTGCAATTGTATAACAGTGGTAATATCAGTGATATAAATGGTCATATTCAATCATACAATGTCACACCCATTAAATCTTAATGCTAATGAAAAGGGAGCCAGACTGACTCTAGAGCCAAAGATGCGACAAGCAAATGCTGTTTCTCACGTAACTGCCACTTGCCCACTCTTTCTCAATCCCTATTGCCTCCTGATGCTAATTTTTTTTCTTCTGAGCCACTTGCTAATACCTTTGAGTTTCCCCTTTTACATTGTGATTGGCTGGGTGGGGGCTTGACTACAGTGAAAACACACATCACTCCATATTTAAAGACTTTACATCTATAACATAATGTAGCATATATTTCTCTTCTCTGCTCTGTCAGTGCCCCTTGGGCATAAACCCTTCACTATTCCATCCCTAGTTATCTCCTGGGCATGATTATGCTAAATTGTAATATGGGCTACAGATCCACTAGGAATAAGCAACAGCTGTCCTCCAGGTTTATTTCCATTTGTGGCCTAATCTATATTTCAGTCCAGGTCCCCTGAAATGGAAAGTTAGTGTTAATCATCTGTGACTTCTAGTCCAGAAAAATATTGATAAATTATACTTTGCTAGCAGAATGATCTTCATTCATCTAAGCTTTTAAAAGAAAAGAAAATAAGCTACAACACAAACAGGCATTTCAAAATACACCGTAAGTGCATCTCTAGCAGGAGAGTTGGTTGGCAGGGAGTGTGGAGCCTTTCTATAAAATAATTCATATATTATTACTAGTTCATTGTGCATATAATGTGATTGCCAAGATTAAGGTTAAGGATAAATTGAGACAAGGTAGAAGCAACATCAGTTCCTTCTGGCTTGGACTAAAATTAAACATATTTTTATTTGTTGTTCACATTTCATAAATAAACAAGCCAACCATGTTTATAAGTTTGCTAAACACTTTGTGTTGACATTTCAATCAAAAAGTTAGCAAAATACTTTCCCGTTCAGCCTCTCTCACTGTTCTCTTTATCCATGCTTCATGGATATGTTATGATCATGGGTTTAAAAGGCATATGGGACAAATATTATTTCTTCTCCAAAATGCTGTAGCTGACCCTTCATGAACTCTCTTGAATCCCTTGAGAGAATATGGGCATTTCTAATCAAGAACATAGCCACTGAAACACAAGCCTGCACACCCTTATGGTTCTGAGTTATTCCAGCTCTACTTTTTTTTTTCTCAGATAGTGATTCTACAATGATTTTAGTGGAACATTTGAAACTTTAATGTTAAAATTAGAATTTTCTTCGGCAGTTGGACATCCTTCCATCATTGACTTCTTGTTAACTGTGTCTAGTTGTAAGGAGATGTGATATTGATACATGTAGAATAATGTTTAGTCATTGTTATTTCACCCACAATATTACTTATTAGCCTGGACATGGAAACAATAAATCCGAGTTCCTGAATGCGTAAAACAAGGACTTTGGAAGCAACATGAACGCAACTAAATGTAATTTGATGAATAACCACAGTAGGAGATGTGCACTTGCAAAAATGTGCTTCCAGGTCTATAATGATAGATTCATGATGAGATCCTGTAGTCTTTTCTTTTTTTTTTTTTTAAAGCAGTGTATCATTTTCAGATTCGCTTGACAAATAATCTCATCTCTCCTATAAATTGAAATTAAATATCATATTTCCCTGAACATCAAATAAAATATAGAGAGAGAGATTAAGTCATTTTTACCAATATCAATTTAGGCCCTGATCCAGCAAAGTACTGTAGGCATGGAATATAAACAGATGATTAAGTGCTTTGCTGAATTAGGACCTTATGCGATTATTGTTTTGACACTATTATTTAGCTAAATGGGATTGTTTCACTAGTTTCCTCATCCTCCTGCCCCCCTTGCTCCAGTTATATGTTTATCTACAGTTTGCCAATCATTTTAATTATATACATATATAGTTCCTAGCTAAAAATGTCCAACATTGACTTTTCAAGCTGGGAAGATGTAGCCACAGTGGAAGGCTCTCCAGCGAGCCAGAGGCTGAGAAGTGGCTGAGAGAAAGGAAAGCAAAGAGAAAATGCAGCAAGCCTTAAGCACTAATAATGCACCAACATCATCTGTCCTGCGCTTTACGCCTGCATTATCTGTGGCCGCCCCAAGCATGGCAGGCAGGCGGCTTTTGGCGGCACACCTGTGGGAGGTCCACTGGTAATGTGGATTCAACGGTGTGCCTGTGGGAAGTTTGCCGGTCCCGCACCTTTGGCGTACCTGCTGCCAAATTACCGCCGAAACTGTGGGACCGGCGGATCTCCCACAGGCATGGCACTGAAGGCAGGCTGACTGCCACCCTCATGGCGACCTGCAGGCCGCCCCCTGCAGCTTGCCGCCCCCTGCAGCTTGCCGACCCAGGCATGCGCTTGGTGCGCTGGTGCCTTGAGCCACCCCTACTAATTATTAGTCCACAGTTTACAACATATGCTATTTGATGGAGTCCTCATTCTTCACTCTAAGTCCTCCAAGAAGGAGTAAAGATTTATCCTGGACATACTATGCCTGTCCTTCCATAACAGGGTTAAAGTCGTACAAGAGACTTTTGGGTAGCCCTCTTAGGATCTCTCCAATGTGTGTGGTCAGAATAAAAACAGAATTTAATTTACCATTGCTGCCATGTCTCTTCACTTTCATTAAATTCTTCACTACTCCATAATGACTTAGAGCTCTGGATCATATCCTCATATCCTTCCCAACCTATAAAACGCATTTTTTTTCAAAGAGACACTACATTTAAAGTTAATTAGTTTCCTTCCAAATGAATAATACAATAAAATTGAATTATGATTATTAAAAACATAAAAATGACATCAGTCCTCAGATTTGGAACATTTCCATACATGTATTCATGGCATGCAAATTTGATTGAGATACAGATCATCTACACTTTGTATTCTGACAAGATAGGGATGCGATCTCAGTTTCAAGGAAAAAGTAAAAGGGAAGGTCATGTTCAACAAAAAATGCAGACAAAGCTGACTGGTGCTAGCCAACCTGCCTGATCATCCGACTTCTTCCTGCACCAATTGGTCTGCCTTTACTTTGTTTAATGTTTGTCTAAGATATGCTTGTATTATACATTTTAACTGTATAGAGGAGGGATTAGCTCACCAGTATATGACATTGTGCTGGAAATGCCAGGAAGCTAAATGTTTAGTAATTACATTTTAGGTGCAGGTGATGCATTGATGTTGGAATGAAAGAATAACAAACAAATTAGATAAAGATAAAAACCATTAAATTTGGGGAAGTTAACCCATCCATGACTGCAGTTCTGTTTTTAATGATTGAGCTAGCGCATAAACATCTAACCAAGTTGGAAATTATACCTGCAGCTCAAGGGTATGTCTTTATTACAAAGTGAAGGTGTGATTTTTAGCACTATTGGGCATACCCATGCTTTCTTGAAAATAGCTAGCAATCTGAAACTTTGTGCAACAATAGTAATGAAGATATAGTAGCAGGAGCTTCAGCATGGGCTAGCAACCTGAGTGTGGATCCAGGGTCCCTGGCAGCTAGTTCGAGTGCCACTATGACTACTATTTACCTGTGCTAGGTAGATTAAAGTTGCCAGGGGTATAATCAGATACAGGAGATCTGTACTGGTAAGAGTTTTTCTTCTCTTTATTCCCCACTTGAAATCATAATCTTCTTTGACTGTACAAGTAGTTGCCATAGAAATGACAACATGAAAAGCATTTTACTTCATGTGTGGAATAAAAAACAGGAGCAGAAACAGTTCATAAGAGTTCAGCTGTTTATAAAAATCAGATTTTATTTTCATGCAAAAATCCCATATTCTTTCTTTTGAAATAAATTATGCTTATTATTTTTGTTACAGTAGCACTCCGAGGCCCCAATTAGGATACATAATTCCTTACCAAAAGTAATAAAGGTCAAAGAAGAAATTCACAAAATATGACACATCATGCAGAATCTGGGTAATTCTAAGTATAACTTGTTCTCCTAAATATGATGACTTTTTCCAAATTTTTCCATGAGGCATCAGCAACTTTTTAATATATAATGACACTGCCAATCATGCTATACTTTGCATTATGAATTATTACTTAAGTAATGCCCTTTTCTCTTAAACAACTTAGTATGTAATTTTGACTTTAGTTTGAAAGAAATTTTGAATATCATGAGAGAGATTTCCATTATGAAGGGAAGCTACATTTTATGAACATTCCCATCAGATGGATCATCATAGATTACACGCTTGACGGTAAGTCATCAGCAACAAGACTTTTTGTATACGTCATTTAAAAAGAAGTCAGTTTCCTTCCTAAGAACATAAAGTACAGTACATCTTGGAAAAACTAATAACGTCCTCAAACCTTCCGTTGTAGGCTGTTATATTCCACATAGAAACCTTCAGTTGTAAACTGTTATATTCTGCATATGTTCCTTGGTGGCACAACTGCGCAGTTTTACCCAATAGTGTTATAGAACCTACCAATCTATTTGAGGATTGTATGCTTAAGTGCTGCACAACTGGTGATTTGTTTTTAAATAAAAAAATGTGTAAACTCTTTTACCACACCTATTGCTGGTACTGTAATTATTTGAAAAGGTACTAAAAATTATATTAATGATTAGGAATGCTCTTATGCCTTAAAAGTGTGCCTGCAAATTTCCATAGTGTTTAATTTACTTGATTAGGAAGTTATACATCATTTCATGTTTTAAAAACTGGGCAGCTGAATGTTTACAATGTTTTGCCAGTGGAATTCTGCTTCTACATTATCTGAAATACTTCAGACTATGTTTTGCTTCTGTTGCTCCTTCTGACACCAGTGTCCTATTCCAACATCAGCATTGCCTCCGTCAAAGAGTGGTGGATGTCTGGAAGGTTGACTTCACAGCTGAGGAAAAATCAGTGATGCAAAGTCTAGGTATACTTGTTTTATTCACACACAAAACTAGCCCTGAAATGAAGATGGTGAAGGAGTCTGAGCCTAACACCAGTACCCCATAGGATAAAATACAATAAGGAATAATACAAAGTACACCACTTAGGAAGGAACAATCAGTTGTGCACACACAGAAAATGGAAAACGACTGCCTAGAAAGGAGTACTGCAGAAAGGGAAATGGGGCTCATAGTGGATTATGAGCTAAATATAGTTCAACAGTGTAACTGTTGCTAAAAAAGCAAACAGCATTTTGGGATGTATTAGCAGGAGTGTTGTAAGCAAGACACTAGGAGTCATTCTTCCACTCTATTCCACGCTGATAAGGCCTCAGCTGGAGTATTGTGCTGTTCTGGGCGCCACATGTCAGGAAAGATGTGGACAACTTGGAGAAACTCCAAAGAAGAGCAGCAAAAATGATTAAAGGTCTAGAAAACATGATCTATGAGGAAACATTGAAAAAATTGGCTTTGTTTAGTCTGGAGAAGAGAGGACTGAGAGGGTATATGATAAGTTTTCAAGTCCATAAAAGATTGCTACAAGAAGGAGGGAGAAACATATTTCTCTTCATCTGAGATGCAATGGGCTTAAAATACAATAAGGGCAGTTTAGGCTGGACATTAGGAAAAACTTCCTGTCAGGGTGTTTAAGCACTGGAATAAATTGCCTAGGGGAAGTTGTGGAATTTCCATCATTGGAGATTTTTAAGAGCTGGTTAGACAAACACCTGTCAAGGATGGTCTATATAATACTTAGTCCTGCCATGAGTGCAGGGGACTGGACTAGATGACCTCTCAAGGTCCCTTCCAGTTCTATGATTCCCACAAAGCAAGTCTACCTAAGGAATTGACTCTAATAAAAAACCAACGCACAAACCAAACTGTCCAGCGAGCACTGCTTCTACAGAGAACCTTGTGTAATGAGAACTAACAACACAGCTTGTCTTCCCAAAGCTGACCATTGGCTCCCACACAAAGACCTTAGAATACTGTGGTGATACCTGGTGGTGCCTGCTGTTCACAATATTTTGGCAATGGATTTCTGCTTTTAAAGTATTTCAGAAAAAAGTTAAAGTATGTTTGATTCAAACAGAAGAAACAAAAACTGCTTTTTGTAACAAAAAGAACCCAATGGTCATCTTTGAACTTGTTGGTGAGTGGAATCTTCAAATAACAGATGTGTTGATAAGGGCTTTGCACTTATCATAACATCTGTTCCATGAGTATTCTTTTGACAGCATTTGTCAATTTTCATTTTCTTTTTTAATTGTTTCCCCAGATACACACACAGCAGCAGAAAAATATGAGGGGGAGGGAGAGCTCAGTGGTTTGAACATTGGTCTGCTAAACCCAGGATTGTGAGTTCAATCCTTGAGGAGGCCACTGCCCAGAACCTCTTTCTCTGGCTGCCACAGCCCCCCACTCCCTTTTCTCCCCCTACCTCCCATACCCCCCAAAGCTACCACCTCACCTTACATGTGCATCTTCTCCTGGTCCAGGCACCTAATTACTGGAGCCATGTCTGTGTGGATCCACTAATTAGGTGAATAGCCCTTCATTCTCTTGTGTGTGGCTGCCCAGGCATGCACCTTAGAGGGAACTATCCACAGACCATCTGAATGGAGCTTGTGGACCACTGGTGATCCGCAGACAACAGTTTGAGAAACTCTGTCTTAGAACATAACTATCATTTCTTGTACAGCTCAATTTACGGTACATTGCCTCTTATTCCAAAAAGTTGATTAACTAGGTTTTTCTCATATGGTATATATTATTTCGCTTGAAATATCTAGCCAGTTTTAGATAACTTTTTCACAGTTACTACTAATGCAGCTTAACTTTCAACATCAAATATAGAATTAGGTAACTGTCTTCATTAATGAAACCACACGCATTACTACTGCATCTGGTATCAAAAGTGGGGATTAGTAGGCAAAAGTGCGAAGTTAGCTGTTGGTAGTTAAGGTTCACTTAGTGTATGTGAATAGCTTATACAAAAATTATATTGTTTTTATATATAGTGAACAACGTCTGTAAGGAACAAATGGCTTGTTTCTCTCATGTTGTTACACAGAGCCACATATATATTTGTTTATTTTTGAGAGAAAGAGAAAATGGTATTTTTTTAACCTTTCTGGAATTCTGAAGTTTTTGTGTAAACATAATCTATCTTTGAAAGTTTTTATTTTGTTGTTGTTGTTTTGTTTTGATGCTAAAAACATTAGGCTCTGGTTTCAATCTGAATAAAAACTTGAAGTTAAAAAGGAAATGATTAGAACACTAATTCTTGTTATGATTATTGAGAGCAAATAAAAAACTAGACAACTATGCTTGTACAATCCTGCAAATATCCACATGCTTAACTTTATCTACTGACGTCAATAAGGCTACTCACAATCATATAGTTAAAGCATATGGGTATGCAGGATCAGTTACTGAATGAGGATAAAAGAAAATCAGTTTGCATAACTTATTTAGACTTCTGAAAGGCCTTTACGAAGTCTAGCACAAGAAGCTACTAAAGAAGTTAAGTTTTCATGGGGTGAAAGGAGACTTACTCTCTTAGGTCAAAAACTGGCTAGGAGGCAGAAAATAGATGGGATTTTATGTCGATTTTCATTGTGGCAAAGGTTAACAGTGAGGTGCCTCAAGGTTCAGTAATAAGTAAGTCCCATGTTATTTAATATATTTATTAATGATCTGGAAAGGAGAGTGAAGAGTGAGGTTGTGAGATTTCATACGTATCTCAGAAATTGCAGGATATGGATTTCTTCATATTCTGCAAGAGCAAATGTATCATTCAATAGAGAAAATTTCATGCAAGTGGTAGTTCAAAACATGGATAAGTTTGATGATCCTGATAATTCCAGAATGGAAAAATACTACTTCTAGGTATTTCTTGAAGGAAAAGAAAGCAAATTTAAACAATAACATTGTTGTGTTCTCTCCTGTCTTCCTCCAGTATTCAGTTGCTAAACTGTTTTTCCCCTTTGCTTTTTAGCATAAAAAAAAAGAGGGATCCAGCAATGCTGTTTTAAAGTGTTAGTGGGTTCTGTTTTCTCTAGGCACACATTTACTTTCCATGCACTTGAGTGACTTCTACATATATTAGGAGACAGCAATAGACTCTTAATTCACAACACTGTTTCATTGCAACTGTTTGATTCAAGCCATTACTAAGTTCACCTTATCATACCCCATACCATCCCCCTACTCCCTGAGAAAAGAATTATATTCATGACCTTAGTGTTTAAAAAAATTCTGAGTATGTAGATGGTGTGTATTTTTTCTTAACACTGCAGCTCCTGGAGTCAAGTTATTCGTGAGAAACTCAGCTTTCATTTTTAAAAAGTAAGCTTCTAGCTTATTTTAGAGAACTACTTCAGGCCAAAGCATGGTTGCAGAGAATAATGTGAAAATATAACCTGAATATACCCAAAAAGTTCAGAAACCAGAATGCTAAGGAAAAGACTTCCAAATTTCTGATTTTTATAAAAATCTCATCAAGTTTAATACATGAGTTTTTAAGGCCTAGCTCATGATTTTAAAATATTTGGCTTTGGCAATACTGTGACAGTGTAACAGAAGAGGCATTTTATGCTGTCATCCCCATTGGATTCTATGCACACAAATCTTTCAGTTGCCACCCCGCTGGCAGGTTATAGTTTTAAACTTTTCAGACTTAATCTATACACTGAGTCTAATGAAAATATTAGGGCATCCGTGAAGAGAAAACAGCCTATTAGGAAGTAAGACTTTCAGCTACTTTGAAAAACCTTCACTCTTGAGCCAGATGCTCATTAGAAAAATTTTCTGGAGTTCTATCTGCAGCCATGGCACAGAGAAGCTCTTTTGAGAATGCAGTGTTTAGCTTTACACACAGTTTTAAAACACTGTGTGTTATTTCCTTGGAAGGGAAAATGTACAACAAAGTCTAATTATTCCAAAAGCCATATTGGTCATTTAAAAAAATAGAAATTCCACTTCAAAATCCACAGCATTAGGGTTTAATGAGGAAGGCTTTTACCTAGCAATACCTATTTAGTGTCTTATCAAGACTTGCCAGGATCCAACTGAATAATTTTAGAGAACTACTTCAGGCCAAAGCTTCATGGTGCATTACTTAAACATCCATCATTTAGGATCTGATGGCTTCAATTGCTGAAGAACCATTGGATTCAAAATCAGTAAAAAGTCAATTTATCAAAATTGAAACGGTAAAAGCTTTTCAACCATTTTACATTTCAGGCAATACTGAACATTTGGCTTTTAGACAGCAGAGACTAAACCTTGAGAGAGGTGTATTAGATAGCTAAATAAATGAAAATCGGCATCCAAAAGAAATTTAGCCAATACTGTGTTTCTTAGACATGTGTACATATATGTTTATGTGCATTGTCAGAATAATAGGGCTATATTTTAAATTATTTAAATATAGAATGGGCTCTGGAATTACTGTCAAGGATTTTACCTTTTCTCCAATATAGGTAACTTTGTCTGTGTTTGAATATTTAGAAAATAAACCAGTTCAGTGTGTATTGTATAAAATTAAAAGATTAGGTTGTCAATTATAAAATAAACTTAAGTTTCAGTGAAATATTTTACTAGCTAAGTGAATTTAGTTCTCCTGACTTAATTTACAAGAAATACATTACAATGGTCAGTTTGATATTGCAGCTGGAGCACAATCAAAAAGTCAATTGTTAGATTTAATTTAACTCAATTTGCTGAAAGCAGCAGTTGTTACTTCACCTTGATTTTAAAGAAGAACAATGCTTTCCTGGTAGCTTGCTTTTGGCTACATCTCTCCCATTAAGCTTGGCTGACCACAAAGATTATATTAAGCTTGGTTTATCTAATATATTTCCCTTCCCATGTTACACAATGCCTATAGGTCTCTGATAGTCTGGCAAAAACACAAAATGATTTATTAAACTCCAGCCTTAGAGAAGCTTTAAAATGTCACTGATTTAACCCAGGGATCCATCACTGTTTCAATAACAGGCTTACAAGTTTAGTGTGTACTTTGTGGAACAGTTAGTAACACACACAGAAATATGTACATGCACAAACACACTAGTGGTTTTGGAGTGATTCGAGCATCCTCAAATTGCTCTACAGAAGGTTCTTCATACCACCTTCTTTTTAATGTGTCTAACTCACATGATTGGTCTGAGTTTGGCTTTAAATTGATATTGACCAGTATCTTTGATCTGCATTTTCGTATGCACTGGGATTTTGAGCTTTACCTCTCTCTTGGTTACACCTCTGGCTCAACTTAGTCAGTGTCAAAGCTCTTCACTTCTCCACCAGGTGACCAGTCTAGGGAACAGAACAGGATACAGCTTCAAGTAACTTGTTGATGTAAGAGAGCCTCCAACCTCTGTTTCGCCACATGATTGGCATCTGTTTTAGAGATCAGTAATTCCTCTGCTCAGTCTCAGGCATAGTCTTGCCCAGGTAGGGGTCCCAGTATGTCAGTGTAGGTCACCAGGGACCAATGACATGACACTTTGGTCTTGAAGTTGCATCAAAGTTTCCAGGCTAGGCTGTACATGTTGTAACCCAATTCATTACTAACTGCAAATAGATGTCTCTTGAAAACAGAATGGCAGAAGTAGTCATGTGATAAGATTTGATTGTTTAAACATTTATGACTTATTCAAGGATATGCATTCACACGTTTCCACACATTCTTATGACAATAAGTTAGGCTATTTTCCCAATGTCATGATTAAGATGTAGGGTAGTGGCTAGGACAAGTATATAGCCTTTATGCTAGTAACACTTTGCCTACCATTAAAAAGTATCTTTAAGTATCTGTCAGCAATGCTCATTTCCGTTGTTCATTTGGCCATACAAAGTCACTCATGCCTCAATCCAGAGATAGCCTGTGTTCTTCATAGCGTGCATGTGTGTAAATAGGAGAAAACTATAATTGCCAAATAAAACTTGAAAAAATGTTTTGGAAAAATATTTTTTAGTCAAGACCCACTAAAACCATTTTGTGAGCTCTCCCTTAGGAGTTATGATGGAGGGCAAACTGGTGAACTGAACAGTCATTATTGGTTAAAACAAGCCATTGAACATATTTCAGACCTTCTAAAGCAAGTAATGTCAATGGGTTCCCAAGCAGAGCAGAATTTGAGTGGTTGACCTAACAACCTTTTCATTTATTTTCCCAGTTTACTCACACATCAAAAATGATGTGATAAAACTCACCAAAAGTCTAAAGGTGTTAGATTGATCCTTTTCTATCAGTGTAGTCAGAAATCCAGACCATTAGAGCCGAGCTAGTTAGCAGTCAGCAATCAACGAGATGTTTGGAAAAGGAGTCAATTCTTTCATTTTATCAGGTATAAAGTGAAAAAGGATCCAGTTAGCACCAAAGGCTGAAATATGAGGGCATCTGAAATCCAGAACTGAGTTCATATCCAAATTTCACAATTAAAGTTTCTCACAGAATTGGACTGAACCAAAGCTTCGTTTCTGAACTACCCTGACCTCTGGAGATCTGAAATCCCAGATATGGATTTTACAGCTTGAGAATACCTGTAGTTAGCACTTTTGTAGCAGAAACTAATATACCTATGGCTATTATCATCTAATCTTTTTTTAAATTTAATTTGGTTTTACATAAGTCACAAGATTTTTTCTGAAAGTGTTTGTATAATGAGCATGATTGGCTATGAGTACTGAATTGTCGCAATTGCCATGTTATCTGTAGGAATAAGAAAATTATAACAACTACAAGTAAATAGTTATACATATCTAACAAGATTTTACCTTGTTATACCCAATGTATTCATTTATTTGTTCAACCCAGTTTTGGTAGTCCAAAACTATTTTTTAAAAGAAAAATATTAATAAATTACAGTCTAGAAAATGTGCATCCTTCACATTTCCCAAGCAGCCTTATGATAAATCACACCTGGGCCCTGATTATGTCAATCACAGACCATTAAAATGGTCTGATTTTGAAAGAATACCTCTAATTTTGCAACTGCAATTGATTGCGGGAACAAATGATAGTATTTACTTGATTGTGATTAAATCCTATCATTTTTGCCTGCAGTTGATTGTGGGTACAGTTAAAGACAGGAAAGATTGTGCCTGCAAAAATTATGGGCTAGACTGAGTATCATTTTAAAATGGTAGTGTCTGAATCTGAAAACCCCTACTCATATGAGGAGTCATTTCTCATGGTATGGCACTGGATTCAGTAAGGTCTATTCATATAATAAGCATCCAGGATAAAAATTTTAGTCTTAACAGTATGTTATATCCCTGCTATGATGTGAGTGACACTACTGGAATCCCACTTTTTAAAAAGCAGTTCCTTCTTCCCAGCCCCTCCCCCAAGTAAATTCCATTATATACAAAAAGTATATATTTCCTCATTATCTAAAGTTTTCATTGTTAATAGTGAATCACATATGGTATTTGTGAAATCACTGTACATAGTCTTCCAACACACATCTTTAGTTCTGAGATGTGAAAGAAAGTAGTAGGTGCTGATGCTGGAGGGTGCAGACTGTGAATGGGTGCCTGCGCCTGCACTAAGTACCTTTCAAAATCAGAGTTGTCACAATTTCAGGGTAACTGTACCTGTATTCCCTCCTCCCCTGACATGGTTTAGTCCAGGAGTGCCCAGTCAGGTCTCTAGCCATTACCTGTTTCTGGGCAGGGACTCTTGTCCCACTCCCTTCAGAGCAGGAGTTTTAAGGCTGGACAGCCCCCTGCACTGTGATGTCCCCAGCAAGCCCATGCCATAACTACAACCCAAGTCTGCAGTGCGTGGGATGGCTGCTGTTCTCACAGTGCCAGCAGGAGACCATGCAGAGCCACAGCCAAGGAGCACTGTGAACAGGTCCCACAGGCAGTATCGCCCAAGGGACCCAGAGTGACAGAGTACTCCATGGCCCTCCGATTGGCTCACCACACCATTTAACTCTGTAGGGTCCCCTAGAAAGTTATGTGGGGCAACTACACAGACTTTGGCCCTGCTCTGACTCCAGACCTCACCTCATCCCCTGATCTCCAGCCTCTAATCTCAGCCTGACACTGACTCTTGTTTCCTGACTCTAGCCTGGTACTACCTTTGATCTCCAGTCTCCAACCCTGGTGTGACTTTGACCCTGACTCTAGCAATTCCTTGGACCCTGGCTCACTGATTACATTCCCTGACATATGGGCTCCAGCCCAGCTATGACCTCCGGGCCAGACCAGTTACACCCTGGTCCCTTACACAGTCTGCCTAAAAACCAGCACCTGTGCTTTACTTTCTCTTTGAGGGCTCTGATCCTGCAGTTACAAGTCACCACACTGCTCTTTCTAAGCACGCACATTTATTTTTAAAGTAAAAAAATTAGAAAGACATCTTTAAATAAACACACAGATTTAAACACACGCTAAAAAGTCACCTATCAGTTTTATGGGGCCCTTGTAGGCCAAAGTCCCACTGGACAGACAATCTTGTCCATTTGTTGAATCATAAAGAAGGGTCTGAGTCAGTTTAAACACAGCATTTTTATGCAAAAAGCCTTTTTTTGTCTGTTCGTCTCTGGAAAACCCTGCTGAACCAGTATATGCAAACCTCCTCATGGGATGGTACCTCTCTGGAGGCATTTACATCTTGAGTGGTTCATCTTAATCTCTACCATTACTTTTGGTTCCTGGAGGAGTCATGGTAACTCTCTCCACTCAAACTGCATACAATCCCTGGCCCACAGTGATACATAACTTAATACAATATGGTACCTGAAGATATTTCATGAGATTGCAGTATCTGTCACAAGAGCCTATGTTTATCACTTTTTCTGAAGGCCATAGATAAAGTTAACTTGTTACTGTGTGTTTTAAATTAAAAGACATTTTCATAACAGGTGAAAATAAGATGCAGGAAATCTAGATATTTTTCATGGCATTTTTATAATCCTACCATAGTGTTAGTTACTACATTAATTTATTTGATTTTTTTCACACCTTGTCATGGTTATTTATTTTTTAAGCAATGGTTCTAAGCCATATTCCACATTTTCTCATGAATCCAATCTGAACTTCTGAATATATCAGTGATTAGTTTCTGTTTTTTGTTCTGAAGGCAAATCAAGGAGAAATAGCAAAACAAGATTTATGCAGACTCTCTTCTCACTGCAAGTAGAGTCTGCTCTATCTCCAAACACGTGATTATTTATGTCATTTCCAAACTATTAAGTTCCCGAGAGAGTAAAGTTAGTTTTCATACTTGTGAGACGCTGGATTGTTTATTTCTTCAGTGACTACAGTAGAGCTATGCTAGTGTTCACAAGCAGATAATATGGTCCTCTTTATCTTAAGGTGTATTTCAATTGCTATGTGTATTTCTTTTATGTACCATACCTTTATTATAGTTTAAAATATGAACTAAAAAATTGCACAAGTAACAGAGCTCCAAATCATGTCATTTAATATTATTTTTTGTGGTCATAGCTGAACATTTTCAGATTTACTCTGCAGGTTTTAGCTTTCCTAAAATAGCACTACTCAAATCTGAACAATTATATACAGTCTAATTATATCAATGAGTAATGAACAGCCATCATTTATAAAGTATCCCAATCATAAATGTTGCTAATCCTAAATGAAATGTAATGAAAGGACTTCTGTGTTTTCAATTTGAAGTCACTGACTACTTGAATTAGTCAAAATAATTGACTCTTTTAAACAACAGGTTTCTGCTTTGGATGACACTGCATCCAATAAGTATCTTTATGGAAAGACAAAGGATGGCAATTTCCATCTCTTACTAATTATGAACTTTAGGTTGACACATCTATTGAATGTGTATGGATGTAAAGTCTAATTGAATTTTGATGGCCTTGCAGAATCATAATGGATTACTGAAATAGGATTCATGACTCATATTTAGATTGTAATGTGATAATTTTTAAAAGCTAGTTTTAACTTAGTGATTTCACTACAGGACTGGCCATATTAGACTCAGCAATGCATTTCAGGAACTGTCACTTATTGATAATAAACACGCTTGTATAGAACAAGAAAAAAAAATTAAAGTGTTTTTAATTATTTCTTGTTGAGGAGGAGGGACCTTGATGATTGAGGCTCTGTTATCCTTTAGTTTTGGATTAACATCAGCATTGCACTAACATATTTCCAATAAACATCATCAGGCAGGTCCTCAGCTAGTGTAAATTGTCATAGCTGCATTTAATTTAGTTCCAGAATGAGACAGGAAAGTGGGGTTAGTGATTTTAAAGATGGCAGTCTTCCAGTGGTGACGCTTCAGAGAAGGCTTTGTGTTTTCTGTTTTAACTTTAGTATTCCTTTTTGTGTTTACTCATTTTTGAGTAGCATAAGTCTTTCATGCACTCGTCCTTCAGAGATGACACTGAACCAGTGTCAAAGCATATAGAATCAAGGTCATTGTCAGCAGCTACCACTCTTAATGATAAGACATGGGTGTCAATTGAGGGGCTTGAGCCAGATTCTAGATTCTACTCCTACCTACCTACAGTGTCATTATGCACATCAGAAGTACCAAGTATGCTTATTATTTGACTGCCATATTCTTTACTGCATGTTCTGAACTTTAATTTGTGTATTATCCTACACTGCTCTTTGGTTGTTTATAAATCAGCATTAAACAACTGTTGCACGTCAGTGATAAGTGTCCTTGATCAGTGAATCTCACCCTTTCCAGACTACTGTATCACTTTCAGGAGTCTGATTTGTCTTCTGTACCCTTAGGTAAAAATTACTTGCTTACAAAATCAGACATAAAAATACAAAAAGTATCATAGCATGCTATTACTGGAAAATGTCTTATTTCTCATTTTGTCTGTGTGAAATTTTAGTTTGTATTGACTTTGTTAGTGCTTTTTATGTAGCCTGTTGTAAAACTCGGCAAATATATAGATGAGTTGATGTACCCCCTAAAAGAACTCTACATAGCCCCGTGGGTATGCCCCATATCCCTGACGGAGAACCACTGTCCTAGAGAACCCTTAAGTATTTCACTAAGCCAGCAGTTCTCAAACTGTGGGTTGGGACTCCAAAGTGGGTCACAACCCCATTTTAATGGGGTCGCCAGGTCTAGGGGTAGATTTGCCGAAGCCCAAGCCCCACTGCCTGGGATCAAAGCCTGAGGACTTCCACCCTGGGTGGTGGGGCTCAGGTTACAGGCCCCCTGCCTGGAGCCCTTGTGCTTGTCTCTCCTCACTCAGGGTGGTGGGGCTTGGGCTTTGCTCCCCTCCCACCAGGGGCAGTGAAGCTTGGGCAGGATCAGGCTTTGGTCCCCCCCTCCTGGGGTCATGTAGTAATTTTTGTTGTCAGAGGGGGGTCGTGGTTCAATAAAGTTTGAAAACCCCTGCACTAAACTAACAAAAGGCTCTGATTCTACATGCAGATAGACTGGTGCATCAACATGGAGCTCCATTAACTTAAGTGGGTTCTGCATCAGTGCACCTGTGTAGATCACATTGCAGGATTGGGGGCTTAATTAGTTAATGTTTCTTAGAGCTCAACTGTCTTAAGAAAGATAAATGCTGAAAGTCCGTCAGCAAACTTAAAAGTTCATGTAATTATCCCTCCAAATAAGATTTCTATTTTCAATTTTGACATTTACTCAGTTTATTTTTATTAAAAGTTAAATTCAGTTTCCAAGGGAAGGTAATATTTCTTGGGTATTTTTCTGAAGATTTTTTTGACCAGTATAACCCACTTTAAATGATTTTTTTTCTTTTCTTGCCACTCTTTTTCCTATTTTGACTTGTAACTTCCCGAAGGCTTCTCCTGAGTTTGAGAGTTCTGTTTTCTTTAAGGAGCTTATTTTTTATTCTCTCTCAAATCTGCAGTTAAAGAAAAAAAGAAAAGAAAAGTAGTAGATCATACATTATTTGGAAGTCTACTGCAGGAATCCTACTTGTTCTTTCATTTTTGCTGTGCTGCAAAGGCAGGCAGGTGAACTGTGAACTGTATTATATCAACTACACTAAGTTGCAAGGAGAGATTCTGCAAATAACATCACATTGAGTTCACATGAGAAGAGGGGAGGCAGATTTTGTAGAGGGTGAAAGTTGTAGCCCTTTTCTAAGGTTTCCAAACTGACATAGTACCAAGTATCATAGGGGTAGCCGTGTTAGTCTGGTGTGAAGAAGTGGGTTTTTTACCCACAAAAGCTTATGCTCAAATAAATCTGTTAGTCTTTAAGGTGCCACCGGACTCCTTGTTGTCAAACTGACATACTAATCGTAAAAGCCTACTTAAACAAGGAGTGGTGGTTATTCAAGTTCTCAGTCAACCACTATCTAATTATGAAGAACAATTTCCAGTGCATTATAGTCTGCTGGTTCTAGCATGGCTGGATAAAGGAAGCAAAAATAATGATTGGCATACAACATTTTTCCATTTCCTGTTTCCTTGGGTCTGGAGCAGGGGAACATCTGTGAAGGAAATAATACAATAATGTTTCCTTCTGGTGAAAATCCGAAGGGTGAGCATTTGTTTTATCCTGTGCCATTTTGTTCAACTGTATAATGACTTTCAGAAAAGATCTGGGTTTGGGGGAGCCTTAACTACTGTTGCTCTTTAGACCCAGAAGGCTGCTGGAGACTGAGCACAATCAAGAAGTGCTGAGTTTCCTCTCTGGATGTGTAAATATGAGATCTCCAATATGATACCCTCCATCAGCTTTGGAGAGAATATAACTTTTGGATATAATCTGATGTTTCTATCGTCCAATCATCCTTGGGGAACAAATATAAAATCTGCATTATTTCACTTTTATCTTGTCTTATTTTGCTTTTCCCCTTTCCTAGATTTTACCAAAATATAATTTTGTATTAATGAGATTTCCTTATGTCCCTTTGTCTTCATTATTGCTGTGAATTGACATTATTGAAAGGCTTCATTCTCTCTCTCCATTCATGGCGCATCCTGCTTGTCTTCTGCACAACAATCCAATAGAAGGCAGATTGAGTGGATCCCTCTGGAACATGGAAAAAGTGCCATACAAAAATCACCATATCTAGGAATCCAATCTCCCATAAGTCTTCTGTTTTTTAAAACTTCAGGTCAGACTCTTGATTCTTCCAGTGCCAACATTTTAAACAGGCCTCCAAAATGGTATCTACAAAGTTCTTCATTACACGTGGAATAACTGTATTTGTACATGCAAGCAAGATATCACATGCCAATATGTGCACAAGCAAAAAATTTGGTCCTCACCTGTGATCCCCATTTATACAGCACCATCACTGTCTAGAAATAGTGTTATTTTAAAATTATATAGCTAGTTGAATTACTATTACTAGTTGTTAGAATAGTGATGAGAGGTCCCAACCAGGACCACATTGTATTAAGCAGTATACAAAGACACAGTCAGAGACAGTCCCTGCTTCAAAGAGCTTACAGTCTATTGAGACAAGACAGAAAAAGGGTGAGAGAGGAAACAGAGGAAACAGAGGCATAGAGAGATGAAATGATTTGTCCAAAGTCACACAGCAAGTCAGTGGCAGAGCTGAGAGTACAGCCTTGTCCTCCTGATTCCCAGTCTAAAGAATCAGGCTCATCTCTTTAGAAACAATGGAAATCTTCATTTTTTTTCTAAAGAAGTTTGTGGACAGTATTCACATTAAATTCTTATAAAATATTATACCATGAATTTTTATTCTATGATTTCTGGTAGCATCTATTCCAGAGCATTTTACAGTACCTTATTAGAGAAGGCAAATGAAAAGTTGCTTGAATATGGCTGTGGTACTTGTGCTGTCATTAATTAGCCAGTCAGGTGACACTGCAAACACTTTGCCCTCCTCTGGTTGTATATTGAATATATTTAACAAGTACTTCTATTAGAGTCTGATCTCACATCTTTGTTAATCTAGAGTAACCCAATTGACTCAGTGACGTTACTCTGGTTAGACACTATTGTGTTAGATCACGCTGGCCCACTTCATTTATATTTTCCGGTTCCTGCAATTAGATGGTGGTTCTCACATCGTTTGCCGTCCACCCCAGGCAGGTAAAGGAAAACTAAAAGAAAAATGATCAAATAGATTTTACTGTTTTATTCACTATGTTTCTATTGATAGAGTTCTAGTAACTAAGGGTAGGTTTACACTTATCGTGGATAGATGCTGCGGCGATCAATTCATTGGGGGTCGATTTAGTGGGTCTAGTGAAGACCTGCTAAATCAACTGCAGATCGCTCTCCCGTCAACTCCAGTACTCCACCCAAATGAGAAGGATAAGGTAAGTCAGCGGGAGAGTTTCTCCTGTCAACCCAGCGTGGTGTAGATATCGCAATAATTTGACCTTACCCCGTTATGTAGACCTGCCCTAAAACTCTGCAAATAAAACATGGGTCCTTTCCCCCCCCCCCTCCTTTTGAGAGCCTATAGAGTGATTTGTGTCAAACAGAATTAGAATGGCACCAGACTCTTAATTTGCGGTTCAGATTTGGCATGAGGATTATCCTTTTTGTGTGGATTGAAGGTTCCCTGCAGGCTTGAGTTAACAGCAACATTAGCTGAACGGCTCAGTACTTGGCTGTATGGCTAGAACTGTGGGGATCTTCCTAACAATTATTTCTTCCCATTCCTGTTGTTTATCAGGTACATTTCTACATCCAGAGAGGCTGTGATAGATGGAGCCGCTAGTGTGTCTACTGCATATGTCAAGTATCAGAGGGGTAGCCGTGTCAGTCTGGATCTGTAAAACCAGCAAAGAATCTTGTGGCACGTATAGACTAACAGACGTTTTGGAGCATGAGCTTTCGTGGGTGAATACCCACTTCGTCGGATGCATGTAGTGGAAATTTCCAGGAGCAGGTGTATATATATGCAAGCAAGCTAGAGATAATGAGGTTAGTTCAATCAGGGAGGATGAGGCCCTGTTCTAGCAGTTGAGGTGTGAAAACCAAGGGAGGAGAAACTGGCTCTGTAGTTGGCAAGCCATTCACAGTCTTTGTTTAATCCTGAGCTGATGGTGTCAAATTTGCAGATGAACTGAAGCTCAGCAGTTTCTCTTTGAAGTCTGGTCCTGAAGTTTTTTAGCTGCAGGATGGCCACCTTAAGGTCTGCTATAGTGTGGCCAGGGAGGTTGAAGTGTTCTGCTACAGGTTTTTGTATATTGCCATTCCTAATATCTGATTTGTGTCCATTTATCCTTTTCCATAGAGACTGTCCAGTTTGGCCGATGTACATAGCAGAGGGGCATTGCTGGCATATGATGGCATATATTACATTGATGGATGTGCAGGTGAATGAACCGGTGATGGTGTGGCTGATCTGGTTAGGTCCTGTGATGGTGTCGCTGGTGTAGATATGTGGGCAGAATTGGCATCGAGGTTTGTTGCATGGATTGGTTCCTGAGCTAGAGTTACTATGGTGCGGTGTGCAGTTACTGGTGAGAATATGTTTCAAGTTGGCAGGTTGTCTGTAGGCGAGGACTGGCCTGCCACCCAAGACCTGTGAAAATGTGGAATCATTGTCCAGGGTGGGTTGTAGATCCCTGATGATGCATTGGAGGGGTTTTAGCTGGGGACTATATGTGATGGTCAGTGGAGTCTTGTTGGTTTCTTTCTTGAGTTTGTCTTGCAGTAGGAGGCTTCTGGGTACACGTCTGGCTCTGTTGATCTGTTTCCTTATTTCCACATGCAGGTATTGTAGTTTTGAGAATGCTTGGTGGAGATTTTGTAGGTATTGGTCTCTTATCTGAGGGGTTAGAGCAGATGCGGTTGTACCTCAGTGCTTGGCTGTAGACAATGGATTGTGTGATGTGCCCGGGATGGAAGCTGGAGGCATGAAGGTAGGCATAGCGGTCGGTAGGTTTTCGATATAGGGTGGTGTTAATGTGACCATCACTTATTTGCACCGTGGTGTCTAGGAAGTGGACCTCCCGTGTAGATTGATCCAGGCTGAGGTTGATGGTGGGGTGGAAGCTGTTGAAATCGTGGTGGAATTTTTCTAGAGTCTCCTTCCCATGGGTCCAGATGATGAAGATGTCATCAATGTAGCGTAGGTAGAGAAGGGGCGTGAGTGGACGAGAGCTGAGGAAGCGTTGTTCCAGGTCGGCCATAAAAATATTGGCATATTGTGGGGCCATGCGGGTGCCCATAGCGGTGCCACTGATCTGGAGATATATATTGTCATCAAATTTGAAATAGTTGTGTGTGAGGATAAAGGCACAGAACTCAGCAGCCAGTTGTGCTCTGGCATCATCAGGGATACTGTTCCTGACGGCTTGTATTCCATCTGTGTGTGGGATGTTTGTGTAGAGAGCCTCTACATCCATGGTGGCTAGGATGGTGTTTTCTGGAAGGTCACCAATGCATTGTAGTTTCCCCAGGAAATCGGTGGTGTCACAGAGATAGCTGGGAGTGCTGGTGGCATAGGGTCTGAGGAGAGAGTCCACATATCCAGACAGTCCTTCAGTGAGAGTGTCAATGCCTGAGATGATGGGGCGTCCAGGATATCCGGGTTTGTGGATCTTGGATAGTAGATAGAATAACCCCGGTCGGGGCTCTGAGGGTATATTGATTAGTTCCGGTGTTAGTGTAGGGAGTGTCCTGAGTAGATGGTACAGTTTCTTAGTGTATTCCTCAGTGGGATCTGAGGGAAGTGGCCTGTAGAATTTGGTATTGGAGAGTTGTCTGGCAGCCTCCTTTTGGTAGTCAGACCTGTTCATGATGACAACAGCACCTCCTTTATCAGCCTCTGTGATAATAATGTCAGGGTGGTTTCTGAGGCTGTGGATGGCATTGCGTTTTGCATGACTTAGGTTATGAGGCAAGCGATGTTGTTTTTCCACAATTTCTGCCTGTGCACGTCGGTGAAAGCATTCAATGTATAGGTCCAGACAGTCATTTCAACCCTCAGGAGGAGTCCATGTGGAGTTCTTCTTCTTGTGCTGTTGGTGGGAGGGTACCTGTGTATCAGTGCTCTGTTCAGTGTTGTCCTGAAAGTATTCTTTGAGTCGAAGACAGTGAAAGTAGGCTTCCAGATAGCCGCAGAACTGTATCAGGTTGGTGGGAGTGGCAGGGAAGAAAGAGAGTCCCCAAGATAGGACAGACTGCATATGTGTGTATGCATACACAAAGAGCCCAGGCTTGCAATTTATTATGATCTTTCTCTTTGTAAGGGCCACTTTTTATTGAAATATCTGCGGCATTTCCAAAAACATTGTTTTAAAGCTCTTATCTCTTTCAAAAGAGGAACAAACTGAATAAATTATTTGTGAACAGCATAAAAGTCCCCAGTTGTTGGGGTAGCTACAGCTGAGAGCTTGTGTCCCAAATGACTTTTCATGGCAAGTCTGTCATTAACATAAACCTGAACAGAGCCATATATGCATTGCTCAGTGCATGACAATGTGTTCATTTGATGAATCAGTGTGAATGCCTTGTATCAGAGCAGGTTTTATTGTTTACAATAATGGAAGTGCTTAAGAATGACAAATTTATCAGTGTGCCTAAATATCCTTTGTAAGATTTTGGATAATCAGTTTGACAGGATTTGCAGCTTTTCAGTTCAATCAATCTTGATTCCATATATGATCTAAATCCAAGTCTTGCGAATAGCTGAGAAGGCTAAATTCTAACAGAGGAAAACACTGTTCATCAGCTCTAATGCTGCCATGGCAAACGAACATCTTCAGTATAATGTACAAGTGAATTATTCTTTGTTTCATATTCTAATACTGCCATTGATGGTGTTCTAAATTGCTACCTAGTAGGACACACTATATGAAACAATTTTAGTACCTGCATAGTTTATTTTGGTATGTTGAAATAGAAATAAAATTAACAATAAAACCTTTCTCAGGCTCTTTAGGCACCCTATCAGATAACAAAATTGAACTAAGGCAAAAGTGGCAGCAGCAAATATCAGTCCTCCTCCACATAAGAAGAGCTCATCCACAAAAATTAAACTCCAGCCCAGCCACAGAGGTCAAGTGGTTAAAGAGTAGCTCTGGGCCAAGGTGGCCTTGTCTTGCCGCACCTGCAAAGCCTACACAAGCTGGAGGCAGAGTTTAAAAGGAGCAGAGCAATGCAGAGAGAGGCAGGCAGTGGAAGGGAGCAGACCTCTGCTCTGAGGATGTACTGCCCAGGAGTTCTCATCGCCTGACACATGGCAACACTAACCTGATAAAGGAGGACTGCAAAGGAGAGACTGGTGACTGACTGTGAAGGTCAGAAATTTTTTTGCAGTTCTTTAATTTACCCTGGTGGCAGGAGGATGGGATATAAGAACAAAGTGACCAAGAGAGGCATCTGCTTGGCACTTCCAGGTGCAGAGCTTAGATGTCTACCATTGGGCCCTGGATCAGAGCCTGGTGGAGAGGATGGGCCGAGACGCCAATCCAAGGCCCAGTGGTAGGCAGCTAAAACAATGGGAGCCTTTTCCTCAGTGGAGAATCCAGCTGGGGAAGATCCTGGCTATTCAAGGGCCCAGACCCCAAAGTCCCTGGACTAAGGTAAAAGCCCAGAAACCTTTGTGAGAACTGAAAGACTTCTCCATGATCAGATTTTCTCTTTGTTACTCCAAACAGGTGTGAACTGGAATATGTGACTTGGCAAAGGGAGGGACTGAGCCACAAAAGAAGGGACAGACTCCCACAAAACAGAACTATAACTGTAAAGGGGGGATGCCAGAAAGGGAGACAACCTGCTGTCCCCAGCCTGACCAATAGGTGGTACTGGTCTTGTGTACCCCTTTACAAATACTTTTGCCCAAATTATACAGAACTAAACATGCAGATAAAGAAATAAAAATCAGTATTCCTACCTGCACTTCAGCCTCTCTCAATTCCTGCCCAGAATGTCATGAATACTCAGCGCACCCTAAATGTCAACAGATTTAGGCTTTTTCAGACCAATGGAGGAGCAAATTGCAAGTAGAGGCTTAGAACCAATTTACGTGCATCCGTTATGCAACCTCAGATAGGCAGGTCTTATGACATGTAGGTCTTCATAAGTCAAAAACATCTTAAAGTCTACTTAGAAATTCACAGGCAGCTAATTTGAATTCTGAGTAGTTATTCGCTCCCCAGTGGTGAGGGGTGGAGCTGAGCTAAGCAGGGGGATTTAGTATAAAATGTCACTTGCTAGGAGAACTCAAAACCCACAGAAAGAGGCAGCTAAGATGAGAGTTTTGAAGGGAGTTGAGAGGGAGAGTACATATAATTTCAAGATGGCCTGCCATGAATGCGCCATTTTTTCTCTCCTGCCTGAAGCCAGAAGGGACTTCTTGTGCGTGAAGTGCAAGGTAATAGCTGTGCTGGAGGAAAATATTCTTGGGTTGGAGGGGAAAGTTGTGACACTACTGAGAGTCAAGGAAGCTGAGGTGTTTCTAAACAGCCAGCTTCAGGAAACAGAAGTACCCCAGGTTTGAGGAAGAATGTAGCTGGCCACCAGGGAGTTATGGGGAGAGGAAGTCAGACAGGAGGCCTGGCAGTTCATAACCACCAGAGGTCATGGCAGCATTCTACATGGTGGAGGCAAATGGTGATGGGTAGTGTGCAGCCACATGAGAGAAGAGGACCAGGAGGAATTCCATACAGCTAGAAGATTCAAATCAACATCAGGTCCTCAGTGTGGAAACTGTGGAAGATACCTCTCAAGTTTCAACCTGTGAAAGGGAAAAGAAAGATATACAGAACACACCTGTAGATAGCAGCTCAGCCCAACCTGTAAGAAAATAAAGCTTGGGAAAAAATGGTCCTGTGACAATCCAAGGAAGACAGACAATCTTTGTTGGGGCTTCACTCTTCAAAAGAATTAAAAGAACATTCTGAAAGGGAAAGATGGAAAACATTATAATGTGCTGCATTCCCAGAGCCAAGACACAAGATGTCACTCTGATATTGGATAAGTTCCTGAAGTTGATGGATAGGGATCCATTAGTGATGGTTCATATCTGTACTAATGACAGTGTACTGCTGGATATCTTGCAGATAATAGCTTACTTCAGGGAACTCATGTAAGGCTTTCCAGGTCTAAAATCCAAGCCGTCAGAGCAAGCAGGCAGCAGACATCTCCAGTTTGGCACCCAGCAGCAGCTGTAGCCAGCTTGCTCTCCACTGCCCCCAAGCCACTGTGGACACAGGCCATGGGAAATCCCACCTCAAGGGATCTCACAGGCTGCATCCTCATAGCTCCTCATTGGCTCCCCACCCTATATAAATCCAAGATGCATTCGAGGAGGTATCCAGGCATCAGCGTGGATCTCCTGTAACTGTCACAACCATTCCTGCTCCTTGCTTCTGAACTCCTGGCTTTGACCTCAGCTTGATTTGGACTACGCCTCCTTATTCAGACTCTGACTTTTGGTATTGACCCTAACCTGGAACCTGACTGTTAAGTCCTTCTCTGTTCCCAGGCTCAGGTTTGCCCTTGCTGACCATTGATCCCAACTGCCCTTGTTGGGATCCTGACAACTCAGAAGCATGCTGAAGAAGAATGTCCAAGTGATGTTTTCTGAGATACTTCCTATCCCATGAGCAAAGAAAGATAGCTGGCTAGGTAAGTGGTGTGGGATGCAGGGTTTTGGTTTTGCGGACTATTGGTCTGCTTTCTTTGGGAAGAGGAAACTGTATAGTTTGGGTCTCCATCACAGAAGGGGAACCAATCCCCTTTGGACAGGCTGGCTACAGTGTCAAAAGGATGTTAAATTAATAGCAAAGAAGACTCATTTAGCACAAAATCAAGATATTGAGAACAAAATTAATCAAGGAACCAAAGAACACAAAGCAAATAAATCTTTTAATTGCCAGTACTTCACTGCTGGGAGCTTGGGCAACAAACAACAGGAATTGGAATTGGAATTTCTCATTTATGAGCATTAATTCAAACTAGTTGGGGTCACTCAAACATGGTGGGATGATTCACATGATTAGAATGTTAAAATCAGTGTTTCTAACCTATTTAGGAACAAATGACAGGGCAAAAGGGATGAGCGAATTGCATTGTCCAGAATGGCACTACCAGTTTGAGTCACTGATCTCTAGGAAGAAAATATTGAATGCCTATGGATCAGTGAGCTAACAGATAAAGCACAAGATGGATTGTTAGTTGGTATCTGCTACAGAACACCAAATCATACTAGGGAACAGGATAACTGATGCCCCTATCCATAATGTATTGGGTGGCGGAGTGGGGGGAATCTGCATGATCATGGGGGACTTCAATTTGAGTGATATAGGTTGGAGACCTCATATTGTCAGTACTAAAATATCCTTTGAATTTCTAAATATTATAGGTGACAATTTCCTAACTCTAAAAAGTGTTGAATTCCACAACAGGGAATTCTACATTAGAGCTTGTCTTGACATTTAAAGAAGAACTGATCTCTCAACTAAAAATTAATAGTAGTCTAGGTATAAGTAATCATGACTTGGTCACATTTATAATGTACAAACAGAATAAAGTCCACGCTTCACAAACCTGAAAATAATTATGAGCCAAATCAGATAGATGGAAGAATTTAATCTGAAAAATTTGAATAATTGTTTAATTATTTAGTAGATGCCCAAAAAAACACAATTGAGGAAGAAAGCTGAATTTTTTTTATTTATTTTTTGTTTTTTTTAAAGAGAACTGTTTTAAAGGGGAAGTGACACTAAAAAGGGAAAATGGGATGACCCAGGTAAGTATAGGCCTGCCAATCTGACATCAGACACAGGCAAGATAATGGAGTGGCTGATATGTGACTCAATAAAGAATGAAAGGAGGATAATATAATTAATGCCAATCAAAACGAGTTTATGGAAAATATGTCCTGTCAAACTAGTTTGATATCATTTTTTTAATAAAGATTACAGGTTTGATTGGTGTTGATGTGAGATACTGTAAGGCATTTGACTGGGCACCACACTACAAAAAACCCAAAACAATATAAAATTAACACGGCACACTTTACATAGATTTAAAATTTGCTAACTGATAGGTCTCAAAATGCAATTGATGATGATTCTCCATTTACAAGTGGGTGTATTTCTAGTGAGGTTCCGTAGGGATCAGGTCTTGTCTGTACCCTATTCAACATTTTTACTAATGACCTGGAAGAAAACATAAAATCATCACTAAAGTTTGCAAGTGACACAGAAATTGAGGGAAAGGTAAATAGCAAAGAGGACAGATTACTGATATAGGGTGATCTGGATCACTAGCTAAGCTGGGCACAAGCAAACAATATGTATTTTAGTACAGCTAAAAGTAAATGTATACACATAGGAACAAAGAATGTGGGCCATGCTTATAGGCTAGGGGGCTGTATCCTGGGAAGCAGTGACTGAAAAGATTTGGGTGTCATGGTGAATATTCAGATGAACGTGAGCAACCAGGGCAACACTGTGGGCAAAAGGGCTGATATGATATTTGATGCATAAACAGGGAAATCTCAAGTAGGAATAGAGAGGTTATTTTACTTCTGGCACTACTGATATGGCTGCTGAAATACTGTGATAAGTTCTGGTGTCCATCATTGAAGAATATGTTGATAAAATGGAGAGGATTCAGGGAAGACACATGAAAGTGATTAAAGGAGTAGAAAACATACCTCAAGGAGTTAAATTAATTTGGCTTAACAAAGAGGTTGGGGTGACATGATTAGTCTGTACATACATGGGGAACAAATATTTAATAATGTCTCTTCAACATAGCAGAGAAAGGTATAATACAAACCAATGGCTGGATGTTGAAGCTAGACAAATTAAGACCAGAAATGAGGCGTAAATGTTTTTAACCCAGAGAGTAACTAACCACTGGAACAGTTTACGAGGGGACATGATGGATTCTCCATCACTTGCAATTTTTAAATCAAGAGTAGGTCTTTTGTCTTAAAGATATGCTCTAGGAATTGTTTTGGGGGAAGTTCTATTGCCTGTGTTATATAGGCCATAGAATTTATGAGATTATCACAATAGTCCCTTTTGGTCTTGAATCTATGAATGTGTATTCCAGAGCACTAGCTGTACCAGGAACCTCTTTGATATAGTGTACTTTCAAGCTGGCATTCAGTGCTGAGTAAATTCTGCATGTGTAAACCAAATAATATAAAATTAAAGCTGCTTTAGGTTCCTGTTTGAAAACTTCCAAGTATGTTGAACGAGATATATGTGGTTAGGATGAGTGTTTTGATATTCACAACATCATTCTCCATCATGCATCTTTCACACTAAGTTTCTTTCATTTTAAAATATTCTGCTGGTTTCAGATTCTCTAATTTAAAATGAGGGATACTGCTGCCCCAATAATGCGTCCCGAAGTATAAGACTTTTGTGACCACTGCACCTGGAAAACTGTCCTAAAGACAGTTCTTCTAGGAACAGTGCCACCATGATGGAAACATTGAACTTTCTTCAGATGTGTCCCTATTAGGAGAGAACTCACACAGTGATATTGGCAGATGTGTAAATATTACTGCAGCACACATGAAAAAATACAGACATCAAGTATGGTACCCATATATTTAGATGCACAGTTCCATTGTGGATTTTAATTTGCAACAGAGGAAAAACTCTGAGAAGAAACAGCATGAGGAGTATTTCTTTTAAAGGCTATTGATGTCTGTAATGCAAATATTGTAAATATTGATTGATTTTTTTTCCATTAAAAATTGAAGCTGCAATCCTCACTATGGATTAGTTAATGACAGAGATGGTCCTTCCTTCATATATTTAGTAAACCTTATTTATTAAATATGTGGGTAAAAGTTATTGAAAATCTCCTCCCTACACACACCCCAAATAGAAATATTGCTTGGTATGATTTGATCCTGAATAGGGCTATCAATTAATTGCAGTTAACTATGTGATTAACTAAAAAAAATTAATCACAATTAAATTAATCACGATTAATCCCGCAGTTAAACAGTAATAGAATACTATTAAATAAATCTTTTGGATGTTTTTCTACATTTTCAAATATATTGATTTCAGTTACAATGAAAAATACAAAGTCTACAGTGTTCACTTTATATTATTTTTATTACAAATATTTGCACTATAAAAATAAAAAATAGTATTTTTCAATTCACCTCATAGAAGTACCATAGTGCAATCTTTTTATCATGAAAGCATAATTTACAAATCTAGATTTTTTTTGTTACATAACTGCACTCAAAAACAAAACAGTGTAAAACTTTAGAGCCTACAAGTCCACTCAGTCCAACTTCTTGTGCAGCTGATTGCTAAGAGAAACAAATTTGGTTACATTTATGGGAGATAATGCTGTCCACATCTTATTTACAATGTCACCTGAAAGTGAGAACAGGCATTCGCATGGCAGTTTTGTAGCTGGTGTTGCAAGATATTTATGTGTCAGCTACAAAACTTTCATGATAAAGAGATTGCACTATAGTACTTCTATGAGGTGATTTGAAAAAGAAAAATACTGTTTTTTATTGCAAATATTTATAATAAAAAATAAATATAAAGTGAGCACTTTGTATTCTGTGTTGTAATTGAAATTAATATATTTGAAAATGTGGAAAACATCCAACAATATTTATTTAATGGTATTCTATTATTATTTAACAGCATGATTAATCATGCAATTCATTTTTTTAAAATCTCTTGACAGCCCTAATTCTCAACTAAGTCCTAGAATCATGCTCTTATTTGTTCAGATTAAATCATTCAAGACAACATTTCTATTACTTCTTCACACTGACTTTTATATCTCCTCCTTGAAAGTTGATCTCTGCTTGTTGTATATTTAAAACCAAAGCAGAGGCCAAAGAGCATTGCGTTTGCCTCAAATATTCTGCTGTCTACTAACATGTTATAGTTTTAAAAGGCTCTGAGAATGCATAAACCTCAATTTCATAAAGTAATATACATGACTGGGAGCTGAAGAGAGATCAGTCCTCATTTTCAACAAGAGTGCTATCAGTATAGAAGCTATTATTGGTCTTTTATATCGATACTCTAAAGCTAAGCAATTCTGCTCAGCCATAGTTATGAACCTGGTAATTTGTTGTTTAAACTTATTTTAAAAAAGGCCAGCAACTCAGTGCTCATTAGAAACTACCAGAACAAAACACAAACGATAGTGTATGCGTGATGGAGGTAAATAATTTCATTATTTGTGGCCTGGGTCAGCAAGATGCAGAGTACTTCCAGGATTGGTCTAGGAAAAAAGAAACCAGATTTCTATTTCAAGCTTCTAAGGAGAGTGTTTTTTAAAAAAAAGCAGTGTGAGAAAATATGTATACACACTTTTTAAAATACATTCTTAAAAGTACCTCAACAGTATCTTTTCATTAGGAAAAACCAAAATTAAACCCACAGAATGTAGAATGTACATCTGCATAAACTCTTATTTTAAGTATGAACAGTATAAAAAGAATAAGGTATAAAAACTGGATGTCAGTTTGTCTTGTTTAAACATATCAGAGCAGACACACAATTTATTATAATAAATAGATTCTGCTACAGCTAATAAATGTAAATGATAGTAAGCTTTTATGACTTACGAAGGGATCACAAGGATAAAGATTCTGTGCATGGTGTCTTCTTGAGTTTGAGGTCATGCTGTAGGTAACGGTATAGATTTTTCATGATTAAGAGTAGGGAGAGTACATGCTGCTTTGTGTGTATCAGTGCACACCAACTATGTAAAGGGCATGCTGTAATTTATCATTTAATGGCCTGAGTTACAGGAATTTATTGAAGTCTGTTAAAACTTAAGGACAGATTCCATTAGTCGTACTGACAGTTTTTTCTTCTGGTGCATGTTAATGTTTAAATTCCATTTTAAAATATTAGATAAATTAATTCTTAATTTTTATAGACAGAATTTGAAACTAAATGTATAACTTTATATAGCAATTCTTATTTTTAAATATAATAACTTTATCACCTCCTAAATATTAAAAATCATGGGCTGTCTGGTTGTACCAGAACAAAGCAGCTGTAAATTCATTGTCACTGTCCCTGTAAAGATTCTTTCTGAATACATGCCACTGAATACATACCTCTACCGCAACTATTTTTGTGTGTAGGTGTCATCACCAAGCAAAAAGTGTACTTGTGCCCAGCCAGTCTTTTAATCTTCAAAGCATGGTACAAGCACTAGCTACAACCACCCTACACTAATGTAAGTATTATCTGCATTTTATAGAAAATTGAAACTAGAGCGAAGAGGTGGCTGAACTAACTTTTAGTTCCCAGGAAAGTTCACATTTATCCATGTGCAAATAAATACCTGTTTTGCACATGCATGTACATATTTAACACCTATATATACCTATCTCTAGGTTAACAGGTACAAATCTCCTAAATTAAGTGCACGTTGGCATGCAGTTAGCAATTGGGCACATGGCACATCCCTGCAGCCATGGATAGTCAGTGTCAGGGCTAGGATAAGAACTCAGGCGTTCCTGTCTCTCAGACGTGTGTTCAGGCAATGTATCTGGATTTACAAATATGGTATTTAAGAAAGGAATGAAGAAAATCTCCCTCTGCCCCCACGCAAATAACTACTTGTCCAAAACCTGAAAAGCTTATTCAGTATTTACTTTGTTCTTACTCAGGCAAAATTTCCATTAACTTGAATAGGAGTTTTGTCTGTGTAAGGACTAAGGCCCTGATCTGGCAAAACCCTTCAGCATTAGCCCCACTGGTTTCAGTAGGACTACTCACATGCTTAAAATTAAGCACATGCTTACGAGGTTTGCTGGGTCTTGGCCAAAGAAATTTATTAAGGAGTTCAGGATTTTGCCCATCATCGTTTTAGTTTTTCTTCTAATTTTGTTCATTTCCCTCTGTTCACTAGGATTTTATTATTCTACGTATATCATTTGATTGAAATTAATTAAAATAGAAGCACCATTAGTATTCAGAACATGCAAATGTTATATATTTCTACTTAGACAAGAAGCTTGTTGTGTAATTAAAAACACTTGTTCATGTCCATCATATTCTACTTAAAGAAAAAGAGAGAGAGAGTGAGTGGTTTCAGGAGTGAAGTTCTTTCTTTCTACTGTTTCCAGACTGTTGCTTAAATAATTTTTGCTAATGACTATACTAAGACAGCAACTAAAATACTCTGTAATTGTGAAATATAAATATTACATTGCCTGACATGCAGGTGAGCTGAATATTCATGGTATAGTCTGTGTGTTATATGGCTATATACAAAAAGAAAGCACTACAGATTCATTGGGAGTGGGAGGCAAAGAGAGAAGAGCTACCGGTTTTGTATACACAATATCACCTGTATTTTATTAGTGAAGAACACCTTGGTTTAAGAGGGGGGAATCATAGAGCTGTTGCACAGAGGGAAAAAAAATATTGTGAAACTCCTCCCCGCTCCGTATTTCAGCAACATTGTTGTTAAAGGCAACCCTGTAATTAGAGCTCTGATTGGTTATGGAATGGGCAGGAGTAGAAAGAGTAAGTCCCTTCTAACTTTCCCACAAAGCCCTAGCTGGCTAGAGAACTGACCAGAAATGCTGCCCTTACTACCTTCTGCTAGCTCCCCTCCCACTGAAGGAAGAGAATGTCACTCTAGAAAGGATCTTGCACAGAGACATATTTTGCATTTGCAAGGATGAAGCAGACTCTGGCACTGAGCTTGTGGATTAGAAGATGGACTTAGGGAGCAACCTGAGTGTGGATGGCTTCCACAAGCTCCCATTGTGTGACCTGCGTTAATTGTCCCCCAACCAAAGAAGCCCTAACCTGGAGCTACTGGGGTCATTTGGATGGAATAAGAGCTCTTATGTTGAGCATTGTGGATTTATTGCCAGAAGCTGGGAATGGGTGACAGGAGCTGGGATCACTTGATGATTGCCTATTCTGTACGTTCCATCTGGGGCACCTGGCATTAGCCACTGTCGGAAGACAGGATACTGGGCTAGATTGACCTTTAGTCTGACCCAGTGTGGCCATTCTTATGTTCTTATTTCATTATTTTCTCATTAACTATTCCATTTAACAGGACTGTGGTACTTCTCTCCATGCTGCTAAAGGTTTTGGAATAGAGCTCTGTGTTTGAGTGATTGTCGTTGCCTCCCAAAAGGTTATGAGAGGGTTCTCCACCCCAAAGCAAGGGATAGGAACTTGGAATAGACTGTGAGAGGGGCCCCTTCTTCACATTCCTTTGAAACTTGTTTATTTCACAGTTCAGGTTATTTCATCTGTCACATCATTGCCCTTCATCTGTGCCCTGCTCCTCCTCCTCCTAATCTTCAAGGCAAATCCCACAGGAATGTAGTTTCCTTGCAGATCAGGCATATCATGGATTGATCTCTAGCTAGATCCATTAGACAGTCTGGCAGGATGTTCTGTGTCCATCACTGGTGATCTTTTTTTGCCACCAGTGCTAATTCTATATGCAACATAGCCTGTGTAATTAACCTGTGTTTGTAGACAATGATTGAAATGGTGTGTAATGCTTTTATATGATGGCTAAGTCAGGGCCGGCTCCAGGCACCAGCATTCCAAGCTGGTGCTTGGGGCGGCAATGTGCAAGGGGCGGCAGTCCCTGTTGTTTTGCCCCCAAGCAGTGCACCGAATTGCTGCAGCGGACGGTGGGGGCAGTCCATGTGCCCTTAGGACGGCAGGCACGTTTCCACGGTGGCGGCAGCTTCTATGTGTAGCTGTCCGCCACAGCTTCAGCTGAACATAGAAGCCGCCGCGGAATTGCCACCTCCGCAGAAACGCGCCTGCCGCTCCAAGGGCACACGGACTGCCCCCGCCGCCCGCGGCGGCAATTCAGTGCACTGTTTGGGGCACGAAAACTGTAGAGCCGGCCTTGGGCTAAGTACAATATAAAGTTTATTGAATTGTGTGTATTACATTACCAATGTGTGGGGGAGAGAGCTTAAAGATATACAACATATAAACTATACTTTACTAGTGATGAGCACTTTGTTTTAGTAAGAGAAAATCCTAGAGTTGCCTGAACTTTGGTCAGTGCTTTTTGTCTCTCAATCAGAGATGCAGTAAACTCATCAAATAACAGTCTGGTGTTTGAAGTAAAGAGCAGTCTTAAATTACTACCTTGGTGTACCTCATACGTTGCCTTTTTCAGGACAGATGAGTTTCCGTTATTCAGTGCTGGCAGAATGTTCTAAGTCAGTTTGTCTTAGCTCTGTATTCCTCTGTAAAAAAATACCTCTCCCATTATCATACCAAAAGAGATAATCTTATCAAATGAATTTGTGAACTAATTTTTTAGAAAAAAAGGACTTAAGAACAGTGTATACTTTAAGGGTACTTATTTCTTTGAGTGTTTTTCATGTCAGTAATTTCTTTCTGCATATTACAGGCCATTTTACAGATGGTTTTGGGCAGTACTCAGGAATGCTTTGACTCCTTCAAGGCTAATAATTTGTGGCACAGAGAAGAATCTGGGACTTCCATAGAACTTCTGAATAAATTTAGTTGTCCGATTAAAGTGTAGTCCTTTTCTCCTTGGAAAGCATATTTTCCTAATTTAGACCAAGAGAGACCTATAAAGCAAGTGACACTAACTGCTTTTTCAAGTACTCTGTGGACTGCACTTGCAAGTATGTTACGTCTAAAATGTTCATAAGTAGGACCCAATTCTGTGAGGTATTTAGCACTGCTGACTCCCACCGAAGCAGAGGCGTTATAGATGCACAAGAGTTAGCAGGACCAGGGTATTGCTCTTTAAAGATCTGATCCTTAATGGCAAATGTGAAATTGACTACAATGAGTGAAGGATCAGACCCTAAGGATGTGATCTCGAGCATTATGAGCACTTTGACGCATTTTTAAGTTATTGGGAATAACAGATGTTCAGCACTATTCAAAAAGGGCTGGGCATCTTGCAGGATTAGGCCTTTACTACTGAAATTATGAACTATGATGACTTTGAAAACCATTCCTACCTAATAATCATGCAACTCTTGATCATCAGTTAATCAATAAGGGTGTCAGTTCTGCATTCTAAATATTACATGTCTGTGATTTAATGTATTAATACTGTACAAACTTCCTGGCAAATGTAATGATAAAAACCGTGTAGAATTGACTATATAACTTTTGGTCTTTTTGTCCATTTGCTTAATCAGGAAAGCTATATTCAGGTTAGTCCTCTTACAGTGGAGCTCATACTACTAGTGATGTACTAGCTTGTACTGTCAGAGCCATAGGGGAACTGAACCATTTTTCTTTCCTTAGACCTGAACAAATCAAGCTTCTAACATATTTTAAACAGATATTTGTATTGATTAAGATAAAGAGTTTGGAAGACAAATTGGGGATTGTCATTTCCCTAGTTGGTATTATATTCCATCTTGCCATAGTAAAGGAGGACACTCATATTAAACAACTTGAAGATTGAAATATTTTGCAAGTGTAAATTTATATAAGCAAATTCAACAGCCTGAACCTTAGCATCCTCTAAAATGCCCTCTGATCCCTAGCTCATTTAAGTCAATGGAAAAATTTCAAATGACCAGGAGTGTGTTGTTGGCCTTACAGAAATGACAAAACATTCACCAAACAAACTTAAAGTATACAATTATTTTCAGTGCTTTTTAAAATAAAAAATCTTTGTCTAAACAAAATAATTATGATGATAAAAACAAGACCCAAGAGGTTTTCAGTCATAGTAATGATCCCAGTGGTTGTAGAAATACTGTTTTACTGGAACAGTGTCCACGAGTACCAACATTTTGGCATAGGAAAGTCATCACATCTGAGGTAAGAAGGAGCAACTCACCATAGATCAGCTGTTCCACTGAGATACGGCTAGAAGAATAACAGATGGGCTGTCAGCCCCTGCCAACTATCTAGTTCCTCAATAAAATCAATGTAGTAGGCAGTAGCACTAGTAGCCATTTTCCAGCTTGAATGGTAGAAAACATTTAATTGTGTGGAACACTCTGTTGAGATAGAGCACTGCTATTACCTTATATGGCAATCTCTGTGTTAAATCTGCAACCAAAAATAACATCTAGGCAGAATCTCCAAAATGTTGGAATCATCTAGCTATCTACGCTATGCCCTCTTCTTTATCTCTCCAGTGAGCTTTCTAGAGGGCAAAGCGGAAGAGGAAACTTTTCCCATTTTGGCAGTTTTAATGCTTGTAATTTTCAGTGCTTTTCCATCAATGTTTTATTTTCTCCTCCGTTTTTGTCCATAGGAGCAGCAGCTCCAAAGAGAGGGAGGCTGAACGCAGTCTAGGTATGATAGTACTTTGTGGGGCTGTTCTATTCTACTTCAGAATCAGCCCCAGGCCTGTCCAACTAAGCAGCAGTTTCCAGTGAGGGATCAAAGTGCCAGCCTTCAGTTCTTTCCCAGCTGCTCAATGTAGCTTCAGGGATGCCTGAGCTAAAGGCAGGACTTCCCTCAGCAAGAGCCTTCTTTTATTAATAATAATAATAATAGAAAACAGTATATCTTTTATATTTTGTTCATCCAGACACTGTAAAAAGTTGAAACAAAGACATACACCTCTACCCTGATATAATGCTGTCCTCAGGGGCCAAAAAATCTAACCGTGTTATAGATGAACTTGGTGAACTTGCTTTGATCTGCTGGAGCGTGCAGTCCCGTCCCCCCCCTCCCCCCGAAGTGCTGCTTTACTGCGTTATGTCCGAATTCGTGTTATATCAGGTCGCATTATATCGGGGTAGAGGTGTATTTAAATCTCTCTCTCAGAAAATTCTATACTCTTCTTTCACTGCCCCTTTGTCATTTTTATTCTGCTCTTCCTCAGTAGCTGAGTTTCATTTCCCAATTCCCTGTTTTCCTTGCTAGGATAATCAATGTACTTTTCTGGGACAGAAATTCTGAACAGAAGGGAAAACAACTCTTATTCTTTCTTGAACAATAAATTAACTAATTGAACTCCACTGCTATTTTCTGTTTTGCCCCAAATTAGTTTTCAGTTAATAGGGCTCAAACCTAATTAAACTTCTTTATTCTGTCTTTCCCTCTACTCCCACTGCAAAATTATGCACAACTTAAATATCAACAAAAAATGTTGGGTCATTGCCATGCACCAAATTGCATGTATTGAACAATGTTGCCACGAGAAAGAGGCACCTAGTCCCACTAAAAGATCTAGTGTCTTTTGGTCCATCCCCTCTGAGCTGCTACCCAGATACTAATTAAATTCTGCACAGAGCATACACTCATCCTAGAGACAATGGATATAACGTATTATCCACTAGTTGAATCCAGAAGCATAGTTCTGCTGCTACAGCCAATCAGTCTGACTCGGACTGCCCTTTGGCACACCAGACAAACTTTGTTTTCCTTCTGTGAGGAGGAGCAGAGCTTGTCCTCTGGGAATCCATTAGCACATTTCTAACATCAAGCCAACTGACTTACTCTTGATAAAGTTGACAGAAAAACTTGCTGACTTATGTGATCTTCCAGACAACCTCCGCAGTGCAATCAGTTAAACATATTATAGGGACCTATATTGTTCTGCTGAAATCAATGGTGCTATAGCAGGGGTATATTTAGCCCAGGTAGCCTAATGTAAACATGAAGAAGGCTGATGGGTGGGTGAGGGTGAGGGTGGGGGTGTATCATAAACCTAGTCCCAGATTTGGACCTTAGCATCCAAAATATGGGGGTTAGCATGAAAACCTCCAAGCTTAGTTACCAGCTTGGACCTGGTAAAGCTGCCACCACCCAAAAAATTACAGTGTTTTGGGGCACTCTGGTTCCCCCAAAAACCTTCCCTGGGGACCCCAAGACCCAAATCCCTTGAGTCTCACAACAAAGGGAAATAAACCTTTTCCCTTCCCCCCTCCAGGTGTTCCTGGAGAGAGACACAGAAGCAAGCTCCGTGAATCTAAACAGAGGGACTCCACCCTCTCCGTTCCCAGTCTTGGAAAACACAAGGACTTCCCTCTTCACCCAGAGGGAATGCAAAGTCAGGCTAGTAAATCTAACACACACAGATTTCCCCCTGACTTCTTCCTCCCACCAATTCCCTGGTGAGCTGCAGACTCAATTCCCTGGAGTTCTCCACTAAAGAAAAACTCCAACAGGTTTTAAAAGAAAGCTTTATATAAAAAGAAAGAAAAAATACATAAAAATGGTCTCTCTGTATTAAGGTGACAAATACAGGGTCAATCGCTTAAAAGAATATTGAATAAACAGCCTTATTCAAAAAGAATACAATTCAAAGCACTCCAGCAACTATAGACATGTAAATGCAAAAGAAAAAAACAATAACCCTTATTGTTTTTATGAACGCTGTACTCACAACTTGGAAACAGAAGATTAGAAAGCAGGAAATAGAAATCCTCTCATAGCTGAAAGAGCATACATGCAGAAGACCAAAGGACTCTCACACAAACTTCCCTCCACCCAGAGTTGAAAAAATCCTGTTTCCTGATTGGTCCTCTGGTCAGGTGCTTCAGATACTTCTTTCCAAGTGAAAGAGACATTAACCCTTAGCTATCTGTTTATGACACGGTGTCAGTATGTTTTATAGGCAGAGCTCGGAGCAATGCTTGTAGTTGCAATTGCCTAACGCTTTCCAAGGAGAGAGAGCATCCTCCCTGAGGAGATGAAAGGTTTGGGCAGAAGACATATTTAGTTATTTCCAAACTTTTGAGTGCTTCACTTTGCAACCTTAACATTCTTTCAATGTAGTTTTTGTATGAGACTAATATTTACACACAGGGAGATTCTGAAATCAGTGGAGTCATGGCAATATTATGTACCAGATGAGGACCTGCCCTTTTTCATCCTTATTACTACTACTAGCTGACCAAAGTTTGTGCACTGTCAAGTGTTTTAATGGTTTTTGGCTACTGTCGACTTTCTTTAAATAGCTTATGTAACCCATAATAGTGCATTGAGAGTTACTTTGAGTAAATGCTCAAAGCAATTGGCTTAGTAGTTTAAGTGCATTTCATTTGCTTATCAAGTCTTACTTAAAATTTTCAGTCTCTGAGTCCCTATATAGAACTTCTCAAGGTAGATTGCTCATCATCTTTGTTTTTGTCATGTAAATTTGCTTTTTCTGACTCAAGTCAGAAAAAGTAACATTTGCCTTTACTACTTTACTTTGTGTTTCCCATAATATTTTCAAGGGAAACAAGCCTCACACTTAGAATGTGAAGACTTCTTTACAAGTGGAAGCACATGCATTTCTAAATCCGGTACCTGATTTATCCTCTTGGAGAGTTTGCACTAGGGTCCTAAAACCCTTGTCTCCTGCTTAAAGTTTGAAGACCTCTACACAGAATACGGCACCCTTACCCAGAGGGCAGTGGGTGGAGTCCTCATGAAGGAGACAATTACATTAGTAAAAATTCTGAATTCTAAAGCCACACTTGATCGGACCAGTTGATCCAGCTGTTCTAATAAATAAGTCAATGGGAGCTGATGGGTCCTCAGGCCTTCTAAAAATTAGGCCAGTTATGTAGATGCCTAAATATGGACGAAGGCATCTGTTTTTTGTTTGTTTGTTCTTGTTTTTTAAATAGATGAGAGAGAGTAGGTGTGGAGAGGGAAGGGGGAATACAGTTTCAGAAGCTTTTCCCTCTCTTTTACTTTTTCACCCAAGTCTCTCAATATATATAAACTTGATAGGCTACAATAGCGTATTCTGAACCATTAATTGTTTACATTTTAAAAAAACCTTCCAATTGTGTAATTACATAATCTTATGAGTCCTGGCAGTCTTCAGATGGGGTACCATGTGAAACATTGCTTTATTAATAAATCATTTACAACATTTAATAGATTAAATTGTAAAAAAATAAAGTCAGATATAACATAGCAATATGCTGCATAGTTTCTGCTTCCAGATATACCAGTGAAATAACTCCACTGTGGGGTTTTTCCCCTGGATTTAGCCTGGCGTAACTCAGAGCAGAACTTGGTCCTACCTGTGGCTTGGAGATAAAGTGACCAAATAGCAAGTGTGAAAAATTGGGACAGGGGGTAGGGGTAATAGGAGCCTATATAAGAAAAAGACCCAAAAATCAGGACTGTCCTATAAAATCAGGACATCTGGTCAGCCTAATGGGAGAAAACTGCATGGCATTCTCCATGTTCTGTAACAACAGGGCCTGTTCCTTACTTGATGTAAATTAATATGGTTCTGTTGACTTCAATGGAGCTGCATCAGTTTGCATCAGCTGAGATTTTGGCCCAATTTTGGGGAAAAAAAATTTCTCTCACACCTTTATCCAGGATTTTTTTGCCTTCGCTTACTAACATGACTCCAATATCCACAAGAAAGAAAACTAGCATTAATTAAGACATTAGCAGGTATAAATTCTTGGGGTATTATATTGTGTAACTGAAGGTAGGGTAGGGAGACCTTTTCACTGTCAGATTTTACTATGAATGTTAATACAGGCTATGAATGTTAATACAGCTAATAAAGACATGCTTTAGTCCCTGCATATGAAAATACCTAAGAAGTGGGAAAGAGGGAGGGGTGGAAAATAAGTATCTAACATCCATGCAATAAGGAAGAGTGATGCTTTTTAATGCTGATGTGGTATAAGTGCAGCTTTTTATTCAAAAAATTTAATGATGGTATAAATAGGCAGATTTGCAAGGGAAATAAACTCACACTAATTGCAACATATTTTAGATCTTTGCAGATGATATCCAGTCTCTGCACTACTGGAAAAAAATATACAAGTAACACACTTTTGCAGATCTATAGAGCTTGTCATCCAAGCATGACAAATACTAAATAGTTCTTCCTCAGAACACCTGGTCGTCTAATGATATATGGGGATCATGTCACCCCTACTGGCTGATAGCTCTTTAACAGCAGCACTTCACAATAGTTTAAGAATACCATAAACAAATAAACCGCATGGAGGCTTTCTGTAGATGGAATCAAATATCAGAGGAGTAGCTGTGTTAGTCTGTAGCCACAAAAACAACATGCCACCAGACTCCTTGTTGTTTTTGTAGACAGAATGTAATTACTAAGATGCCAGGAATTTACCCCCATGCTTTGAAAATGTCAAAGAATCTTCAGTGACCACATGAGGGCAAGGCATTAGTCTTGTACAACAGTCAAATGATGGCACCCCTGGAAGCAGTATGGGGTTGATCCAAATCCAATGAAATCTCTGGGGTCTTTCCATGGACGTTGTGCACCCTGTTTCTTCAAATGCTGTGCCAAGGCATTGGTTATGTAATGACTCAAAGGGAAAAGCATAATATACTAAATCATTAGCATCACATCCTTGAGCACCTACTCCAGGTGGTCCTTGTAGGTCTCCCATCCACATATATCCAGGTTTGCTCTTTCTTAGCTTGTGAGGTCTGACAGAATCATGCACACCACAAGATGGAATGTATGTAAGTGTGAGTTGCTCCTCATTGGTTCCTTTAAAAAAAAAAGAGATGGAGGAAGAGCTATGTTTTAATTAAAAGAACTGTAAATGTACTTTATTAAGCCCTTTTGCTCCTTCATTGACCCTTTTTTCTTTATCTGCTTGAAGCCTTTCTCGTTATTTATCCTCCCTGGTTGTGAAAGAGGTTAAGATAAAGAAAAGTGGTTCAAATCAATAAAGAAGACCAGGTCAGTAAAGGAGACAAAAGATTGTATGTAAAGGAGACAAAATGATTCTAAATGTTGATCATTGATTTAAAATGTTGTCCTTAAAATGATGTTGTATACATTCTCTTTGCCTCAGTACATATAAAGATTGATAGAGATCGATGCCAGAAACTTACAGAACATGAAGAAGATATATTGAAAGAAATCAGGTTCACATGAAAATGTGGTGATCTAGAAACACCATTTGCAACCTGACAGAAATCCCAGTCAAGAAAACATCTTTTCTGTAACTTTGTGAGTGTCAAAAGTGATGGATGAAATTCAAGAAATGTATTTAAAACCTTTTTTTAGAAACAGTAGAAGCATAGTTTAGACTTATACTTAAATTGCAAACTTCTTGGGACAGGGCAATGGCCTTCTTATCCTATATTTGTACAGTGCCTAGCCCAATGAGTCCTGGTCCATCTTTGGGCTCCAAAACCCCACAGTACAGAGAGTAGTGAGCAGACCTATTCAGGATGGAAGGAGATTACTCTGAGTACCAGTGTAACAAGTAACTGTACATAGTTATAATTTTTAGTGTCCTTATCCACATGCCTTCTCCCCAATATGTACCTGAGCCCAAAAGCCTGTAGTTATTCTCAGCCTGACAGACCACACAGGATGGGAATCCAACACCTTCCCCAAAGTAAGATGCATGGGGATTGTTTAGCTAGAACCCACTTCAACAGTGAGAGCATGCCTTTTGAAAAAGTTAATGAAGATGCCAATTTTATCACACCTAAAAAAGAACCATTTGAAATGCCTCAAATGAACCGAGCCAAGTAGAAGTAAAGAGGAAGCAATTATATTGGCATACAAATATATTCAGGGCTAAGTCGTCATATCACAAAATGCTAATGATAGCATTGACATCTGCTTTTGCAAAGAGCAAGATAAAATCAGTATACTTTTTAGTAAATAGTATACTGTTTTAGTCTTTTGGAGCCTCTGCACTGCAAGTGATATTTTCGGTACCACTTGTACCTCTCTGAGTCACACACGCCTCACTTTTCACTGAGATGGAGCAAGTCAGTAATTCTTTGTTTAAAGTTTTATTTAGAGATTTAAAAGTATAGGGAAAAATAGCAAACCACTAACTTAGCAATCATACATCTCAGCATACCAAAGGCTTACATTTCCCCAAAGGCTACCCAGGGTAGGCTCTTCTCTGTTTCAGTTGCAGAAAATGAAGAACCATCTTACATTTTCCTATATGCAAAAGAGCTTTCTGTGACCCTTCTGGTCATAGCTGACAGCCGGCCTGCTGTTCTTCTATCGGGCTTCCCCTTTAGAATGAGTGTGCATGTTTTTTCTAAAGTAAATAGACACTCTGTTCTCTCAATGGAATCCATTACCATATTGCCCAATACTTTCTTTGTCTTACAAGGCATCCTGTTAAGACAAACACTCTAGTGTCAAAGCAGATAAATCAATTACAGGGGATTCCTGCCTAGTCCACAAGAGCAATGACCAGGAAATGAGTGCTCTCTTATTTTTGGTAATGGGCCACTTGGTCTCAATGGTTTGATAATTGTTTTATCTCCTGATTTGGGGAGATACAGGGGTTATGTCTTAACTTGTCTGGACACGATTAAACTTCATATCATAACTTTAACCCCACTCCCTTTTCCATCAATCCTCAAAAATAATTCTAGAAGTCTAACCTATAAATCCTGGCTTATCAGCAGGGCATGAGAAAATGAAAGAATTGGCATCTACTATGTAAAATCTAGCAACACAGACTTTGTCCTTTGTAGCTGTAAGAAGACTATAAGAAGAAAGGAAAAGTTGTTTGTCTTTGTTTTTCATGTGTTTCTTGTTTCTAGTTCTTTAATCAGCACTTCCCAAACTGTTGTTGTTGTACCTTCATGAGGTGACTTAATGGATCAGTGCAACCACCCTTCCCTGACCAAACCCCTCACACCTGCCACAGTTGCCACAGTACCTTTATCTTTCTGTCTATTCCCCCACATACACACTAATTTTTCTGGCTGTTTTCTTTTCTTTTTGCTCCCTTTTCTGCGTCTTGTATTGTCCTTTGCTCTTTTACATAATTTTGTTCACTCTACCCCCACTCGCGCCACAGTAGCTCATACCCTGCTCCTCTTTCCCCTCTGCACCAGAAGGGTGCAAAAGTAGAACTGTATAGTACAGTTTACATGCATTTTGCTCTTGTCACTCCTCCCCAAACATTTGTGAAAACAAAAACTGCTCATGTGAATGTTTGCTGAAAATCAAACCTAAATTGTGAGTCAAATTTACAGAACATGTTCACAAATATTCCCGTCCCTGCAATATTCACCCAGATCTTCTTCCAACTACCCAACAGCTGCTTTGACTGGACACCATTTCATACTTTTCAAAACTGAATCCATAAATGGGGCCACTTATCCAGACGGTGAAAATGTATTTAGAAAATGCCTACCCGCACTTAAATTTCAAAATCAGAAAGACAAGCCCCGGGCTTCAAAGCAGCTAAAGACCGTGTGATTGTGTTGCTTTGTGGCAATGCAACTGGGCATTTAATAAAGCCGGGCTTGCTCTACAGGGCTGCAAATCCCCGTGCACTAAAAGGCAAGAACAAAAATCTCCTGCCTGTGTTCTGGCAATCAAATAAAAAAGTTTGTGTGACTGCAGCATTATTTCTGGATTGGTTCCACAAGTGTTTCATTCTGGAGGTCAAGCAGTATCCTGAAGAAAAAGAACTTGACTTTAAAGTGTTGCTAATCATAGACAATGCTCCTGGCCATCCTGCGACACTCTGGTTTGAGCATAACGATGTTGAAGTCGTCTTTCTCCCCCCCAATACCTCCTCCAACCTCTCAACCAAGGCATCATTAGCTGTTTCAAGGCCATGTACACAAGGCTTACATTCTCATGGATCCTTTAACATTGCAGATTGCATCATTTATATTAAACAGGCAATGGATGCAATCAAGCGTGAAACAGTCAATGCATATTGGCAAAACCTATGGGAAGACTGTGGGAGTGATTTTAAGGGTTTCCTGACCATTGATAAAGATGCGCAACTCATTGTTCAGGTGGCCAGGCAAGTGGGTGGTGATAGTTTCGTCGACATCCTCGAGGAAGAAATTGAGGACCATAGAGAAACACTGACTAACGAAGAGTTAGAGGAACTGATAAAATCATCTACAGAAGACAAAGATGATGATGAACAGGAAGAGCCAGCAACTTGGAATCTTCATACATTTTCTGAAGTGTTCCAAGCAGTGAAACACTTGAATGATTTAATTCTGAATATGATCTCTCTATGGAACGAAGCCTCAAAATCACACACAGTATTACGGATGATTTGAAACCATACCAAGAAATGTTTGAGGAGCTCAAGAGACAACAGCGACAGTTGCCAATCATCATGTTTTTAAAGAAAAAACAACCAGCAGCAGCAGAGCCTACACAATCAACTTCTTGAGCTGAACCAGAGCCAACCACTTCGTCTACGACTCGCTCTCCATCACCCAAGCCTGGCCCATCATCTCCTGGATTGACATCAAGCCCTGACGACTCAATAATAGTGTTGTCAGGGGAAGAGGAAGACTAATCATTTGAGTGTGTACAGTACAAGACTGATGACTGTTCAGGTTTACAATACTGCACTGTACTGTTTTCATTTTTTATTCTTTCATTCTTCTGTCTCTCTGTTATTAAAAATACTATAAAATTATATTTTGCATATGTAGTCTTTATTATATACTGTACTGTACATTGCCGTATACAATACATAATACTTTATGGGTGATTTAAGGGATTTTCAAGGGTCATTTTAACTATACGTGGTTTTCGCTTTATGTGCTGACCGCGGAACATAACCCCAATGTAAGATGTGACAGACCTGTACCATGCTGAGACTTCATATATGTCTTTTTTCTTTGTCTTAGAAGGTAACAATGGATTACTGAATCATGGACATATTGCCTTCCAAATTGGACATAAATTAATTCAGACTTAAATCATGCAGTCCAACTCTTATGATTTTTCTGTCCACTTACAGTGGTACTAGACTTTTTATCCTATTTAGCATATGGGAATTCAAAATACAGAATAAATTAGCATTGCCAATATAATCACTTGACTCTAACAACCAAGTGATGGCTAATGAGCTTACATGTTAGACAGGGTGAGTGTTTGTGAATATATATTTTGTCATTAAATAGCTTTACATTGCTTTTAAGTGCTGTTGTGTGGATATTAGATTAATAAATTGCTTATCTTACACTTTATTTCCTCAGTCAATCTTTGCAAACCTTGAGAAATATATGAATGAAACATAATATAGATTCTTATTTTCAAAACCAGTTTTGTCCAGGAGGAATGAAGTGCTCTCCAAAGCTCCAAATACTTCCTAATAGGCCAACAGAATTTATTTTACTACTTTATTTCCCATGAGTGCATTTTCAGTAGTTAGTTTGTGAAATTCTGTACACAATGGTCATTACTGTGTATTGAGTTTAAAAAGAAGACGTGGATTGCTTTTGATTTAAATAATTTATTGTTGTTAGCAGAGCTGACCATGTTGTTCATAACAAAAAACACCAACCCCAAAATAAGACAAATCTTGCTCTTTTTTAGACATAGTCCTTTTATTTTATTTTATTTTATGTTATCATTTGAAACTTTTTGCAGTTTTTTGCACATACATTTTAGTCTATGTGTTGCTTGTGAACTATATTCACCGCATGTATTTGTTGTTCATTATTGATTATTACCACTCTGTGAATGATCAGCTTAGTCTCATGGTCTTATGTCTCTTTCCTAATTTGATGAGCACAGTTGCGATAAAGGAGAGGCCAAAAACAAGTTTGTGGCCTTCAATTGACCCAAGAGCGTGGAAGAACTTTGTGGAATTAAGAGTTCTATGATCAGAGTTCAAAAATTTTAGGACCTTTGAAACAGTTTCCTTTCTGGGCCATTTGAGTCAGGCTAAACCTGAGACATCAAAAAAAAAATAGTAGTCAAGATTGTAGGCAAACTTAAGATTCATTTACTTTTGCTACATTCGCATGAAGTTTTTGTAGTTGTTACAGGTGCTGCCTATATTTAAAGCTGCCTCACACTTTTCATTATAAGACCCTATTTTCAGTTGCTTGTAGCTTTGTCAGACTTTAACTGCTTGAGCTAAATTTTTCCACACTGGATATCTGTCTCAGGCTGAATTTTGTATGGAAATCTTCAGCAGCAGCTCAACCTTTTCTGAGAATCAGATTAGGAAAAAAATGTATTACTTTGTCCATTTAAAAAAATTCTTATCACCATTTCATCTATCATCTCCATATTTTGGAGTAGAAGCTCGATATTTGTCAGGGAAATTGCACTGGTGTTAGGGTTTGAAAATGTGCTCAAATTTGGCAATGTTATAAGCCTCTGGAAAAACTGAAGCTCACACATGTTCACTAGACACTTGCTATAATTAGGCAGCTAAAGTCTCTCAAGATTCTATCTGTACTGAGCATGCTCCAGACCAGGAATGCAGTGGATGGTTAGCCCTTGCTGGGAAGAGACATTTCAGTTAGCCAACCCCAGGAACGCAAAGCAAGGAGACTCTTTCCTGTTCTCTACATTCTTTTAATGTATTTTTGTACATAATTATTAGTATTATGGTAGCACATAGATGCCCTCAACCAAGATAGGGGCCCCATTGTGCTAGACACTGTTACATACACACAGTATTCGACTGCCCGTGCCCCAAGGATCTAATTGTCTAAATAGACCAGACAGACAAACTATGAGAAGGGAAGGAGAGGGGCAAAGAAGTGAAGTGACTTATCCAAAGTCATGCAATAAGTAAGTAGCAGGAAGAATAAATTCTAGGCCTCCTGATCCCAGTCCAGTGCCTAATCCACTTGACCACACTGCTTCAATTAACTTAAATGGAGCTATGCCAGTTTACACTATCTTAGAATCTGGCCCATTGTTCACAGGGAAACAGTTAAACCAAAATGTTAAAACTTACTTGTGAACTCAGGCATAGCCATCATGTTGATTCCTATTCCTAAACAGAGCTGCTCGTAAATTGTTCATGTATTTTAGATCTGTATTTACCTGGAATTTAAATGCCCATCAATCAATATTTTGGCAATATCTAGCTCCTTGAGGGATTATATCATTAAATATTTTCATTCCCTTATAAGACACATGGTTTCCACTAGTGAAATATTGACATCATCACTGTACAAAAGATATGAAGAGATTGACTCCTTCAATCTACTCTCTCATGAACCTCAATTTCTTAGTCCTTTACTAAAAGTCATTCAGCACAAGCTGGTGGTCTCAGTTCTTATCCAAGTGAAAAGAGTCCACATCCCAAATACCACCATCACCACTACATCTAATTGCAGGTTGCACCCAGATTGGCCTTCTCAACAAGGAACTAAAGGAATGAATGGTCCATGGGTACTGAACTATTTTCCTGTCTCTGAAGGAAGTTCATACAAACCAGGAGTAATGTATTTTGTAAGTGAAGTGTGGAAAAGTTTGTCATTACTTATGGCTACACAGGACCTGTAAGTAGTGAGGACTTTTGTTTCCATTTCAGTCATTCTGGTGTCTTTGATTAACACTTTCTCCATCTTAGAGCGAGAGAAAGAAATAAAAACACTACATATCTATATACTGTTAGCGTCTGAGATCAAGCTATATGAATGAATTTTCTGTAACTCAGTCTTCTATTACAGTAATTACTTGCAGGAATCTCTTATATAAAGAAAACAAATCATAAAATGTATGAAAATATCACACCTAAATTAAATCAAAATCACACAATAAGTGATTAACATTTAGCCCGCAGAATAACTGAAAAAGATATGGAGAACTCTGAACTTCACCCCATGCTGTTGTTTTCCAAAGGAAGTTTCCCCATTTGTGGAAAATATGAACTAGTGTCACTCTCTTAGCTAACATTAACCCCCATTAACCTCTAATGCAAAAGTCACCATGCTGTTTAAACTCACTTAATGTAAAAATGTAGCATGTATCAGTGGTTCTCAGCCAGGGGCTCGGGGTCCCCTGGGGGGCCGTGAGCAAGTTTGAGAGGGTCCTCCAAGCATGGTCAATGTTAGACTCTGGTGCCCAGGGCACAAAGCTGAAGCCTCATCACATCGGGCTGAAGCCTAGGGCCCTGAGCTCCATTACCTGTGGCTGAAGCCGAAGCCTGAGCAGTGTAGCTTCTTGGGGGCCTCAGTGGCATGGGGCACCAGGCAGTTGTCCTACTTGCTAGTCCCTAATGCCAGCCCTGGCTTTTATATGCAGAAAACCAGTTACTGTGGCATAGGTGGGCCATGGAGTCAGGGCCAGCTCCAGGGTTATTGCTGCCCCAAGCAGCAAAAAAAAAAAAAAAAAAAAAAGCCAGGATCACGATCTGCAGGAGCTCTACGGCTGCCGCTTCAGTCTTTGACGGCAGGTCCTTCAGTCCGAGAGGGAGTGAGGGACCCCACCACCTAATTGCCACCGAAGAGCTGGACGTGCCGCCCCTTCCCTGTGGCCGCCCCAAGCACCTGCTTGCTGGGCTGGTGCCTGGAGCTGGCCCTGCGTGGAGTTTTTATAGCATGTTGGGGAAGAGGGGGCTTCAGAAAAAAAAGTTTGAGAACCCTGTTATATATCACATTTTTTCATATATTTTAATATTTTGTCTCTTTACATCCATTTTCTGGCTAATAAGTTTGGAAATTCTCCTTATTCACTGCAATTTGAGATAGAATGTCTATAAAGCAGAAATCCATAAAGCTGCCTATAGCAATAATTGTTTCATGTTTCCAGTCCTCCTAGGATTTTTCACTTGTTCATTTCTCTTAAATTGTAAATTGTAAATTGGTGATTCATAGTACTGCAGTGACTTACTCTGGGAAAATAAATATAATGTCTTCAAACTTCACTTTTGTGAGTTATAATTCAGGTTTTAATAACTTATGTGCTATCTAATATACCAGATATTGTAGGGCAATTCACTTCTAGTGCCGTCCATGTAGCTTGTATATTTTAGTGAAGTGCCCGCTATCTGTGTGGGGTCCTGGCACATAATAATAAATAAATGTTATTTTTGTGATCCCCTGCAGAAAGTTTCTGAGTGTAACTCCAACACAAGCAGAGGAAAGATTAAAGGAATAACTTCAATTTTTATTAAAATCATGACCTGAATTACCAAACACTTTCATAGATGTAAATGCAGAAGGTACAGCTTCCAATCTCCTATATCCAATTTGGCGGATGTAATAACTGTTGATATGGAGCATAAAGTGCTGTTAGGAACATCCTAAGAGCTATTCAGAGCCTTAAAGTGGCAACATATAACAGAAAATATGGCCATGTTCACTTGCAGTGCAGTGGTTACAAAAGACTAAAACAGTGAACTGCTTAACGGATTTAAGTTTCTACTATATATGCCACATCTGAGGAAATCTGAATGTCACATATTGCATTAAATTGCTTCAGATCCCTCTCATAGGTGGTAAAACACCCATTTTTTGACTTTTCCGATTTAGGGAAGTTAAAATTTAAACATGAAAAATTCACATTTCTTTTGAAGAAATGATAGTGAAGGTTCAGAGCAATTTGCTTCAATTTCCTGGCAAACCATAAATGACCAAAAAATCCCCAAACCAAAACCACTTGAGTCACCATTATTAAGTGAGAATCCAGAAGCATTAAAGAATTGAGTGTGACTGTGTGACTTCAAACTGTGTCAACAAATGGTGAACTTGTACACACTAGCGAGAATAGGCATAATCTCCTTACATTTTTCCTCACCCCTGAGTGATGTAGTTCAGATGACTTTAGTTTCCTAAAGTAGACCAGGCCTTATCTATGTTCCATCTCTGTCAGGAACTAGGATAGCAGAAATATCACAGTAGGCAAGTTTGACAACAAGAAGTTGCACAATTGCGTATCAGCCATATATTGGTGCCCCTTCATCTTCCAATCTTCCCTTGTGACTCTATGTCTGCTTTGAAAAAGAGGATTGACGTAATGGAACCACATGGGTTTCCATATGTCGAAGCTTATTGTTAGGGAAAATAACTGCCTTCCTAAGCCCTCTCAGAGACGAAGTGAATAGTACAGGAGTGGCACTCTGAGCCGCGTACAACAGTCTTCAGAAGTTCAAGAGCCCCGCTCCTACTCAACCCCTGATCCCTGGCATACAAGCCCCATGGGGCTGAAGCATGAAAACTCATGCTCCAATACATCTGTTAGTCTATAAGGTGCCACATGATTCTTTGCTGCTTTTACAGATCCACACTAACACAGCAACCCCTCTGATACTTGAATCCCAACTAAGTTAGCTGTTACCGCTCAAGAAAGATCTAGGAATCATTGTAGATAGTTCTCTGAAAACATCCAATCAATATGCAGCAGTGGTCAAAAAAGCTAACAAAATGTTTGGAATCATTAAGAAAGAGCTAGATAATAAGACAGAAAATATCATATTGCCTCTATATAAATCCATGATATGTCCACATCTTGAATACTGAGTGCAGATGTGGTCGCCCCATCTCAAAAAAGATTTACTGGAATTGGAAATGGTACAGAAAAGGGCAGCAAAAAGGATCAGGAGTATTGAACGGCTGCCGTATGAGGAGAGATTAGTAAGGTTTCTGCTCGGAAAAGAGATGACTAAGTGGGGATATGATAGAGGTCTGTAAAATCATGACTAGTGTGGAGAAAGTAAATAAGGAAGTGTTATTTAATCCTCCTCATAACACAAGATCTAGGGGTCACCAAATGACATTAATAAGTAGCAGGTTTAAAACAAAAGGAAGTATTTCTTCACACAATGCATAGTCAACCTGTGGAACTCTTTGCCAGAGGATGTTGTGAAGGCCAAGACTATTACAGTATTCAAAAAAGAACTAGATAAATTCATGTAGGATAGGTACATCGATGGATATTAGCCAGGATGGGCAGAGATGGTGTCCCTAACCTTTGTTTGCCAGAAGCTGGGAGTGGGCAACAGGGGATGGGTCACTTGATGGTTACCTGTTCTGTTCATTCTCTCTGAGGCACCTGGCATTGGCTACTTTAGGAAGATAGGATACTGGGCTAGATGGACGTGCTTATGTTTATAACGTCAGTTAGCTAGACATGTGCAACCCAGGCAGGAAAAGGGGTTCTCCACCTGTTCTGATACTTGTTTTTGCAAGGGGTGAGAGTTTTGCATGTGGTGAAACTTTCTCAAAAATAATTCAAATAAACTGGGAAAAGATATTTCTATAAATTTTTCTAAAAATTGTCTGAAATAAGCACTAACCATACTTATTAGAAGATATTAATATATGTCTGTATGAGATATTGCTACTACCACTGAATAAAGAAGACACACAGTTGTACTAACCTAAAAGAAGATTTGGGAAGGAATTGTGACTCATAATTCCTCCTGGGCTGCCCCTGGAAGGGAATACTTTGCTACAGCCCTTTACAACGTACATCACACTTCCCAGTTACATCCAACCAGATCTGCTAGGTGGTGTACTGTGCGAGGACAGAGGTTACAGTCAAGGCTCCTCCCTCATCCACTTCCCCTCACCCCCACCCCCAGCTTCTCTCCATCACTCTCTACCCCATTCCATGCACTCACTTGCCAGGGTGGGTGGAGCAGTGGCCTCAAAGAAACTGCTTTCTCCTCACCCACTTCCTCTGGCACCTCACTGTCACCTCACTGACCCTTAATTAGGGTGTGCTAATGTTTTAGTTTTTCCATATCTGCTTTTCACTTGATGAAAATGAGCCCCCTAAGTAATTATGGCAATAGGAAGTACAATCAAAAAAAGCTTAATGAGAAAGTATTGATTGCAGAAGCTAATTAAATATGCAGTTATACCTCTGTAGTACTGTTGATTATTGCTTAATGATTTTAATAGATAACTAAGTAATACTGAGAGCATAATCTACTGGAGTTTTGATTGATTTCACATGTCATGGAAAGTAGTGGTATCATTAATACTTTAACAGAATCTAAGGCGTTTATAAGAAAGTGAAAATATTTGATTGTACAAGCCATGAAGCAGTATATTGGCAAAACGTTGAGTGGCAGTCATTTATAACTTCCAAACAAAAATTGCTTTGGAGGAAAATTGAGCCGTTCTCTTGAGTAGTTATTTACAGTTAACTGATTTCTAGAGAGTCAGCAGTACACTTTTGTGGAAATTACATACCTTAATAAGGCATAAAAGTGTGAACTGTGCACTGCTTTCTTTTATATAGGTTTAAAAACTCATTCATAATATAATAATATGGCTCTAATTGGTATTTATAGCTCTCAGACAAGTTCTGGATGCCAAGAGAGTGGTTTAATTTCCCTAAAGTTTCCTGTCCCTGTTTCTGGAAATTCTTACAGGTCATTTTAAAGCTCAGTTAAGGTGCACTTCCAGGAACCTTAAAGCTGTAACAGTAGCAATATTGTTTCCCAGTTTTCCTTCAATATTTATTGCTTCTATATTTTATATGGAAAACTTACTGTTGGATACTTACCCAAACTTGCACTGAGCCACGTTTTGCCATCATTACTACGTGTTTTATGATTTGGTAACATCGTAAATTATTAGGTTGCTTCTAGCATCAGTTTCCTATGTTTGCTAATGGAACTGGCATACTGGCACTCAGTATTCACCCAGCTGATAAGCCAAAGGGAAATATGTATGTTCACAAAGTGTAAGTGTCTGCTTCACAACTGATTCTGGCTAGTTGGTGGATTAATTATTTCTAGCCTTTATCTTGGCAGTGGTCTTTGTCAAATGTTGGCAATATGTAAGCCTGCAATCTAAAATCCCTCCCCAATTTTTCAGATAATCCACATGCCTGAGTTTAGAGTCACAGCAAGTGACATTCGACACTTCTTCACATGGTAGTGTTCAGGTGGAACATGGAACATGGAAATTGTTTTTTTTTTTGAGGGTTCGATTGGAGTCACCATGCCCAGTGTTGATATTCCAGTTTTTTTCTGATCTTCTGAGCACATATGTTTCACTTGGGGGAAAATGCTGACTTGGATGGGGAGTACAAGATCATCAGCATCTCCAAATTTCCATGACACGGATGGTGGCATGTTGCTGATATAAATATTAAAGAGTGATAGTGCCAAAACAGATCCCTGTGGGTTTTTTTTAAATTGTTATTTGAGCTAATTAACACCCCTTGCTTTGCCTTTAACTTTTTTTTTATACAGCTATACTCGGTTTACATTCCCACTAGTACATCTGGAAGCATAATAATTTAAATTAGGTTGTTACTCTGCCTGCAGCAGCTAGCACAACTGATTATTTACAGACACATTTATTGGGAAAGGCCCATTTCTTACACAATGGCTGTAAAGGCTTTTCAGGGAAAGAAGCATGTAGTGATGGTAGCTGTTACCACCTGAGCTCCCCTTTGCATAACGGGTTTCATTATTAAATGAAACATTTTTTAACATTTTAATTTATTACCTTTTTAAACATTTATTTTTAAACATTTTTACAACTTTAACTGTTTAATTCCTTCAGAACTTTGTAGTGTTAGTTTGTGCAAAAGCTTTTCTTAACTGTAAAATATGCTTATTTTTGTGATACGACTTTCACCTGAATTTTTTTGACTTTAAGCTTATTTTTAATGGTTTTGCACTTTTTTTTAATCTCAATATGCTTTTCCTGCAAAACTGTACTCACTGAATATAGTCTTTGAAGGACAGCTGCTTTTTAGTTTGGATTTATGCAGATAGGTAACATTGGTCTTTTTCCCCCTCGACCTTTCAGGATTATTTTTAGTTAGTATGTTTCCTTCTCTACAACTTGGATTGTCTTTTTATGTTTTTGCATTCATTCCTTAAGGAGGCACATTTCATTTGTAACATTTTAGTCACCCTAAATAATCCTTATGAAACTGCCACCTTCATTTGGTCTTTCTTTGCTATAGAATAAAAAAATAAATTTTTATGCCTGCCTAAGAATCCTATTTTTGAATATTTTAGTGGCATTTAACAGTCCTCTGCTGTACTTTGCCAAGTATTCTTTTACACAGGTATTTAAAGTACCTTTCTAATTTTTTTACAACTTTTATTTTGTGTTAAAAATGCCAGGTTAGACTGCCTGGCATGAACAGTACTTATCTCTTTTTGCTCTTCCAGCTAATTTTTTTCCTCAAGATTTCCAATATAATCATTAAATCTTTTCTTTCTTTACACAGAGTTTCTATTCCTAGGATTTGTCACTATAATAACAAGTTGTTTTCTTTTTCGCATTTTTATTCAGCACGATTCACTGGAGTTTCTTTTCCACTTGGCCCCAGTCTGCCCCTAATACCTCTCTCTGATAAGTCCATACATTCACTCTTAGATTTACCTACTCCTCCAGTGCCCCAGTAACCTCCCCAGATTTAAAAGCTTCCAATGCCATTGCTAAACTGATGTATTACAGTCCTTCATAATAAAACTGTACATTATAATAAACTATACATTACCTGTTCCAGACTAATGGATCTGATCCAAACCATGGCACCACTGCATTGGGGTAGCCTCAGAGACCACTTCCATTTGCTTCCTTGACAACTCAGTTCTACTCCAAACTCATTACTGGAGTTTCTTTATTGGCATACAATCAAACTACACTTGAGTTGATCAGTCTCAAGAATAGGGGGTGGGTATAGGGCATTCAGCACATCCAAACCTCTTCTCTTATATTCATTTATTATACATTGTATTACATGTTTTGGGATTGGCTTGGTCACTTTGTAGGAACCCATCACTGTACACCATGCTCCGTCCATGCACTGTCCATGCAGAATTTACTCTTTATCTCATTTTATGTTCCTGGCTTATCTCATCCATTGTTATCTTGTCCATTATAAATGGTTCCCTCTGTGTTCCCCCTTATTTTAACTAGTACAGACATGATGTTTCCAGCTAATCCATTTACCTCCTTAAGCCTGTCTCCCAAGAAATGAGGCCTCCCCCATGTTTAATTACTCATGTCAAGCCCAGCCTACATTCAGTAGGTGAGGTCTGCTGGGCTTTTCCCTTAGATGCACACACAACTTGTGGTTGGTGAGCACAGTAGGCTCAGTGTTGTTCTGCAGTGTATTTTCAACATTATCAGGAGCGGGCCATCCTGCCAAACTGTGTTGTGTGACAGGGACAGCGCCACAAAGACCATTGCTGTTTTGAACTCTCATTGACAGTGGGCTTTGAAGTGGGCTATTAGTACAATTACTTGATCACAGGTGCTTCATCCTGATATGAACCTGAATTGCTCTGTAGGGATATAGTCCTCAAAGACAAGGTTAAGTGTCTGGAATAGCAACTTTTCCAAGAGCTAGTACATAAAGTGTAGTAATGATATCAGCCAGTAGTTTTTCAGCTCATTGGCTGCTTCTCCTGATTTCAGGATGGCGTTGACTGTTGTGATACTTTTGGCATTTGGCCAACGGCATGCATGTTGGTAAAGAAACATGTCAGTCAGTTATGGTCATGCTGATCTAGGTTTTTCAGATATTTTGAGAAGATGCCACCTGAGCCTGAGTCTGGTAAGTGTTATGGTCTTGTCCACTTCTTTACTGAATGGCTGTGATAAATTTGATGTTGCTGGGCAGCTGGATAGAAAGCGATGAAGCTCTTTTTTCACTTTCCTTTTGTGATGATGCTCTGTTTGGTCCTTGGAATTTGAGAGAATTTGAGTGATTGTGGCATCAACTGTGACATGTAGTATTCTGTTTTAGGGAAGATTAGCTCTGCAGAGGTTATGGAAAAGCCTCCAGACTTTCCTGCTTGAGTGGGTAAAACCTAGGCTCTGCATAGCTTTTGCCCAGTGCTCTCATCTAACAGAGTTCAATGATTCCAGGAGAGTGGTTGCAGCAACAGGATTACCTGTTGTCCTGTACTTCTCTAGTAGTGCCTCACTGTCTGCTGAGCAGCAGGGTTTCCTGTAGCCACAGGAGATGTTGCTTTTTGCAGCCACTTTAAGGAAGTTAATAAAAATGTTATAGATGGCTATTTTCACAGGTATTTGGCAAACCAATTTTTCTGTAGCTCATACGAATTATTCAAAATTTGTAGACATGCATTTGAATGCTACTATAAGAACTGTCACTGGAGAATTAAAATCAACACGGACAGGTTGGCTATCTGTCTTAGCAATAATTTAAGAACATAACTGCATGATAACAACCCCAGACTTCCCCATCCACAAAGATCTCCACACCCTGCTCCCATACCTAAGGTGCTGCCTTAAGTCCAGGAACCCCTTCTGGTTAGTGGCCAAAACCCTCAAAACCCTGGGACTGTAAACAAGTGGTGGAAGTTATGGAAAAACAGTGGATTAAGAATCAAGACCAGATCATGGGTCCTGTAGATCAACCACTGAGCTTTACCATGGCATGCAAGATATGGGTCACAGTAAATTTCAGCAGAACCCCCCAGCATCATTGCAATTACCTACAACATGAATGGAAATTGAGAGATGGCCTGGTATGCAAATGTGGAGAAGACATCCACAGTATGGAACATCTAATGAACCACTGCCCTCTAATATTTTCTCTAGAGGGACAGCCTTTGATTCATTCCATGTCACTGGAAGACACAGAGTAAATTACAGACTTGGACATCAACCTTAATGTTTCTTTTTAAGTTTGGTACGTGAAAAAAGGAAGTATAAGTTTAGTTTTGTGTTATGGTGACATAAAAGACATTCCAGTATTTCTTTTACTGTCCGAGGGTCTGATTTTGTATTAAAATCAGCCCATGTATTCTATCCATATTTCCTCTGTCATGTATAATCTCTCCTATAATGGTAGCCTCCTGATTCCTTTTTGTGTGTTTTTGTGTTGGGATACTCTCATGAATGTAAAGTAGGCTGACCAGGTTGTTTTTTTTTCTTAATGTTATTGGCACAGTGTAGCAAAAGTGGATAGCCAGTTTTCATAAAGGAAATGAAAGTCACTAGAAGTAGACAGAGTTCACTAATACAATATGAAAACCTTGTCCTTATCTCAGTCTTTCTAGAGGATCTTATTAAAACTTTTAATATCTTTGTAAATCAAAAAATAGTGATACTGTACTAACATCTCTGTAATAACAAATGCCCTCTCTCACACATGGTCATAGCAATGTCCCTGTACTGAAAAAATACACAGCTTACACTCTGACCAATATTGCTCCTAGAAGTGTTGGTAAACTGCACCTCTTGTGTCAATTTTAACTTAAAGCTACAGCCTAAGAAATTATGGCAATTAGTGACAAATTAGTATTACAAAGGAATGCAAATCAGCATAGTTCCATTCAGTTCAATGGAGCAATGCCAGTTTACAACAGTTGAAGATTATTATTTGTACTACAGTAATGCTTAAAAGCTCCATCCTGTTATGTCTGGTATATTCCCACACACAACACTATCTTATCCCAGAATAAATAACACATATCACTTCACATTATTAGGAGAAACAGTAATGTGAACATGATCAGAGTTAAGGCTGCTTATGTGAATTTTAATTTAGGAACAGATGTCAGCAACATTTACTCCAGGTTAATGCAGAGTATTTGTGATGAGCTGAGGGTTTGGAGGAAATTTCTGCAGACTTTTTGGAGTGTAAAAAATAATTATCATGAACAAACAGATAAAGCTTAAATTGTAAAGATGAAAGATTAGCATCAAGTAAAGGCCACCAAATACCATCGAGTAAATGCCGTCAAATACAAACACCCATTAAACTTTGCTCATGTGAATAGTCCTCCAACCAAGCCTCCATTGACTATATTAGTACTCCGAGCCTAAAAGACCTACTGAGGTTGGTCAGAACAGGTAAGAGGCTTACCAAAGAGAGAAGCTGCCACCATGGTGGACTTGTAAGTTGTGTTTTTTCAGGCAAATTTGTCTACAATTCCCCTGCACCATTCCTGGCCTGCATTACAAACAGGGAGCACTGAGGAGACAGACTAATGCAGAGAGGGGAGACTTGCAGCTTAAGCTTTCTGGAATTGCAGCTCTTTTATTTCAACAGCTTCTCAGTCTAGCGAACGTCCTGTTGTTTGCCAAAGGACAGCTCTGGCCCTACAGGTTTTAATGGGTCTGTCAGACTGGGGGTATGTGTACACTACAGGATTATTCCGATTTTACATAAACCGGTTTTGTAAAAGAGATTGTATAAAGTTGAGTGCATGCAGCCACACAAAGCACAATAATTCAGTGGTGTGCATCCATGTACCAAGGCTAGCTTCGATTTCTGGAGCGTTACAGTGTGGGTAGCTATCCTGTAGCTATCCCATAGTTCCCGCAGTCGCCCCCGCCCATTGAATTCTGGGTTGAGATCCCAGTGCATGATGGTGCAAAAACAGTGTTGCGGGTGAATCTGGGTAAATGTCATCACTCATTCCTTCCTCCGTGAAAGCAATGGCAGACAATCATTTCGCACCCTTTTTCCCTGGATTGCACTGGCAGATGCCATAGCATGGCAACCATGGAACCCGTTTTGCCTTTTGTCACTGTCACCGTATGTGTACTGGATGCTGCTGACAGAGGCGGTACTGCAGCGCTACACAGCAGCAATCATTTGCCTTTGCAAGGTAGCAGAGATGGTTACCAGTCGTCGATTGTAAATTGGCGATGAGATGACGGTTATCAGTCGTTCTGTACAATCTTCTTCAGTCATGGGTGTTCCTGGCTGACCTTTGCTGAGGTCGGCCGGGGGCGCAAAGACAAAAATGGGAATGACCCCCCAGGTCATTCTCTCCTTTATGTTATATCTGAAAATAGAGTCAGTCCTGCCTAGAATATGGGGCAAGTGTACTAGAGAACCAGTGTACCAGAGAGCACAGCCGCTCTGTGTCAGATCCCACAGAAATGATGAGCTGCATGCCATTCTAGGGGGTGTCCCTGCAACAACCCAACCCATTGCTTCCCTCCTCCCCCAACCCTACTGGGCTACCGTTGCAGGGTCCCCCCATTTGTGTGATGAAGTAATAAAGAATGCAGAAATAAGAAACACTGACTTTTTAGTGAGATAAAATGAGGGGGAGGCAGCCTCCAGCTGCTATGATAGTCCAGGCAGTACAGAATCTTTTCTTTAGACATGAAAGTGGGGGGGCTGATGGAGTTCAGCCCCCATTGCTATGATGAGGACGGTTACCAGCCATTCTGTACCATCTGCCTGGAGCCAGGAGCCAGGGCAGCCAGGAGCACTCACGGGCTGATGACGAGGATGGCTACCAGTCCTACTGCACTGCACCGTCTGCCACCGGGGAAGGGAGGGGAGAGGATGCTGCTGTTCATTGCCACAGCACCATGTCTACCAGCAGCATGCAGTAGACATACGGTGACATTGAAAAAAGTCAACAAACGATTTTTTTCCCTTTTCTTTCACGGGAGGAGGGGGAGTAAATTGACGAGATATACCCTGAACTACCCCGGACAATGTGTTTGACCCTACAGGCATTGGGAGCTCAGCCAAGAATGCAAATGCTTTTCGGAAACTGCGGGGACTGTGGGATAGGTGGAGTCCTCAGTCCCCCCTCCCTTCCTCCATGAGCGTCCATTTGATTCTTTGGCTTTCCGTTACGCTTGTCACACAGCACTGTGCTGTGGACTCTGTATCATAGCCTGGAGATTTTTTTCAAATGCTTTGGCATTTCGTCTTCTGTAACGGAGCTCTGATAGAACAGATTTGTCTCCCCATACAGCGATCAGATCCAGTATCTCCGGTACGATCCATGCTGGAGCTCTTTTTGGATTTGGGACTGCATCACCACCCGTGCTGATCAGAGCTCCATGCTGGGCAAACAGGAAATGCAATTCAAAAGTTCGCGGGGCTTTTCATGTCTACCTGGCCAGTGCATCCAAGTTCAGATTGCTTTCTAGAGCGGTCACAGTGGTGCACTGTGGGATACCACCCAGAGGCCAATACCATCGATTTGTGGCCATACTAACCCTAATCCGATATGGTAATACCGGTTTCAGCGCTACTCCTCTCGTTGGGGAGGAGTACAGAAATCAGTTTAAAAAGCCCTTTATATCGCTATAAAAGGCCTCGTTGTGTGGACGGGTGCAGCATTAAATCGGTTTAACGCTGCTAAAATCAGTATAAATGTGTAGTGTAGACCAGGCCTGGGACTCTGGCTGTTGAAGGTTGTTACGTTGCAGGGAGATCACTGAGGATATGGGCTGTAGATGGGAACCCGGGAGTGAGGTAGGTCAGAATGGCTAGTACAGCAAGTAGAGCCATTCTGTTGGAGAGCTGAGTGACTGGTGATTCTGGAGAGCTGTCAGCTCTGCTTTGCAGATCTCAGTTCAAGTTATGGAATAACTCTTTCCATGTTTAAGCATAAAATTTGGCCTAGGTCTGAGATGTTATGAGACTGTGTGAAATTTAATGTTTTGGCAACAGGGATGGTTTAACTACACGAACACAAAAATATGTCAGACTCAGGAAAATTTATAAAAAGAAAATTTTAAAATGTTAACTCTACAAATGTTGGTAAATATTTTATCAAACAAATACTACAGAGAATTCAGTTACCTTCTGCAAAATTATTTTGTGAAAACTGAGATTGAATGTAATCATTATAGTCTTAAATAAAAGAATTTTTGTCCTGCTTAGAAGCCCTGATTCAACAGATCACTTCAGTACATACTAATAGCCCACTGAATTAAATGAGATTTAAGAATATGCTTATTCTGGCACCTGACCATTTATTTCTAACACATACTGATTTTTCCAGGTGGAGTACTCAGTTATGCTATATCTTTAGTCAATAATACACTAATTACCTAGTTTGCAAACTGTTACATTGTTGTGTTAGACTAGTACATTGTAGCACACTACTTATAAGATATTGAATAACTAGGTACTGTAAGAGCACTGTAAAACATGCATGAACAATCTGCGGTTTCTTTAAACACATGCAACTTTTGAAGCCGATGGAATTGTGTTCTCATGATGTTTAAGGATTTTCAGAGCGCTGTACATCACCAGCATCTGGAGACCAATTACTGAAGAAACTCCACAGAGGTCCTGCCTCAGGGTTTTTAAATGAATGAGTAATATATAAACTCTGTTGTTTCCCACTGAGAGTGACTGAACAGCATCAGAAGGAAATAAGCCTTTTAGAGGTCGAACTGAAAATGAAATAACAGCTCACAATCTAAATGGAAGAAGTTTTGTGTTTACATATGTAGTGTATTTGTATGGATGTTTTCAGAGAACTATCCACAATGACTCCAAGATATTTCTTGAGTGGTAACAGCTAATATAGACCCCATTGTTTCATATGTATAGTTGGGATTATATTTTCCAATGCGCATTACTTTGCATTTCTCAACATTGAATTTCATCTGCCATTTTGTTTCCAGTCACCCACTTTGAGAGATCCCTTTGTAACTCTTCGTAGTCTGCTTGGGACTTAAGTATCTCAAGTAATTTTGTATCATATGCAAATGTTGCCACATCGCTGTTTACCCCTTATTTCCAGATCATTTATGAATATGAAGAATAGTACTGGTCCCAGTACAGACTCCTGGGGTACACCACTATTCACGTCTCTCCATTCTGAAAACTGAGCATTTATTCCTACCTTTTGTTTTCTATCTTTTAAGCAAAAAGAATAGGAGTACTTATGGCACCTTAGAGACTAACAAATTTATTGCAGCATAAGCTTTCGTGGGCTACAGCTCACTTCATCGGATACATGTAGCTTTAGCCCATGAAAGCGTATGCTACAATAAATTTGTTAGTCACTAAAGTGCCACAAGTACTCCTATTCTTTTTGCTGATACAGACTAACATGACTACTACTCTGAAACCTATCTTTTAAGTAGTTACTGCTCCATGAGAGGGCCTTCCCTCTCATCCCATGACATCTTACTTCACTTAAGAGCATTTGGTGAGGGACTATGTCAAAGGTTTTCTGAAAATCTAAGTATACTATATCCACTGGATCACCCTTGTCCACATGCTTGTTGACCCTCTCAAAAAAATTCTAGTAGATTGTTGAGGCATGATTTTTCCCTTTACAAAAACTATGTTGACTCTTCCCTCAACAAATCATGTTTATCTATGTGTCTAATAATTCTGTTCTTTACTATAGTTTCAACCAGTTTGCCTGATACTGAAGTTAGGCTTACTGGCCTGTAATTGCCAAAATCACCTCTGGAGCTATTTTAAAAAATTGGTGTCACATTAGCTGTTCTCCAGTCATCTGATACAGACGCTGATTTAAATGATAGGTTACGTACCATAGTTAGTAATTCTGCCATTTCACATTTAGTTCCTTCTGAACTTTTGGGTAAATGCCATCTGGTCCTGGTGACTTATTACTGTTTAATTTATCAGTTTCTTCCAAAACCACCTCTATAAACACCGGAATCTGGAACAGTTTCTCAGATTTGTCACCTAAAAAGAATGGCTCAGGTTTGGGAATCACTCTCATAACCTAGCTGTAAGATTGATGCAAAGAATTCATTTAGTTTCTCCTCAGTGGCCTTATCATCCTTGAGTGATCCTTTAGCATCTCAATTGTGCAGTGGACCCACTGGTTGTTTAGCAGGCTGAGAGCTTGGCTACATTGGAGAGTTGCAGCGCTGGTAGTGGGTTTACAGCTCTGCAACTTACCGTCCACACTTACAAGGCACATACAGCGCTGCATCTCCCTGGCTGCAGCGCTGGCTGTACTCCTGCTCTGCATGGGGTATAACGATTGCAGCGCTGGTGATGCAGCGCTGCTCCGCCAGTGTGGCCACCAAAAGCACTGTAATTGGCCTCCAGAGGTATTCGGAGGTATCCCAGAATGCCTGTTCAGCCACTCCCAACAGCGCTGCAAATGTGGCCACACTGCAGCGCTGGTAGCTGTCAGTATGGCCACACTGCAGCACTTTCCCTACACAGCTGTACGAAGACAGCTGTAACTCCTAGCGCTGTACAGCTGCAAGTGTAGCCATACCCTTAGTTTAAAAAACAATTCTATTGCTTTTTGAATCTTTGGCTAGCTGTTCTTCAAATTCTTTTTTTGGCCTTCCTAATTATATTTTTACACTTCATTTTCTCCTTTCTATTTTCCTCAATAGGATTTGACTTCCACTTTTTAAAAAATAACTTTTTGCCTCTCACGGCTTCTTTTACTTTGTTGTTTAGCCCCAGTGGCACTTTTTTGGTTCTCCTACTATGTTTTTTCTTAACTTAGGGTATACATTTAAGTTGAGCCTCTATTATGGTGTCTTTAAAAAGTTTCCATGCAGCTTGCAGGGATTTCACTTTTGGCCCTGTACTTTTTAATTTCTGTTTAACTAACTTCCTCATTTTTGTGTAGTTTCCTTTTCTGAAATTAAATGCTTCTGTGGTGGGCTGCTGTGGTGTTTTCCACACAATGAGGATGTTCAGTTTAATTATATTATGGTCAATGTTGGAAATATTATGGAATATGCAATATTATGGAAAATGTTACATTTGTAAATTGAGCAAATTCTATATTGCAGTAAATTGTGGAAAGTATATATGGATCCTGACTATCATTTTTGCTGGTGTTTTTTCAGAGTGAACACATGCTTTAATACCATCCTGCAGAATTATAGGTAAAGGGTATTTGTTATACATGCTAGACCTCAGCTCCTGAGAATGCATTGTTTCAGTACATCCTTATTATGTGCCTGTAGCCTATGATTCTATGTGTGCGGTCAAGATTCTGATTTTTGTTTCCCTGCCACTTCAACCCCAGACACTGTTCTCTTTAAAGTTTCGTGAAATATTAAAAATCTTTCTCCTAGTATTTCTGAGTCAGAGATACTAGAGATGGAACACCTCTATACGTATTACAAACACATCATTTTTCCAAGAATTTCTCTAAATTTGGTGCACTGAGGAATTATTTTCAGGTCACTTCTGTCTGTAAACGCTCAATGAACCGGAGTGTCTTTTAACTATGGATCTCAAAATATTACTTCTCTCCCTTCCTTTCCCCAAATGGAATCCTGTGCAATATTGGGCATTGTTTTATTCAGTTACTTCTGCTTTCTGTAGGATTACTAGAAGACCCTCTTTGTAATAATCTAACTAAAATCTGTTTTGGGTTGAGGGGTTGTTTTTGTTTTCTTGGTTTTTCTAAATAACTAGAATGGAGAAAAGTTCTTACATTCTCTCGTTCCTTTCTGTGTAGCAGTGTCGGTTCCAATGTAGTGTTAAACAGTGAGAGTTAAACAACTCTTATGCAAAATGATTTACTGGTATTGGATACTTTAAAAATATTTTATAGAGCTTGTGACATAGGATGTGGAACACCTTTATGTTCTCAAGGCTTGTTTAGGCATTTTAAGTTGGGTTGACTCCCCCACCACCACCCCCTGACACACACACACACATACCCCGCTTAGGGAAGAAGGAAGTACTTGCAGCTTATCAGCTAATTATATATCACTGTTCTCTTAATAAAACACAGCCATACTCTGGCAAACTTTACAAAATGTAATATTTTATTTAAACCTCCATTAAATTGTCATGTTGCTTTCTTATTGCTGATGATGACTGTAACAAGATGTGAAGGAACAGAAACTGTCGTCTTTCAAACCAACCAGTTTCTTTGTCTGACTCATTCACCGTTTCAGTAGCCTGGTATTTTGACAGCTCAGTCACTTCCACTGTTTGAATTGTGATGCCATAAACATCACAATGCAACATTACTGAGGGAACTGGGCAGTTAAAGCCGACTGATGATAAAAGAAAAATCAACTATTTGCACAATCATATCCTGGTAACTGTTTTATAAAGCAGCAAAGAGTCCTGTGGCACCTTATAGACTAACAGACGTCGGTTGCATCCGACAAACTGGGTATTCACCCACGAAAGCTCATGCTCCAAAATGTCTATAAGGTGCCACAGGACTCTTTGCTGCTTTTACAGCCTAACACGGCTACCCCTCTGATATTTTATAAAGAGAGAGAAATTAAGAAGGAATTACCATTTTTAAAGTTTGTCACAGCATGGCAGTAGTTCTTCTATCTCCAATTATCAAATGTTCACTCCTGCTGAAGGTCACAGATAGAAGTTTGTATCCGGAGTTATTTTGATACCTTACTGCAGACCTCAGCCTCTTACCAACCCAATAATGGCCTGATTTTAATATCTTTACTCAGATTGAATACTACCTTATTCTACAAATGAAGTAATTATTAATTATTATTAAGTCTGCAAGTCTGTCAAAGAAGTCACATGTTCCGTGACTTTCTGGGACCTCTATGACTTCTGCAGCTGCCAGTGTTGTTGACTCCAGGGCCACCTGAGAAGCTGGCCTTGGAGTCATCCAAACAGTGTCCAGTGCCACTAGTCCCATGGGCCACTGAAGCAGCAGCAATCCCCAGGAGCATTGGAGTAGCAGGTGGGGGGAGCAGTCAGACCCTGCTGCTGTAGCAGGGGCCAGCCATTGATCCCTGGACCCCACAGAGCAATGGTGTCCCAGGGCCACCCAGAGCAGCATCACCCCGGAGCCCCAGGAGCTGCTAAGATTTAATCAGGGGGGTTTATAGTAAAAGACATAGACAGGTCACAGGCCGTGAATTTTTGTTTATTTCCCATGACCGGTCCATGATTTTACTAAAAATACCCATGACTAAATCTTAGCCTAAATTATTATTATTATTATTATTTATTTATTTGTATTATTGTAGCACCTCAGAGACCTAGTCACAGATGAAGACCCCATTGTGCTAGGTGTTGTACAAAGCAAGCCCCTGCCACAAAGAACTTCCAGTGTAAGTACTGTATCAGACAAGAGACAACAGATGGATATAAACAGAGTAAAGTGTATACTTATGTATTTATTTTTATTGACACATGAAATAAGGTGTTACACAATGTAAGGATATCAGTATCTGACCCTAAGTCTCCAAGACCCATGTGTAACAGAGTGGCTTGCATTGTGAGCTAGAGATCATGGAGCTGAGGCAGCCCTGATTACAGGATAAGCTCCATCTGAGACCAATCAGTTGATAAAAGAAGGCAGGTTTAAGTGCTGACAGTCCCCAGTTGTTGAAAGAGCCAGGTAGGGAGCAAGAAAGCTCCTGAATGGCCCTGAATCTGAAGGGAAAAGCCCAGAGCAGAAAAGAGGAGAGAGACTGCAGGGAGACTGAAGGGCTCTTGCAGGGAAGACTAAGACCAAGCAAGCTGTGACAGAGAGGAGCCCAGGGAGCAGGAAGCTCCTGTGGGGAAACTCGGCTGGAGTTTGAACCTAAGATGTTTGGGGGATCTAGAGCAGTGGTGGGCAGCCTGCATGTGGCCTGTCAGGGTACTCCACTGGTGGGCCATGAGAAAGTGTTTACATTACAGTCTGCAGACATGGCCACCCACAGCTCCCAGTATCTGCGGTTCACTGTTCCCGGCCAATGGGAGCGGCGGGAAGCGGTGTGGACTGGCCATCACTGGATGCTGATTCCAGAAAGCTGAGTTCCAGCTCGGAGGAGTGAGTAGGATGGGCTGTGAGAACAGACTGGGACAGTATCAGAGCTCTGGCTATGAGAGAAAACAACAGAAATAAGTATGGACTGTTGTGTAGTGATGGACTAACAGCCATTCACCTTTCCCATGTATGAAAGTGGTACGTTAATGGCTTAATTAAGCATGGTGCTGTGAGGGAAATACACACTTTTGGCTAAATGGTTGTTATTGTTCTAGAAGTTGTCTTTAGGGTCTGGTTCATAATGACCTGATCTACACTTACAATTTAGGTTGTCATAGCTACGTTGGTCAGGGGTGTGAAAAATCCACACCCTAAATGACATATCTATGACAGTCTAACCTCTGTGTAGACACAATTAGGTCAATGGAAGAATGCTTCCATTGAGCTAGTTACTGTTGCTCAAAAGGGGTGGGGAATGATATCTCTACATTGATAGAAAAATCTCTTCCATCAGTGTAGGCTGCATCTACATTATGGGTCATGCTGGCATGGCTACAGTGCCGTATATATGCTGATATAATAGCCATAGTGTACATACTTCTAGTATGTTGAGAACTTCTTCAAAAAGAGATTATCTCATAGATCAGCAAGAGCGAACTGGCTGCAGAAATGGTTAGCAATTTAAAAATGCACTCTGATATTTTGCTAACTAAAAATGATTCTAGGATGACTAAAATAAAAATCCTTTGAGAATTTTTTTTGCAATGCCTGGAGCATTGTGGCATATATAATCTTTTATCCACTATCCCTTCAACATTATATTTACCCCACAGATCACATTCTCTGTGATAAAAACCTTTCATTTAATTCCTCGCATTTTACTTACCTTTTTAATTTTTAAGAGATTAACTCCTACTAGACATAACCTAACTCTGATATCAAATTGGGGACATAGTTAAAAAATAAAAAAGAGGGAGATACTTGAAAGAAGCAGAGATGTAGTAAAAGAAGAGAAAGTTGAGAGAGCTGGTGTTATCTCCCTAGTCTACTTGTCTTTGTTCCTATACTGTGTTCATCATTAGAGTATCTAATGGCTTGTGTACACAGGGACACTTAGGAAAGTTATGATGAACTAACTAAAGGTGTGAAGTGAAAGGATACTCTCTTCTTCCTTCTACCTGTGCTCAGTATGGGGTTGGTAAACCCATTACATTCTGCTCTCACATCTGCAGTGTTTGTTCTCAACTTGGATAGTCTACTCTCCGTGTGTTTGTGGAACTATTAAACATATCAATGGGAGATTCACACAAGAAGGAAGAGCAGAATGTCTGGAGGTGAGATCTGCTGTGTGGAACTAGGAGCAGAAGTTTGCCTTTACTAATTAAGGGTTCAATCAGTGGTGGCTTCAGCCACCAGGGCAGCAGGTGTGTGCCTGGGTTGGCAAGCCGTGGGGGGCAGCAGTCAGGCAGCGTTCCGTGGCTTCCCTGCGGGAGGTCCACCGGTCCCGCAGATTCGGCGGAGGGTACGCCGAAGCCACAGGACCAGCGGACCTCCCATGGGCAAGCCGCCGAATCCGCGGGACTGGGGACCTCCTGCAGGCAAGCTGCCAAAGACAGCCTGCCTGCCATGCATGGGGTGGCAAAAAAAGCTAGAGCCACGCCTGAGCTCAATACTGTTCCCACTGAAAACTTTCAGTAACTTTATTGAATAAGGATCACACCTTAGGGCCCACTTCTATATGGACCCTTGCTCTGAGTCCCACTGATGTCAGAATAGAGGCCCACAATGTATATGTTAAAAATTAATTTTAAATTAATTTAGAAATACTAGTTTCAATGTCTTTCCCTATTAATAGTGCTGGTTTCTGTCATCTGAGAATATAGCTGAGCCCTAAACCACTGGTGTGTATTAACTCCCTTTGATGTTAATTGGAATTTTTCCCACATCATGACTGCAATCTCAAGTCCAGTTCAGTGAGTTATCACTGTACTGTAACTTTCCAACAGGAAATCCAGTCTGAGACACAGGAAGGGCGATCAGTATTTGATATATAACAGGAAAAGAGCAAATTTTGCGAGATAAAGTATATTATTTCAGGAAATTAAGAGGTTAAATTTAAGAGTAGTTCAACATTTCTTGTGTCTCCAACTATGTCATCAGACTGTCATGATGACAATTTCTCATAAAATGGTCAATGCACTAAGTTTAAGAAACCCTTCTGTAAATTTTAGTGATTCAGGACCAATTCTGCTCTTGTTCACAGGTGTAAATCTGTAGTCACTCCACAGACGTCTCTGGGATTATTCCAGTTTTACCCTTGTTTTATTAAAGAGAAGAAATTGAACGTTGTTCCTGTTTGTAATTAGGTGGATTAGACTAAACCAAAGCAGTTTCTCTTTCAAAGCTCCAGGAAAGCTTAGAACATACATTGCACTTTTCAGAATGGTATATGCACCTCTACCTTGTTATAACGCCCAGGGGTGGCTCTAGGCACCAGCTAAACAAGCAGTTGCTTGGGGCAGCAAAATATATGGGGCGGCATAATGCTGGGGCCCCAACTCAAACCTGAGGCAGCGTCCTGGCCTGGATCCTGACCGCCCCGAGGGGTGGTAAACAGCTTGTTCTGCCGCCGGGACGTGGCGAGGCAGGGAGCCAGCTAAGTGGGGAGTGTGTCCCTGCCACTCTCCCGCGGGCAGCAGCCACCTCCCCCACTTCAGGCGGGAGCTGGTAGTGCAGCACTGCCCCGGCTGCAGAGGACGGGCCACTCCTCCTCAGCCTGTCCCCACCGCTACAAGCCGAGGAGGAGCAGCCTATCCTTTGCAGCCGCGGTAGGGCCACACTACTGGCTCCCACCTGAGGGTACAGGGGGTTGGCTGCTGACCGCAGGAGAGCGGCGGGAGCCAGTAGCACAGCCCTGCCCTGGCTGCAGAGGATGGGTCACTCCTCGGCTTGTCCCCACTGCTCTCCTGCAGTCAGCGGCCATCCCCCAGGCGGGAGCCAGTAGTGCGGCCCTGTCCCGGCTGCAAAGGACAGGCAGAACATGGCGCCTGGGCAGGCCGCTTCTCCTCGGCTTGTTCTCGCCTCTGCTGCCTCCTCCTCCTCCCCTCTGCATCACCTCCTGTCAGAGGAGGGGAGAAGGGAGTGGAGCGGCAGCCCGGGCTGAGCCAGAGGATCTTGATTTTGAACCAATGTTTGCACCTCCACAATTGATTCGTCCTCGGAAAAAAACAAGACCGTTTTGTTATGAGGATCATGAGGATCCTATTCTCGATCCAAACAAAAGGTTTAAAGTTGAATGTTGTGTTTTGGATGTAGCTATAACTTCCATTGAAGAAAGATTTTGTCAGTTGCAGGGTCATTGTGAAACTTTTGAATTTTTATACGATATCGGAAATATGAAAAATCAGTTTTCCAAAGAAGACCTTACGAAGCACTGCCAAGACCTGCATTTAGCGCTCAGTACTGATAATGCTGCTGACATTGATGCAGTAGAATTGTATGATGAATTAATAGCTTTATCTGAGCTAATAAGTCCTAAAACTTCTCCTCTAAAAGTATTAGAATTTAAGCAAGAAATGATTTTTTCACTCCAAACACTGCTATAGCATTATGCATTGTTTTAACATTACCAGTATCGGTGGCTTCTGGTGAGTTCAGTTTCTCAAAACTGAAATTACTAAAAAATTGTATAACGTCCACTATGTCTCAAAATCGTTTGTCAGGACTCGCATTAATTTCAGTTGAAAGGACTATTGCAAAAAATTTAGATTTTACTGACTTATTAAAAGACTATGTAAGTGTAAAAATCAGAAAAATTCAGTTCATATAAATTATTTTAATTTATGAGAAACTAGAAGACACTAACGTTTTTCATTACAGTGTATAGTTGAACTCAAATTGTTTGTAATTGTATTTTTGTTAAAATTAAATGTTAAAATTACACTAGTAGGAAATTGTTTTATTTCACTAACTACAAATTCTCTGGGTTTTTTTTTATTTTTTAAAATATTAAACAGTCAAAACAAAACTGCAAAGTGCAAACCTGAAAAGGCCAAAAAAACCTGCGGGGGGAGGCAGCCAAAATTTTTTTTGCTTGGGGCAGCAAAAAACCTAGAGCCAGCCCTGATAACGCCACCCAATATAACACAAATTTGGATATAACGCGGTAAAGCAGCGCTCTGGGGAGGCAGTGCTGTGCACTCCAGCGGATGAAATCAAGTTCGATATAACGCGGTTTCACCTATAATACAGTAAGATGTTTTGGCTCCCAAGGACAGCCTTATGTCAAGGTAGAGGTGTATTTCACCCTTTACCCTCTCCCTCTTTTGCCACAGTAGAAATCATTGGAAAGCTATTCCTCAAAAGTCTTCTCCCTTTTCATTTCTACGAAGCAGTGGCAGTTGTGTTGGCTTTACTTGTTCATTTTTGCCTTTGCTCTGGATCTGCTGAAATGGAATAACATGTCAAAAGATATCATGAACTAGGCTTAACTGAGATTTGAAATTTAATTCAATTGCCTGAGGGGGCTCCAAGTTAGATAAAGATAAAGAAAATCTAGCGAAAGTGTTATCAGAGAAATTAAAAATAAAAGAGAGGAGAAATTGGAGTGAACTAATTAAAAGCAAATAACTGATCTAACTTTTACTGCATACACTTACTATAACTCATAATTTTTTACTAACTCAATTCTGCTGTGTTCTCATCTTGTATAACTGATGCCCTTTCTACATATATAAGATGATACCTTGTATTGTCAAGAAAATTGTTAATATAAAAAGGTACAGCATTTCCTCAGCATTAGGAGACTGCAAATGCTTTGACTACTCAGGCATTCTCATTGGCTTACAAACTCATACAGATTCAGGCATTTGTATTATTTGTTTACAGTTGTGCCTCAAATGTCCAAGGCACACAGACACACATAGGAATACACTGTCCTTGCCTCAAGAGCTTGGTACCTAAAGCTTCTAGCATGATGAGGCCCTAATTATTAGCATCTTTAGGTGCTACTAAAAGGCGAATAATAATCCTTTCCTCATTCTTTAATGGATTTATTTTGGTTTTGTATGAATGTAAATGAGAGCAGAATTTGGTCCTCATTATCCAAAGGAAGCAGAATAGTCTCTAGGGTAATAATAAGATGGAAAGGTTTCAGCTGGAGCTGGTTGAAATTTTTTGAATGAAAATATTCCCTGTAGAAAATGAGATTTCATTAAAATTGACTTTTTCAGTAGGAAGATGTCAATTGCATTGAGCCAGTCTGATTCTCTGACTGGAAAATTCAAAATGAAAAAAATTCAATCAGTAGTGATCAATTGTTTGCTGTCAAACTGGAAGGATGTATCTAGCAGGGTTCTGCAGGGGCCTGTCCTGGTTCAGGTACTAGTCAATATTTTCATTAATGACTTGGATAAAATGACTTGGAATGTTAAAATTTGCAGATGACACCAAGCTAGGAGAGGTTGCTAACACTTTGGAGAACAGGATTAGAATTCAGAATGACCTTGCCAAATTGGAGAATTGGGGTGAAATAAAAAAGATGAAATTCAGTAATGAGAAGAGCAAAAAAATACTATAGTTAGGAAGGAAAAATTAAATACACAACTATAAAATGGGTAATAGCTGGCTAGGCAGTAGACTGCTGAAGTGGATTTGGAAGCTATCCCTCTATTACCTCAAGATCTACTTCAGCACAAATTGAATGAGTCGTCAATGTGATGAAGTTGCTGAAAAGGCTGATATCATTCTGGGAGGTATTGACAGGAGTGTTGTATGTAAGAAAAGGAGGTAACTGTCCTGTTCTACTCAGCACTGATTAGACCTGTGTCCAGTTCAGGGCCTCACACTTTAAGAAAGATATGGACAACTTGGAGAAAGTCCAGAGGACAACAACAAAAATGGTAAAAGGTTTAGAAAACCTTACCTACAAGGAAAGCTTTTAAAAATGCTGGGCATTTTTATTCTTTGAAAAAGATGACTGAGGGGGTACCTAATAAGTTTTCAAATGTTTTAAGGACTGTTGCAAAGAGGACAGAGATCAGTTGTCCTTTATGCCCACTGATGGTAAGAGAAGAAGTAATGGGCTTAATCTGCAGCAAGGGAGATTTAGGTTAGGTAGTAGGAAAAACTTGCTAACTATAAGGATAGGTAAGCACTGGAACAAGCTTCCAGGGGAGTAGTGGAATGCCTGTCACTAGAGACTTAAAGAACAGGTGATTTCAGACAAACACCTGTCGTGGATGTTCTAGGTTTACTTGGTCCTGCTCAAGCACAGGACTACTTGACTTCTCAAGGTTCTTTCCAGCCCTGTGACTTTGTACTGACACTTCAAGATGCAATATTTTTTTCATTTTGATTGAACATGTAATTTTGTTTCAGTTGGGGGAGGGGTGGAGGGAATCTCTTTTCAGTTTTTGAATTTGGAAATTTTTTCCTTCTGTCTTTTAATCCCATCCCCTCCTCCTGCAAAATGTTTGGATGTGAAAATCTCGGAGGAAAAAACTTTTCATATTTGAACTGCTTTTTCATTTGAAAATGTCATTTGTAATTGAAACAAAGTGAGAAATTTTATTTCAAAATTCATGGGATTATACTGCCAAAAGGATCATTGTGATCATCTCATCTGATGTCTTGCATAACATGGGCCATGGGGCTAACTGAATTAATCCCTTTTTGAGTTAAAGCAATTATTTTAGGAAAAACATCTAATCTTGATTTTAAAATTTCCAATGATAGCAAACCCACCGCAACCCTTATCAAGTTGTTCCAATTGTTAATTACCTTCACTGTTTAAAAACAGCAATTGAACTTTATTTCAAATAACAGGATTTTAATTACAGCTCAGTCATACCTGAGCTAACTCAGGATCTGGAACAGTGAAGCTGCAGCAGTGCACATTTAATGCGGGTGAGTAGTAACCTTAAGTTCTTGGTGCTCTTGTACAGTCCACATTGGTGCTTGCATGCCACCACTTGACTGCTCCAGAACCTGAACTAGCTAGATTAAAGTTAGCTCAGGTATGTCTACTCACACTGCAACCACACCCTGTGATTGCATTATAGACATAGGCATAATTTGACTTCTATATTGAGGGGGGGCGGGGGCAGGGCCCAGTGGGGCTCAGACCAGCTCTGCATGGTAGGGTCTGGGGAGGGAGTGCCACCTCCACTCCTGATTCACCTCAGCAGGCCACCCAGCCTGTCTGGGTTGGGGGGAGGGGCATAACCAAAAATTATAACTCAAGGGCAGGAGGGAGCGGTCAGCTCACAAAGTCTGAAAACTGATCAGGGTGCAGGCAGGGGGTAGCTAAGGGCTGAATGCCGGGATGGTCTCCCACTGCAGTCACTGCTCTCCAAGGAGTCTGCTAGCTTTGGAGCAGGGTCTCCCTACCTGGGTGGCTCTTACCAGGTGTGCTAGTAGTCAAAGGAGATAGGGAGCTGAGAAATATCCACAGCCATAGGCACCAGCATCAGGAGGAGGAGCTGGGAGAACACCGAGGTTGCCTGCTCCATGGCACCAGCTAGAGCAGCAGACATCCCATGCTGCCTGGCTCAGATTACTGGCCTCTGACCTGGACAGGGGGCAGGGCCTTTGGTGGGTGTTTGGGGAGAGGGAAGCAGTTTGGGGGGGGGAGTGTCTCTCAAAACTCTCTCCATGATTATAGACATCCTAGCTTCAACTTCCAGCTTTTGGATCTTGTTATACCTTTCTCTGTTAGGTTGAGGAGCCCTCTCTTATCAAATACTTATTCCCCATGAAGGTGCTTATTGACACTGATTAAGTCGCTCCTTAACCTTCCCTTTGATAAGCGGATAATGAAAGGCTAAAGGAGCTCAGTCAATAACAGGGTGGCTCTAACTTTTTTGCCACCCCAAGCGGCAAAGAGGGGGGGAAAAAAAGCCACAATCGGCGGCACTTTGGTGGCTGCTCTGCCGCGCTGCTTCATCCTTCAGCAGCAATTCAGCGGCCGGTCCTTCCCTCCAAGGGGAACTGAGGGACCCGCCTCCAAACTGCCACCGAAGACCCAGACATGCCGCCCCCTTCCCTGGGCCGCCCCAAGCTTGTGCCTGGAGCCGGCCCTGGTCTATAAGGGATGTTTTCCAATTTTTTAACCATCCTTCAATCCAGTCCTTCTTGTAGCTCTTCTCTGAACCTTCTCCAGTTGTTAAATATCCTTCTTGAAGAATGGACACCAAAATGAGACACAGTGTTCCAGTAGCTGTTGCGTCAGTGGCAATTACAGAGGTAATATAACCTCCCTATTCCTACTCGACATTCCCCTTTTTATACATCCAATGATCAAATTGGCTATTTGGCCACGTTTTTGCACTAGGTGCACAAGCTCAGCTGATTATCCACCATGGTCTCCCAAATCTTCTTTCATATTCTTCTCAGAATAAGGTCCTCAATCCTGTAAGTATGTTCCTAATTATATGACTTTGTATTTGGCTGTATTAAAACACACATGGTTTGCTCATACCCAGCTTACCCAACAATCTTGTTTGCTCTGTATCAAGTGATCTGTTCCCTATTGTCTAGCATGTCCCCAAAACTTTGGGTCATCTGTAAATTTTATCAGTATTGATTTTATATTCTCTTCCAGGTCATTGATAAAAATGTTAGGTATTGTAGGCCAAACAACTGGTGCCTGCAGGACCCCAGAATCACACCTGCTAAATGATGATTCTCCATTTACAATGACATTTTGAGATCTACCATTTAGCCAGCCTTTAAACCATTTAATGTGTGTTGTATTTATTTTGTATCTTTCTAGTTTCTTGATCAAAATGTTTGGTAACAAATGAAATGTCATATAGAAGTCTATTATATCCATACTATTGCCTTTATCAGTGAAACTTGTAAGCTTATCAAAAAAAGTTATCAAGTTAGTTTGATAAGATCTATTTTCCATAAACCCAAATTGACTGGTATTAATTATATTACCACCCTTTAATTATTAACTGAGTTCCATATAATCGGCTCCATTATTTTGCCTGGGATCAATGTCAGGCTGACAGGTCTATAATTACCTGGGTCACCCATTTAACTTTTTAATATATTGACACAACATTAACTTTCTTCCAGTCCTCTGGAACTTCTCCAGTGTTCCAAGACTTATTGAAAATCAACATTAATGATCCAGAGAGCTCTTGGGTTTGCTTCCTTAAAATTCTTAGACACAAGTCATTCTGACCTGCTGATTTTAAAATATCTAATTTTAGTAGCTGCTGTTTCATATCCTCCTGAGTCATTGTTGGAATAAAAAGTATTTCATCTTTATCCATGATATGATTACATCACAGGGCTTTTCCCAAATACAGAACAGAAATATGTACTGAACACTTCTGCCTTTTCAGCATTATTATTGACAATTCTACTGTTTCCATTTAATATTGGATCAATACCTTTGTTATAATTCTTTTTGTTCCTAATATATTCACAAAGTCCTTCTAAGTACTCTTAACTCTCCTGGACACAGATTTCTGCTTGTCCTGTCTCCTTGTGGATGAAAACTACTATTGGAAACTCTCAATTTTCCATGGAGAAAAACCTTGATTTTGTGACCAGATATAATGTCAGCTAGCAAGTTAATCATGGTAGTGTATGCACAAACAATCTTCAAACATATGAAATAGACAGAACCTGTGCTTCTGTAGTTAGTATTTACAGTTTTTGCAGCTCTTCATGCTTACAAAATGGCACTAACACCATTTTCCCACTTATCTGCTTCTCATACAAACACCTCCATGCCTTCTTCCATGTTGTTTCTTACACATGGAACATCTTTTCCTAAATAGATCAGTGATGTCATTACCTTTTCAAATCTCCCCTCAAAACCACTTCCTCCAGTATGCCTAAAAATCTCCCCAATTAATTCTTGTAGATTCCATTTATTTATTATTATAAAAATTGGTTTGTAAATGTTAGCATCTTGGTTTTAGTGATGAATTGGAAATGTAGATAGATACTGCCTGTTGGTTCTGTTTTTTGTCTTCTTTCATATTACTTCTTGAGGCAATGCATGGTGAGGTTAGAATTGGAAATGATACTTGAATTTTTTTTCCTGCTATCAGAGGTACAACAAAAGATACAAAATTATTTTCTAACGTGCCACCTATCTGCAGGGGTGGGATGAAATCCTGACCCTACTGAAGTCAATAGTGAAATGCCTATTGATTTCAATGGAGCCAACATTTCACTCAACGAATTTACAAAAGATGAGCTGTCAAACAGAGAGTTATAAACCATTTGACCTTTCGGGGCATAAAAATGCTTATTAGAATTTGAGTTGTCTTTGCAAGGTGGAGATTTTACTTATGTATTGATTTGGAATGTTGTTTTATGGATATGGGTGCAGTAACCATTTAGATATATGACCAGATCTGGGGTTCCAAAATCTATCTTATAATGGGATTCCACTATAGATATGCGTGCAGGTGGGGGTGGGGTGTATACGCAGTTTTTTTAGATATTTCTTGTTTTGAAACGTCTTTTCTTTCTACGCAAAAAATAAATAAATAAACAAAAAACAAAAACAAAACAAAACCAAAAAACCCTCTCCACATAATCTGGAAGACCCAACAGATAAATTTAGGAAACTGAAGCATTAATCATAAATTATATTCTGTATTGATTCTTACTAGTTCTCTTTCAGACTTAATACAATTAAGTGCCAATCTAAAAATCTGGTAATACAGAACCATTATAATTGTTTCCTGATAAAATTATAATAAATACTATCTAACAGTGAATTCCAATGGCAAAAAGGGAATAGCCATTTATTTTATTCATACATACACACATGCACTCTCTTTGCATAATTAGACAAGAAAATGCAGGCTTTCTGATGAAAATGCATCAAATTGCTAATATTTACAGCTATAAATCCTTGATGCTTTGAATTTTACTTCATCTGCTCCAGTTGCAGGGACAAAAGTTTACTGTCTAAAGGAAATTTTGGAAAAAAGCCTGTATTGCTTTTTAGTGCCATTTCTCTGCACCATAATGATTTGTTTTAATTGTGACATCTCTTTGCAAACAGTGTTTCTAAGTCGTTCAATATGTGAACAATTTGATAATTCTTGTAATTTACAATTTGGAATGGAACCTTTTAGCATGAACAGAACTTTGGCAGGTTTAACACATCCGTAACAGCTGTTATAATTTGCCATATTTTTTATGCTACATCATAAAGAAAAGGCCATAACTCCCATCTCTAAATGCAACTGGCTTATTCCTTACAGCTTTTCCTGCTGTGCACTGCCGGTTATTAAGAGTAAGTAATGAAAGAGTGCACCTTTTGGAGCAGCCAATTCTCAGAACCATTAGTTTTCTTTTATACTCCAGCCTAATTCCAGGAATGTGCTAGATGAAAAATAAGACATATCATGTCATTTCAGGATAATATCATGTAATTTTAGGGTAATAAAGAATTCATTTCTGGAGAGAGAAGTGATCTGATATGGAAAAGTTCAATTTCATTCTCTCCAGAGAGCCTTACCTGTTCAGATGTGACCTTGTATAATTAAATATATTTCAAATATCAAGAGAAATGGCAGCAGAGTAGAAATAGAATTCTCTATTTTATGTTGAAATGAAATTATATGAAGCAGTCAGTGTAATATAAGGTATAGTAGATGGCTACCATTCATTGTTTCCCCTGGAATTCTTTCTATTTGATTCTATGCATTACGGTGTTATAAGAAAGCAGTTATATTCTGTGCTGTATTACCAGATTTTGACTGCCGTTTAATTGCATTAATTTTGAAAGAGAACTAGAAAGAATCATTATAAAACTTAATGTGCCATTATTACTTTAATTTTAAAAAATATACCTGGATAATAAAGAGGAAATAGGATGTGCCTTCTATGCAAAAACCTACAAATTCAACATAGAAAATACCTAAAACAGCTGAGCAAATGCAGGTAATTAAAAGATCAAATTAAGCTTCTTAAAGAAAGACAGATTTAATAATAAAGAAATCTGCTCTAAAGCCTTCTTCACTAAAGCAAAAATAAAATTATTTCAAGCAAACACATATGCAATTATTTCATCAAAATCCCATTTTCCACTGAAGCTGACTTATCCTATGTGGCACATTTGTTTGTATTTTTTCAGCTATAAAGGTACACAATTTTTTTCTCATTCTGTGTTTAATCCCAGTAATCTTAATTTAACTTCTTTTGTTACAGTAGATACGGCAATTGTACTCATTTAAATACTATTTAAGATGTATAATGGGGTGGATGTAGATCAGTTTTTATAAATGGCAGAAGATAGTGCTGATAATACTTCTAACGATAGTAAATAGACTAAAGAACAAATAGCCAGTTCAAAAGCCGGTGAAATAATGGGGAGTCTTTCTACTGACTTCAGTCAGTTTTGGATCAGGCCTATAAAGAGTAAAATATATATATGTATATACACTACTTAAACCACAGAATAGAGAATTGGAGTTAATTAGCTCATTCACCTGTATTTGCACTTTTCAGGGTGGTTTCACACAATCTTTTGATTTCAAGTAGGTTCTTAACTGCCTCATGTTAATATGCTGATCTAACAGCAGATAATTCCATCACACAGTTCATGAAAGGCAAACACTTTGTTTCCAGATAGGTACATTTTCTTTTTGTCTGGCATTACAGTTTTAGCACAAAACACCGTCATAATGCCAAATACCATTTTAAAAATATGGTCTCCCTATGTAATGGGACTAACCCTCATCATTTGATGGATTTATTCTTAAATCATTCTTTCTGAATGGTGCCATTTTTAAAATAATACTGTAACTTAATGAGATACAAAGTGAGGCTTAGTCAAAGGGTGGAGCCAGTCAGAACAATGTGATTTAGGTTTCAATTTATTTAGGCCAGTCAGTAGATAATAGTGAGTAAATTTTCTCTGGCAATCTAAGCTTTCTACATATATTAATAATATAATATGTATTCATAAACGTCTCTTTAGCCATCATATTTCTAAGGCTCATGTTTTATCCTAGTACTGTAAAAAATGAAAAAGATGTGTTAACATCTGTGACATAAATTGTTATTTCTTTCCATTCTCCAGTCCACCATAACTAGAAGTGTGTTCGTTTAAATGTTCAGTGGTTATATGGAGGTAGTGATGTCTCATATACCACTATACCAATAAAAAACTTTTTAAACGATGTTATACATTTAGGCATGAACACAGTCAAACGTAGACTCTCTCTAAGCTAGGTCTTTCCAGCTGCAATGTTCCTGTGGAATGCAGCTATCTTGGAGAGTCATGAAGGATGAGACAATCAAAATTCCATCAAGTCAAATGGGCTGGGAGAAGTTCCCAGTTGCCTGTGTTTAGCAAAGAAAGAGGTAGGTATGCTATAATTTTAATGATTTTTTTTTTGTCAGTGAAGTAAGCTTGAGGGGGTAACTGTGTGAGGTCACACCTGGATCAGGAAAAATGTGTAGATATTCTGGGTTGATTCACTACTTTAACATCACCATTCTGTCATTTGGCTGATGCAGCTGTGTCCAAGAGGAATTACTCTTTAGCTTTATGATTGCTTCTTTGTAGGCTATGAGCTATTTGTTGGTTTTGGTTGAGCAAATCTTGCACCATAGGGGTTCCAGCCTATCTGCCTACCTCATTTTGTGTAATTATTTGACTTCACCGGCCGCTGTGATTCTCCAGTGTGAAGGAAGAAGTCTGAAGCAGAACATAATTTGTAGAGTAATCTTTAGATTAATGTTATCCTTCCAATTTAGAATTCATATAATATAGCGTTTTGGAGATTGTGCTTTGTTGAGTCTCTAAATCACCTTCAGTGTAGGACATTGCTGTACTGTTGTAACTTGCTGCTCATCTTAACACTGGTTCATAAAAGTCTGGCTTCTTCGAAAGTCTGAGTATAGACAAAGGATAAACATTTATTAATTAAAGTTGGCATTCATGTATTATTTCTCATGCTGTTCAGAGATTCACTTTATTCTGTAAACTGTATGTTTACATTTCAATTGATTCTAAAATGATATCATTAATTTACTAGTTAGTATTATTTAAAGTGCAAATTGTTGCTGAGAATATGTGAATGAATTATGCAAATTGACTTTCAGCACAACATGAAAAGAATTCCAGTTTAAGCTTATTAAGTTCACTGAATACAATTTAAATCAGTGTCTGCTCTGCAAATGAATTCATTTGTTAAGACCAAGCAAGACATCTAACTTGCAGGCAATGATGAGGTTCTCTGGAATTTCAGCAGTGTTTCCTGCAGCAGCAGGAATGCAGCAGTGCTAATATGTACTTGTGAGTATCTGTGAGAGTTTGCAGTTTGGAGCTGAGTTCTTGGCTATCATATGGATGTGGGTAGGGCTTCCAGCTACATTTTTCATTTTTTCCATAGAAGAGATTGATATTACAGTGCTAGCCTTATACAAAATGAAAAGTATTTTAAACTCAGGACACTGAATTCGCTTTTCAATCATGGTATACTCAGGTGCCTGAAATCAGAATTGCAGGAAGTATGACAGTGCTTGTACATTGACTTTTGTGTTGGTGTCACAAAATCAAATTATGATAACAAGAGAATATAACAGTGTGAGTGGCTGTTGTGTGGTGGTTTTCCCGCATGTTATAACAGTGTAAATACTTCAATAAATATTATTTAGTAATCTTTAGCAGAACTATTTCACTAACTGGCCTCTCCTAACTTCCCACCTGTTCCAGGAACCGGAGCCTAATTCTGCTCCTAGTCATGCTGGAGAAAATCTGACATAGTTGTAAGGACTGTAGAGCATTTACATTGGTGTAACTCCGAGCAGAATGTAGTGGTATATTTGCAGGGATGCATGTATGTATGAAGGGAGAGGGCAAGAAAACAGCCAGCATTTCTCTGAAAGAATTTTAAATGTTACTTCAGAAATAGTTTTTAAAGTTTTTTGCAGACTACCTTCAAATCGTTCATTTGGGACTAGCATCTTTCCTTTTTATCTGACATCTGTTTGTAAAGGATTAAGGATAATATTAATTTCCACAGTTCAGTGATCTGAGGTTAAAGCTGCTGCTGGTGGTTAGTGTAACTGAAGGCTTGCCTGCATGGGGAAGTTAGTGTGTAATAAGCCAGGATGTGAATTTACAGCACACTAGCTTCTACTCACTAACTTCCCCTGTGGATGCTGTTACTGTGCATTAAAAGTACCCTCTGGTGGCTTAGCTTAATACACTAAGGCACTCTTAGGGCTTGTCTACCCTAAAAATTAAGTCATCTTTATCTAATTTGATCTGGAGCCTCCGAATTAAGTTGATTGTGTATGGCCACACCATGCTCATTGTGTCAATGGAGTGCATCCTCACTAGCAGCGCCTGCATTGATGCACAAAGCAGTGCATCATGGGTAGCTATCCCAAAGTCAACTTGTCTCAGTGTGTTTTGGGATGTTTGTTCAGTGCCCCATGGGACCAAAACATTGTCACAGGCAGAGGCATAGCGAGCGCCCTCCGTACTCTCCAACCGGAGGGGGCCCTGCAAGAAAGGGGGCCCCTAAAAATGGCAAAAAAAATGTAAGGTATAACTAGGTAAGTGACATTTATTGACGCTATTGCACAAGCCATGTCGGTTTTACTGACAAAACCGTGAAGTCATTATGATACATCATAATGCTATTGGCTACATCAGCTGTCTGTCGGTCAGTTTCGAATTTTAGTTGGACCCATTCAAAGAATGTGTATTTGCGTTCATAATGGCTGTAGGCGGATAAATGTTATTAATTTAGTTGTTTAGTTTTTTATCGTTTCCAATGCAGAAGCGTGCTTTGTGATGTCTAAGAGAATGTATAAGAGTGGAGCTAGTAAATGAAAGGCAGCAAAAGATGCCGAGAAGGAACTTGAGAAAATTCCAAAGTTGTCAACGTATTTTGCACTGCAATCCAACGTACAGGTACAGGCACATGAAACAGACAGCGCTAGCAGCGACGAATCGTATCCAGAAGTATCCAGAAGTGCTTCGAGTGAGGTCGAAGGTGAAGCCAGTTGTTCTACCAAACAAACTGTGACAGATATTCCAGCTGCTGCCGGGAAAGAAGTATCTGAATCTGAACCACTGACTGATGATCCAGGAGATTGGCCGTCTATAATATCGGACAGGCAAGTGTGTGACATTGTTGCACGTGGCCCACCGCAGCAGAATGAAAGTTATGAATTTCCATTTAATGAGGAAAGACGGAGGTTCACAAGTACTCATTTCTATCGAACCATGGCAAATGGCGAGAAAATAAGACGTTCATGGTTAATGTACTCAGTTCAGAAAGATGCCATTTTTTGTTTTTGTTGTAAATTATTTGGCACTGGCGACATACCGCTACGTCGTGGAACATCTGCTTGGAAAGCACTGTCAAAAAGACTTCAGCAGCATGAAACAGGCAAAGGTCATCAAGACTGTATGGTGAAATGGTTTGACTTTCGGTCAGGCATAGTAAACCGTACATCTATTGACCAACTCAAATTGCAGGCTTTTCTGAAAGAAAGAGATTTCTGGAGAAATGTTGTCAAACGCATGGTTGATGTCGTTATTTTCTTGTCCGAAAGAAACTTGGCATTTCGAGGAAGTAATGAAAAGCTCGGCAGTCCTTCGAATGGCAACTTTTTGGGACTGTTTGAATTGCTTGCAAAGTATGATACTGTCCTCAGCGAACTTTTACAGATGATTAAGAAGGCAGAGACACATGTTCAGTACCTCAGTCCACATATCCAAAATGAGCTGATTCAACTTGTTGCCAGTAACATTCAAGAGACCAACATAGCGCAGCTTAAAAAAGCAAAATATTATTCAGTTATTTTGGACTGTACTCCCGACGTGTCACATGAAGAACAGATGTCTGTGGTGTTACGCTTTGTTGAATGCAACGGTGAAGATGGTGTCAATATTCGTGAAGCATTTGTTGGTTTTCTTAATGTTCATGATACAACTGGCGAGGGCTTATTGGAAGCGTTTCTTGAAAACGCAAACAACTTAGGAATAGACATTGCTGACATGAGAGGCCAAGCTTATGATAACGGCGCAAATATGAGAGGAAAGAATAAAGGAGTTCAAGCCCGCATGCTAGAAATAAATGACCGTGCCTTGTATGTACCATGTGGAGCTCACACTTGGAATCTTGTGATCTCAAACGTGGCAAAGTCATCGAAATATGCAGTTGACTTTTTCGGTCTGATTAACAGAATATACGTTATCTTTTCTTCTTCACCTTCACGTTGGGATATACTTCAAGAACATATGCCAATATCTGTTAAAGGGTTATCGGACACTCGTTGGGAGTCGAGAATTGATGTTGTGAAGCCATTGCGTTATCACTTTGAAGAATTGTGCAATGCTTTGTCATCTTTGCGAGAATATGCGCTCGAAAAGAAAGATGGCAATACAGCAACAGAAGCCGGTGCGCTTTTAGACCATGTTACTACGTGGCCTTTTGTTCTGACTGTGTACACGTGGTACAATATACTATTTCACGTCAATAAAACCAGCAAATTAATTCAGTCACCAGATGTGTCAATTGACGTACTGCAGGCAGAAGTCGTTGCTACAATGAAGTTTTTGGAAGACTATCGAAATACAGGATATAACTCTGTGGTCACAAATGCACGTGAAATAGCAGAGCATGTGGGTATTGAGCAGGTGTTTCCAGAAACCAGGGTGCGACGTAAGAAGAGAATGTTTGATTACGAATGTGCTGATGATTCGAGTTGTCTTTCTGCCAAAGAAAAATTCAAATCGCAGTTCTTTCTTGTTCTCACTGATCAGGCCATATCTTCTGTTTCGTCACGATTTGACCAACTCGTGGAGTAGTATAAGTTGTTTGGATTTCTGTACAACGCTAACAGCCTGAAGCAGTGTCACAGAGAAAATGAACTGGAGAATCACAGCAAAAATTTTGTAAGAAAAATGGGAGTCATTGATGCCAATGAACTCCTAATGGAATTGAATCGTTTTATTTATGTCATCGAGAAAGAGAGAGGACTTGTCACAGCAAACAATTTTTTAACGTACATATACAAGAACAGCCTTCAGGAGATATATCCGAATCTTTGTATTTGCATCAGAATTCTTCTGACCACACCAGTTACTGTCGCTGGTGCTGAAAGGAGCTTCAGCAGAATGAAACTGATCAAGAATATCCTGCGCTCAACCATGACAGATGACAGCCTTTCTGCGCTTGCAGTTATCTCAATTGAAAACAAGATTGCCAGATCTCTGGATATGACGCATTGATTAACCAATTTGCGGAGAACAAGGCTCGAAAGAAGCGCTTTCATAAATACAGAATACATGTATGCTGTAGGCCTATGTATACATAATATGAACCCTGTATATTGTATAAAATAAATACCGCATTCCAATTTCTGCATTGTAAGGGGCCCCGGACATATGGTCGGAGGGGGCCACGTTCTTTGTTGCTACGGCCCTGGTCACAGGGGAGAATGGGAGCATTGCATCGGCATCTCATGATGCACTGTGCTCAACGGCAAGCAACCCAGTGGCTTTAGCACCTTAAAATCGCTGCACGTATGCCATAACCCTAGAAGCATGGACCCTGCTCAGTTGTGCACTGAAACATCTTGCACCTTCTCCTGCAGTATTTCCAGAGCCAAAGTAGGGTCTGCAGCTGGAACATAGCGATATCTTGCTAGCAGCCCTGCTGCAAGTCATTGAAAACAACAATTCACAGTTGCTGCTGGCAGTCACAAAGCAACTGCACTGTGTTCAGCGCTGTTTCTGGTCCCGTGAAACAAGCACCGACTGGTGGGACTGCATTGTTTTGCAGGTATGGGATGATGAACAGTGGGTGCAGAACATTCAGATTCGGAAGGCTACCTTCCAGGAACTTTGTGCAGAGCTTTCCCCTTCCTTGCAGTTCAGCAATACAAAAATGAGAGCTGCTCTGACAGTGGAGAAGCGAGTGGCTATCACTATTTGGAAGCTTGCAATGCCAGACGGTTACCAGTTAGTGGGGAATCAATTTGTTGCTGCTGTGCTCCAAGTGTGCAAGACCATTAATCGACTTCTACCATGAAGGGAAGCAAGTCTGGGAAATGTGCAGGACATAGCGGATCGTTTTGCCACAATGGGGTTTCCTGATTGCGGTGGGTCAATAAATGGCATGCATATCCCCATCTTAGCACCAGAACCTCACCAAAGAGTACATACATCGAAAGGGATACTTTTCAATGGTGTTGCAAGTACTGGTGGACCACAGGGGATTTCACTAACATCAGCATAGGATGGTCAGGAAAGGTTCGTGATGCACACGCATCTTTAGGAACTCGGGTCTGTTCAAACAACTGAATTCCAGGACTCTCTTTCCAGACCACAGAATGAACCTGGCCACGACGTTGAGATGCCTATAGTTATCCTGGGGGGGACCCAGCCTACCCCTTGCTCCCATGGCTCATGAAGCCATACACTGGCCATCTGTACAGCAGTAAGGAGCAGTTCAACTAAAGGCTCAGCAGGTGCAGAATGGTGGTTGAATGTGCCTTTGGTCATTTCAAAAGACACTGGAGAAGTTTACTAACTAACGTTGGACCTTAGTAAAGAGAATATCCCCATGGTTATAGCTGCCTGCTTTGTGCTCTATAATATCTGTTAAAAAGGGGGAGGGAATCAGGGCCGGCCTTAGGATTTATGGTGCCCTAGGCGAGATTATTAAACTGGTGCCCCTGTGCCTGATCTGCTCTTAGCAACACAAACATAAGCTTACAGTATTGGAAAACTTGCCACATTCACGTTATTAAAACCAGTTTAACTTAATTAAGCACACTGTAATGCTGATGGACTAGCACTAAAGAAGCAGCACTATAGAAAAAATTCTAATGACAGAATGATGCAAATTTTTTTTTAATTTATCAAAATTTTATTGGAAATTTATATGAAGAGGTATTGAAACAAAGATTTGTTTTTAATTAAAAGCAATCTTTCTGGCTTTTTTGGCTGCAAAATCAGTAATAATGTCATCGTATGACAAAGACAAAGTCGTGTCTTGTTCGATTGCAAGAATAGCAAGACCAGTTAAGCGTTCCTGACTCATTGTAGAGCGGAGATAGTTTTTAATGAGCTTTAGTTTTGAGAAACTCCGTTCTCCTGACACTACTGTTAAAGGAATTGTCAGTAGAATACGAGTGGCAATGTACACATTAGGATATATGTCAACAAGTTTGCGGGTATGAAAAAACTGTACAGTATCCATCACCGATTTTGCATGTGGCAACATTGATGACAGTGTACTCAATTCTTCGTACAGTTCAAGTCCATTTAAATCAAAACTATCACCGTGCTTCAGGAGGCCTCCATGCTCTCAGTTTTTTGTGTCAGCTGTCCCGGAGGTGTTTATTATCTTAGTGAACATGTCCTCCCTTCTAATCAGCGGAAGTCTGCTTTCAGGTATTGATGACACACCAAAGGACACATTTCCAGCTGTCAGTCATGGGAAAAAATAAAGGAGCCATTGCACATGAATAAAATGTTTCCATAAAAAACCCTTATTATACTAGGTGCAAGCCATAACATAATTAGAATCCGTAACTGTTCACTGTGCCGTTTTGCTGCTCCAGCCCTGGTGAGTACCCGCCCCTACCAGGTCATGGGTGACCACACTTTTAATGAAGTTTATGGCAGGCTAATGTTGGGAGCAGAGATAGCTAGTCGAACAATGGTCATTCCCCATAGCATCACGGGAAGTTGTTTACGAATGGGGCAAAGGGGAATGTTTTCAATCCCAAATTATGGAATCTTTCATATGGAGTCCCAGTTCTCTATCAGCCGCTTTAAATTTCTTGCCAACCCATGCCAATCGCAGTAAAGGCACATTAGCGGCTGCGTGGTTCGGTGATCCAGAATGTGTGGGGGTGAAGTGGGTCTAAGTGTCCTTTTTTTTTTTTCCTTGTAAGAGGACTTTTAATGAGAACTTCCCCCGTATCCCCTAGGTGACCCTATGTGATATCAGTCTCCGGGGGGTAACAGAGGTGGAAAGAAAGGAGATGCTGCAAGTGTCTGGGTATAGACCCAGTCCTTATCCTGCTATGTTGTGTACTGCAATGATGCCAGCAGAATTAATTCAGGAGTTGCATGGGAAATTGTCCTACCATGGTGGAAGAAATAAGACTGCCCTGCCAAGAAACCGTCTGCAAAGGATTGCAGAGTATCTCTAGGTTTTCTAGAGATAGCCATGGAGGATTCCCGGGCTATCCCAGTCCACATAAAGAGTATTTTCTGGAGACCGCTCTCTGCATAGCTGGAGCAGTCTCTTGTAAGCAGAGAACCACAGCACTTCACTTTTTCTTCACAGTAAACATGCAATACCACCGAACATGTGTGCCCACTAAAGTTTAACTGGACTTTAATTGTAACTGTATACTCACCAGAGCTGCTTTCCCTGGCATTGCAGTCAGCTACCATCATGTCCTGCAACCCACAGGTCTCCAAGGTTAAAAATACTTCCTGGCTCTTCTGGAGAATGGATTCACCACTCACCTGTCTCTCATTCTCTTCCTCATTTACCGTATCATCATCCTTGTTGTCTTGAGGTGTCCACATTGCTTGTGAGGGTGCTGGTAGGGTCATCCCAGAGAATCGCATGAACCTTGTTTTATTATTTTCACACGGCGCTGCTGTGTTCCCTTCGTGTACTCCTTCTCCCCTATTCCACAAGCTCTTTGCATAGATGTGAGCATTTCTTCCACTGGATTGGAGCTCTGCCTGCACAGACTCTTCTCCCCATGTAGCAATGAGATCCACCACTTCCTGTGCAGACCAGGCTGGAGCAGGCATTTGGAGCATGTAGTCTCAATTATCAGCTGTGCTCAAACTGTCATGCTCCCAATGCTGATCAAATGGGAAATCAGAAATCAAAAATTCATGGGACATTAGCAGTGGAGGAACTGTTTCCTGTGTACCTGGCTGCAGTGCAGCAGAGTTGAGAATGATGTCCCAGAGCGGACACAGATGAGCATTGTGGGACACCACCTGGAGGTCAATTAAGTTGAATTACACAATGCTGTGTCTGTACTACCTCACAGTTGACCCACAAAAATCGAATTAAGTGCTACACCTCTCTTAGAGATGGATTACAGAAGTTGACAGAGGCGACAGGTTGGCATAAAGGACCCGGTAGTGTAGACACATACATTAATAAGTTGACTTAAGGTGGCTTCCTTTGACCTAACTTTTGAGTGTAGACCATGCCTTAGTGTGATGTAGGTGTGTCTACGTGGGGATTTAGTGCAGAGTAGCTAGTGCACTTTAGCTATTGTGGGCTTTTGCCCTATGTAGACAAGCCCTGCGTGTTGATTATTTGCTCTTTAGTTTTGCTGCATTAAACAAAAATTGCTATTCATCTCCTTCAAAGTATTCTATCCAGTTTCTTTCTCTTGTCATACTACTTTTTAAAAACAATTCAATGATTTATTTCATGATGCCTTTTTAAGTGGTGGTCCATTAATGGAAAGCATCTGACCACATTCTACAGAATAGATGTCAGAGGCTAATCCAACCAGATGCTCCATTTGCTGTACTGTATTGTACTGCAAATCCTAATACATGATCGGGAGCAGTTGCCAGAGAGACTGTGGTGGTTTTTTTTTTTTTTGGGGGGGGGGGAGGGCGGGTGTTTGTTTTTTGGTCTTTTTTTTAATTATTGTTATTTTTGTTTAATCCTTGAGTGATTCTGTGACTCTCTGGCAGCCCTTTTTGTGACCTTATCTCTCACAAAATAATAATTCATTGCTTTAGTAACTAAGTAGAGGGTAAGGTTGGGTGATTCCAGAATGACATAATTTAGCATACGTATAGTAGAGAGCTGTAAAATGCTCACTTAGTTTATAGCAGTTGAGATGTGAAAACCAAGGGAGGAGAAATTGCTTTTGTAGTTGGCAAGCCATCCACAGTTTTTGTTTAATCCTGAGCTGATGGTGTCAAATTTGCAAATGAACTGAAGTTAAGCAGTTTCTCTCTGGAGTCTGATCCTGAAGTTTTTTTGCTGCAGGATGGCTACCTTTAAATCTGCTATTGTGTGTCCAGGGAGGTTGAAGTGTTCTCCTACAGGTTTTTGTATATTGCCATTCCTAATACCTGACTTGTGTCCATTTATCCTTTTACATAGAGAATATCCAGTTTGGCCGATGTACATAGCAAAGGGGCATTTCTGGCACATTATAGCATATATTACGTTGATGGATGTGCAGGTGAATCAACCAGTGATGTTGTGGCTGATCTGGCTAGGTCCTGTGATGGTGTTGTTGGTGTAAATATGTGGGCAGAGTTGGCATCAAGGTTTGTTGTATGGATTGGTTCCTGAGTTAGAGTTACTATGGTGCGGTGTGGTTGTTGGTGAGAATATGCTTAAGGTTAGTGGGTTGTCTGTGGGCGAGAAATGGCCTGCCTCCCAGGGCCTGTGAAAGCAAGGGATCATTATCCTGGATGGGTTGTAGATCGCTGATGATACGTTGGAGAGGTTTTAACTGGGGACTGTATGTGATGGCCAGTGGAGTTCTGTTGGTTTCTTTCTTGGGCTAGTCTTGCAGCAGGAGGTTTCTGGGTACACGTCTGGCTCTGTTGATTTGTTTCCTTATTTCCTCATGTGGGTATTGTAGTTTTGAGAATGGTGTCTAGGAAGTGGACCTCCTGTGTAGATTGGTCTTGGCTGAGGTTGATGGTGGGGTGGAAGCTGTTGAAATTGTGGTGGAATTCTTCCAGTGTCTCCTTCCCATGGGTCCAGGCGATGAAGATGTCATGAATGTAGCATAGGTAGAGAAGGGGTGTGAGTGGACGAGAGCTGAGGAAGTGTTGCACCAGGTCAGCCATAAAAATGTTGGCAACTACAAAAGCAGTTTCTCCTCCCTTGGTTTTCACACCTTAACTGCTGGAAGAGAGCCTCATCCTCCCTGATTGAACTGACCTCGTTATCTCCAGACTGATTTTGGCCTGCATATTTATATCTGCCTCTGGAAATTTCCACCACGAGTCTGATGAAGTGGGTATTCACCCATGAAAGCTTATGCTCCAGTGCGTCTGTTAGTCTATAAGATGCCACAGGACTCTTTGTTGCTTCTTTCTCTAATGTCAATAGATAGAAACAAACATAAGTAGTACAAAATCATTGTCCTGAACTCATCCTTTTTACAAGGTGATCATACCTTAAAGACAGATATCTACTGAGTTGAGGATCTAGTTCTGGTTACCATTGGATCATGTGATTTTTGAGTGAATGGAAAAATCTTTTAATTTTGACTTGTGTTTTTCTTTAATCTGCCTTTTGAAAGGGAAAGAAAATTGTGGTGCTAAGCTTTGTTTCATTTCACCCACAGTTTTCCTGGAATTACTATCTCTTCTTTAGTTCCTGAGAAAATCATTTTGACAGAGACTCTTGCAGAATTTTTGTGAGATGTAGGTTTGCAAATTAGCAAAGTGAGAATTAGAGTGATTTAAATTGTTCATGAAAGATTATGATTTGCATTCCTTCTGCCTGGCATTTTAATTATAATATTATGGTTTTTATGGGAGTTGTAACTGTGCCACATCCCTGAAACAAACAATAGCTAGCTTCCTTGAAAGATATTATGCTGAATCACTATAGTATTTAAGGTTTTAATGTTTTTCTGACGTGCTTTTTTTAGTAATAAAAAGTATGTTAAGTAGGCTACAAATGCATTTGGACAAGGTGGTCATAAATGAATAATGCACAAGTATAATAACCTCTTTTCTATTCGTAGTGAACCACTAAATGCCACTTCATAAAATCCAGATGTCAAATGTCTATGTAAATAAATGAAAGCCAGGATCAATTAATTTAGTGATCTTTAAAGTCCTTTGAATCTCTTACTCCTGTGTAATGGAGAGTTCTTTAATTTCTGTGCATTGTTAATCTCTCTTGCTAGGTCAAATAATCTAAATAAACCCGAGAGAATTGAGGTGATTGTCTGGATGCATTTTATCAATATACGAAGAATGATTTTGTGAACTGGTTGGGGAAAGAACTTTCAAAGGCCAAGCAATTAGCACTTTTTATAAAGATAAATATATTCTTTTCTGAAAAATGTACTTTGGATGAACATAGGGATGAATCCAACAATGTTTGTTTTGAACAAGAAAACTATTGTGTAACAACTGTATATCACCAAAGACTGAATATAGGAAGGTCTTTGCCAGTTTGTGAAGCAAGTTAAATTGGACAACATAAGGTGACAGCATAGCAGCCAAAGTTATCATCACTTTGCAGATTGGAAGAGCTGAAGGATCCTGATGGGTTTTTAGAAAGTCTATTATATTTCAGTCAGAGTTCTAAATGTTTCTTAGGAAAAATACTTATTGTAATTATCTGTGGCTAACGTGTTCTTCATGCTAGCAAGGAGCTATAGAACTTGGCAAAAGTGTTTATGCAAGAGTAAATGAAAAGGCTTAAAACAATCTGTGTGGACTGTCTCAAAAGACCTGGCGGCAACCTGCTTGGAATTATAAACCGGCATTTCCTTTAGATTGTCATTAATTGTTTGGGTCTAAACCACCACAGAGCTTTTGTTTTTAGACAGTTGTGGGGTCACAAATTATTACCGAGCTCTTCAGTTTAATTCAGTTACCTGATATCTCTTTTCTCCTAAACTTAATTGTTAGTCATTGAAAGAGCTAGGCAGAGTGTCAAGTATCAGGAGGCAGCCCTATTAGGCTGTATCCACAAATACAACAAGGACTCCAGTGGCACCTTAAAGACTAACAGATTTATTTGGGAATAAGCTTTTGTGGGTAAAAAAACCTTGCTTCTTTAGCACCTTGGGTTTTCAATTGCTACCTTTAGAGACTTTTTTTTCTTCAGAGCTGGGTGGTATTTTCTATAGACTGAAGCATATCTGAATAGAGTGACTAAGGTAAAGTTTACACTTCATAAAACCATGAATATAAATGCGCATTTGTATTTATTCTTGATATAGTAAAAAGTATTTCCATATCAAATATAAACAACTTACTGTAGGAGTTCTAGAAATTGCTGACATAACTGAAATTTCACTTTTACAGTGACTGCTCTATACGTTACAGACTCTATGACAGAAAATTATGGATACAGAACTAGCTGCACCTCTGTCCCCATTCCAGTCTCTCTGAGTGCACCCCTTCAGGCATCAGGCCTAATGCACCCATTCTTAGACTGAGCCTTTGGTTACAGTTCCCTGTGCATCAACTGCATTTACCCAGCCTGAAATCCAGCTACCACACCTCTGAAATTCATATTTATCATATACTGAATCTCAGCCATCCCTATTTTACTGTTGCTGGCCACTAAGAAAATCAGAAGAGAGAAGGAAAGAATCTTAGTTAACTAGTTTTCAAAGAATAATCTATCAGTGCTATGTGGCCTATATCTATAGACCAATATTATTACTACCCCAAACATCAAAAGAGCCTTTCAGGTCATATATCCATTTTAACATCCTAAATGCTTTTAATTCTTCTTTCTTTTTTCCTAAAGAAAAACATTGTCCTTTGAGTTCTATACATGGAAAGTATGGGCTATCTTTTGAAACATGGGTACAGTTTCACATATCCACATCCTCTCATATAATGTGTGTATCAGTGTCTTTTAATTTCATGTCTTTGCAATAAAATGCAATTGACCCATGAAAAAACATCCATAATCTTTTCAGAGACTAAAGCTCTCATCGTTACGATGATGAGATCTCATGCATCAAAACAACACTGCCAAAAATCTTGGGATTCTTTTTAATGACCAGAGCTTGAAAGCTGATATAGCAGAGGCTGTAGCATTTTTTTATTATTTTGCATTTGATTTGTAATAACCATCTATATTTTGCATCCAACAAGCACATGAAAGCTAACCACAATTTTTTGCCAGATTTTTTTCTTATCTTCTCATCTTCATTTTATACCCAGAAACACTGCACTGCAATTTTGCAAAATGTTAACTGCTACTTGTTAGCTAGTAGGAAAATTACAGGATTATGATGGGTCATACTTTGTAATCCTGCTTTCCTGAAATCAACTGTTATAGCCATTCCTCCTCAAATATTCGTACTGAGAGACTGTTCAGTGACTAACATTTCAATTTTGGTAGTCACTGTGACATTCAAAGAAAGGTTTACAAATAAATTCCTTATTGAAGTGCCTTTCTCTTTTTTAACCTTTCAGCACCTTGTGGGCTTTAATTCAGTTTGTTTCCAGTTTGCTTCTTTTCCATAGGTAACTACGCTGTATTTTATTTTAAAAGTCATAACAACATGGTAATATGACACAGTACTCTTTACTTTTGTACAAGTCCACTTGATAAACACAAGGTACTTTTAAAAAATCTTACATTTGTGGATGAATGAAAGACAGTATAAAGAGAAAGCTACAGTGTCTTCATTAAGAAGTTTGCATAACACAACACTCACAGGTCATAGTGTTTGATAATGAAGCACCAAAATAAAGATTACTAAATCCTGATTTAATGTCAAGAGAAATAAAAGCACCAGCTGCAGTGGAATAGATACACTTATAATGAAGTATAAGCAATGTTTTATAGCAAAGTTGATTGTAGCAAGAACCAGTTACTTTCTATATTTTATAAATATTATTGTGTGAATGCATTCCTGGTGATTTTTTTTTTACAGTTCCTTAATAAAAGTTTGAATGTACACACAGTTTAAAGAATATACACCCTGTTCTTGAATCTTTAGGACTTATCAAGAGTTATTATTTGAGGAGTCTGATTACTGTGCATTCAAGCACTTTAGACTTGCCACATAAAAATGAATCTAATTAAAATAGTTAATGACTTTCTATGTCAATTGCCCTTGAATATGACCCAGCTATACCCACACCACCAACAGCAATGATATGTCAACAGAACAATTAAAAAAAACCTTGTCATAGCTGTACTCACAACCTACTTTATATTTGTCATAAACAGATAGCTAAGGGTTAATGTCTCTTTCCCCTGGAAAGAAGTAACCTGAAACACCTGACCAGAGGACCAATCAAGAAACAAGACTTTTTCAAATCTGGGTGGAGGGAGGTTTTGGGTGCGAGTTCTTTGTCCTTTGTCTTGTGTCTGTACCCTCTCGGCTATGAGAGTGATTTTTCTATCTCCAGCTTTCTAATCTTCTGTTTCCAAGTTGTAAGTACAAAGATAGTAAGACAATAAGGTTTACATGTGTGTAGTTTGTATTTACATGTGTGTAGTTGCTGGAGTGTTTTGAATTGTATTCTTTTTGAATAAGGCTGTTTATTCATTTTTCTTTTAAGCAATTGACCCTGTATTTGTCACCTTAATACAGAGAGACCATTTTTATGTCCTTTTCTTTCTTTTTTATATAAAGCCTTCTTTTTAAGACTTGTTGGAGTTTTTTCTTTAGTGGGGACTCCAGGGAATTGAGTCTGCAGCTCACCAGGGAATTGGTGGGAGGAAGAAGTCAGGGGGGAAAATCTCTTTGTGTTAGATTTACTAACCTGACTTTGCATACCCTCTGGGTGAGGGGGGGAGTACTTGTGTTTCCAGGACTGGAAACAGGGAGGGTGGTGTCCCTCTGTTTAGATTCACGAAGCTTGCTTCTTTATATCTCTCTAGGAACCCCGGGAGGGAACACCCAGAGGGGGGAAGGGAAATGGTTTATTCCCCTTTGTTGTGAGACTCAAGGAATCTGAGTCTGGGGGTCCCCCAGGGAAGGTTTTGGGGAGACCACAGTGCACCAGGCACTGTATAGATTCCTGGCTGGTGGCAGCTTTACCAGGTCCAACCTGGTAACTAAGCTTGGAGGTTTTCATGCTAACACCCATATTTTGGACGCTAAGGTCCAGATCTGGGAAAAATGTTATGACAATATTACTGTACCTTTTATTTCACAGTCTCTAATTAGCACTAAAATTCTTATTCCCTCTTGTCTGGTTTAGTATCTTCAATAGAAAAAGATATGACAATTTTTATATTCTTAACTAACACTGGAGTTTTCACAGCTAAAAAAATCTCTGGATTTGATCTCAATTTATGATCTGTGCATATGCCAAATATATTTATGGTGGAAGGCTCCCTGCATCTTTCTTTTGTACCTACAAGGCCAATGGGCAACCATAATCTCAGTCCAGCATTTCAGGTTTCCAGTGCAGAGTTAGGATAGGAAGACGTGTTGCAGCCTTTCAGAGGTATTGCAGCTTTCACTCTAACATGCTGAGTGACATTGAATTGACAAGCATGCCTTTAAGAACTACTGCTTGGTCAGATTGCCTGTGCATACACCCAGCCACCCACATGGACTTTGGCAATCAAAGCCAGAACACAGCTGTCAATGTTTCTTTCCCCACTTTGAACTTTAGAGTACAAAAGTGGGGACCTGCATGAACACTTCTAAGCTTAATTACTAGCTTAGATCTGGTAATGCTGCCACCAGCTATAATTTAGTGTCTGGCACACTTTCTGTTCCCCCAAAACCTTCCCTGGGGAACACAGATCCAAACCCCTTGGATCTTAAAACAAGGAGAAATTAATCGTCCCCTCTCCTTTCCCCCTTCCAGACATTCCCCTCCCTGGGTTGCCTTGAGAGGCTTCACACAGATCCAAACTCCTTGAATCTTAAAACAAGGAGGAATTAACCATCCCGCCTCCTTTCCCCCCACCAATCCCTGGTGAGTTCAGACCCAATCCCCTTGGATCTTAAAACAAGGAAAATCAATCAGATTCTTAAAAAGAAAGCTTTTAATTAAAGAAAGAAAAAAGTATAAATTTTCTCTGTAAAATCAGGATGGAAAATGCTTTACAGGGTACTCAGATTCATATAGACCAGAGGGGCCCCCTGCCCCCAGCCTTAGATTCAAAGTTACAGCAAACAGAGGTAAAAATCCTTCCAGCAAAAAGAAACATTTACAAGTTAAGAAAACAAACATAAGACTAATACGCCTTGCCTGGCTAAATTACTTACAAATTTGAAACATGAGAGACTGATTCAGAAAGATTTGGAGAGCCTGGATTGATGTCCCGTCCCTCTCAGTCCCGAAAGCCAATAACGAACAAAACAAAAAGCACAAACAAAGACTTCCCTCCACCAAGATTTGAAAGTATCTTGTCCCCTTGTCGGTCCTCTGGTCAGGTGTCAGCTAGGTTTACTGAGCTTCTTAACCCTTTACAGGTAAAAGAGACATTAACCCTTAACTATCTGTTTATGACAACAGCCCTTACTATCATCAAAGTGTGTTGCTCAAATACAGAAAATAATTCAAAATAATTTAACCCTTAGGACTTTTGAGAATTCCCAGGTGGGGACAGCAATTAGTCACTCTGGAGACTGGACAGTTTTCTGATGTTTGAGCCAAATCACTGGAGAGCACTGTGCTAAAGATGGATTGTTTCTAGCTCCTGGGAGATGGAGCATATGGAAAACCCAGTTCCACACTGCTATGTGTGCCTCTGGCTTTTCCCAGCTGAACTTCCAACATCCGAGCCAAATTCTGGTCCCAGCTCCAGCACACTGCTCTAATGGAGTGTGGGGTCCATAAAGGGACCAACAGGGCTTCTGGGGGAACTGCCCCAGTGCAGGATACAATCTTCCTCCGTCGCCTGGGTACTGGTGTTTCCAGGGACAGGAGGAAGTATATTGTAAGTGTGCAGCAATTTTCTAAAAAGGGTCATATTTTGGGAGTTTACTGCACCTACACTACATACACCCACATCGTATAGTATTTGAAAGCTTATTTGAGGTACACTAAGGTGAGGTATGATGTGGAGCTGGCAAGTGGTGCTGTAAGAGGGTGAAACAATGGTATTCAAAATGAGAGTATGTCATTTTTTGCACAGTTCCAGGAACACTGCAACATGACTGACTACAGTTTAAATGGCAAAGAGATCTGTGGCACCTTATAGACTAATGAACGTATTGGAGCATGAGCTTTTGTGGATGAATACACGAATTTCAACCTCTTAATGATGGTGTTTATTGGTCAAAGCTACCAAATGACAATGTATTAAAACGTTTTTTATTCGATTTGCATGGGCAAGATTTTTTTTTCCAGAAATGAAGAAGCTGCTTAGTATGTGGCAAAAGGCAACTAGCAGCATTTTGCAGTATGCTAACATGAAATATTTTCATGGTGCATATAAGAATTGTCAAAGTATATCAAATGATTATATTAGTTACCTCTATTTTCAATTGAAACTTGCAGACCAGATCAGCCTCATACTGAAGGTTGTGCACCAGTAGCAATAGATTGCATACTCATAGTTTGTACTGCATAATGGGTAGATATATATGTACTAGAATTCCTACTGTAAAGCTTCTCCTTTTTAAGCTTTTGTACATACAATGTAGCATCTAGTCTGTGGGTAGACTTTTAATTTGTGGTTGCTTTTGCATGCACTATTAGCCTTTGAAATATTCTAGAAACTAGCTTTTTAATTCACTAACACAAAGATAAGTATTAGTGTTAGACAGCCTCATAGTATGAATATGCAAAGTTATGAGAGAAAAAAGTGGCCTAACAGGAAGTAATGATGATAAAGTTCAAGAACAAGTCCTTGCCTCTGCACTAAGTGGGATGAAGAGCAAGTTACAGTTCTTACCAGCCATGTCATGTATCTACTGGACTGCATTTATCATCAAATGTGCAAGAGTCACTACTGAAAACAGCAGATGTTGGTAAAGAACAAATGGAGAGATTTGTGAGATATGCACTTGATTCTGATGGGACATGTAGCTTCTTCAGCCCAGTAAAGAAATCTAGCATCAAAACATTTTGCTGACATGACCAAGAAGACCAAAGGTAAGTCTGGCAAGGAAGAGACAATCACAATAGCTGCCAGTCTAGAAATTGTATTCCACAGATCCATGTCTTTAGAAAGATGCAAAGATGATTCTGTGGCAACTGTTCTTAGGTACAAGTCCTACTGGGTGTAACTATGTTCCTCTTCCATTCTGATGGAATCATGAGATGAACAGACAAAACTGGATTAAGGCATTAGGGTGACCAGATGTCCTGATTTTATCAGAACTATCCCGATATTTACTTGTTTGTCCCGCGTCCCGACCGATGTTTGGTTGGGATACAAATTGTCCTGATATTTGCCCTCTGGCGCACAGGTGGAGGGGGCTTGTGCCCCCCCCAACTCCACCCCAGCCCTGCCCCAACTCCACCCCTCCCTCCCCATTGGATACCTCCCCTGCCCCCAGCCCGCCCCCTCACTGCCCTATTGGATCCCTCCTCAAATCCCCTTCCTAGCCCCACTTCTTCCACAAGCACACCACATTCCTCCTCCTCACCCCTCCTTCCCAGGCTTGCGCTAATCAGCTGTATGGTGGCACAAGCCCTGGAGGGAGGGGGGAGAAGCAGGACGTGGCAGCCAGCTCAGGGGAGGTGGAAGCAGAGCAGAGGCGAGCTGGTGCACGGGGCGGGTCGTGGAGCTGCCAGTGGGAGCTCAGACCCCACCAATTTTTCCTATGCTCCGGTGGCTCTTGGGGAAGTTTTTTTGCTTTTGTTTTTGTTTTTTCCTCCACCGCAGGCTCTTGGTGTTTTTTTTTTGTTTGTTTGTTTGGGGGGGGGTTGTTTTGTTTTTTGTTGCTCTACCGGGGCGCATGCATGCACGCACGTGCACACACACACACGCACACCGCGTCCCGATATTTCACATCTCTCATCTGGTCACCCTATAAGGCATCAGCTGGAAGCTCAAACTGAAAGAATCCATAAGCTAACAAAGAATTCACAGTGTACATCAGAGATGCCATACAATGCTGTCTGGAAATAAATTCAACACATTTGATGAACTGGCTGCTGAGTACTTGATGCAGGTCTAAAAGCATTTGACAAAGCTAACTCTGTAATCAAAGATTTAGACAGATATGATGGCAGTAAGTGTGAAAACTTCAGAAAGACTGTGCTGGGCAGGATCTAAGGTTAGATGCAAGAAATAGCAGGTGATTGGTGGACACCCTGCGCCTCTATGGAAAAAGTCTCTAAATGTGGAATACAACACGCAATCAGTAGTAATATTCCTCTGGGTTTCTGTGTGTCAAAGAATACATAGTAATTAGGTCACTTGATGTAGATGTTTTGGTCCTTTCTGTTTGTTACTTTCCAAAAACACACACAGGTAATGTGGATTGAAACAGGCATCATTACCAGAACAACTGACAAGTGTCACTTTGTATCTGCGGATGCAATTTGTGATGCACTCATTCCTGACTTCTGCAACATAGTTCCTGCTGTACATTTATCAACAGACTGTGTCTTCCTTAGATATTGGGAGGAGGGGAGATCTATATTTAATGTTGTTAAACCCAAGAGAGATTACCACTTAAGAGGTCTTGCCAAATTGTGAGACAGTGATGGACAAGCTGAAATTTCAGCTGCAAGAAGGTTGATTAGCATTGCTGTATGACCAGAGCGAGAGAGAAAAGAAGACTCTCAGAAACCAGAATAGTTTGCACCTCAGTCGAGGCATCAGAAAGGACAAGTCACTGACCAAACTTCCACCTATGAGGACAGTTTTGAAGAGCATGTCAAAAGAGCATTTTGACAAACAAAGACTTGGATGTCTTCATACTTAAGTAAACCAGATATTGGATCACCGTTGCAACATGGACAGAAAAATGTTGATGAACTACTTCCTGTATTCTTCAAGAGTCAAATGGCACCTGGGTTTCTGCAAGATTTTGTTTGCATCTGTACCAGTAAGAGTCACTGCACAATCAACTGTCTGTAGTCCAAACAATCATCCCTGCACAGAACTGTGTACATGCCACAACAATGAAAACTCTGGTTACCCATGGACACCCAACAAAGATCATAAGAGTGAACAAGATGATGATGATTGACTAGAAATTTCACCAGCACTATTACATTTAATTGATACCTGTACAAATATATTAGACGTTGTTTTACCCTTTAGATTGTTATTGTGACACTTTGAGGTCACAAAGAAATCCCATTTTATGTTTTGAAATAATACATAGAGCCATTAAACTAACAGAAACAAATTCAAATATTTCAAAGTAGTCATTTTAACATGTTTATCCCTGTTTTTATGACAGCTCCATATCAAACCTCATTTTAAAGTAGACATAATAAGCTTCAAATGCTGTGGGGAAGGGAATAATGGAGAGGATACATTGTCAACTGAATTGGAGATGGCTGCAGCTCATCTGTTACAGGTTGCGGAGGGAATGGCGAGAGCTCCCTGAGCTCTTCTTGGGTGCAGAGTAGCCCATAGACAGCTATGAAGAAGCTACCATAAATTACAACAGCTACCAAGAGAGAGACTGGAACTGAAAAAGAGTTTATTTTAATTATTCTGCATCAGTCCCTTAGTAAAGAGCACTAAGGATTAAATACTTAATAACCAACTCTACATTCCTTATATACTGTAGATGAATTAATATATACATGTGTATATAAAAATATACTGATATTCTGGAGCAGCAAATTCCAGAGAACAATGTATGCTAAAGGTCATTATGCAAGAGCAGAAATCAAAATAAAACTCTTCAGATCAGTGCCAGGGAGAGACAAAGATATCTGGGGTGGGAAAGAACTCATGCAAGAAGATCTTCTGTCTTATGCATGCTGTATTTCACTGTGTCAGTCCAGTCATCTTCTATAAACATGCTCTCTCTCATGCTCATGTACACACATAATCACTGAGTAGCACCCATGTTACAACTATTATGTTAAGTGGCTAATGTCTCAGAAATATGAACTCTGTTTTTAAAATACTTCAAATCCTTAATTTTTTACAATACATAAAAATGATAAAAATATGTCACAACATTTGGTCTAAGCTATTTGGCAGTGCCCCTTTTACCCTATAGTGTTTTAATATGTTCAGTCCATAATAATTTTTTTATGTGCTGAAACACATATTAACTTATTAGGGCAAAATGGCCCCCTGGCTCACATACCTCAAATACATGATGCAGGTATTTTAAAAATAGCTATAAAGCCTATTTACCACACTCGCTAGATTGACTCATAAAGAAGCATTACAGTCTCAGATACATAATAAAATAAAAGCCTAAATACTATACATAGGGGTTGTTTAATCTCACGAGTAATATATATTTTATAACAATTCATGATTTTTTCTCAAATGTTTTTAATGCAACTAAGTATGTAAAGATGGCATTAAGTAACACTAAGGGTTTTCTTTAAGCAGACAAAGCTGGCACGCCACTCTTAACTGAGACAATCCTTTTTTGTGCTTTTCCACAGAGATCTCAATTAATGTTGGCCTTGATTTGCTTTGTCTCTTTAAATCTTCCCTCTGATGCTAAAGAAACACTGAATTTCACATTTAATAGTACTAATTAGGGCTGGGTCCTGTAAGGTCACAACTGCAATTGCAAGTTCTCATTTGACAGTTGAGGATGCTCAGCACCTTGCTGGATCAGGCCCTTAAATACTATGAATGACTATCAGGAGGAGCAATGAGTAAGATAAATTGCCTTTTGATTCTCCTGCACATTAATTGGATGTTTCCTATTGGTAATCAAGCAGGCACTCAGCCATATTTAACAAGCTGTTTGTTTCTGAGATGGGCATACTCACTTACCTGGAAAACTGGAGAATGTATGCAACTTTGAAATTCAAATGCACTGCAGTCATGTTTTTACCTTGTCATTATGAAGATTTTTGTGCATTGCTAGAAATGAATACTAAGAAGAAATGACTCCAAATGCATGATGGAAATGAAAGGAGATTTTCTTCTTTGTTTTTTACATTCCTTAACAAAGTCAAGCAGAATCAAGCTGCAGTCAGGCAAACAACATTGAAAACCCTCACTATTAGTAAATTTTATTTGGTAAAGACCTATGAAAAGCCAAATAGGTAATGCAAGTTAATAAACTATCCAATTCTTATTTTTATATTTTGAACAACAGCTTCTATATGCTGGTGAATATTGCACTCATTGTAGGATTGGGAGGGAGCACAGTCATACCTCAGGCTACCTAGCAGAACTGTAATGAGACACATACAGGATTTGAATATACAATCAGAATAGAAAGAATAATGGCTTCTATTGCAATCTCTCTCTCTCTCTCTCTCTCTCTCTCTCTCCTTTTATTCATAGCACAAGTCTTTGAGGGACCAATCCAATCCATTGATGTCCCTGGGCATTGGATTGAGCCTTTAGGTCCGGATGCTGCAAACATACTTAATCTTGGTTTGCAGGTGAAATAACCCCTTTTTGGTTTTCTATCTGAATTTTTTTTAAACAAAGCTAATTAAATGGCGATATTACCAATACTAATAATGACTGTTTATATTCATCATAACCCCATTTTATATTATATTTTGTTTCCATTGTTTATAATTTGAGTGCTAGTATTTACTGTAGAGGCAAAGTGGATGAGGTAAGATCTTTTATTGGACCAACTTTGGTTGGTGAAAGACACAAGCTTTCAGGCTTACATGTTGTTGTCTCTTTTCCCAACACAAGTTGATCCAATAAATGATATTGCCTCATCCACCTTGTATCTCTAATATCCTGGGACTAGCACAGCTACAACACTGAAAGCATGTATTTACTACACAAAGATTGCTTAGATAGGTTTTGGATGAAGGCAGGCCCAAAATTGTCTACTTCAATTGAATCCTACATATTATGAGTGTGGTCTGTGACTGATTTCTTCCAAATCAGTTCTCTCCATTTAATGTGAGACAATAATACTTTTTTTAATCTGAATCCAAAGGCACAGGTAAATATTTTGTGGCACTAGACAATTTATAACTAGATTTATGAAAAGACATTGTTTCTGACAAAAAAGTCCATGTGATGCTTCCATTGTAGTGTAGATAAGTAAACAAGATTGACAGAACAGTATTAGAACCTGTTGTATTCTAAATCTGTCAATAAAATGCTATATTAGCCTGCTGGATAACTGCCAGAATTGCAATTCTGTTGATATACATAAGAGTTTAAAACAGTGGTTTTCAAACTATTGTAGTGGTGACCCCTTCCACATAGCAAGCCTCTGAGTGTGACCTTGCCCCCTTGTAAATTCAAAACACTTGTTTTCAAATTTAACACCATTATAAACGCTGAAGGCAAAGCGGGGTTTGGGGTGGAGGCTGACAGATCGCGACTCCCCATGTAATAATCTCGCGACCCCCTGAGGGATTCTGACCCCCAGTTTGAGAACCCCTGGTTTAAAAAAAATCTTAGTAGCAGCTTCCATGGGTGACTGTGTAGTAATTTCTCAGTGGGGACTTGATGACCTACAGTACAGTAATTAGTTTCTGCATTCTTCACACCAGGATAGCCTAGCACAGTTTGAGTATGGCTAATTGCATTTACCTAAGAGCAGAAGTCCAAGTAGTCCACCCTTACCCCGCAAAAAAAAAAATCATCGCACTCAGGATAAGACTCTGAATAACTTACGGTTTGAGGGATGTAATCTTCATGGATACATAGGAACACAGGAAATGCAATGTCTGATCACACCAGAGGGCCATTTATCCCAGTTTCCTGCCTCAATAATGGCCAGCAGCAGATGCTTCAGAGAAAGATGCATTATATACAACATAAGAAAGGCAAGTTTCTGAATATCGTGATGTGCGATTTAAAAAATGTAAAATATTCAAAGTTTTGTGGGGTTTTGAACACTTCACTACAATAATAAAGGACATTTTTCAGGTGTTATCCTGGTTTTGCTCTTGAATAAGACATCAAAATATCCAAAAGAATCAAGAATCACACAGAACAGAAGCTATTTAAAAAAGAAAAGAGAATAGTGCCAGACACCCTTCTGCATCCTCCCTTTGTATGCTTCTGGATCTGCAGTGGATCAGCAGCTCCTCTACCTCGCCCTCATAGTTTCCCATTGACATATTATGAGCTCAAATGCCACTCGCTCATAACTACTGTATGGAAACTCTTTACTCCAAAATGTGTGTATTATATGAGGTGTCTTGTTTTGGTATGTGAACCTGTGCCTAAGCCCACAGCCTCCCAACTAGCTTTTCACACTTTTCACAGTAGACTTGCTTGCTTTATTCATATTGGATTAGATTCTCAGACATTCAGGGTATGTCTATGCTATGGGGACTATACCAACATAGATACATCACTATAGCTATGATGGCATAACTCCATACTGTAGACACAGCCTAACTGATGGAGGGGCTTTTCTGTTGGAAAAGGAACGATGGAACTTTGGTTGACAAATGAATTCTTCCATTTACCTAGCTGCATCTACACAGGGTTTTAGGTCAGCTAAGCTACAGAACTCAGTGGTATGGATTTTTCACTCCCCCTGACCAATGTAACTATGTCAAACTAAAGTTTAAGTGTATACCAGGTCTTAGTTGTACCTTAGGACTTATCTACAACTACATTGGCACTGCTACAGCACTGCAGTATAGACACTTGTGACAGGTTTTTTTTTTCCATTGCTGTAGTTAATTCACCTTCTCAGGATGTAGCAGCTAGATCAACAGAAGAATTCTTTGGTTGACCTAGTAATGTCTATACCAGAGTTTAGGTCATCTTAACTACATCTCTCAGGGGTGTGAGTTTTTCACACCCTTGAACAATGCAACTAGGTTGACCTAAGTTTAGTTGTAGACCAATTCTTAGTGCTTGAGTAGTCTTAGTGATTTTAGTGAGACTCTTCAAGCAGCAAGGTACCACCTAATACAAAGAAGGATATGAGAATTTTGGCCCATTGAATGCAAGCCACTCCTTTACTCAATAAAAAAACTCCAATGGTTGACTCATCAATCCTTAAAAATACTATCCTCTCAGGGCCAGCTCCAGGCACCAGTGTAGCAAGCAGGTGCTTGGGGGCGGCCAACAGAAGGGGTGGCATGTGTGGCAATTCGGCGGCAGGTACCTCAGTCCCTCTTGGAGGGAAGGACCTGCTGCCAAATTGCCGCTGATTGCGGACTTTTTTTTTTCCCGCCGCCGCTTGGGGCTGCCAAAATGCTGGAGCTGGCCCTGTATCCTCTTTAACATTATTCTGACAACTTATTCAGGTGCCCCAATGTGTGTGTTCTCAGGGCCAGTGCAATCTATTAGGCGATCTAGGCGGTCGCCTAGGGCACTAGGATTTGGGGGGCGACATTTTCTTCGGCAGCGATGGCGGCAGCCGGATCTTCAGCCATCCCGGTCGCCGCCGACATTTAGGCGGAGGGAACTGGGGCAGGGGGGCACGGGGAGGGCTGCCTGCAGCAAGGGGGGGGTGGCATGCAGGGGAACTCCCCACCGCAGTTCACCCCTGCTCTGCCTCCTCCCCGAGCATGCTGTCGCTGCTTTACTTCTCCCGCCTCCCAGGCTTGTGTCGCCTAAGCTGATTGGCGCTGCAAGCCTGGGAGGCAGGAGAAGTGAAGCAGCCACAGCGTGCTCCAGGAGGAGGTGGAGCAGGGGTGAGCTGGGGTGCGGAGGGGTGCCTCAGGGTGGAGGGATGGTGGGGAACTGCCACAGGGGAGCCTCAGGGCGGAGGGGGGAGCTGTCACAGGGGGAGTGCCTCACGGCGGGGGCTCGAGAACAGGGGAGGGCACAAGGTGGAAGTTTCACCTAGGGCATGAAACATCCTTGCACCAGCTCTGTGTGTTCTGACATGCTTAAGAAAGTCACAAACCACCACTAAACATATATTGTACCTGAGAGGGTAAGGCTGTAAGGGAGTTCAAGCTAGACTGAGAGAGACACCTTGCTTTCTTTCATTTCTTTATTGTTTGACTCAATCTAAAGCAATTCATCTACACAGAAAATACAGGTTTTGAAAATATACCATTTTTATGGATATTTTGTTTGTGTTTTTAGCAAATATCTCAATTGCTTTGCTGCATACTTACAATAAGTATCTTTGGTGATTGATTAGATCTTATTTTTTTCTTTGAATTTAATCAGTTGCAGCAGCCGTTTGCTGCCTTGTCTGCTAGATAGCAATAGAGGTGATCCCTTAAACAGGAAAAATCAAAGAGTTACGAATACAATCAACAATCAATCAGTGTTGTGGGAGGCAAGCTGTTTTCATACCTCCACTTCTGGGGGGGTGAGGTATACACTATGTCTGTAACTTTATCTGCAGGTATATATACAAGTCATTGCAGAGAAATAGGTAAAATTTAAATATATAGAGTGTGTGTGTGTGTGTGTGTGTGTAACTTTTACTTACCCCTCTGCAATGACTTAAAATAACTCTAGACTTTGATTGTTCTAGAAGAGCACCGAATCATTCAAAATAGGACAAAAAAAGCCTGCTTGGGTCATGAATTTTCCATAATTATACATGATTTTCTACCTAAACTCTTTGAATAGCTGCAATGATGGTGTCTCCTCTATTTCAGCCTGCCTAACTCAAACTTGAGCAAAGCCCCTTCCCAGAGACTGGGCAAAATTTCAGTCAGGAAATGGAATAAGTTACCTATCAGTGTCACCAGACAGGCCTGCAGCAGCCTGCAGAATGTGACTGACCCAGAAGCACCTGTGCTCTGTGCTGCTTAACACCTCTGTCATTATCTCATCGTGCCTCCAAGGAGTGCGCCCCACTTGCCCTTACTCATAGGAGAGGCTGAGGGAACAAATTTCATAGGTCAGATGATCCTGTCTTCACACCACTTGGGTTGATGTTCTCTGCATTTTCTGTAAATTCCCTGTACTGTTCTTATCATCTGAGGACCAGAATTGCTCACATCATTCCACAACAGTATGCAGAGAGGATTGCAACTATATGTTTGCACTACTTAACTTGTCACAGGACTGAGTAAAAACATGAAGCTCCAGGCCTTTATAGACTGATAGTGTAGTATCAGTCTGGGGAGAAGGAATAGCTCAGTGGTTTGAGCATTGGCTTGCTAAACCCAGGTTATGAATTCAATCCTTGAGGGGGCCATTTGGAGATTGGTCTTGCTTTGAGCAGGGGGTTGGACTAGATGATCTCCTGAGGTCCCTTCCAACCCTAATAATCTATGATTCCATTACCTGCCTTGTTTTACATATGTGTTTGTGTCCTTGTGTATATATATCACTGGCCTTTTTTTACAATAGTAAATGGTAAACTACAACTCCTCCTTAGGTTACTCTCTCTCATTCCTGCATCTTTTGGGGACTCTTGTTTCCCTGTTGGCTGCCTAATAACTGTTAGATTCTGAAGCATTTATTTTGTGTACATTGATGTGATGTGGCTCCTGTGGCCATTGCATGAGGACTTGGATATGAAATAGTTCCCAGCATTTACAATGAAAACAGTTTTAAGTAACTCACCTACTGCCACAAGCCAACTAATTTGGTGTCACATTCATTTCTTTAGGTGGTCAGAGTTTGCTAATTCAATCTTATGTGTTTCAGTTGCACCATCACAAATATGCAGCCAATAGTACTGTTTGGTGATTTAGAGATTGGCTGTAAATATTTCAGTAAGGAGCACATCTGAAAACAACCCAACAAAAAGCTTTTTGAGTTTTCAGGGAAACTTTTTTTGGTGTAATGTCCAGTTAGAAAAGATTACCCATATAGCTATTAATGTAGGTGAAACCGGAAGAAACTTCTCTTCATCTTAGTTGATAGAACTGTTGCCTGAAGACCATGCAAGTTACTAATTAAATCTGTGCAAAAAGACTGCTATTTGTTGTTGTTGTTACTTTTCTGGGGGACCTCTACATTGATATGGGGAAAAGAATGCCTCTGGAACTACCATTATATTTAGGTTGCCTTTCTTTCAGAAGCTCTCATTGTCTATTGTTTGTGTCTCTGGAATTTAGCCCTGAGAATCCTCTCGGGGCAGAGCAGTGTCATTCCTCTTGTCTTGTGAATTTTCATTCAGACTTGCCTTAGAAATACAGTCTAAAAATTTCCATTTTTCTTTGATCCCTTTTGATATTTTTTTTGTTTGAGGCAAATTTGTCTCAGAATTTCCTTTAATTTTATTTTAAATCCTTGAAATTGAAAGAAAACATTTTTTTCAACTTTTTGAAATTACCATTCCAAGGCTGGGGCAGCTGCCACTGCACCCAGAACACCTGTTAGCTGCGAGAGCAGCTATAGTGGAAGGGGGAGGAGAGAAACACGTTTCCCCTAAGGGGCCACTACATGGGGCATGATCTTCACCAACCCCTAGGAGGTCAAGAGAAAGAGACCAGTTTCTCTTATACTCATCACCCTCCAAAGCATAAGGCCCCAGATTTTTATCCTCCCCTCTCCTTCCCAGGGGCACCTCTCCCCAGGGTGATGGGGGAAAGAGCTGAGCCAGGCTGCATTCATAAACCACCCGGACTCAGCACATGGAGCCAGTAGCCCTCACCTCCCAAGATGGGAAAGAAAGAGAGTGAGATTGGACTCATCCTGACTCAGCACATGGTGCCAACAATCCATTCCCTATATCCCCCTATCCTCCTCCTGTCCCCATCACTTATAACAGCCTTCTCATGCTGCCAGTAGCACAAGTGGTAGCAGTCTGTGCTACAGTGTGTAAGGCTCAGAGTCCACACACTGCAGATGGTATGGTGTTCACTGGAGTTGTAGACATATAATCATTTTTACCTTTATCCTTAAAAAAAGCTAGCATTATGATTATTTCCATAGGATCTCCGTCTCACTCAGAGCACAGGTTGGATGCACAAAGGAGCAGAATTAAACTATAATTCCGGTGTTTCCTAACTTTCAAGCACTTGACTTTACAACCTGGATAGCATTACTTTGGCCCAGTTGAGGATCAGTTGCTAAGTACTGTACAAGCACGTAGTGTGGACCATTAATACCCTGAAGAGCTTATATTCTATATTCCTGGTGAAACTGGTATCACAACTATGCAGGTTTGTTGTTTTTGACCCAAATATTTGCTCTTGATAAATGGATTTTTTACCAGGTCAAAACTGCTTTTTGTTCCGGCATTAAGCAAGAATACTTATGTGAAGTCTTTACTTTGTAATTCTCGCAATGTTTGAGCTCAAAGAAAGTTTATGGTTTTGTGAGTTGGAATAGTTATAACTTCATATGGCATTATCTGAATATGTTGTCAATTGATTGCTTGCTGGAGAATTTGGAGGATTGAATTCCAGGAAGTTCAGTTAAATGCCTAAAAAGCAGTTGTGTTTTTCTAATGTGCCTTCAGACTCTTAGAGCCCAACCCTACAGAGTACTCAGTAGCTTACAGAATCAAGCATTTAATTACCATTAAACATTGAAGTCCCTCAGTTCTGTGATGGGTTAATTTGTGTTCTGCAACATCTCTCCAAGCCTTGACTTAGCTGTAGCTGTGTACCACGCTACCAATCCCCCCAGTCATCCATACTGTTTTTAACTACATTTAAATTAGTGTTTGAAACTAGAAACCAGAAGACTTAGCTCTTGAGATCACTGGCTGGATGAATTAAATGAACTAGTTATTAACATCTTACTGCTAGTAAGAGAAATTATAAATATCAGAGAACACTCCCTGCTGTTTGCTTAGCTGTGTTTGTCACTTAGTTTGCATTTATATTTTACACAGTTAAGAATGTAAAAATAAGGCTGTAGATAGTACATTATAATTAAAGCATCTGACTGCCAAACAAATGCTGAAAGAGACCTTTTGTAAATGTCATATGAGGAATAAAAATCTTGATTTGAAAGTGAGAGTCTTAGAAACAAGGTATGCTGCCAGAAAACTACAAAAGAATCTTATATGAGCATACAGTTGAACAAAATGTGATTGGGGGTGGAGCGCGGGAGGAATTAGGAATATTCTGTGCTTATATTTAGACCTTTAGAGGGCCTGTACTGTGGTAGATTTGGGGTGGTGGGGAATCATGGATTTTCATGATAAAAATGACAAATGTAATCACATTGTAAGAGAAGATGTATAAAGTGTGGCCATGAACAAGATGCAGAGAATCTTATATTTAGAAAATAAGAACAACATAGTTAATTAGGTCCACAGATTTAAAAAAAAAAAAAAAAGAGGAGGATGAGGGAGGAAAGAAGGAAGGAATGAAGGAAGGAAATCCTTTGTTTATGCTAGGAAGGAGGAGCTTGGATTGATTTCCTGACCATTTTAATATTCAAAATGCAAAAGTGTAAGTAATTAGACTCATTCTTAATATTACATTCTATTTGTTATTCTCTGATAATATTAATATTCTCTCATGCTTAACTGTGCTTCATTAAGCTTTACTTTCCACCATTAGACTGTCTACTGCATCAACCCCCAAAGGTTTTACTCTTGAAGTAGTCCCCGCTTATATGTGCTAATTAAACACATCTGCATTGCTAATCTAAGAAGGTAATTTAATAACAACATGAAAGTATAAAGGTAAGGTGCTTTCATCTGCCAGCAGGGTAGTGTCCAGGAGCTCTATATCACAAAGGGGGTGTGGTTGAACTCTGAGGAGGAAGGTGACAACCATATGCTTTACGGGTACCTCCTGCTGACTGATTTAATGGGGGCAGAATTGGCATCCATCTCAGAGATGGCTGCTTGTCCATGAAGTGAAAGTGGGTCTGCTACACTCTAGGAATTGAAAGGAGTTCAGCAGTATGGAGGAAAACAAAAAGGAGGAGTCTCCAGAGTGAACAGAAAAGCAACTGATTTGTCAGCTGCTCTGCACTAAATAGGGAGGATCTTCTGTTTTCTGAGGAAGTGACTTATCTGTTCTGATCTGTTTTCACAGCTGTGCACTTGGTAACATACCTCATCAAGTCATGTTACGGAATTTAATAATTATTCTCCAGAGTGAGTGAGTACTAGGTATCTTGCCACTAAACTGATATTCCTTCAAATCTCTCCTTGAAACCCACCTTTGTTGTGATGCCTACAAAGCACTTGGTCACGGTGATTGGGAAGTTGGTGTAATAGTCCCTTGTGCTCTTCCCATCTGTTTGTTGTATCCACCTACTGGCTTGTTTTATGCTTAGATTGTAAGTTCTTTGGGCAGGGATCACCTTTTCATTATATGTGGTGTAGAGTGCTTAGTGCAGTGAAGCCCTGATCCTTGATTGGGACCTCAGTAATAACAACAGAGGGGGCACCCCCCAGTCGTCTTCTTCATGAGTCAGGCCCTATTGCAGTTGCTATGTTCTCTTCTTCTTACTGACTATTTCTTATCTGCACTTCCTGGGACTCCCTAAAGGAGGGGAGAAAGTGAGGCGATGGCTCTACTGCCTTCCCAGCTGTGTCAGCAAAGCTGTTTGGCTGAAGTGGTGAGTATACACTACACCATCATAAAGGCTCGTGCTAGTTGTCCTTTTCCTGTGCACCATAATCTCAAGGAGGCATTGTGCCCTGCCCAGCACAACCCCCGGTAAAGCTATCTATGCCTTTAAAGGAATCATCTGCCTCTTAATTATTTAGAGATAAGTGGCCATATATCTGTGTTACATAGGTGTAACTCCTATTGATGTCAGTGGGGTTTAACCGATGTAAGTGAAAACAGAATTTGGCCCATGTTATTTACACAAATAAGTAAAGGAATTAAGCAATAAGCACTGCTAAAATCTTTTATTTTTTTGAGAAAAGTGCAATGACTGAGGGTTGGTTGTATGTGCTAAATGATATCTGTAGCCTTCCACGTCCAACAGCTCACAATATCTTCAGAATGGTCAGGTCATAGAAATTTGCTTTTCTCCACATTGGGTGGCTCCAAGTTTCAGAAAGCTACAAGAAGTTGGAAGAAGAAAATCTAGTGACTTAAAGTATCTTCCCATCAGTGACTTAGGCTAGGTCTACACTGGGGGAGGAGGGTGTTGACCTACAATACTCAACTTCAGCTTTGCGAATAGCGTAACTGAAGTCAGCATATTTTAGGTCAATTTACCTGGCCGTGAGGACGGCGGCAAGTTGACTGCTGCTGCTCCCCTGTTGAGTCCGCTTCCGCCTCTCGCTGTGGTGGAGTTCCGGAGTCAACGGCAGAGCGATCGGGGACCGATTTTATCACGTTAACACTAGATTTGAGAAATCAGTCCCTGATAGATCGATCACTACTCACCAATGCTGCGGGTAGTGTAGATGTACCCTCACTCTGTAATAGATTGAACAAGACTTTGTGGTTTCAGAGACTTTTTTTTTCCTATTGCTGTCTCAAAGTATCAGAAGGAGCCATTGTTTTGTTTTTTAAATATATCATTTTCTGCTTATAAGACTCACTTTGGGCTTTTATTTATTCATTTTATTTTAATGGGTGGGATGAACTTTAGGCATTTTGGGGAGTGGTTGTCATTTTGTCTTCCTTTAAGTTGGTTGGATTAAAAACTCCCATGTCTGGTGCGGAGTTCACTTGGCATCCTCAGAGCTCATCATCTTCCATGGACATAGTATAGCATGACTCCCAGTGAGCCCAATCCCATGTTAGTAATTATGAAGCAAGAGAGAGGAAAGCAGTCTGCTGGGCCAGAGTGGTTAAACTTTGGATAATGAATTATTCATAGATTTTAAGGCAAGAAAGGATAATTGTTCTATTCTAGTCTGACCTTCTGCATAGCACAGACCTTAACATAGCATTTCACCTAGTAGTTCCTGCATTTAAGCCCTAATTTATGGTTGAACTAGAGCATATATTTTAAAATCCAATCTTGGCATTCAATCTGATGTAAACACTCCAAATGATGGAGAATCCACCAAATGCTTAAGTAAGTTGTTCCAACAGTTAATTACCCTCACTGTTAAACTTCCAATCTGCCAGAATTTGTTTAGCTTCAAATTCTAGCCTTTAGGTCCTGTCATGCTTTTGTCTGCTTGATTATAGAGGAGAAATAATCTCCTCATATAAGTAATTACAAAGCATGATCAACTCTTGACCTTCTATCTGATAAGACAAACAAGCTAAACATACCTTGAATGCATGTGGGGTCTTCCATAGCCAACATGAAGTGTGACTGATTTTCTAAGGTGACATAGTGTAGTGGTTAAGAGCGCCGCCCTTTGATACGGGAGACCGGGGCTCAAGTCCCAGTTGGTACCCCTAATGCGTCACCTGCCTACCTCAAATATGAGAGCAACACGAACTAGGAGAGCCATACCGGCTCGGACGTCACCCGGATTAACAAGGTCCGCGCCAGATGTTGAGGAACCAGGACAATCTGACGATAAGCGGGCTACTGGAACAAAGCATTCATGGACAAGACAAGAGAACCTGGAATTGGAACCTGATGGAATGCTACTATAACAGTAGACCTAAGGAGAGGGGATATATGAAACGTATGAGGGGGCTATGGATAGACAAAAGACCTACATCCACACTTACTGAGAAACAGCTAGTTACCCAACGCTTCAACATAGTAAAGAGGAAGCTTCTCTCACAGCTTGAGATAGACCAACTCTACATTACATCCCAGACTCAAGAAGGCCTGGAAGAACAAGTGGATGTGCAGCCCACTCCTGAAGCTGAAACTTCACTGCCACCCCCTCCATTGCAGAGCACAGCAGCTGATATGAGGCATAAAATCATGGAGAAACTAGCTACAGTCAATCCTTGAGACCAATTACCAAGGCTCAGTGAAGTACCATCAGATAGTATGTTAGAAGATGCCAATAGGGCCCTCATGACAATCCCTACTACCACCATAACTCAAACCAATGAACTGGTATATGCTACAGCCTCTGTAATCCTGGAGATGCTTGGCTGTACAATCAAGAAGAACAACAGTATATACCCACCCTGAAAAATGAGGTTGGAGGATAAGACCAAGGCAACTCGGAGAGAAGTTAGTCAGCTGGTGGAACAACAGAAGGGTGTAGAGATTAAGGATAAGACTCGGCTACTGAAAAAATACAAGGGCCTGACTCCATCTGAAGCCCTAGAGACTGCTAAACAAAGGCTCACAGCACTGGCTACCAGGCTAAGGAGATACACTAGAGAAGCAGAGGCCAAAAAAGTAAATGCCCTGTTCGCTAAAGAACCATCTAAGGTGTACTCCCAATTACAGTGCAACAACACAATAACAGCAGAGCCACCAGCAGCAGAAACTGAACAGTACTGGAAGAACCTATGGGAGAAAGAGAAGACTCATAACACCAGTGCAAAGTGGCTGCAGGACCTGAGAACAGAGCACAGCAATCTCCCAGAACAGAAACCAGTTACCATCACAGTAGAAGACATCCAGCAGCGGGTCAAGAACATGAAGAGCTGGACAGCACCTGGACCAGACATGATCCACACCTACTGGCTAAAGAAACTAACAGTAGTGCATGAACGCCTAGCAGCACAGATGAACCAGCTGCTGACAGCAGGCTCCCACCCAAACTGGCTAACACAAGGAAGGACAGTGCTGATCATGAAAGACCCCTGCAAGGGAACAGAACCATCCAACTACCAGCCAATAACCTGCCTCCCCACAACATGGAAAATCCTATCAGGTATCATAGCCGCCAAGCTACAGGACCATATGGGCCAGTACATGAGCACAGCTCAGAAGGGCATTGGGAACAACACCAGAGGCTCAAAACACCAGTTGCTCATAGATAGAGCAGTCACCCAAGACTCAAGGTCTAGACAGACCAATCTGAGCACAGCCTGGATTGACTACAGGAAAGCCTGCGACTCAATGCCACACACGTGGATCTGTGAATGTCTGCTGCTATACAAAGTCAATAGGATACTAAGGACCTTCCTCAAGAACTCAATGGGACTATGGAAGACAATACTGGAAATCAATTCAAGGCAGCTTGCACAAGTGGCCATCAAGTGCGGCATATACCAAGGTGATGCACTGTCTCCACTGCTGTTCTGCATAGGCTTAAACCCCCTCAGCCAGATAATTACAAGGACTGGATATGGGTATGGGTTTAGGAGTGGAACTACCATCAGCCACCTCTTCTACATGGATGACATCAAGCTGTATGCTAAGAATGAACGAGACATCGACTCACTAATCCACCTGACGCGGATTTACAGTGAGGATATCGGGATGTCATTTGGAGTGGAGAAGTGTGGCCGGATGGTAGTGAAGAGAGGGAAGGTAGTCAAGACTGATGGGGTGGAACTACCAGCGGGCCACATAGCAGACATACAGACCAGCTACAAGTACCTTGGCGTCTCACAGTCACATGGAAACCACAATGAGGAGGCAAGGAAGACAGCAACATCCAAGTATCATCAAAGGATAAGACAGGTCCTGAAGAGCCAGCTCAGTGGGAAAAACAAGATCCACGCCATTAACAGATACGCCCTGCCGGTTATCAGATACCCTGCTGGTATAGTGAGCTGGCCAAAGGAGGACATGGAGGCTGCCGATGTGAAGACCCGGAAGCTCCTCACAATGCACGGAGGTTTCCACCCCAAGTCCAACACCCAGAGACTGTATACCAGCAAGAAAGAAGGCGGGCGGGGCTTGGTGAGCGTCAAAGCCACTGTCCTGGACAAAACCCGAAGCATCCAGGAGTACATCAGTAAGATGGCCCCCAAAGATGAGCTGCTGAGAGAATGCCTGAGGCAGCAGCAGACATGGGAGGAAGACCAAGCAGAAGAAGTGCCATGGCAAGACAAGATTCTGCATGGGATGTACCATCGACAGATAGCTGAGGTGGCTGACATTGGGAAATCCTACCAGTGGCTGGAAAGGGCTGGACTAAAAGACAGCACTGAGGCACTGATCATAGCAGCACAGGAACAGGCACTGAGCACCAGATCCATTGAAGCAGGGGTCTACCATATTAGAGAGGACCCAAGGTGCAGACTGTGCAGAGAGACCTCAGAGACAGTCCAACACATAGTGGCAGGATGTAAGATGCAGGCAGGAACAGCATACACTGAACGGCACAACCAAGTGGCTGGTATTGTGTACAGGAACATCTGCACAGCGTATGGGCTAGATCCTCCCAAGACCAGATGGGAGATTCCACAGAAGGCTGTGGAGAATAGCAGGGCTAAGATTCTGTGGGACTTCCAGATCCAGACGGACAAGCAGGTACTGGCCAATCAACCAGACATCGTGGTAATAGATAAGGACCAGAAGACAGCGATAGTGATAGATATAGCAGTGCCAAGTGACAGCAACATCAGGAAGAAGGAATATGAGAAGCTGGAGAAGTACCAGGGCCTGAAAGAGGAACTAGAGAGGATGTGGAAAGTGAAGGCCAAAGTGGTCCCAGTGGTGGTAGGAGCACTCAGGGCTGTGACTCCTAAGCTGGGTGAGTGGCTCCAACAGATCCCAGGAACAACATCAGAGCTCTCTGTCCAGAAGAGTGCAGTGCTAGGATCAGCTAAGATACTGCGCAGAACCCTCAAACTCCCAGGCCTCTGGTAGAGGACCCGAGTTTGAGGAAGACACATACCACCCATAGGGGTGAGAGGGGATATAAATATATATATAGTAACTGTATGATTGTAGAAAATAAGAACTCTGAGAATTTTTTTCACTTTTGTTTAAAAAACAAAGATTAATTGGGTGGACAGCAATACTCCAGATGCCTAATCAAATAGTTTCTGTAGATTGCCCTAAGAAAGCCAGATTCCTTACTTCCTTTTAAACACTGATGACATGGATTATGTTTATTTACCTCTACCAAACCTACCTTACACAGATTTTGGTACATAAGTTTCTTTGGTCTTAGTAATACGATGAACTCTCTGGAGTTTCTAAAATGAATGTAGTCTCACTTTCTTCTCTTCTTTATGTTACTGAGAGATGGAGCCATGTGTAATTACTGTTATAATTGCTAAAACTGTTTACACACTGCATTATTTGTCAAATTTCATTCTACTTAAATATGGCTCTTTACAGATCCAATTCACCAAGCATCTATACAAAAAAAATTAAAAATTTAATTTTAATGCAAATGTGGCCTTTTCCCTATTCTACATGAATGCACATTCCTCAAACTCAGAAGCCTTGTTTTTAACAGTGTATCATTGAAATAACCAAGAAATGGCCTTGTTCTTATTGTTTCATGAGTCTGAGAGATCAAAATTCATTTTTCTCCTGTAAAATTACAAAGGTCAGCAGCACCTCACATAAATCTGTACAAAAACAACTGAAAACATTTTTACCTGAGTGTGCAAGAAGATTTCTATAATGTTGGGGTCTATTCTGCAATACAGAATGTTTGGATTAAGGTGACAGTGCAGCTTTTTGGGCAAGTGCATCAGCCTCAAGCCTTCAGCAATATATACTGAAGGCTCAGTGTGCCCCTCCACTCCTTTTTGTAATGTTTTAATGTGTATTTTGTTGTTTGTGTTGGGTCAAGTCATGCTCTACTTTTTCTATTAACTCAAATGGAGTTTTGACAGGTTTTCACTACTAGGCACATTCTGAGGCTTCAGCACAGTGTACTGCTAGAATATATTTCAAGATACAGACAATTCAATTTAACGACTAAAAGGCTTTATGATCTATCTAGACATTGTGGAATGGTTTTGTGTACGGTTATACATGGAAGACCATACTGGCCTTTTTTTTTTTTTTTTTTTTTTTTTAAGATTTTTACAGTACATACTGCTTAAAGGTATACATTATTGGAAAGGTCCTTATTTTTTTTCCTTTTTATTAATACACTACAAAACCAGAAAAATAAAATCTAAATGCACAGAAAAAAAAATTTTAAAAAAAACCCCTAAATTAAAATAATGTATAGGGAAATAAAGAACTGAATAAACAATAGACTGCAAACAGCGTATTTGGAAAATTTAGCATAAACTCCTTTTCACTGATGATTGAGTTGCATCATTTGTTCACTGTTCAAAATTATTTCATGAATGCTTTCTGCCAACAAATGTTTCCCTTAAAAATTGTCCACAAACTGCTTTATATGAGTATTGCTTTGAGTAGTCAATATTCTAGATTCAATGTTCAAGTTCTTTTGAATGGAGACATAGGTCACATGATATACTTTTTATTTCCTGATTAGGCAAATATATGGTAACTCTTAGAATAAGATTTCCAATGTAAATACTTATGATTATGAGTTTGAACTTAATGTTGTGGAACATTAATAGAAAACATTCAGTTCAAATTCACTGTTTTGGCAAGCATCCTGCCAGTATACTTATTTGCTAGGATATCTTCACGCACAGAATACATATACTGTCAAAACAAATTTTAAAAAATTTAAAAATGGAATGAATATTTGTGAATAAAGGGCTATATTGTCCTCAGTCTATGTACATGGCTTGCATTGACATGTATAACCCTAAGTGTCTGTTTTAATACCTAAAGATGAATACAGTACAACTTAGAGTTGAGAATGGATCTTATCTTTTACTTTATATCTAAGGTTTTTACAGAGCACTAATTAATCTATGTGCTGATTATATATGTCTGTGTTTGGGTCTTCAAATATCTAGTGATCTACCATTCCAAATAGATTCTGAGATGAAGGCTTGGTAGAATGCATTCAGCATACCAGATTCTGAATTTACTTGTATTTAGAGTAAGTCAGAAGTTAACATTTATGGAAACATGAGGGAAAAGGGCATATGGATCCTTTAATGTAAACTCCCAACACACTAACTTGATGTAAAGTACATGTTCCTGTTGGAGCTGGCTAGAAAATTGAAATTCATTCCTGGAGGGTGGGGCGGGAAATGCAATTTTTTACATTTGTTGTGTCCCAAATTGGGACAAAAAGTCAAAAATGTGAATTTTTTCTCATGGGAATGGATTTTCAGAGACGCTACATTTCCAGAGAACTGAAACGGATGTTTCTTCTTCGAGTGCTTGCTCATATCCATTCCAGTTAGGTGTGCGCGCGCCGTGTGCACGCTCGTCGGAGACTTTTTACCTTAGCAACACTCGGTGGGCCAGCAGGTCGCCCCCTGGAGTGGCGCCGGCATGGCGCCTGATATATACCCCTGCTGGTCCGCCCGCTCCTCAGTTCCTTCTTACTGCCTGTGTCGGTCGTTGGAACTGTGGAGCACGCCTAGCCGTTCTCCACCTCCCTAGCGTTTCACTCTTCTGTAGTCTAGTGTATATAGTTCAGTTATTATAGTGTTAGTTGTAGTTATAAAGTTAAGTAAGTATAGTTGTAAATAGTTATACTGAGGATCGGGGGTTCGCCCCTTTTTCGTCCCCGCGGTGCCGGGGCCCATGCCCGGTTCACCCGGCTTTAAGCCTTGTGTGGTCTGTCATCGGCGATGCCAACAGGAGACCCACACGACTCCTGTCTGAGGTGCCTAGGCGAGTCCCACCTTGTGGACAAGTGTCGGATCTGCAAGGCGTTCAAGCCCCGAACTAAGAAGGAGCAGGACAGTCGCCTGAAGCAGATCCTGATGGAGGCAGCGCTGACTCCCCCACCGTCGGCACCGACTCCGGCACCGGGACCAAGTGTCGCCTCTGCTCCGGACCGCCCGGCGCCGGCGAGGGCTCCAACTTCCCGCTCGGCACCGGCCCGGCACCCTAGCCGGCACCGCTCCCTCTCCCCGAGGAGCAAAAAGCACAGGGCTCCTGTGGTGCCTGCAACTGCACCACAGTCAGAGCGTGCCTCGAAATCTGACCGCCCGGCACCGTCATCTGCCGCGGCACCAAGCATCGCCGCACCGTCGACTCCGGCCCCTCAGAGACCGTTGAGTCTGGTGCCATTCAGCTCCCCGGTGAGGACAGGGGTCGAGCTCGTCGCGTTCTCCACGCCGGAGACCTTCTCAGCGGCATGCGACATCATCGCATTGACAGAGCCCGAGCTGCCCCAACCCCCGGCACCGCCAGTGCAGGTTATACAATCGCTGGGCAAGCCCGCCATGGTACGGCCGCATTTGCCAGGCACTACCGAGCAGCGGTCCCGATCTAAATTGAGGGACCACTCACAGCATCGCCGCTCGAGATCTAAACGCCGCTCGCAGTCCTGGGACCGCTACCTGCGACACCGGTTGTACTCGCGGCACCGTTCGAGATCCCGGTCGCCGTCGTACTACTCTCGGCACCGGTCTAGATCACGGCACCAACGTTCATACCGCAGCCGATCCCGGCACGGCAGTGGACGGCACCGGTCGACCTCCCGGCACCGAGCCGGTAGCACGTCCCGGTCTAGATCACGGTACCGCCATGACTCTCGGTACCGTTCACTGGCACCGCGCAGCGACGTCGGGATGCGCAAAGGCCTGCCACAGTCATCGGCGGCTCCTCCCTGGCCTTCGAGGCACTCGTCCACTTTGTCCCATATGGACAGCGCCTCTTACGGGGGTTCAGATGTGCATGCCCGCACGGACCAGGGTCCACCTCAATGGTCCTTTTGGACACCCTGGGCATACCACCAAGCCCAGGGCGAACCTTCGGGACAAGCTCGCTCCAACCCATCGGAGCGTCGTGCACCAGAGGCCACAATCAGTCGCCCCCCCCCCCCAGGTACAGAGGAAGACCCCACGGATACCATGGGGCAGCAGGATTCCCGGGAAACGGAGGCCCCTCTGGACGAGGCTTCAGTGCAAGAACCGCTTCTCCCTGGGGTGTCTTCGTCCTCGTCCCCGGATGAGGCGGTAGCGGGCACGTCTTCATCAGGGCCCCCGCCGATCGATCTCCGGGCACATCAGGACCTGTTGAGGCGAGTGGCCCAAAACATAAACCTTCCTGTAGAGGAAGTCCCGGAAGTAGAGGACCCGGTAGTAAGCATCCTCTCGGCGGAGGCACCGACCAGGGTAGCCCTCCCCTTCATTAAGTCGATCCAGGCAAAGGCGGACACCATCTGGCAGTCTCCGGCCTCCATTCCACCCACTGCCCGCGGCGTGGAAAGGAAGTATATGGTACCATCCAAGGGGTATGAGTACCTCTACGTACACCCCGCTCCCTGCTCCTTGGTGGTACAGTCAGTCAATGACCGGGAACGCCACGGCCAACAGGCTCCTGCTCCAAAATCCAGGGAAGCCAGGCGCATGGACTGGCTGGGACGTAAAATTTATTCTGCTGGAGGCCTTCAGCTCCGTGTGGTGAACCAGCAGGCCCTCCTGAGCCGTTACAGCCACAACACCTGGGAGGCTGTCGGCAAATTTGCAGAGCTGCTCCCTCAGGACTCACGACAGGAATTTTCATCTCTCCTGGAAGAGGGCAGGAGGGTCGCCAGAACCTCGCTACAGGCGTCCTTAGATGCCGCAGATTCAGCAGCGAGACTCTGGCGTCGGGTGTAGCCATGCGCCGTATATCGTGGCTGCAGTCTTCCGGACTACCGCCGGAGCTGCAATGCACGATCCAGGACCTGCCATTCGACCAGCAGGGCCTCTTCTCTGAAAAGACGGATCCCAGGCTACAGAGCCTAAAGGATAACCGGGTCATCATGCGTTCTCTGGGAATGCACACGCCCCAGACTCAGAGAAGGCCATTCCGCCCCTACCATCAGCGCACTTACCCCCCCTTTGCCCCAGACAAGACTTAAACCGGAGGCGAGGCCGGCCAAATCGCAGACGACAGTCAGGTCCTCAAAGGGGTAACACTTCCGGGTCCGAAAAGCCACCGCAGGGACCCAAGGCGAACTTTTGAAGGTGCGCCCGAGAGCAGCGTACCAATCCCCTCTCTGGATCCACTCCATTTCCTCAACCGCCTCCGCCACTTCCTACCGTCATGGTCCCAGCTGACTTCGGATCGTTGGGTCCTGAGCATGATGCAGTTTGGTTACCATCTTCAGTTTGTTTCTTCACCCCCCTCCCATCCTCCCTCCTTGTCCCTCTTCAGGGACCCCTCTCACGAGCAACTTATCGTCCAGGAGGTTCACAAGCTCCTGTCCATTGGGGCTATAGAGGAGCTGCCAAGGGAGCTAAGGGGCAAGGGGTTTTATTCCCGGTACTTCTTAATCCCCAAGTCAAAAGGGGGCCTACGACCCATCCTGGACCTGCGAGGCCTGAACAAATTCATCAAAAAGTTCAAGTTCCGCATGGTAACATTAGGAACCATCATTCCTTCCCTGGATTCTGGAGATTGGTATGCCGCTCTCGACATGAAGGATGCGTACTTCCATATTGCGATCTTCCCCCCGCACAGACGATATCTCCGCTTTCTGGTGAATCAGGACCACTACCAGTTCACGGTCCTCCCCTTTGGGCTCTCCTTGGCCTCCCGGGTATTCACCAAATGTATGGCGGTCGTCGCTGCTGCCCTGCGACATCGTCGTATCCATGTCTTCCCTTACCTCGACGACTGGCTCATCCGAGGCACGTCGGAAGAGCAGGTGACCAGACACATCGCCATCATCACGGAGCTGTTTGCGAGCCTAGGCCTGACCATCAGTCCGGACAAGTCCACTCTGGTGCCTACGCGGAGCATAGAATTCATAGGGGCAGTGCTGGACTCCAGCCTCGCGACGGCCAGCCTCCCCCGGCACCCATTCCAAGCCATAGTGTCCATGTTCACAAGCCTGCGGGCCTTCCCCACCACATCTGCTCGAATGTGCCTCGCTCTCCTGGGGCACATGGCCGCATGCACCTTCGTCACCAGACACGCAAGACTCCACATGCGACCATTGCAGACCTGGCTCGCGTCGGTCTATCGACCATGCAGGGATGCCATAGACACAATCGTAACGATTCCACCGAATGTTCTAGGCTCCCTAGGCTGGTGGACAGTGCCCTCCCAAGTGTGTGCGGGCCTACTGTTTCACGCCCCACAGCCATCAGCGTCCCTGACAACGAACGCATCATCGCTGGGCTGGGGGGCGCACCTGGGGACCCTGCGTACACAGGGCCTGTGGTCACAGAGAGAGTTGACTCTTCACATCAATGTGTGGGAGCTATGGGCCGTTCGCCTAGCATGCCAGACATTCCAACGCCATTTGCACGGTCGTTGTGTTGCGGTATTCACGGACAACACAACGGCCATGTATTACATGAACAAGCAGGGCGGGACCCAGTCCTCCCCGCTGTGTCAGGAAGCAATACATCTGTGGGACTTTTGCATAGCCCACTCTATTCATCTAGTGGCCTCCTTTCTCCCGGGAGTGCGGAACACCCTGGCGGATCACCTGAGCAGATCCTTCCTGTCCCACGAATGGTCCATCCGTCCGGACGTCCTCTATGTCATTTTCCAGAGGTGGGGGTTTCCCCAGATAGACCTGTTCGCCTCCAGATCGAACAGGAAATGCCAGGTGTTCTGCTCTCTGCAGGGTCGCTCCCCGGGCTCCCTGTCGGACGCGTTTCTCATACCGTGGACGGGTTGCCTTTGCTACGCCTTCCCACCCTTCCCTCTCGTCCATCGAGTCCTGATCAAGGTCCGGAGAGACAAGGCCCGCCTCATCCTGATCGCTCCGGCGTGGCCCCGGCAGCCTTGGTACACCATGCTGCTCGATCTGTCCCTGGCGAATCCGATTGCCCTACCTCTTTGGCTGGAACTGATCACGCAGGACTTCGGCAGGATGCACCATCCGGATCTACAGTCCCTCCATCTGTCTGCATGGCTCCTGGCTGGTTAAGCCAATCCGAGTTGCGCTGTTCTGATGCAGTACAACAAGTGTTGTTGGGCAGCAGGAAGCCTTCCACGCGTACAACCTACCTAGCAAAATGGAAACGCTTCTGCTGCTGGTGCAGTCAGCACAGCCACGATCCACTCACTGTACTAGTCCCCACCATCTTGGACTATGTGTGGTCTCTCAAGCAGCACGGCTTGGCGATCTCCTCCCTACGCCTCCACCTCGCGGCTATATCCACCTTCCACCCAGGCGAGGCTGGCAAGTCCGTCTTTTCTCACCCAATGGTGTCAAGATTTATCAAGGGCCTGGAGCGGCTCTACCCCCAGATCAAACGGCCTACCCCTACTTGGGACCTGAACCTGGTTCTAACCAGGCTCATGGCGCCCCCCTTCGAGCCCTTAGCCACATGCTCGCTGCTGTACCTATCCTGGAAGGTGGCCTTCCTAGTTGCTATTACATTGGCCCGGTGAGTCTCGGAGCTTCGGGCTCTGACCGTGGACCCTCCGTACACGGTGTTCCATAAGGACAAGGTACAGCTGCGACCGCACCCGGCGTTCCTCCCTAAGGTCGTTTCCGCCTTCCATATTAACCAAGACGTCTTCCTGCCGGTCTTTTACCCAAAGCCGCATTCATCCCGAAGAGAGCAACAGCTCCACTCCTTGGAAGTCCGAAGAGCTCTCGTGTTCTACATTGAGAGAACAAAACCCTTCCGGCGTTCACCACAATTGTTTGTGGCAGTAGCAGAATGCATGAGAGGCATGGCAATCTCCTCCCAGCGTATCGCATCCTGGGTCACGTCCTGCATCAGGACATGTTACGACTTGGCCAGTGTGCCAACGGGACCCCTGACCGCCCATTCTACCAGGGCTCAGGCTTCCTCGGCCGCGTTTTTGGCTCATGTCCCCATACAGGAAATCTGCCGTGCGGCCACATGGTCTTCTGTGCACACCTTCGCATCACACTATGCACTGGTACAGCAAGCTAGAGACGATGCCGCTTTTGGCGCAGCGGTTTTGCAGTCCGCAACGTCTCACTCCGACCCCACCGCCTAGGTAAGGCTTGGGAATCACCTAACTGGAATGGATATGAGCAAGCACTCGAAGAAGAAAAGACGGTTACTCACCTTTGTAACTGTTGTTCTTCGAGATGTGTTGCTCATATCCATTCCACACCCGCCCTCCTTCCCCACTGTCGGAGTAGCCGGCAAGAAGGAACTGAGGAGCGGGCGGGCCAGCAGGGGTATATATCAGGCGCCATGCCGGCGCCACTCCAGGGGGCGACCTGCTGGCCCACCAAGTGTTGCTAGGGTAAAAAGTCTCCGAGGAGCGTGCACGCGGCGCACGCACACCTAACTGGAATGGATATGGCAACACATCTCGAAGAACAACAGTTACAAAGGTGAGTAACAGTCTTTTTCAGTTTCCCTGCTGTCCACCTGGAAGGAGCTTGTCAATTTCACTTTCTCCCTGCAAGTAGAAAGTAAAATTAAGAGGCGGCTTCCAGGCAGGCTGCCAGAGATTTAAATATTCAGCACCCTTTTACCTCTTCCACCCGCAACCGCTGGGCTGCTGGAGAGGCCTCTGGCATATGGTGAAGACAGAGAGGCAAAACGCTTAGCTTCTCTGCTTTCTCCCCAGCCTGCTTACAGCTCCTGGCTGCCTGTCTAGAAGGTTCTCATCAATTCTGCTTTGTCCCTGCAAGCAGAAAGTGGAATTAACAAAAGCCGGTCAGGTGGGCAACTGTCATTTCAAAATGATTTTTTTTTTTCAATCTTGAAATCTTCCCACGGAAAAGTTTGATTTTTCTCACAGGCCATTTTCTGTCAGAAAATTTCTGACCACCTCTAGTTGCTGCCTCTTTATTAATAAAAAAAAATTGTTTTTATTTACATTTTACCTGATGAAATCATACTTTTATCTAATTTATTTGGACAAGGACAGGAAGGGGAAATTTAGTATTTCTTTTTAAGATTGCATTTTTAAATAAGGTTCTTTACAGTTTAACAAAGACAGTGTTGGACAAACTTCATTCTGACAGAGAATATTATCATTTACTTTTTAATTTCACACTCAAAGATTCTATAATGGGGGACTGTGTAGGTTTTTAAGTTTTCAGTCATACCAAATGGATTTTTAGTATTTAAAATATCTGTTTACTTACGTACAGTAAATGCCCAGAAATGAGGCCTCTGAAATGCAAATGAAGAGCTACAAGACTTGTTTCTGCTTGGGAAAATTCAGTACTGTCATAAACAGATAGCTAAGGGTTAATGTCTCTTTCACCTGAAACACCTGACCAGAAAACCAATCAGGAAACCGGATTTTTTCAACTTTGGGGGGAGGGAAGTGTGTGTCTGAGTCTTTTGTCTGTCTGCCTGTTTCCTCTGAGCTTTGGAGAAGTAGTTCTATTTTCTAGTCTTCTGTTTCTAAGTGTAAGGACAAAGAGATCAGATAGTAAGTTCTATGGTTTCTTTTCTTTGATATTTGCATGAATATAAGTGCTGGAGTGCTTTGATTTGTATTCTTTTTGAATAAGGCTGTTTATTCAATATTCTTTTAAGCAATTGACCCTGTGTTGTATCATCTTAATACAGAGAGAACATTTGTATTTTTCTTTCTTTTTATATAAAGCTTTCTTTTAAGACCTGTTGGAGTTTTTCTTTACTTCAGGGAAATTGAGTCTGTACTCACCAGGGAATTGGTGGGAGGAAGAAATCAGGGGAGGTCTGTGTGTGTTGAATTGGCTAGCCTGATTTTGCATTCCCTCTGGGGAATAGGAAAGTCCTTTTTGTTCCCAGGACTGGGGAACGGAGAGGGGGAATCACTCTGTGTAGTTTCACAGAGCTTGTGTCTGTGTATCTCTCCAGGAGCACCTGGAGGGGGGAAGGGAAACAGGATTATTTCCCTTTGTTGTGAGACTCAAGGGATTTGGGTCTTGGATCCCCAGGGAAGGTTTTTCAGGGGGACCAGAGTGCCCCAAAACACTCTAATTTTTTGGGTGGTGGCAGCAGTACCAGGTCCAAGCTGGTAACTAAGCTTGGAGGTTTTCATGCTAACCCCCATATTTTGGACGCTAAGGTCCAAAATCTGGGAATAAGGTTATGTCATGGTGTAGCAGCGATGGGATCTAGACAGAATCCAGAAGCCAGTAGGAATATTATATTTTTCTTTTCTCTGCTAAGAGCTTTTTAGCAGAGAGAAACAGTTTGGTTTTAAAAGGGAACCAGAGAGAATTTTTTTTCTGCTCTCTCTAGCAGTTTGTGGTTTGCATGTTAAGCGAGAAGACTGTTGAGGGTCTTTTGTCATGCAATAGCCCTCCCATTAGGTGGCAAGTACCAGCACTTATATGCATGCAAATAAAGTGGTTTTTCTGGTTTCCCTTAATTGAACATTAGCTAGAGAGAGAAAAGGAAAAAAGCACTGTTGCTAGGCAGACTTCAGGAGGCAACAGAGCCTGCAGTGCAGAAGATAAACACCGGAGGGCAACCCAACACAAGAAAGCAGGAATCATGACTTCTAAGGCAAAAATGGAGGCCGAAGACCAAATCAAAGAAGCTGAACACAGGCGACAACTAGAAATAAAACAAAAAGAGATGGAGCTGAAAGAAAAGGAAGAAAGCATCAAACAGGCAGCCCAAGAGGCAGCACACAAAAGAAAACTAGAAGAAGAAGAGGTGGCCTACCGAAGGAAACAAGCAGAAGATGAGTTGGCCCACAGAAGGAAGCAAGAAGAAGAAGAGGCGGCCCACCGCCGAGACATGGAAAAACAACAAAAAGAAATGGAAAAACAACAAAAAGAAAATGAAGAGAAGGAAAAGCAGAGAAAACATGAACTGGAGTTGGCAAAAGCTGGGCTGCATGTGCCAGCCAACCCTAACAACCCGGCGCCCATTATTGCTCCACAGCACAGGAAATTTCCCACCTACAAGGCAGGTGATGACACCGAGGCCTTCCTGGAAAATTTTGAAAGAGCCTGTCTTGGGTACAGCATCCCCGAAGACCAGTACATGGTAGAATTAAGGCCACACCTCAGTGGACCTTTAGCAGAGGTGGCAGCTGAAATGCCCAAGCCGCAAATGAATGACTATAAACTTTTTCAAACCAAGGCCAGATACCGGATGGGGATAACCCCAGATCATGCCCGTCGGCGCTTCAGAACCCAAAAGTGGAAACCAGAGGTGTCATTTCCCAAACACGCCTACTACATTGCAAAAAACTATGAGGCCTGGTTAACAGGAAACAACATTCAAACCTTGGAAGAAGTGAACCTCCTCATACAAATGGAGCAGTTCTTGGATGGTGTTCCTGAAGACATCACATGGTACATACAAGATAGAAATCCCAAAACTATCGCTGAGGCGGGGGAGATTGGAGCCAAATGGATGGAACTGGCAGAAAGCAAAAAAGCTACTGTCAAGGGGAACGATTACCCCAGGGGGCACACAGACCATAAACCCTACAACCGAGGACAGCCAAAGACCCTACATACCACCCAAGTAAAGCCACAGATACCCTACTCTTCAGCCTCACCAGTCTCCAGTAACTCACCTCGGCCCAGTGACCCATCAGATGGAAGATGCTTTAAGTGTAATGAACTGGGACATATCAAGGCCAACTGTCCCAAGAACACCATGCGAGTGCAATTCATTACACCACCATCACACCAAAGATCCCCAGGCCCAGATGCCTCTCAAATACCCTTGGAGCGAAGGGAAAATTTGAGAGTGGGCGGAAAGAAGGTTACTGCGTGGAGAGACACGGGGGCACAAGTGTCAGCTATCCACCAATCCTTCGTTGACCCCAAATTCATCAACCCAAAGGCCAAAGTTACAATTTACCCCTTCATGTCACAAGCTGTAGACTTGCCTACAGCTCAACTGCCTGTCCAGTACAAAGGCTGGTCAGGAATGTGGACTTTTGCAGTCTATGACAATTATCCTATCCCCATGCTACTGGGGGAAGACTTGGCCAACCAGGTGAGGCGGGCCAAGAGAGTGGGAATGGTTACCCGTAGCCAAACCAGACAAGCTTCCAGACCCATTCCTGTTCCTGAGCCGTCCACAGAGGCCCCGTCTGTGTTACCAGAGACCCAGACAGAGGTAGTGGATCCAGATTCCATGCCAACCACTGAAACAGCCACAGCATCTCCAGTCCCAGGCCCGGAACTGGAACAGCAACCAGCAAGTGCAACCACATCTTCAAACTCAACGCCAGAGGGCGCCAGCGAGCCAGAACTGGCAGAAGCAACAGACAGCCATACCCAAAAGGCTCAGCCAGAGCCTGAAATACCCTCAGGTGCACCAGCGGAGAGCGGTTCACCAGCAACGGAAACAACCCCATCACCTACATTGCTTCCAGAGGGACCAAGCCCAAGTCCACAGTCTGAGAAAGAACTGGTGACCCCAGCCTCAAGGGAACAGTTCCAGACTGAGCAGGAAGCAGATGACAGCCTTCAGAAAGCTTGGGCGGCGGCACGGAGCGCCCCACCGCCTCTCAGCTCTTCTAATCGATCCCGGTTTGTTATAGACCAAGGACTTTTATACAAGGAAATTCTTTCTGGTGGACACCGGGAAGAATGGCAGCCGCAAAAACAGTTGGTGGTTCCAACTAAGTACCGGGGGAAGCTCTTAAGCTTAGCCCATGATCATCCCAGTGGCCATGCTGGGGTGAACAGAACCAAGGACCGGTTGGGGAAGTCCTTCCACTGGGAGGGGATGGGCAAGGACGTTGCCAAGTATGTCCGGTCTTGTGAGGTATGCCAAAGAGTGGGAAAGCCTCAAGACCAGGTCAAGGCCCCTCTCCAGCCACTCCCCATAATTGAGGTCCCATTTCAGCGAGTAGCTGTGGATATTCTGGGCCCTTTCCCAAAAAAGACGCCCAGAGGAAAGCAGTACGTACTGACTTTAGTGGACTTTGCTACCCGATGGCCAGAAGCAGTAGCTCTAGGCAACACCAGAGCTAACACTGTGTGCCTGGCCCTAACAGACATCTTTGCCAGGGTAGGTTGGCCCTCTGACATCCTTACAGATTCAGGGTCTAATTTCCTGGCAGGGACCATGGAAAAACTGTGGGAAACTCATGGGGTGAATCACTTGGTTGCCATCCCGTACCACCATCAAACCAATGGCCTGGTGGAAAGGTTCAATGGAACTTTGGGGGCCATGATAAGAAAATTCATCAACGAATTCTCCAATAATTGGGACCTAGTGTTGCAGCAGTTGCTGTTTGCCTACAGGGCTGTACCACATCCCAGTTTAGGGTTTTCACCATTTGAACTTGTGTATGGTCACGAGGTTAAGGGGCCATTACAGTTGGTGAAGCAGCAATGGGAGGGGTTTACGCCTTCTCCAGGAACTAACATTCTGGACTTTGTAAGCAACCTACAAAGCACCCTCCGACACTCTTTAGCCCTTGCTAGAGAGAACCTAAAGGATGCTCAAGAAGAGCAAAAGGCCTGGTATGACAGACATGCCAGAGAACGTTCCTTCAAGGTAGGAGACCAGGTTATGGTCTTGAAGGCGCAACAGGCCCATAAGATGGAAGCATCATGGGAAGGGCCATTCACGGTCCAAGAGCGCCTGGGAGCTGTAAACTACCTCATAGCATTTCCCAATTCCTCCCTAAAGCCTAAAGTGTACCATGTTAATTCTCTCAAGCCTTTCTATTCCAGAGACTTACAGGTTTGTCAGTTTACAGTCCAGGGAGATGATGCTGAGTGGCCTGACGGTGTCTACTACGACGGAAAAAAAGACGGTGGCGTGGAAGAGGTGAACCTCTCAACCACCCTGAAACGTCTGCAGCGGCAACAAATCAAGGAGCTGTGCACTAGCTTCGCCCCATTGTTCTCAGCCACCCCAGGACGGACTGAACAGGCATACCACTCCATTGATACAGGTAATGCTCACCCAATCAGAACCCCACCCTACCGAGTGTCTCCTCATGCCCAAGCTGCTATAGAACGGGAGATCCAGAACATGCTACAGATGGGTATAATCCGCCCATCTACCAGTGCATGGGCATCTCCAGTGGTTCTGGTACCCAAACCAGATGGGGAAATACGCTTCTGCGTGGACTACCGTAAGCTAAATGCTGTAACTCGTCCGGACAACTATCCAATGCCACGTACTGATGAGCTATTGGAAAAGTTGGGACGTGCCCAGTTCATCTCTACCATAGACTTAACCAAGGGGTACTGGCAAGTACCGCTAGATGAACCTGCCAAGGAGAGGTCAGCATTCGTCACCCATACGGGGGTGTATGAATTCAATGTCCTTCCTTTCGGCCTTCGAAATGCACCCGCCACCTTCCAGAGGCTGGTAGACGGTCTACTAGCTGGACTGGGAGAATTTGCAGTTGCCTACCTCGATGATGTGGCCATTTTTTCAGACTCCTGGCCCGAACACCTACTCCACCTGGAAAAGGTCTTTGAGCGCATCAGGCAGGCAGGACTAACTGTTAAGGCCAAAAAGTGTCAAATAGGCCAAAACAGAGTGACTTACCTGGGGCACCAGGTGGGTCGAGGAACCATAAACCCCCTACAGGCCAAGGTGAATGCTATCCAAAAGTGGCCTGTCCCAAGGTCAAAGAAACAGGTCCAATCCTTCTTAGGCTTGGCCGGATACTACAGGCGATTTGTACCACACTACAGCCAAATCGCTGCCCCATTGACCGACCTGACCAAAAAGACCCAGCCAAATGCAGTTAAGTGGACTAATGAGTGTCAAAAGGCCTTTACCCAACTTAAGGCAACGCTCATGTCTGACCCTGTACTCAGGGCCCCGGATTTTGACAAACCATTCCTAGTAACCACAGATGCATCTGAGCGTGGTATAGGAGCAGTGCTCATGCAGGAAGCAACAGATCACAACTTCCATCCTGTCGTGTTTCTCAGCAACAAACTGTCTGAGAGGGAAAGTCACTGGTCAGTCAGTGAAAAGGAATGCTATGCCATTGTGTACGCCCTGGAAAAGCTACGCCCATATGTTTGGGGACGGCGGTTCCAACTACAAACTGACCATGCTGCACTAAAGTGGCTTCATACTGCCAAGGGGAACAACAAGAAACTTCTTCGTTGGAGTTTAGCTCTCCAAGATTTTGATTTTAAAATTCAACACATCACAGGAGCTTCTAACAAAGTTGCTGATGCACTCTCCCGTGACAGTTTCCCAGAATCCAGTAGTTAAAAAGTGTTCTTAAAATGTAAAAGTCTGTTAGTTATATACTTAGTAGTATATGTAAAGGTGCATGTGTTGTATTAATCTGTTTATTTTCAAGTTCTAGAAGGAAATTGCCGCCAGTGAGCTTCCCCACTGTCTGCAATTTGGGGGGCGTGTCATAAACAGATAGCTAAGGGTTAATGTCTCTTTCACCTGAAACACCTGACCAGAAAACCAATCAGGAAACCGGATTTTTTCAACTTTGGGGGGAGGGAAGTGTGTGTCTGAGTCTTTTGTCTGTCTGCCTGTTTCCTCTGAGCTTTGGAGAAGTAGTTCTATTTTCTAGTCTTCTGTTTCTAAGTGTAAGGACAAAGAGATCAGATAGTAAGTTCTATGGTTTCTTTTCTTTGGTATTTGCATGAATATAAGTGCTGGAGTGCTTTGATTTGTATTCTTTTTGAATAAGGCTGTTTATTCAATATTCTTTTAAGCAATTGACCCTGTGTTGTATCATCTTAATACAGAGAGAACATTTGTATTTTTCTTTCTTTTTTATATAAAGCTTTCTTTTAAGACCTGTTGGAGTTTTTCTTTACTTCAGGGAAATTGAGTCTGTACTCACCAGGGAATTGGTGGGAGGAAGAAATCAGGGGAGGTCTGTGTGTGTTGAATTGGCTAGCCTGATTTTGCATTCCCTCTGGGGAATAGGAAAGTCCTTTTTGTTCCCAGGACTGGGGAACGGAGAGGGGGAATCACTCTGTGTAGTTTCACAGAGCTTGTGTCTGTGTATCTCTCCAGGAGCACCTGGAGGGGGGAAGGGAAACAGGATTATTTCCCTTTGTTGTGAGACTCAAGGGATTTGGGTCTTGGGGTCCCCAGGGAAGGTTTTTCAGGGGGACCAGAGTGCCCCAAAACACTCTAATTTTTTGGGTGGTGGCAGCAGTACCAGGTCCAAGCTGGTAACTAAGCTTGGAGGTTTTCATGCTAACCCCCATATTTTGGACGCTAAGGTCCAAAATCTGGGAATAAGGTTATGTCAAGTACTATTCTTACAAATGAGAGAAATAATAGCTTCTATAGAAGCTAATAAGATCATAAATGGTGTGTAATGCAATGGTGCATGGTGCACATCGTGGAAAGTATGCATTATCTGCCTTGTGCACCATCAAGCAATTCCTGAATGTACAGACAGATAAGAGATCAGAATGAGCACAACACTTTGTGAATAAGCAGATATAGAATTTCCAGAATATTTGTACAGCTCTAAATCAGAAATACATGCTGTGAAAGTTCAGATAGTTTGCCATGAGAATTAAGATAAAAATGATTGGTGCCATATCTTTTCCGAAGTACAATTTTTTATAAAACAGGAAAAGCATTTTGTTTTCATGACCTCAAGCTCTTTTCAACTCTTTTTTTTTATCTGCTACCAAAGAGAGGGTTATAGCAACAAATACACTGTTTAGAGTTGTTAGCAATGACTGTTATTTATTAATTCTGTACCAGCACCACCAAAGAACCCAGTTAGAGATCAGGATTCCTTTGTACTAGGCACTATACAGGCAAACAACACAAGGATGATTGCGGCCCCAGAGAGCTCAGAATCCAGGAATTAGACTGTTAGTCACTGAGACAAATTCTGCCTACAGTTCAGTGGGCCAGCATATTCAGCACAGAGCTTAGCCCATTAAGTACAATTCTAAACTTGCATTTTAAAGATTGTTCATATATATGTAAATGCTACAAACAAAAGCCACTTATTAGAATTACAATGAAGACTCAACAGCTGATGCATTGAGTGTTGAGTCACTTCAGAGAGCCTGAAATCAAGTAATATGTAATAAAATTAAATACAAATAGGCTAGGATGTAGTGATGTTTTAAAGTCAAGATTAGCAAAGTGCTTTAGAAAGTGATTCCCACTGAAGAAAAATAAGTCTCCCTTTCACCCTGCCTCTTTTAGCCTCACTAATGCACAGAATTCTGTTTTGAAGTAGCTAATTCAAAATCTGCTTCTATAGATTGGAGAGTTAAGTGCTTAAAAGCTTCTAACTATATCTCATCCCATGTTAGTAGTCCCTGCAAATATATCATGAGATTTTTCCTAATTAACACAAAGAACTCTGTACATAGAAGAGCCTTCGGTATCAGATAGAGTGGCCTATATTCTGTTTCTGTTATTTGTGCTTCTCTCTCTCTCTTCACTGGAAGGTGATTGGGCTTTGACATGAATTGTTGTCATGTTCCACCATCTTTCTCTCTTCTTGTCATGCTTTAAAGTCTTCCATCAATGCACATATTATTCCTTTTCGGGAAGCTATAAAACAGGTTGCAAGACCTGTATGATACTTATCTGTCTTCAGGGACTGGCTAGTATGAGAGGTGATAAGAGTAAAAGCCTTTCACTTTAAAACATGGATACATGTAGGTACAAACACTGGAGAGAGGAAGGGACAGATGCTTGTCCTTTGTAACTTTTTTAATCACTGGGGATGTCTTTATCAAAATATTCCCTTTCCTCTAGCTGTACCACAAAGACCAGCTTCCGTCTGCTGATGGAGAAAGGGGGTATGCAGGGAATATGAATGGGATTCATATTTAGGAATTGTCCACTACCCACAGCTGCATTTCATTTTTTTCTACATCAACAACAATTTTTATTTCCTATCTCTGTTGCTTTATTCATGCAGTTGTATCTACGGAGATAGAAAGTGCATACTAATGCCAACGCTTGAGAGCTGTTCTTTTTCTGCGGGTTGTCTCCTAAGCCTTCAGCTTCTTAGTTTCAGCTTGGCTCACATGCTTTATAAAGACTTCCAGGAAAATCAGGGTGTGCAGGGGTATGTGCAAGGAGGGACACGGGCCCCCCCAATAATAGTCAGGGGCACAGAACTCCTCCAGCCCCAGACCTGTGAGGCGAGGGAAAGAAGAGCGAGCTCCTGCCCAGGGTGGGGGGAAGGAAGAGAGAGCTCCTCCAGGGCTGGAGTTGGGGGGGGGGGAGCACAGAACATGCCCCCTACCCAAAAAAGGGGTCAAAGTTAAATTTCTCTGCACACCTCTGAGGGTATGATTCTACTTGAAATGAATAGACAACATTATTTCAGAAGAGAGCAGAAGTTAGCCCACTGAGAAAAGCTCAGTAACCATTTTTTTCACGTTGGGCTATACACTTGTACTATACACATGGAATTGTGTCCCAGTAAGAACTGAATGAAAACGGAATGTCCAATTCTAGAACCCTTACTGATGTCAAGTATCACTTAGGCCTGTTGTCCAATGGACTTCAGTGGGACTGTTGGTGCAAGTAATTGCTGTTCACCATGGGAAGAGGTTATAGACTAGAGCCCTCAGTATCTCCTCAGGATTTGACTCTTAGACTGTTTTTGTTTGATTTTCCTCAATAAATATTATCTCATAAAAGAGAAGTAATTTGGTGAACTAAGGATATTTTTGAATTACCCTGGTGATACAAAAGATTCTCATATCAGCTTTGTAAAGGAAGCCCATCCTGCAGAAGATTAAGTTTTCAATTAACTGACTCAGAGAAGTTCATAATGTAAGCCTGTGCCTGTAATTAGGCTGTATTTGTTATTTGGTTAATGAGGTGGTGTTAAGAAAAGAGGGTTGCAAAACTTTTGCAGTTATGAAGCAACCCACAGTTCTGAAGCTGAGTCAGCTCTTTCTAATAGTTTCACAAAATTCCGTGAATTTCTGAAGCATATTATTTTGCTAAAGCTTTTTCTTTTAGCCTTAATTCAAAATCAATAGCTAACAGAACATTGCTGTTTGGTGATATAAATGAGTATATTAGCTATATAAATATTGCCACATATAATTAATATTCTCACCACCATAATAGTATGCATCCTCATGGGCTCTAGTCATGAAACTAATGGATTTGCTAGCAGGAGACCAGGGCCGGCTCTAGCAGTTTCATCGCCCCAAGCATGGCGGCACTCCGCAGGGGGTGCTCTGCCGCTCACTGGTCCTGCGGCCCCAGTGGACCTCTTGCAGGCTTCCCTGCGGGGGGTCCGGTCGTCCCGCAGCTCTGGTGGACCTCCCGCAGGTGTGCCTGCAGATGCTCCACTGGAGCCGCGGGACCAGCGGCTGGAGGTCCACCGGAGCCGCCTGCTGCCCTCCCAGCAACCGGCAGAGCGCTCCCTGTGGCATGCCGCCCCAAGCACGCGCTTGGCCCGCTGGGGCCTGGAGCCGGCCCTGCAGGAGACATTACTTGGGCTTGACACTGCTTCGGTTCTGCACACATCCCTATTCAATTATCTTTACTGTAACTTGATTTCTTTTCATTCAATTCCAGAAATTACATTATATCAAATCACTATAGTGCAGCCTCTGATATGATTCTCTCACTAATATAAATACTTGTTATCTCTATACTTGTGTTAATGTAGATTATTAATCATATTGTATTTTACTAATACCTTGAGAAATGTATCAGGAATAACCAATGTCCTACTAGAACTTTAGTACCATTAAATAATAGTTATTTTTGCCATGTGTAATACAGAGAGAGGCTACAGTAGCTTGTTTAGGAATGAACCATCCAGCTGTTAGGAATAAAATATTGACAAATAGTTTTAAACAAATAGTTCCATTCAGTTTGGAAGTATTCACTTGGCAGGCTACATGGAACTAGGTTTGGGGGAATCCTAATAATGTTCAGTGTTTTGCGTTAACAGAAATCAGCCTTAATATTTTTAATTAATCTTGCAAGACCTTATTTAGATCAAAAACTCAGTGACTTTGTAGGATCACATCCTTATTTATTTTAATGGTAATAAATGTGTTTGCATGTAGCTCTGTTCATTCATGGGACTCAAACTGTTTTACAAGCAATAAACCTTGAAAGACCCCTGTGAGGTAGACTACTCTTGGCTAAATGGCTGTTTCTTAAAGGTGCACACATACACTCACAGTCACACTCCCCTTCCCCAACAACTCCACCCCTTCACTGCATGCAAAATCTATCCCGCTCTCAGCACTCCATCCAGAAAAATAATGATGATCTTCAAAGACATCAGTAGGACTAGGCTCAGCTACATCAGCAACTGCTTCTGCATCCATAACCCTGCCATATAATTGATATCTTCAGGGACAAATGCAGCTCACCAGGCCAAGGATGAAGCACGTGAGAGGGAGAGATAAAACCTTCTTGGTTTATGATTGGCCGTGAAACAAGCTCCCACAGAACTTAGTCTGGTCTGTGTTTCTTATTCTGAACAAGTTTAAAGCATGCTGGAACACCTTCCTCATTCATAAAGCTTTTGTATCATAATAGGAATGACACACACCCCATGCAGAGCTTCCTATAAGCAGAGAAAGAGGGATAAGAGTAGGACACTCAGCTTACTCCATTAAGGGCATTCTTAAGCAGATTTCATTTACTTGGTAAGCACTTAAATGATGATAGGCATTTTGACTATAGAAAATCCTGAGATTCTCTTCTACAGGTAGGACAGTACATTTTGCTCTATCTACATTAAGTACTTTTGTGACACACACATCCACCCGTTACTGTAATATTTGAGCATGCTTAATATTTATCCTCACACACTCCTCTGAGGGAGGGAAGTACTTCTATCCCTATTTTGTAGATAGAGCATTGGAGCACAGAGAAAGTAAATGGCATGTCTGAGGTTATACAGGAAGTTTGTGGAAATTGAACCCAGGTTATAAACTCTGCTCTAACCCCTCAGACAGAGACCAACACCTACAAAATCTCTACCAAGCATTCTCAAAACTACAATACCCGCACGAGGAAATAAGGAAACAGATCAACAGAGCCAGAAGCCTCCTACTGCAAGACAAACCCAAAAAAGAAACCAACAGGACTCCACTGGCCATCACATACAGTCCCCAGCTAAAACCTCTCCAACACATCATCAGGGATCTACAACCCATCCTGGACAATGATCCCATACCTTCACAGGCCTTGGGTGGCAGGCCAGTCCTCGCCCACAGACAACCTGCCAACCTGAAACATATTCTCACCAGTGACTGCACACCACACCATAGTAACTCTAGCTCAGGAACCAATCCATGCAACAAACCTTGATGCCAACTCTGCCCACATATCTACACCAGCAACACCATCACAGGACCTAACCAGATCAGCCACACCATCACCGGTTCATTCACCTGCATGTCCACCAATGTAATATATGCCATCATATGCCAGCAATGCCCCTCTGCTATGTACATCAGCCAAACTGGACAGTCTCTACAGAAAAGGATAAGTGGACACAAATCAGATATTAGGAATGGCAATATACAAAAACCTGTAAAAACACTTCAACCTCCCTGGCCACACTATAGCAGATCTTAAGGTGGCCTCCTGCAGCAAAAAAACTTCAGGACCAGATTTCAAAGAGAAACTGCTGAGCTTCAGTTCATCTGCAAATTTGACACCATCAGCTCAGGATTAAACAAAGACTGTGAATGGCTTGCCAACTACAAAACCAGTTTCTCCTCCCTTGGTTTTCACACCTCAACTGCTAGAACAGGGCCTCATCCTCCCTGATTGAACTAACCTTGTTATCTCTAGCTTGCTTGCATATATATACCTGCTCTTGGAAATTTCCACTACATGCATCCGACGAAGTGGGTATTCACCCACGAAAGCTCATGTTCCAAAACGTCTGTTAGTCTATAAGGTGCCACAGATTCTTTGCTGCTTTTACTTGATTTAACATACTCTTGAAAAAATTGGGTGATTTCAGGTACTGCACACTAGGCTTTAATGGATACATCAGTTGCCTTCTTACTAAAGCAAGTGGTATTGTGACAGACTCTAGTTTCTTTAAATTAGAATTGGCTATATTTATATTATAACATATGATAAGATTATGTTAAAACAAATATTAAATTTATTTGTCTATATGTGACAATATAGAGAGAGTGAGCAATTCTAGTGGTACTGGCAACTATAGTTTAAGTTAAATGGACATTACCCCTTTAAACGCATTTCTCTAGTTTAATACTTTTAAAATCATATTAGACTTAAATAGGGTACATAATTTGCTCTTCTGTGATTACTAATGGGAGTTAAAATACTCTCTCTGTACATATTAGTAGGAGACTATATACTTTGGCACATAAATTGTAATTCCACATGCTGTTCCTTTTATTTACAAAAAAAGTTTAAATATATTATGCAATATCTTTTTCATTCTAACTCTTTAAAAACATTGTTTGGGATTGGTTTGTTTTATTTGCCATATTCAAGATCCCAAACACTAAATAGTTTAGATAGAGGCCTCAATCCGGATCAGGTCACGGTTGCAGTAAGTGCAAAGACAGATCCTTACGCCAAAGAGCTTGCAGTCTGATATTTAAAATAGAGCCAGTGGGATTGTGTCTACCTGCATCAATGCCAGCTTTTGGCCTAGAGTTATATCCTGTGTTGTCTGACAAGTACCATACAGTATTATGACAGGAGATTATATTAAGGGAAATGCAAAAGAGGAAAAAGACAAGGCTGCACCTTTAAACCTTAATTTTTGGAATTTCCTGATTTTTGAGAGCTTGATTTCTCAAACTTAATATTGGACAAATACTAGTTTCCTCCCACCCATCCCCCAATCCAAATTTGCTTGATGTGGGATTTCTCTAATTCAGGCTTCATAAGTGCAGCCCTTCTTAACTAAATCCAGAGGTGAAAGTAGGGCGGGACAGCATGCAGGTAAGAAGTGGCCACCGATAGCCCATATGCTGCTGCCATTAATGTGCTGCAGTGGTGATTTAAAAGGGCCCAGAGCACCCAGCTGCTGTTACTGCGGCACTCACCGGAGCCCCAGATGGCGCAGGCCAGTCAGCATGGAAGGGCTGGCTGGAGGAGGCTGACCACCCCCAGTCCCTCCCCTTCCGCCCATGGCCCCGCCCCTCCGGGGGCCTGGAATTGGGCCCCTGTACCACTAAGTCTTTTATGTTACTTTCACCCAGACTAAACCTCAAGTTCTGGGCCATACTAAAGCTGTAGACTTCTTAAACACTGGGCCATCACAAATTATGGACCATGTTGAAAAGTTTTGGATGCATCTGTGAGAACCTCCTAGATCAGTATACATGTACCTCTTCCAAATGTCACTACTTAAGTCTACTCAATCTGTATTCTTCAAACTTTTCTTGTCATGTAGGTCTTGCTGAGATTAAAAATCAAGCAATGTTCAAAGAAAATCAGTTCAGAGGCTATAAATTTAACATTTGATGTTGAAAATTGCATCCTTAAGCAGACCATTAAGTATTATAGAAGAAGGATTTAAAACGTTTTGCTGTGCATGAGAAAAACTGGTGTTTGAAGACAAGATACTCCCTTATGATCCTGTGCCTGCTATCCACATCAGTGGTAGCAGCATGAGAGCAGGAGAGGAGAGGGAGAAAGAGCTGGGAGCAAATAGAGCCTTGGATCTGCCCACAAAACATTCAGCAGAGTAGCTGTCCTGCTGCTTTAGGAGCATTTGCTGCACTGGAGATAGACCTGGTGCAGCATATCTCCTCCCCAAAGCAGCAAGAGAACTAAGAGGTAGATTGAGATGGAGTCATAGATGGCCCTGTGGTAGCACAGCAATATGCTGCCCCAGCGCAGGGTCTGTGACATAGCCTCTCGCTTTCTTATGTATATGAAACTGCCAGTTTATTTTAGCTTGATAATTAGTCACAGAGCATGCATGGCAGTTAGCTTTCACCTTTTACTATAGCAATAGCAGTGCTAGAAGTACTGTATGCAAAGATAACATTTAGTTGAATGGAAGTCAGAATTTTAAAAAAACAAAAACAAAAAACCCCCAGGGAAATGAAAAGCAAAAACACTATTAAAATAATGCCAAGGTGGACACTAATAAAATAAAGCATATTATGAGTTGAGACTTCTATGTCTTGCATAATGTATACAAATAACATTGTATTATAACACATGTAGTTCCCTATCTGTCTTTTTGGAATAGACATTGCAATGCAAGCTACTGTACTAAGGAACAACGGGATTACTTGTGATGGCTTCATAAATTTCTTGCTTTAATTTGGATTTGTTTCAAACTTAATCTTCTTGAGGTTTGCTTTTATATTACTTTTTGTGCTTTCAATTTAAGTTAAGATGTCTCACCAGTGTTATTTTCTTTAAGTAATGCTTTTTAATTCTCTCCTTCTCATGTTCTCTTTGTATTTTGCCTTGCTCTGCTAATCATTCCTTGCTACACAACCAATATTACATAGCATATGGTAGGCCCCTAAATTGTGCTGTCATCCATTTCTCTTATTCCTGTGATGCACAGAGCAATGTTCTTGTTTTATATTTTATTGTCTTTCTTTACCTAATTTTATTGTTAAAATATAAACAGCATATTTTTCATTACAGCAGTATTTCAGCATCTTTTAACTCTAGACTCCTACAAAAGTTATAGCAATGAATCTGTCTCATCCCCTCCTGGGATTTCCTTCTTAAGAAGCCTCACTTTGAAAATTGTGTCCTACTTCCCTATTTTGCCAAACCGAATACTAAAAAGCTTCAGGGTGCACTGCTTTGTAAGGTCCATGGAGAACAGCTGTACTGGTCACAGTCATCCTCTCTTGATTCATATTTTGTTCATCTGTTCCTTTCACCATTTGTTCTTTCAACTTATTGATCATATGAGAAAAAATTCTACAAGGATACATGGAAAAGGAAGAGTTATCAATATATAGTCTGTAAGTGGTAGCCTCGTGACCTGAAACTTTCTACAGAAAGCGAAATTGTTAAGTGAACAGTTTGGATCAGTCTCATCTTGGGGTAACACAATTGTAGTCTGCATACTCCCAGGAAGAATGTGGCCCTTTACCTTTATAGCACAATGCATTTTTCAGAGGTGCTTAAAAGAGAAAATCTTAATATGATAACTTTACATAAGAAGAAAAAGCTCCAACATATCTTATAGGGAGTGTAATGTACTATATGTTATCTTTGCATAATAGTTTTTGTCTTTGCACAGTTTGCTGGGAATTAGTATGGTAAACTGTTTTAAATTGTTAAAATAGCAGGCCAATGGTAGCCAGATGAAGCACAATTCTGAATAAAATGAGGAAAGCATTGTCAGCACTGTAACCTTAATAAAGTAGGTGATGTGGATCAGTTTGTGCTGCCCTTGACTTTCTGCTTCTATTTGAATTCTGAAAGATAATGAGCTGCCTCTTGGATGTATTTGATTATTGGGCTTAGTTAAACAAAATTGGTGAGGTCAAGTGTGATCGAAAATTACGAAAAATGTGTATTCCAAGGGAACTTTCCACTTTCCAAATTACTAATGAGTGTAAATTCATTCTCTCTTGGTTCTAATTGATTTAGCAATGTATTATCTCAGTGATGACCCATCAGAGCCTATAGTGTGCCTATGGCAAGTTTAATGGCTTGTCTACACTACCCTGCAGTTCAGCTTATCGGAGGATGAACAGCACTGCACACACAACTGCTACTCTGTAACTCCCCTGTATGTATGCTCAAGGTGAACTAAAAGGTTTCTGGTTCTCACTGAAGTAGTCCTCTTCAAACAGGACTACATTAATGCAAACCAGTAATCTTTTAGTTCGTGCTCATAGCATCCACATGGGGGATTGTCTACACTTTAAATGCTTCAACAGCATAGATGCACTGCTGTAACACTTCAGTGTAGGGTGTACATACCCTGATGGGAGGGGTTCTGCAGTTGGCGCAGGTAATCCACCTCCCCAGGAGGTTGTAGCTAGGTTAACAGAAGAATTTTTCACACCCCTGAATGAGGTAGTGAAGCCAACTTAATTTTCTAATGTAGCCCAGGCCTAGGTTACACTGCACTTTTAAGAGATACAGTACTTGCTACATAAAGGGGTTTAATATGCATGCTAATAAACAGTAAAACTAAAACAAAGTTCTAGTGCATTGCACTGTTTAGTAAATCACCTCATAGGAGAGAGTACAAATCTCTGCAGCTTGATATAGAAAAGAGGTGGGGGCAGGTAAAACAAATGGAATCTAAAAGAACTGAGGGATTTTTCTGCAGACTGTACTATAGAAAGTTTATTTTAGCTTTAGTTTATTTTTGCACAAAAGAAGCTTATCACAATGTCACACTAAATTATTTTCATGCTCTTGCCTGGCCTATGCTGAGGAATGGTGCCAGTCACTGGAGATAATGGTTATACATTTTGAGGTGTTTTCAAATAATAGTTATACAAAATATGGAAAATGTTAACCCTTGCCCATCTTCCTCACTTTGTCCAATGTATCTCCTAACTTCCTCAACTTTAGGAGGGAGGACAAGTACAAGTCACATGGGCAGTTCTGTGCCTTTTGTTGTTGTTTAACCTGTGTAGTGCACTTATTTCTTGCTGTTGCTTTCCTTGCTTTCGCTCTAGAGTCTGCTGCTCTGTGCAGATTCAGCATGTTTTATAAACCAAAGATGCTATTTTTGTCTCTGAAATAAAAGAAATGAGTTTCATTGCATTTATTGCCCTGCTATTAACAATTAGTTTTATGATATATGGCAAGTATGTCCATGTGTTTTAAATCCAATCTATAACTCTTAGTTGTCTGATGACTGTAATGAATCACCTGAAAGAAGATGGAAATACAGCATGACTTATCTTTCTTACTATAATATGCTTTTCCTATATTAATCCTATTCTACCAGCCACTGAGCAAAGGTCCTGCATAACATGCTGTCTGAATTTAAAGTTGGATTTTACCATCACTATCCTAATTATTAATTGTTTATACCATTTTGGTTTAATATCCCCACATGAAATCCTATTACCCAACAATAATACCCAAGAGCATTAATTTCTGCCACTTTACTTTTTTAAGCAGGAATTTTCTCTTTTTTGAAAATTACAAGATGAGGAGAATCTGAGACATTCTCTCTTAGGCTGGACTTAAAGCTAAATCTTCAACATGGAGGAATAAGTACAGTAAAGATTCTCTTACTTTTAGACCTGGACCAATGGAGGTTACTTACTGTATTTTGGTGATATAACTACTTTATTGAAAATCGTTATTTGCTTTTCCTTACAGTTTAAAAGCAGTGCCACCCTTAAAAATTGCCAATTTTACCTTCCATTAATGTATAAGTTTATCTCAGTATCTTCATTATGACCTTATACTTCTGTACAGAATACTTAGTATATGGATTCCTTGAATGCTACAAGTTTTATGAATTATTTTAAATTAAACTTAGTAAAATTATTTCCAAGAGGGAAATAATCTGTTTGGGAATAAGATGGGGTTTTATACTCCCTATATTGCCCTCAGTATGGCCAATCTATAGGGCAAGAGGTGATCTCAGCCATTGTTCATTAAAGGAATTGGCAAGTTTTAAGGATGACCAATGTAGCTGCACTAATGGGATTCTTACAATGCCCAGCTATTTCTGGAAACAGTAAAAAGAAGCGTTTTATTGCAGCCATGAACTAAGGTGGTATTTACAAGTACAGTTGGCTTCCTGTCTCTTAGTCATTTTTCAGTCCAGTGAGCTAATGATACTTTTATTCCCTATAACCTTTCCTATATGGCTTTGTTGTGAATCACTGATAGGCAACTTTATCAGATAGTTGTCAAAAATCTTAGTCTATCGCTAGAGTTTGATGGGCCAGATCCTCAGCTGGTATAAATCAGTATAGTGCCATTGAAGTCAATGGACCTATGCTGGTTTATACCAGGTGAAGGTCTGGCCCAGTATCCTCAATAAGAACCAGCAACTGGTGAGGCAGAAACTTCTGGAGACAGTCTTGGTTATTCTCTAATCTTTTCTAGTTTACGTATTTGAATATATTAGTTTAACTATGACTAGATAAATATAAACAATCCTATATCTTTAGCACATAGACTCATAGACTCTAGGACTGGAAGGGACCTCGAGAGGTCATCGAGTCCAGTCCCCTGCCCTCATGGCAGGACCAAATACTGTCTAGACCATCCCTGATAGACATTTATCTAACCTACTCTTAAATATCTCCAGCGATGGAGATTCCACAACTTCCCTAGGCAATCTATTCCAGTGTTTAACTACCCTGACAGTTAGGAACTTTTTCCTAATGTCCAACCTAAATCTCCCTTGCTGCAGTTTAAGCCCATTGCTTCTTGTTCTATCATTGGAGGCTAAGGTGAACAAGTTTTCTCCCTCCTCCTGATGACACCCTTTTAGATACCTGAAAACTGCTATCATGTCCCCTCTCAGTCTTCTCTTTTCCAAACTAAACAAACCCAATTCCTTCAGCCTTCCTTCATAGGTCATGTTCTCAAGACCTTTAATCATTCTCGTTGCTCTTCTCTGGACCCTCTCCAATTTCTCCACATCTTTCTTGAAATGCGGTGCCCAGAACTGGACACACTACTCCAGTTGAGGCCTTACCAGGGCAGAGTAAAGCGGAAGAATGACTTCTCGTGTCTTGTTTACAACACACCTGTTAATGCATCCCAGAATCATGTTTGCTTTTTTTGCAACAGTATCACACTGTTGACTCATATTAAGCTTGTGGTCCACTATGACCCCTAGATCTCTTTCTGCCATACTCCTTCCTAGACAGTCTCTTCCCATTCTGTATGTGTGAAACTGATTGTTCCTTCCTAAGTGGAGCACTTTGCATTTATCTTTATTGAACTTCATCCTGTTTACCTCAGACCATTTCTACAACTTGTCCAGATCATTTTGAATTTTGATCCTGTCCTCCAAAGCAGTTGCAATCCCTCCCAGTTTGGTATCGTCCGCAAACTTAATAAGCGTACTTTCTATGCCAACATCTAAATCGTTGATGAAGATATTGAACAGAACCGGTCCCAAAACAGACCCCTGCGGAACCCCACTTGTTATACCTTTCCAGCAGGATTGGGAGCCATTAACAACTACTCTCTGAGTACGGTTATCCAGCCAGTTATGCACCCACCGTATAGTAGCCCCATCTAAATTGTACTTTCCTAGCTTATCTATAAGAATATCATGCGAGACTGTATCAAATGCCTTACTAAAGTCTAGGTATATCACATCCACCGCTTCTCCCTTATCCACAAGGCTCATTATCCTATCAAAGAACGCTATCAGATTAGTTTGACACGATTTGTTCTTTACAAATCCATGCTGGCTATTCCCTATCACCTTACCACCTTCCAAGTGTTTGCAGATGATTTCTTTGATTACCTGCTCCATTATCTTCCCTGGCACAGAAGTTAAACTAACTGGTCTGTAGTTTCCTGGGCTGTTTTTATTTCCCTTTTTATAGATGGGCACTATATTTGCCCCCTTCCAGTCTTCTGGAATTTCCCCCGTCTCCCATGATTTCCCAAAGATAATAGCTAGAGGCTCAGATACCTCTTCCATTAACTCCTTGAGTATTCTTGGATGCATTTCATCAGGCCCTGGTGACTTGCAGGCATCTAACTTTTCTAAGTGATTTTTTACTTGCTCTTTCCTTATTTTCTCTTCTAAACCTACCCTCTTCCCGTAAGCATTCACTATACTAGACATTCCTTCAGACTTCTCAGTGAAGACCGAAACAAAGAAGTCATTAAGCATCTCTGCCATTTCCAAGTCTCCCGTTACTGTTACCCCCTCCTCACTGAGCAGTGGGCCTACCCTGTCCTTAGTCTTCCTCTTGCTTCTAATGTATTGATAAAAAGTCTTCTTGTTTCCCTTTATTCCCATAGCTAGTTTGAGTTCTTTTTGTGCCTTTGCTTTTCTAATCTTGCCTCTGCATTCCTGTGTTATTTGCCTATATTCATCCTTCGTGATCTGACCTAGTTTCCATTTTTTATATGACGCCTTTTTATTTTGTAGGTCACGCAAGATCTCAAGGGTAAGCCAAGGTGGTCTTTTGCCACATTTTCTATCTTTCCTAACCATCGGAATAACTTGCTTTTGGGCCCTTAATAGCGTCCCTTTGAAAAACTGCCAACTTTCCTCAGTTGTTTTTCCCCTCAGTCTTAATTCCCATGGGACCTTGCCTATCAGCTCTCTGAGCTTACCAAAATCCGCCTTCCTGAAATCCATTGTCTCTATTCTGCTGTACTCCCTTCTACCTTTCCTTAGAATTGCAAATTCTATGATTTCATGATCACTTTCACCCAAGCTTCCTTCTACTTTCAAATTCTCAACAAGTTCCTCCCTATTGGTTAAAATCAAGTCTAGAACAGCTTCCCCCCTAGTAGCTTTTTCAACTTTCTGAAATAAAAAGTTGTCTGCAATGCAGTCCAGGAACTTATTGGATAGTATGTGCCCCGCGGTGTTATTTTCCCAACATATATCTGGATAGTTGAAGTCCCCCATCACCACCAAATCTTGGGCTTTGGATGATTTTGTTAGTTGTTTGAAAAAAGCCTCATCCACCTCTTCCGCCTGATTAGGTGGCCTGTAGTAGACTCCCAGCACGACATCACCTGTGTTTTTTACCCCTTTTAGCCTAACCCAGAGACTCTCCACCCTTCCGTCTCCTACGTCCATCTCCACCTCAGTCCAAGTGTGTACATTTTTAATATATAAGGCAACACCTCCTCCCTTTTTCCCCTGTCTATCCTTCCTGAGCAAACTATACCCATCCACACCAACATTCCAGTCGTGTGTATTATCCCACCAAGTTTCAGTAATGCCAATAATGTCATAGTTGTATTTATTTATTAGCACTTCCAGTTCTTCCTGCTTATTACGCATACTTCTTGCATTTGTATATAGGCATCTAAGATACTGGTTTGATCTCGCCTCCCAGCTTTGCCCTGACCCTCCTTCCTCTCTGCCATTATAGCCCGTGCTCCCTCCTGTTTCCAACCCATCTCCCAGGTCTTGTTCCCCACTTACCTGTGGGCTTTGCTCACCTGTCCCAGTCGAACCTAGTTTAAAGCCCTCCTTACTAGGTTAGCCAGTCTGTGCGCAAATAAGGCCTTTCCCCGCTTCGAAAGGTGAACGCCATCTGTTCCTAGCAGTCCTTCCTCAAATAGCATCCCGTGGTCGAGGAAGCCAAAGCCCTCCTGGCGACACCATCTTCGCAGCCAGGCATTCACCTCCACGATGCATCTGTTTCTGCCCGGACCCCTACCTTCAACAGGAAGAATCGAAGAGAATACCACCTGCGCTCCAAACTCCTTAATCCGTACTCCCAGAGCCCTGTAGTCACTCTTGATCTGCTCAGCGTCACACCTCACAGTATCATTTGTGCCCACATGATGAGTAGCATGGGATAGTAGTCAGAATGCCGGATAATCCTCGACAAAGCCTCTGTAACATCTCGGATACGGGCCCCTGGCAGGCAGCATACCTCCCGGGATGAACGGTCAGGGCGACAGATGGGTGTCTCCGTCCCCCTCAGCAGAGAGTCTCCAACCACCACTACCCTACGTTTCTTATCAGTGGTGGCAGCAGACCTCCCAGCCTTAGGGGTACGAGGCTTCACCCCCTTAACTGTTGGGGGTGATTTCTTCTCTCCTGTATCAAGAAGATCATAATGGTTATCTTTTACCACAACAGGAGGGTTCGCAGCAGCGGTGGAGCACTGCCTGCTGCTAGAAGTAACCAGCTGGCTGTGTCCACCCTGAGCCTCCTCCTCCACTGGTGTGTCAGATACACCCTGAGGCATCTCCTCCTCCACTGGAGTGTCAGTAGTCCTGTCAACTGGGACAGCACCATCAGCTGTCTCCACATGGATACTGTCCAGGAATTGCTCATGGACATGGATGTTCCTCAGCCTGGCCACCTCCTCCTGTAGCTCTCCCACCTGCTGCCTGAGAGATTCCACCAGTAGGCACCTTTCACATTGGATGCCACCCCCAGTCTGGATATCAGTAAGTGGAAATTGCAAATTACAGTCTTTGCAAGCCCACACCAGAATCTGGGTAAAAGCATCCATGCTTTGGTGCTCTGTCTGGCTACAGGCGCAGGTGGAGGAGACAGAAGCAGTGCTGGCACAGGTGTTGCGGGTCCTCCTGAGTGAATGCCCCACCCACTGGTTAAGATTCAGCCAATTACCAGAAGCTTCTAGCTTTCAAACCTTCCTAGTAGCTCCACTACTATAGATTTATGTATGTTATTCTACATCATGGCTGTTTAATTTGACAAATTTCACAACATAACATCCCTTTCTATTTGACATCCCTAACAACCTTCCCCATCCCCCATCAAAAAAAATCCCTCCAAATGAACAAAATACCCTATCTAAAGCAGAGTTTTGAGCCCAAAAAGGAATACATACCAGAGACTCCATGAAGTGCAATAGGGACTTCACTATTGCTTTTGATTTTACATGGAAGGTGCTCAGATACTATGATTATGTGCAGCCTTATAAAACCAATAGATTAGATCAAGACCTCAGTCGTGCAATCGGGTCTGCCCAGGGGATTCCCTGTGCCTGCCTGGAACTTCACTGCAGTCAAAGTAGTTACTAAACAAAAAGAATAAGTGATTATATACCCTAATTATAGTATCCATGCAAGGCTTTATCTTTTCTCCTTCAGCCAAGAATTGTAGAACACATCACATCTCAAGTGCTACCCGAATTATTGTAAAATTACTTAAGTAACATTCACAATATAGTGCCTTTTTCCATATGATAGCCATGTCCTGATAATGACCAGAAACAAAAGGCCCCAATTACATCTTTGCTAGAAAAAGTAATTTTATCAATGACATATTTTAACGAGAACTTTTATTATCCAAGTTTCATTTTCTTTGTGTAGGGGGAGCTACAGTTTATAAAACTTGCTTTTGGAGTCTCAGATATTGTAGTGAAATAAATGTATTACTTTCCAGCTGACTGAGGCCTGCATGAAAATAGCATCAAAAGTTACTTCAGCAAAAATTATGTTTAAAAAGACAATAGCAGCACTTTAAGAGCAAAGCCAAATAATATGTTTTATGTAAACACCTCATTTTGGCAATAGTTTGCAGCCTTTTGCTTCATCAGACTTAACTTGTTCAACATACTTGCACTGTTAATTTATTAGTGATAGGCATCTTCAGCAATTGTTTTATATGCGCAGAAGCAGGGACTGAGCAAGGTAAAGCTTTTGTATATAGATTGCATACAAGCTGTATTTGCATTTTAAATAGAACATACAGTCCATTGTTCAGATTGGTACCTGAGTGTTCGAGCTTGAAGAGCTGAATTTAAGAGCATTTTTGTTTCATTCAAACATAATACATAGAGCTTATTCTCTCTGTTCCAGGAGCAATGTGGCTTTTCATGCTCTCTTATCTTTTTCTTAAAGGCATTTGCAATTTGATGCTGGAAAAATTTAGACCTATTTTCTCTCCACAGTAGGGTTGCATACGTACAAAATATTTGTTAGTTACAATGTAGATTCCACACATTTATAATATGTATTTACATAGCCATGTATTACGTTTTGATGTGCTCTAATTTCACTTTAAACTTCTCTCTGAGTTCTTAGGTAGGTAGGAAGATTTTTGTCCGTACATGCAATATTTTATTTCCTTATGGCCAGCTTATGCAGTTCTGTGCTCTAGAATATTTTTTCATGCTAAATCTGACACCCTTTAATAGTCTACAAATTACAGACCATGGAAAAAACATCTGCTACATCAGAAACTGCAGGTTGACTTTCAGGTCCAGCTCCTGCTGTTGCATCTTTTCCTGTTGCAGCTCAAGTGGAGCCAGCTGCCTTTAACACTTTTTTTTTAATCACTTTACCTGTAAGTGAAGGTGAAATCATAGTCAGAGGGCAGGCCCAGGTTAAAGAATTGTGGGGCCTTGTATGCTATGGAATTTGGGGGACCCATCCCATCTTCCTCAAACTATAGCTCTGCTCCACTGGCTGCCAGGCCTGCATGGCATGAACAGTATGCTGAGCTCCTGCACAGCCATTCAGCAAAACACCCCAGCCACAAATGCACCAACCCCACCGCCCAGACAGATGCTCCCAAATGCCCTGCCCAACTCATATATACCCTAACAACCCTCCATTAGCCCCCACTTAGTCTGACAATCCTCACACACATCCTAGCAGCCCGACATACATCCCACTCACCACAAGCCCCAACATTCCCTCCACTGACCCCCAACCTCTGCCCTCCTACACTCCACACTCACTCCTAGCCCCTCACCCACTGTCCCAGGACCTTCCTGGCCACTTATCAGCATGACCCCTCCCCCTCCCTTTTACCTGCTCCAAGCTCAGTGTTCCACTCCCATCCCAGGCTGCCCCTCCCAATCCTGGATGCCCAACTCCACTGACTCCCATTGCCTGCCTCGCATTCCTGTGCTCACGTTGTTGCAAGATCTGGTCCTGAAGATGAGCAGCCAGGTCAAATTTAAGTTGGTGGCACTGTGAATTGGCGCACAAGCTCATAGAACCGCTTAGTTTTTTCTTTGCTGCCCAATGGTCAGAATCCCTCCTAAAATGGGGTTCTTGTGCAAGTTCACCAAGTGTAGCTTGGTTAATCTGGGCCTGTCAGAAACTTACAGTCTCTGGTACCTAGTTGTAAAGCACACCACTTAATTCCAAATTTATCTTCTATTCTGCACAAACCTGGAGTTCTCTCTTTCTTATTATAAATTACTGGCAGACGAAATGCTGCAATATGAATTTGAGATTATAAAATAGTATAGAAAATATTGTATATAGTACCAGTATGTGTTTAACTTCTCAAACTATACGTGTTAAAATTAAACCCACGTGTAGTTTCCATTTCTTCTGCGGTTTGTTTTCCTGTTTATTAATTGGGGGTATTTTATAAATCAGTAAATAAATAAAGTAAATGAAAGAAAATGGAGTAGCTGAACAGAATTTATTTTCCATGCACATCATAACAATGTAAAATGAATGGGAAACTGTCAGCTTAGTATGTTGTAAACAAACACATTAATTTACCTACATTCTTGCCTAATGTTTTTACTTTTTGCATTTCTGTCAGCTTAGACACTGGAAATCAATAGTCATTTGCACTTTAGTTTATACTCAACTGCATTTTCAGGTTCCTAATGTTACAATTTGTGGGGTTCAGACAATGTTTGGTTGTTTGTTGATGCTTTCGTTAGATTATATACGTTTGTGGTAACCGTTCTGTTGGTCTAAGGTTTTATAAGGTTTTGTTTGTTTACATTTCTAATGTTGGGCTAATCATCTCTTTGAATGCTTTTAGTTCACCTGTCACATTGTCTGGAGTAGCTCAGGAGCAAGAGTGCTAACCTCAGGGCAAACTGTCAAAAGTAGGGCACATACCTCAAACTGGTGGTATGTTTGCCAATTAGATTTCACCAACCCAGTAACTAAGCGACCAGATAGCAAGTGTGAAAAATCGGGATGGGGGTGGAGGGTAATAGGAGCCTACATGAGAAAAAGACCCAAATATCGGGACTGTCCCTATAAAATCAGGACATCTGGTCACCCTCCCAGTAACAAATGTGATCCCCAAGATTATTATAAGAGTCTTATCACTGAGTCACAGGCAGTCCCTGTGGGCTGTCCAGTCTATCTTGCCACCCAGGCAAGCCGAACTTGGTGATAAATGGTCACTTAAACCAAAACTCACAAAATATTCAGGTTGCTCCCAGTCCCAAGCGACCAGACACTTACCCCAGAGCAATTTGTACCTTACAACTCATACAAAAGACAACACAGGAAGCCCATCCTATAATAAACTTACTAAAGATGTATGAACTAGGAAAAAAGAAATGAGTTATTTACAGGTTAAAACAAGCGTATATGCACAAATGAGCTTCAGTCTGTGATTCATAAGGTGGCAGAGGTGTTGTAGTCTGTCAGCATTGAATGTTTTTTTAGGGCTTAACCTAGGCTGACCCTTGGGATCTCTAGCTTCAGCCCTTGAGAGTCCAAACAGCATAGAGATGAAAAATCATGTTAGCTATTTTTATTTCCCTCTTTCAGCATTCAAACTGATTGTGCAGAAGACCTTGTCCTGACTTCTCCATGGATGGATGGGGCGATTAATGAAGCTTCTGTCCTATGATGTCCACTTCATTTTTGATAACCCTCCTAGGTGAATGGGGAGATCCACTCTTCCCTTCCCATCTGAGTTCACAGGCTCAGAGTGGGCATTTTTACAATTATAAAACAAACTTATCTTTTACCTTGTAGCATAGAATACAGACATTGCTAGTAAGATTCATGCATGCAGCAATTTACAAGCATTTGCATAGTGTCTAAACACTAAATACATTCTTATAAGTCTAATACGTATCTTGAACAAACTAACATACAAATGGGCTGGTTTAGTTTCCAGGTATGAGTGCCAGTTCTTAGCTAATGCTACAGTCTTGGCTTAACCTGGTTTACCAGTGTCATACGCTAGTTAGAACCTAAAAAAAAACCAGTTATTGTCTACAGTTAAGGAACCTGAAGTCCTTTCTAGGTTCTTAGGCAGGCAGGAGTTACAATTGGACAAAACATTCACTTAAACCAATAGTAGTTTGCTTGGGTAAGGACTACAAGGTCTGCCCAAAATGCAGTTCTTTTCTGTATAGCTACTGGGGAAATATGGCATTATGGGCTAGGTCTGCACCATGGGATGGGAGCAGGGACAGGACTAAGGAGAAGCACAGGGACTGCAACTGAGATGCTCCAATCATTGGCCAGACGTGTGAGGAGTGAGTGGGAGAATGAAACACTCCTAAAAGAGCTGTCACTGAATGAGTTACCCCAGTGCACCCAGAGAGCCCTGGGAAGTATTCTGCCTCCCTGAGCACTCTGAGGCAAAATGCCTGTGGTGGTCTTCATAGAGTTGTCCAGCTTATTGCGATCCCTTGCTGTGGGTTAAGTGCTATTAGCAAAATCTACCTTGAGTGTATTCTAAGCCACAGCTTCTTGCTTTAGAGAAAAAAAATGTTTGTTTTTTTTATTTTATTATTCCTCTGAGCGTGCTGAGCCAGCATAGCTCTTGGAGTGCGATTGGATTCTAATCTGGCTCATGAGCCATCAGCAGTTGTTCCCTACATTCCACATGCAGGATCAAATGCTATCTAAATTTACACCTCCACAACCTTATTAAAGATACTGGTGTCCATTAAGAGCGTAATTTTGTGTGCAGATTCTTGAAGATGAAAGAATAGATCTTAACTTCTAGCTCTCAGGGTGACTATCAATTAAACAAAAATTCCTTAAACTTTTAAACTGAGAAAATATGGTGTCAAAATGACTGAGACACAATACAGTTATTTGAGAGTAGAACCATGCCTTAACAAAAACTCAAGCACTTATGGAATCCAATCCAGAACTGTGTATTACTATGTTGGCATATAATTAGTTTCTCTAGGTATTTTTGATCTATCAGTGAGCATCACCTCCTCACGTTTGTATCTCCCACCAGTCTGTGTTTCTCCAGTTTTATGCTGATGTAAATAGGCTCAGTATTTTGCAATGGCTATGCTGTAACTCCATCATAAACAATAGAAACCATACAGTACCTGGTATTACCATTAAAATGTTACATCCTGCTAAGCCAGTCAATAAGAATCCTTGTAAATTCTCATTCCTACATGTCAATTCTTGCTCAATAAAAAAATGCATTATAAACAATCCTCTGTGTACAGGGATCTGTTAATGAGCCAGCAGCTTCAGATAACTCAGCAGGTACATAAGTCATACTCATATAATTTTTCCCCTCGTTAAGCTTTTTATAACTGATTTTTAAAGATTGCTACTGAAGATTTGTAGCAGTCTTGCTCTCTAGTAATTTGTTCCATTTATTGAGAACACTAGCTCTTATCACCCAGCAATATAGAAAACAAACAAGATAGACATTTTAATATGGTTTAAACAGTCAGGGTTCCAAATGAAAGGTTAAAACAAAAGTTTTAAGTACAAAAAAATATTTTTGTGGGACGAGAGGCATTGCTTATTTCACCTGATATGATTCTGTTATAGGACTGAATTCAGAAGACAGAGTCTGACTTTTTAGTTACAGAGACTTCATTAGCATTTGCAAAGGAACTGTCAGAAACTTTAATTCACAAAGTAAGGTTTTCTATGCAATCCATTGAAAGCAAAAATCTGACTTTGGCTACTTTCCCAAACGAAATTAGTACAAATCACAAAGTCGCAATTTATTCATACTCATGAAAAGAAATTGTCAAATGCTGATAATGTACAACAAAGCATGCTTGGTCCCTGTCTTCACATCACCCTCGCAACGGAATGACCTTTTAGAGGCAAACACTCTGGTTTACAGTTGCCAATGCAGTCAATCTGCAAAGATTACAAGATGCTGATCACATGTTTTGTTGTTCTATATCTGACTGTGGCCTGATCCTGGAGCAGCAGCACCTGCTGATTTGTCTTCTCTACTATTATCGAGCTCCACAAAATCAGGAGGTTTCGCCTGTAGAATCAGGATATACTAAGTTTCCTTTATGTGCTTACCCAGGTTGAAATATCAATTTCTTTTAGGCTATTGTATAACTTGTGTTTTGGACTCCATTTCATCAAATCCTATGGATAGTGTCATAAACAGATAGTTAAGGATTAATGTCTCTTTTACCTGTAAAGGGTTAAGAAGCTTAGTGAACCTGGCTGACACCTGACCAGAGGACCAATCGGAGGACAAGATACTTTCAAATCTTGGTGGAGGGAAGTCTTTGTTTGTGCTTTTTGGGTTGTCCTTTGTTCTCTCTTGGGATTAAGAGGAGCCAGACGTGCAACCAGATTTCTCCAATCTTTCTGAAACAATCTCTCATGTTCTAAATAGTAAGTACTAGATAGGAGGTGAATTAGTCTTTATATTTGTTTTCTTTATTTACAAATGTGTATTTTGCTGGAAGGATATTTTACCTGTTTGCTGTAATTTATACTTAGGCTAGGGGGGAAGGAGTCCCTCTGATCTATGTAAAGCTGAGACCCTGTGAACATTTTTCCATCTTGATTTTACAGAGATAATTTTTATTTTTTCTTTCTTTAATTAAAAGCTTTTCTTTTTAAGAGCCTGATTGATTTTTTTTATTCTTGTGTAAGACCCAAGGGGTGTGGGTCTGAACTCACCAGGGAATGTCTGGGAGGGAGAAGGGGGAGGGAAAGGTTAATCCCTCTCTGTTTTAGGATCCAAGGAGTTTGGATCAGTGTACGTCTCAGGGAAAGTCTGGGAGGGGGAAGGGAGAGGGAAAGGTTAATTCCTCTCTGTTTTAGGATCCAAGGAGTTTGGATCAGTGTGTCTCTCTCAGGGAAAGTCTGGGAGGGGGAGGTGGGGGGGAAAGGTTAGTTCCTCTCTGTTTTAGGATCCAAGGAGTTTGGATCAGTGTATATCTCAGGGTTTCCCAGGGAAGGGTTTGGGGGGAAAGAAAGTGTACCAAACACTGTATTTTGGTTGTGGCAGCATTATCAGATCTAAGCTAGGAATTAAGTTTAGAGGGGTACATGCAGGTCCCCACTTTCTGGATGCTAAAGTTCAAAGTGGGAATCAGACCTTGACAGATAGTGTTATAGAATGATGAAACCAATAGCATTTATAGAGTCAAGGTTTTTTTTTAAAAGGCAAAGGTTTTTTTTCTTCAAATGACTTTTTCAACTCTGGCCAGACTCCATATGCCTTAAATCAATACTCTGCTAGCAGAAGCAGCTCAAGACCAGTGGCATAGAATGCGGACACCCCCCCCCCAGCTGCTTCTCCGCAGCAAGATCCACCATCTTCTTGTGCTCCCTGACCTGCTTCACAACAGACAGCAGCCACAACAGCAGCAGGGGATTCTCAGATGCACTGCCTCTGATTACTGCTGTTAGTTTGTGGAAAAGGTAGCAAGCAAAATTAATCAATGAATGAAGAAAATGGAGGGGGCAGAGAAAAGTATCTCTAATCTAGAGAGTCGGAGGCCATAACTTCATCAGAATTTGCCCCAATTCCAGCAAGAGGTTGTGAAAATGGTAAAGTGCCTAAGTGACAGAAAAACAGCTATGGAAGGAACAAACATTCTCGGTCTTCAGGAGGCCCCAATTTACAATCTGCTTTGGATAAATGACTCCGAGATTTTAAATCTGGAATGCAAATACACCAATCACTTCATTAAAATCAACCAATGTCATCATGCACTGGCCAAGAGCTGTTGTTCACAACTTCACAGATCAGGTGAAAATCCTAGCAGCATCATGGATACAAGAGCAGTGAGAACACAAGGGTAAAATTGGTTTGCTTGTTTCTTTTTGGTTTTGCTGAGGTGTTCACATCACACCAGTCCTGAAGGGGTTAGCATAGGCTTGATGGGCCTGGTAACCTCATAGGCTGCACCTAGAGGGGAGCCCAGAGCTCAATAATGCTTAATTAAGCATGAAGCTCACCTGGGTAGGAACTGGTGGGGGGCTTTGATAAAGCTGAGAACAGGAGGGGAAAATAGTCTTTAGTCATTTCCTGACAGAAGGGAGGTTTGTTAGAGATGACAGGGTCTGGTAAGAAGCCAAAGGGCAAAGTAGCCACAGGGAGCAGAGGAAGCTTGAATGGGTGGTAAACCCAGAGGTGCTAGAGAATAGAAGGAAGGAGATAACAACCAGGTCTGGGAGCAAGTAAACCATAGTTGTGGAGCATAGAGTCCCTGGGCAGGAAACTAGAGTAGATGATAAGACCAGGTTTTCTACCAGCCACTAGGGAAGTGGCACAACCTTGGATATAGAATGGAGGACTGCCTGGAATGACAGAGAGACAGCTTATCCGGAGAACCATTGACAGACTCCGGAAGGAGAGGACTGTGGTGACCTGGCCAGAGGCTGAGTCACACAGAATATGACTACCTTGAGTCCTGGATTGTAAGATTGAGACAATGGCTGAGTGATGAAAGGAACAGGCATTAAACTGTCAAGCTAATCCCCAGATGAGCTATGAGGAGGCATGCCAGTGGTGAGTAGTAAGCCTCATACATTGGTGTTCAAGATTTTTCTCCCAGTTGTGGAAAGAAAGGATGGCATGTGCTGAAGTCAAAAACTCACTGATGGTAAAGGCTTTAATTGTGCCCTCCTGTATCCAGCAGTGCTAAAAGGTCTAGAGGATGATGTGGCTCATACCTTCCACAAACCCAGAGAAATAACAACCTTGATCCAACAGAAGCAAGCCATGGTTTAGGAGTATAAAGGAGTCTGAAACTCAAAATACAGATAATCCCTCTATTCGCTCAAAATTGAATGGCACATTTATTCCCTGTCATAGTTGAAAACTACAAGTTATGTCACGCAAGCTCTTACTGCATCAGTGGGTGGGGTGGGGTGGAGGCTGTGTTCAAGTTTTCTCTCCTTTCTATATCTTATGTACTCTACTGTTTTGCCCAGCTTCTGTTATCACCTTTTTTTGTCGCAGATACCTGTATCTAGTCACTGGTCTTATGGCTGTTATATTGGCCGGATTTTGCAATGAGGAATCTTCCCTATCCAATGCTGGATTTTAATACAGATGGATTGATATATTCTTAGTGACAGGTTCTGATTGTTATTTTCAGTCCATCTCTCTCTGGATGAGGTGGGAATGGTTATATTTCTTGTAATGAATCCCAGCTTGAACTGTATAGTGTTAGTTTACCCTAGAACTGTGGTTATTACATGAGACTAAGACAGAATCAATGCAAAGTGTGGTTTATTTTAACTGTCAGATTGAGACTCCTTAACCTTTTCAACAGCAGCTGCTTGTTTTGGTTATTCGATTTGTTTTGTGGGGATTAAGGGAAAGTTTTATTAAAAATGTGTTGCTTATGCAAATCATCATTGTTTAAATAAATGGGGACAGGAAGGGAAGAATACATTTTATTAGTTTCTGATACACTTATTACATAAAATATAGGGTCCTGCTTATTCGTTTATAAACTCTGTAGATTTTGGAAACGTGAGACTGACTCCTGCATTGCACCCAACTGGATGCCAGCTCTCAGTCACAGGCAAGTAGTTTCTACTTGGTATCCTCTGAAATATTTTGTCCTCTGAACTATAACGTTTAGTCTGAAAGATAGAGGAAGGAAGTGGTGATGGTGGTGTCATGTGGGTTTTTGTTTTGGTATTTTTTGTAGAGAAGGGATCATGTTCTGCACTGACCCCTATTCATACATGCAGAGGTTTATTTGTTTTCCTTTTTCTCCAAAATTATTATTTGGGTACAAAAACTTGGGCATGTATGGCCGAAAATAAAAGAAAAAGTTGCTCTAATTTTCTGTACGGACATGGAAGCCATGATGTTTCTAGTGTTAAGCAAGGCATGAGTGAAAATCCTTATAACAGGGCAGCTGTACAATAGTGAAATAGTTGGACAACTTCAGGAGACCTATTAAATGCTGTATATGGACACTTTAAGGAAGCAAGAAATATTTTTGTGGAGTCGTGCATTCCTAACTTGGAATGCTGAAAATATATAGGAACATAGACTGATCAGGAATGATAAATCCTATCTCACATATGGCATCCTGATTTCAAAAGGAGACCATTCTCAATGTTTAAGAGTAAACCTCCCCCTGCCCCCAAGAAAATAAAACAAATTTCAGACCAACAGCCCAATAAAGCATCTAGCCAATTCTATGCATTGGTAGGCCTGTATGGGGAGGGAATGTGTTTCTGACCATTAGGCAATCATTTGACACACTGAAGCATGAGATTTGATTACTCTTATTATATTAGCTTGCAAAGATGTTATACATGGTCATAAAATTAGCCTGCTGGTATTTTTTTTTTTAAATCAGCTACCGCATTTCTCTCTTTGATCTCATAGGGCAGTCACTGAACACCTGCAGTGCTCTTGCTGTTCTTTGTTCTTTTGTATAGACAACTATAGGCTACATTAAGAACAACTGTTTATTCTGGGTTTGTCCATCTTGAGATAAATCTTTTTTAATCCCACTGTATCCAGGGCTTTGAAAGAGTAAGATTTCTTTAATTGCTCTTAAAAGTGGAGGTGGGGAGGAAGGTTATCTAATGATCATCTATTGTAACTTGGATGAAGGCAATTTTGACACTGATCAAATAACATTTTTTGAAAGACTTACCACACAGTTTTCTGTTAAATACACAGGTAGTTGGAAGGTCACAAAGTTGAGTTCCATGTAATTTTGTACAGTTGCTGTTCATAAATCTTGTTGAAAAATGCAGAAAAGTTTTCATTTTTTTTAAAATTCAACCAATTTATAAGCTGATCAAAAATGCATATTTACAAAAATGCAAACTATTTTCATCAAAAATTCAAAACATTTGACAAGCTCCAATCATATAAATAATCTTTTGAACAATTTACCAAGTGTTACTGTGGCTTATCTATCACTGAAAATTTTTAAATCATGATTGGCTGTTTTCTCTAGATGACCATAATGGTCCCTTCTGGCCTTGGAATCTATGAATCTAACTCTAAGGCTTCTCTGCAGAATTGCATCTTCAGATATATATATATATATATATATATATATATATATATATATATATATATATATATATATATATATATATATATATATATATATATATATATATATATATATATATATATATATAAATGGGAGAGGGGGCAGGAAGTTCATAGTTAATATTCCTTCACCAATATTCACTTTGCCCTCTTGTACATGTGTATTCAATTGAAAGACTGACAATATCCTGAACAAACCATATGGAATTAAGATAAATGTTGTTTATTAAGTTGACCGATATCAAATTACGGTTAATACCTTTGGGTACATTGTATGTATTATGGCATTGTATATACCGTCTGTAGTTGGGAGGGGGATCTTAATGTACGTCCTCCACTGCCAGCTCTTTGAAGCCACACCCTAGCAGAGGTATGCATATACTAGTTCAAACTGGATTATCCAGGGACAAAGAGAAAAAGGAAGGGTTTTGGATAATAACCTGGTTTTAAACTCTTGGGGCCTTCTTCCTGGTCCAGCAAACAAACAGGAGCCCCTGATCCTTAGGGTAGAGTTGGAAGGACTGGGTGCCAGTTCTGAGCTGAAGCTGTGATGAACTTGTAACCACAAGGAGTCCCCCTTGAGTCAAGGTGGGGTTTACACACTGCCCCTGCCAGAATCCATGTTCGGGTTGAGATTAACTCTGGTAATCTTATTAGCATGCGTGTAGGTTCTTTTATTGTTTTCTATATGTTTTCTCAGGAATACTTTTTACCTTAATAATAACATGGGTTTACATAGGAAGTTTTGTGTGATACCTTTTGTCATAATATTTTTTCCCAGATCTGGACCTTAGTGTCCAAAATATGGGTGTTAGCATGAAAACCTCCAAGCTTAGTTACCAGCTTGGACCTGGTAAAGCTGCCACCAGCCAGGAATTATACAGTGCCTAGCTCACTGTGGTCTCCCCGAAACCTTCCCTGGGGGACCCCCAGACTCAGATGCCTTGAGTCCTACAACAAAGGGAAATAACCCCCTCCCCTTGTTTCCTTGTTACTTCCTCCCAGGTTCCCCTTCCTGGATGACCCTAGGAGATTCCCTGCTTCCAGTCCTGGAAACACAAGTACTGAGAGAGCTAATCTCTCTCCCCCGCTCACCCAGAGGGTATGCAAAGTCAGGCTTAGTAAATCTAACAAAGAGATTTTCCCTCTAACTTCTTCCTCCCACCAATTCTCTGGTGAGCTGCAGACTCAATTCCCTGGAGTCCCCACTAAAGAAAAAACTCCAACAGGTCTTAAAAAGAAAGCTTTATATAAAAAGAAAGAAAAAGGACATTAAAAATAGGCTCTGTATCACGGTGACAATGTACAGGGTCAATTGCTTAAGAGAAAAAAGTGAATAAACAGCATTATTCAAAAAGAATACAGTTTAACACATTCCAGCAACTACACACATGTAAATACAAAAAAACAATATAAACCTATTGTTTTACTATCCTTGTACTTACAACTTGGAAACAGAAGATTAGAAAGCTTGGAGATAGAGAGAGATCACTCTCAGAGCCGAGAGGGCACACAGACAAGACAAAGAACAAAGAACTCACACCCAAAACTTCCCTCCACCCAGATTTGAAAAAGTCTTGTTTCCTGATTGGTCCTCTGGTCAGGTGTTTTTTATTACCCCTTTCCAGGTGAAAGAGACATTAACCCTTAGCTATCTGTTTATGACACCTTTATACCTGTTAACCATGTCTAGAGAGAAAGCAAGGAGGTATCTTTGGGCACACCTTTTTTTCCTTGTTACACTAGTATTACTTGGTGATAAGTTTGCCACATTGCCCCATGCTTACATAATGAAAACATGTAATGTATATACCAATGGAGGCAGAGTTAGATTATAAGGTGAACTCTGATTTTCTGATTCTTGTGCAATTCTCACCTATACAATAACATTAATGTAGTTTGCATATTTCTTTTTTAAGAAGTGTGAAAAGAAAAACCTGAATAAGTGAGGTGCAACTAGAACTGAAGGAATAGTTTATGTAGGCGATTAAATACTTGCTGCATTCTCATTGGTAAAAGATACTGTATGTGCGGCCAACCTCATTCTGCTTTACATATGGGACAAAATTAGAGACTATAGTTGTATGATTGCAAACTATTGTTTGTTTGCTGATGGTTGTCAGTGACTGACACTGGAGAGAGTGGAGAAACAGGAGCAGGACTCAAATCGTGTCTGTCACATTGGCACTGCAGGACACTACCAGTAGCTAACTAGGAAAGACATCAAGTGGTTTAAATGAAATGTGTATATAAAAACAATATTTAGGGGCCTTATCCAAAGCCCAATGAAGTCTTTGGAATGTCTCCTATTAACTTTGGTAAGTCTAACATATTATTGGTGTCATAAACAGATAGTTAAGGGTTAATGTCTCTTTTACCTGTAATGGATTAAGAAGCTCAGTGAACCTGGCTGACACCTGACCAGAGGACCAGTCAAGGGACAAGATACTTTCAAATCTCAGTGGAGGGAAGTCTTTGTTTGTGCTGTTTGTTTTGTTCATTGTTCGCTCTTGGGGCTAAGAGGGGCCAAACATGCAAACAGGTCTTTCTCCAATCTTTCTGAAACAGTCCCTCATGTTCAAAATAGTAAGTACTAGCTAGAAAAGGCGGATTAGTCTTATAGTTGTTTTCTTAACTTGTGAATGTGTATTTTGCTGGAAGAATTTTTACCTCTGTTTGCTGTAACTTGTATCTTAGGCTAAGGCTCTAGTCTATATAAGCTGAAGACCCTGTAAACATTTTCCATTCTGGTTTTACAGAGATAATTTTTACTTTTTCTTTCTTTAATTAAAAGCTTTCTTTTTTAAGAACCTGATTGATTTTTTCCCTTGTTTAAGACCCAAGGGGATTGGGTTTAAACTCACCAGGGGATTGGTGAGGGGAAAGGAGGTGGGGAGAAGGTTAATTCCTCTCTGTTTTAAGATCCAAGGAGTTTGAATCTGTGTAGCCTCTCAGGGTAACCAGGGAGGGGGAAGGAGGGGGAAATGCTTTATTTCTCCTTGTTTTAAGACTCAAGGGGTTTGGGTCCTGGGTCTCCCAGGGAAGGTTTTGGGAGGACAGGGAGTGTACCAGACACTGGAATTTCTGCTTGGTGGCAGCGCTATCAGATCTAAGCTAGGAATTAAGTTTAGAAGGGTACGTGCAGGTCCCCACTTTTTGGACGCTAAAGTTCAAAGTGGGAAAATACCTTGACATTGTGGCAGCGGTGGCATTGAGTTTAAAAGCAAAAGCCAGTAGGATTTTTTTTCTCTCCTTTCTAGCTGCTGGGATGCAGCCTGAGAGGATTGGGTTTAAAAACCAAGCCAGTGAGTTTTTTTTTCCTCTCCTTTCTGGCTGTTCAGAAGGCAGCCTGAGGGCAGAGGTGTTAAGTTTTTTAACAAGGGTCTTTGTTAAAAGGAGGCTCAAGCTGTGAGCCAGCAAACACCAGCAAAAGGCATTTACAAGTGAATTGTTTTTTTTTTTTCCTTCTAGCTCTTGGGCATAGCTAGTTAGAAAATGTCTGTTAACCAAGCAGTCAGTAAGCTGCAGAGCAGGCACCCAGCACAAGAAAGCAGGAACAATGAGCACCAAGGAAGCAGTTAAACAGAAACGTGCAAGATTGGATGCCGAAGCACAAGCCAAAGAAGCTGACCACAGGAGAGCTATGGAAAGGAATCAAAAAGAGCTAGAAATGAGAGAAAGTGAAGAAAAAGCCAAAGAGGCGGCCCACAAAAGAGAAGAACAAGCCAAAGAGGCTGCCCAGAGGAGAGAGATAGAGAGGAACAAAAAGAGCTAGGGATAAAAGAAAAAGAGATGGAAGAGAGGGAAAGAGAGAGAAAGCATGAACTGGAATTAGCAAAGGCTAAGCCAGATGTTCCAGCAAACCCTAACAACCCTTCTCCAGGTACTGTTTCCCATCCCAGAAAATTTCCCACCTATAAGGCAGGTGATGACACTGAGGCCTTCTTAGAAAATTTTGAAAGGACCTGCCATGGGTACAACATCCCTGCAGAGCAGTACATGATAGAGCTGAGGCCACAGCTCAGTGGACCCTTAGCAGAGGTGGCGGCTGAAATGCCTAAGGAACACCTGAACGATTATAAATTTTTCAAACCAACACCAGAATCAGAATGGTGCTAACACCTGAGCATGCCTGTCAGCGGTTCAGAGCCCTAAGGTGGAAACCAGATGTGTCATTTACCTGACCCACCTACCAGATTGGAAAAAATTGGGATGCCTGGATATCAGGAGCAAATGTTAAATCTCTGGACGAGCTGTCCCTCCTGATGCAAGTGGAACAGTTCTTAGAGGGTGTTCCTGAGAAAATCAAAAGGTACATCCTAGATGGGAAACCCAAAACTGTAACCAAGGCGGGGGAGATTGGAGCCAGATGGGTGGAAGTGGCAGAAAAGAAAAAAACTATTAGCAAGGAGAGTGAATATCACAGGGGGCAAACAGACAATAAACCCTATCACCGAGGGCAACCCAAGACCCCACCTTCAACCCAAGGAAAGCCCCAGACTCCCTATTGTCCCACCTCACCAGTCTCCAGCATCCCACCTAGGCCCAGTGACCAGTCAGCTGGGCGATGTTTTAAATGTAATGAACTGGGACATATAAAGGCCAACTGCCCCAAGAACCCCAGCTGAGTGCAGTTCATTACACCACCATCACCCCAAAGATCCCCAGGCCCAGATGCCTCTCAAATACCCTCAGAGCGAAGGGAAACTTTGAGAGTGGGCGGAAATAAGATTATCGTGTGGAAAGACATGGGGGCACAAGTGTCAGCTATCCACCAATCCTTAGTGGACCCCAAGTTCATGAGTCCAGAGGCCCAAGTGACAATTTACTCATTCATGTCCAAATCTGTAGACTTGCCTACAGCTGAACTGCCTGTCCAGTACAAAGGCTGGTCAGGAAGGTGGACTTTTGCAGTCTATGACAATTATCCCATCCCCATGCTACTGGGGGAAGACTTGGCCAACCAGGTGAAGCAGGCCAAGAGGGTGGGAATGGTTACACGCAGCCAAGCCAGGCAACCTTCCAGACCCATCACTGTTCCTGAGCCGTCCACAAGGGCCCCGTCTATGTTACCAGAGACCCAGATAGAGATGGTGCACCTGGATCCCCTGCCAACGATGGCAACAGCCACAGTGCATCCAGTCCCAGAACTGGAACTGGAAAAGCAGCCAGCACCAGAACCGTTGCCAGCACTGATGCCAGCGCTTGCAAACCCCAATGCCAGAGGGCGCCAGCGAGCCTGAACTGGCAGAAGCCGCAGACAACCCTATCCAAGAGGCTCAGCCAGAGCCTGAAATATCACCTAGTGCACCAGCGGAGAGCGGTTCACCATCAGCGAAAACAACCCCATCACCTGCATCGCTTCCAAAGGGTCCAAGCCCAAGTCCACAGTCTAAGGAGGAATTGGTGTCTCCAGCCTCAAGGGAACAGTTCCAGACTGAGCAGGAAGCAGATGACAGCCTTCAAAAAGCTTGGGCGGCGGCACGGAGCACCCCACCGCCTCTCAGCTCTTCTAACCGATCCTGGTTTGTTGTAGAACAAGGACTTTTATACAAGGAGACTCTTTCTGGCATCCTCAAAAACAGTTGGTAGTTCCAACTAAGTACCGGGGAAAGCTCTTAAGCTTAGCCATGATCATCCCAGTGGACATTCTGGGGTGAACAGAACCAAAGACAAGTTGGGGAAGTCCTTCCATGGGAGGGGATGGGCAAAGACATTGCCAATTATGTCCGGTCTTGTGAGGTGTGCCAAAGAGTGGGAAAGCCCCAAGACCAGGTCAAAGCCCCTGCCATTGGTACAATTCCCCACTCTGAACCTTAGCGTCCAAAAGATGGAGTATCAGCATGAATTCCTCTAAGCTCAATTACCAGCTTAGGACCTGTAGCGCTGCCACCAACCAGGAATTCCAGTGCCTGGTACACTCTGGTCCCCACAAAACCTTGCCCAGGGACCCCCAAGACCCAGACCCTCTGGATCTTAACACAAGGAAAGTAAACCCTTTCCCTCACCGTTGCCTCTCCCAGGCTTCCCCTCCCTGGGTTACCGTGGAAGATCACTGTGTGATTCAAACTCCTTGAATCACAAAACAGAGAGGACAATTCACCTTCCTCCCTCTTTCTCTTTCCCCCTCCCAAACTCTTCTTGAGAGAAAGTAATCCTGGCACAGAGAGAAATCAGCCTCTCTCTCCCTCTTCCCTCCTTTCTCCCCACCAATTCCCTGGTGAATCCAGACCCAGTCCCCTGGGGTCTCACCAGAATAAAAAAACAATCAGGTTCTTAAACAAGAAAAGCTTTTAATTAAAGAAAGAAAAAACAGTAAAAATTATCTTTGTAAATTTAAAAAAATGGAATAGGTACAGGGTCTTTCAGCTACAGACACTGGGAACACCCTCCCAGCCTAAGTATACAAGTACAAATTAAAATCTTTTCAGCAAAATACCAGTTTGAACTCCTTTCAGCCAAATACACATTTGCAAATAAAGAAAACAAACATAAGCCTAACTCGCTTTATCTACCTAGTACTCACTAGTCTGAACTTATAAGAGCCTGTGTTGGAGAGAAACCTGTTTGCACATCTGATCCCTCTGAGCCCCCAGAGTGAACAACAACCAAAAACTAACAGCACACACAGAAAATTTCCCTCCCTCAAGATTTGAAAGTATCCTGTCCTCTGATTGGTCCTCTGGTCAGGTGACTGAGTACAAGCTCACTGTTCTTGTTAACCCTTTCCAGGCAAAGAGATATGAAGCACTTTTGTTCTATTAACTCTTACTTATCTGTTTATGACAGCCCCTCTCCAGCCACTCCCCATAACTGAGGTCCCATTTCAGCGAGTAGCTGTGAATATTCTGAGTCCTTTCCCAAAAAAGACCCCCAGAGGAAAGCAGTGCATACTGACTTTCATGGACTTTGCTACCTGATGGCCGGAAGCAGTAGCTCTAAGCAACACCAGGGCTAAAACTGTGTGCCAGGCCTTAACAGACATTTTTGCCAGGGTAGGTTGGTCCTCCAACACCCTTACAGATTCAGGAACTAATTTCCTGGCAGGGACCATGAAAGATCTGTGGGAAGCTCATGGGGTGAATCACTTGATTGCCACCCCTTACCACCATCAAACCAATGGCCTGGTGGAGAGATTTAATGGAATTTTGGGGGCCATGATACGTAAATTCATCAATGAACACTCCAATGATTGGGACCTAGTGATGCAGCAGTTGCTTTTTGCCTACAGGGCTGTACCACATCCCAGTTTAGGGTTTTCACCGTTTGAACTTGTGTATGGCCACGAGGTTAAGGGACCATTACAGTTGGTGAAGCAGCAATGGGAGGGGTTTACGCCTGCTCCAGGAACTAATATTCTAGACTTTGTAAGCAACCTACAAAGCACCCGCCGACACTCTTTAGCCCTTGCTAAAGAAAACCTAAAGGATGCTCAGGAAGAGCAAAAGGCCTGGTATGATAAACATACCAGAGAGCGTTCCTTCAAGGTAGGAGACCAGATTATGGTCTTGAAGGCGCAACAGGCCCATAAGATGGAAGCGTCATGGGAAGGGCCATTCACGGTCCAAGAGCGCCTGGGAGCTGTTAACTATCTCATAGCATTTCCCACCTCCTCCCTAAAGCCTAAAGTGTACCATGTTAATTCTCTCAAGCCCTTTCATTCCAAAGACTTAAAGGTTTGTCAGTTTAAAGCCCAGGGAGAAGATGACGCTGAGTGGCCTGAAGGTGTCTACTACGAAGGAAAGAGTGATGGTGGTGTGGAAGAGGTGACCCTCTCCACAACCTTAGAACGTCTGCAGCGGCAACAGATCAAGGAGCTGTGCACTAGCTTCGCCCCATTGTTCTCAGCCACTCCAGGATGGACTGAACGGGCATATCACTCCATTGACACAGGTAATGCTCACCCAATTAGAACCCCACCCCACCGAGTGTCTCTTCATGCCCAAGCTGCTATAGAACAGGAGATCCAAAACATGCTACAGATGGGTATAATCTGCTCCTCTACCAGTGCATGGGCATCCCCAGTGGTTCTCGTACCCAAACCAGATGGGGAAATACGCTTTTGCGTGGACTACCGTAAGCTAAATACTGTAACTCGTCCCGACAACTATCCAATGCCCTGCAGCGATGAGCTATTGGAGAAGTTGGGACGTGCCCAGTTCATCTCTACAATAGACTTAACCAAGGGGTACTGACAAGTACCGCTAGATGAATCCGCCAAAGAAAGGTCAGCATTCGTCACCCATGCAGGGGTGTGTGAATTTAATGTGCTTCCTTTCGGGCTGCGAAATGCACCCGCCATCTTCCAAAGACTTGTAGATGGTCTCCTAGCAGGATTGGGAGAATATGCAGTTACCTACCTCGATGATGTGGCCATTTTTTCTGATTCATGGCCCGAACACCTAGAACACCTGGAAAAAGTCTTTGAGCACATCAGGCAGGCAGGACTAACTGTTAAGGCTAAAAAGTGTCAAATAGGCCAAAGCAGAGTGACTTACCTGGGACACCAGGTAGGTCAAGGAACCATAAACCCCTTACAGGCCAAGGTGGATGCTATCCAAAAGTGGCCTGTCCCAAAGTCAAAGAAACAGGTCCAATCCTTCTTATGCTTGGCCGGGTATTACAGGCGATTTGTACCACACTACAGGCAAATCACTGCCCCACTGACCGACCTGACCAAAAAGACCCAGCCAAATGCAGTTAAGTGGACTGTTGAGTGTCAGAAGGCCTTTACCCAGCTTAAGGCTACACTCATGTCTGACCCTGTGCTAAGGGCCCCAGACTTTGACAAACCATTCCTAGTAACCACAGATGCATCTGAGCGTGGCGTGGGAGCAGTTTTAATGCAGGAAGGACCGGATCAAAACTTCCATCCTGTCATGTTTCTCAGCAAGAAACTGTATGAGAGGGAAAGCCACTGGTCAATCAGTGAAAGAGAATGCTACGCCATTGTGTATGCCCTGGAAAAGCTATGCCCATACGTTTGGGGACGGCGGTTCCAGCTACAAACCGACCATGCTGCACTAAAGTGGCTTCATAGTGCCAAAGGAAACAACAAAAAACTTCTTCTATGGTTCTTAGCTCTCCAAGATTTTGATTTTGAAATTCCACACATTTCAGGAGCTTCTTACAAAGTAGCTGATGCACTCTCCCGTGAAAGTTTCCCAAAATCAAGGTAATTGCTCTTTTACTTAATCATATAAAGAATAAAGATCTTATAAAATAATAAACATGCTAACTGCAATGGCTCCTTACAAACTCACTCCTCTCAAGAGTCCTTGTAAGGGGCAGGGGAAACATCTTTGTCCAGAAAGACAGGTAGGGTCCTTTGCCTCATCGAACGTCTGCATTCTAGGATGATTCTCCCTCATGCAGTTCTCTTCCCCAGATGTGTGACCTTGCTCTCTTCTTCCCAGTGCTTTCTCTTTCTATGTTTCTCCTAGTGATGCTGTATATAAGAAAGATGACTGTTTGTACCATTGTTGCTACCACCATTATACAGTTGTAACAGATCTTGTACAAAGTATGTCATACAAGGGGTCAACAGAAAAGTTATGATTTGCTAAGTATGATTATCCTGCTCATATGCATGTACCATCTTTGTTGTTAAGAACACTTTAACAATGGGTCATTGAAGAAACACATTCTGACCAGTAGGTCTTCCTGCATGTCTTGACTCTGAGAGGCCAACGGCCATCCCTTGTGATTCAGTAAAACATGCAAGGGCATGTGATATGTTCATGTGAAGCTGGACTCCATCTTGAGCCAGTAACTTTCCATAAACAGGGGCTGTGGACTTAATTTGTGACAGTAAATTTCCATGCACATGTGGGAGGATATAAAAAGGCATAAGACATGTCCATTTTGTCTTAATTTATCGCTTCTTTTCTCTGGACTGGATTTCTAACAAGGAAGCTATAAACAAGGACTGATGACCTCTGATGACCCAGTCTGTTTGGGTGATTCCAGAGAGACTTTTGAAAGTTAGCTGTTTATTCCGTCACTGCTATGATCCTGATCTATGAACACTGAAAATCACTTGTATGTATAAGATCTATTAACTATTTCTGACTCTTTTCTCTGCTTTTATTATTTAAACCTTTGGTTTTTAGTTACTAAAGTATTGGCATCAGTGTGATCATTGGTTATGATCTGAATTTTATATATTGACCTCGCTAAGTGGCTGATCCCTTGGGATGGGAAGGCCCCTATATCTGATTAAATTGGTTTTCTGTAACTACTCATCATAAAGTCCAGTGGCTGAGTGGTGATCCAAGGGCCAGAATGCCTAAGGAGACTGCATTTTTGATTTCTTGTTAAACAATGTGGTGATACAGAAATTTACTTTTGTTACTGGCTTGATATATCTAAGGATAGAATAACCACCAGTTTGGGGCATGTCTGCCCTGTTTCTCAGCAATCTGTCCTGAATTTGATATTCTCAGCTGAGATTCGCTGAGGCACAGTGACACCCCCTAGTTTCCAATTCCTATCTTTCTTTATTCTGTTCCTGGTACCTCTCCACTGCTCCAAACAATCCCTCCCTCATACAGAAGAGGAGGTCTCTTTTCCCCTGGAATGCAGTTACTCTTTTGCAAGTTTTCAGTGGTCAAAACATTGTCATTAAACTGAAGCACCTTCCTCTTGTCCTCAGTCTGGAGTGTGCCTTGTGCATGTCCTGTCAGTAACACTGGATTCACATACATAGAGGCTTTCCATGGCACAGTAATTTCATGATACAACTGTATAATATCATCCAGAAGTCTAAAAACAGAGAATATTTTTATGAACGTGGTGAAACCTTGTTGTGGGTGGAGTTAAACCCCCCTTGAGATTGACAAGTGTGAACTCACTTTTCAGTTAACATAACTGTAACTATAAGCCCCCACCTGATACAAAAGGAGAATGTGAACCCAACCAGGAGCTTTTGTGAAGTATTGTTTTTGGGTAGCCATGGGGAATGCAGAGCAGGCCAAAAAAACCTGGAAAAGACAGAGAGAGAGAGCCTGAAGAAGCAGTTGAAAAATGGTAGCCAAGCCTGGAAGAAACCTGGGGAGAGGCTTTTGGCAAGGTGAAAAGTGCTCTTGGTGCTGAAAGCAAAAATAGCTGTTTCCTGCTATCGATTCCTTCCACATTCAGAGGCATAGGACATTACTGATAAATAAACAAAACTGCATCGGAGAAATACCTGATTGTCATCAATTTCTCCTCCTAACTGGAACAATCCATTGGATCCCAAATATTTGTCTAGCTGCTTGGCTCAAAGGGAGCAACAATATTTATATCAAAAGAAACAGTTTGCTTAACGTACCGAGATTTACACTTCTCATAAGCTAAACTATATAATAGATTCTCATCTTTGTTACAGAGAGAAAAGAAAAGTGAATTGCCTAAATTTGCCTACATATTCCTTGAAAACAATCTTCTCTCTCTATGAGAAACCCCCTGGTCTGCCAGTCAGCATCATGCTGCTGTCTAAACCGCAACTCCTTGCTGTGGCCAGAGATCTCTCTTATCAAGTCCCTATGACTGGGACACCCTGAGTATCCAAATATCTCCAGTAGCTCCCCCTGCTCTCCAAATAAGTTTTCTCCAGCTGCCTACACACAGGAGAATTTGGGGAGCATCACATTTATTAAGAGATGACTCATAATGGTGATTAATTCCTCTCTACTTCATTATGAGACCTCATTCCACCGATTTTTGTATGTGGTTGGAACCCAATATATTCAGGTCTTTGTGGTGTTTTTCTTTTTTAAATCAATTTCTCTTCCAAGCAATTTTTCCTTTGCTTAAAATCACCAGCTCTTCCATCACAAATATACAAGAACCTCCATAAATACAATGGAGGAAGAATTCCTTGCACTGCCTAATCTTTTCCATATTATTACACAAGCTTATGATGTGGTAGGTAAATATAATCAGATATGAGTATTTTCAATTTTTGTGTTTGATCAAAGGTTCGTAGAGAAACAGTATCATTCAGGTAAAAATTAAGCTGCTTCGTGCAGCCTAGTTATTGTCAAGACAGGACAAGTCCTGACCCCTGACTGCTGAGCCATGCTATAGTGATCTAAACATTTTAATCTTTCTTCATCTATTGTGTCAGCAGAATAATTATACTTCAAAATTGTTCTTGTTTAGGATATCCCTATTGAATGGCAATAAAAACACTGGATATTGATTAATAAATGTTGGCATTTTCTTAGTAAAAGTCCCAGATGCTATCGGTTTGAAACTTCATCAGATGTCTGCTAGACATCATGTGATAGGAATTCAGAAAGCAGTTCAGAATACTTTAGCAATTTCAAGCTGTCACTGGCTCAGTGCTGCAGTCTTATTATGCTGATTAGCCAACTGTCAGGCAGTGATGTCATTTATTTTAGGGGGAAAAGGAAAAACCCTTCAATAATGCTTGTTTTAAAAAAAGAAAAAGAAAAGGCTTCTTCTGTTGTGTAGATCATAGAGTCAGAAACTGCTCCAGGCTGGCAGAGGAGCACTACGTTGGGGAGGGGGGCACCCAGATTTATCCTTGCTTCCTCCTGGCAGAGGAACTTGGGGTGGGGGTGGGAATCAGTGATGTACAGATACTGCTCTCGCCCCCGCCCCCTGGTTCATCCATGTCCCCCTAGGAGGTTGTGTGTTGGGGCGGGGGGGGGGGAATAAAGAGCAACACCAAGTGTTCCATTCATCCGGACACTTTCCCCACATGGGCTGTGGTGTGAGGCGAGCATCAGAAACTGCTGCTCTCCTGCCCTGCCCTGTCCAAATGCAGCCCAGGTCGGGAAAGTAACCAGGGTACAGGGAGCCCTTACATTGCTCCTTCCATCATAGCCCCCTAGCGGTGCACAATGAGGAGCAGAATTTCAATGGGAGGAGTGAGCAGCAATGCCAGCTGTTCTGTACATCCAGGTCAGCTTCCCTGCATGGGCATAGGAGTAGGGTGCAGGGGTTGGGATGCAGAAGGGGAGCAGAGGGGTTAGGGGGATGGGGGGCAGGGACTGGGGATCAGGAGAGGAGTGCAGGAGTTGGGGCAAAGAACACAATGTAGGGGTTAGGAGTGCACGAGGGAGTTGCAGAGTTTAGGGGCAAAGGGGACACAGCATAGCAGTTATGGGTGAAAGGGGCATAGCATAGGGGTTGGGGCAAAGGTGTCACAGTGCAGGGGTTAGGGCCACAAGGGGGAACAGTGCAGGGGTAGGGGAGCAGGGAGGTGGGGAGTCCACGTAGGCCATGGGCAATTGGGGGCACTGTGTCCACACAGGAATTCCAAAATGGAAGTTCACCCAGGGCACCATTTTCCCTAAGTCTGGCCTTGGTGAGGTAATATCTTTTATTGAACCCAATTCTGTTGGTGGAAAGGACATGCTTTTGAGCTTCATGAAGCTTTCCTAAGTCTGGAGAAAGTAACTAGAGTGTCTGAGCTAAATACAAAGTGGGACAGCATGATGGGGTGTTCACCCCATAGAAGGCAGAGCTGGTAAATTAGGATCATTAACTTAATAGACTGCACCTGGGGAAGACCTAGGGCCTGAAGCACTGATTGAAGATGGAGCCCAGCTGGGGAGGAACAGGAGGAGCTGGCATAAAGGCAGAAGAAAGGGGCTGTAGAGGAAGTATGCTGCAGTCAACTCTCTGGGAGTAGGCAGGGGGTGTTTGAGGCTATGGAAGTCAGTAATTTGCAGTACATCCAGAGGGGAGGGGACCTAGAAGCTGTAAAAAGGGGTCCAGGGAAAGAGCAGCAGGGTCTGAGGGAAAGCAGACACAGTTGCACATAAAGGGTCCCTGGACTGGAACCAAAACAAGTGGGTGGCCGAGGTTCCCCTAACAATCACTGGGGAAGTGGCACAGATGAGGCAATGGAGCATAGACTCCCTAAAATGGTTGTCTAGTGGGATTTCAGAATCCTGGAAAGGTAGGATTATAGAGACCTGGCTGGAGGGCTGAGTCCCAAAGGAGCCCCTTGCATCCTAGAGGGAGACCCTGGGGAGAGGAAGACCCTGAAGCAAGGACCATCAGTCTCACAGAGCTAATCCCTAGTTGTGGCCAGAAGGAGGCACTCCAGCAGTGAGTAGAGCACCCCATGACAGACAGACAGGCATAAGGGGTTCACACATGCTTTAGGACATGGGTTCTCAACCTTTTTCTCTTTGAGGCTCCCCCCTGCCCACACACACACCCCACGTACTATTAAAACTCCATGGCCCACCTCTGCCACAACTGTTTTTCTGCATATAAAAACCAGGGCCGGTGCTAGGGGGTATCAAATAGGGAAACTGCCCAAGCTTCATAGTACATTGGGCCATGTGAAACTAACTTGTCAGATTTCAGCTTCAGTGGGTGGCGGGGCTTAGGGCCCTGGGCTTCAGCCCTATGCCATGGGGCTTAAGCTTTCTGCCCTGGGCCTCAGCAAATCTAATGCTGCCCCTGCTTGGTGGTCCCCTGAAACCTGCTTGTGGCCCCACAGTGGGCCCCAGACCTCTGGCTGAGAACCACTGTTGTAGGATACCACTTAAAATGAAGTGGGTAATTACTGGTTAGCAGGCAGTAGGGTGTGTTACAAATTGTTGTAATTAGCTATAAATTAAGTCCGTGGTTTTTAATGTCCAGCGGAATTTTTAATTTCAGTACCTAGGCTCATCTTTTGAAGGTGTTTGTATAGGTTTTCTATGAGAGCAAGTACTGAGCGGTCAAATATTGAGTGATCCCTTTGTGAAAAGTGTTTGCCCACAGGTGCTACAGTATTTTTGTCTTTTTCTCATTTTTCTGTGAAAATCACTATGCTGTTGAATGAACTGTCTGATTCCACGCACACATAGGTGCCGACTCCATGGATGCTCCAAAATTAGTGAGTGCTCTGCACCCCCTGGCAGCCAAGCTCCTCTTCCCCCCCCACCCCACCTCCTCCTCCGCCCCACCCCCCTCTCCAAGCACGCTGTGTCCCCCTTCCTCTGCTTACCTCCCGGCACTTCCCACTCAGCTACTGCCAAACAACTGTTTGGCTGGTCCTAGGGGGCGGGGGGAGGAGAGGGAATGTGGCGTGCTCAGGGGAGGAGGTGGGGAAGAGGCAGGGCTGGGGCAGGGATTTGAGGAAGGAGTCAGAATAGGAGCGAGGACTTTGGGGAAGGGGTTGGAATGGGGGATAGGGTGGGGCCTTACGGAAGGGGTGGAGTCAGGGTGGGAGCAGAGGGGGGGTTGAGCACCCACTGATGGTAGCATATAGTTGTTATAGGGACATTTGATGCATTGGATGAGGTACATCCCATGTTGTGATAGGCATGTGTTTATGTATGATGAAATTTTGCATCCACAGTCATAGAAAAACCACAAGAGACATTTTGATGGCTAATGTCATCACTCACACTGTTTTAAATAGGTGATTCCTGTGTTACAGTTTTTTATTCTGTGGTTGGCCTTGATTAACAGAAAAGCACTCAAAGGCACTCCTTTGTTTCCTTAACATCTGTCTCATTTTAGCCTTGCACAGTTTTGCAGTTAAGTCTCAGTCTGTGACTGAGTGGCACATAGCCAATATAATATTGAATATGGTACATTATATTGTGTCAAAAAATAGAAAGCATACAACTAACTTTCTCTCTAGCAATCTCTCTCGTTATTTATATATTCTGTTTTGCCTGCATTCCAGTCTCAAACCAGGAACCAGAATTTTGTTTTACAATTTTCAGTCCAAAATAGAAGTGGAAATAATAGGCCACATTTTGGAAAGCTGAACTCTGTGGAAGAGAAAATTGTTCTGCCCATTGCCGTAATTTATGAAGATTGTTGTCAGTAGGACTAGGAGAATGTAATACTAAGGGTTTTTTTCCCCATCAGAATTCCCTTCAGCTATGTTTGTGCCCTTTTGACTTCACTTTCTGCAAATACTCAAGTGATTGCATTTTACTTCCATGAATGTTCATGGAACATAAAAGCCTGCATTTATTACAGTTTGCAGTGAAAACGGCATATTGTATATGGGATGGCACACCGTTTGACACAGCAAAGGAACAGAATACCCAGTATGCCTTGTAAGGGGTCCAGCAGAGAGGCAATTAAACAAGGCAGACAAAAAGTCTGACACTAGGACTATATGTACATTCTGTTTGTGGGAGTGTGATTGGAATAGTAAGGGGAAAGTGAACAGAATCCAAACCAAGTCACTAGAAGTCTTTCCATTATCTTCAGAGGGCATTGATTTAGACCCTAAAATCTACTGCAGCCTAATTTTTCTAGGAGTGAAGCCTTAAACAAAGTCTGTGTGACTCAAAGTCAAAGGGTTTACAATTTGTTAGAAGATAAAGAGAATTTTGAACTATACTTCTTTTTAAACTGCTATCCTTGCTCACTCTGAAAGCTCCAAAGCCCAGGCACTTATTCATACTTTCCATTAGATTACAATTGTTCAGTTCAATCAAGGATAGAAACAATACCATGTAGGGTTTTTTTTTTGTGACCATTAACTGACATATTTGGAGATTTCAGTTATCAGATACTATCTGTTCATGATCAAATCACAGAATTAAGTCTTGTAAAATATTGTGTAATTATCAAAAATTCATACAGCTGCAGAAACTTTAGCCTGCTCGTGCTCAGTCTGCAAGCTGAAAAATAAACTGTTGAGAAAATTATTTGTTATGAATTACTCGCACAGCTTTAGCTGTCAGCTAAGAGTTGATCCCTACAGCGAAGAGACCACGCCAACTAGTGTGGATGTGTCTTGCTTTTTTCTAATTGCCTCTCTTTACAAGGCATTTTTTCAGTTCTGTGTCCTGATGGTTGGCTGCTCAAGTGACAAGAACTGTCAATGGTTATAGTGGGTAATTATGCTGATGCCTGCAGACAATCCATCATGGTGGATTTTGCATGTGGCTTCCGGTAATTAATCATGGAACCATCGAGCAGCAGTTATCCAGCAGAGAGGAAATTTATCTTCTAAAGGGCAGTGCAGGGTTGGAGCATGAGGAATAATGAGTCTATAGATGATAGCTCTTGGTTACCAATCAATCTTTCCAAAAAAAAAAACATTTGAAGAGCTCTAAGCACTCTTAATTATTAATGCATTCCTTTTTAGTATGGAATGAAAGCTAAGAATTGGATCCTGTACGATTAAAGTGATAGCATAGTTCAAATAGTTCTGGGATGGGAGAGAAAGGAAATAATATTAGGGCTCAGAATGGTAGCCATGTTATTCTGTATCAGCAAAAACAATGAGGAGTATTTGTGGCACCTTACTAGGGCTGAACAAAAGAGATCCAAATACCACTTGCCATACTCAAAAAGCAGTAGTCTCCTGGAAGTGATTTCCTTGCAAGGTATATGAAAGCTTCCCCTAAAACTTTCAGTCACCATTTAGGTCCTGGATCACATGGCATAGTGCTGTGGTACTGATAAGACCTGAGGCCTAATGAATATTGGCCTCCTCTTGCTTTCCATGGATAGTTCCCAGCAATGACAGATTAGCCACTGGGCCAACAGGACATGTACCTAGAGGTCCCGGCCAACTGGGGGCCCCAGAAAAAATTCACCTCCAGGCAGTGAAACCTTGGAACCCCAGCTACTGGGTGGGCAGGGTGAGGGAAGCCCTGCCCTCCCTGCGGCCCCCCAACCCCAACCCCATCCCTGTAGATAGGCAGGGCAGAAAAAGCCCCAGGGACCCAACCTTGGTTCTCTGTAGCAATGTGTGCTGTGGCCATGGGATTGGAGGAGCTTGCACTGCCCGCTACGGTCCCAGGGCCTTGGTGTGGGGACTGAGCTTCTCTGGTCTTGGAACCGCAGTACAGCACGGCAGAAAGCAAAGGGGGTTGTGGGGCAGTAGTAGGTAGGGTAGAATGGGGGAGACCCTGGGTAGAACAGGGGCAGGCCCTGAGGAAGGGGCAGAAAGGGGTGGGGCTGTGGCCAGGGCTGCAAGCACAAGGGGGGTAGGGACGGAGGCAGAAGGGATGGAAACCTTAATCTGCCTCTGGTCCCCAGCACTACTTCACTGAAGATTTTACCTTTTTGTCTTCCATCATGATGAAGCTCCATGTTGGACCTCAGCTTATTATATTTGAGGTTAAATATACAGCTGCGTAAGGTACATGCATCTTGAAATGTTCAATACATTTGCATCCCTTTTTAGAAACTGGCCTCATTGTTGGATTGCTTCTCATTCTTAGGCAGTCGGGTATGTTAATGATTGGTGTTCAGTCATAAGCTGCTTGACAAGTGATTGTGAGAGTGCGATCCTTGCCAGCCACTATTAATTCCAATGATTTTCTGGAGTCAAAGGGCTACTTGGAGATGAAAATTAACATTGTAACATCTTTCATATGCACTATTGGTATTAAATATACTGTTTGCCTAGGGAGAAGTTTCAGGTGTTGGATAATGTGACAGATATATACACAAACACCTGCCCCCATACTTTTTCAATGTATCCAAAGAGAATTGATACCGCAGCATTTCATCCACATTGAGACACTGAGTGCATTATCCTCAGCAAGGATAGAGACTCTACGACCTTTGGAGCTACAACTGGCTACAGGCGGCAGTGGAAGTTGAACCCACTAGAGCGCTTGCAGCTACTTGGTAGTTACGTGATTTCTCTATGGTTCTTGTGGAGCCATTGACTGCCAGGCAGCAAGCAGCATTGCTTTCTCATACAATAGTTTATTGTTCAAGTCCTTATGCAGTTTTACTTCTCCAACATCAGAGTTATGGGACTACAGAGCACTGGCAGTGTCCCATCACTTTTGACAGATTCAGGCAAATGTAGCGGTCCCCAGAGTAGAGCAGCAGGGCAGCAGATACTCAGGTAGAAGCAGTAGTGAAGGTGCATGGAGGAGGGGGAAAGGAACATCAGCATTCATTATTGTGATCTCAAAGTGCCACCTCTACCATTGCTCATACAATGTCTTGAAGACCTTATTCACCTGTGACCTCATGTCCTTCCATATATTTATATTTTTCTGTTACTTATTGCTTCCTTCCCCTTCTCCACCCTTCTCAACTGTTGTTTTACCCTTCTCTGATGTTGGCAGATGGTGCCTGCACATGATGTGTACTTTTAGGGATAACTGAAAAGTATGGTAAAATATATAGCCATAATATTGATCTCTTGTCAATAATTGACCAATCTCAGAATTCTCATTTGTGCAAGCCCATCTTTTCATCTGGGATTTCTGCCACTGGAGACAAAATGTCCAACCCTTGCCCCATGATGGCTCTTATGATTTCTAGTGCACTAAGCAAATCAATGGAAAGGTTAGCCTGGGAGCCTATCCGGAGCAGCCAGCAGTGAGTTCACTACTATGGCCTACCCCACTCTCTACAAGGTAGAGTTTAGTCATAGCAGGAAGATCAGATAGGACTGCACTCGTTTGTCCATTTCATGCCATGATAAATCAAACCTGACCTGTCTGGAGGGCCATGCTGATATGTCATTTCCCAAAAGCTTAGATTCTATTGTTTTACAGTAGTTTGCACCAAAATGATCACCAAGTCAATACAGCTTTTGTAAAGGGAAATCTTGCCTCACCAATCTATTAGAACTCTTTGAGGGGATCAACAAACATGTGGACAAGGGTGATCCAGTGGATATAGTGTACTTAGACTTTCAAGAAATCCTTTAACAAAGACGCTCATCAAAGGCTCTTAAGCAAAGTAAGCTGTCATGGGATAAGAAGAAAGGTCATTTTATGTATCAGTAACTGGTTAAGAGATAAGAAACAAAGGATAATAATAAATGCCAGTGTTCAGACTGGAGAGAGGTAAATAGTGGTGCCTCTCAGGGGTCTGTACTTGGACCAGTGCTGTTCAATACATTAATAAATTATCTGGAAAAGTGATAAACAGTGAGGTGGCAAAATTTGCAGACAACAACTATCTTGAGTGTTTTTGTAAGTCCTAAGCAGCCTGCGAAGAGTTACAGAGGAATCTCACAACATTGGGTGACTGAGCAACAAAATGACAGATGAAATCAATGTTGATAAATGCAAAGTAATGCACACCGGAAAACATAGTCCCAGCTATACATACAAAATGATGGGGTCTAATTTAGCTGTTACCACTCAGGAAAGAGATCTTGGAGTCATTGTGGATAATTCTCTGAAAAGATCCACTAAGTGTGCAGCGGCAATCAAAAAAGCTAACAGAACCATTAGGAAAGGGATAGGCAATAAGACAGAAAATATCATACTGCCTCCATATAAATCCATGGTACTCACACATCTTGAATATAGCATGCAGCTCTGGTTGCCCCTATCTCAAAAAAGAATTGGAGAAGGTACACAGAGAGGGACAACAAAAATGGTTAGATGTATGAAACAACTTCTGTATGAGGAAATATTAAGAAGACTGGGACTTTTCAGCTTGATTGCCTTTTCTGTTCATTCCTTCTGGGGTCTGAGTGTTGACCACTGTCTGAAGACAGGATCCTGAGCTAAATGAACCATTGATCTGACGCAGTATGGCCATTCTTCTGAGACTTCATTTCTCTTTTGTTGTTTATCTAGATTTACACTGTTTCCCCTTTTTGGCCCTAACAGCCAATATTGGGGGCTCTTCATTTCCCTTAGGAATAAAATTGATGTTACAAGTCAAGTATATTATTCGGTACAATCCAATTTAGTTGTAAAGAATGTACTCAAAGTTCTGTTTCCCTGAACACAGTAGAAACAAACAGCAAGCAGACTCCTCCCTCAAAAATCCAAGTCTGCCTTCCAGCAAATATGATGTATACCCCCAAGTTGCTGTGTCTCTGCTCCCACTCAAGACCACACTCATAACTGCCTATCTTGCTGTCTGCTGGCATTCTGGTTGCTTTCTGCCTTTAGTGTTGACAACCCTCCAGGAATTAAAGATTAATCTTTAAAAACTGTCATGTGATGGAACTTCCTGGAATACATCCAACCAAAACTGGCAACCCTATCTGCCTCAGGCTCGGGCTCAGACTCATGCTCATAACCCCATCCGCTGCCTTTGCAGTCAGTTCCAGGGAAATGCTTCCACTCACATGGTTTAACTTCTGATCAGCCCTGCCATGTAGCTCATTGCCTTGGGTGATGGATTCCTATTGTTTCAGTTATCATTACACAAAGGGGCATTGAATTGCTTCTTCCAATTAGCCTGAATGAAAGCTGGTTAGTAGCATCGACTTTAACCAGGTCTGTGGTTGATCTATAGATCAGACATGCTTGATATCAGTCTTAGCACGTTCTGGCATAACAATACAAAATAAAATGAGCACCTATTTGTTCTTCTGACCTGCCCTTGGACATACCAAAATACACATTAGAGATCCTCTTCATTATGTTTACCTGATATGATCTGGTTTTCCAGGTTACTCCCATTCTGCCAGTACTTCTATTACAGTTTCTAAAGCCTTCTACACTGTGTAAATGTTTGTACATGTATTTAATCCAACTTTAGTTGCATATAGCTAATTAGTTCTTAGATTACTGCAAACATCCTTATTTTAACACTGTCCAATTTAATACAGTAGATATATATCTCCCTATTTCTATTTTGGAGTGCTACAGATGTAGTTTTGTAAATAGCAATCATTCTTATTGTACATCTCTTAAATATCTGAAATCTGTAACAGCAAGCAACCTTGCGTGCACCCTTCCTGTCAGAACATCTGCTGGCATGTCTATGTCTATCAATTGCAGCCACTCTCAGGTTAGCTTTTTAAGACCCTGAGTTCCTGAAGGCTGTCTTTTGTTGATCTTCTGTGATGGTTGATTAGTATGTGTTCTCTCCAGTATTAACAAGTAACCATGTTTTGCTCAACTGCGGTCATATTTAAGGGTGCTAGGCAACACTTTGCTCCCCTGGATGCAGGGAATACAACAGGGTAGACCCTAATAAAGGATTGTTGCCCAAAGAGAGCAGATGTTTGGGTGGGGGTTATTTGTTTGGAGTCTTCTGGTGACCCAAAAGGGGAGGACTCAGGGAGGAAAACAGACAGAGAAGGAAGAAAGTCAGGTACAGCCACACCTTGAGAGGGATAGGTAATTTGTATGCTCTCGGGTCTGATTCTCCAACCTTGATGTTTCATGCTGAGTAATATCGTATTACACACATTACACACATCACCCGACTGCATGCGCTGGAACTCCTTGTGTGAAAGTAGTAGTTCTTGTAACTAAGTTACACAACTGAGCCTTCAATTTTAATTTTCTTTCTTCATCTTCATGGCATGCTGCCAAAAAGAGAGGTGGTCTTTCTGATCTCCCAATAATTCTTCCCTTCCCCACATACAAGAAAATGGCCATGGGAAAGTAGCCCCCATCCCTGCCCCTATTGCCCAATGCCTCACCCATTCTGCATCCCCCCACCTCTGGAGCCACAGTCCCCCCCTGCAGCTGCCAGTAAGCTCCCCCCAGCCCTGGAATGCCCCGGAAGGTTGGGCAGCATGGCCCCAGCTGGAGCCATGGCACAAGGCAGGGAAGCACCTCAGAGTGGGAAGCAGGAGGGGGAGTGGGAGCGGAGCATAGAGGGGCCACACCTGGCTGTTTGGAGAGGCTCAGTCTTCCTCAGCCTATGATACCCACCCATGGAAATGGCTTCACTCTTCTGTGGTGAAATCAATCAGTTTTTTGTTTAAAAACTTTACCCCAGTACATCTTTGTCCTCAGACGTGAAAGCTTTTTCCTCCTAATTCTCTTTCTTAACCATCATAATCCCAACTCTACTTGCACGGTGAAATATGCAGTTTTTTCTCAGTTACGTTTTACATATACCATGTGGATAAGGGTATTGCTCACCTGCCCAGGTATAACCAACATTACAATGTCCTAACGTTGCCATGTCTTTGTCCTGTTATCTATTCACTTTTTCTAAGCTATCATAATATTTCAGTGAGGCTTATTTCTTACCCAGATAAAAAGATTAATTTGCAAATTCAGATTTTACACAAATTTGTATGATCAGTTTCCAGAGCCAACTATTTTCAAACAGTTTTATCTTCCTTAAAAAAAATGTAGTTCATGAAATCACCATTAAAACTTTCCTCACACTTCTTGTAAGTAATATCTTGAAGGAAAAATACTTGAGCAGTCTGGACTCATTCACTGGGAGGAGGGGTAAATCTTTCTTTGCTTTACTATGATCTGCAATAGAATTTGGTTAAGGATGTTAGATTACTTTCATATCCCCACATTCTGAGCTGAGCTGAGTATAGAACAATGTTTTTAATACTATGTGTTTTGCCTTTCATATAATGTTATACACTGAAGAAAAGTATTAAGTAAACATGCTATGAAATTTAAAATGTAAGCATAAAAGAGATTGCTGTAAAGAGTCGAATCTGATCATAAACCGGTTAGATTAAGGTTGTAAGAGCCAGGTATGTTTTGAAACTGTTTCAGGGGAAATAACTTATATAAAGAAGAGTGGCAGAGATGGCTGAAGTAGACTTTTATGTATGTGTGGAAAACTGGTATCCCATAAGGGCTAAGCAGAGGAAGCTGGAGTTACTGCCTACTATCCAACAGTAGTAGTATCTGTTATCTTGGCCTTCTACTCACCACCCCCATCCACATCACTATCTGTCTGCAGAGCTGTAACTAAGCATTTTAGTGCCCGAGGCGAGCAAGCATATTTGTGTGCCCTAGAGGCAATGTTGGGAGGGGCACACAGGGTTACATCCTGTCTTCCCCACCCGGTTTCTGCTTTCCGTTTACCATGGGCTTTTTCAAACTGTGGAGCGCTGTGTCGCTGACATACTCTTTCCCTGCCCTTTAGCTGGTCTCATTACAAGGGGGCCATTAAATGATTTGTTATGAAGTGAGGTGACTCTTAAAGTAGCAGTGTAGCAAATGTGCAAAACTCTGACCTCAAGAAAGCTACTTTAATTGAAGTTGGTATATTGTAGTCCAGCAAACAGAATGGCACAGATGAAATCTTGAGTTTAAAAATGTATGAATTAACATAGTGCCTTTAATTTATAACAGAGAAGACAGCCACAAAATATTTTCAGACTACAACCCAGCTGTTTTTGACATCAATTTCAACACAAGATTCATAAAGTAAGTGAATGAAGGATGAATTTTGGGAAGACTTTGGTTACAACAAGGATAGCATATACTGTAGCATGAAACTTTGCAGGAATTTAAAATCTTGGGGATGCTACTAAGGTCAAAGATTATAAATAAATATATTCATAGTAGTGTCCCATTGTACCAGACCAAATTTTTTTTGCCTACTAGTGTATCTCCTATTTGAAAGTTGAAGAAATCTGCTTTTAACAATGCTTCTTCCAAGTTACTGAATTGCTGTCCATCACTGCACTAAAAGATCAGTCTTCATTCGGCACAAAATCAGAGCTCTTTCTAAACTATAAATAAGGCTATGATTTAGGCACAGGTATTTTTAGTAAGAGTCACGGACAGGTCACGGGCAATAACCAAAAAATTATGGCCAGTGACCTGTCTGTGACTTTCACTAAAAGTACACATGCCTAAATTTAGATGCTGTAGGCGAGGGTGCTCCAGCAGATGCAGATGCTGGGGGCAGCCCTGGGTGCAGCCACTGACTCAGGCGGGGTCAGCCGCTGGAGCTGCAGAAATCACACAGCTCCCAGAAAGTCATGGAATCTGCGAAAGACTCGCAGTCTTAACTATAAATAAAATGCTCCAAAGTGGTATTTAAACACTGTTTGTTGTGGCAAAGAATTTGCCCATTCTGTTGGAAGGTGAAAGTATATTAACTGTTCCCTCTGTTTGCTAGCTACAAGATATTCTCATTGATTATATTCTTTTGTATCATCATTTAAAGATATCATAGAATCATAGAAGATTAGAGTTGGAAGAGACCTCAGGAGGTCATCTAGTCCAACCCCTTGCTCAAAGCAGGACCAACCCCAACTAAATCCCAGCCAGGGCTTTGTCAAGCTCGGCCTTAAACCTCCGGAGGAGAAAGTATATTTGGTTAAGGTTAAAACGATCATTATTTTACTACTCTATATGCTGTAGAGCAAGTGTGTCCAGCCTGTGGCCCTTGGGGCTCATAATTATGGCAATTATAGTATAAAGAAAATTTGTGTTGGTATTTGATTATAAAATGTGTTCCCTAATATCTGTAGCTTTCTCAGGAGGAGTTGGGGAGCAAAGCAACCTTTGAGGAGAGATTTGGGGTTTTTTTCCCCTGGGAAAACTGGAATGTGTGTGTGGAGGAGGGGATGGGCTGAATAACTTGGGACTGGGTGATAGAAGGCAAAACTCAGGGCCTCCTAGGATGTTGCAGATGTTTCCTTCAGTGATATGGGCTGAGGAGGGTGGTTTTTCAGGGGAGGGATTGGGGAAGAAGGAAGAAATGGGTGTATTTCTGAGGGTTTGGGATGCTAAGAGTAGGACTTGAAAATGGTGGATTTATATTTCAGCTCCAAACCCAACTGATACTTAGGAAGAGCAGCTTTGAATCTAAATTTTTGTGTAAGCTCAGAGCTGCTTGTAGGCGCTTACGTTTTTGGATATAATATCTTAAGTCAGTTTCTTAAGAAGTTAGGGGAGAGGAGAGCAAAGTGGGGACTGGAGGAGAAAAATAGCAACTTTAAATTGCCCCTTACCTCCTGATTGTAATCTTTCCTCCCCTTAAATTCCCCACAGCTGAAAAGGTTGGACATCCCTACTATATATTTTAATAACAACATCACTGCAAAAATATACAGTGCTTTCTATCCCAACCAAGAAGTTGGCTGAATGTTTCCCTTTTGTGCAATGAAGTGGGAATAGGCAAGAGGTGGATTTGCAAGCAGGGTGGGTTGGAATGAACTGCTGATTCTAGGATGGAAAAATAATGAAATACTTTGGAGAAGAAAATGAAATGCTTGAGTCTCCCACTCCTTCCATTGCCCTCTCCTCTTTTTGTTTTGTCTTTTTATTTCTAGATCTAGATATTTAAATTTATACGTTTAAATTTTTGTAAAAAATTTATATACATAGATATCTACTGGATTTTTACATATGGGTGTGCTCCCGGCCCTGTAAGTTTGTTGTGTGGGAGTTTGGCATGGTGGTGGAAGGTAATTTGGTAAAAGGGAGTCAGAGGTATGGCTGTGGTATGTGCTCTGTGATGTATGGCTGTTGTGATATTAATAAAGTGAGGGAAGAGCAATTTTTGTGCAGAAAAACAGTTTTGAAAGATATCAGTCAACAAAAACGATAGTCTTCCAAGTATAGACTTCAGACACAGGCCAGTTTGAAATGCTTTCTACCAAAAATGTATGAAAGAAAGCAAACATAAACTGCAAAGAAAATGTGAAGGGCATAGAAACTACAATGACATTTCATACTAAAAGGTGATATACATATAGAGAAGCAGAAATGTGTGCCCAACTTGAAACACGTTTCAGAACATGGGAGTCATGATCAAGCACCTCCATAATTACCATGCATCTACAATGTGTAACACACAATATACACACTATAAACTTCATTATTGCACCACATGTATTTTAGTATTGCTTTATATTGCTTCATTTGGCTCAGATCTTTTTTCTTTTTCATTTACTTTCCCTGTCATGCAAGGGCCCTGTTGAATCCAGTTGAAAGAACAACAAAAATAGACACACTGGGCCTGATGGCCTTTCTCTGTGTGTGTGTGTCTTGTAATCACTGACACCTGTGCAAAGCAGACATAAAACATCAGCATTCTAATTTTGTAGCATTTTACACCCACTTTGCATTCACTTTGTGCTGGTGTTAATGATTACAGAACATGCAAGATCATGGAGAATTGGGCCCCGTATGTCTCCACCTCCATTCTGCCCTCTGGCTCAGAGTCCATAGGAGAAGGTGGCTTCCAGAAACGGACAGTTACTGAAAGATTAGATTAGCCAGTCTCAGGGACCTTGTCTGACAGAGCACAGAATGCTGTGAAACTCTTCTGATAAACAGAGCTCTTCTATATAAAATATAACAGCCTAGAGGAAAAGTGTGTTAAGCTTTTTATAATTTTTAGTAGTATTTTTAAGTAGTGAAGTGTGTACATTGTGACCCAGAAGTTAGTTTAATTAGCCTCAGCCCAGGAGGTTAATTTTAAACTAAAATTATGTCATGGTCTGCTGCTTTTATATTAAACTTTTACTACTTAGCCATGTGAGCAAATTTTATTTTTTAAATGACTTTATAAGCAAATAATTAACGAAAGTTTCCCAAGGACCATTTTAAAGTGGAATAGGTGCACAAGGATCACAGACAAGTGTCAAACAGGAAATCATCATAGTCATTGAACTAAAAGTGTTTCTGTGAAATCTTCATTAACTCAGTGCAAACTTGATGCTTATTTGGTTGAACACTAATTTCAGATTTTCCACTATTATTCCTCCCCAGAAGACATATTCACCCTTTTATCAATTAATCTGAATTGTAGAAGCACTCTATGCATGGTACTGGCAGTACATATTAGATGTTGCACAGCGGTGATCCAAGAGCAGAAAAACACGTGACTGCCCTCAGTTTGAAGAGGCATATCTGATTTTGTGTTTTATTTTCTCCATAGTACCTAAACCATTCAGCAGCACAAGTGACTGAATAAATCAAATTGCACTCTATACTATGGCAATCTCAGATGAACCAAGCATTGAATACGTTGTTCAATGTGTAATGCACTTTAATGGTAATTAAGTACAGTATGTAACATCTTTCTATCTAACTAGAGCTGGGTGAAAATTTTCATAGAAAACTTTTTTAGGTGAAAAATACAGATTAGACAACACCAAAATGTTTGACCAATTTGTGGATTTTGTTGAATTATTTTGGTTAAAAACAAATTCCAATTTTTTTAAAAAGTCCAAAATGATGATTTCAGCATTTCCTTTAATTGAATTTGTTTTTGTCAAGATAAAATGATTAGTTCGACCCAATATGGTGAGCCAAAAAATCTGTTGTTTGTACTTCTAACATTAGTGAAAATCCAGTTGAACGCTAAATCCTAGGTTTTGGGAACCAGTGAGGAAGCGTCAGGGGCAGCTCTATGTATTTTGCCTCCCCAAGCACGGCAGTCAGGCAGCTTTTGGCGGCTTGCCTGAGGGAAGTCTGCTGGTCCCATGCCTTCAGAGCCATCCCTGGGAAATGTGTACTTTATAGAGTTCATCTACCTGAGCCTCAACCACTGTCACTGATTTTCAGTTTGCATTTGTTAATGATTTTGCATCTATCTGTTTCCAGGCATTTTAGTCATAAAACACAACTGGGCAATTAGTTTTAAAACTAATAAAAAGTAGGTAACACCCAGACCAGTTTCTTAAAATATTTTGGAACTTTGGGCAACCCTCTCCCCCAACTTTTTTTTTTCAAAGAAAATTGTACAATACAAAATTTTTCAAACTCTGCAAACAGTCAACATCTCAGGTGTGCTTGTTACACAGTATACATTTCTTGCCACTGTCAGGTAGACTTTGGTGGGTCCTGTTTGTCAAAGGTAGCTGGTCCAGAGTAGGCAGAACCTGCCCTGCTTGTCAGTGGTCTGCACAAACCTCAGATTGAGAGGAGAAGGAAGGCTATAGAAGAAACAAAGAGAAGGGGCCCGACTCCAATGATGATGTCTGACTCATCTGTACATCATGACACTGTAACTCATTGAAATCCAAGAAATTACATCAGCATAAAACTAGCATAGCACAATGGACGATCAGGCCCATTAACAGTACTGCATGGGATTGTGTACCGATTGCAGCTATTAATACTTTTTTCTTCTCTGCTGTCATCCACCCATCTGTGTCCACACTAAATTGTTCATCTTTAGTGACACAAAGAAATAAATCTAAAATAAAATCTGTGGTTAGCCACTGGCCCTTTGAGCTGAATGGATGCACCCAGGTAGGGTTCTTTGATGCAGTTGTCCTTAATACTGACTTTTAGGGATCACAGTTTCCCTTCAGTTTTTCATTTTTAATATATATATTTATTTACATTAATGTAGTCAGTTAATTTACATAATACATAGCAGCTAGTTGGCCCAATCCTATAAATTCTTACTCACGTGAGTAGTCCTGTTGTAATCACACTGGCTGAAACCACTTCCCATTGCAGTCAATGCACAATTCCCATTGACTTCAGCTAAAGTTAGATGCCCTGAGAATAAGAATTTGAATGATCAGGCAAAGATGAGGCATGTTGACTCTATTTTAAAGAGTTTACCATCTAAATAAGATAAAACAAATGAACATGAAACAAGACACTGAACAACAATCCTGAGAAGACTCCGTGTGGGGAGTAGTAGTGATGAGGAGGAGGGATAGGAACACATTGTAGGGAAAAATGGTGGTACTATCCCAAGCTCCACCTACAAATGATGCCAAAATGAAATTAAACTCAGTCAATTATGCGTAATCTTCATTATGACATCATGCCTCTCCTTTCTCATGTGCTTGATTAGAAAAACAATAAGCTATGTTTGACATTTAAATGATCACTATTAGGGTATCAGAATTAACACCTCCTCAAAATGAATATTTTCATTTTTGCCACTTGCTCTAGAGTTAAGAATTAGAAAAAAGTGAAAACAGATTAAAAACACTGAAAATTGAATGTTGGATAAAACTTTGATTTTAAAAAAAATCTTCCTTAAAGATTCTAAACTAAAAATGCTTATATCATCATATCTGCTCTCCTCACAGACTCCTGAGGTGAACTCCCAACCCAAACCAATCCAGCTATATAATGCCACTCAGGCATAAGTCAATGAAGAACAGTAGGCTTATGCTAAAAGAAAAAAAATTCTCAGTCATTCTCAATAAAGCAATTACTTATTTATTAAGAAGTAATATTTCAGGAAATTATGTAGTAAATTTTAATCAATAAAACTATAAGAACACCCTGTACGTGCCATAAATAAAGTAAGTACTTTAGTGGGTAACTGAATTAATTAGTTTAATATAAACAAAATGCTGTTATTACTAATGGGGACGAAAGGGTGGTCTTGTGATTAAAGTACAGGAGTGGGAATCAGGAGATCTTGGTTCTGTTTTTGACTCTGTCATAAGTTTACAATCTAATTTTTGGGACCATGGTGCCTCTCTGTGCTTTGGTTTCTTCATCTATAGAGCAATTCTTCTGTACCTCGTGAGTGTTCAGTCTTAATTTACTAATGCTCAGAAATCACTGAGATCCTCAGAAATTGCTATAGGTGTCTAAAATATTATTTAGAGGAATAAACATAACTAATTTTACTTGTAGATGGTGAAAATTATTTACTAAACTTAACATCAAATACTGAATATACATATTTGGAAATATATTTTTCCTTTTCTTTGAGTGCATGTATATGTTGCCGCAACCACCTTTAGCATGAACTCAGGGAATATTTGAATTGATAGAACAGGCTTGGAGAACAAGAAAATCTTTTTTGAACACACAGGACCATTTCCTGGTCCCATTGAAATCAACAGGAAAGCTTGGTTGAATTCAGTGCAACCAAGGATTTGCCCCACTTGAAAGGAGCTGACTAGCTGTACTCCACAAAGGCGACTTGCCTCAAGGTTGGGAATGTTTAGTGCTCTACAGACTCTGTACAACTACTAATTACTCTTAACATTTTAGTCTCTTCTTTCCTTTCTGCAACCTCTCCTCCTGTCTCAGCCCCTCTATTTCCTCTCACACCCCTTACTTTCTGAGGGCTGCCCTAATTTGGACCCACCTGACTACAACCCCCAGGAATGGGTCAGGCTGCTGGGAATTGCCAGTGAGGAGCACTTCACATCTCTTTTCCTGGGGCATGCTGCCCACATTTCCCTTGCATTGAGGGTTTCTGGAGTGGCAGAGAGCCTGCATAGCCAGCTCTAATCCATCTAGAGACTCAACATGGGAAGAAACCATCAGAAATTAGTAGAATTCAGTGATTATAAAACAATAATCAATTAGCAGAATGATTCTTTGAAATGAGTAAATATATTTCACTCCAGAATTGCAGTCATCAACTCCTAGACTTGTTTTGAAAAGCACTAAAAATATAGCAGAAGGAGGAAAAAAAGGAAGAGAAGAAAGAGAGAGAATGAGAATAAATCTTGTTATTGGCAGGTACTTACATGTCTACTCCAACTCAGCAGGGTTACCCTTCTGATTGAAGAGAGCCTTAGGCCGCCTTTCCCCAGTACCAGTAAACTACCTTTGAGCCTACTACTGATACTCTTGGGGCTACTTCTGTGGAAATGATGGCTGGTTCTCAAGCATAACTAATCATATTTAAATTTCTGACAAATAATGAAGCAGAAATGTTTTCTGTTCTATTGCACAAATGCTGTTTGAGGAAGAGACTTGAATCTTAAAAATCACTTACCTGAAATGCAGTTGTTCAGTTCCTTGGATCCTTTCCACAAAGTCTAACTCATCCCCATAACATATTGCTATGTTTCCAGCCTCACCTGTTGCTTGCTGGTTGTAACCTGTAAAGATATCACAATCTGGTGTTCATGAAAACTAGGTCTTGTTTCACTCCATTCATTGCTAAACTATTTATTTCACTGACAGCATACATCACCTGTAAGCAACAGTACCAGAGTGGTTACCTGTGCACTAGAAGAATGTTTATTTTGAATACTAGTATAAAATCACCATACTAGAATGTGCAATATTTTAAAGTTTGAGACAATTAAGATAAACATAGTATGAAATACTTAGTTAAGTAATTGTAATTAATCAGGTTTCTCATACCTTGATTGAATTTTGGGTTTTGTTAATGTACAGAATTGAGAATTCTTATAAATGTATCAATTTTATTAATCAAAATGGAATGTAAAGGTAATTAGGAATTTACAGAAATTAAATTTACAGAAAGTAAAATAAGGTTGCATACATGCTACGGAGTACAAAATTTAAATGAAGGAATTTAACAGGCTATTAAAATTTTATTAAGAAATAATAGATTCAATCATAATATATTCTTATCACAAATTTGTCAACTTACTACTCTAAGGAAGTGATTTACATACTAGTATGTCTCTATGGATCCTTAACACAAATCCTTATCAATGCATCAGTCAACTGAAAATTACATGACTGTTAGTGAAAGTTAAGCCAAAAGTAATTCTAAGTTATAAACTTAAACAGTTATGTAATTACTGAAATATCAGTATGATTCAAAATTAAGCCTTTTTTTCTTTATCCCACACATACAAATGTCTCACACCAGCCCAGGGTATATAGTTAATAATTCAAAACTGCTTCTGATTTCTCTTGCAATTCACAATAGATATAACCACCTGCAAACCTAATACTTTAAGTAATTTACTATAAAATTTTATTTACTATTGGTTCAATATTTAGTTTATTTGGCATATGTTTTTAATAATCCAAGATTCTGTCTCTTGCCTTAGAAGCTTTCAGTCTCATATGTTGTTATAGATCATGCGTTATCTGAAAAGTAGTTGCTAACTCCTAATTGCTCTGGACCTCCTTTGGTTTTTTTCATGCAAGTAAGCTCAGTTTCCTTTAGAAGTTATAATTATAGTTTCCTGCTATAGCACAATGAATTTAAATTGTATTGACTCAAAATTATTTCTAGATATATAGGATAAAACTTTCTAATGTACTGCAAGTATACACCATACATTTTTCTGATGAACCATAGGAGGTTTGTTGTGGGGGAATATCTAGACTTTTTCTCCTCCTCTTAGGCTGTGGGTATACTAAGGGATGAGGGAAGAGAAGGGAGCTCTGGGAGGTACAAGGGGAAAGGAAAAAAATTGTGTGTGAGAGAGTGAGAGACAGACCATGACCAGTTATATATGGGGTGAGCAGTAAAGTGGGAGAAAATGGGGGATTGAGGGAGTGTCATTCATGCCTCCAAGGTTTCCTGGGAGTTTTAACCTTTTCTAGTAGGACTTCAAGCCTGACAAGGCCCCCTTAGGTCCCTCAGACAAGTACTCTGGTCTGAAAATCCACAAGAAGCTAACCTTATGGAGAAGCTGCCTCCAGAGCAGAGTTCTTCTCCTTGAAATATCTTGACCTGCAAGTCTGCTCCTTTCTCTGCCTCCAGCCTGTGCCCTAACAGGCCATGGCAGGATGTGTGACTTCTAGATGTCTCACAAGAAAAGCTAATAGGTCTGCTCTGGAGACCGCTGCTCTCTTTAATACATCCTTCAACTACCTAGGCAGGAGTACTAAACATAGAACTGAAGAAATCTGTTGAATTAGAGAAAGCCTAGATGTGGAGAGAGGGCTTGGGTAAGGTGAGGGATGACTGAGCTGATCAGAATGCTGCAAGAGATTAACAAAGCACACTTATTTTGTCTGGCCAAGTCATTTGTACTGTACTCCATCACTGTAATATCTACATATCTTTACATTTGGGTCATATACATTAAATATTATGTATTTTAACAGAATGAAAAATGTCAAGTCATACCACACACTCTTTGGATGTATATGCAGCTCCAAGAGCTAAAGTATGTTATGGTACATTGTCTGTTATCAGCAAAAACAACTAGGAGTCCTTGTGGCACCTTAGAGACTAACACATTTATTTGGGCATCAGTTTTTGTGGGCTGAAACCCACTTCATCAGATGCACGGAGTGAAAAATACAGTAAGCAGTATATATATCACAGCATATATATATATATATTGCTTACTGTATTTTTCGCTCTTGATATATGTACTGCTTACTGTATTTTTCACTCCGTGCATCGATGAAGTGAGTTTCAGCCCACAAAAACTGACACCCAAATAAAAGTGTTAATCTCTAAGGTGCTACAAGGACTCCTCATTGTTTTTAGGTGAAATTTAATAGACTGTGGTATACAGGTGGTCAGACTAGATGATCTAACAGTCCTGTCTGACATTTAAATCTTTGAAGGCCATCTTGCATTCATGTATGCTCAGTGTTTGCTGAGAAATAATGTCTACTCCAACGGACTTATTAGTAATTACCTATTGACTTATTATTATTATTACTACAGATAGAATGCTGGCTAACCTCTTAATTACCATAGTGAATCTATATCCTCATTAGCTGTATTTATACAGTGCTATGGTGCTTGGTAGTCAAATAAAATGTCTGTTCCCTGAGGGGCTCAAAGGAATTATCCAAAATTTACATAAATATAAATATAGAGCTGAATTTGGCCCATAGAAGCTACATTAGATTTAATTCAGCGAGGGATTACAAACTAAGGAGACGGTACGGGCTGATGAGAGATACAGTAGTGACAGGTTCATGTTGTATATGCAGTTTGTTAGCACTTGTTCAGCCTCCTTGAATTAAAATGTGTGACTGTGTGTACTGTATTGGAATTTGAAGGGTAAGGTAAGAGAATCAGTGGTGGAAGCCTGGCCAAACAGTGATTTGAAAATTATATCTCCGATTTCTTGGTTAAACAGTCACACGCAGTCCGAACTCGCTGGGAATTCTTGATTTAAAATGTAACTTACAGGCTTTTCCCGGTGGCCCAGATTGGTGATGTTCTGCCTTGCCTAATACTATCCATGCTTCTATTCTTGATCCCATTCTGTTGTTCTGCATGCTGGTGGAGGCTGAGGCCCTCAGTGGGAAAAGAGTAAAGGATTGTATGTCATCTTTGTGGCCCCTGGAATTTGAGGTCAGCTAGGAACCAATCTGGTTCCTGGCAAATTTTAGAGTAGTGTAAATGGGCTAGAATGGGGCCAAGGATCTGACCTAAGAACACTAATCAATCTGATTACAAATCCTTTCTCCTCTCAGACACTCATCTTACACTCTTCCGACTCTTGTTATGACATTATTTCACTAGTTCTGACACCATCATAGAATTTTTCATGGCCAGAAAGACTTAAATTTCTAATATAAACAATAAAATCAGCAAAACCATAACTTTTAAATAAAAATTGAAATAAACCACTGTCAGGCCGCCTTTAACTTTAAAGGAAGCAAAACAAAGGCTCAAGCTATTTTTTTCCCTCTTCTCCCTCCCCACTCAGGTCACCTTTAAGGCTTAAATGCTCATTTGCCATGTATGGCCTCGTCCAGACTAGGGGAGGAAAATCGATCTTAGATACGCAACTTCAGCTACGTGAATAACGTAGCTGAAGTCGAATATCTAAGATCGAATTACTCACCCGTCCAGACGGCATGGGATCGATGTCCGCGGCTCTCTGTGTCGATTCCGGAACTCCGTTCGGGTTGATGGAGTTCCGGAATCGATGTAAGCGCGCTCGGGGATCGATATATCGCGTCTAGACTAGACGCGATATATCGATCCCCGAGCAATCAATTTTAACCCGCCGATACGGCGGGATAGTCTGGACGTGGGCTCAGTGTCAGGTTTGTGGCAGGCACAGAAGGGGTTCAGACATTCCCCTGATAACTTGTTGAGCTTGTAATTCTGTGGTTGCTCCTCCAGGCTGTACAAACTACTTGAGAGACTGGGACTGCTAAGATACAAAAAAGTGTATTACAGCATTTGCCTGATACTAAGGGAATATTATATTTCTTTCTTTAAGGTTGTGTGAAGGCACTTGATGATAGCAATAATCTGTGGTATAGTCACAGCATCATAAATATTAAAATCCCTGATTTCCTCTGTAAAGTCAGCAAATATGTATTTTTTCCGGCCCATGAACAGAGCTGTGAGTACACACAGCAGAAGCTTTATCTGATTGCCTTCCTTAGTACAAATCTGGGGCGGGGAGCCATTAGGACTAGCATTAAATGGTGGTAATTAAAATGCTGTTTGATATTAATATTTAGATAGAATTTTGAAATGGCTCTGTAAGCAGAGTCAGGATGAGCTCTACCCTGACATCTGGTGGTGAATTATGGGGAGTATGGAAAGAATCTCAGGGAGTGTGGAAAGGAATTCCAGGTATTTGCATTGGCACATCCACCCCACCTTGCATGAGCCCACAGCAGCCTGGGATGGTTATTTTCACAGCTAGGATCCCCAATTTATTTGTTATTGGGGCTGGAGGAAAAAAAAAGTGCTGTCACCATAATTATGTGAATGAGCAACTATGAGACTGCTTTATGACAGAAATGACTCAACCTAAATTAAGTAGTACTTGCTAGACAAGGGACATGGGTTCCAAAACTCAGTGAATTGAGAGAGGTTGGGGACTGACGTGTGTACCTGATGGTATGGGCCCCTTTTGAGGGCCTGGAAAACCAATTGCACATCCTCCTCTCTCCATTGTTAAAGAGTAGAGCTAATTTTGATTCCATTAGGAGTCCATCTAGAGACTGCTGAGCTGAAGTCATGTTGGGCCAATGGTGCACCAGCACCAGGGCTGCCCTACTAAGAGCTGAAATCACTAAAAGAGCTGAGCTGAGATCACTGAGTGCTGTGTTAACCAGTGGGGGAGCCTGAAGACCTATTGCTAGGCGGCTGGCAGAGTGGAGCAGTTTGCAGCATGTTGGAGCAGCCCATGGAACAGTGAGCGGAGTGGAGTGGTTTGCAGGGATGGCTGGAGTGGCTCATGGGTCGGCTGGAGGAATGGCACAGCTGGTGTAGTGGAGCTGGTCGTGATGAAGGCTGCAGCAGAACTCCATGGAGAGGCGGAGCAGTTGGCTCTGGCCCACGTAAGGTGCCCCTTAACACCCTGTGTGGACTTCCCTTCCCCCCATTTCCACCCAGGCTGGGAGGATGGTAAAACTCTGCAGATAAACTTTTGAACTCTGGGGTGGCACTGACCAGAGACTTTCGGGTTGTTGGTCTTTGGGGTGATTGGACTTAAGACCCTAAGGGGGAAAGGACATTGCCAGACATACTTGGAAGTGAGTTTTTTTTTTTTACTTATGGTTTGTGTTATAATCCTGTTTGTGGTATTTCTCTAATGTGATGCCACATTGTTTTCCTCCTTTATTAAAAGGATTTTGCTACACTCAGACTCCGTGCTTGCGAGTGGGGAAGTATTGCCTCCTAGAGGCGCCCGGGGGGGTGGTATGTAAGTATCCCAGGTCACTGGGTGGGGGCTTGAGCTGGTTATGCATTGTGTTATTGAAACGGAACCCGTGGATACTGAACCCAGCCCTTGTTGCTGCCAACTCAGAGGGGCAGAAGGGTCACAGCTCTCTTAAGGGCAGAATATCCTGCCATTGTTTTCTCTGCATCTGCTCCTGTGGTGATTTAAGGGGCCCAGAGCTCCACGGTGGCTGGAGCCGCGAGCCCTTTAATTTGCCCCTGAGCTCCCAGCCAGCTCTGCGGCTTGTAGCTCCAGGGTGATTTAAAGGCCACAGCCAGAGCCCCAAGGCCTTTAAATCTTGAGAGGTCATGCCTCTTCCAGTTGAGGCCACGCCTCCACTCAGGACTCTGACATACCGCTAACTCCTTTAAATTACTTTCAGCCCTGATTATGCACCTGGATAAAATGTACCAGAATCATGCCCATTCAGAGAGGACTGATGAAATAAGTAATGGTGAATTTCCTAGTTCCTTGGAAGGTCCTATACTGTTTGCTTTGATCCATACTTTATATTGAACTAATAGTTATAGTCTTTTGGTCAGCAAAAAGCAATATGGTGAGGTTACCATTAATCAGGTTTTTTGGGTTTGTTTGTTTGTTTGTTTGTTTGTTTGCTGCAATTCATAAACCTTGGACATATGATGAAGCTCGTGCCTCAGAGGTGGTAAATTCAGCCTGCTAATGTCCAATGTCCATATAGTATACCTTTCCCACATAACTAGTGACAGATATGGGTGAAGGGAAGAAAGGGACACATCAAGCCTTTTCACCTATAACAGCAAGTGAAGGAATACTGCTGTCGCGGAAGGGAGTAAAACAAAGTCCTTCCATCTTACACAAAGCCAGCTCTGCAGTGCACTTCCTACATCAAGGAAGTTTGAAGCCCTGATCTTTCCCTATTTCCTCACAGCTGGAAGTAGAGCCAGGCTCCTCCCCACTGTACATATGAGGGGTTTCACCAGTATAACTATGTCTAGCCAGTAAAACACTCTCATGCAGACAAACTTATCTACCTAAAACACGCAATAGTTGACTCAGTGCTAACAAAATCATAGATTGATGCTCATGACCACACAGAGTGCTTAACATAGATGAGATTGCTGCAGAGAACATGGGAGGAATCATACAAAGGAGAGTAATTTTGTGGAAAAGTAAGTGGAAGAGACACCTCATGGAAAAAGAGAAGCCTGTTGGATGGAAAACTGACTAGATACTTCATATAGAGAAGGACAGGAATGTCTGTCAGGGGAGAGTGTCCCTCATCCAAACCTTTACAAGGATTCAGGTTTAATTCAGGGATAGTTATATGGTATGAACCAGTTTTGTGAGGGCTGGTTCATGTACCCATAATCTGGATAGTAGTGGGTGGTTCTGCATTTATCAGTCTGGGAATGCAATTTATTAAAGATATAAATCATTTCAGGTGGTGCACCATTTCACAGCTATTTCAGAGTCATAAAGAAATGTATAATACTAATTATTTATTGAGAGTTAACTTTAGACACGTGCTATTCTTTTGAATAAAATCTCCTTTTTTTCCTATACAGATTGTAAGTACATAGGACAGAATCAGGCCAGAAAGCCTGTCTAGGTCATTTTCTCTCCTTTGACCTGGCAGTTGTTTTCAGACTTCTTCCTAAAGCACATTATTTTACAATAGATACTTTTATTGCTGCCTGAGGTGGTTTATTCCATATATTAATGTCTTGGTGTAAAGAAATTCTGCATACTTTCCTGTTAGGTCAGGCCTTCCTTATCTGAAATTCACACCCTTCTGTTTTTCTGTTATACCCTAGCTCAGATAGCTCTGTGTAGTGATATCTACACTAGCTATTTTCTTATTAATCTGGATCCCTCATGATCTCCTTTTTCCCCTGCTCCCTCCTGGAATACAGACCCATCTTTTCCAACTCTTTGAACTAAAGGTCTTTCACCCGTTTAGATTATTCTGATTATCCGTTTCTGCATCTTCCCCATTTCTAAGATATTCTTTTAATAATGAAAAAGATCAGTTCATGACCAGTTAGAATATAGCCCCTCTAAAACTGGGGTGATCTGAGACATCAGGAGGCAAATGTAGAGGTCCTCATAGATTCCTGAGTACTTGACTTAATTTCAAATTGCTGCTTACTATCCCTAGGTTGGATTATGTCTTTGAGTTATAGGTCTTTTAATTTTTGTATGAAACCTTGTCAGTTTTAAACGTTATAAATTGCCTAGAGCTTGGACTAGATGCAAAAACGTTGAAATAAATAACTATGGTGTTTCCAAGAGTGCCTTTAATACTGGTCAAGTACAGCTCATTGCTTCTATTAATTCCCCTATTAGAGATACTAGTTTTTGTTAAGGCTGTTCTTGACGTGACTTAATGACTTCCTGGAGTCTAGGGTACCCCCATGTAATCAGTTGTTGGAAGATTTTGATGCATTGGTTATTTTATGCTTCCTATCTCCACACATGAATCCCTTATACAATATTTAAAAGTTTTTTTTTCAAGTCTCGTTAACTCATTGCACTCTTGGAATTTTTATTTTTTGCTGCTATTACATACTGTTTGTTTTGCTTCTCAATCTTGCTACTTCTCCTATTCACGGTCTATAACCATTGAGAGTACAATCTTCTAATACTTTGTTACAATTGTAACATCACTTTAGTTTTCAGTATACTGAACTGCATAAGCCACTTATTTGACCATTCTCATTTATATCCAAGTCATTATGGAACAGATTCTGCAAACCTTACTCCTGTTGAGCAGCACTTACTCACCGACATCAATGAGACTACTTGGTTGAGTATGTCTTACTGCATGAATAAAGGTTGCAGAATCAGTCTGTAATTATTTTTTATTTATTTTATTGACTCTTGTTTGCATTGACCATCTCTCCCATGTTATATTGCCAGCATATTTTATCACTTTATTGCCAGTGCCACCTTCCACCTCACTGATATACAGAGTGAAATAAATCAATATTAATACTGTTTCCTGTCACCTCCTTCTCTTCCAAATTGCTCTTCTTGTTAATCCAGTCACCCCGATTTAATGTTTACAGTCTCTTCCTCACTGTTGAAGTTAAACTCAGCAGCAACCACATATTCTGAAGTTCTTTAGTGAAGCTTATAAAGAGTACATTCTCCTCACCACAGCAATAATTCAACCCACTTTGTGCAATTAAATAAAGTGTATTTATAACAGTTAAAATTGTACTAAATTGTATTCTTGGAGTAACATGAATCCAAGAAAAAAAAAATCTGTCCTGTGTTCTCTCATTCTACCAGCCTCCTCTGGTTGGTGTTTACAGTGACGATGACAGGCTTTGCAGAGAGCCTGTCCCCAGTTCTCTGCAGCCACTGTGTTGAGGGAAGAAGCTGAGGGAAGGGGACTCCTAGGACTGATTTGTAAAGAATATATGTAAAGTGGGGAAAGTATTTTAAAGGGTTCCATATCCTACCTGCAAAAACTAGTGTGTTTGCACTCATGCGCTTTTGCTCTCTCCCTCTCGCTTGTTCTACATATGTTTAAAAAAATCTTGCAACCTCGAGGGAAGTCATGGTTTCCAAACTATATTTTTCCTAATAACTCTAGGCATCTTTCTCCTTCCTTCTCTTACTCTCAAACACTTGCTGTATGAATGGACAAAATGACTAAATTTTACACTGAGAAAATGTGGCTGTAGTTTGAGGGTTCTGGCACTTAGCAACAGTTAAAGTAGAATAATTCCTCAAGTGTTGTCTGGTCCTTCTGTGCTATAACATTTTGCTGGAAATCTAAGCTTTTTTTTAGTGATTGGAATTGGGAATCCTGAGGACTAATTTTCATGTATATCACTCTAGAAGCATACTCTGTGTATGTGTTGTGGTGGAAAGGTACATGCTATAAAAGAGATGTTGATAGAAATATTAACACAGTTGGGACAAGGCATACAGTAGCCATGTGTCAAAAGGTAATGATGATCAGAGATGTGAACTGGAAAGTCTCTCTTAGGGCCAAAGGGACCTGATGGAATTCTCCAGAGAGTAATAATTTCAGATAATTCCAAATTTTTGGAAATTTCCCCGCCACAAGATTGAGTTGTGGTTTTGCTATACTGTACTGGGGATACTGTGTACTGTACTGTGATGCGACTGTTGTCATGAGGTCTGGATTGGCTCATGACCATGAGTACCAACCTCAAGGTAGACTATCAAGAAGCAGGTCAGACACCTCAAACTGGTGGTATGTTCTATAATTAAATTTCACCAATGCATTTGTGACATTATGCCCCATATTCTTCATAGAAATATTGTTAGGATATGAATATTGCATAACTAAGATAGGTTTTATGCAAGATGGGTCATGTGAGATTGTTAGGTTATGATTTACTGAATGTGGTTATCCTGTTTGTATACATATATAATTTCTGTATCTAAAGTTAGGACTATGGACTATGTAGGGTGACCAGATAGCAAGTGTGAAAAATCAGGATGGTGAGCGGGGGTGGGTAATAGGAGCTTATATAAGAAAAAATCCAAATATTGGGACTGTCCCTATAAAATCAGGACATCTGGTCACCTAGGACTGTGTATCAATTACAAAAGTGCTTGCAGCTGGGGAACACCCACCAGACAATAGGCAAAAAGCTTGGATGGGCCATTAGGAAGGACAATGGACATTTGAAGATACTAATCTCCCTCCTTCCTGAGAAGTTTCCTGGGATGCTGCTTTCACACTGCAAGGTCACGTAATCATGTCACCTGGTACTGGACATCATTTTGGGCTTCTAGTATTTTTCCATTGGAAGGGGATGTGGGTTCCCCTTCCAATGGAAAATGAGTTAAGGAAACAAAGGATTCCCACGATATGTAAATCCTGTTTAAGGCTGTGGAATGAGTTAATCATGGCTTTTCTCCACTGCCTCCCCACCCAAGAAAGAAGACTGCTGAAAACATCTGAAGAAACAAATGAACTAAACTGGGGGAGGCAGGGGCTGAGCCCAGGTAATAAAGGTCAGCTTGTGAAGGGTATACCTAAAGATTTAAGCTGCAAGTGGTGCAGTTTACCTTCAAGAAACTCTGTAACCTGCATAAAACAATATTTAGGCTGAGAAATTACTATCTGAAACCAATTTCTTTAATGTATTAAGTCTGGTTTGTGTGTATTGTTTTATTTGCTCAGTAATCTGCTTTGTTCTGTTTGCTATCCCTTATAATCACTTAAAAATTACCTTTTGTAAACTTATTTATTCTAAAACCCAGTTTGTGCAATTCATAACTGGGGGGGAGCAAAAATCTGTGCATATCTTCCTCCACATTGAGGGAGGGGACGAATTTCATGAGCTTACCCTGTATAGATCTCTATACAACCCAAGACAATATAATTTTAGGCTTACACTCCAGAGGGTGTGTGAACTTGAGTGCTGGGCAATCTCCAAGCTGAGTCCTCCCACACAGAGCTGATTGCAGACTCTGTGTGATTCTACAGGTGTGTGTGTGTGCGTGTGCTGTAAGGGGGCTTGAGAGCCTCTCACAGAGTAGGGGGAACCCAGGATGGTGGACAGGTGGTCTCAGTGGGACCTCACACATCAGGTGGCAGATGGGGTTCCAACCTATCACACCAGTAACGAGTGTCAATTCCTAAAGCAACTATAACAGTTTTATTGTGGAGTCACAGACAATCCCCTTGGACATTCCAGTCCATCTTGCCACCCAGCAAGATGAACTTAACGATTGATCTTTACTGTATAGCAACCATCTCAAAATATTCAGGTTGCCTCCAGTCCCAAGAGACAAGTCACTTACCTCAGGCCAATTTGTACCTTACATCTCATACCACAGGCAAAGGTTCTAGACAGTCCTACAGTGAAACACCTAAGAATTTATTAGCCAAGACAAGAAGTGAGTTATTACAAGATCAAAGCAAGCAAACATACATAAACAAATGAGTTAGTCTGTGGTTTCTAAAGGTGATAAAGTTGTTGTAATCTGTCAGCTCTGAAGGTCTTTTAAGGCTAAACCAGGTTGACCCTGGAGATCTCTGCTTCTGTTTCGTAGTTCCAGCCCTATGAGAGTCCTAACAGCAAAAAAAGATTTAAAATGTTCTTATCAGCTGCTATTTTCTCCTTCAATCTGATGGGATGAGGCTTTTTTCCACACAACGCACATCTACCCTTAAACTGCTGCATCGGCACAGCTGCACCGATGCAGCTGTGCCACTGTAGCGCTTTAGAGAAGATGGTGTACGCTGATAGGGGAGGGTTCTCCCGTTGGTTTTGTTAATTCACCTCACCAAGAGGCAGTAGCTAAATTGACAGGAGAAGTTCCCCCGCCAACATAGTGTGCCCTATATGGAGGGTTAAGTTAGTATAACTGTCAGTCAGGGGTGTGGATTTTTTACACACCCAAGCAAGGTAGTTATATTGATTATATGTCTATAGTGTGGATCAGACCCTAGCCTCTTCATGAGTGTAAGGGGCAATTAACAAAGTCTTTGTATGGTGATGTCCCAAAATGACTCACTGAGTTTTGATGGGCCTTCTTGGTGGACAGGAGACAATCCCTTCTGATTGGATTCAGTTTCAAAGCAAACATTTTTTCCTTTTATAAAACATAAATTTAAATATTACCTTTATAGCATATGATGGTGATATTATGAGATTAATGCATGCAGTAACTTAGAAGCATTTCATAAAGGCTAAACACATTGTTATTAGCTCAATACCCATCTTAACCATAGTAATACACTGTTATTTTATTATTTTACTAATAAAGCTTTAAAACTTAAACACTTGGTGTGCTCTGTCATCTCCTCCCCTAAAAGTCCTGTGGCCTCAGCCTAATCCCCTAATGCCCCAGGCAAATTAGTAACATAAATCTGTCACAAGGTGAAACAGACTCTTTTCAGCAATGAATTTGTCAGACTCAGCTGAGGTCTAAAGCCTTGGCAAGAGCTGGCACCTAGTCTGCCAGTGTCACACCTGGTTCACTGCATGTGTGTACCGTGGGCACCTTCCTGTACCTCATTTTCCCCATCGACATGCTACCATGGAATTGTTAATAATGCCTATTATGTACATGGCACGTTTAATTAGTAAATCTCAAAGTGCGTCACAATCTTTTTAATGTATTTATTCTCCCAACACCCCTTTGATGTAGGGAAGAACTACAGTCTCCATTTTACAGATGGGGAACTGAGGCATAAGGAGACTAAGTGACTTGCTCAAGATCACACAATAAGTCCATGGAAGAGCAGGGAATTGAACCTAAGTCTCCATTGTCTTGGGCCTTAACCATTGAATCCTCCTTTTGGGAGAATGAGCGATACTTTGTGGCAGTGTGGTGGCACAATCCTTTCGAATGGTAGGTCCTTGCATCATGAGACTCCGTCATAATCCCTGTAGATTTTGGAAGACCCACAGCTTTCAGGGGCTGAAACTCTTGCCATTTTTAAGGGCAAATTTGTCCCTTACCCCCACCTTAAAAGAAGAATTGGAAAGAAACTCTCAGTGGAAATGTGTGGAGTTTTTCAGTTTTTCATGTAGGGAAACATTGGCCTTTGAGTGTGAAGTGCCAGATTTGAACGAGGAGTGAATATAAAATCACTGCAAAAGGAAACTTCTGAAAAGACAATTGTATTCCCTTCCCGGTAAGAGCTGTTGCTGATTTCTCTTTCGAATGTGGGTTTTTTTTAATAAGGTATCTCGTGATTTTAATCCAACAGTGTTTTGAATGAGAAATTCTGCTTATTGGAGCACTGGAGGACACTGTGGTGTTAAATTACTCTGAAGGCTCTTTGCATATGAACCTCTGCCCATGAATTAAATGAGCAAAAAGAACCAAAAACAGGTGTGCAGCAGAGACATGAAGGGCATTTTCTTTTTCATTTAGCACAGGTTAAAGTAAATAAGTCTCCTTTTTTGTTCTGAAGATAAAACACACTGCAAACCAGCTCTCTTAATATTGCTTTGCATTTGAGATTCTCTTGGTAAAAGAGGCAAAAAGGAGAACAATCATGAGGCTTACCCCATCACCTTCAAAAACAAGGGCTTGTTATGAGATCCTGGGAAAGTGGGAAAACATGGTTGTATAACAATATAACTAGCGGGGGCAGAACTGACAGTACTCTGAGCCTATGCTTTAATCTTCCAACAACCTTAACTTGTAAGCTAAAGATAAAAGCAAACTACTTGAAATATAACCCATATATCACAGCACTCAAAATGCTCCCCCAGTCTCCCATTCCTTTAATGAGCATATCTTTGGAGACTTTCTCAGGGTTGGACTGCTTGAAATTGACTTAGTCTGCCTTGCCTTGAATTTTTGCTTTGATTTTGAGAAATGCTTGCATTGTCATATCTGTTATGGTAAAGTGAGCTATGTTAAACTGACATTAAATTTGTAACTTGTACCAATGCAAAAAATTCAAAGTGCTGCCAATCCATACTTGGCTCATATTCTTATACAGAGATATTGTGGTGCACATGGCAGATGATACTGCCCAAAACTTCTGCAGTACCTGTCATAGGCACTATGGTGTTTTGAGCAGCAATTTACAGAGTCACATTGGTAACATACAAGTTTCTTCAGAATTTATAACAAGAATCTATTATTTGAGATTTTGGTTAATATCTGCACTGCCTTGAGCTATGGTGCCATCAATCTCATGCAGATTCCTGGGTTGGATTAAGGTCATATTTACAAAGGAGACCTACAAAAAACACAGCCAATACAAGAAGTGGTATTGGGATTCAGTGGATGACTTTCCCTATGCATCACTATTCAAGTAATGCACCAGTATGGTGCTGCAGGCATTGTGTTGTTGGTGACATTTTTGGGGTAATATTGAAAACCAGGAGTCTTATACTTGGATCCATTAAATATCCCATTAAACTTTTTTTTCTTAAAATAAGTATATTAACTCCTTTGCCAAATTTCAGTTCAGATACATACCTGTGTATGTACCACAATTTATATCAACTGGATGTATCACATTCGATTTTTCCAGTGCTTTCTGTTGTATGGTACCTTGTTTCTTTCATCCTATAAGCAACGAAACCTGTGAAGGAGGTAAAAGTTTTGAAATCCCTAGATTAAAGATGCTATCAAAGACCTTTAACTGCTCTCAGACATATACCAGATATTAGCAAATACAAAATGTCATGATAAAGTATAGAAAAAAATCATATCCAAATAATTATGTGCGGGTCATATTAAATTAACAGTTCCTTAATTGTCACTGATGCTAAAGGTGATATTTCTATTACAAGAGTATTTGAAATGTCTTATCATATATAGACATATATCACCTAACATGCCAAGTTCAACCTTCAGCAATGTCACCATGGAAGCTCTGCTATATCTCAATCTAAATGTCAGCACAACTCTCTGTGTAGGTCATGTTAACAGCTCAATGAAATGGTTGTCTCTTCTTCCAGAGAAGAAAATTGTTTTCATAGTACAAAACATTCTGATGAGGGATATGGAACTTCTATAAAAATCTATTTTAAAATATGACAGCTTTATTTTTTCCTTGTTACTCATTTTGATTTTTCTTTTCCACTTTTCAAGTAATACGTAGAAATTAAATTCAGCAAAATAGAACTGGTATCATTTAATATATTAATGATCTGGAAGAGGGTTGAACTGCTAGACAGCAAACTTTCCAGATGAAACAATTTTATTTCGGTTACTCAAATCTAGGGTACTATAAAGCTCTTTAAAAGAAGCTAAAAAAACTAGGTAATTGGGCAGCATGATTTCTAATAAAATTACATGTAAACAAGCACTGGTAATATACATTGGAAGGAACAATGTGAATTACTCATAAGAATGGCCATACTGGGCCAGACCAAAGATCCATCTAGCCCAGTATTCTGTCTTCCGACAGTGGCCAAAGCCAGGTGCTTCAGAGGGAATGAACAGAACAGGTAATAGATCCGGTTTTGTTCAACATCTTTATTAATGACTTGGATGATGGGGTGGATTGCACCCTCAGCAAGTTCACAGATGACACTAAGCTGGGGGGAGAAGTAGATACACTGGAGGGTAGGGATAGGCTTCAGAGTGACCTAAACAAATTGGAGGATTGGGCCAAAAGAAATCTGATGAGGTTCAACAAGGACAAGTGCAGAGTCTTGCACTTAGGACAGAAGAATTCCATGCACCGCTACAGGCTGAGGACCTACTGGCTAAGCAGTAGTTCTGCAGAAAAGGACCTGGAGATTACAGTGGATGAGAAGCTGGATGAGAGTCAGCAGTGTGCCCCTGTTGCCCAGAAAGCTAATGGCATATTGGGCTGCATTAGTAGGAGCATTGTCAGCAGATCGAGGGAAGTGATTATTCCCCTCTATTCGGCACTGCTGAGGCCACATCTGTAGTATTGCGTCCAGTTTTGGGTCCCCCACTACAGAAAGGATGTGGACAAATTGGAGAGAGTCCAGCGGAGGGCAGCGAAAATGATCAGGGGGTTGGGGCACATGACTTACATGGAGAGGCTGAGGGAACTGGGATTGTTTAGTCTGCAGAAGAAAAGATTGAAGGGGGATTTAATAGCAGCCTTCAACTACCTGAAGGGTAGTGGCAAAGAGGATGGAGCAAGGCTGTTCTCAGTGGTGGCAGATGACAGAACAAGGAGCAACGGTCTCAGATTGTACTGAGGGAGGTCTAGGTTGGATATTAGGAAACACTATTTCACTAGGAGGGTGGTGAAGCACTGGAATGGGTTCCCTAGAGAGGTGGTGGAATCTCCATCCTTGGAGGTTTTTAAGGCCTGTCTTGACAAAAACCCTTCTTGGGATGATGTAGTTGGTCATGGTCCTGCTTTGAGCAGGGGATTGGACTAGATGACCTCCTGAGGTCTCTTCCAACCCTGATATTCTATTATTCTAATCATCCAGTGATCCATCCCCTGTTGCCCATTCCCAGCTTCTGGGAGGCTAGGGACACCATTCCTGCCCATCTTAGCTAATGGCCATTGATGGACCTAGCCTCCATGAATTAAGCTAGTTCTTTTTGAACCCTGTTATAGTCTTGGCCTTCACAACATGCTCTGGCAAAGAGTTCCAGAGTTTGACTGTGCATTGTGTGAAGAAATACTTCCTTTTGTTTGTTGTAAACCTGCTGCCTAATAATTTCATTTGGTGACTCCTAGTTCTTGTGTTATGAGAGTAAATGACACTTCCTTATTTACTTTCTGCACACCAGCCATGATTTTATAGACCTCAATTATGCTCATACATATAAGTTCTTAATTAACAGTAACTCAAAAATGAAAAACTTTGCTCAGTGAATAGCGGCCATCAAAAAAGCAAACTGATGATAGTCTGGATTGAGAAAAGGATAGAGAAGCAGTTCTCAAACTTTGTTGCACTGCCAGCGGTGGCCCCAGGCACCAGCGGTGGCTCCAGGCACCAGCGCTCCCAAGTGCGTGCCTGGGGCAGCAAGCCACGGGGGGGGGCACCCTGCCATTCCCTGCGGATTCGGTGGCAATTCGGCGGCGGGGTATGCCGAAGCCGCAGAACCGGCAGACCTCCCTCAGGCAAGCTGCCGAAGCTGCAGGACCGGTGGACCTCCTGCAGTCAAGCCACTGAAGGCAGCCTGCCTGCTGTGCTTGGGGTGGCAAAAAAGCTAGAGCCATCCCTGTGCACTGTGCAGCCCCTTCTGACGTCAAAAATTACTGCATGACCCTTAAGGTGGGGAGGGGAGGTAGAGCCTGAGCCCCGCTGCCTGTGCTAAAGCACTCAGGCTTCAGTTTCAGCCCCAAGTCCCAGCAAGTCTAATGCTGGCCCTGGCAACTCCCTCAAAATGGGATCATGACCCACTTTGGGATTCGGACCCACAGTCTGAGAACCGTTGGGATAGAGTAATGCTCCAGTATTGTATGGTCTTTAACTAACCCAATGGCAGTCCTCATCTTGGCTATCATTTTTGGTCACACCATCTGAAAAAAGGATATAGTAGAAAGGCCCAGAGAGAGGCAACCAAACTGAACCTAGGCATGGAAAGACTTCCATTTGAGGAGAGATTTTAAAAGATTTCCACAACAACTAATAGCGGCTTCTTTACCTGGGGAAGTTACTTTAGAATAAAGTATGATATGAATTTAAAGTGCAATAGCTATTCTGGAATAGTTGTGTGAGAACACTCTTATTCCAGAATAAATGTTTCCACATGGGAAGCTGTTTCAGAATAGCTATTCTAGTCAATTTTCCTGTGTAGGTAAGCTCTTACATATATAAAAGTTACTACTATATACATTAATTCAAAATGCTGTAGATCTTCAGCTGGTGTAAGCTGATATTGGCTCCACTGGAGTTAACAGAGCTCTGCCCATTTACAATGGCTTATGATCTGCTCCCCTATATGTGCAAGAAAGCCAAATTATAGTCATCATAATTCTTGTAATTCATATAATCATTCTTTTCCCCAGATAAACATACTGCAATAGCATAAACTTCCAACCTGAGGAAAATAAGAGTAGGAATTCAGGATGGGCCTCTCTCCTGGCAGTGCACTATTCCCACAATGTAGGCTACTTGGTAGCCCCAGTATCTTTAGGGATAGTACGTTTTTTATTATACATTCATGCCCAGCTAATGGTGAGTGAAATGACTATTGAGTAACTGATTCATTTTCTTTTTCTAGAAACTTATATCACAAACAGAATACATCAGTGATTTTACTATTTCCTTTTATTGCAAGTGTCCTCGTCACAAACTACGACATCTTTTAATTCCTAGAATGCATTTTTTTTCTTTAATGAGGCACGCAACATAGAATGCACAAAACAAAAATAGATAGGGCATAGCTCAGTTCTGGCAAAGTGAATAACTTAGAAGCAACTCTTGCTTCAGCTCTGCTTTTGATGTATTTATTGTCACTGAATCTGTGATGTCAGCTGCCAGTGCTCACAGATCACAAATGAAACTCCAGCGCCACAGGCAGCAGTTAAAACAGTCAGTGCTAGAGAAACTGTAACAGTATCTGAAACCATCAGGGAAAATCTATCTTTCAGTCCTTTTCCAAGTCAGAATATCTTGTATCGTCTAATGCCCAGTCAATATAAGAAATAGTCAGCTATAGCATAGAAATGTCATGGAATGGTTGTAAGATGATAAATGTCATTAGTATTTCAACAATTTTACCCTGATAAAATAATTGGTATTTCTGAATCACTTTGCTCCATCATCTTACTTCTTAATATTCTTTTCCCCAAAACTTCTGATTAGGAGAAGCATAAGTGAATACAGACAAATTCTACCAAAGTAGTAAATTTTGAGCTATAGGCTTCACACACCTCTAACTGCAGTTAAGTAGATCTTTTTTTATTTAAGCTGTATTATTCCTTCACTGTGATGTTTCAAAGGAGTTTATTCTTACAGGAGTTGTGCAAAACTCTGCAATTTGACCTGAACGATTTCTTCAGTTTTAGTCTTTCAATCCATGCAGGTTCACCTCCTTTCCCCAACAGTAAAGAACAAGAATCTCAAAATGCAACTGTATTTCACGTCGTATTGATGTAAATCTGTAAATTAGCTCACATTCCCAAATCACTTAGCAAAGCTTGTGATGCTGTTGCTCAGAGGTTCAAGTTAGAAATGATCATAGGCGGCAGGTTATATACATTTGCGGTGCTTGGGCTCCAGGAATATTCAGGGCCGGTGGCCCTGCTCCAGCAATATTTGGAGCTGGGTCTCTGGCCCCTGCGGGTCTCCCCCCCGCCGCATCCCTGCCTGGAGCGGGTCCCGGCCTCCGCCTGCCACCCCGCCCCCTGCGTGTTCCTCCCCCCCCCCCCCGGCCAGGTCTCTGCCTGCTCCTCCTGCCAGAGTGGAACGGCTCTCGGTAGACTGCTGTCTGCTGCCCCTGGGTCCTAGTGCCTCCCCTCTGCTAATAGCAGGGCAGGCTGCCCTTACCCTGCCCTTCCACCCTAGCCCTGAGCCCTTCCAACACTCCAAAACCCTCATCCCCAGCCACAGCCCTCACCCCCCCCCGCACCCTAATCCTCTGCCCCAGCCCTGAGCCCACCCCCCGCAGCATGAACCCCTCATCCTCAGCTGCAACCCTCATCCCTCCACACCTTGATCCTCTGCCCCAACCCTGAACCCCCCGCAGCATGAACCCCTCATCCTCAGCCCCAACCCTCATCCCTCTGCACCCTGATCCTCTGCCCCAGCTCTGAGCCCCCCTGTAGCATGAACCCCTCAAACCCAGCCCCAACCCTCATCCCTCCACACCCTAATCCTCTGCCCCAGCCCTGAGCTCCCTCACATCATGAACCCCTCATCCTCAGCCCCAGCCCTCATTCCCCTGCCCCCTGATCCTCTGCCCCAGCTCTGAGCTCCCCTCCGCAGCATGAACCCCTCATCCTCAGCCCCACAGCCCAACCCTCTTCCCTAGCCCTGAGCCCCCCCACTTCATGAAACCCTCATCCTCAGCCCCACAACCTTCACCCCTGCACTCCCTCCTATCCCCAAACTCCCTCCCAGAGCGTGCACCACCTCCCCCTTCCTACACTCCCACCCCCAGCCCAGAGCCTGCACCCAAACTCCATCTCAAAGCCTGCACCCCTCACCCCCTCCTGCACACCCACCCCCTGCCCCAGCTTGGAGCCTGCACCCAGCACCCAAACTCCCTCCCAGAGCCTGCACCCCTCACCCCTTACTACACCCCAGCCCAGAGCCTGCACCCAAACTCCGTCCCAAAGCCTGCACCCCTCACCCCCTCCTGCACACCCACTCCCTTCCCCAGCCCGGAGCCTGCACCCAGCACCCAAACTCCATCCCAAAGCCTGCACCCCTCCTGCACCCTAATCCCCAGCCCAGGACCTGCACCCCAGACCTCCCCCCCAAAACCCCGCCCAGAGCCTTAGGCAAGTGGGGGGGGAGTTGGGGGGTGGGTTCTGGGCACCACCAAAATTTCTTCAAACTTGCCACCCATGGAAATGATACCAGAATAGGGTAGGTTTGGATTTCATTGCAAACACTTTGCATATTCTCACAATTATGTCTCTGCCATTAGTTTTAGTGGGAATTTACAAATCACTCACTGGAGATGATAGTCATTCATAGCTACTTACGGTAAAGAAAAATATGAAATTGGTACGGACTCTGTGTCCAACTAGGATGTTTGTTTCAGCTACATAAGCAAAAATATAGAAAATTATTTTTTTCTTTAAACAATGTTGGTCTTGGGGCAAGGACACAAGATACTTTTTTGCCTGTGGGATAATATATGTTGTTTATAGGGCTGTCGATTAATCACAGTTAACTCATGCAATTAACTAAAAAAATTAATCGCAGTTTTAATAGCTCTGTTAATAGAATACCAATTGAAATTTGTTAAATATTTTGGATGTTTTTCTACATTTTCATATATATTGTATTGTGTGTTGCAATTGAAATCAGTGTATATTATTTTTAGTAAAAATATTTGCACTGTAAAAAAGACAAACAAAAGAAATAGTATTTTTCAATTCACCTCATACAAGTACTGTAATGTAATCTCTTTATCATGGAAGTGCAATTTACAAATGTAGATTTTTTTTTTGTTACATAACTCCATTCATAAATAAAACAAGCCTACAAGTCCACTCAATTCTACTTCTTGTTCAGCCAATCGCTAAGACAAACAAGTTTGTTTACATTTACAGGAGATAATGCTGCCCTCTTCTTATTTACAATGTCACCAGAAAGTGAGAACAGGCATTTGTATGGCACTTTTGTAGCTGGTATTGCAAGGTATCTATGTGCCAGATGTGCTAAACATTCGTATGTCCCTTCATGCTTTAGCCACCATTCCAGAGGACATGCTTCCATGTTGAGGGTGCTTGTTTTAAAAAATGGGTTAATTAAATTTGTGACTGAACTCCTTGGGGGAGAATTGTATGTCCCCGGCTCTGTTTTACCCACATTCTGCTGTATATTTCATGTTATAGCAGTCTCGGCAGTCATTGCAGATTTGACAAAATGCAAAGAAGGTACCAATGTGAGATTTTGAAAGATAGCTACAGTACAGTACAGATAGTTACAGTACTCGACCCAAGGTTTAAGAATCTGAAGTGCCTTCCAAAATCTGACAGGGATGAGATGTGGAGCATCCTTTCAGAAGTCTTAAAAAAGCAACATTCTGATGCAAAAACTACAGAATCCGAACCACCAAAAAAGAAAATCAACCTTCTGCTATTGGTATATGACTCAGATAATGAAAATGAACAGGCATCAGTCCCACACTGCTTTGGATTGTTATTGAATAGAACCCATCATCAGCATGGACACATGTCCCCTGGAATGGTGGTTGAAGCATGAAGGAACGAATGAATCTTTAGTGCGTCTGGCATGTGAATATCCTGCGATGCTAGCTACAACCGTGCCCTGAGAATGCCTGTTCTCACTTTCATGTGACATTGTAAACAAGAAGTGGGCAGCATTATCCCCTGCAAATGTAAACAAACTTGTTTGTCTGAGCGACTGGCTGAACAAGAAGTAGGACTGAGTGGACTTGCAGGCTCTAAAATTTCACATTGTTTTATTTTGAATGTATCTTTTTACATAATTCTACATTTGTAAGTTCAACTTTCATGATAAAGAGATTGCATTACAGTACTTGTAGGTGAATTGAAAAATGCTCCTTTTGTTTTTTTACAGTTTAAATACTTGTAATCAAAAATAAGTATAAAGTGAGCACTGTGCACTTTGTTTTCTGTGTTGTAATTGAAATCAATATATTTGAAAATGTAGAAAACATCAAAAAAATTAAATAAATGATATTCTATTACTGTTTAACAGTGCGATAAATAGCAATTAATTTTTTTAATCACTTGACAGCCCTAGTTGTGTATATAAGAATGACCCAAATTAAATGTCAACCAATGTAAAACACTATAAATCATGAGGCGTCAGCTGACTCTGTTATTTATCGTTGCCTTTATGCCAAGATCCTCAGCAGCTGCTATTCGGTAGCACCCATTGTCCGTCTTTTGACTCTCAGTGTCCAGAAAAGCACCAATTTTAATATCACAGAAGTGAATATTAGAGTGCAGCTAAAGAACAGGCATGAAAACAGAAATAAGAAAAATTAGGCTAGATGAAGAAATGCATAAGGGAATGATCCCTTCTTTGTGAAATGCTATCTAAACTGAACTATTCGACATGACTTAATTTGGTTATGACTCAAAGGATTAAAAACAACGAATCTTTATAGACTTTATTAAATTACTCATATGAAATATTGGCTTCTACAGAGGGATACTGCAAGACAACAGTTGCAAGGGTTAATGTGGTACTTCCTATATTGCACTGTTATTTCTTGTGACATTGGATGTTAACAGCCTAATGTAAGCAATGCTTTATAACGTAGTTTTAGAACAGAACTTAAATTTCAGTTGTAGTATTAAATGTTACTAAACAAAAATGGCTTCCTGTGTGGCCACATATCTACTTACTCCTGTTAGCCCTACAGAGCCCACACAGCTAAGAGTGAATGAACTTAGAATCTATTCCTTGTGTATCAACAGAATTGTTTCACTAAGTTCCAGTGAGTTATAGCTGCAAGCCTGCAGAAGAGAATGGGTTGTGCAAGAATCATTGGGATTAGAATCTACAGACTGTGTAAATAGGGAAATCTTGAATCTGAGTAGAGAGGTTACTTTACCTCTGTATTTGGCATTGGAATGACAACTATTGGAATACATTGTCCATTTTTGGTGTCCACAATTCAGGAATGATGTTGATGATAAATTGTGACAGGGATAGGAAAAGAGCCATGAAAATAATTAAAGGATTAGAAAACATGTTTATAGGGATAGACTCAAGGAGCTCAATTTATTTATCTTAACAAAAAGAAGGTTAAGAAGTAACTTGATCTCAGTTTTACATATACCTACATGGGGAACAAATGTTTGATAACAGGCTCTTCAATGTAGCAGACAAAGGCATAACACAATCCAATGGCTGGAAGTTAAAACTAGACAAATTGAGACTGGAAATAAGACAGCAAGGACCCATAGAAACAATTTACCCAGTGATGTGGTGGATTCTCCATCACTGGTCATTTTTAAATCAAGATTAATATTTTCCCCCCTAAAAGACTTATTCTAGGAACTATTTTGGGGAAAGTACTACGGTGTGTGTTTATACAGGAGGTCACACTAGATGAGCACAGTGGTTCCTTCTGGCCTTGGATTCTGTACCACAATGGATTTTCATTGTTTTGTATACATGGAGTTCTTGTCATGAACTACAGGACCCACTTTGTTTGAACATCTATAGTCTTTCTGTTCATTTTTGTTTAGTGTCTGTTTTTGTTGCAATGATGGAAAAATTAGTTTCTAATGTCCATAATAATACATCTAGATTTATGTATGAGATAAGATAGAAACATTATAGTATGGGTTGTGTTCTCTGAAAGGGTGCATACAGAAGTATCTCTCCCACCCCTTCAGTAATCCAGTATGTAATCATGGATAGGTATTATTTGGAGCCAGTAATTAATCTATACATCCCACCTATATGAGACCTTTTGTAGGTATACCACTGTAATTTGTTTCAGAGTCGTACCCATGTTAGTCTGTATCAGCAAAAAACAATGAGGAGTCCTTGTTGCACCTTAGAGATTAACAAATTTATTTGGGCATAAGCTTTTGTGGTCTAGAACTCACTTCATCAGATGCATAAATTGAAAAATACAGGAGCAGGTATAAATACATGAAAGGATGGGGGTTGCTTTACCAAGTGTGAGGTCAGTCTAAGAAGATAAATCATTTAACAGCAGGATACTACAGGAGGAAAAATAACTTTCGAAGTGGTAAGAGAGTGGCCCATTACAGACAGTTGACAAGAAGGTCTGAGTAACAGTAGGGAGAAATTAGTATGGGGAAATTAAGTTTAGGTTTCGTAATGACCCAACCACTCCCAATCTTCATTCAGGCCTTATCTGATGGTATCCAGTTTGCAAATTAATTCCAGTTCTGCAGCTTCACATTCAAGTCTGTTTTTGAAGTATTTTTTGTTGAAGAATTGCCACTTTTAGGTCTATTTATTGAGTGACCAGAGAGATTGAAGTGTTCTCCTACTACTTTTTGAATGTTATAATTCCTCATGCCAGATTTGTGTCCATTTATTCTTTTGCATAGAGACTGTCCAGTCTGGCCAATGTACATGGCAGAGGGACATTGCTGTGACATGATGGCATATATCACACTGGTAGATGTGCAACTGAATGAGCCTGTCATAACCTAGTCCCAGATTTGGACCTTAGCATCCAAAATATGAGGGTTAGCATGAAAACCTCCAAGCTTAGTTACCAGCGTGGACCTGGTAAAGCTGCCACCACCCAAAAAATAGAGTGTTTTGGGGCACTCTGGTCCCCACAAACCTTCCCTGGGGACCCCAAGACCCAAATCCCTTGAGTCTCACAACAAAGGGAAATAAACCTTTTCCCTTCCCCCCTCCAGGTGTTCCTGGAGAGATACACAAAAACAAGCTCCGTGAATCTAAACAGAGGGATTCCACCCTCCCCGTTTCCAGCCTTGGAAAACAGAAGTACCGAGAGCTAATCTCTCTTCCCCCCTCACCCAGAGGGAATGCAAAGTCAGGCTAGTAAATCTAACACACACAGATTTCCCCCTGACTTCTTCCTCCCACCAATTCCCTGGTGAGCACAGACTCAATTCCCTGGAGTTCCCCACTAAAGAAAAACTCCAACAGGTCTTAAAAAGAAAGCTTTATGTAAAAGGAATAAAAAATACATAAAAAATGGTCTCTCTGTATTAAGGTGACAAATACAGGGTCAATTGCTTAAAAGAAATATGAATAAACAGCCTTATTCAAAAAGAATACAATTCAAAGCACTCCAGCAACTACAACATGTAACTACAAAAAAACAAACCTCTCTTTTTGTACTTACAACTGGGAAACAGAAGATTAGAAAGCAGGAAATAGAGAAATCCTTCCCATAGCCGAGAGGGACAGATACAAGACAAAGGACTCAGACACAAACTTCCCTCCACCCAGATTTTAAAAAGTCTTGTTTCCTGATTGGTCCTCTGGTCAGGTGTTTCAGGTTACTTCTTTCAAGGTGAAAGAGACATTACCCCTTAGCTATCTGTTTATGACATGCCCCCCAAATTGCAGGCAGTGGGGAAGCTCACTGGCGGCGATTTCCTCCTAGAACTTTAAAATAAACAGATTAATACAACACACGCACCTTTACATATACCACTAAGTATATAACTAACAGACTTCTACATTTTAAGAATACTTTTTAACTACTGGATTGTGGGAAACTCTCACGGGAGAGTGCATCAGCTACTTTATTAGAAGCTCCTGAGATGTGCTGAATTTTAAAATCAAAATCTTGGAGAGCTAAACTCCAACGAAGAAGTTTCTTGTTGTTCCCCTTGGCAGTATGAAGCCACTTTAGCGCAGCATGGTCAGTTTGTGGCTGGAACCGCCGTCCCCAAACATATGGGTGTAGCTTTTCCAGGGCGTACACAATGGCATAGCATTCCTTTTCACTGACTGACCAGTGACTTTCCCTATCAGATAGTTTCTTGCTGAGAAACACAACAGGATGTAAGTTGTGATCTGTTGCTTCCTGCATGAGAACTGCTCCTTTACCACGCTCAGATGCATCCGTGGTTACTAGTTCCTTGCTTAATATGCAAGCCACAACTGCCAGATAGAGCAGAAAAAAAAATTCTCTCTAGTTCTCTTTAAAACCAAACTGTTTCTCTCTGCTTAAAAGTCCCTAGCAGAGAAAAGAAAAATATAATATTCCTACTGGCTTCTGGATTCTATCTTTCCCACAAACACTGCCACCATGTCATAACCTAGTCCCAGATTTGGACCTTAGCGTCCAAAATATGGGGGTTAGCATGAAAACCTCCAAGCTTAGTTACCAGCTTGGACCTGGTAAAGCTGCCACCACCCAAAAAATTAGTGTGTTTTGGGGCACTCTGGTCCCCACAAACCTTCCCTGGGGACCCCAAGACCCAAATCCTTTGAGTCTCACAACAAAGGGAAATAAACCTTTTCCCTTCCCCCTTCCAGGTGTTCCTGGAGAGATACACAAAAGCAAGCTCCGTGAATCTAAACAGAGGGATTCCACCCTCCCCGTTTCCAGCCTTGGAAAACAGAAGTACCGAGAGCTAATCTCTCTTCCCCCCTCACCCAGAGGGAATGCAAAGTCAGGCTAGTAAATCTAACACACACAGATTTCCCCCTGACTTCTTCCTCCCACCAATTCCCTGGTGAGCACAGACTCAATTCCCTGGAGTTCCCCACTAAAGAAAAACTCCAACAGGTCTTAAAAAGAAAGCTTTATGTAAAAGGAATAAAAAATACATAAAAAATGGTCTCTCTGTATTAAGGTGACAAATACAGGGTCAATTGCTTAAAAGAAATATGAATAAACAGCCTTATTCAAAAAGAATACAATTCAAAGCACTCCAGCAACTACACACATGTAACTACAAAAAAAAACCTATCTTTGTACTTACAACTGGGAAACAGAAGATTAGAAAGCAGGAAATAGAGAAATCCTTCCCATAGCCGAGAGGGACAGATACAAGACAAAGGACTCAGACACAAACTTCCCTCCACTCAGATTTTAAAAAGTCTTGTTTCCTGATTGGTCCTCTGGTCAGGTGTTTCAGGTTACTTCTTTCTAGGTGAAAGAGACATTAACCCTTAGCTATCTGTTTATGACAGAGCCCCAGATGGTGTGGATGATGTGGTTAGGTCCTATAATGGTGTCCCTTGAATAGATATGTGGACGGAGTTGGCACCAGGATTTGTAGCAGGGTTTGGTTCTTGGGTTGGTGTTTTTGTTATGTGGAGTGTAGTTGCTCGTGAGTATTTGCTACAGGTTGGGGGACTGTCTGTAGGCAAGGATTGGCCTGTCTCCCAAGGTCTCTGAGAGTGAGGGATTGTCCTTCAGGATAGGTTGTAGGTCCTTGATGATACACTGGAGAGATTTTAGTTGGGGGCTGTAGGTGACGTCTAGTGGTGTTCTGTTACTTTCTTTGTTGAGCCTGTCCTGTAGTAGGTGACTTCTCGGTACCCTTCTGACTCGGTCAGTCTGTTTCTTCACTTCAGGTGGGTGTTGCAGTTTTAAGAACACTTGATAGAGATTCTGTAGGTGTTTATCTCTGTCTGAGGGATCAGAGCAAATGCAGTTGTATCTTAGAGCTTGGCTATAGACAATGGATTGTGTGATGTGGTCTGGATGAAAGCTGGAGGCATGTAGGTAAATATAGCGGTCAGGAGGTTTCTGGTATAGGGTGATGTTTTTGATCATCGCTTATTAGCACTGCTTTGTGTAGGAAGTGGATCTTTTTTTGTAGACTGGTCCAGGCTGAGGTTGATGGTAGGGTGGAAATCATTTAAATCTTGGTGGAATTCCTCAAGGGCCTCCTTCCCATGGGTCCAGATGATGTCATCAGTGTAACGCAAGTAGAATAGGGGCGTAAGAGGACGAGAGCTGAGGAAGCATTGTTCAAAGTCAGCCATAAAAATGTTGGCATACTGAGGGGCCGTGCGCGTACCCATAGCAGTCCTGCTGACTTGAAGGTATAAGTTGTCCCCAGATCTGAAATAGTTGTGGGTGAGGACAAAGTCACTGTAATTTGGCCATTTGTGCAAGTGTATTTTATTCTTCACTACCAACATTACGAAATAATCATATACACCTCTACCCCGATATAACGCTGTCCTTGGGAGCCAAAAATATCTTACCACATTATAGGTGAAACCCCGTTATATCGAACTTGCTTTGATCCACCCGAGTGCACAGCCCCCCACCCCCGGAGCACTGCTTTACTGCGTTATATCCGAATTTGTGTTATATCAGGTCGTGTTATATCGGGGTAGAGGTGTATTCCCAAAATAAGTAACAGAGAAAAGGTCTTTTCTAAAAGTATTTTACATTATTGCTATTTAGAATATTGTGTGTGATGTGTTGATATAAGACCTCTAAAGGGAGTTGCGTCCAGTCCCCTTTGTCTGGAGGAAGAGTTAATAAAATACCGATAGTTTCATTGGGAATGGGGGTAAAAAGGAAATGAAGAAATTCTGTAGGACAAAAAACGTTTACATAATCTTAATATTGAGGAACAGATTGACAAGTGCTTGGATGTTGTTTTTCTCTTCACTCTTTTGCTCTTTGGGTATAGTGTGAAGTCCTGACCACTCCTGGGACCAGAGTCTCATCTTATTGACACCAGTGTAAGTAACTTCTTGTCTGAAGTCAAAGGAATTATGTGGCTTCAGGATGTGAAGTCAGTGGAATTAATCTGGATTTACACCAGTTTAAATCAGTTCAAAATCTGGTCCATTTCTTAAAGATTTATAATAATAAGGGCATTCAATTTACTATTTTGGACAAATTCCATCTCCAGTAATTTCGCTCTACTTCACTAAAAAATCATCTCTGTACTTTAAACTAGATGTGGTAGTCTTTGCATCCTTTTCCAAACTGTTGAGTAATGTGCTGTTAAACATTTGCCATGTTTCACTTGAGATAGCTGTATTTAGTCTTGAGTGAAGCAATTTCTACCGAATGAGACAAATTCTTCACTCATTTACAACAATGTAAATCCAGAGTAAATCCACTATATTCAATGGAGTTGCTCTGTGTTTGCACTAGTGTAACTGAGAGCAGAATTTCACCCTATATGTATATGTGTTTGTCTGCATAGTAATTTTGAAAAGCCATTCATTAAAACACCATAATGCATGCGAATAGTGCTCCATATGTCAATAAATAATCATAATATAAGACATTCTGACATGAACTGGTCATAGTCTCCTACATTTGCCACATTAGTTCCCAGGTATTTCAGTACCTTTGACACCTAAAATTACATGTTTGTAAGATATGTATCAACCATAATATTTTCCTTCACATTATCCGTTTAATTTTGTTTCATAACCATGTAAGATGCACAGTCATGAAGGCTGAATATCAGTTGCTCAGCCAATACCTCGGACACATTTAGCAATGTTTTAGATTGCACTCATATCAATTCAAATAATATTAGCTATGCCTATTACATGGCTATCAGAGGAATCATCAAAATCAATACTTTATTTGTTTTTCAGGATTTGATTGCACTGTGGAACCATCCACTCCCCGTCTAATTATCCCTGATCTGCTATTGCACATGCTTAGCAAATGCAGCAACTAAGATAATAAAAGTTGTGTTAAACCTTACTACAAGCGTACTCTGCCAGTAGCGTTAGTGTTTTGTATACTGGGATAATTTTGTTGCTTGGTAACAAAAATATTGCAGTTGGAGTGCCTAGGAAACCAGGCTGGATGCAGCATATTTCTTTATTTAGAGAAGTTTACTGGTCTACATATCCTGCATATTTACAGAATTGTGATTAATGTTACTGCACACTTTTGACAACATAATATGCTGAGCTTTTGAGTCCTCAGTAGATCCATAAATGGAAAAAACCCTTCCATTCTGTTATACCACTTCATTTTAGATGGGATTTACATACTCATTCATTAAACTCTAAGAATAAGTGGCAAATTCCATCCACCCATGGGGCTTAGTGATTCTTTCACTTCACCTGCATTTGATTTTAAATTTAAAAAAAAATGTATTTTGAATGGATTCCCATGGCTATAAAGCAGTACCAGATGAGTTTTAAAAAGAAAATACTAGTATTTTGTTACACTAGGTAGGTGACAATAGTTAGTTCATGTGACCAGAGCAGAGAAAAACCTGATCTAGCAAAAACTTATGAATGTGTTTAACTTTATGCATCATTAGTACCTGCATTGAAGTCATTGGGACTACCCAGACAGGAGCGGTGCCAGGGTTTTTGGCACCCTAGGTGAGGGTCCTACTGCGCTCCCTGTCGTTGGCGGCAATTCTGCGGTGGGGGGGGGTCCTTCCACGCTCCCGGTCTTCGGAGCACTTCGGCTGCGGGTCCCGGAGCAAGTGAAGGACCTGTCGCAGAATTGCCGACGACGACCCAGAGCGCGGAAGGACCCCCTGCCACCGAATTGCCGCCAAGGGTGGCAAAATATTGCCCTCCCAAATCCTGGCACCCTAGGCGACCACCTAGGCCACCTAAATGGAAGCGCCAGCCCTGTACCCAGAATGCATTAAGTTAACCTCATAGAATTATAGAAATGTAGGGCTGGAAGAGACCTCAGTAGGTCATCTAGTATGTCTCCCCCATTGTGTTAGAACCAAATATGTAGGCCATCTGTGACAGGTGTTTGCCAAACCTGTTCTTAAAAACCCCCAATGATGGGAATTCAGCAGCCTCCATCGGTAACCTGTGACAGTGCTTAACTATCCTTATAGTTAGAAACTTTTTCCTAATATGCTGTCTAAATCTCTCATTGAAAATTAAGCCAGTTTATTACTTGTCCTACAGTCAGTGGACATGGAGAACATGCATCTGATGAAGTGGGTATTCACCCACGAAAGCTTATGCTCCAATACTTCTGTTAGTCTATAAGGTGCCACAGGCCTCTTTGTCGCTTTTTGGAGAACTTTATTGTTAATCTTAAGGTTTTTAATAAGACCTATAATCAGTTTTGGCAGGATCAGGATTCTGTTTCTTACTCATACGTGACCTTGAGTAAGTCAAGCTGGGCTTCTGTTTTTCTGTCTTCAAAGTGGGGATCATAATATGCTGGAATGATAAACACTGTAAGTAATTTACTATTAATCAGGAGATGGTATTTTTGACCCCAGTCCTGCAGTGGGATATGCCCAGGCCTCAGTGAAGCCTGGAGAACTCTGTGGGTCCAGTGGTTCAAACGCAAGCATCTCATTGCAGAATTGGGGCGTATATTATCAGAAATGATGCAGTAGCTTCAGAATGGTGCAGATCATTATTTAGATAGCAATGGTTCCAATAACTGACACAGATTTTGTGTTTGTACAAAAGCTTGTAATCCATGCTCAGTTTAATCTACAAAGTTCCATATTTAGGACTTTAAATGGCTTTGAGTTTATCACCATTGCTTTAACTGACTCTTCCAGTACCTTGCCTTATGGCTCCCTCACTCAAGGAGAATTCTCATGAAAGGCAGTTTCTATACTCAAATAGAATATTGGTACCTTCTGAACAAAATAGTATAGATTTATCCCATAGGTTTGTCATAGCAAGTGACCCCATATATATAGAAGAGAAATTGGCACTATATATTCAGCTGCATTGTGAATCTTATGGTTTTAGTAAGACGTAACCAGAATTGCAGTGTCATTAGATTAAAAAGAGTAGAATAATATTTATGCCTACCTACCATTTAATGCCAAAAATTGCAGCATTTACTGAGTTAAAGCCCCCTTTGAAGTCAAGGAGAGTTTTGCCTAAGTGACAATTACAAGTTTTCACCCACAGACTGTTAGAAAAAATTATTAAGACCCTGATCATCAAAGATATTTAGACCATGTGTACATTACAAACTTACGCTAACGTAACTTGTGTCTGTATAGAGCCACTGCAGTTAGTACATTGCTTGTACATGTGCATACTTGTCTCCTTGTGTCAGCGCTGTCTGTACTCACCAGAAGTGCTTGTATTGATGCACAGTGCTGTGCATGATGGGTAGGTATCCCTGTGTGCAACTCACCTCCGTCCAGCACACTGTCGTTTGGGAAGTTTTGGCAATGGATGATGGTCCTGAAATAAGTCTCTTGGGGTGACTGGGAGCAAGGGTCAAGTTCCTAGTTTGCAACTTCTCCTTCTCATAATGTCCTCCCATAATTTTTGTGCCTTTTTTCCAAAATTCCACAAACTGCACAGGTCTCCTTGCTGTCTGCCATCTCTAACAGAGGCACTGATGTCATGAGCATTGCAAGCAGAGGGCACATGATCCTGCAATGTATGTAGAGCCACAAGAAGAACCAAATCAGTGGTGAGCATGACAATTTCTTGGAGGACAGATTGCTGTGGGACTTAGCAAGAAGCCATTCAAAAATATTGATGGTGTTCATAGAGTAGCTGCTGATGGTGGAAGGCTGCTTCTGGGCCCAAGAAATGAGCACTGGCTGGTGGGATTGCATCATAATGCAGGCTTGGGATGACAGGTAGTAGCTGTGCAAGACCACATTCCTGGATCTGTGCACCAAGCTCACCCCAGGCTTCCAGCACAGGTACACCAAAATGAGAGCTGTACTGACAGTGAGGAAACAAGTGGTGAATGAACTGTGGAAACTCCCAGTTAGTGGGAAATTAATTTGGTGTTGGGAAATCCACAACAGGGCTGTTTTCATTGAAGAGTGCAGGGCTATTAATCATCTCCTGCTATGCAGGACTTTGATTCTCAGCAAAGTGAAGGAAATAGTGAACAGATTCGCAGTAATGGGGCTCCTGAACTGCAGTGGGGCAACAGACAGCATGCATATCCCTCTTTTGGCAGCAGACCACTTTGCCTCAGAGTACATCAACAGAAAGGTATACTTTTCTATGATTATGCAAGTGCTGGTGGACCACTGAGGATGTTTCACTAACATAGGGCTGGTCAGGGATGGTGCATGACACTCAGATCTTTAAGAACATAGGACTTTTCAGAAAGCTGCAAGAAAGAACTTTCCCAGCTGGCAAATTACCAGACTACCCCTTCTCCCTCCCTTATGAAGCCATACACTAGCCATCTCAACAGCATCAAGGAACAATTCAATTACAGGATCAGCAGGTGCAGAATGACAGTTGAATGTGCTTTTGGTCAACGCTGGCATTGTTTACTCAAAACATTGGATCTCACTGAGAAATAATATCCCAATGGTTATAGCTGTCTGCTGTGCCCTGCATAATGTGTGTGAAGCAAGAGGGAATAGTTCCACATGGGTGGAGGTGGAACGGCTGTCTTCTGAGTTTGAACTCGGTGGGTGAAGTGGTAGGGCAGAGACCCCTGATGCTATGATGGAATGATGAGGAGGTGGTTTAGGGAGGTCTGATATTCAGTTCTCAATGGGCTGCAGAGGAAGGTGAGCTTGGGTTTGCAGAACCTGCAGGTCCACCAGAGTCTGCAGCATCTCTTTGCTACCTGAGAAGACCCATTATGTCCTGATGCATCTCCCTCTCCTTTTGCTGCTGGGACTCCTGGTCCCTTCTCATCTCCATTCTTTCCTTGTCCAGGTTGTCTGTTATGTCCATCTCCTCCTCCTCGCTGTTCAGAGCAGGGGCCTGTGACTCAGACTCCTCAGAGTTATCCACAGTGGTGTAGGGGTGGTGATAGGGTCTCTGCTGAATATGGCATGCAACTCTTTATAAAAACAGCAAGTTTGCAGCTCAGCTCCTTGGCCTTCTGATATGCCTGCCTCAGTTCCTTGGCTTTCACATAACACTACTGCTGGTCCCTGTAATACCCTTTCTCCTGCGTCCCCCGAACAACCTCCTCATAGATGTCCATATTTCTTTGGATGGTTCAGAGCTGTGCCTGCACAGCCTCTTCTCCCCACAACCCCTGGAGATCCAATATCTCATCTACTGCAGGCAGGAGTGTCTGAAGTGTGCAGCCAATGTGGTTAGCTGGGTAGTTGCACTCAAGGATGGGAGCTGCTACATGCGTTTGTCAAGCCAGGAATTTCATAAATCCATGGGGCTCTAAAGGGCACAGCAGGGGTTTCTGGTCTATGTGACCACTGGGCAGTGGAGTTCATAATGGTGACCAGAGCGGTCAGTGTTGGGAATTGTGGGACAGTTCCTAGAGGACTGTTGAGGTTGACATAGGTAACACAGTGCCTACATTTGCACTTCATTAATCTCTGTACATTGACCATGTACAGAGTTGTTACTATGTCACCATAAGGGGGCACTTACATCAGTGGAAGACAAATTTAAGTGTAGAATTGTACACAACTAGGCAGATGCAAGGCAGCTTACATCACTCTAACTCTGTAGTGTAGACAAATCCTTAGGCTCCTACTTGCCATTGAAATCAACAGGAGTTAGGTCCCTAAATACCTTTTGAGGATAAATAATAAAGATTGGAAAATTGTTCATTTGTAATGTTTTTAAAGGGGAGAGAAGAATTGGCTCAAATTTCAGATGAAACCAAAATAATCGTGAACCCTTTTTAACACTTGGATTGGTTCTGATAAGTCTCTCCAAGATGAGTTCGACCCCAAAAGCTTCTCTATTGTACCTTTACAATGCCTTGCTGTTGTATCCTCCAACTTAAACTGCTCACAAACAGTATATAAATCACTCCCGGCTATGTCTGTGTGTGCTGCAGCTACTCAGCAACACTTGAATTTTACCAATCTTGGTTATGCTTCAGGGTGACACCGACACACCCCCAGTCCCAGATCTTCCCCAGAAATGTATGTCCTTACTGCCCAGCCCTCTCCTGGACTGTACAAATATATTAAGTCCACTCTTCCTTTAAGGTAATAATATGCCATTTTATTACATGCTCCAATTTTAACACACTGGATTACATAAAACAGTAAAACAATTTTATTAACTACACAGAAATAGATTTTAAGTGAATACAAGTAAAAGTCATAAAAGTCAGAAATGGTTACAAGAAAAATAAAGAAACTGTTTACTAGTATATTAAACTATTTTAGTTGCAAAGAAAACTTTCGCACTACATGCTCCAGCAGATTACTGATCAAACTCTCAGGTTGGGTCTCCTCCAAAGTCCAATGGCTGTTTTCTTCTCTGGTGCATATTATGTAATTGGAAGACAGAAGGGGGTGTCTTGATTGTCTGCCCCTTCATTTTATAGTCCTGGTCCCCCTTTGAGAAGCATTTCCAGTTGTGAGCAAGGTGAAAGGTAGTCTCTGTGGAAGGAAACTCCATGCTGTTTCTTTACTAAAATGTAGATTTTTTTTTCCCTGCCCTCTTTCCTGCTGAGGAATGGCCATTTTTATCAGGTAATGGTCCATATGCCTGGCTGAGGTGCCAACTTGCCCTTTGTCTCTGCGGAACTGGTTTGACCCACTCCCCAAATTTATCTGGAAAATCTAATTTTAGTCATGATTTCAGTTTGTTTCTAACTTCATATAATGCTGCTACATGCATTTTTCCATGATGATATTTATCAGGAAATTGAGTTGTTAAATTATACTTCAGAAAAGCATATCTTGTATTAATATTATCACAATAGTTTGTAGGGTGCAAACACAGGGGTATATTCTGTCACGGGGGAGTTAAATGTATTTATTTATTAATTGACCTAGTACTATGGAAAATGTTTACAGAGCCACTGCAGCTTATATTTCTTAATGCTTTTCTCAGTTGTCTTTGAGCTTCATGCAGCAGAAACATTGACTGAGCTGCTCTGCCAACTGAGGCAAGATACAGACAGCTCCTAATTTGTTTTCAAACCCAACACAGACTGAGAGAAATTGTGTAATAATCAGTGAGTACAGAATCAGAAATTAAATGCTGGAGTGGAGTTCCATAATGTAAATCCTTATCTACATAACACGTACTTTACACCATTACACTGAGAGTGATGTAGTCATAACGCTAGGTAAGAGGTTCAGAAACATGTCTCTGACTGGAGACCAGACTTGCTCAAGATCATCAAAGCCTTAAAGCTACCTTATTACAGCAATATTTTAAATAGAGATAAACTATATTACAATCAACAGTGTCAGGATATTTACTGAGTTGTGCGCTGATCTGTAATTTACTTAACATATATGAAAAACAGAAAAGAAACAAATTTGATCTTGATGTCATAACAAATAAAACCAATTCTATGCACATTTCTCATAAGAACCTGTCTTACCTTTCAAAATTCCTGATGCTGCTGTGATTATTTTAGAATAATTATATTTATTAGTAACTCAAGGTGTGTTTTCTTCAGTATTTTCTGCAGCATTTCAAAATAATTCATTTAATCTAATTCTTCAGAAAGTGTATTGGTGCTAAGGCACCAAAATCTACGTTACTTCAATAGGTCTTACAAAAATGCAAACAAACCAATGTGAATACTACATTTCAGAGTACAGCTTTTGTCTGCAAGGAGTGCTAGGCCCCAGAGTGAAGGAGGAAGATGAATAGATGTTAACAAAAGACTCAGACATTCATTTTACAGAAGAATGGAAGCTGCTTAGAGCATGATCATCAAAAGACAAGAAACTGTTAGATCTGATTATTCAGACATTGCTTGGGAAATTATACAAAGCTACTAAAGGAGAATGAATACTTGAAGAGGACTGAAGACTAAAGTTCAAGTGTAGTTAGCTTCCCTTTTCCTCCTTGTAAAACACTGGATAAATCTTGAACAAATTGTAATAAATCTAAAATCTCTTTTCATAAAGGTAATTTCCAAATTACTGTTTCAATTCATCTTATTTTTCAAAAATGAAGAGATGCAAATGGCAGATACAAACATTCAGAAAGACTGGATGAAAATGCCCTTCTCTCAGATAAGTAAAATTGACATCCCAACAACTCATTCTCATTAAAGTTCCATAGCACTTTTACAAGATTGGGACTCTTAATATGCTCCAGTCAAATTCCACCACATCCTGCCTACTGAAATTTACCCTGCAGTGTCAGTCAATTTTCTTTTCCATTTTATGCTCTAAGCTGCTGTGCAGTGCTCCACCTTTACCTCCCACAGAAAGATTTTGAACATGGTTAGAGGATTCTCATACAGACTTTTTTAACACTTGGGGGTCCATTGGCATGAATTGCATTATGAGAGTATATTATTCTTTTAGGAAAGGAAGTTACTCTCAGAGCATGGGAGTGATAGTATGTATCTTACTATCATCTACCATTTTACCTCACCTGATTTTATTGGTCATTTATGGCTTATATCTTCAGCCATCTGCTGTATTAGGAAAAAATGTGTTATGCCTTGAAACCATTTTCTCAGCACATCTCATAATGTAGCAAAACATCCATACCTTTTATCAGCTAAAAGGGTGACTGTATTAACTGGTGCAATAAACAGTGTTGTTCATTAGTGTCCATGTAGTTTGATCCAAATTTTCATTCTCTTTGAGATGAAAAATATAGATTCACAACTTTAACCTCTAGAGCCTTTTTTGGCACCATTATATCCCATATCCACACCCTTCTTGCATATTTGCAGTTCCTTTCTCCTATTGCTACTATTGCAATTATAATTCTTGGAAGTATTAACAGGCAGGTCTGTGCATGAATCAGAAATAGGTGGTACCCTCAACAGAAGCAAACCTGAAGAACCAAAACTTTACACAATGGAGATTTCCATTCTTGGATAAAACTGCTAATGAATCCATTGGGATCTTGCCTGAAAGAGTACTTATTTTCTGAGATCTTTTCTTTTTACCATTCTCCTTCAGATCTACACTGCAAAGTAATTTTTCTTAGTGGGGAAAATAGAATTACTTTTTTAAGGAAGAAATGTGTATGTGCAGTGGTAGCACAGAGTCAAAGGGAAACTATCTCACTCCTTGGTGCTTGAAGTTGAATGTCATAAAATTGAAGCTTCTAGTATTTAATTAAATAGGAAGGTAATATACATGAGTTCCTGATGTTGACAGTCTAATCAGGAATTCCACATGTTGGCTATATAACTATAACTTGTGTGGATCGAAAGAGCTATTTCTCTTGGTCACATTTTATTTTTTTATTACTTGGTAGCACCACTTTGCACTCTGCTTATTCTAAGAACTTAAATCTGATTTCTTTTCTTTTGAGAAGCATTAGCAATTCATGTCCCTGTATATGTCTTACATCTGTTTAAGTGCAATAATACATACACTAAATTACAAATTGTTTTACAGACAGATTGTGGGAGCTTTCGAGAGTTCTGTTTTTCTCTGTGAAGTTGAATTGATACCTGACTCATGCCTTTCACCCAATTCTCTAATCTAAAACTTGCCTGAGTCGCAGAGTATGAAATAATACAGCTCTCACCTGAGGAAAGAATTGTTTAAAGACATCTCCGAAGAAAACTTAACACCAGCAGTTTGATTTAATGCTGTCTTCTATCAGTGGTAATGCATTTATTTTACTCCTGCAACCACCTACACACCTACTTAACTTTAAACATATAAGCAATTCTATTTACTTCAGTGAGACTACCCATGTGCTTAAAGTTAAGCACTTGCATAAGCATTTTGAGGATCAGGGCACTGATTTGTAATTGTTTGATTCACAAGCGATGAACCTCCAAAGGTGTGGAGATTTAGCTCTAAACATTCCTGAGCTAGAGATGGATGGGAGCTGTAAAGCCCAAATCTTTATTCGGGGCTGAATTTTTCTAATGTGTAGTGGTGTGTAAATCCTGTGTTTCTGATTCAAAACACATTCACAATACATTTTTACTCAAGTCTGGATGTCTTACAAGATTGTCAGTACTCCTTTGTTTAGTCTCAGTCAGACATTGTTTGATTCATCCCCAGTTTTGAAGAAGTTTTTAAATGAAGCAGGGTGTTAACTGAAGCTGCAACATATGAATGTTACATATGTATCTGTATCTGCATATAAAGAGAGACACAATATGCAGTATATAGTAGTCTAGTCAAGTATAAAGATTTAACCAGTTTCCACTTTGGATGTCTGTATTGCTCACAACAGACAAAGCCACTATTGAATCATGTGGGTCATCCCAAATGAGTGTCAGTATAATCTTTAGCCTACACCACACCATCATGTATTTTGTATATGTTATAGAAAAATTACTTCAGGAATGTTTATCACTTTTTATAGACCCAGGAGCTTCAGTCATGGGACAGGACCCCATTGGTTGCTGTTTGAACACAGAACAAAAGGATAGTCCCTGCCCCAAAGAAGCTTACAATCTAAGTATAAGGCAAGAGACAACAGATGGATAGAGACTGATGGGAGTACAAGTTAACAATGAGGCAATATTAGTCAGTGTGGTAGTTTTTCAAGTTTAAAAAAATATTGAGACTACTTTTGTATCCCTCTATCTGTAAAGAGTTACTTTCACCCTTGAATGTTCTGCAAAATGTAGGTGAACTGTGAAAGGTTTTTCTAAATAATCTAAAATATTCTTTCTTCCTAGGGTGCAGTGTGCATTTGGTTGCAGTTTTTAATATAAGGAACTGCAGCTAAACCAGCCTTTCATAAGATATTCTTGCAGGGGTGAACTGTGGCAGGGAAACATTCATGAGTCCATCAGGAAGGTCTTTTTTAAAACAGTCTTCACACTTGAGCTTCAGTGAGAACATTTTCAGGCTCTGGATTATACTTAGAGAATTATTCTAGTCTCTAGGACAGTAGTTTAATTGCTATCAGAGGATAAAGTGCTACATAGTTCCCTTGAGCCTTGATTTGTGGAAACAGCAGCTGTAGTTTTCAACTATATATTACCTGGTGGACAGTTCTGATTCCACAGCAGGTGTTAATATGGCAATTAAAGGAAAAATGCAATGAACAGGTAGAAGGCAAATCATTTAGATAACATGAAAAATAAGTAAATATCAAATACAATGACTCAGAGAAAATATAACTCCTCAAAACATAGATTCAGGTCATACTAATGGTTTAAAATGCTAAACGGTATTGAATACACTGCTTTACAGCCAATATGCTTCTGAAATAAATGTAGTCCAACTTTCCTAATTCTGGGTCACTGAGAACGAAAATGATGCTTAAAATTGTTGATTGGCTCTAGTTTTCAAGATATACTATTGGGTCAGTACATACGACCCTTGACTTGGGAATGGCGGAGGATAAGTGAGTTATAAAGGGAAGGAGGGATCTCAATTTAAACCAGAAATGACTAAAATACCTCTTTGACTGGATCTATGAATAAATCTATGACTGGGTTTGGACAGTACTTGCTTGTGAGGCAAAACAATGAATGATGCAATCTGAAGCTGGTATTGCGTCATACATAATATGAATTGCATCATGTTATTCCTAGAAGTCATGGATGATGCAATCATAACGAAGCTTATATCACTCTGCTGAACAAATTGCCCTATATCAGCTCTAGAAATCATACAGTGTCGTGCTCTCTTATTTGTTGGTGTTTGATTTTGCAAAGGGACACATTTCTGTTTAGCCAAAGCGAGCAGAGATGCCTTGTACTTGTGTGAACAGTGCAGATAACTTCTTCTATGTTTGTGGTGAAGTGACTTTTGCATCACAAAAGCGCAGTATAACCACTATGGTTAAGAAAGCCTATCACCTTTCTTTTGGCTGCAAAATTGGAGATCAGGACAAGAGGTGGGCCCCACACATATGCTGCAACACTTGTGCAACAAATCTTGGCCAGTGGTTGAACAGGAAAAGGAAATCTATGCCTTTTGCAATGCCAATGATTTGGAGAGAGCCAACAGATCATACCAGCAATTGTTACTTCTGCATGGTGCCTCTAGTTGGGAAAGGTGTGTCAAAGAAGAAAAAGTGGACTGTGCATTATCCAAACATTCCATCAGCTATACGTCCAGTACCCCATGGAGAAGGACTGCCAGTTCCTGATGCACCGGAATCATTCTCACTTGAGTCGGACGAGGAAGAGGAAGAGGATGAAACTTCTGGTCCTGAACCATCAATGTCACAGGACCCACATTTTCTCCCATCCTCCTCCTCTGAACCACACCTCATAACACAAGGTGAACTGAATGACCTTGTCAGGGATTTGGAACTACCCAAGAGTAAGGCAGAGCTGTTGGGCTCCAGACTACAGCAGTGGAATCTCCTGGCAGGCTATCAGGGCAAATGGAGCCCATCAATGCTTGCAGACTATTGCTGGACAGTGACAAGAGATGCTTCATTTAATGAATACAAGAGACAAGCCAAGAAGCGCCGAGCAGACACTGAATAGGACTAAACTATGCACATAATAGTTTTTTGCTTTTTGTTTCATAATAAATTTTATTTATATAACCCTTTTGCTGATTATTAAAGTGTTACATAAACAGGACAGGTGAAATATTATCATGTAAAGCAACCATAAACACATGAAAAGACCTAGGTTTACAATTTATGATTAAAACTCTACTATCTACACAATATACATAGACATAAAACGTAAAAACTTAAATATCTTAGAAACAGTAGCCAATCAGTTGTTTTAATTGTCATATTTGAATTCAGCACATCAAAATACATAATAAATATCACATTTTATCTCTGAAGCAGACAACTTCTCAAAAATTGTAGACCAGTGTTAACACTAACTTTCCATTTCAGGGGACCTGGACTGAAATATAGATAAGGCCACAAATGGAAATAAAGCTGGAGGACAGCTGTTGCTTATTCCTAGTGTCTTTGTAGCCCATATTACAATTTAGCATAATCATGCCCAGGAGATAGCTTCTGAATATCTCTAAATTTTACTTAAAATTTGCTTTTTCTGCAAAGTAAATTGTTTCTAGATTGTTCATGAAAAGGGAACATATGAGGGGTATGAACACAGGTAAAGCAGGTTCCATTTTTAATTCAAGCAGTTATTTCCAGGCATTGTTTTTTGTTACATGTCCAACACTTACGACTATACACTGTGTGTTAGAATAGCCCTTGAGAGGCAATGCAAGAAGATCCTTCCTCCCCACTTATGAATAAGGTTTGCAAGGCTTCCCACAGTAGCAGCCCTTGTGCTCCCTGTTCTGCTGGTGGAGCAAGTCCCAGAAAAAGGGAGTGAGGGTGAGACCAAAAGAAATGGGCCTGCTCCTTCACCAACCCAAGTAGCAGGGTCAACACACTAGAAGAGTGATCTGCTCCATCCTAATGCAGCTCATCTGTCTACCACCCCCATCAATAAAAAGCTGCCCCTACACCAAGGAAGGGGCATAAATGCCACCATCTAGCTCTGGATGTTCAGATTTTCCTGCTGTTTTACAAATTATCTGCACTGAATTAGAGCACTAAAATGTACTTTTGTTTCAAACAAATGCCTTTTTCAAGGACATTTTCAGAGTTTATATATATATAAACTCTTTTCATAAACCTACCCTAGTCTTACAGCATGATACTAACAAGCACCATGGTCCCATCCCACACTGTTGTCTGATGAAACAGCCCTGGTGTACAGAGGTTCTTAGAGTGGAGCTAATGTTGACATTGATGGACTAGGTAAAATACGTTTTTTGCTGACTTTGTTGTTTTCATAATATTCTGCAGAGCTTTGCTACAATAGCAGAGACATTAAAAATACTGTAGGATTATTGGAATAAGAGCTAAAGGTTATATGCTACCAATTTCTAGCTTTCCCAAATATGCAGATGTCCTTCTGAAGTAATATTGTGACACAGTATTCCTATATGAATGAACAACTGCAACTCCCCAAAGGTAAAATCCACGCCTGTGCAAAGACCTTGGCTTAAAGAGGTCTTGAATAATACACATTAGTGGCTCTCTGTGCTGGGATTAATTTCACCCTAAGGGAGTTCTTTCCTCTTAATATGTAAAGGATTTATACAAGTAATTCTTGTTGGTACAAAGCAAGTTGGGCAGATTAATTCCCCATGCATCAGTAGGAAATGTATTCATTCCTTGTTCTGAACATCTCAAACTGTTTTTTTTGTTTTTTGGGGTGTGTGTTTTTGTTTTTTGATTTTGCAAACCTAGTTCATTTGAAAACTCTTTTATCCTGTGTTTTAATATCATGAGTTGCTGGTGTTTTCCCCACCAAAAAGAACCAATTAAAAAACCACACTGCTAAGGGAATCTGAACTATATAGCTGAGAGAGAAAGCCCCCTTTTACTTCCATTTTCTCCAGTAAAATGTTAGTCTAGTAAGAGTAGGTGCCCTATATATGGGCATACAGTACATTGTATGTGTTTTTATTAAACATTTTCTCTCTACACTCCTGTTCTTTTTTAGTTTCTCTTATTTAGTTCTACCCACTACATCCTCCACTGATCACCTTATTATTTTGTTTTGTCCTCTCTTTTTTTCTCTACTGCCTCCTAAGCAAAATGTGAACTCAGAAGCATTTGAGCTTGAGTCAAAACTTCCAAGCTGCTGTATTAAGCAAGGTTTGAAATAGGCCAAAACAAATTGATCCATAAATAATGTAGTAAGAAAATGAGTTGGTTTTCAGAGGTGCTGAGCACCTGAAGTGCTCATGAAAGATAATGGAAGCTATGAGTGTTTTAGCACTTCTAAAAATTGGACTCTAAGGGTTTTTGTTTGTTTTTTGAACAAATCTACAATATAGCAGCAGTTTTAAAACTGTGGCCCATAGACCACTGATGCCAGCAAAACACTTTCAGCTGATGCGGAAGAGCTGGTGGATCACAGTGTACTGGTTCTTCCTCCTTGCTAACAGATGCTTCTATAGGCATCCATGTTTTTCACTGCCAAAATGAAATGCCTGTGGCGGGGGCGGGTGGGCACATGAGGGGAACAGCTCAAATGGGATGAGGAGATGAAAAAAGAGCAAAAAAACAGAGTGTTGAGATTTTTTAGACAGGACAAAACACTTGTCAGGTTGACAGATAAAATTTTCCGATTACTTTTTCCATGCAAGCAATTGCTGTAGTTGCCACGGAGATGTTGCATGATTGGAAATGGGAACAGGACGTTGCCTATGTGATTGTGAATGGTAAGAGAGATCATGCATAAAATCTGTCTATTTATATGTGTCTCAGTTGGAAAAGGGGGAAAGAAAAAAAAACTTCATCTGGAGAATATTTTCTGCTTTCATATTTAAGTCCTTAATGGTACATATCTTTCTCCTTCTGTTCACTTTAATGATTGGACTGGGCACCTGTTAAAAGTGCAGGGCAGAGAAAATCTTTTGCCAGCTTTATTCTTTGGGGAAAAAAATTCTTAGAATATTTGTTTCAACATATTATGCTTTGGCATTGAAAACAAACATATTCCTCTTTGTGCTTTATACCTTGGGAAGAGATTGGTCCTGTTGATTCAGCAAGTCTATTCGCTTAAGGGACTTGTTCCTTGTAGAAGAGCTTACTAAAATAAGCTCCACTGTGTCTTTATGCCTGTTTTGTATTGTTGGTACAAGTGGCTTTGTTCTAAAGTGCACTCAAGCACTCCCAGACAAAAAGAACCAATGCTGCTTCACTGATCACATGTATTTATATCATCTTTCAATTAGTATGGTGATGGCTACACATAGTTTGGTCATTCAAACTCCCATGCAAATATCAATGTGACTTTTAAAAAAATATTTTGGGTTCAATCCTCCCCCTCCCCCCCCAGTAATTCCCTATCCAAAATCAGAATGGCTGCTGTAAGGAACTGTCTTGAAACAGTGAAGGCTGTCCTGGGAGTGCTGTTTAGCCAATGTTTTGTTCTTATTCAACACTCTGAACAGATCCACTTTTGCCAGGAGGACATCGAACACAAGTACCTCAGAAGGCATTAACAAGAGTAGCCACACATGCTCACACAGTTTGTGATCAAGACAGGAGCTTGCTGAGGTCAAGTAATCCTTGATGCACTAAAACCAGCTAGCTTGAAGTCAACAAGTAAAAACCAAAATCTCTAAAGTATATAACTTGCACTGAAGATCATCTTCCCTTTATTTTTTTTTCGTTCTTCATCTGTTGATTAGCCTCTGGTGGCTGGAAAACTGCACACTGGACTAATGCAAGAAGGGTTATAAATTGTATATTACAAATGGGCTAGAGCTTTCCATTCCCTGCAATGCAACCAACAATCTCAGATTGGAACAAGGGGGGAGAGAGTAAGCAGGCTTCAGACGTATGTTAGGTCAGGGACCTGTGGGATGGGCTGAGTTTTCCTAGACTAGGAGCCCCTGGATCAGTGAAGACTGGGATTTCAGGCACATTGACACCCTGATGCAGTTACCTAATAAAATGTTAAAATTTCAAGAAAATAAATGTACATGGTTCAATTAATGTACATCTCCTATAGCTACTTAAAATATGCAGTCTTGGATAGGGTATATTTCACACTATAAGATTATTTAATTGTAAATGTTAATTATGATCTATATCCTTACTTTAATTTATAAGTCCTTATATTAATAAAGGTATAAGGATTATCCTTTAAAATTAAGCAATCTTATCTATCTCAGAGGACAGCTGAGTTACTTTAAAGCAGACATGACCAGTATGATTCTGAAATGGCTTTGATTACTCTTCAAGAATCATGAAAGAGATGTGAGATGTTCAAAATAAGATAGTGTCACACTAGCAATATATACATCAGCTGATCAGTGCTAATGTATAATGGCTCTTTGATGGAGTGTGCAGTTTATTTTCTGACGCTGTTCTTTCAGATGTTTGTATTTTTCACTTCATATATGACAAGACCTTTTAAAGAGCCAATGGTCCAATTTCACCATACTTTCTTCTCTAAAATTGTAATAATGAGTGACAACATGAACTTAATAAATGTGCTTTCTCAGTTTCTACTCCTATCAGACTCTTAACCTTTTTTTAAAAAAAAAAACAAATGGTCTGAAGCTGTGGGATTTACATTAGGGTGAAATCCAAGTCCAGATTTCCCAAAAAATTGGGAGGGGAGGATCTAGTGTTACATTTTGGACACTACTGTAGGTTTTGTGTGTGACACCATTGCACTGTAGAGAGCATAACAATGAAGAGCAGGGAATGGAGGCAGCTAACCAGGAAATTTCAGCTGGAGTAGGTCCAGCTACAAACTGTGCTTGGAGGTAGCAGGACTTAGTGAGTGGTGCATTTGGTCCACTGATGGATTGGTTGCTTTTTCTCTGTATACATGCTATGGAGCTGGGCCATGGAGCCTGTCACAGGGTGTGTCAAGCCCACACTGGGCCAACAGGCCAGGATAAATCACTGTGGGCCAAGGAGGTCACACCCCCTTGCTGCTGCAGTGCATGCTTCAGGTGGAAGGGACAGATAAAAGGAGGCAACCTAGCTCAGTCTGGGCTGGCTGAGGAGGAGGAAGGACATATGCTGCAGTCTCCATCAGAGGTGCCTGGGACTCCAAGCAGTGGGAACTGTGGACCCAGACCACCAGCCGATCGCAGAGACTGACTGGGATGCCAAGACAATGCCAGCCAGGAAGATACCCTAGATGGGCCTTATGGTAGGAAGTGACCCAGGGAATGTAGTAGAAGCTGATGGTTAAATCCTTAATGGGTTGTTTCCCAGCTTCATAGGGCGCTGGATCAGAACGCGATGGAGTAGGGTGGTCCCAGGTTGTCCTGCCCCCCACTTGCCACTAGGTATGACTACTGTTTTTTTGTTCTGTCCCTCTTGGAGGCTATGGACTGATTGTTTGTTCAGCCCCACCAGGAGTCTTGGGCCCTCCTTGTTGCAATTACCTGACTCCACAGGGAGTCCCGAAGACAGTGACTGGGGTACCAACCCTGCACTGGGCCAACAGGGATGACCCTCCATGACACTGTCCTGAAAAAGTCTTTGGACCTTTGATCAGTGCCTTGCCTTATTAAAGATTAGATTACAAGTCTCTAGCCCTTGTAGCTTTGATCAGTGCTTTCCTATGGGCCACAAAGCACTAGCCTTCAATAACCAAGCTGTTTATAGATTCACAGATTTTAGGACTGGAAGAGACCTAGAGAGGTCATCGAGTCCAGTCCCCTCTCTCATAGCAGAACCAAATACTGTTTAAAGTCTGAGTGGTTAATCACTGCTTGATGGTGCGGGGCAGACCTGAGCTGAGTTAAGTAGCGAAGACTTACTACAAAAAGTCACTTGCTAAGCAAATAGGAGGAAGAGTGAACAAAGACAGCCAATGGGAGTTTCAGAGGCAGTTGAGAGAGGGAATATGAGAGGCTTCCTTTCCACCTTCTGCACTACATGTGATATCAAGATGGCCAGAGGTGGAACAGAGGTGGTGACCTGCACTGGATGCCCCATGTTCTTTCCTGCCTGAAGACAGAAGGGACTTTCTCTGTATGAAATGCATGTTGGTGGCTGTGCTGAAAGAAAAGATTCTTGGACTGGAGGGGCAAGCTGAGATTCTGCTAAGACTCAGAGAAGTTGAGGAGTTTCTAGACATCCATGTTTGGGAAGCTATCTGTACCTCAGGTTCAAGTAAGAATGGAGCTGGTCACAAATAAATCTGTGAGAAAGGAAATCAGAGAGGAGGTCTGGCACTTCATAACCATCAGAAGCAAGAGGTCATGGCAGTATTCTATGTGGCTGGAGACATATGATGATAGGCATACTGTGGTCATCAGAGAAAGGAGAACTAAACAGGAATTCCACATAGCTAGAAGTTTGAAATTGATATCAGGTCCTCAGGGTGAAAGCTATGGAAGATACTTTTCTCCTTTCTCTTGGACCTGTTGGATCTTGAGATGTACAGGACACATGTGGACAACAGCTTAGACCAACCTGTAAGAAAATCAAGCTTACCTGCAAAGAGTTCTCCAATTGTCCATGGTAGACAGATGATACCTAGTGGAGAGTCAATATTAAAAAGAATTCAAAGAACATTTTGCAAGGGACAAGCAGACAACAGGACAGTGTGCTGTCTTCTCAGAACAGGGACAAGAGCTGTCACTCCAAGATTGGATAGGTTTCTGAAGTTCTTCTGGCAAGGATCCATTGGTGATAGCTCATGTTGGCACTAATGACACTGTTTTGTGGGCTATCTCACAGATAGTACATGGGCACTATCAGGGAACTCAGAAGCATGCTGAAGAAGAATATCCAAGCAATCCTCTAAGATCTTTCCTGTCCACAAGCAAAGGAAGATGGAAGGCAGAAGATTCTGGAAGTGAATCACTGGCTAAATAAGTGGTTAAGGTGCAGGGCTTAGGTATTGTGAAACATTGGCCCATCTCCTATGGGGGAGAGGAAACTGTATAATTTGGATGGCCTCCACCTCAGTAGAAGGGGGACCAATCTTGTTGGGACAGGCTGGATAGAGTAGTCAGGAGGGGGTAAAACTAACAACAAAAGGAGAGGGTAAAAATAGGGATGATGTGAGCACTCAGCACAAATTTGAGATCTTGAGAACAAAATTAATCAAGGAATCAAAGGACATGAAGAGAAGAAATTCTTGAACAGCCTATACCCTAATGTTAGGAGCCTGGGTAACAAACAAGAGGAATTGGAATTGCTCATTTATGAGCATAAATTCTATCTAATTGGTATTACTGAAACCTGGTTGGATGATTCCCACAATTGGAATGTTAAAATCAATTATAACCTATTTAGGACTGATTGAGTGGGCAGAAGGGGAGGGGAATTGACACTTTGTCAATAATGGCATTAGCTGTTTGTTTTCTTCTGAGTTATTCGTGACTCAGAATCTGGAATCCTTGTGGATCAAAGTCCTAACAACTAAAGCACAAAATGGGGTACCACCTCATATCTGTCATAGACCACCAAATTACACTAGGGGATAGGATGACCATTTCCTTACACACCTATCTACAATTTATAGAACAGTGGGGAGGGAAAGCCTGTAATCATTGGGGATTTCAATTTGAGTGATACATATACTAGAGGTCTCTCACTGCCAATAATAAGACATCCTTAGAATTTTTATACATTATAGATGACAATTCCCTAACTCAGTGTTGCAGCCCATGGGGGAATTATATATTAGACCTCATCTTGACAGATAAACAGGAAGTGATCATAGGACTAAAAACTAATAGTAACTTAGATACAATTGATCATGACCAGTGATTTGGATTATATATATAAAGGGCCAATTTCACAAAGCTGAGAAGAATTGTGACCCAACTCAGCTTGGAGAAAGACATTAATCATAAAAATATAAATGATAATTGGGGGATCATTTAAGAACACTTTACTAGATGCCTCAAAGCCACAATTCCATGAAGAAGGCTGCACTAGTTAAACTAACCCGGTTTAGAGGGGAAGTGAAGGCAGCTGTAAAAAAATAATATGCAACAAATATGGAAGAGAGGGGAGGTTGATAGTAATTAATATAAACTAGAAGTTAGGAATTGTAGAAAATTGATAAGGGAAGCCAAGAGACAGAAGGTGAGCTCTATGGCCAGCAGGGTTAAGGAAAATAGGAAGTTTTTAAAATATATTAGAAGCAAAAGAATCCTGGCAATAGTTCATTAATACATGGAAATAGTAGTATTATCAATAATAATGCAATAAAGGCAAAGGTGCTTAGTAATATTTCTGTTCTGTATTTAGGGGAAAAAACAGGTGATGCACTGTCATCAGCTAGAGATAACTCTTTCCATTCCACCAATATCTCTGGAGGATGTTGAAGAGAAGCTACTAAAGCTGCACATTTTTAAATCAGCAGGTCCAGATAACTTGCATTCAAGAGTTTTTAAAGAGCTGGCTGAGGAGATCACTGGACTATTAAGTTGCTTTTCAATAAGTCTGGGGGCACTGGGGAAGTTTGAGAAGACTGGAAAAAGATAATGTGCCAATTTTTTAAAAAGGGTAAACAAGATGACCCAGGTAATTACAAGCCTGTCAGCCTGACATTGATTCTGGACAAGATAATGGAGCAGCTAATATGGGACTCGATTAATAACAAACTAAAGGTGAGTAATGTAATTAATGCAAATCAACATGGGTTTGTGGAAAATCTATCCGGTCAAGCTAACTTAATGTCTTTGTTTTGATGAGATTACCAGTTTAGTTGATAAAAATAAGTGTTGACATAATATACCTAGACTTCTGTATGGCATTTGACTTGATACAGCATCACATTTGATTTTAAAAGCTATTACAATATAGAATTTACATGGCACACATTTAAAGGATTACAAGCTGGCTAGGTGATTGGTCTCAAACTGTAACTGTAAATGGGGAATTGTCATTGCTTCCAGTGGGGTCCCACAGGGATTGGTTCTTTGACCTACAATATTCAGCATTTTTTAATTAGTGACCTGGAAGATAAAAATACCACTGATAAAGTCTGATGATCACACACGAGTTGGGGGAATGGTAAATAATGAAGAGGACAGGTCACTAATTCAGAGCAATCTGGATCACTTAGTAATCTGGGAACAAGGGAAATATGCTTTTTAATATGGCTCAATGTAACAGTATACATCTGGCAACAAAGAATGCAGGCCATACTGCAGGCTCCAAAGATTTGGGGGCCATAGTGGATATTCAGCTAAACGTGAGCATCCAGTGTGATGCTGTGGCCAAAAAAGGCTAATGCGATCCTGGAATGCATAAACCGGGGAATCTTGAGTAGGAGCAGAGAGCTTATTTTACCTCTGTATTTGGTACTGGTGTGACCGCTGCCAGGATACTGTGTCCAGTTCTGGTGCTTACAATTCAAGAAGGATGTTTATAAGCTGGAGAGGGTTCAGAGAGGAGCCAAAAGAATGATTAAAGGACTAGAAAACATGCCCTATAATGATAGATTTAAGAAGTTCAATCTATTTAACTTAAAGAGAAGATTAAGGGGCGACTTGATTAGTCTACAACAGTGTTTGCAAACTGCGGGTCAAAATCCCATTTTAATGGGGTTGCCAGGGCTGACTTAGACTTGCTGGGGTCCAGGGCCGAGGCTGAAGCTTGAGCACCGCTGCCCGGGGTTGAAGCCTGAGGGCTGCAGTCCTGGGCAGCAAGGCTCAGGTTACAGGCCCCCTGCCTGGGGCTGAAGCCCTTGGGCTTCGGCTTTGGTCTTCTTGCCCAGCGCGGTGGGGCTTGGGTTTTGGCATTGGGTCCCACACCTGGCGCAGTGGGGCTCAGGCAGGCTCAGGCTTCAGTCCCCTCTCCTGGGGTCATGTAGTAATTTTTCTTGTCAGAAGCGGGTCACAGTGCAATGAAGTTTGAGAACCCCTGGTCTATAAGTACTTACATGGGGAACAAATATTTAATAATAGGTTCTTCACTCTAGCAGAAAAAGGTATAATACAATCCAATAGCTGGCAGCTATAGCTGGAAAAATTCAGATGGGAAATAAAGTGTACATTTTTAATGGTGAGAATAATTAACCACTGGAACAATTTACAAAGAGGCATGGTGGATTCTCCATCACTGACAATTTTTAAATTATGATTGGATATTTTTTGCAAAGCTCTGCTAGGAGTTATTTTGGGGAAGTTCTATGGCCTGTGCTATGCAGGAGATCAGACTCGATGATCACAATGGTCCCTTCTGGCCGTAGAATCTATGAAGGACTGTAGCTCTAGAATCCAGAAACAAGCATGATGTGTGCTACCCCTTGCAGTTCTCTCAATGTGTTATCCATACTAACCCAGGCTGGCCCAGTTCTGAGCAAAAATTTTTAAAATGCTGTGTTTTGTGGACAAATCTCCAGCAGAAATTAAACTGAGATTATGTATTTGAAACTTTTATGACCCAGTCCAGGTCTTCAGGAAGGAAAATTAGGTAAATGCTAATACTAACTGCATGTCAGTTAACCTTTAAAGGTTCATCGAAACATTAAAAGGGAAGATAATAAAGGTGTTTATCAATTTGTCCATCCCTCTGGCCATGCAGGATTGTTCTCTGGCACATTTGCTAGTATTTTGTTAGTTTCAAATATCCCAAGTGATGGTGTTTCCAACATTTTTCTAATATTTTGGCAGGTTATGTAGTCTATGGGTCCAGAGGTCTTGCCTCTGTTTTTCCCCTTTGTTCATGTAATCTTTTCATTTCTACTTATGCTGCCAGGTACCATCCTAAATAATTCCTCTCCATTTTGGTTTCCATGTTTTACATCCTTCAAATGTTTGTAAACAATTATCATGTCTTCCCTGTGCAGTCAGTTACCAAACAATACCAGATTTGCCTCTTTTAACGTTTTCTCTTAAGTCAATCCTTTCAGGCTCCAATCATTTTTGTGGTTGTTCTCTGAACTCTCCAGTTTGTCAGTACTCTTTTAGTACTGAGGTGCATAGGATTGCTTTATGGAGGTTCAGTAACAGGACTGTAAATATCTTTTTTGTGATTTATGGGGATATATACAGGTGAGTACAAGATTCTCACAAAGGTGCAGAATTTATTGTATAATCCTGGGAACATGAGCTGTTCCTAGTTTGGGTAATTGAACCAGTGGTGCAACATGTCCATGCTAGCCATGCTCTGCTGGTTGCTGTTTAGCCAAGCATCCACACTTGTGCTGAAGCTGCATTGCCCTCTAACAATCTATTCCCACAATTCCCAGCACAGCTCCCTGAAACTTTTATTAGTGGAAGTTTTTGAAAAGCCTTGATTAGTACAAAATTCAGAGCAAAGGTCAGACCTGAGAAATGTTTGTGGTGTTTGGATGTAGGGCTTTGGTTTGGCTGAAGCCATCCATTTTTGTAGACCTATTCTAGAGGGAGGATACAAACAGCTACCTTTAGGAATTTAAAATAAGCTTCCATGCTAGTCTTACACTCTGCTTTCAGTGCCTAAGCTTTTTAGTAAATCTGTTTAAAAGTAAAATTTCCTTTGCACCAAATAAAATAAAAACCAGCGGATGGTACTTAACACTCTATGCTATTGAACATAGCAAAAAAGATTAACACTAAAGCGTGATGCAGTCTCCTGGGGCTTTTTATTTTTAAAAAGTTATATAAAAATTTAGAAAATTCTGACTGTGGGTCTGATCTTGTTTCCCATTGTTGTCAGCAGCAAACTTCTATTTACTTCACTTGGAGCAGAACTGAACCCTGTAGTTAATTTTGTTTAAAACTCCAAACCTCAGCTGTTAATTTAAAATTCTATGTTTTTCTGCTTCTCAAATTCCTATCCTTAATGAGGGTCCCCGCCAGACTAAAGGGGGGGAATGAAGAACGTCAGTGACACTCCAAAACAATATTGGCAGCTGAAGAGTATGAAAAGACAGGTTGGTTCAGCTGAATAAACACGAAAGAAAAGATCCTAAAGACAAAAAATACTTAATGTCTCTTTTTTCCCAAGCTTGATTTACCCAGCAGCTCACTTGTTTTCTCAAAAAAGAGCTGAGCATCCATCCATGGAAAAACTATGGAATTATTGTTTGATTAACTGCTCGTACTGTCATTACTTGATGCCTAATTATGCATTAGTGTTTGCCTCATTATGTCATGAAGCAACATCATGGCAGATTAGTTTGTGAATTGAGAAATGGACACCTTTTTGATAGCCATTTGCTTCCTTTCCCTCTTCTCAAATAGAGCATTGATCCTGAACAACAATTTAGCTCTGTAGCTATATAATTCCTGCAAATACCCAGCCTACAAGGCAAATTCTTCATTGCAAATGACCAAAGAAAGATTGCTTGAATTAATCTTGAGCAGATCACTTTCCTGTGTTACAGTTAGAGCAAGTTTTTAGAGGAATGCCATCAGTTGTAGATTTCTAAAGCCTTTTTCAGCAACATTAACCCACTGTGTCCCATGCCTCTGCTACTTTCATTGTGATTCGTTATATAGCATAACTTGAAAGGCAATACCTAAAGCAGAGTTAACATTTTGAAACTGGGGGGAAGAAGTGGGAAAAGCTTAGGGGGGAGAAATCAGGATGGTGGGAAGTTCAGCCAACGCAAAAAAAGAAAGTGACAGGATATGGAAAGATCACTACAGACTGGGTACACATGCAAACAACTAGCTAATGCACTTACAACATTGTAAGAACATTAGCTGATGTGAACTGAGTCAAAGTATCAGAAGAGGGAATGCACCTTCCCTGAACAATCCCGCATGGCAAAAAATTAATCAAGAAAGACTTGGAACACCAACAAAAGAGAGAGAGAGAAAGTCAGGACAGTAGCACAAAGCAATCTAGAAAGTTACCAAGGTGCTTGGATTCAGAAATAAAAGAAATGAGCACAGTTTCTTAAAGCTTGTGCCCCTTCTGGCCACCAAAGTATTGTTCCCAAATGCGGGAGCTATACTTTTAGGAAAGATATTGAAGAAATAAGAAAGATGCAACATATCCATAAACTTAAATATCCTTGAAAACTGGTGTTTAGTTCTAGGATTTATATTGGTTAGAAATTCAGGGTGCTGTGCTGTGCGGTACTGAGTCCATGCTGCAAGATATTATGCATCCTCAAATTGTGATCTGTTGAAGTTATGCAGTATCTTGAGCAGGGGCTCAGCCCCACGCAGCATTGGACCCTACATTAGAAACTATCTTAGAAGAAAACACATTTTGTTATGTCATTGTAAAGCCAAAGCAACTTCTTGACCTGATGTCAAACTCTAAAACAGTGATACTTGGATCTCAGTGGTTTAGGAGCCAAATTAGCAATCAACATTAACCAAAAGAGCCACAGTAATGTGAACTCATTGTTTCATTTATTATTATACTCACAGCAAAATGCCTGACCAAGTATTCTACAATTGGTTAATAACATAGTAAAAGCATCCTGACTGGTTAATAACTTAGATTGGTTAATAATTAAATCACACAGTGTTTTAATATCATGTGCTGCAAAGAGCTGCAAGAGACACATTAAAGAGCCACTTGTGGTCCAGAGCCTCAGTCTGAGTATCCCTTCTCTAGAACAAGGATTGACAGGTTCCGGGCAGAGGAGCAGTTCTGAGCTCAAAGAAAACATACAGGGAATTTTCTTGCTCACAGACAGTCAATCCTTACTCAGGAAACACTTCTACTGAAATGTTGCCTGAGTAAAAGGACTAAAGGCTGAACAAGGACTTAAGGGTTTGTCTCACTATGATTAGTATAGGGAATGGACAACAAAAATGGCAGCATACATGTCTATTGTTAGGCAGAAAGTTAGCAGAATACATTGCAAGGTGGAATATTAAGGGCCAAATTCTGATACCTTTATCCACGTTTAGTAGCACCTAGGGTGCTATTCAGTGTGAGTAAAGGAATCAGAATCTAGCACTAATTTTAAAAAAAAGGGTGCAGGGATTACATAAACTGCATGACCTCCTTTCACCCTTGAAAGTGGGTGTGTTCCTATCCTTTATGCAAAAGTTCAGCTGCATACTGTGTCTAGGGGTTTTGAGGGGTTAAAAAGACCAATGCTGGAAAAAACAATTTTCTAAGATGACAGTGCCTAGTATAGAAGCCAGTGGTATATTTTGGAGGAAGAACTAAAAATATGTCAGATAGTTTCAGGCAACACAGAGAAAATGTCAGTGTAATGACAGGTCTCAAATCTTCAAGACTTTTCACTGTGTTATAAATATGTAGAAATTGTCCTTGCTGACATGTTATTGTCAAGTATAGTTTGTAATTGTTAACAATTAATGCTGTCATGATGCAGTTTAGTCAGTCATGTTACACTGATAATACAAGGATGGCATTTATGACTAATTTACTGCTATCAAAGAAAATGATGCTTTCTCTATTTCAGTCCTCACTATCCTCATTTAGTTGTGTCCTAGGAGAAACCTCAGACTTGCATTCCTTGGAGACAGTTTACTGTATAAATACCTGAGTAATGAACAGAATTGTTAAAAGAATCAAATTTTAATGCAACAAGGTCATCCATTTGACAGGTTTGTACTGTATAATTATGCCCAGAAGAACTATCTGTAGGGCAGCCTTAGATTTATTTGTTACAGCACACTTAACATATAGTTTTCCTTGTAACTGTATATTAGCCTAGATCCTCCACTGACTTAGGGACACACTTTTGTTGCACTACCAGTGTAAGGAAATCTGAAAGCCAGTGCAGTCTTCCCTGGAATGATTTCCTGGTATAGGGGGATCTCTTAGCAACACAAAGCCAACATAACACCTTCTATTCTACTTCCCTCCTTGTGGAGGCATAAGCGTCATGGCCATGGGACAAGGCAAACAGCCAGAGTTTCTGTAAGCCCTTCTGATCCCCAGCTGACACAAGGTCTTTTGAAGCAATTAGCAACCCATGTAAATTAAGCTATTCTAATTTAAATCAGGGGAACAGCCACTCACACAGCAGACCCAGGATTGCTGAATGGGCTTCCATACATTTGTCTTCAGTACTATTCTTACATCTGTTGGGGTTGTCATTCTGTCTGGAGTGGTTCACAGTGAGTGCCAACCTCAGGGCAGAGTGTCAAAGAGCAGAACAGATACCCCAAACTGGTGGTACATTCTATAATTAGATTTCACCAACCCAGTAACCAATGTGGTGTATATAGTGATCCAGGAGTTCAATCTTACTATGGAGTCAGACAGTCCCCTTGGGCACTTCAGTCTATATTGCCACACAGGCAAGCTGGACTTAGTGATAAATGGTCACTTAAACCAAAGATCACAAAATATTCAGGTTGCTCCCAGTCCCAAGAGACAGTCGCTTACCTCAGGCCAATTTGTACCTTCGATCTCACATCAAAGACAATGCTGGTAACGAATCTTATAGTAAACTAACTAAGGATTTATTAATGAAGAAAAGAAATTCGTTATTTACAGGTTAAAGTAGGCAACATATATGCACAAATGAGTTACAATCCTAGGTTCCAAACGGTGACAGAGCTGTAGTCATCTGTCCACTAAATGTCTTTTCAGGCTAACCCAGGTTGACCCTGGGGATCTCTGCTTGTTTCTTAGCTGCAGCCTTTGTAAGAGTCCAAACAACAGAGAGAACTATTTCTTCTTGTGAGCATCTTTATATGTCCTTCCCCCAGAATTCAAACCTGTGGGACGAGTGCTCCTGCACACAACTTCTTCAGGGGTGGATGGGGCAATCAACAAAGTTTTTGTCCTACAATGGCCAGTTTAGTTTTGATAGTCCTCCTTGATGGGTGGGGGGAACCACTCCTCCAGTCTGAATTCACAAGTTCAGAGCAGGCATTTTTACAACTATAATGCAAAATTTTCATATTACTTTTATAGCATGGGGTTCAGACAGTACAAGTAAGATTGCATGCAGCAATTTACAAGCATTTTATAGAATCTAAATCCTAAACACGTTCTTGCAAGTCTAAGACCTATCTTGAACAATACTAACGTACAGGTGAGTTGGTCTGGCTTCCAGCTATGAATCTGTCAGTGCTCAACTGACTCCTACAGCCTTAGCCAGAGCTGGTGCCTGTTTTGCCTGTGTCACAGGGAGTATTAACCCCAGAAGTTAAAACATGGAGGGACACAGAGGATAGGTGCTAGAACTAGGGGTGCTGCCACACTCTTTGGCTTGAAGTAGCAGTAGTAACCCAAATACATGATTTCCCGCCTTCATCACCCATACTATAAAAATTGTTCTAGCACCACTGGAGCAGAGTGGAGCAAGGTTCTCCTTTCCCCCTGGCTTATGTGATGAGAACTCCCCCTCCTCTTCCAATCTGTTACAACCACTGGTTAGTCCTGGTCTCTTGCCCATAATTAAAGTAATTGTTATGCTTAATTGCAATGAAAATTGTCAGCTAGTTTATTCTTAGTGTCCTGTTCTAGGTGGTTTTGCAGTGTTGTTGTGTGCCTCATTCTGAGTAGAGGTGGCTGCATTTCACAATTTACCATTGCTATTGTGAGAAAAATGATTCCTTTGTATAACAGTAATTAGTAAGGAATTTTGGATCTTTCTGGATGAACAGAACTACAGGAGGATATTATATTTATAGACTCTCTCTCTCTTTAGAAAGAGAGCTTGTAGTTTGCTATACATAACAGGAAATACACAGCAAAAGGTAGAGGCAAGCTGAAAGTAAAGAAGGTGAGAGGATTTTCCCAGTCATTCTCAAAGACTTTCCCTAAGCATAGACACAAACAGGGATAAGGGATATACTAAAGGATAATATGCTTGAATGTTGCTAAGTTACTGTAACAAAGAACATGCTAAATCCATTTTTCCAAGTATTTCTCTTCCGATCACTGTCTTTCTTTTTGGGGACATATTTTGCTGTCAATCATGAACACCAATGAAATAAGGCTGCTAGTCAGCACAATGAGCAGAAATGGGTAGTACAAAATGGCAAGGTTTCTCATTACAGGTATGACATGAAATGAACTTTCAGCAAAGAACGGCTTACATTCCCTTTGTAACTTTTCTAAAAGGGTTTAAAATGCAATGAACATTTGTTGATTTCTGTATTGAACTTTGGCTTGCAGAACAGGATTTTAGCTGTTATATTATGTTTTTCATAGTATTCCAATCCTCTCTTCAGTAACGGGAGCTCAATAAATTACATAAAGGTATGCAATCCTTACTGTGTGTATTGAACTCAGTCTTTAACTGCTCTGAGCTCACAATCTCTGCAGCTAATGGAAGAGAAAAAGGTGTCTTCAAGACGCCTTTCCCTGATCCTAGGGTTGGCCAAGGGCTGAAACAGTCCTCAATTCAAGTTAGAGCAGCCATAGGACTGCTCTAACTTACAACTATTGGAACAGTCTCCTTAGGGATTAATTTTCTGACCTCAAATCAGCAGAGCATCACACACTCAGTCATGTCGCTATGTGCCCCCCAATATGCTCCTCTCTTTAGAGGGGGAGAAGGTGGTGTATATAGGCCAACATTGACTTTAGAGCACAGTGGGGCTCCCTGGCTCAACATGCATTTAACACACCCAGTGAATGTCAAATCAGTTCAAATTATACTTCTCCAACTAAAATAAAATCAATATATTAATGGAGTTAGCTAATGTTGTGCAGAGAAGCATTAAATAATCCTCCCAGCACTATGGTTGCCCTCAATGGGGGTTGAAGAACACTGCTGGTGACCCAGTTGTCAATAATACCATGACAGGAAATGTGGGAGCTGGCTGTGCTGTCTTGGAGAGAGGTTTAGTAGGGGGGAGAAGCTGAGTAGATCACAGAAAATATACCATGTGTATGACTGGCCAGAATCTGCAGAGCCAGGGGGCTTAATTTCTCAGGGATCTCTCTAGCACCTTTACTTCAAGTCCCTGTGGGTGCTCCACTGTAGATGTGCTTGCGTCCCTGTGCTGCTGATTATAGAACTTTGGTAGCAGTGTCTGTTAGGCTCGTACATGCACTGCCCCCCCCACACCCAGTGCTCTGCCACGAGGCTAACCAGTGCTGCACAGGTGAGCCCACCTCAGTTCCTTCTCAACCACCCCAGTGAGAGACGGAACCATTAGCAGTCCGTTCATCGGATAATTATCCCTACTGGAATTCAAATAGTTGATAACTTTCTTAGTCTGAGGGCATGTCTACACATACAGTGCTGAAGCATGTCTGTGAAGACACTCTATGGCTGATGGGACCTCTCCTTTCAGCATAATAAAACCACCTCCACAAGCAGCAGAAGCTGTGGTGGCGGGAGAAGGTTTGCCACCAACATTGTTCTGCTCACACCGGAACTTACATCATTGTAACTTATGTTGCTCATGGGGATGGTTTATTCACATCTCTGAATGACATAAGTTCTGCTGACAAGTTTTAGTGTAGACATAGCCTTGGAGTTCCTCTAGGTTTTTTTTCTTTAAAAAAAATGAACCTTTTTTTCCCCTTTGTCTGGGGTTTGCCCTAGTGCGAAACATGCTTGATTCACTCGGATTTAAGAGGTACCTCTCATGCAAAGAGACCATCCCAGTAGCGGACAGATGTTCCTGCTGCATCCGTTGTCTCACGGAAAAATGTATTTTCCAAAAGTGTGGTCTTTGCCAACAATTAAAGTCCAGCTGGAGCCAGACACGCCACCACGCAGCACAGAGCACCAGGTCAGGCTGGGATCTGCAGCTGCACTGCCCCAGGAGCTCACAGCCCCGCCACCCAGAGCACTGCGCCAGCAGGGGAGTGAGCTGAGGATGCGGGGGAGGGAGAACTGGGGGGAGGGGTCGGGGGCTACTTTCCTGGGGCAGGAGCTCAGGGGCTGGCCAGGAGGGTCCCACAGGCCAGATGTGGCCTGTGGGCCATAGTTTGCCCACCTCTGTCCTAGACTATAGGCTGACTATCAAGAAATCAGGACTATATCTTAGTTTATTCAAAGTATACAGCCATAACATCTTTCCATCAACAAACAGAGGGATACTCCGTGTTCTTGCACACAACTACAAAGCAACTCCTCAAGGGTATAATAAACTTTTTACACTAAGCCTCACTGATATAACAGGGAGGCTATTCTACACATGTTAGATGTTTGAAGGGCTCTGACCTTTTACCTGGACAGGACAAAGACCTTTAGAAACTCTCCTAAGCTCTTCCTTTCCATTGCGGACAGATCAAAAGCTACAGCAATGTCTGCAGAGAGACTCTTGAGCTGCATTAAACAATGCTATGAGATTTGCAGGGTCATTCTTCCATCTGAAATCCGTACACATGCCACAAGGTCAATTTCTGCCTCAGTTGCCTTCCTCAAGAATATCCTTATTTTGGAAATCTGCAAAGCAGCCATCTGGGCATCTGTACATACTTTCACAGAACACTATGTGGTTACAGGCGACTGTGCATCCAACATCAAGTTTGGCATCTCAGTATTATCATCCATAAAAGACTTGACTCCAAAGCCTCAGACCTCCATTGGGAACACTGCTTGGGAGTTATCTACAGTGGAGCACCCGTGGGGGCACTACTCCAAGAAAAAGAGGGAGTTACATTGTGCAGTAACAGTGGTTCTTCGAGACGTGTCCCTATGGGTGCTCCACAACCCACCCTTCTCCCATCTACTTTGGAGTTCTTGTCAATGACTCTGCAGTAGAGAAGGAACTGAGGGTGGTTAACCTGAGCAGTGCTAGTTAGCCTCGTGGTAGAGCATAAGGTGAGGGGACAGCGCATGTGCAGGGCAAACAGACACTGTTGCCAAAGTTCTCTGATCAGAAGCACAGGGACACAAGCACACCTACAGTGGAGCACCCATGGGAGACACATGTTGAAGTGCACAAGGTGAGTAACTTTCTCTTTTCTTGGCCTCATCATATATCTGCACTGTAGCCGCACTAGTCCCTAAGTCTGGGAAAGAAGAATGTACCCAATCCCTGGCTCTGTAAGATCTGTGGCTTTGGTGTCTTTTCGAAAATCTCTCCATGCTTTTCCTGGGAAATTTAGGGGGTTTTGGTGAAGAAGGTTCTGCTCACCTGGCACATCTGCCACCGGGAGGAATCAGTAAAAAGCGTACACCTTTTTGCCACACAAAGAGGGAAGAACAACAGTCCCATTTAAAAAAAAAAAATCCTCTTCTGTCATCTCTATCAATTCAAAGTGTATACTTTTGGACACTGAATTAGCAATTGGGTATTCTGCTTGAGCAGACCTTTAATTTCTAGGACAAAACAATTTTCTCTTTGCTGCTCTTTTAGAAAAACTCCTCCAGTTTCTAAATGAAGATAAAGAGCCCACACAAAAGAATTACAATAGAGAATTTGTTTATAGACTATCAGCAGTGGAGACATAATGCTGCCCTTTATCATCACTTGTCATACCAGTGACAGCCTATAAAACTCTTGCTCCTGCATGACTCTTTATTTGTCACCTTCTGCGCCAACTCCTGCCCTGGCAGATGCCTGGCATGTATCAGACATATGATTTATTACCTCATTTAATCAACACTGTGAAAGAAAGAATGATATCTTTTCTTTTAAATTACAAATTAGGCATCTTCTCCCTATTTTTAGTGACAGGAGTGCTGACTTTTTTTACATCTGAGGTGCCCCATTTATTGCTCAGTGAAGAATTTAAATACTCGTCTCTCTCATGCCTGCCTCTGAAAGTGAAATTTATGTAATATTGCTGCATATAAATGAAGCCATCCTACCTCAGTATTTTATTGTCATGGCAAGCTTGCTTGAACTGATTCTGCTGGCAATAAATGGCCTGAATGTGTTGTCTCTGGGAGACTTAAAGGCCTTTCATTTCATTTTGTTTTCTATTTTGCACATCACATTGGAATTTCTTTAGAGAATTTTTCCTGAAATTATGGTTTTGCCTTGACACTGAAGGGTGTGTGTGTGTGTGTGTGTGTTTGTTTGGAGATGCAGCTTACTGGCTTCTCAGCGTATATGGATAATGCAGAGGGCATGTGTTTACAGGAGGTTTTCCTGGAAGATATCTACAGCAATAGAATAGTCTATCAGGCTGGTGATAAAAATTAAATTGAGATGTGTGTGTTAAAAATCAGATTTCCCCCTGCCCTTTCGCTATGAAGGGACACTCAAACTGGAGTTCTGTGGTAAAGGGGCAGTTTATTTTGATATTATGGAGAAATCTGATGTTAAAAACCAAAGCTCATAGAAATTAGTAACAGAAAACACCTAGTAGATGAGACTTTGCTAGGACAGAGTTATTCCCTCCAGCATATTCTCAAATGCTTGTACTATCTAGTTTTCCACGATCCTTAAGCACAGGGGCTTTCACAGTTTTGCCTCTCTTCTAGGAACTGATCTTCATGACCACTAGGTTGTGAGGTGTTTTATGTGGGGGCAACTCTTGAAAACAAACCACAAAGTGCAGCTCTTGCAGAAACAGCAGCATGATTTCTCAAGGGTCTTGCCAACATTCTGAGAAATGCATTGGTTGCTTATATGTCGGTGACTGACCATCAAGGTTTTATATTTAGCATTTATATAACCTTAGAAAATACTGGGGCAGTGGCCCAGAGGGGCCATCTGTTGTGTTTAGGTCTCATTATGTGTCTGAGATTGACAGGACTGGAACTGAGTGTCCTGAGACATACATTTAAAATGAAAATGCAGTATGGAAGCACTTTCATACTGATTTAACTTGAGGAGCTTTATTATCTGTGAACCTGATTTTTTTTGTTTTGAGAAATCTTCATTCTCTGAACCATATTATAGTAGATTGTTGAAACTGGGTTCTGCATGCAGCTTTTGTAGTAAAGAGATTATGGATTACATACTAAATCTTTCATCTGTGTAAAATTTCAAAATTAGACCTGTATTAGATGCAGTTATTGATACTCTCTTCTTCTGTATCAAAGTTTAGGATTAGAATATTGCTTACATGGATTTAATTTCCTAATTTGCTCAGGGGCTACTCAGTCTAGATATTTTACATGTCTTAAGTAATCAATAATTTTCTCGAATTTTTGAAAGAGCTCTGGTGTGTTGATCTCTTTAAAAATGAGTATTTGCTGACATTCAGTACTTCCACTTTCTGAGTAAGTAGGATGACTTTGTAGGTACAAATCTAAGTGAAGTCATACTTAGAATACTATGTAAATAGTACAAATGTTGTTTGTATAGTTGACTCCTTTGTGCTTCTTGTGCCATGCTAAAAACCTAGTAAAACCACTAAGTCACAGGACAAAAAAACAGGCTTTTTCAAAAGGATAAAACTAACTTAGGAAGACTAGATCCTGATATTCAAAGATACGCTGAGTTAGTTAACACAGTGTTTCCCGAAGTATGGGATGTGCTCCCTGCTAGGCATGAAGGGCTAGTTGGGAGAATGGGGACTTCTCCGTGGAGCTCTCTCCAGTCTCAGCTTTCACTTTCACTCTGGCTGTTATGTTTGTGGGGAAAACACCTTCAAAATATGAAGAGCACAATGGATGCAGAGATGCTTGAATGAGTTTGCAGGAAGCCTAAAACCATAGCTCTGAGGTTTCATTTCAATGGTTACTATCAGATGTCAATGGAGATGCTATAAACACCAACATTTTCACTGCTTGCCAATGAGGTAAGAAAGGAGAAGTACCATATGGCTGGTCTATACTAGGAACTTAGGTTGGCAGGAGTGAGGATTGAGAGACATATCTATGCCAACCTAACCCTGTAGACAGTGCTAGATTGTCAGAAGAATTCTTCTGTTGACCTAGGCCTGGTCTACACTAAAAAATTAGGTCAGCGTAATTATGTTGCTTGGGGGTGTGAAAAATCTACACCCCTGAGTGGCATAATTCAGCCAACCTAAGTCCCCTACATAGACAGCACTAGGCCAACAGAAGAATTCTTGCATTGACCTAACTACTGCTTCTGGGACGCGGATTGCCTATGCTGCTGGGAGAACCCTGCCTGTCAGTGTAAATAGTGACTACACTGAAGCACTGCATAATATGAAGAGTTGCATCAGCATTTCCCAAAGTGTTTAGGTTTGGTTTGGTTGAGGCAGTGTTTTGTTTTTTTTGAGGATATAGGGGAAGGGGGATGGAAGGTGTATAAATTATGATGTTAGGCCATTGACAATGCATAGCAGCACTGCAGAGAGGATGTGATTTGGTTTCATTTTCCTGAAGGGAGGCGTACCTCTTAAAAGCTTGGTAAACTCTGGTTTACCAAAACATGAGGAATAGAATGAAGTCCTTTGTACTAAGTGTCTATTTGTACTTAACCAAGGTAAGAGACAATTTCAGGGTTAATCAAAAGAAGAAATTCTGTTTAAACTCAGAGGATTTAAAGCAGGACCCTGCAGAGGACAAGGAAGAATGTCTTGTTCTTCCTCTTATTCCAAATCCCAACTGCCCTTTCTATCTTTTCCTTTCTCCCCTGTGATGGTCAGACTCATGAATGATTTATTTGCTTGCGCTGCTTACTAGTGCAGTTGTGCCAGTTAAAGAGAAGGTGTTCATTCTACATTGTCCTCCAGCAGAAATTGTTAGTCCACCTAGGAGTAAGATGAGTCTAACAGCTATTCTGTTTATCTTATCATTACCTCATCTTTAATGTTAGCCTCACCATGTGTCTACTTCATCCTGTCTGATATTGTGAGCACCCTGGGGCCAGGGCTGTCATCTTACTACTTTCTGTACAGTACCTAACAATGGGACCCAGATCCTAGACTGGGGTTCCTAAGCAATAGTATCATACAAAAAAAATAATAATAAGTTTAGCTAGACTTCTAAGTGGAAATGGGGGGTGAAGTGACCGTTGAGTTGTGGTAAATTTTCAGAATTTTACAGAAGCACTATACCAACTAACTTTGGCTTGATATACCATGGAAATTTGCAATTCTCATCAGCATTAAAGCTGTTTCATTTCTTAATGCTATAGGGTGATTAAAATTGCCACATAGAAAACTCTGGCTCAGAACCCCTTAAAGAATTCTCATACCCTGCTGTAAGGCATGTCTGTGCCTTTGTTCTTAGATATTATTTCCTTTTTCTGTATTCTTATGCTCAAAGAATAACTATGAAAAGAGCTCCTAAAAGCCAAGGAAGGAGTTGGGTAAATATACACTTAAAGGGTCTTACAAGTGGAAACAAAATGATTCAAGGTTAACTTTGAATTTAGGAGTCATGATGCTGGATCCAGGTGGTTTGCTGACAAATCAAAAGCGTGTACTTCTTGAGCAGGTAAAGAGAGTATTGCCAGAGGTGTGATTAGTGGCAGCGGGTGCCCAAGATAAGTATTAGGGATGTAGGTAATAATCTGCACACATCCCCTGCTCCTTTGAATGGAAGCTGATCATACTTTCAAAGTGAAAAATTGAGACAGTCTGCAACGTGAGGGGGAAGGAGGCAGCTTCTTTCCTCCTCTTTCAGAATGAAAAACTGGGGCACTTTAAAGTCAAGGACCGGGTGGGAGAAAACAGTATGTATCCTTCTTCCATCCCTTTTATTATCCTCTCTCAGCACCAGCCTCTCTTCGTCCGATCTAGATCTTATCCCACCATCTCCTCCCCCCCTCCCCCCCGCCACACAACCAGTTTGCCCACATCCTCATTCACTATTGGACTCTGTTACCTCCTGCACTTAAGCCATTCTCCTGCTAGTTCAGCACCACTCCATCTCAACCTCCACCTGCTCAGAAACACCTACAAGCCAATGCCTTTCCTCTTCCTATCTAACCTCTTCATGGCTCAGAGCTACCCCCTAAAACTGAATGGTCTCAAGCTCAAAATACACACACCCCGACTCCTACACCTCCAGGTTAGACATCTCATCCCCAGAGTCACAATTCTTCCTTCCTGACATTGAGGCTCAGAAGTCCCCAGCCCCAACCTGTGGGTCTCCAAAAGCAGAAGCAGAGGCAGCAGAGAGCATGTTCAGACAGCTGTTTACTCCGCTTAAGTGGGGATAGTGCCATACACCTGTATTTTCTGCTCTGTCTCTCACCTCTCTGCTGCTAAAATAGGAAGGACTCTGGTGTTGTCAGGTGTATTGCAACTTCCAGAGTCCACCTTGTACCAGGTGGTATTGCATATTTGCTGCACTGAATTGTGACAATACTGGTGGGGCTTAGTGCCTAAAAGCCAGGAATGATGTTTATATCAAACCAAAGCTCAGTGGAAAGGACATACTTTTGCTGTTAATGCGTCTGCTATTGCTGTAGCTGTGCTACAAAATACACTTGTTGAAGAACAAGATGGACATCTGAATGCTGTCTGGTTACAAAACTGAGATAGCAATGCTGTTAAATGCTAAGGGCATTCTCCACTGTAAAAATTGGTAAAATAAAAAGATCAAGACTTGTTGTAGCTGATATTCCAATGTTAATTCAGCTGCCCAAGTTACCAAGAAATAGCAGTTCAAAAGAAAAAGCCACCTGAAAAAGTCCCTAGTTTTTTTTGCCCCTAGAGGATAAGAATAAAGAAAAAATGCTCTTTTTATACCACATCTGGTAAAGCATTATTCTTCAGATTAAAATCCTACATGCCCAAAACAAACTCTAAAGACTATATCCATAGATCCTTTGTTATAGAAGCCTAGTGAGGGATTGCTTAAAGGAGATACGTACTGGAGAATGTGCTTCTGCAAATTTTACATCCTTGCTAATGGAACTTAAAGAAGATGACTGTGTATCTAAGTGCTCCATTGTGCATGCAGTTACCCAGCCTGTACATGGCTAATGTAGGCTTCTTCAAACAATAGGAAGCATCCTCAGATTTTGAGGTCACGGCTGAATAATAGGCCTTTAATACCTGCATTAGTCCAAAACAAAGAGATCCTAGTTGATGACAAATTTCCTACAATCTATAATAATATAGGCATGATCCAAAGTCCCTGGAGACTATTGGGAACAACATTCCAAAGGAATTCCAAATGTCACAGCATAACAAAGAGAAACAATCAGAACCTTATAGTCATTTTTGATGCGCATTAGCTTGTATCCACTAGCATCAGTAAATACAGCCAGAGCCATCCCCTGGATAGGGCGAATTGAAGGGACCGCTGCAGGCCCTGTGCTTTGAGGGGCCCCACAGACCAGTGTGATTGGCTGACGTGGTCGGTCCTGGAAGACAAATCTGTTACTTCCCTCTTGCTGGAGACAGCACCTGGCTTGGCCGCCTGCGTTTCGGTGCAGCAAGTCCCTCGACCTGGCCAGAGCCCTGAGCCGCCGTGGTGCTATGGCCAACAGTAGCCCCATGGTAGGCGCTGGCAACTGCCAGCTGCAGCAAGCGGCCCAGCACTGGGCCAGTTCTGTCCCAGCGGCCACCGATGCAGAATGGGGCCCCCAAGCCGGTGAGGGCTGATTTGTCTGGGCCCCACACACCCCTACAGACGGCCCTGAATACAACATGTCAAAAGTGCTAAGTATCAGAGACCAAACTTTTCCCTCCTCCTTTCCCTGCCAGATAGTTACTGAATTTATTCAGAGCAGGAATGAACATGACAAACTGAAGTGTTTCATCATAGGCAGTGAATTATTTTTCCTATTGTAGTATTTTCAGTAACTTATTTATGGTGAGGCAAAACTGTAGGAAGTGATTTCACTTCTATTGTTGATTTTTAATTAGAAGAAAATATATTCCAAATTTGCTGTTATGTGGTGCATACATAGTCAGGCTAAACAGACAAAATAGTACAGAATATATCAGTTGCTGTACTTCTACAGCTTAATTTTATTTGCAAGTCAGCCATCCATTTTCTTCTAGCTGCTAGCCAGTTGCCACTTGCAAGTTTATTTGCCCTCCCATGCTCATAAAAAACAATTTAGTCATGCTTATTTAACACTTAATTTTTAAAAACTGCTTTCCATGCATCATCTTGCATAATTAATACAAGTAAAAGCCCACTTGGAAAGGGCATTGTTTGTAAAACCATATGTCAAGATGATCATCTGGCCTGGGCTGCAGAAACCAGAGAATGGGTGAACATTATGCAGTTGTTTTGGCCATGATTGTATGGTGCATGGCAACTTGCCAGTAGCAGTTAAGTAGCAGTAAAAGGTCTAGAATGTCAGTGGTTTCCTCTGTGTATTAGAACAAAGATCATTTACAATTTATGAACCATCTCAGAAAGGGTTTACAGCAGATACTGAAGGATTTGAAATTACACAAAATAAAGGGGCGCTGAATGCTTATAGTGGTGTCTGTTTGCATGTTTTCACAAATGCCCGTTCTTAGTTTGGCCCTCCACGGCTGACACCTCTACCCTTTTCCCCTCCTTTCCAGAACACTTGAAAGAGAAGTTGGAGGAGTACATGGCCCGTTTTACCAAAGTGAGGATTGTGCGCACCAAGAAACGAGAAGGGCTGATTCGGACCAGATTGCTAGGAGCCTCGATGGCTAAAGGAGAAGTCTTGACATTCCTGGATTCCCATTGTGAAGTCAATGTGAATTGGCTGCCTCCATTGCTTAGTAAGTGCTTGAACATTAATTGGCCATTAAAGTCAGAACACATGGTATAGTTACAAGAATTAAACTTATGCCCCCAAAATCGCAGATCCTTGCACTATATAAAAAGGTTAGTACTGTACTGCAGGTGGCTTGTGACAATTCTGATATCCCACACACAGCATGAGATTTCTAGACCTTCATATACAATACACCACTGATTTTTGCTGGAATAATTGGACAGAGAGAGAGAGAGAGAGAGAGAGAGAGAGGGGTTATCTGGAAATTGAGAAGTCAATATAAGAGCGAGCTTGTTTGTCTGGCAAAACACAGGAATCTGAGCTTCTTTATTCCAGAGATTACTAGTATAACTTTTGCAATATAGTTCTGCTCTTCCCTAGTTTAATTTATTTTTTTAATAAGAGACCTCTAAGTCTAGTACTAGGTACAAAATGTACTGTAAACCTAAGAGCATTAAGGAATGTTTGATATGCAGCTATTGTACTCCTTATTCTTCCACAGTCCACTAAATCATCTTTTGTTGTAAATATATCCCAGATTTTGGAGTTAAATCCAATAACTGCATTCACAATAGGAAGCTCAGAAAGGATGATTTGCTATTGACTCCTGTGCTGGATTCTAGCTGGAACCAGCAAAGTTCCATTAGTCAAAGGCTTGGGAAGAAACAGTTGTAAGTAGCCTAGGATTTAAGTCAGGAAACAATGCTCCCTTCCCTACACACCTGACTACTCACCTCTCCAGACAAAGATGAGTGCTTCCTTCCTTTAGTACAGACAAGAAACCTTTTTCTTTTTTTCTTTAAAAGAATCTCACATAAGGATGGCAGTTTAGCCTTTCCTCAGTGAATGGTCATTATGTCTTGAGTTTTGCTGCTGGAACTGATTTAGTGGCAAAACATGCTGATTAAACATATTTAAGCAGCAAAACGCCTAGTTCTGTTTCCGAACTATGCAACATAACCCAGAAGACCAATAACCAGTCTCCCTAAATATCTCTCAGATAAATTTTGTGGATTATGTTGGTATTGAAGACCATATATTTTCTGACTACGGTTACAGGGCCACCATTAGGGAAGGCAGGAGGAGGTATTTCCTCTCACTCCTTTCACCCCGAGCTTTTTACCATATTTGAGTAAAGTTCCCAGTGGGGGGAAAGATGCAGCCTCTTCTCCTCCTGCTGCCCTGCTCCATTGCCATCTGCAGCCACAGCATATCCCCTTTCCCCTGACATGGAGCAACTGCTAGCAACGCTGCTTGGGACCAGGAGCCTGAATCCTAATCCCCTGCACAGAGCCATTGGTGCCTGATGTTGGAGTGTCCTCGTCACCCTCACCCATTGTGTAGCCAAGCAAGCAAAGCATGCCCCTCACTACAGCTCCTGCCTTGCGGAGCTGCTGCCACTGTGCCAACTAGGGACTGAGCACATAGCCAGCCCCACAGCAGCAGCACTCCCTCGGACACAGCTCCCTCCTTGTACCCTGACCTACACCCCACTCAGAACCTAGCTATCTCCTGCCTGCACCCTGAGCTACCCCCTCTCTGCACACAGCCCCTAGCTACCTCTCTCCCTGCACCACACCCCTGCCTGAACACAGCTAGCTATCCACTGCCTGCACCCTGTGCACTTTTCAAACTTTTTTGAGTTGAGACACACGCACCCTTTGAGTTATAATTTTTTATTGCTTCCCCTCTATTATCTGGGGGGGAGGGAAAGATGACAGCTTTTGAGTGCCTACAATAGCCCCTGGAATCACGGTTCAAGCTGCCCCCTCCTCACCAAAATCTGAAATGGTGCCCCTGTTAGGGTACCCAAATTATGCATCCAGTCTATTCCCTAGTTGTCACTTTTCCTTATTCACAGCATCAGCATTAACCTTTTATTAAATAGCACCACCATCTTCATGTAAAATTCAAGCTGCTGGTCATGTGAAGGAGCAGAGAGACCAGTAGACTTCCACAAGCTACACTGTCAGGTCACTGCTGAAACTGCTGAATGTGCTCACCTTATCTAGCACAGATGGGAGTCTTCTGCCCAGGGCCAACTCCAGCTTTTCTGCCACCCCAAGCACCAAAAAAAAAAAAAAAAAAGCCAATCGGTGGCAGCCCAATCGCGCCGCTTCGTTCTTTGGCGGCAATTTGGCAGCGGGTCCTTCACTCCCTCTCTTCCTCTTCGGCGGCAGCTCAAAGAAGAAGAGAGGGGCTGAGGGACCTGGAGGTGCAGCCCTGATACCGGACGGAGTGCCACCCCTTTGTATTGGCCTCCTCAAGCACCTGCTTCCTTCACTGGTGCCTGGAGCCGGCCCTGCTTCTGCCTACTATTGGGATTTAAGGGTTAACTGGATGTTACTCAGTGGATCCCTCAACTAGTGCAAAAATCTTTAGGCTTCTGACCTAATTTTTTAATAACTGCAGATGTGTGATGTAAACCTTCTACTTTGCTAACTTCAGTAGGCTGGAAAATCAGAAGTTACAAACCCAGCTTTTCTTCTTAACCCTTCTCTGAGGGGAGAAAAACTTTTAACTGGGTTTTCCTCCAAACAATCTCAGTTTAATCACAAACTCAGTTTCCTCAGGCAAACACACAGACAAATGAGAAGGTCTTGGTTATACTCTGGTGTTATGGGGGGTGGGGCGATAGCTGTCATCTTCTGGCCACAGTTGGCTCCTTTCTAAAATAAACTGAAACAGGAAGCAAGATCCTGCAATTGAGTCTCCCTCTCCTTAGGTGTCAGGTCCAATGGAAATAACATCCAGTGAGTCAGCAAGGACCATTCTAAAACTTAGGCTTGAGATAAACAGACCCAAGGCTAGGATGGCCAGGTGTCCAGTTTTTGACCAAAAAGTCAAGTTGAAAACAGGACTTGACAGTGTAGATCTGACCGGTCTGGAAACCCAAAGTCCAGTTACTGTGGGGGTGGGGAGGGAGGCGCCGAGTCATCACCCGCGCCAGCCCCTACTGGGTGGCTGCAGCTCCCAGCTCTGGTTCTGTAGGTGAGTCCCTCCCAACTCACTCAGGGAGAGCAGGAAAGGGGAAAAGCAATAAGTGACGGAGGGAAGGGGAAAGAGAAGTGAATGGGGGCGGGGCCTTAGAAGGAAGAGGAAGGGCAGAGGAGAGGCCTGGGGGAAGGGGTGGGGCAGGGCTTTGGAGAGACAGGGAAGGGAAGGGGAGGTTCCAGAACTACTGCTGGTATGTATGGTTTTTAAATATTACAAAGTTGGCAACCCTACCCAAGGATAGGGTTGCCAACTTTCTATTTGCAGAAAACTGAACACCCTTGCCATACCCCTTGCCCTACCCCTTTTCTGGGGTTCCCCTTTGCTCACTCCATCCCCCTCCCTCTGTCACTCGCTCTCCCCCACACTCGCTCATTTTCACCAGCTGGGGGTGCAGGCTCTAGGTTGGGGCTGGAGATGAGGGGTTTGGGGTGCAGGAAGGAGCTCTGGGTTGGGGCAAAGCAGTTTGGAGTGTGGGAGGGGGCTCCTGGCTGGGGCAGCGGGGTTGGAGTGCAGGCTATGGGTTGGAGCTAGAAATGAGGAATTCAGGGTGCAGGAGGGGGCTCTGGGTTGGAGCAGGTGGCTGTGGTGTGGGAAGGGATGAAGGCTCTGGGGCAGGGCCAGAGATGAGGGGTTTGGGGTGCAGGAGGAGGCTTTGAGTTGGGGCAGGCAGTTTGGGTGCAGGGGGAGCTCTGGGCAGCAGTTATCTCAGGTGGCTTCCAGGAAGCTGCCAGCATCTCCCCCTGTATCCTAGGTGCAGGCGCTGCCCCCGCAGCTCCCATTGGCCTCAGTTCTCGGCCAATGGAAGCTGCAAAGCCAGTACTGGAGGGGAGAAGCAGCACATGGAGCCCCCATGCCCACTCTCTAAGCCCAGGAGCCAGAGGAAGATGGCAGCAGGCACTCTGTCTGCCCCACTGCAGGCGGCCAACTGGACTTTTAATGGCCTGGTCAGCAGAGCCAACAGGGCCCCTTTTCAACTGGACATTCCGGTCAAAAAACAGATGCCTAGCAACCCTACCCAGGAATCACCCATTAGACCTGGAACTTGAAACAGAAAATAAAGGAAGGCAAACACAAGATGAACAACAACAAAAAAGTTTCAAGGGCAGCCTGCACTATGTCTTCCTAAAAGGAGGAATAAACCATTTCAGGACTAGTCTTACTTCCTTTAAAGTAAATTCAAAATTTCTAGTTGCTTAAATAGGAGCAACATCTGACAGTGGGTCAGAAGGATGCACCTCATAGCTCTTTCAACACATTCTGCATTTTTTGAATGACACTAAATGAAACTCTAGTGAAGCATATGGCACATTTGGCACTTACTGCTCTGATGCTGCATCCACAGGGTGAGCTAGGCTGCCCTTATTATGTCTGACTGGATCTGCAAAGCATGTTGAAAAGTCCTCACAGTAAGACAAACTCAACTGTGTTCTAGTGTGAAGGCTTTCTGTGTTTATCAGCCTGCCCCAACCCTATTTCTGAACAGTTCCTCTGGTTGAGACCTCACAAATACTAGGGCTGAAAAAGAATAATCACTTAGGGATTTATGACATGAGAAAGTTGCAACATTTTAAGTCAAATTGTCTTTTAACTGGTGCAAACCCATGTATGGCAACGTTTAATACAAAATAAGAGTGGCTTATTTGTCGTTAGCTTAAACTGTTTCCTAATTGATTTACACTAATCAGAAATAAGCCACTCTTACACTGAAATGAGTGTCCACACAGGATTTGTTTGCTGTGGTTTAATCAGATCGGTTCAAAGTCACACCTTTAGTTAATGCAGTGTAGTTGTTGCCGTGTCGGTCCCAGAATGTTAGAGAGAGAAAGAGACCCACCTTGTACCTTTAATTAAAGCAATGCAATGTTCTCATATAGACCAGGCCTTTTCTCTCACCACAGCAGCAGTACCACAACAATGAAATGTTCTGATTCTTGGCACATTATTTGGTTTGGGGGGGTTGTGTGCATTTTTTTTAAAAATGCACAATTTAAAAATGAATAGATTTTGTTGAAACTTTCCAAAAGAAATGGCCTCTGGGCAAAAGCTGAGCACAGAAATTTTCAGACCAAAAGGAATTATGAGCAGTTGGAAGGGGAGTTATACTGGATTTCAACCTTAGCTCAGCAGTCATTACAGTACCTCTTCAAGTGGGGCAGGGGGGAGAGGGAGAGAAAGAGTGCAGAAGGCTGATGAATTTGAATGAAGGATCAGTACTTCCTCACACATGATAGCATGGTTCCATCAAGAGCCATACTGCCATGAAAGAGTCTTGTAAATGGGCTGGCTGGCTGCCTCCTGAGCATGCCCTTGTGGCTTGAGATGACTCTTCAGCAGTCCTTCCTCTGTTTCCCCACTTTTCTTCAGCTCAGGGCCCCTGAAACTATGAGACAAACTTTTCTCTGGTGTAACACACCCTCCTTGGAGCTGAGTTTATTAACATAACAAAATCAATCCCAAAACAAAAGTCCTCAACTCTTCAGCAATTCTTTCTCATTCACTCTATCTTTCACACTAAGGTCTCCCAGGTCTCCCCTCCCTGGAGTCTTTTTTCCTGAAGACTCAGGGTTTCCTACTCACTCCTAGCAGTCTCTGTAATGTTTCTTTCTCTTTTCTCTTAAGTGTCCTGTTCCTCTTTATAGGAGAATCAGCTCCTCCTTATCCAACTGGTTCTACTAATTAAACTGTACACCTTATACAAGTGTTGTAGGCAGGGCTACATGTTTGGGGCAGGCCACTAGGTTTTAGAGAGGCAGGCTACTCACTACAATGCTCTTGAAGGAGGAATGGGTTCCATAGATCAGTGCAACACTTGACAGTATTGCAGGTTTGAAGGAAGATGATGCCATGGTGAGTGAGCACCTCTCTAATCCAGTTCTCTTCATGCCTATCTGTGTCCTTTTCTGACTCAGAGGGTTCCAATCCTGCCATCTGTTCATAAGAAGAGGCTTCTGCAGGTTCCTGGAAGGGATGGGCTCATGCTAGTAAGCCACCTCTCTACCTGCCCAATGCCCCCAAACCCATATGCTTTAGCTTCCCTCCATCTGTGAAACTAGAGGAGAGCATCAGGGCCGAAGTGTCATAATCCCATGTTGACTGTTGCCAGGACTGCCACTGAAAAGAGATGGTATTAAAACTGACATGGTGATGGTAATTAAATATACTACTACCTGGCGCACACGCACTAGTCAATGTTGTTACTTTTAGTAATTATATCCTGATAACAGGAAACCTCATTACAGCTTTCTCGAGGAGGCCTGCAGATTTTTGTGAGATAATTAACATGTTTTTCACCATTAGAGGTATAAGTCTGAAAAGACTACTAAACTTCTAAACGTAACCATTTCACGCTACTGGTCATCTCAGAGCTGCCCCTTTTCCAAACCTCAAATGAGGAAAGGTGGAAAGTTGAGTCTCACACACTGACATTTTCTCAAAAGAGAGAGGAAGAGAAAAGAATACACTGGGGTCTTCTTCATTCCTCATTGAAATGAGCAATACTTTTTTGCATATTATTGCTACTGGCTTTGGAGTTCACCTTTAATTTTCAGTATGTGAATTAGAAACTGGTTCACACTAAAATGCCACAACAGCAGATGCAGAATTACTGCAAAGTCCAGTATTCATGCATTGAAACACAAATAAATGGGAAAGCCTTTCCTCTTCAAGTTCCTGCTGTCCAGACCTCACACTAAACAAGTAGTGTTTTTATATTTTACTTGCTGGCTAGTTCCTTTGCTGACAGATTGGGGACAGCCCAGAGTAGCAAAGTGACAGAGATATAGATGACTGGACTTCTCTGGGTCTCACTGGGATGTGACTCACTTTAAAGAATTATAATTGCTTCTAATCAATGCCCAACTGCATTAAGTCCACTTTAGATAAAGGCCTGATGCAGATTTGAAAAGTGAAATGATTTGGGGGCCGTAGGGAACTAAGCAGGCAACCTTCAAACTTCAAAAAACCTGGGGGATTTGCTTTGCAGTAATGATAGATGGCTTGACTAGACATGCCATTTCCTATTTTCTGCTTTCATCTTTCAGACCAGATTGCACTAAACCACAAAACCATTGTGTGTCCCATGATCGATGTCATTGACCACAATCACTTTGGCTATGAAGCACAGGCGGGGGATGCCATGCGAGGAGCCTTCGACTGGGAAATGTACTACAAAAGAATACCGATTCCTCCAGAGCTCCAGAGGTCTGATCCCAGTGACCCCTTTGAGTAAGTAGCAGTAAAGGGAAGAGTTGGAACAAGAGGCAGAGAGAGCAAATAAGGTAACTCTGATAACAGAAACACCAAGCCCAGGGCTTTCTAGACCAATTAGCCCTAATTAAAGGTAATAAAAGCAAAGAGCAACAAACGGCAGAACAGTGAGAAAAGGTCAGTGTAACAAGTGATGAAATAGCAGAGGTTGTGCTTGGATGCACAGAGCTTCCTTGCCCCTGGCATGTATTGGCAGGATTAGGGGAGGAGGGCAGGGAAGAGGACTTTGTGTGTAAGAGAGAGACCAAGGCAGAAACACATACTTGTAGTTAACAGAAAAGAAGAGCTGGGAGAGGACAAGAAATAAATGTGACTATAGTTATTCTGAGGAATAAGAAGAGAATATTTTCTGAACATACTTGAGTTTGATTCCTTTGCTGAAGATTGATGCAATAGCTGCACCAATAGCTGAGTCCACATTCTTCTAGTAAAGGCTCTATTTATGATGGATGGTATTGCTACTGTCTATGTATTGCTATAATTTAAACACAGTCCTATCAAAGCAGAACAGTATCAAGCTGATTTGTAAATAATCTCTGATAAGACAGTGTCAGATCCTGGTATTGTATGGATCAGATAATTCATAGTAATGACCTACTAGTCTCCACAAAGCTGCATCTATTTTTATTTTATTTTATTCTTGTCATGTAAGGACAACATGGGATTTATCCTCATCAGCAGAGAGAGGAGAGAGAGAGAGAAACCTGGCTTAGTTCATTAAACTTTCAGAATCACTCATGCAGTTCACAACCCAGCAGGGCTGGCATGAGATTTGCTCTGATGCTCTCATTGTCCATTATTGAAACTCAGCATTGTATCTAGAGCCGCCATTCAGATTTTCACAGTTTAAAGACATCAAAAAAACCTTCTCTTGTTTCAAAGCCCGGCACTACCTGAAAAAATAGGTCTGATCCATGCAGAATCAGTTTCCATGGATTTAACAGGTTCTGTCCCTGGGGAAAAAGATGCTGATTCCTTGGGCTTATCTTCATTGCAAAGTTAACTTGTGTTATAGCTAGATTGTTCCAGTTATCTTGATCCTGTCTCACATAAAGTTCCCTCACTCATGTGCAACAGTGTCAAAGTAAGCACAATTTATTAGCTACTAACATGACCATGTGGATGCAGGCTAGTGTAATGTGGATGCAGGCTAGTGCTGCAACACAATGCTCCAGAGCCACTAATCCTCCAATGCCTTCCCACAATTCCTCCCAAGTCCCTTGGAGAGTCATCTTTTCTTGCCAGCTACCTATTCTCTGCTTCCAGACCAGAAGTCACCTAGCACTTCGGATAGTCCAGTTTAGCTTTTGAGTCACACCTTTATACATGGCTTCCACTACCACTAATTGCAGTCCTCCAGCTCTGGTTCAGAGCTATTTTTTGTAACACTTGCGTTTTTCTAATGCTTTGCAGCACTCAACTCTCAGAGGAGAGGAAAAAAGAAAATTAAAAGGGAGACATTAAAATCTGTGTGTCCAATTCAAAACAAAGAAATAATTAATGCATCTCCAGGCAGCCCTAGCTTTTATACTAGCAAGTCATAGGCAGATTTTCACTGTTTTCCTCTAGTCAATAAAATGGCAAAAATAAGCACTACAATATGGAATAGCAGAGATTACCCTTAGAATAACGGCAACTAGATGTCTTATATAAACTTTTGAAATTTTTTTGGATTCCAACAGGATGGGTTAGAATAAAGTTCTCCACAGTTAAATGTACCATTTAAACAACATGTGGTCTGCTTTGGCAAAAGTTAATGTATTTTTAAGTTTATATCCAAAACAATGCTAAAATCTGGTAACTGAAGAAAGATGAGAAATGATGTGTGCATTTAAGACTAAAAGTGCATTGGGTGGAAAACAACTCTTGTTTTTATTCACTATCTTTAAAAACATTATCTTTGTTTTTATAAAGAGACATCATAAACAAGGACAGCCTACATGGTATATGTAGTCTAGTAATGTCAAAACAATCTGTAACAAAAGCACAAGACAAGAAAATACAATGTCATACATATATTTTATGCAGGCAGCTTCTTTAGATGCTGTAATCTGTAGAGCTGCCAGAGCCTTTCCCCACTGCCAGAGCCTTTTACTGTGGTGAGGGAAAGGATCTGTCTATGGGGAGACAGCAGAACACTACACTGTTAAAAATAACAGTATAGACATTGGAGGCACATCTTGGGTATGTAGACAGCCTCTATAGGGTACATATCCTAGGGTTCAGGTGTATCCTTACTTGACTAAGCAGTGCCTCACCATCTACATTGCTATTTATACCTGTACTGTGTGTACTCTACACAGTATCGAAGTGTAGACATGATGGTTGTTTGGGAGGGAGGTTTCTTTTTTTTCCAATATAGTTATATTGGTAACAGCCCAAGTATGGACACAGTTATATGGGTACAAAGTGTCTTATAACAGTACAGCTTATTCCCCTTCCCATGTTGAAATAACTATACCAGTATAAACACCTTTAAATCAATACAACAGTGTCCACACTAGGGGATTATGTTGTACCGCTATATTTAAAGCAGTTCAACTTTCCAGTGCAAACAAGGTCTTACATCATGTGTAGTTATACAGCTCTGTGCAAAGTTTGCATAAAATGTTACTAAATCAGAATGGTAGCTTGACACTGACTGCCTTCATTCATCACAGATGTAAATGACTACACAAGGTGCAAGGAAGGATTTATCAGGCCTGTAGTACTTGCACCTCTTATGTGATTTGAATTCTCTTGGTTGCAGTGGACAATATTGGGTTTTATCCAGTGTTTACCAAAGGCAATGGGAGTCTTTCTATTAATTTCCTGGGGATTGGATCAGACCTACGGTAGCTATAAAATGGTATTGAACCTGGGACCACTACTTTACATCACAAACTAGGAAGCAGAATATGACGTAGCCATAGGGCTGCCACCTCTGAGGTACAAAATAGGGGCCATTCTGAGCTAGGAAAGGGGAGTACAGAAGGGAGCAGCGGTGTAGGAGACAGGAGGTGGCTCCAGGAGGCAGAGCGGGGCCCTGCTGAGCAGAAGCAGCCACCCCATGGTGAGGAGCAGGGCACTGTGAAGCTGCTGACATGTGCGCTTTTTGCTCTCCATGAGTTTATTAGTCAGGTAGGAAGCAATGGCTGCTTAACGGCTCCTGACAGAAAGCCATGGAGCAGCCAGGACCGAGGTAAGCAACAGCACCACAGAGGAGGAGGAAAAGGAAGAAGAGATCCCATTAGCAGGTGCTCGAGAGGTGACTCTGCTGACAAAAACCAGGACTTTTAATGTCCTGGAAAGACTTATAGATTTCTTGGGACAGCTACCTCAAAAAAGGGGCAATCCTGTGAAAACCTAGGGAGGCAGCAATCTTAGGCATTTTGTGCTAGGTCAGTTCGTCCATTCAGAAGTACTTCCTTTCCAAGAACAAAATGGACCAAAGCATTGCTAAAAAGCAGTGTGGTTTTGCTTTGGCTAGCGATTATTATTTTGTCTTTCAAAGCCAGTACTGCTTTTCTTTATGCAGAAAAAATACAACTACTTCTCCACTTATTTTCACAGCCTTAAAAATATCTGATGCTTTTGTAAGCAGAGTCAGGACGAGCACTACCCTGACATCTGGTGGTGAATTGTAGGGAATGTGGAAAGAATTCCAAGAATTTCAAAGAATGGGGAAAGATTTGCATTGGCATCCACCCTCCACTTAGCATAAGCCCACAGCAGACTGGGATGGTTATTTTAACAGCTCTGGGATCCCCAATTTCTTTGTTATTGGGGCAGGAAAAAAAAAAGTTTGTCACCCTGACTGTGTGAATGGGGAGCTGTGGGACTGCTTTGTGACAGAGATGACTCAACCTCAGTTGGGTGGTACTTGCTAAACATGGGACATGGGTTCCAAAACCCCATGAAGTGAGAGAGGTTGGGGACTGGTGTGTGTACCTGATGGTATGGGCCCCTTGTGAGGGCCTGGAACACCAATTGCACATTCTCCTCTCTCCACTGTGGAATGTCAGAGTTGATTTTTTATTCCCTTAAGAATCTGGATACAGGTTACTGAGTTGAACTCACTTTTGGCTAATGGTGCACTAGCACTGGGGCTCCCTACTATGAGCCGAAATCACTAAAGAGCTGAAATTACTGAGCTGAGAGCACTGAGTACTGTGCTAACTAGTGGGGGAGCCTGAAGCTATACTGTGGAACAGAGCAGCTGGCAGAGTGGAGCAGTTTGTGGGGATGGCTGGAGCGGATCAAGGGACAGCTGGTGGAGCAGAGCGGCTGGCAGAGCGGAGTAGCTGTGGGATGGGTGGAGTGGCCCACAGAGCGAGCAGAGCCGAGCAGTTTGCAGGGACAACTGGAGCAGCTCACAGGACAGCTGGTGGAGCGGAGCAGTTTGTGAGGACGGCTGGAGGAGCAGAGTGGAGTGGTTGGTAAAGTGGAGCAGTTCATGGAGAAGGCGGGAGCAGAACCCATGGAGAGGCAGGGCAGTTGGCCCTGGACCACGTAAGGTGCCCCTTTCTACCCAGGCTGGGGGGAGGGACCTCCGCAGATAGACGCTCGAACTTTGGGGCTGCACTGACCCAGGACAGAGACTTTTGGATTGTGGGACTTTTGGGATTGTGAGTGATTTGGGGGTTGCTGGACTCAAGAGCCCAGGAAAGAAGACACAGCCCAATTTCCTGGCGTGGGTCTTTGCTCACAGTTTGGTCTATGAACTCTAGTTGAGGTGTTTTCCCAATTTAGTGTTTGTTGTTTATCTCATGTATTAAACCTTTTCTGCTACACTGAGACTCTGTGCTTGCAGAGGGGAAGCATTGCCTCTTTGAGGCGCCTAGGGGTGTGTGTAAGATTTTCCCAGGTCACTGGGTGGGGGCTCGAGCTGGTTTGGCATTGGGTTATTGAAACAGAACCCCTGGATACTGAACCCGGCCCTTGTTGCTGCCAACTCAGAGGGGCAGAAGGGTTACACTTTTAATACATAGCATAGGACAAATAAGGTAAACCTTACAAACCTCATGCCTAGACCATCAGAAAGTTAATTGACTTAGACAGTTTATGTAGCAATGAAGTTGAACCATTTCCCTTTAGGTCTGTATGTACTGACATTAGAGGCAGATTCAACGAACAACATGCTACTATTTTGTAAGCAGTGGGGATTTTATTTTTTGTTAGGCTAAATATTTTGCCATTGGTATTCTAATAGTTGTACTTCTTGCCAACAGTTTCTGATCTGGGCAGATTCTTAATGAACTGAGAAACAGCCAACTTTTTTAGTAAGATACCAGCAGTTAATAGCTATGTGATTCAAAAGTGGTGGTGGTGGTGGTGGTGTTTTTTTCTTTTTTGTTTTGGTTTGTTTTTCCCCCCTTATTGAAGATGCTGGCACAGTGTGTGCCTTAGCAGAGAAGGTCACATCAGCCCAAGATGTGATGCACATCAGAAAGCAGACCACAGTACGGAAAACTAAAGCACAGCCACTATATTATTTGAACAAGAGACTTGCGTTCTGACTGTATACAATCAAAATATTGCTGCAGTGGACACAAGCAGAGAAAATTGTATGCGTAGCCCCTACACTAACAATCAGAACTGTTGTCAGGTAGGCTTTTGCTATGACAGTATTTGGCAGCTTGCTGAACTCCATAGCCAGCTGAGCTGGTAACTTTGGAATTAAATTACTTTTTGTTTTTACTGTCATCCAATCTGGCAGTTGATTACATGTGACAGTTGCATCTTCCTACTGGACACTGTATTTCTGTATAAAATCCACCTAACTGGGAAGAATCTGGACTCTTAGCCATTTGAAACAAACGTGTGGGTATGTCTTAAAGTACATGCATCCACATTGTCATTCAAGCAGCAGCTTCTTTCCTAATTACAGAGGAACTGGGAGCATAGCTGCAGTGCATCACTCAGCTTTTCGATCAGGCACCCCCAGTTTCATTCCTTTGTAACTTGCTCATCACAAATTGGCTTTCGACTAAAACTTGCATAAAGATTATGACTTTGGAAATGTGTGAGTGACCCAGCAGCCCATCCCCCAAACTATGTTGAGTTTATGATGCCAGTGCATGTACCCTGAATCTGCAGCCCTGTAAAAGGGTGCTGGCCAGGAGGTCCCTGTTAGCCTGCTCCAGTTAAGTGGAATTAGTTGGGGCTGGCAGGGGAGACTGCATACTGATTACCTAAACATTTGGCACCTGCGGGCCTGATTAGCCAGCCGGCTGTATAAAGCTGGCAGGGAGGAAGCTGGGTGAGGGGACACAGGAAGGGGAGGAGCGTGTGGCTCTAGATCCCTGCTAGCTGGGGAAGCTAGTGGTCCGCCAGGGTATTGGCCTGGAGACAGTGTATATAGCAGGTGGTGGGAACTGGCACAAAATAAAAGAGCACTAGTGCATACACTTTGAGTGGTCTCCAGCTGAGTTTTGTGGAGGAGCCAGGAGGGCTCCATTACAAACTCATTGAAGGCAATGGCAAAACTTCCCTGGATTTCATTGGACCAGGATTTAGCCCTACAAGCTAAATTCTTCCATCGAAGCTCCAGTGTACATCTCCAAAAAGCAGTTTGTCCAATGACATTTAAAATCTCATCTGTAACATATATATGGTGATCCTTAGGGATCATTCTATACTCCTAACATTGTTTATGCAGGCTTCCCAACTCTTCTGTGCTAAGATAAATGGGTCTGCTAAATATAAGAGTGGTTTGACACACAAGAGTGCTGGGAAGAGACTGTTCTTTATGCCCTGGCACCTGTCACATGGCATTGATTAGTGTTACAAAATGTTCCTACCTCTGGCAGGCATTAGTAACCATTGATACCAGTGGCTACTGTTACAATTCATTTTTTATCATATCCAAATAAATTACGATATCAATTCAAAACAACTACTTAGCAATCACAAACTAATAAAACCAATAGATTAAACATATAGAGATATATAGGAGGAAGGACAGGGTAGCTGTTCAGAGCAGGTACTCTGTTATATATTTGTACAGCACCTAGCACAGTGGGGCCCTCAGCCATGATTGAGGAGGGGAAAGAGGTGCTACTAGAAGCTATTGGAATACAAATAAGTTATAATAAAAATACATTATCTGAATGTCCTGACAGCTGAGAGGATTATTCTGCTCCTTAATGGACATCTGTCAATAGCTGTGATCTCTGAACTGCTGACTTCCACCTGTGAAACTCCATGTCTGTGTGGCCCTAGAACTACATATTGCCCTCAGTGTAGTTCTTTCTGAAGTGGCCTGATCAGCTGCTGAAGTAGATATGCCACCTTCAAACCTGTTGTTTGCTCCTGGAATTTTTTACTGGACAGAATGAATGTGTGTTATTTTTCAGATCATAAGAGAGAAAGAATGGTTCAGTGGTTAGGGCATTAGCTTATGACTTAGGAGATCTTGGTGTGAGTCCACTACAGACTTCCTTGGGTCAGGTCATTAGCCTCTCTGTGCCTCAGTTCCCCATCTGTAAAACAGGCCTATTAAGACTGCCATACCTCACAAGCATGTTATGAGGCTAAATACATTAAAGACTGTGAAACACTCAGATACTATTGGGGCGGTGAGGCATCTGTATAGAGATAATTTCAGTTGCATTCTGGATGTTCACAAGGAAAGGAAACCAGTAGCTTGCTTGACTTTGTGTTGATGTCTTTGGTTTTTCTTGTGGGACTGACCTTCAGATTGGTTATGACATATGATCTTGGGGTGGATGGCGTAGCTGAGAGCCTGGCAGATTGCTAGTCACCTCTCTTTGAATTGCATCTAGAATTACTCTTGCAAGCTATTGTAAGGTTAGTGTCTTGTCCGAACTTGACACATTTTATTTTAGAAATAGTCATATTTACTTCACAACCCTTTTCCTGAAGCTCCTTGCTTCTACTATTTATACATTCTCTTGAAAGCATGTCAGCTCACAGAAACTCCTTACCAGGCCTGAATTTCACATTTGACAAATGCTTTTTGCAATTTTATGATCATTTTCTGAAGTTTAGGCAGTGCTTTTGGACAATGATTTCTATAATATGGCTTCCGCTGCATTATAGTCTGTGTCTTCTATGACTGATCTCTGCCCATAAACATATTCATAAAGCCTCTCACAACCAGGAACAATTGCCAATATTTCTTTTTCTATCTGAGCATAGTTCTGTTGTGTTTCAGTACATGCTTGGCTATTCACAGGGTATACTGCATAAAGACAGCCTCCAGACCATGTGAGTTTGCATAGACTAAGGACCAGATTTTCTGGTTTTGTTAAGCTGTGGTTGGCAGTGGACCAAAGACAGTCAACAATAACTTTAATACCTTTTTGTGTTCTCCTAATCCTGTGGTGCTATGAAGATCATGAGATTTTTGTAATGAAAAATGGAAAAACTGACATACCCATGACACACCCAACTCCCACTAAGGCACATTCTCTCCCTCTGTTAATGGGACCTTACCTCCTATGGGAGTGCAGAACAATGTTTCTGTGTAACCCAATAAATTTTCACCAAAAATAAGTGAATAAGAGACAGATGCATGTGTTGAACTTTACACCTCAGATTAACACAGCGTTAATTAATCAAGGCCAAACTTTCTGCTGGTGTGACTTCACTGATTTTTCTAGAGTTACCTCAGCAAACAATTTGGGCCTCAGAGTCCAGAGGAACTGGATGGTAACACTTTTAGGTCACGTTATGTTTCATGGCATATACACAGAGAAGTCAGATAAAAAATCAAATACTCTTGTTGGAATGTTGATATGTAACAGTACTTGACTTCTTAGAAGTCAGAATAACTCACAAGACTCCCAAAACAGAAACAGACAAATCAGGCTGCTCTCGAAATCATAGAAGCACAACTCACCCCACCTTATGCGAGGCCAGCTGTGTGCTGACCTAGTGCTGCTAGGCTCAGATCACATGCTTCCCTACAGAGCCTCTTGGCCTATACGCAAGACCAGGAAAAATCCCTGAAGTTTTTATAGAGAGACTACAATTTTGACGCAGTTTTCAATACACCACTAATAAGTAGTTCAAATCCCTCCCAAAACAGTACTTATCAAACTTTGCTCACAGCTACTTGATGGCCTGTCTCAGATGACTAGAGCTGTGCAAACATTTTCCTTGGTTTCAATATGTGTGAGCTGATGTTCTCCAAATATCACTTTCACTTTGAGTTTTGGATTTTTAACACAAAAACACAAAGGATCTCAAATGAAATCACCAATTTCTTCATTTGTCAACCTGCTACCTCCCACAAGTATTGCATTAATTTACAAAGTGCCACACTACATAGCTCCTCTTATACAGAGCAGCATATTTATAGAATGGGTTACTTAAACCCTCATAAACACACTGAAATTGGAGAAGTCCAGAGGAAAATTCTTAAGGACCTGAATTTCCTTCTAAAAGGAAAAAAATCAGTAAGAGAACAGGTTACCTACTGACTTAGGGTGAACCATTGGAATCAGTCAATATCCTATTGATTTGAAGGACTTTGCTTTCAAAATCATTAAAAAAGAAATCCCATTGAAAAAATTTGAGTGAAGAAAGTTAAGCTTACCATCAATTTAAGAGAAAAGATGAGCTATTTTTTGCCTTAAAATACTTTTCAAGAGACACAAGAATTTTGGCCCAGAATATGATGGTCAGCAAGTCCTGTGTTCTAAGGGCCACAGGATATCAGAACCTCATTACAGATCTCTCGTTTATAGTGGTGTTTATCTGTAGAAGAGCCTGTGAGCGATTTCTGCACCAAATTCCACCTGTGCAGGTAAAATGCCATTCTTAAATTACAGATTTACAGATCTTCATCTCATTCATGTTTGTGCTGTAGAAGCTCCCAAAAGGAGAAGTGGTGTGACCCAGACTCAGCCAGAAACCCCACTAAGGCATAGATAGCCACCAAACTAGATTGTTTAGCAAGTTTTATAGTTGCAAATTAATGCCAATATTTGCCAGAATGAGCGTATATTCCTTAGAGTCTACACAACATGTTGTCACTAGAGGCTGTTTATCAGTCTGTGCTTTGTAAATCTCCTAGCCTTCCATATTTCCTAGAAGTCATCATTTCTTCCAATATCTACAAACATGATGTAGATCTAACCCATTCTCTGGCTATATTATCATTTTATTTCTACAATGCTGAACTCTGAACTGATAACATATATCTGATTTACATCCTGCTTACCTCCGTCGTGTGCTGAAGGAGATAAGGAGGAGCCGCTTGCTAAAATTCCACTAACAAATTGAATACTCTGCATCAAACAGCTCCTGTAGTATTCTCTACCATAAAGCTCGAGCTGATCTGTACAGGAGGCAGTGCCTTCTTGGAAGCCAGTCCAAGACTGTGGAATTAACTCCCATAGGAATTAAAGACCATTACAAACCACAGCATCTTCTCACTGCAGCTACAAGATATACTTCTTCAACCTTGCCCTCTCCAATATCAAAACGTATTTGGTTGAAATTAATTAAATTAAAATAATACCAAAAAACCCAACAACAAAAATAAACAAAATCAGACCAAATCCTACACCGCATATAGGGCTGAGTTAGTAGAGCGTTGCCAGCAGATCAAGGGAAGAGATTATTCCCCTTTATTCAACACTGGTCAGGCCACATCTGGAGTATTGCATCCAGTTTTGAGCCCCCTACTACAAAAAGGATGTGAACAAATTGGAGAGAGTCCAACGGAGGGCAACAAAAATGATTAGGGGACTGCGGCACATGATTTACAAGGAGAGGCTGAGGGAACTGGACTTAGTTAGTCTGCAGAAGAGAAGAGTGAGGAGGGATTCGATAGCAGCCTTCAACTACCTGAAGGGGGGTTCCAAAGACTATGGCACTAGGTTGTTCCAGTGGTGGCAGATGACAGAACAAAGAGCAATGGTCTCAAGTTGCAGGGGGGAGGTTTAGGTTGGATATTAGGAAACACTATTTCACAAGGAGGGTGGTGAAGCACTGGAATGGGTTACCCAGGGTGGTGGTGGAATCTCCATCCTTAGAGGTTTTTAAGACCTGGCTTGACAAAGCCCTGGCTGGGATGATTTAGTTGGGGTTGGCTCTGCTTTGAGCAGGGATTGGACTAGATGACCTTCTGAGGTCTCTTCCAAAACTGATTATATATGATTCTATGACTGCACATACAGTTTTCTTGGGAAAAGGTAGAGAGACAGAATGAAGCACATGTGACAGATGGTAGTCACATTGCTTAACACAATACTGGAAGGCATTCACATACTAAGATGATGAGAGCAATATAAGAAAAGAACATGAAAGAATAGAATAGAAGAAAGTGTTGGCGTGAACTTACATTGAGTTCATTTCTATATACCACATACAGATGACTTCTTCCTGTATGCAGAGGTGTTGTAGCTGTCTTGGTTCCAGGATATTAGAAAGACATGGTGGGTAAAGTAATGTATTTTATTGGACCAACATCTGTTAGTGAGAGAAATGAGTTTACACCATCTTCCACCTTGACTCTCCTTCTGATGATTTATAAACAAAGTTAGAGATGTCCAGGCCAGAAATGACTACTAAACATACTGTATTTCTGAACAACAAATATTTTACCTTTGGGGCATACAAATTCCTTCTAAAGTCAGGTATTTTTTAAATATTTCTCAAATCTTGTATGCAGAAATCAAACCCTGTATTACATATTGATCGGGTGCAATATAATTCCATAGGTGAGTAGATAGATTATGTAGATAGAGCCTATCAATTAGATAGCTAATGTGTATATAATATACACACATACAGTCAGTATATTATTCAAGGGAGAAAGTATAAACATTTCCAGCAAAGTACAGCTTAATATTGCCAACTAGTGTTGCCTGCTCTCTTTCCTATGACTGAGATAAACCATGTGGTTATTTGTTTAAATGCATATTATTATTTCTTTTGTGCTTGGCACTTTATAGACAGATATGAAGACAAGGTCCCTGTCCCAGTAGCCTACAATCTAGTTACATAACCTGTCAAACAAGAGGAGAGAGTGGCAAAGGGACCAACTAATGCAGTGTGATTGATGGGTGTGGTAAAATAATCTTATTGTTAGTGCAACAGTGTTCTTCATTTATATGTGTGTGCATCCTGCAAGGAATGTTTTCAATGAGTTAAGGTGTTTGGAGGAGTGTGAGCTATAGTTAGATTCCAATCCATAGTCCCTCATTATTTCACTCTACAAGCATGTGTATCCAGCAGCTACAGTAAATGGAAATGGGAAGGGAAAGCTCTCACCACATGAGTGAAGAAGGGGGAGCTGTAGGGAAGCACTTTTTATCCAACCAGGAGATCTCTCCTTCTCTTTTAGCATTAGCAGAAGAGCTGTGCCCGCTTTACTCTCCTTTCCTTTAACCCTTGTAGCTATCCCCAATATCAAGGTTTTATCTTAGGCTACAGAAAGGAAAGCTTATGAAAATCTTTTATTAAAAATATCTGGAGAATATCACTTGGATACCAACACAATAGGTGCCTTAGAAATAAAATAGATGGATAGACAAGATCACCTTCTGATGTATCCCTAGACACTGTGGGTATGTCTATATTGCACACTAAACCCAGACTGTGACTCAGATTTGAGCCCACGTCCCGCTTCCATTCACACACAAATTAGTCTGATTCAGATCAGCAAGCACCTATCCTGTCAGAGCCCATATCCTGCTGTGACTCAGGTCCAAGTCCTGTCTTTTTGCAGTTTGAGTACAGGTCAAGCCACTGATCCGAGCCAGAAGGTCTCCATAGCACAGTATGGCTGTGCTGGCATGGCTGAGACACCTAGGTCCACCAATTGTAAACCCAGGTTTACAATGCAGTGTGGACACTCAAGCACAGGCCTAGTGTGCAGTGTAAGCATCCCCGTGATGTGTTTTCCTTTCATGTAAGGTGAGATTTCTGAGGATATAGTTATAGTGGCTGCAAGATAACTGCACATTTCAGAGGCGTTGTGATGGAAGAGTCAAAGACCAGGTGCCTCAAGCAGCTGTGAAATGCCAATTATCATGAAAGCCTCCCACGTTCACTGGAGAGCGTTATTTCAGTTCCAAAATGCTACCATTTGTCTTTTTGGAGATTGGTATCTTTGGTGTTTTTTCATTGTCTAATTGTTGTAACTGTTTCTTCCAATGTTGGCAAGGCATTGTTTGTTTTTAATTACCAAAGTTATTTAGCCACGATAGAGCTAGCAAATAATGAGCAAAGCACATCACCCACCTTTTTCTTGGCTCCACACAGCAGACAATTTAGCTGATTTTGCAGACCTGCTCAAAACTTTTTCGTGCAAGTGCAAACAGCAATTTTGTTTCCCTGTGAGTACAAACACATGGAGATGTGCAGTGAATGAGAGGCTGAAGGGTCAGTGACAAAGCTGCAACAGAGGGAGAGAGCAAAAGAGTCAGACGATGCTAATAGTGGCCTACATTCTTCCACTTGAACTATTTAGAATATATAAAAAGCCATTTAGTAGCTTTACAGGGTACCCAAAGAAAAGGCGAAAAAAGCTGGAAAGCAGGACAAAACTCAGGCAATGTGTGGGGGAGGGGGATTTGGAGGGAGGGGTCTTAAGTGATGCAGAATTCTGTGATGATTATCTCTCAGGTAATAGATTTCAGTAGTATCGCTGCTTGAAGTGCATTTGAGTATGTTTTACGTGACTTTTTAAAGCAAATTCAGGAGAGGAAGAATAGTCTTTTGTCTTCAAGAGCTTGTTCACACAGGAAAGTTTTATCAGTTATACTGGTATCATTATACCAATATAGTTATAGCACTATAATCTCCCATAAGAATGCTCTAATTCCAACATACGTGTCCTTTTTTTGGTTTCGCTTAAACCCCTTCTTAAGCCACAAGCTGAACCAAAAAAAGCCTCCTTGTATCAGAATAAGAGCATCCTTACTGGGGGTTATACCAGGTTAACTGCATTGTCTTAAATTCACACCTTAGCTTATGCCTTTAGAACTTTCCCTGTAGACAAACCCTGAGTTTGTTACATAGGGACAATAATATTAAGCTACCACACAGGGATATTAGGATGCTTAATTAACATTTGAAAAATGATCTGAGATTCCCAATGGAAGGTGCTATAAATGCAACATATTATTGTTACAATAGCTGTTTTTATATTAATCCCAGTATTAACATTTTCCTAGATTAACGGACCATTGTGATCATCTTGATGGCATTGGGTAACATTTTCAAAATCACATAAGTCATTTCAAAACCTACCTCCCATTTGCAGTCAACATCAGGCTCCTGAGTGAATTATACACTTCTGAAATTTTACCCATTTCCCCTAATGGCACAGAGAAAACCAGAAACTTGTTAACAGTACGGTGCTGAGGACAGTGGGTGTCATATATCCTATAATGCTGTGATTCCTTCATTAATCACAATTCTGTAAATGAATAGAATATTGATCATACATTTAAGAAATTTGACAGTATAAGGTCCCCAGTTTTTTTCAAAACTACTTTTCTTTCCCCTATTTAACTTGGCACTATTTGAAGTTCATTAATATTTTTCTGAATATGAAAGTTTCTTTAAAAATTCCAGGGTAAAGCTGGGATACTTGACTAGTATATAAGAATGGCTGTGCCCAGTAAGATGATTGATTGTCTTCAATTGTAGACAAATGTCATCTGTCTCATCTAATGATTATTATTATTAGATAATTATTGTTGAGAAATCTAATCTCTTAGTTAAATAATATGTACCAATGTTGGAGTATGGCAAAGACCATCAAAAATCTGCTTCCTGCAGAAATTGCTGGACTTATATCTCCATCTACTGGTAAAAGGAATAATGTCTCAATTCAAATGCTACTTTTAAAAAATCAAAGCACGGTGCAAGAAAAGATTTTAAGTGCAAATCATCTCTAGATAGGTTATTCAGTGGGACTTTATTCAGACTGATTAAGCCAATGACCTTAAATTCATTGATCTATACTGACTAGTCATGGCTTAATATAGAAAAAGGTATTCTAATCCAGAAAAGTAGAAGTTTCTATTTAGAGTCAGCCTGGGAATCTTGTCAGCAGGAATGCACTGACATGTCAGAGAACTAGATTTAGAGGAGGTCTCAAAAGGCTTTTTTCTATATTGTTCAGTGGAACTTAGCAACCTCACAAAGGTGACATAATTAAGATAATACTTAATCATGCCATGAGTGCAGGGGACTGGACTAGATAACCTCTCGAGGTCCCTTCCAGTCCTACGATTCTATGATAATTAGGTTACAGGAGAATGATGAAAAACATCTGCTCTAACAAAATGTTCAGCCAGATAATCCATAGAATCGTATTGATTTTGGTTTCCAGTGGGGACAAAAGGAAGGTAGGCAAGATATCCTGATTGCTCCATAGCAATTAAACTTATTACATATCACTGTAGTGTTGTGTGTATCATGCTACCTGTGATAGCGGGCTATCTTTGCTGAAATGTAAGTGCAGCATATGCAGTGTGAGTCAAGATATTCAGCACCATGCCTTTGAAATGTTGTTGTAGACAATTAAAAATAACATTTCTTCTGCTATGATTGTGTCCATTTCCATTCAGCATTGATTTTTTTCCTTCTGTTTCTAATGAAGCTTGAAATTAACACAGTTTTTTGTTTGCTTCCTTGTTTACAACAACATTGATAATATTAGCACAGCTGTGGAAATAGCATTTATCTAGCTACTGGATGGGCGCTCAAACTATTTTTAGGTAGATCCCATCTAACCAAATGTTTTTGTTTTCTGAACTATTTGAAACTTTCTGAAGTATCTAACCTTTAATTTCAATGCCTTCCAGCACTACATTTAGAAGGATATTTAGAATTCAGAGCATATTCTCCATACACATTTTTAAGAAAGAGCAAACTTTGAGCCTAAACTAGTTGATCGTTCCCATTTAACCTCATAAAGTTTAAGGTCAGAAAGGACCACCGTGATCATCCTAGTCTGACGTCCTGCACATTGCTGGCCACAGAACCTCAACCACTCCTGAAACAGACCCCTAGCCTCTGGCTGAGTTACTGAAGTCCTCAAATCATGGTTTAATGACTTCATGTTACAGAAAATCCACTGTTTAGTAGAGATGTTGTATTATTAAGAAATGTAAGTAAACAAATGCTAAAAATGTGCTTTGTAAATATAACATGGTCATCATTCTGGAGACAGTGAATACACTGCAGTGAAAATATCTTGCAACTGGAAAAGCATTAGGGAGAGTGGTACTGGTGAAAGTGATTTTGATATTGAAACCATGCTACAAGATTTCTGACCTCATTGTCAGTTTGATATATGTTTAAGTAAACAAAGTAAATTTTAAGTAAACTTTAGTGTTCTCTAGAAGGTCAAAGTCCATTTGTATTAAATAGTGAACTCATCTTCCTCAGTCTATTATTTGTGTTGTATCCAAGCATTGATTTCTTGCACCACAGTAATGTGCCAGATAGATGGATAGATAATTGATTTATTTATACTTCTAACTTAAAGTAGAGGATAAGACAGAGAGAGGGCTTTGGGGCATCTTTTATCTGTTTTTCCAACATGGATAATTAATCCTAATAACATAGTCTTTTGGAGATACTCTTGTTGGGACAGAGAAAGGAAGAGTGAATCTGTGGTTGTGAACCACAGCTTGAGCTGTGACAGCTCATCACTGTGACATAGCAGTATTAGTGACTGACAGTTTGGCAGACTGGTTGGCCAAAAGAGAACATCAGGGGAATTTCATGACAGCTTTCCTTTCTGCACATTTGATTTTTCCATATGTTTAAATTATTCAGTGTTGCTGCTGCTGCTAAATCAAAGAATCTCTAGGGATGGTAGTTAGCCAAACAACAGTTAAAATCAGGAAGAAAGAAGTGTCCCAATTATCTATTAATTATTTTGGTGAATTCTTGGAACTGTTGTTTAAAATGCCAATAGAGGAAACTGTAAGGCAGGATTAGAAAACTCCAGTGATAAGTCATTGAAGTTTATGACAAAATTCCCATTGACTTCAGTTGAATAAAGATTTCACCCCAACAGATGTAAGAACAGGGAGGCATAGACTAAACTAACATTTTTGTCTTAGTTCTCATTCTTAAAGGTACTTGAGAAGCTTCTCACTCCTGTGGATAGGCTAAATTCTTCAGTTATTTTTTTCTACATATCATTGTTGGTTGAATATCCTCAGTCTTTTCCTATGATGGATGAATTAAGGATTCTGTGTCCTGGTGCCTGGTTGGTCTTTGTTGGTACAATAGCTGCAACCAATTGAGTAGGAGTGGGGAGCAGAAGAGAGAGGTGACATGACTTGTATGCTAAGCTATAGATAGCCCATTCAATGTGCTCCTGGTCGTCTTCAATTTTTTTTTTAACGTGGTTATACTCCAGGTTTAAACACTTTCAGGTGTAAGTATGATTGCATCAGTTGTTAGGACTGAGATTCTGGAATTGGAAATTGATCCAGTATTGGCTAATTATTGGGTGTGCAGGCCCTTTAATACTTGTGGGGGAGTTCTTCACAGCTAGCTCTATTCTATTTCAGATTTGCCCCTTAAAAGTACCAGTGGAACAGGGAATGTGGTCATTGATGGGGAGAGAAGTGATCTTAGGGAGTGGTCTGGATTTTTAAAGAAGACGCCATTCCACTTTTAGTGTCCAGGGTTTGAGCTCTGTGAAGTAAGTGGGCTGGAACTTCCTTCTTCCATCAGTAGTGAGGGACAATGCTGACTCATAGTAGTTTCCAGTTGGTCTCTTTCTGACATCCAGAGACAATAGGTTTTCTGAGAAATACAGTCTTTCTTCGTGGTCATATTGTAGCCCTAGCCTTTTGCAAGACACGTTGGAAGGTCAGGGAATATATAAATATCTTCCTCCTCCACAGCTGAGAGAGACCTGGAAGGAAGCAGAGTTTGCTGATGGTCTTTCCTAAAACATAACAAGTAAACCGTCTTTCTTTGATTATTCTGTAATACTTTTTTTTTTGTAATGGTTTTGTGGATGATAGCTATGATGAGCATCTGAGAGAACATGGACATGCTTTGCTGCAATTTTTCCTCTAGATTGAAATAAATCCCTAAGCAAGGCAGTGTTCTTTGTTTATTAATTCCATGGGCATGTCTGTTTGTCTGTTTGTTTGTTTGTTTGACTTCTCATAAGGAACTCTTGAGTGTGGCCTCATTTAAAACTTTTTCTTTACTTCACCTACATTAGTGAATGTATTCCTATTCCTTTGTAAGTAGGGAAATAATATTTGTATTTTGGGTGTAAAACTGAGGCACAGAGTGTGTAACTTGCCCAGTGTGACTCAGGAAGTGTGTGGCGGAGCTAGTAATGGAGCCCATAAGCCCCAGCCCAGTGCTATAACCACAGAAACATCCTCCCTTTCTAGGCAGTGGATTTGGGCAGTTATGGCTTCTGCTGTATCTCCCAACATCACCTCTGGGGCCTGTGGGAAGGAAATTTCTCCCTTCAGATAAGGAGTTGAAAGTAGTACAGCCATTCATGTTGTGATTATCTGGTGATACTAATTCCATAAACACTGGGCCTTTAACATACTACCCTTCTGCTGTTTCCTGCCATTTTTGTTTCAGTTAGGCATGCCACCCTGGTATTTGTTATGAAGCATCTCAGATAAAACTTCATAATGCATAATACAGTAGTATGCTAAATTCTAACGCAAATGAAAACATGTGGCAGAGGCCACTCCCATTTAAAACCCCACCTTCCAGGCCTCCTTGCCCCAATCTTTTCCAGCAATGATATTTCTAGAATATATTTTCTTAATTCATTTGTTAATTAGTAAGTGCACTACAGTAAGTTGCCTCTTTGGCATACAAAATATTGAGCATCTCCCAAAATATTTTCCATCAGTTAGTTGTAAATAGAGTTAGGCAAATAATATAAAAAAATTCCCAAACATTTGGATTAAACTTTTAAAGCGAAAACACTCCAGCCTCCTCTTTTGTGTTCACTTTTAGTGGTGTCCAAGCAGTTTAATTTTATTGCCCAAATATTTATGGAAGTCATATTTCAATGTGCTTGCATGGGCATTCCCAGAAAACACATTTTAAATGTGTGCATGTCAATATTCACACTGGAATGCGTGCATGCTCAGTGGCACTTGAACATTTGTAATAGTGGAGTTGCTGAAAGCCAGCCCCCTTACTCCTGTCCGTGCTTCTCTCCCACCCTGAGTGGGGGCCGAGAGCAGGGTCGTGGCTCCGGAAGGGAGATCCTGGACCAAGGTAAGGAGGCCAAGGCTGGGGCCACAGCTGGGGGTAGGCTCAGGAACAGCAGCCATGACCCCACGACTTCCTGTGGGACACACAACTTTTGGCGCTATATGTTGCAACCCCAGTATATTACTATTCCAACACTAATTAAAATGTGGCAAACATGGGAAGCTTATCTCGACCATCTTAATTAAAGCTTTTGATTGAAAATCAATCAAAGTAATACTTCAGAGTCTCCCCTCATTTTCCCATAATCAAAAAAACTGCACTCTATAATCAAGCCTTAAAGCACATAATTGAGTTTTCATTAAAAATAATAATCTTCTGTACAGAAGGTCAGAATAGTGCCACAGGAAAACCAAGCATCATCCCTGTTACTTAAATTTATTATTACTTGCATAAAAGTTAAATGATCCACTCCAGATATTCTTATACTGGATCTCAACATTCACCACCTGTATAAACTACCATTGGTACGAAACTGTAGAATCAAACTGTGACTGTCAGGAGGACAGTTATACTGTGCCTTCTAGCAGCACTGACCTCACGATCCCAGAGCCTCTAAAAGGCAGGTACTAACTTACTGCAATGATGTATTTTTTATATATATATATATATATTCTTACTAATTCTTTCATGCTTTGTCATTATAAGAAAATCCATTTGCTTCTGAAATACTCCCTTGTTATGAAGTCTTTATGACCATTAAAAAAAAAAAACGAAGTAACCATAGTACCTCTGTAAATCTCAGCCAATTGGTCTCTTGTACAATATATGTAAGAAAACAGCATATGAATTAATTCATCTTTTTTAAATTTAGTGGCAGAGATTTTGGATGGATTTTTGTTTTAACTCTTCTATTGACTTATTCATTTCCTGAGTGAAACTGTTTCTTGGATCAGTGTAATTTTCTCCAGAACCAATATGTAATGAATTGAATTCATTAAAACTGAGCTGGGGAGAGAGACCTTTTTTAAAACGTTGTATGCCTGTGTCCTTGCTTTCCATTTCATGTGCTTTTACTGTTTGTAATATCAGCAAATGGCTGAGTGCAAGTCAAGGTGAAAGAGGTCCACTGTAACCCATTAAGTGTAACATTAGTTATGTCAGTCCTTAATTTACAGAGATGTGGCCTCTAACTTTTAGTTCCAAGCAACTATACTATAATCTGAACATGTAGTTATTTTTAAACTTCTGCTTTGTCTTATCCTTGCCCACTTCACAGACCCAGTCTCTCTTCCTCAATTCCTCTCTATCCCTGGTATGATCAAAAGCCTGCCCTTCTGAAACTATTGCCATCTTGATCAGCCTACCTGTGCCTCATTGATTCCCTTTATGTCCAAATCTCCTCTTAAAATGTATGTTTTCCTCCTTTCCTTTGTCTCCCAATTTCTCTCTCGCTCTGTTTTGGGCCTTTATAACTGAAAGCTTTAACTGTGTTAATTTTTGTGAGGTTTTTTTAAATAATTCAAGTGCCAAAGTGTCTGAGAGAGAAATCTGAAGTTGAATAAGGAAGTATTTCTCACTGAGGAGAAATGTCCTGAAGTCTTCTGGTGAAAATTGTTTTTGATTTGATCAAGTAGCGATCCTTTGAAAATCACACTTTGTGCAGGTACAGCATATTGATTTTTAACACTCTGTAGCAGTGTTTTGAACAAAGATAGGCTGTGCATGTGTACATTCCTAACTTAGTAGTGCAGTGAAAATATGTAGTGAACGTGCACAGTGAAAGAAGTGGGGATTCAACAGAAGCCTTGCCAAGTTTAGAGACCTGATCCAATTGAAGACAATGTAAAGACTTGCATTGACTTCAGTGGGCTTTGGACAAGTCCTTACTGCACATCTCATAAGGTGCACAGTAAATGCTGCAGGATTCTACATTCACTGTGGTCTATTGTAAGGTGATCATTGAATTATTTCATATGATTTCAGGAAATCTTTGTGTTGGAGGTAATCTAGAGGTAATCCTGCTTCATCCAGTACAGATCATCAGAGAATCCTGGGGATCTGCAGGGGCGGTGAGAAGAAGGCGTGTATAGGAGCTAATGTGTTAATGGTAGCAGCCAATGGAAGTTCATAATGTTTCATCAGCTCTTCCACTGTTGGCCTTTGAGGGTGGTTAAGATTTTAATTTTAGTGCTCTGATTTTTGGCAGCATTCGTTGAACTTTCAAGAATGAACAGTGGCAGTTAAGCATTTTTCCTATTTGTCAGAGGGGATCTCTGTGTTGGTCTGGATCTCTAAAAAGCAACAAAGAGTCCTGTGGCACCTTATAGACTAACTGACATACTGGAGCATAAGCTTTCATGGGTGAATACCCACTTTGTCAGACGCATGTGGAATTTGTGTTGTGATATTCATTTGGAGGCGCTAATGTCGTGTAATTCATAGCATAGAAGGAAGGGTGTTCTTCAAGCTAGTGGGTTTTTGTCAGTGGTGGAAGAACACTATATCTTTTTTTGGTTGTGGAAGCCACTCCTGTCCTTTCCTTTGTCTGTTGTTTTTTAAGGGCAGAGAGCATGTACAGAACCTAGAATAAACAGTCATAATCCTCAGTGGGGTGCTTGGGTGCTACTATAATACTTACAATAGTATAGAACCTTTCTGTGAAATATGTCAGGTGCTAGAAGTCAGTGCAACAGCTGCATAAAAGGCATGTCAGTTTCAGGTACATAATAAAAGGGAGATCGCTGTTGACTTCACAAAATCTTAAACATACTACACAACTCACTCAGTCAAGCTGCAGTTAACAAGTATGGTTGCCAGTTTGCCATTTTCCTAATTTTGTTTAATGGGGAAATCTGCTGTTTTTATCAAGATGGCAGTGTCACATAATGGACACAGTTGTACACATGACATGTCTTGATTTTCTGACTGTTTACATCCCAGTATTTGCAGAATTTCTATGATCCATCCTAGAACTTGCAGAGTTTAATCTCTGCACTGATCTCTGTATAAAGTATAAGCTCCCACAGAACCGGCACAGAATGTAGAAGTTCTGCATCTTCTTCAGTCCCCATCCCTGTAGAACTTACAGTCCCATAATGGTTAATTCAGAATCTGTAAACTCTACAGATAATTTACATTCTTCATTTTAGAGTGTGGTGATTTCTTGGAAGAAGTGTGTGTTGGGGATGGACAGGACCGGCGCTAGGGGTTTGAGCGCCCTAGGTGGACAGCAATTTCGCCACCCCGCGCGCTGGACCCGTGGCTCCGCTGGAGCTGCCGCAGTGGTGCCTGCGGAGGGTCCAGTGCTCCGTGGCTCCAGTGGAGCTGCCACAGTCGTGCTTGCGGGAGGTCCACCGGAGCTGCGCGAGCAGCCGACCATCCGCAGGCACGACTGCGGCAGCTTCACCGGAGCCGTGGAGCACCGGACACTCCGCAGGCACCACTGCGGCCCCCTCCGGCAAAACGGCACCCACCATTTATTCTGGCGCCCTAGGCGATTTCCTAGGCTGCCTAAATGGTAGCGCCGGGCCTGGGGATGGAGTGAGGTTTGTTTTCTGTGGTTGTGTGGGAGGAGTGCATAAAGTGGTCTTACAACTCACCCATGTAAGAGTTTTGAGGGAACCTGATGTTCCACAGCTACCTAAGGTAAGGTGGAGTTTACTACTGACATAGTGACTGTAAACTCTGGCCTGGTCTACACTACGCGTTCATACCGAATTTAGCAGTGTTAAACCGAATTAACCTTGCACCCGTCCACACAACGAAGCCCGTTATTTCAATATAAAGGGCTCTGAATATCGATATCCTTACTCCTCCCCGATGAGGGGAGTAGCGCTCAAATCAATATTGCCATTTCAGATTAGGGTTAGTGTGGCCGCAATTCGACAGTATTGGCCTCCGGGAGCTATCCCACAGTGCACCATTGTGACCACTCTGGACAGCAATCTGGAGTCGGATGCATGGGACAGGTAGACAGGAAAAGCCTCGCAAACTTTTGAATTTCATTTCCTGTTTGCCCAGCGTGGATCGCTGATCAGCATGGACTGTACAGGAGATTCTGGATTTGATCGCTTTATGGGGAGACAAATCTGTTCTATTAGAGCTCCGTTCCAGAAGATGAAATGCCAAAGCATTTGAAAAAAAATCCAGACAGAGGCCACAGGAGGGACTCAACACAGTGCTGTGTAACAAGCATAACGGAAAGCCAAAGAATCAAATGGACTCTCATGGAGGGAGGGACGGGGGACTGAGGACTCCAGCTATCCCACAGTCCCCTCAGTCTCTGAAAAGCATTTGCATTCTTGGCTGAGCTCCCAATGCCTGAAGGGTCAAAAACATTGTCCCAGGTGGTTCAGGGTATATGTCGTCAATTTAACCCCCCTCCCAGTGAAAGAAAAGGGAAAAAAATCATTTATTGTCTTATTTCAATGTCACCGTATGTCTACTGCATGCTGCTGGTAGACGCGATGCTGCGGTGCTGAACGGCAGCATCCCCTCCCCTTCCTTTCCTGATGGCAGACAATATAAAAGGCTTGGAAACCGTCTCCATCATCCCGTGAGTGCTCCTGGCTGGCCTCGGTGAGGTCGGCCAGGGGTGCCTGGGTAAAAATGGTATGAATGCAAGTACCAGTCCTGTCCTTGTGTGTAGGATTTTGAAAATTTACCCAGAAAGTTTGATTTATTGTGATCCATTCATGCTGGGCTTCAGTTTATTGTTCCAAGAAAACTGCCTTTTCCTGAATCAAGAACAGTCTTCAGCAATTTGTTAAACTCTTTAACATGATCAAGGAACATAATTTAGTAGATGATATGTGGGGGAAGAATCTTCCTGAATCACTTAGTCACTCAAGTATGTCTCTCCTAGGGGGAAAAACCCTGCATAGCAATTACACCTTCTGTGTTGCAGTCAGCCTACCAAGAAGGCCATAATTTGAAACATTTTATTGTAACATGTTATTTTTAAAGATTAAGAATTAAAATACTGTTCTAGAATATTAAGCAAAATGTTTTCAAGCCTAATATGTGGGAAATTACATTTAAGTAATCCTTTGAATTGGCAAATCTAGCTGTCATTTTCCTGAAAATATATTATTTCTCTATCCAAAAAGTGCTACCATAGAGTGAATAATTACTTTTTATTTAGTAAAATATATTACATTAGAAAGATATTACATTAATCATCACCTAGAGTATGCATTGTTTATGCTTCATCAATGAACCACTCTTCCGTACTTTCAAAGCTAAAGACAAGCTATACATACAGAAAAGAGAGGTGGGGGGGAAATGAAATACATTGACACTGCTATTTCCTAAGAAACACCAGCTTCTCATTCACATACATTACTTGTCAAGCACATGATTCATACTCATTGCTGCATAGTCGTCTTTTGTCTGAATATGCACATACACACACATACATGAATATATCAACATAGTGTGGTGAACTTCACTATGAAGAGCTTTGGAGAGCCTATTAAATGATCATTATTGGTTCGTTTGTGTAATGTTCATTGTGGGGATGGATGCCAGTGTTCATGGCAGCAAGAGATTGTAGGTGTTGCAATTATATATCCTGGAGTATTGTACAGCTTATTATTTGTGCACATAACAAACAATAATTCTCTCACGCTTACACACAAGCTACAGACCTACTGCTGCAGCATATCAGCTCTCTACTATTGTAAAAGTGGACCTCTAGTGGCATTTACCTTGTGCTTGCAGTGTTCCTGAAGTTAGGGCAGCCAAAATAAGATGGCACTTTTCACTGTTCCTTCATTATTCTTCAATAGTTACTTCAGAAGAAGTTTCTACTGTAGATATCAGTGTGTTCTGCATTTACTATAATCTTATCCTACAGCATTCTTCTCTGCAACTGAACCTAAACAGGAGGCACACCCTTTGGTTCATTGCTCTCTAATCTATTAAATCTGGCAGGAAGTGAAATCAAGTCTCAAGGTGATTTTCTCAATAGTGGAAGAGGGAGAGGGAGGTTATTTCATATCTTTTTCTACATGGGGAGTTGGACTGTGTCAAGTTGTCACCTTGGGAAATGCAGGTATGTGAACCATTCTCAGACTAAGAGAAGGGTATCTAAAGGATATGAGTACAGAAAGGGTGATGTACAAGGGAAGCAAATCACTAGTACAGAGCATGCTATGTCAGATTTGCCTGAAGTTGTCTGTGTTCTGGGAACAGAACAGAACAGAGACAGAATGCTGACCTTTGCTACTCATCTTTTTTTTAAGGAAATGCACTCAGGCTTTCTTTCTCTCTTATTCATTGCCAAGCAATTGTATCTTACTGCCAGTGGAGGTCTTGCCCTCCAGGAATAGGTACATCCATAAGTGATTGAATGGCCTTGTCAAGAGTCCACTTCAGTGACCCCAAAAGACAACTTCGTTTTGACTGTATTGCTTTTCTGCCTCCAATAAGAGATAAAGCCTCATCACTGAAACAGCAAACACCATTATGAATGGGATTGTTTAATGATGCACAAGATTTTTTTTGTTTCTTCTTTAGTTATTTTTTTCTGCTTTCTCCCAACACTAGTTGTTAATGGAATAGCATCTTCTGTAATTACAGCAGTACTATGAGGTTACCTTGTAAATTATAGCTCTGAGGGGAAAAAAACTAGCTAATGAACATGGTCAGGGGGTTGGAGATTTGGGGGGGGGTATCTTATTTGATTTATTTAATTATAAGAGCTTTTTCTTTATAAACTTCACAACCCTAGAAAAGATTTTAAAGGGATGCTGTCAAAGCTTATCACAACATTTGCCTTGTTTTTCACGTTTCAATCTGTTTCATTGCATTTAGTTTTGGGTGATTTTTTTTAAATCCTCCATTGATTTTGTTTTCTTGAATGTGTGTGTGTGTGCGCGTGTGTATGTATGTATGTATAGCTCTCTCTCTCTCTCTCTATATATATATATATATAGACAGAGGGCTCTATATATATAGCTATATAGAGAGAGAGCTATATATAGCTCTCACTCTCTCTCTCTATGTATATATAGTTCTCTCTATATATAGCCCTATATATATAGCTCTATAGAGCTCTCTCTAGATATAGCTCTATATAGCAAGAGCTCTAGTTATAGCTGACTGAATATTGAAATAAATGCTTTGCAAATATGTTCATGAATAAATTACTTAAATTCAATCTGCTTCTATCTATGGGGTCATGCCATTTGTTCTTTACAGTATATAGACACCCACCAAGTATTCTTGAAAATGTCTGCTAATTCCAAAAATGGCATGAATTTGTACCTGCATTTTTTAGCATTCAGCATTGTGTGCTCTCTTTCTTAATAAGCTTCAGTGACCTAATCAGAGAGCAAAGTGATAACTGTGTGATACAACAAATCTTGACTAGTGAGCAATGTGCAAAACATTTGCAAACAAGGAAGCTGAGAATTTAAAAACAATCAGCCAGTATTTACAAATCAATACTAGAACTGGTCAAAAATAAAAATGTATTTTGTGAAAAAATATAAAGTGTATAGGATTTAATTTTAATGTGTTCAAATTCACCATTTTCAGTTTTTCCCCAAAATGGTTATTGAAATTTTTCACCTACTGAAAATTTCTTACAGCTCTTGCTCTTTCTTTCTCTTGTTGCAAACCTCCCACCCCCACCCCCTTAGCCAGGTCTTGAGATTGCTGAGTAGGAGTGGGGGAACTTAATATGTTGTTTGCTGCACTCACTTCCTGCAGTATTGCCCAATCAAGGAAGAGTGAGACTAAGTCTTTCAGCCAGCTGCCTCCTGTCCAGACAAAGAAAGATAGATGTCTCCAGTGGCAGGCAAAAATATGCAAACTTTAGCAGCTAATCAAAAAAGCAAGAGGTGTCTGCGGCCCTCAGAAGCATAGGGAAAAGTGCAGAAAGATAGAACTCCCCTCCCAAAATCCAGAAGTTAAAAAGATCTGCTTGCACCACAGCCGTTCCATAGGTGTTTGGGAATGGAACATAACAAGGGTAAAATGAGCTCCTGGAACTCAATGTTCCCCTTAGAGAGGAAGTCCTTTAGGGTCCTGAAAAAGGCTTTTGCCCTTTTCCTCGGCTAACAGTCCCAAACTCCAACACCTTCCGACCCATGCAGTTGTCACTGTAGACCCTACTATACTTTCACCAATAGGAACACTAAGGATGTGGTACTGAAAAGTAAAAATGGTGATGGTGTGAGTTCCTGGAGGATTAGACTGAGGTTCCATGATCATTGTGTCGGGTAGCCTGAGCAGTTTGACTGCCTAGAAGAGTTAAACTATATGAGCTATGAAGCCAATCTGTACATCCTGCATTTATACTGTGTGATGGTTTGGTACCAAACTTAGACTGTGAAGTAACTGAGAGTCAGATTGAAGCCTTGCACAAAGTCTAAGCATTAGAAAGGGCTGGAGTTACATTCAGACTTGGTTTAAGTGTGCAGCTCTAACTGATCCTTGTATTTTACAAGAGCTATTACTACTATCTTTGCATCAGTATCAGAAAGATTTCCTTACGGTGCCCTGTTAGAAACACCTAACACATTTGGGGTTCTCTGTAAAATAATGTTCTTAACTGCTGTCTCTGAGTATCCCTTTCTTACAGAGCCCTACCTTTCAACAATTGTGCAGTCAAATTGAGGGCCACTCAGTTATAATGTAGGATTTGACCTTGATGGAGGAGACCTGGTGTGTAGCCTATAGTATACTGGTGACTGTAAAGCCAGTTCTAACAGTGATGGAAACTGGAGTTTCCTTGGCCAATTTCTTACGACACTATCATTTTCTCTTCTAGTTCTTTTTGTATCTCTTGATAGTTATAGAACCAATAAGCCCGTTTTAAAAGACCTATTATCATCCAGTCCATTTCCCTGCCAATGCTTGATTGCTCTGTACAGGATGTTTGTCAGTGCCTTTTTTTAAAGTCTAGTTTTAAATGCCCCAAGTAATGGGGCTTTCACTAATGGATTAGTTGGAAATAAATCAGGATAACAGGTTGCCCACAATTTTCCCTGCTCTTCAAACATTTGCTGAAAGAAATCTATATTTATTTTAGCTATATATTATTTGTCTAGCTAAATCACAAAAAAGATCATATTTTCTGCAAATACTACTGAATTTATATACCAATCTAGCATTGCATGGTGCTCCTGCACAGGAACACACGTGGAGCTTTGAAGTTTAATAAGCTATAAGAATTTTGTAGTATGGTTTCTTAATTGTTGTTATGGTTCCCAACATTCCTTGCAGAGATTTCACTATGGAGGTGCTGTAGATATTCCACTACATATAGGGCAGTTATGATACAGTATATAGGTGCTATTTTTGTCATTTCTTAGACTGACATGCCTCATTTCAGTTCATTTTCATAGTAGCCTGTGCCAGAGCTACCCAGCAAGCCAGAAAATTCTTGCAAACTCCTCTTCATCGTTATCTGGTCTTCAAGGGCCAGATCCATAGCATAACTCTGCTGACTTTACTTTGCTACATTAGCTTCTACCATCTGAAATGACATTTAGACTAACACAATTAACTATGCAGATGCAATTGCAATATATATATATAATGTGTGGGTGTGTGTATGTGTACACACTAGAGAGAGAGAGAGCATGAGTGTGCGTGTGTACCATCTGAAGGTCTAGTCCCAACTTCCCAAGATCTTTTAGTTTGGAATCAGAATCACTATATTCTGAATTTTAGATCTATACTAGTTACTGTCACAGTGTCCTAGCAATTAAAGTTTGTAAGCAGCGATGTAGTAATCTGCTTGTTTTCCATAAGTCTCTCAGGGCTTCCCAAAATGCCTTTGGGGACCTCTGTCAATCACTATGGGTTCCCCCATCAGAATCCAAACAGTTCCGAGATGAAGGATTATTACCTTAAACCAGTATTTATAGATCTTGTTCACAGCAAACAAGCTGACAGGTATCTCCACCCAGGTGGGTTTTGATGAGCAGCAGCCAATTGAGCTGTGAATGTCCAGTGTTCAACATGAAACAACCTTGCTTTGAAATTAACATTCTACTTTATATGCATACACAAGTAATCCAATTAGATATAATGTAATTGCTGGCCATTCATCACAATAGGGATGGATAAGAGGAAACAATTCAAGTATCCTTTATTAGTATTCGTGAAGTTCAGCACCCTAAGTAAATTCTCTTTCTCGCACTAACGTACCTTTTGATCTAGGGTTATTTACTACCGGGCATGCCTAATAGCAAATAAACAAGAGGAGATAGCCACGCTTCACACTACAGTTATATCTTACAAGTGAATTGGTTTGAACACACCATGACCTTTTAATGTTCCTTTGATTTCTATTACCATGTGAGTGAATTGGCCTGCTGGCAACCTGTGAGACAGCATCACAGTCACATTTAAAAAGTGAGCAGTTACCAATAAATAATGCAGCAGTTGTATCCCTGCCACTGTGTTATTTCCCTACACTGAGAATAGAAGATAGCTGTGGTATCTCCGCTGGTAAATTTTTACTTTCTAATGGCAACTGCTGCTTAAGATTTTCTTTTGCCATCAGAACATTTTGTTACCAGTTACTGTATATTACTATAGGGAATGACAAACTCACATCTGAATTTTAAAAATCAGACACTTGATATCACTATTTAAGTGAAGGAACAAAATAAGGTAATAGAAGCCTTTCAGAAATACCTCAGGATCCTGAAGTTAAAACTCTCAGAGGAGTTCTTGTACATAGATCAAAATATGGATTCTGTCTCTCTCTAACATATAATATTGGTAAGACAAATTTTCCTGGGTTCTTAATACATGACAAATGAGCCTATGCAAGTGTAAGGAGATGTCCCTATGCCTGGCTTTCATTTTATTTTTATTATCATGGAGATGGGGGGGGGAGTGTGTGTTTGTTTCATTTCCTTTTGATTCGTTAGGAATGAGAAAGCAATTCCCCTTTTTGTGGAGTGATAAAAAGGAAAGTTGATTTCCTTTGGCTTCCACAGCAGTGCCTGCCCATCTTTACAACAACATCAAATTAAAAGCAGACACTACTATGGGACAACAAAGTGCTGATTCTCATCAGCTTTCAGCTCCTTCATCCTTTACTGTGAAGTGGATTCCAGTGTTTTTCTGTCAATTCCATTTTTGAGAAACTGCTTTCACAGCTTTTACAAGAAAATGTCATTGTGCCTCTGGTGCAGGCAAGGAGGAATCTAATTTCATTATAGTTAAGTGCTTGCCTCCCCATTACCCTCCATAATAGGGTATGCCTGCTTCCCCATTACCCTCCATTATAGTGTAACATAGTATATTATAGAGCTTTAATATAATAAATAGCAAGGATGAGGCCAAGAGCACATTTCAGGAGCCCAAATTACTTTTGGCCACATATCTGCCTCTTCACTTCATTGTGTTTGCTGCCTTTTCACAACCTAATTACAGCATTCTCTGGAAATTGCTGTCCACTGGTAATGGGATGACCACCTTTATGTAGCACAGACCTGAAGCTAGGCAGGCTTTGGTCTTCATCCTTGCCACCATGTAACTGCTTCAGACTTCCATATTAATCCCTAAAGACTAGAGTAAATGAAATATTAAAATTATCTTTTAAGGCCATTCCCCTGAAGCCTGGATTAGGGCAGTAGGTGTACATAAGGAGAGTGCGGGTGCAGTTGCTGACAGTACTATGGATGGGTTGATCAAAGGAATAACATTCATCCACATCCTCTGCTCCGTGGCAGATCACAGGCCATATCATTAACTGGGTGTCTCATCTGCTTAGCAAGGTGTAAGACCCCTGTCTCCTTGAATCAGTATCACTGTGTGCATGTTCAAGGGATCCTGAAGAAAACACTAATTCCATCCAAGAGTGTGTGCCAAGCGGCAGCATTAAAAAGGATTTTTCTAAAGAAAAGGAGCAAGGTATTGTAACTGTGTGGCTACTTTTTAATAATCTTCATTATTCAAGATGATCTTAGGGGGAGGAATAAAACCCTTGTCATCGTTCTGCTTTGGTCAACTAAGTATAGACTTTACACATTTGCACCCTATAATATTCACTGTCACACATACAAAACCTTGGTTTGCAATGAGATACTAGGTCTGAAAATGGGGGTGGGGGGGAGGTTGGTGAGTATTTGAGTTTTTGTCATTGAAATCTCTTTAATGTTTGTCTTTCAGAGAATTTCTTCTAGTAGAGTATCTAGGATGGACAGTACTCTGAAAAATAATAGAGCTAAATTTCTGGCTTCACTGCCTCTCCTTTACAGTGGCTTTAACTGCCCCAAAGGATCCTTCAAGCTATCTTAAACAACCCTCTGGGAATACATCCAGCACTGGGGTCATGTAGATCTAGCTTAGGCAACATTATGCTGGCCTGTCTGCAGCACAGGGATATGCCAGGAGTAGGAGGAGGCATGGCTGGATCCCTTTGTGCTCATGTTCTTTTGGTCTATGAAGCAGCAAGGTGTATGCCATGATGGGACAGGGTCTGGCTGGAGCATTTTATGCTCATAGTCTTTTGGTCGATGGAGAAGCCCATTGACAGATGTTGGGAGAAGACATGCCTGCCCCTGGAGCAGCCTAGAATTCTGGGGGTGAAAACACACATTTACATAAAGGTGTAAAGTCACTTTTTTGGGCTATTCTCCTTGTTCTGCATCTCCTGAGAGGCATAGCTCAGAATCTGGTCCATGTATATATCTGAAGGATAAATTCATAACATACAGTAACTCCTCACCTAAAGTCATCCCGGTTAACGTCATTATGTTGCTGATCAATTAGGGAACATGCTTGTTTAAAGTTGTGCAATGTTCCCTTCTAATGTTGTTTTGGCAGCTGCCTGCTTTGTCTACTGCTTGCAGGAAGAGCAGCCCCTTGCAGCTAGCTGGTGGGTGGTTGGAACCAGGGTGGCCCGGCAGCCCCACCTATCAGCTCTCCCTATCAGCATCCTGCTCCCCTAAGTTCCCTGTGCAGCAGCTGCTCAGCAGGCTACCAATTGCAGCTGTCCCTCCCCCCCACTGCCATGTGCTACTCCTGCCCTATGTCTTGGAGCTGCTCCCTGAGACTCCTGCTTGCTGTGGGGAGGGGGAGAAAGAGGAGGGCTAATGTCAGGGTGTCCCCCTCCCCCTTGCTCCTGCACCCCACTTACCCCATCTTCCATAGAGCAGGGGGGACACACCAGGGCTCAGGACAGAGGGGGCTTGCAGAAGCTGTGGTCTCAGGGGAAATGCGTATATCTCCCTCCATTCCTTCTGTCTTGTAGAGTGAGAGAGTTAACCCTTGAGTGCTCAGCCAATTACTAGCTCATCATTTAGCAGTAAGGGAAATAACGCCCCCTCTGACTCCTCTACCTCAACCAAGCTTCACAATCATCATCGCTATGTACCAGTATTAAATTGTTTGTTTAAAACTTATATTCTGTGTGTGTGTGTGTGTGTGTATATATATATATATATATATATAATCTTTTGTCTGATGAAAAAGATTTCCCTGGAACCTAACACCCTCATTTACTTTAATTCTTATGGGAAAATTGGATTCGCTTAACATTGTTTCACTTAAAGTCGCATTTTTCAGGAACATAACTACAATGTTAAGCGAGGAGTTACTGTATTACATTTGTAGTATTAGAATTTTTTTAAAGGAATAAAGTAATAATTAAGAATGACTCAATAATAAACTCTCCATGCTCATTGAACCTGTTATAATAATGAATTATTATTTATTACCTGTTATAATAATAATAAAAACGCGATTCTGGGATGCATTAATGGGTGTGTTGTAAACAAGACACGAGAAGTCATTCTTCCGCTCTACTCTGCGCTGGTTAGGCCTCAGCTGGAGTATTGTGTCCAGTTCTGGGCACCGCATTTCAAGAAAGATGTGGAGAAATTGGAGAGGGTCCAGAGAAGAGCAACAAGAATGATTAAAGGTTTTGAGAACATGACCTATGAAGGAAGGCTGAAAGAATTGGGTTTATTTAGTTTGGAAAAGAGAAGACTGAGAGGGGACATGATAGCAGTTTTCAGGTATCTAAAATGGTGTCATCAGGAGAAGGGAGAAAACTTGTTCACCTTAGCCTCTAATGATAGAACAAGAAGCAATGGGCTTAAACTGCAGCAAGGGAGATTTAGGTTGGACATTAGGAAAAAGTTCCTAACTGTCAGGATGATTAAACACTGGAATAAATTGCCTAGGGAGGTTGTGGAATCTCCATCTCTGGAGATATTTCAGAGTAGGTTAGAAAAATGTCTATCAGGGATGGTCTAGACAGTATTTGGTCCTGCCATGAGGGCAGGGGACTGGACTCGATGACCTCTCAAGGTCCCTTCCAGTCCTAGAGTCTATGAATCTATGAATCCTCGAACATTTTACGGGAGCGAAGGAGAAGAACACTAAGCATGGAATCCTTGGGAATTGAGAAAAGTCATATGAAGCTAGCCCACTCCTAAAGCACACTCATGGCTCAGAAGTACGTCAGCTGTGCATACAACCATTTTTAACAGAGAATCTCAAAATGCTTCTTTGCTTATGAAACTACTGAGAACATAAACAAAAGTAGGCCTTGGACAAGGATGATAGTTCTTTGGTTTATTCATTTACAATCTACAAAGAGGATAGATATTGTAAATGGATATTAATTCTGTTGCACTACTATCCCTATATATTCTTAGTGCATTTACTTGAAAATATTGATGGAATATATTGAACTATCGTTATTCCTTAGAACTTGTTAGGTGGTAGTAGAGTTACTGTACAACCTGTATGGATAACCTAGAGGATATGTAGCTGGCCTTGCTTTTCATTTGAAGATAGAAGCTTAATCTCAATTAAGATGTCAGTTTGGCACAAAGTATCACTTGTTATAGCTATAGACTCCCTTGTTAGCTAGGACAGCTTTATTCCTGTTAAAAAAACAAGATGTATACTGAGGCAGAACATTGGCCTAGCTTTAAAATTCCAGCTCAATGTACCCCTTGGGGAATAGAGAAGAGACTTGCAGTTGCACAGTGTCTCTCACTTGTGCCTCCTATTGACCTATGGAGTTCCCTTTCATAATGTAAATAATTGGATTTTTACAACAAAGAAGGGCAACTTGCCAGGTTTCTGGGATTCTGTGGCTATGAAGAATGCATACACAGAATCTCTCTGCTGGCTTTCTGACCTTGAGTCAACTTTTAAAGCAAAATCTAAGGGTATGGCTACATTTGGAATTTCAAAGCGCTGCGCCGGCAGCGCTTTGAAGTGTGAGTGTAGTCAGAGCGGCAGCGCTGGGAGAGAGCTCTCCCAGCGCTGCATGTAAACCACATCCCTTACGGGTGTAGCGTGCAGCGCTGGGAGCCGCGCTCCCAGCGCTGCTGCCCTGATTACACTGACGCTTTACAGCGCTGTATCTTGCAGCACTCAGGGGGGTGTTTTTTCACACCCCAGTTGCAGTGCTGTAAAGTGTGAGTGTAGCCAAGGCCTAACTTAGTTTTTCCTTCTGACAAGATGAGGAAGATTTTATCTTTTCCAAAAAGAGATGTTTAGTTTCAGACATGCCTCACACTGAACTCTTTCAAAGAGAGGCCTGAATGTAGGTTCTCAGTTTTGGACAGTGTAATATTTTGCCTTGAATGGAATTTTCTTTAATTTTCAAAGTTGATATTTTCACAGAGAACAACCCTGACAAATGATTTCCATTGATAAAAATATATATTGTAAATTAAAAAGAGCCAGGATCCAAGTCCAGGTACAGTTTTCACTTCAAGGACTATTTCTGTTTTAATTTATATATATATATATATGCCCCAAACTTTGTATTTAGATTTCTCATTGTGGTTCAACTGCAAGGTATGATTTTGTCAGGAATCTTTTACACCAACTCAAAGTATAACTTAAAAGTTTATCCACTGTGGGCTCCATGCTAGGAAAAATATACAAAGAAGCCTTGTTAAAACAAGGCTTTAAAATATTTATAACTCACACCTCAAGGACTTTCTTCTCTTCCTTACACTATCTGCCTTTGGTGGAGCAGGAGGATGGACTGACATTCATATTAGATCAGTTAGAGTTTTTTGAGTTTTTGCTTTTACAGTTCCTTAAAAGTATTAATATACACACGTGCATATGAATATGAGTACATATATTTAAGCTTGCTTTTTGATTGCTTTTACTGTCTGTGTGTGTGTGTGTGTGTGTGTGTGTGTGTACACACGTCTACATGAGTTTGTGTGTATATATGCATAATTAGATTTTCATTAAATTCTAATTAAAGAAACCTAAGCTTGACTTTTACACATTGCAGCAGTGTTTTACTGAATATAAGTGGTAGGTTATGTAAGAGAATTCCTGGTTTCTTAGTGTTTATAATTCCAAAGTATTTATTGAAATGCCAAAATAACCACAATATTTATTTAATGTTTACTTAAAATTAAGTACAGTGAGTTTCATATAACAGTTCACAAAGCTATCATGGGTGAAATTAATTGATGTTTTTAAAGTACTTTAATAGTCTTAGATGAAAGTCACTTTATAAATGCAGAGTTTTATCATGTTTATTCAGTTCTGTTCCTAGTGGGCAAGTTTATGCCACAACTGGCACCAATATGAGCTCACGTTGGCAGTCTTAGTACAGACGTCATCGATTACATGGGTATGGAAACTGAGCTTCCTTCGCACTCTTAGCAGTGTATCTTCCAGGTCAAGTCTGAGGCACAGTGGCAAGGGCACTATAGGAAAGTTTGTGTGGCTTCTGCCTATCCTTTCCTGATCCAGATCCTAGAGGTATCCATTCTTCAAGGCTATTATTACAGCATCTTTTCACAAGTATGAAATTCACAAATAAGAATTATTTTAGAGTGAGAATTAATGGAACGCAATTATTAAACTGAAGGAGAAGGAAACAGTAATGAGGATGCATAGAAGGGTCCGAATTAGAATTAGGCAGTGCTAGGCATGACAGTAACTCCATTGTGGTTAATGGAATTACACTAGTGTAAGATCAGTGTGATGAGAATCAGACCTTTGTTTCTTACCTAATTGCATCCATGTACAGAAAGGTGATTTATATGTAATATCAAAATGGGGAGTCAGTATGGGAGGTTTTAGGCTGCTTAAATTCCTCAGAATTGCATCTTCCAACCTTGTTTATGGGACTTGGCAGCACACTGAATTTATGGCAGCTTCTTACCTTGCACAGTTGACATGCCTCGTGACAGTCTATTAACTTGTAGAATTCTTTGAGGTTTTTGTTTCCAAAACACACTCAGGAGATATAACAGAGACTGACATCATTTATGCCTTGACTTTCAGAATATATTTGTTATGTTCCACCCTGGAACTTATTGTTGTGAAACGTACAAATTGATGAAATAGAGTTCATTGGACTGAAAATTTGCTACAGGTTTAAAGGTAGAGAATATCCTTAAAATGGGCATAATGTTACAGCTGCAGCTTCAAAAAATGCATTTACTTGAATTATTGAAATGATGGTATGAGAAAGAAGATTGCAAGGTGGTTAGACTGAGTGGAGCTATCGTCATAACATTTTTTCCCAGATCTGGACCTTAGCGTCCAAAATATGGGTGTTAGCATGAAAACCTCCAAGCTTAGTTACCAGCTTGGACCTGGTAAAGCTGCCACCAGCCAGGGATTTATACAGTGCCTAGCTCACTGTGGTCTCCCCAAAACCTTCCCTGGGGGCCCCCAGACTCAGATGCCTTGAGTCTTACAACAAAGGGAAATAACCCCCTCCCCTTGTTTCCTGGTTACTTCCTCCCAGGCTCCCCTCCCTGGACGACCCTAGGAGATTCCCTGCTTCCAGTCCTGGAAACACAAGTACCGAGAGAGCTAATCTCTCTTCCCCGTTACCCAGAGGGTATGCAAAGTCAGGCTTAGTAAATCTAACACAAAGAGATTTTCCCCCTGACTTCTTCCTCCCACCAATTCCCTGATGAGCTGCAGACTCAATTCCCTGGAGTCCCCACTAAAGAAAAACTCCAACAGGTCTTAAAAAGAAAGCTTTATAAAAAGAAAGAAAAATACATTAAAAATAGTCTCTGTATAAGGTGAAAATATACAGGGTCAATTGCTTAAGAAAAAAAATGAATAAACAGCCTTATCCAAAAAGAATACAATTCAAAACACTCCAGCAACTACACATATGTAAATACAAAAAAACAATATAAACCTATTGTCTTACTATCTTTGTACTTACAACTTGGAAACAGAAGATTAGAAAGCTGGAGATAGAGAAATCACTCTCAGAGCCGAGAGGGTCAGACACAAGACAAAGAACAAAGAACTCACACCCAAAATTTCCCTCCACCCAGATTTGAAAAAGTCTTGTTTCCTGATTGGTCCTCTGGTCTGGTGTTTCAGGTTACTCCTTTCCAGGTGAAAGAGACATTAACCCTTAGCTATCTGTTTATGACAGCTATAAATAAGGAAAGACACTAGTGTGTTACAGAAACTGTTAGCTAATATAAAACTTTGTTGTTACATTTTTAAAATCATGTTACATTACTATCATATTTCCATCATCTATAATTACAAATTGTAAGTTTATAGAAGTAAGATCTCTCCTTTATAGTTTGCATCCTGAAAACTGTGTTCAGTGATGTCATAATCCAAAGTGTGACATGAGAATTTCTCCCATAGTAACGAATGGTCACAAGCGGCAGATACGGTATCCATGAATGAAACAGCCAGGAAAAATAAATAGGCCTTGACCCTGCAGAAGTGCGTGGATCCTCATTAGGGCCTCAATTCAGCAAGCACATGCTTAAACTTTGAGATCCCAGTGCAGAATTGAGACCTTAAAAAGCAGAATTCTGGGTAGTCAATTTGGGCTTACTAGGGACTAAATAAAATGCAAGCAGAGGTGTAGCGAGCGCCCTCCGTACCCTCCAACCGGAGGGGGCCCCGCAAGGAAGGGGGCCCCTAAAAGTGGCAAAAAAAATGTAAGGTATAATAGGTAAGTGACATTTATTGACGCTATTGCACAATCCATGTCGGTTTTACTGACAAAACCGTGAAGTCATTATGATACATCATAATGCTATTGGCTACATCAGTTGTCTGTCGGTCAGTTTCGAATTTTAGTTGGACCCATTCAAAGAATGTGTTTTTGCGTTCATAATAGCGATCAGCAGATAAATGTTATTAATTTAGTTGTTTAGTTTTTTATCGTTTCCAACGCAGAAGTGTGCTTTGTGATGTCTAAGAGAAGGTATAAGAGCGGAGCTAGTAAACGAACGGCAGCAAAAGATGCCGAGAAGGAACTTGAGAAAATTCCAAAGTTGTCAACGTATTTTGCGCTGCAATCCAGCGTACAGGTACACATGAAACGGACAGCGCTAGCAGCGACGAATCATATCCAGAAGTATCCAGAAGTGCTTCAAGTGAGGTCGAAGGTGAAGCCAGTTGTTCTACCAAACAAACTGTGACAGATATTCCAGCTGCTGCCAGGAAAGAAGTATCTGAATCAGAACCACTGACTGATGATCCAGGAGATTGGCCGTCTATAATAGCGGACAGGCAAGTGTGTGACATTGTTGCACGTGGCCCACCGCAGCAGAATGAAAGTTACGAATTTCTATTTAACGAGGAAAGACGGAGGTTCACAAGTACTCATTTCTATCGAACCATGGCAAATGGCAAGAAAATAAGATGTTCATGGTTAATGTACTCAGTTCAGAAAGATGCCATTTTTTGTTTTTCTTGTAAATTATATGGCACTGGCGACATACCGCTACGTCGTGGAACATCTGCTTGGAAAGCACTGTCAAAAAGACTTCAGCAGCATGAAACAGGCAAAGGTCATCAAGACTGTATGGTGAAATGGTTTGACCTTCGGTCAGGCATAGTAAACCATACATCTATTGACCAACTCGAATTGCAGGCTTTTCTGAAAGAAAGAGATTTCTGGAGAAATGTTGTCAAACGCATGGTTGATGTCGTTATTTTCTTGTCCAAAAGAAACTTGGCATTTCGAGGAAGTAATGAAAAGCGCGCCGATCCTTCGAATGGCAACTTTTTGGGACTGTTTGAATTGCTTGCAAAGTATGATAATGTCCTCAGCAAACTTTTACAAAGGATTAAAAAGGCAGAGACACCTGTTCAGTACCTCAGTCCACAGATCCAAAACGAGCTGATTCAACTTGTTGCCAGTAACATTCAAGAGGCCAACATAGCGCAGCTTAAAAAAGCAAAATATTATTCAGTTAATTTGGACTGTACACCTGACGTGTCACATGAAGAACACATGTCTGTGGTGTTATGCTTTGTTGAATGCAACGGTGAAGATGGTGTCAATATTTGTGAAGTGTTTGTTGATTTTCTTAATGTTCATGATACAACTGGTGAGGGCTTATTGGAAGCATTTCTTGAAAAGGCAAACAACTTAGGAATAGACATTGCTGACATGAGAGGTCAAGCTTATGATAACGGCGCAAATATGAGAGGAAAGAATAAAGGAGTTCAAGCCCGCATGCTAGAAATAAATGACCGTGCCTTGTATGTACCATGTGGAGCTCACACTTGGAATCTTGTGATCTCAGATGCGGCAAAGTCATCGAAATATGCCGTTGACTTTTTCGGTCTGATTAACAGAATATATGTTATCTTTTCTTCTTCACCTTCACTTTGGGATATACTTCAAGAACATATGCCAATATCTGTTAAAGGGTTATCGGACACTCGTTGGGAGTCGAGAATTGATGCTGTGAAGCCATTGCTTTATCACCTTGAAGAATTGTGCAATGCTTTGTCATCTTTGCGCGAATATGCGCTCGAAAAGAAAGATGGCAATACAGCAACAGAAGCCGGTGCACTTTTAGACCATGTTACTGCATGGCCTTTTGTTCTGACTGTGTACACGTGGTACGATATACTATTTCATGTCAATAAAACCTGCAAATTAATTCAGTCACCAGATGTGTCAATTGATGTACTGCAGGCAGAAGCTGGTGCTACAATGAAGTTTTTGGAAGACTATCGAAATATAGGCTATAACTCTGTGGTCACAAATGCATGTGAAATAGCAGAGCATATGGGTATTGAGCAGGTGTTTCCAGAAACCAGGGTGCGACATAAGAAGAGAATGTTTGATTATGAATGTGCTGATGATTTGAGTCGTCTTTCTGCCGAAGAAAAATTCAAATCGCAGTTCTTTCTTGTTTTCACTGATCAGGCCATATCTTCCGTTTTGTTGCGATTTGACCAACTCGTGGAGTGGTATAAGTTGTTTAGATTTCTGTACAATGCTAACAGCCTGAAGCAGTGTCACAGAGAAAATGAACTGGAGAATCACAGCAAAAATTTTGAAAGAAAAATGGGAGACATTGATGCCAACGAACTCATAATGGAATTGAATCGTTTTATTTATGTCATCGAGAAAGAGAGAGGACTTGTCACTGCAAACAATTTTTTAATGTACATATACAAGAACAGCCTTCAGGAGATATATTCGACTCTTTGCATTTGCATCAGAATTCTTCTGACCGCACCAGTTACTGTCACTGGTGCTGAAAGGAGCTTCAGTAGAATGAAACTGATCAAGAATATCATGCGCTCAACCACGACAGATGACAGGCTTTCTGCGCTTGCAGTTATCTCAATCGAAAACAAGATTGCCAGATCTCTGGACTATGATGCATTGATTAACCAATTTGCGGAGAACAAGGCTCAAAAGAAGCGCTTTGCGTAAATACGGAATATATGTACACTGTAGGCCTATGTATACATAATATGAACCCTGTATATTGTATAAAATAAATACTGCATTCCAGTTTCTGCATTGTAAGGGGCCCCGGACATATGTTCGGAGGGGGCCACGTTCTTTGTTGCTACGGCCCTGAATGCAAGTCTTAGTTATGTCTCGTGATGGGATATATTAATGCGATAGCTCAGGGGTTGGCAACCTATGGCACGCGACCTATGGCACCAAACGTGGTACACAAGCTGATTTTTGATGGCACGCGATGTGGGCTGAGTCACTCAGCCTGCTGCCGCTCTGGGGTTTCCACGGCCCACTCCTGCCAGCCAGGGTCCCACCACCAGTCCCACTCAGCGCCTGCTGCCGGCCTGGGTGAAGGAACCCCAGGCTGGCAGCAGGCTGAGACCCCAGCTGGCAGGAGCCAGCGGCCGAAACCCCAGACCTGAGGTGCGCTGAGCCACTCAGTCATTGCTCTGGGGTTCTGGCTGCTGGCCCCTTGCCAGTCGGGGTTCCCGCCCCCCCGCAGCCCCACTCACCTTGCTTCTGGTTGGAGTTCCAACACAGGCCCCATGCCAGACAGGGTCTAGGCCTCTGGCCCTCCTCAGCCCTACCAGCTGCCAGCTCCACTCACCTCAGCTGCTGACCTGGGGTTCCAGCCACTGACCTCCTGCCAGCTGGAGCCTGGATCTCCAGCTTTGCTCAGCCTGCTTTCTGGCCTCTGCTCCTGGCCTTGGATCAGTGCTTTGCCGCCTCCCTGCTGTGGCCCATTGTCCCCAGCCTGGGACAGTGAGGGTTGCACATGAGGCAAGTGGAGGTGCAGCTTTTGCTAATTGCTTATCTCAGACCACACTGCGTTTGACCTTGTGCCTGCCTTCTATCACCATTTTTTCTCCACTGAGAGTTGAAGGGAGCATTTGACAAAATGGCAGCTCCTACGAAAGCGAAGCTAGATGTCCGATCATTTCAGCCTGCTTGGACAGACACATTTGGATTTATTGAAAAGAAGGATCATGCTATTTGTGCTTTCTGTTATGAAAGTGTTGTTCACATATCAAGTGCTCGACATTTTGAAACGAAGCATGACGAAGACTGAATCAGACGAAGCAGACAAGACTGAATCAATCAAAGAGGCAGTAGCAGCCCATGAGAAGCAAAGCAGTGTTTTTAAAAGCTTAAGTGTAAGTAAAAATCAAGCTACAGAAGGAAGTTACAAGATTGTACAGTGCATTGCAAAAAACGGAAAGCCGTTTACAGATGGGGAGTACATAAGGTTTTTTTTTTTAGCAGTTCAGAGATTTTGTTCAATGATTTGCCAAATAAAGATACAATCATATCTAGAATAAAAGAACTGCCCATCTTTGCCAGGACAGTGGAATGGCAGAAAACATTAAGGAAAAGCAGACGACTGCACTGAAAGACACAGCAGCGTTTAGTGTTGCAGTTGATGAGAGTGTGGATATAAACGACATTCCACATTTGGCAGTTGTTGCAAGTTACTGTGCTTCTGATGAAATCCAAGAGGAATTTTGTTGCCTCAAACCCCTGCATGGCACAACAAAGGGGGAAGATATACTGGAAAGTTTTGTAAAGTTTTGTAACGAGGAGTTAACATCAGAAAAATATTTTATGTGACAACGGATGATGCTCCTGCCATGGTCAGAAAACAGAAGGGATTTGTAAAGTTACCTGAAGATCAAATTGGCCACCCGACAGTCAAATTTCACTGTATCATCCATCAAGAAAACCTGTGTGCTAAAATTTCTAATTCAGAACTTAATAATGTGATGAATACAGTGGTGCGAATTGTGAATTTTCTTGTTGCTCCATCTGCTTTGACTCTCAGACAATTTCAGGCACTGCTAGAAGAGATGGATAGTGCTTATAACGACATTCCACTTCACAGCAACATTTGGTGGCTAAGTCGTGGAAAGGTTTTGGTGTGCTTTGTAAACTGTTTTGATGCAATCAAGGCCTTTTTGTTGGAACAAAACTACCCCGAACTGGATGATGACAAATGGCTGTGTAAGCTTATGTTTCTAACTGATATCACTGCTCACCTAAATGAACTCAACCCCTGTCTCCAGGGTGCAGGGCAAACAGTTCTGGATCTTTATGAAGCCTCGAAAGCATTTGTTGTGAAACTAGCAGTTTTTTCCAGAGATATTTAAACTTCTACTTTCTGCTACTTCCAACTCATAAAAGAGCTATCGACACATTGCACTGTCAATATTAATGAGATTGGAAAGTACATGCAAGAACTGGAATCAGAATTTTCTCACAGATTTCAAGATTTCCAGCAATTTGGCCCAATGCTTTCTTTTCTAAATAAACCTGAAACATGCAAAAGCGGCTTGGATTTGTCTGTGTTTCAGTGGATGGATGTTGAAGATTTCTAAATACAGCACATTAAAAAGCTCAGAATTGTGGACATCAAATTTTGTGGATCTGCGGAGCGCACTTGAAGCTACCGAGAGAGATCATGTGGCCTCTATTCTGACCTGCTGGATGTCCCTGCCAGTGAAATTTAACTGTTTGAAGAAAATTGTGTTTGCAATGCTTTCAGCATTTGGATCCACATACCTGTGTGAACAGGTATTTTCACACATGAAATCTGTCCTCTGTCCCTCTTGGAGACGGTTAACAAGTGATCACTCAGAAATCTGTGGGCAGCTTAAAGTATCCAAATACGTGCCAGACATAGGAAAAGTCCTAGCTGTTGAAATCACACAACTGTTTCAAATTTGATGACAATATATACCTCCAGATCAGTGGCACTGCTATGGGCAACTGCATAGCCCCACAATATGCTAACATTTTTATGGCTGACCTGGAACAACACTTCCTCAGCTCTTGTCCACTCACGCCCCTTCTCTACCTACGCTACACTGATGATATCTTCATCATCTGGACCCACGGGAAGAAGACTCTGGAAAAATTCCACCACGATTTCAACAGTTTCCACCTCACCATCAACCTCAGCCTGGACCAATCTACATGGGAGGTCCACTTCTTAGACACCACGGTGCAAATAAGTGATGGTCATGTTAACACTACCCTATACCGAAAACCCACTGACCGCTATGCCTACCTTCATGCCTCCAGCTTCCATGCTGGACGCACCACATGATCCATTGTCTACAGCCAAACACTGAGGTACAACCACATCTGCTCCAACCCCTCCGACAGAGACCAACACCTACAAAATCTTCACCAACCATTCTCAAAACTACGATACCCGCACAAGGAAATAAGGAAACAGATCAACAGAGCCAGACGTGTACCCAGAAGCCTCCTACTGCAAGACAAGCCCAGAAAAGAAACCAACAAGACTCCACTGGCCATCACATATAGTCCCCAGCTAAAACCCGTCCAACGCATCATCAGGGATCTAGAACCCATCCTGGACAATAATCCCTCACTTTGACAGACCTTAGGTGGCAGTCCAGTCCAGGGCCGGCCTTAGGATTTATCGTGCCCTAGGCGAGATTATTAAACTGGTGCCCCTGTGCCTGATCTGCTCTTAGCAACACAAACATAAGCTTACAGTATTGGAAAACTTGCCACATTCACGTTATTAAAACCAGTTTAACTTAATTAAGCACACTGTAATGCTGATGGACTAGCACTAAAGAAGCAGCACTATAGAAAAAATTCTGATATGACAGAATGATGCAAATAATATATTTTTTTTAATTTATCAAAAATTTATTGGAAATTTATATGAAGAGGTATTGAAACAAAGATTTGTTTTTAATTAAAAGCAATCTTTCTGGCTTTTTTGGCTGCAAAATCAGTAATAATGTCATCGTATGACAAAGACAAAGTCGTGTCTTGTTCGATTGCAAGAATAGCAAGACCAGTTAAGCATTCCTGACTCATGGCAGAGTGGAGATAGTTTTTAATGAGCTTTAGTTTTGAGAAACTCCATTCTCCTGATGCTACTGTTACAGGAATTGTCAGTAGAATACGAGTGGCAATGTACACATTAGGATATATGTCAACAAGTTTGCGGGTATGAATAAACTGTACAATGTCCATCACCAATTTTGCATGTGGCAACATTGATGACAGTGTACTCAATTCTTCGTACATTTCAAGTCCATTTAAATCAAAACTATCACCGTGCTTAAGGAGGCTCTCTAGGTTCTTGCACTTTGTCATTAGTTGCTCTTGTTTTCCTATTTCGTTGAATTTAGTTATGTCATACAAAAATCCAAACTGTTCATGGTGTACTTGCAAGGTATTAAACCTTTCATCAACATCAGATACTGCTTTATCCATCACAACATTAAAAAATTCAACCTCAAATTTCTTTTCTGGATTGTCTATGGGCATGATCTGCTGTACAGATTCTTCACAAAGAAGTGTCCCTGGCCTTTTTAACTCATATTAACTATGTATTTACTTTATGAAAGTTGGAGAAAACATTGTGAAAACGTAAAACATTGGCTGCCCAAATTCTGGGCTGGCAAAAGTTATACTGATTCACAGGGAAAAAAAAAAAAGCAGGAGACTCTTAGTACAACATATGGTCACTCTATACCAGGGGTCGGCAACCTTTCAGAAGTGGTGTGCCAAGTTCACTGTAATTTAAGGTTTCTTGTGCCAGTAATACATTTTAATGTTTGTAGAAGGTTTCTCTCTATGTCTATGTTATATAAATAAACTATTGTTATTATCTGAGGTCTTGGCCACCGGTCCTGCTCAGGCCACTGCCAGCTGAGTAAATGAAACTCCAAACCAGCAGCGGGCTGGTGGCTGGAACCCTAGACAAGGATCCCAGGCCCTGCTCAGCCCGCTGCTGGTCTGGGGTTTTGACCACCAACTCCTGCCAGCCAGGATCCCAGCCGCCAACCACCCCTCAGCCCGCTACCAGCCTGGGATTCTGCTCACCCAGGCTGGCAAGAGGCAGAGTGGGGCTGGCGGCTGAGCTCCTGACTGGCAAGGGGCCGGCAGCCGAGCTCCTGACTGGCAAGGGGCCAGCAGCCGGAACCCCAGAGTAGCAGTAGGCTGAGTGCTGCTGGCACCCCAGACTGGCAGCAGACTGAGCCACTCAACCCCCCACCGGCCCTGCTCAGCCCGCCACCAGCCCACTCAGCTCGCTGCCAGCTGAGTGAATGGAACCCCAGGCTGACAGCAGGTTGAGTGGTTCAGCTGGCCTGCTCAGCCCACTGCCAGCCTGGGGTTCCTTGGGGGTCCCCAGGCCAGCAGCAGGTGCTGAGTGGGGCCGATGGCTGGTATCCCAGCTGGCAATAGAGCAGCAGCTGGAACCCCAGAGCAGTGATGGGCTGAGCCGCTCAGCCTGCTGCTGCATACCATCAAAAATCAGCTCACCTGCCACCTTTGACACGTGTGCCGTAGGTTGCCGACCCCTGCTTTATACACTAGTAAGGAGATGCGCATATTACAGTTGTTGGAGGGTTCTTATCAGGAGTAACAGGCTATAGGAAAGTCAGTCAACATTTTTTGTTTCTCTGATGAAAACTGGCCCACTCCCTGCCTCAAACCAAACCTGTCACTAATAATTATTGTCAACAACTTAATTTTCTGTTTTTGGCTAAGATATTGATTTTTTTTTTAATTGAAATTGGATTCAGGATTGTTAGCAAGAATTTTTGGCAAACAAAATTGTTAAATGACAATCTAAATGGCAACACAGTACTGCTTTCATGCTTGGCTCACCCCCCAGCCTGCTGGTCCAACAGCTGCAATAGACCCCAAAATCCACCTTTTGGGGTGCAGAGTGGCAACAGCAGCAGCAAACCCTCAGGTGCAATCACACACCAATGGGCACGACCACCAGTCTTACGGACCATGGGGAAGTTAGCACAGCATCTGATCTCAGACAGGTCACCCATGGAGCCACAGCAGCTCATCTTGCCCTGTGCAGCTCCCCCCGGATGCGACGAATTGCTGGCAGCTGCCAGCCGGAGGGAGAGGCGTTCCCTGGCCAGATCCAGATGTCCTGACTTTATAGGGCCAGTCCTGATATTTGGGGCTTTGTCTTATATAGGCACCAACTACCCCCACTTAGAGTGACCAGACAGCAAGTGTGAAAAATCAGGACAAGCAGTGGGGGGTGGGGGGGTAAAAGGAGCCTATATAAGAAAAAGACCCCAAATATCAGGAATGGCCCTATAAAATAGGGATATCTACCCCAACCCCTTGTCCTGATTTTTCACACATCTGGCTAACCCCAACCCAGCCCTGCGTGACATTCCAGTCCTGGCTCGCTGCCCAGGAAGTGAGTTACTTTCACTTTCATTCCTCAGCAGGTAGCCAGCCTCCCCTCCCCCGCAGCACCTCACTGTCACGGAGTCCCCGGGCGATGCTCTGGAACTGCTCCCCACCAAGCCAGTCAGGACTTTGGGGAGCCTCCTCTCCCTTGGAGCAGACTTGTTCAGGGCAAGCAGCTCACACGGCTTCACCTCCTGGGTCTCTCCTTGGAGCATTCAGCATCCTCTGCCCCTCCGTGCACTTCCCACAGTGAGCCCGCCTCAGTTGGGTCCTGGGGAAGCCACCGGGTCCTGAACCCCCACTTCGCAGTCAGACGTGACTCTTAGCCAGCCAGTAAAACAGAGGTTTATTCGATGACAGGAACAGGGTCTAAAACAGAGGTTGTAGGTACAGAGAACTGGACCCCTCGGACGGGTCCATTCTGGGGGCAGTGAGCCAGACCCCCAGGTCTCCCCTCAGCCACCTCCAGCCTAACAACCCCTCCCAGCCCCTCCTCTCTGCTCAGCTCCTTTCCCGGGCCAGGAGGTCACCTGATCTCTTTGTCTCCAACACCTTCAGCTGGCATCTTTGCAGAGGGAGGGGCGCAGGCCATCAGCTGCTAGGAGACAGAGTGCCAGGCATTTAGGTGCACTGGCCCTTTGCTCTGCCAGATACTTAAGAACTGCCTAGGGTACCCTGAGGCACCAACACAGTATTCAGAGAAAACATTAGGAACATTCCCAGTTCGTCACACTCACCCAACCAAGCCCTGACAGAGGGGAGGGAGGAGAGAGAGAGGGGTGCTCCTGGGGAGGAGGGAGAAAGGAGGGGGTGCTCCATGGGGCAGGGGGGGAGAAGAATGGATGTTATGGGGCACAACAAAGGATACTGGTTCCAGAGCCAGAGAGCCTGCCTCACCTCACCTCAGCCGGGGGGAAAGAGTCACACTCACAGGTGAGCTCCTTCCCCAACCCCCACCCCCTCCCCTTCCCAGAGACCCCAGTAGCCAATCCCGTCCCTCAGACTGTGCTGCATTCAGCTCTCTCTAGGACCCAGCAGCCCTGCTTCTACACTGTCTGGGCTCCCTGCAGAGTGGTGCCCCCAGCCAGAGTGAGGCCCTACGCCGTCGCCTATTCTGCCTATGCCTAAGGACGGCCCTGGGCCAGTCCTTGCCCACAGACAACCCACCAACCTGAAGCATATTCTCACCAGTAACTATACACTGCACCATAGTAACTCTAACTCAGGAACCAATCCATGCAACAAACCTCGATGCCAGCTCTGCCCACATATCTACACCAGCAACACCATCACAGGACCTAACCAGTTCAGCCACACCATCACCGGTTCATTCACCTGCATGTCCACCAATGTAATATACACCATCATATGCCAGCAATGCCCCTCTGCTATGTACATCGGCCAAACTGGACAGTCCCTACGTAAAAGGATAAATGGATACAAATCAGATATTAGGAATGGCAATATACAAAAACCTGTAGGAGAACACTTCAATCTCCCTGGATATACACTAGCAGATTTAAAGGTAGCCATCCGGCAGCAAAAAAACCTTCAGGATCAGACTTCAAAGAGAAACTGCTGAGCTTCAGTTTATCTGCAAATTTGACACCATCAGCTCAGGATTAAAAAAAGACTGTGAATGGCTAGCCAACTACAAAAGCAGTTTTTCCTCCCTTAGTGTTCACACCTCAACTGCTAGAAAAGGGCCTCATCCTCCCTGATTGAACTAACCCCGTTATCTCCAGCCTGATTCTTGCTTCCATATATACACCTGCCTCTGGAAATTACCACTACCTGCATCCGACGAAGTGGGTATTCACCCATGAAAGCTCATGCTCCAATACATCTGTTAGTCTATAAGGTGCCACGGGACTCTTTGCTGCTTTTACAAATCCAGACTAACGCGGCTACCCCTCTGTTACTTAATATACAGGTTTATCTCTTAAACTTGGGCCAGTTTCCTCTGTTGGAGTCTTCAGTTTTCCAAGCATTCTTGTTGCTTGCCGCATAGGTCAGGGGAGGAGAAAAAGCCAAGCATATGGCCGCTGTGTTCTGTTTTATACGCTTAGTCTATGTCAGGCATGGGCAATAATTTTCACAGAGGGGTCACTCCACAATTTTGGTAAGAAGTCACAGGCCACACATTTCCACTATATTAATGGAGGGGGTGCAGGAGGAAGCTCAGGGCTGGTGCAGTGTTGGGGTGCAGGAAAGGATGATGGGTGCAGGCTCTGGCGGGGAGGTGCTTACCACAGGTGGCTCCCGGCCAGCGGCACAGCAGGGATCAGGCAGGCTTTCTGCATGCTGTGGCCCCACGCCGCTCCTGGAAGCGGCTGCGGCCAGCTGAAGCTGGCACATCTCTGCATGCCCCTTGTGGGGAGAGGGTCAGAGATTCTCCGTGTATTGTCCATATCCATAAGCACCATCCTTGCAGCTCCCATTGGCTGGTTTCTGGCCAATGGGAGCTGTGAGGATGGTGCTGGGGGCGGGGGCAGTGCATGGAGCCACTTCCCTCCCCCTGCCAGGGGCACGCAGACATGGCAGCAGCAGCTGGCCGCAGCAGCTTCTGGGAGCGGTATGGGGCCAGTGTGGCTGGCAGCCTGCTGCCCTGAAGGACTTTTAGCAGCCCAGATTTGGAGATCGTAAGAGGGCAGAGGAGGCCAGACAGAAATGTTAGTGATGGCAGGCTGGACAGAAATGTTAGATGGACTGGATCCAGCCCACGGGCCGTATTTTTCCCACCCTTGGTCTATGGAGAACACAAGTACAGGCATGTCTGGTGGGCACCGATGAATTACGAGGCAGGGTTGAGCAATTCTCCTAATGTGGCCTTGTGCAAGTGAGCCACTGAATTGTAACTCCCTTGCTGGAGAATGGCTGTTGGTGATGGTTCAACACCCACCCAGGCGTTGATTATCCCCCTGGTTATTGTCTTTGGGAGCTAGTCTCTGGGCACTTCCCAAACCCACAGCATATTTTAGTGACAATCATACAACACAATTCTCGTAACTTCATATGCATTCATGATATACATATTTAGATGGAACAGTGGGTTTCAGCAGATCGCTCCCTTGGGGTGTATTGTATCACAATTACTCCCAGAAGAGATGGAAGATAAAAGAAAACCTAATGCATGATGTTAGGGATGTCCTGCAAAGATGCCCACATTGCTTAGTGTGCTAACTAATTTAGCTATCTAGATGTTTATACCAAGCCCATCATATGAACATTGACATATGAACATTGTCCACCCAGGGGTCATGATTGGAGTCAGTAAGAGGAAACCATACCAATTGGCTTAAGCTCCAGGAATTAAAGTTGAAGGGAAAAAAATTGTCTGGACTATCACTTCAGCCCTCTAATGACTGATTGTGCATGGTTGCCCTTCTTCTGTTTCCTAAGAAGCTACTCTTATAGAGTTTGTTGTCTTGCTCCTGAGGAATTAGAAAGGCTTGCAGTCCACAGCCCTGCCTCACTATGTTCTGTGAAAATCTGTTCAAGGGGGAAGTGGGGAAGCCAGGCTGGAATTAATCCCATGCATTTATGTAACCCAGTAGGGTTTCTGCTTCCTGTCCACCAGGTGTCTGCCAGTTTTAAAAAAATCCCATCAAACACTGATGCATATGGACTATACCTGTTTGAAATTTTTCATTAAACATTTAATTTAAATAGCTTTATTCTACAGACAAATGTAGTTTCATAGCTGACAGTCCTGCCTGAAAAATTTCGGTTGACAAGAGATTCTCTTTTCTTTGGTCCAATACCGCCACCTTTAACCATCTGAGTAACCCTACTGACTACAAAAGGGACTTTTCATATCAGTAAGGGCTGTGGGATCAGGGTCTTTTGTCTTCACATTCTGGAGACAATTTGGAGCTCGTTCTATAGCAGTTGCTTGCTGAATGGGGCGCACACTGTACCAAGTGGTCATGTTCTAACTGCTACATTGCTGGTCCCAATCTAGTGAAAACTAGAGAGCTGTCCTTATCGGGCCTCTAATGAAATCTTTTTGCAAGGCAGCAAATATCACGATATGCTGTGGAGTAATGATCAGAGAGCAAATGGCATGAAATATTGATTTTAAAAAAGTAAATGCCAAAAATTATGCTGTTCTCTCTTAGTACTTTCCTAATTATAATAAATGTTGTGAACTTTAATGAACCAGCATCTATGAAACAAGCAGGTTTTATCCTATGTTATAGTTGTAAAGTCTGTGTATAAGCTCCTGTTGCACAGTATCATTTGTACAGTAAATGCCTGCCAATTATTTCCCAACTTGAAGTCCCTAATTAGACAAATGAAATCTGATTAGCTTCTTTGAATCATGGGGGGCAGGGGGAAGGGTGCTGCCCTTTTCACTGTGTCCAGAGGAATGGTCATCAAAGCCACTTGAATAAAAACACTAAAGAGCCTGTGTGCCCCCACCCTCCCCCAGGGATTGCTGAGGCTTCGTTTCACATGCTAGTAAAGATAGAGTTATAAGCTTCCTTCGTGCAAGTTCCACTTTGTAAGTGAACATGGATTGTTTTGAACTTGAAGTCACAAGGGACTTGTTGTAATTAGAATTACTTTTGGTTGGAGTCGAAAATGTATTATAATAGTGAAAAACCCCAGAGGAAAGTTTCTAATAGGATTTCACTAGATTTATTCATTTGTGGGAAAAGCAGTCAATATGAGGTACAAAATGTCAATAAAAGTAAAAAGCCCATTCATATTCATAGTATGTTATAGGATGTGGCTTCACCAGCTAACTATTGAATCTTTTTTTCAAAATGAGCTACTAACTACTTTGAAAAATGTGTTGTCTGGGGAAATACCTTACTTTTTGTCTTTTAAAAAAGAGGGCTTCCCACTACAACTTCTTATAATTTACAGAATTAATACACAATGTAATTTAATCTTAAGAATTAAACACTACACAAAAAACAAACTGATTATCGGAAGCATGCTATATTTTTCTTCATAAAATAGCTCTCAACTGCAGCAGTATCTGAGCATCGTAGGATAAAGTAGCTCTAAATGATGATTTCTGAGAGATTAGTCACTAAACTTCGATCTAGGATCCACCTTTCTCCAGCAATTTAAAACAACCTGACATCTATCCCCACCCCACCACCCTCCCACACACACAAACATATACTGACAATTGCTAGCAGCCTCATCGTTATCTGTCAATGTACATTGTTGATCTCAATTTTTAAAGCATGACATGATGGTGCCTGTCATTTACACTTTGTTTTAATTATTCCTCAGGTCTCCTGTTATGGCTGGAGGTCTGTTTGCTGTTGACCGAGAGTGGTTTTGGGAGCTGGGTGGCTATGATCCAGGCTTAGAAATATGGGGAGGAGAGCAGTATGAAATCTCCTTTAAGGTAAGTCATCAAGTCACTTCTGTTTAATGCTTATTCTGTTTGGTATGACTCTAAAGGTTTGGGTTTTAGTTATCTGAACCCAGATTTGCTATGTGCTTTGTTATCATCATGTTGCCTTTGTTCATACTGTGTGTTACTCCATAGTCAGATCTCATTCTCTACAATATTCCTTTGTTTTATAAGGAGTTTCCACTACTTTCAGTGGAAAATGCATGCCATAGATCCCTGAGGCCATACAAAAGTCAAATAATTGCATATTTCAGGCCAGATTTTCAATATCCCATGATCCGCTACTTGCATATTTGCTTTTGCATATGCCTAGCTTATGTGCACACATTTTTTTGTGCGCGTAAGTTGCTTATTTGCGCATGTCTAGTTGGCAGCCATATTAACTTCCACAAGCACATCAGTTACCTGCATATATTAAGTAAGTGTATGCAAATGTACCTAATTTAGAAAATTTAATACATCATGTTCAAAGATAAGGTACCCAAGGAATTAAATACTTTGCCTTTTAGCCTCTTCACCATAATAACTTTCTACTTGCAGCTAGAGTTCCAGGAAATAGTCAAATGACATATCAACATTACAGGTTTTAGAGTGGTAGTCATGCTAGTCTATATCAGCAAAAACAACAAGGAGTCCTTGTGGCACCTTAGAGACTAACAAATGTATTTGGGCATAAGCTTTCGTGGGCTAAAACCCACTTCATCAGATGCATGGAGTGGAAAATACAGTAGAGAGTAAAAATACACAGCATATGAAAAGATGGGAGTTGCCTTACCAAGTTGGAGAGGTCAGTGCTAACGAACCAATTCAATTAAGGTGGAAGTGGGCTATTCTTCTTCAAGTGTTGTCCCTGTGGGTGCTCCACTGTAGGTGACGGTGCGTCCCAGCGCTGTCGATCGGAGATTTTCGGTAGCAGTGCCTGGTTGGGGCGCACGCACCCAGATGGTATCTCCCATCTAGTTGGAATCTTCCTGAATGCGTGCGCCCCACACCCTCCTCAGTTCCTTCTCAACCATCCTCAGCTGAAGACGGGACTTGGGGCAGTGCTGCCTTCTCTTCCCTGGTCTCTATAGGAAACAGTAACAAAGAACATAGGAATAATTATTAATTACTTCCCAGTTGTTTCCCTTCCTTTAGTATAGTTACATAATTACTTACTTAGTTAACAAAAAACAAAAAAAAACCCTCAGGCTTGTCTCCCATTGAGACACTCTTCTCTAACTCATAATGCCAGGACATTCAGGTTTCAAAAGATGCATCTCCTGTCAGGACTCCATGCCATGCTCAGATGGCCACTCTCATTGTGTGAAGTGCCTCGGGGACACCCACATCCCAGCGAAGTGCCTTCGCTGTGCGAGCCTCAAGTCGACAGCTCGTCTTGACAGGGATCTGCGCCTCAAGATCATCATGATGGAAAAATCCCTGCAGCCGCTGTCGGAGACAGGAAAGGTAGAACCTGCTCTCACACGCTCTCCAGCCAGATCGGACCTGGTGGGAAGCATTGCTTCACCCTCCCTGGAGCGGAGGCAAGAAGCTAAGCAGTCTCTCAAACGAGACGCTAACAAGGGTAGGGGGTCTCCAGCGAGATCCCTACCCCCTGTGCTGACAGCCCGAAAGACAGCTGTTTCAGCCTCTCCTAATGCCTCAGCAACCGCTCTGACAGAGCTTAGAGGCAGGGACCAGACCTCCCGCACGGGGAAGGCACCTGTTGATTCAGTCCCCTCAGCACCGCAAACGACTGCGGCACGGACAACTCACTCCTCTTTGGCACCGAGAGGGGCTACAGCACTGGCACCACGTTCCTCCTCGGCACCGGCAACGGCCGCGGTGCCGGCAGAGCGTTCAGCTCCGACACCCAAAACGGCCGCGGCACTTACAGCCTGGTCAGTTTCAGCGCTAAAAGCGGCCGCGGTCTCGCCAGCGCGCTTTGCCTCAGCGACGAAAATAACTGCAGTGCTGACAGCACGATCAGCCTCGGCACCGCGAAGAGGGTCGGCACCCAGCCACTCGTCTGCCCACGCACCAGCAGCAGACCCCCTGCAGGGCACCTCTTGGCAAAACACAGCAGGACACTCTCTGCCACTCTCTCCTACTAAAGAACTAGAGCAGAGAGCAGGCTTAGATCAGCCTAGAGAGCAGGAACAACAGCCTCTCAGTCAAAGTGACCTTCTAGTGCCTCCTGAGCCTCACTCTCTGCTCCTAGACACAGAGGACTCCTTTCTTGACCTGCCACTTTCTCCACCTGAACTGGCTTTCACCGACAGTAACCCTGAGCTACAGCAGCAAGCGGAGTTCTCCCCTCCTGCTTCTCCTCCACAGGCACCTTTACCGCCTCAGGTCACGGCTCAAGCCCAACAGCCTCAGTTTCCCTACGTTGCCCCCGCCGTGGGCAATGCTTAAGTTCTCTTACCCCATGCCTTGGCCTCAGTGGTACCCGTGGCAGAATCCTCCTACCAATCATCTTCCTTCGCTGCCTCAATCTCCTGTTCCATCCAGTTCCAGGGTGGCTGAGCCCCCTCCAGAGTCTGGGAGCTATGCACCATATCCTGACTCGCCTAACCCTAATTCTCCATTAGCCTCAGATGAAGCCATCCTACCTCCACCTCCATAGTTCATGGACGACTGCAAACAATTTCAAGAACTTTTCAGGAGAGTTGCACTCAGTCAGGATATCCCCTTAGAAGAGGTTCGGGAGAATCAGCACAAACTCCTCAAAATTCTTCAACCGTCTGTGCCCTCGAAAATCGTGCTCCCTATAAATGAAGCACTTATGGAGCCAGCTGACACCCTCTGGCAAACCCTAGCTTCTCTAGTACCAACTTGTAAGAAGATCGAACGTAAATACTACGTTCCTGCAAAGGACGCAGACTTCCTATTTTCTCATCCACCACCGAACTCTCTTGTCATTGATGCAGTTACACAGCGAACTAAACAGTCACAATATCGACCAACCCCACAAGACAAGGACCTTAGATGCCTTGATGTCCTGGGCCGCAAGGTTTATACATCCTCTACACTACAATTCAGGATTGCAAACTATTCTGCTCTCCTCGCCAGCTATGATTTTGATAATTATAATAAGCTTCTCGAATTTGCCTCATACATCCCAGAGCACAGAAGAACAGACTTCAAATCAATCCTGTCTGAGGGACAACTGATCCCCAGAACGGCCCTACAGACATCCTTAAACACGGCAGACACAGCAGCCCGTACCACTGCAACTGCTGTGGTTATGCGCAGATCCTCATGGCTCTCTGCGTCAGGCATTCCTAAAGAGCTCCAGACCAAAGTGGAGGACCTCCCCTTTGATAAGGACAAACTCTTTTCAAAAAAAACTGATGAACTCTTCCACACCATCAAAGATTAGAGAGTGACACTGCGCACCCTGGGCATTCACCCATCACTTCCCAGGAGACAACGATACCAACCATACCAAAGACCACGCACACATCAGTACTATCGCCCTCAATCCAGACCATATGACGCATCTAGAAATTGTACTAGACCTCCCAAACACAGACAAAATCAAAATCAAGCCACCACCTTCCGTCCACCAGGCAATAAACAACAGTTTTGAAGCTTTGGTCGAGGGTCTGAACGACCACCCCTTGATTCCACCACTTACTTCTCCATTTGGCCACCGCCTCCAGTATTTCCAACATGCTTGGCAGCGGATTACACAGGATCGTTGGGTCCTCAAAATAGTTTGGACCGGTTACTCCGTCCCGTTCATATCCTACCCTCCTACCCTTTCCCCGTCCCTCTTCAGGGACCCCTCTCACGAACAGTTACTTCGCACAGAAGTGGCACACCTTCTGCAACTAGGCGCAGTGGAACCTGTGCCAGCGCAACATCAAGGGACAGGGTTCTACTCCCATTACTTTCTAACGCAGAAGAAAACTGGGGGGTGGAGGCCTATACTAGACCTATGCCGACTGAACAAATTTGTGAGGACACAAAGATTCAAGATGGTCACACTGGGCACAATAATACCTGCATTGGATCAAGGGGACTGGTTCACAGCCCTCGACCTGCAAGATGCTTACTTCCATATATCAATACATCCAGCTCACAGACGCTTCCTACAATTCACAATCGGTCAGGATCACTTCCAATACAGAGTTCTCCCTTTCGAATTCTCCACAGCTCCAAGAGTTTTTTCCAAGACCCTAGCCGTGGTTGTGGCTCACCTCCACAAACACAGGGTCACACTTTTCCCCTACCTGGACGACTGCCTCATCAGGGACGACTCCTATGGTGAGACACTTCAAGCCACGTGCTTTGCCATCTCCATTTTTCACAGCCTTGGCCTCCAAATAAACATTCAAAAATCTACCCTGATACCTACGCAACAGATCGAATTCATTGGAGCTCATCTCGACTCAACCCAGAGCAGGGCCTCGCTCCCATACAACAGATTTCTCACTATCACGCAGCTCATACGTATGCTCTCTATTCATCCCAGGACGCAAGCAAGAACCTGCCTGCAGCTCCTTGGTCACATGACAGCTACCACCTTCGTGGTTCAACACGCCAGGCTACATATGAGATGCCTCCAAGGCTGGCTCAACTCCAGTTTCAAACCCAGCAGACATCCCTTAGGGATGCTGCTAACTCCTCCACTTAATGTTATAACTTCCCTACAATGGTGGACAAGTCCAGAAAACCTCTGCACAGGGGTTTCCTTCCAGCAACGATCCCCAACACTCATGCTCACCACGGACACTTCCCTGATTGGTTGGGGAGCGCATCTAGGGGAACACAGGGCACAAGGCTGGTGGTCTGCATCAGAGACACGTCTACACATAAATCTCTTAGAACTCAGAGCAGTGAGGAGAGCATGCCTTCACTTTCTTCATCTCATAAAGAACAAATACCTGCGAGTCTTAACAGACAACATAGCATGTATGTATTACATAAACAGACAAGGAGGAGCCCGATCACATTCCCTCTGCATGGAAGCCATTTGACTATGGAATTGGTGCATACGACATCAAATACAAATCATCGCTTCCTACCTACCAGGCTGTCACAACACAACTGCCGACGCACTCAGCAGACACTTCTCGACAGAACACGAATGGGAACTGTACCCTGCAGTACTCCAACAGCTCTTCTCCCACTGGGGCACACCGTTCGTAGATCTCTTTGCCACGACTCGAAACCGGAAATGCCATCTGTTTTGCTCCAGAGCAGGACTTGGGACTGCATCCTTAGGGGATGCATTCCTCATCCCATGGAACAACTGCCTCCTGTACGCCTTTCCACCTATCCCTCTACTACACAGCGTTCTTCGGAAGATCGCGGACGACAAGGCCCAGGTCACCCTTATTGCCCTGGCTTGACCAAGACAGACGTGGTACCCCTATCTTCTCCGCATGTCCTCCCGTCACCCATGGGCTCTCCCCAACAGACCAGACCTCCTTTACCAGGACAACGGACGAGTCCTTCACCCCCAGCTCCAAAAGCTCCACCTCACAGCCTGGTTCCTTCATGGTTCCAAACCCATGAACTAGTCTGTTCCGAACAGGTCCAACATGTCCTCTTGCACAGTAGGAGAGACTCTACTCGTAAAACCTACCTTCAAAAGTGGAGACGTTTTCCTCTTGGGTGCTCGCATAACCATTTAGCACCCAATAATGTGACCCTCCCTAACATTCTAGACTACCTCTTGAAACTAAAACAGGACGGACTCTTGATCAGCTCCATCAAAGTGCACCTGGCGGTGCTTACCACCTTCCATGACCTATTGGATGGGTACTCACTCTTTACACACCCCACCATTAAACGCTTCCTCTCTGGCCTGCAAAATCTTTACCCTGAAATTCATCCAACAGTGGCTACATGGAATCTTAACCTCATTCTTCATGCGCTCATGAAACCTCCATTTGAGCCGTTGGCTACCTCTTCTCACCTCCATATGCCCATGAAGGTGGCTTTCCTAGTTGCCATAACATAACATCAGCGAGGAGAGTTGGTGAAATGAGTGCCCTCATGGCCCACTCTCCCTACACAATCTTCTCCAAAGATAAAGTCACTTTGAGATCACATCCTAAATTTCTTCCTAAGGTAGTGTCAACATTCCATCTCAACCAACCTATATACTTACCTACTTTCTATCCCAAACCTCACAAAACTCCGCAGGACGCAACCCTGCATACTCTCAATGTGAGGAGAGCAATTACCTTTTATTTAGAACGGACTAAACCATTTCACAAGTCTCCACAACTCTTCGTTTCCATTGCCGAAAGATCAAAGGGAACGGCTATCTCTAAACAACATCTACCCAAGTGGATCTCTGACTTCATCAGATCCTGTTAGCATGTGAAGAATCTTCAACCGCCCGAAAACATTAGAACTCATTCCACTAGAGCCATGTCGGCATCCATTGCCTTCTTACACAACATTCCCATTCCTGATATCTCAAGGCGGCTACATGGTCATCTGAACACACGTTTGCAAAACACTATGCTCTCACGCAAGACACCATGGCAGACGCAATAGTAGGCCATACAGTACTATATTCAGTACTCCCTGCCGCATCTCGAAAATCCCACCAACCTTAGTGGGTACTGCTACACATTCACCTAGAGTGGAGCACCCACAGGGACAGCACTCGAAGAAGAAGAGAAAGTTACTCACCTTGCGGTAACTGAGGTTCTTCGAGATGTGTGTCCCTGTGGGTGCTCCACTCCCTGCCCTCCTCCCCTCTACTTTGGAGTACTAATATGATGCTCCATGGTAGAGATGGAACTGAGGAGGGTGTGGGGCACACGCACTCAGGAAGATTCCAACTAGACGGGAGATACCATCTGGGTGCGTGTGCCCCAACCAGGCACTGCTACCGAAAATCTCCGATCGACAGCGCCGGGACGCACCGTCACCTAGAGTGGAGTACCTACAGGAACACACATCTCGAAGAACCTCAGTTACTGCAAGGTGAGTAACTTTCTCTTCTATGTTGAGAATATACTGTATTTTCCACTCCATGCATCTGATGAAGTGGGTTTTAGCCCACAAAAGCTTATGCCCAAATAAATCTGTTAGTCTCTAATGTGCCACAAGGACTTCTTATTGTATCAACATTACAGTTTACATTTAGCTTCAGGATTCTCCCAGCCTAGTTCTAAACTTCCAGAAACCCCAATTTATAATGGATGAAATATAGTACATAAGACATAGACTACATTGTACACCTAGCTACATCTGAGTTTCAATGCTGGAGAGAGTAAAGTATTGAATGAAATGCACAGAAGATAACCTAGCAAGTTACTCCCAACTGCTAGGCTGTTTTTAATGGGTATTCTCAGGAACAGCTAAATGACTTGCATAACTGTGTTGCTATCATGTTAGTTTGAATCAGTTTTATATGAGAGTAAAATGAGATTGGAGGGCAAGAGAAACTCACAAGATAAATGGATGGACAGGTTGTTTGGATACATCAATCTGCATTCTGTATACTCAAATTATTTCAGAAACAAATGTAAACTGCCAGTAGTATCTGTCACATCTCTGCCAGGCTCACATAAGATTTTATTTGACCATTTCCCATGTTCCTGTTGTTTGTCATTGTGAAGAATAAAATTGGAATGCAATCCATTCCTCTTTGTGTAGAAACCATGGTAACAGCACTGGAAGTTCAGATACTAAATTGACCCAGCCTGTTTTGTTCGAGTGACAGATTTTTTGGAAACAGCTATGTCACACTGGGTCCTATTTCAGTCATATCTCCTTATTCATCTTATTACTGTATTTTGACCTTAGATTCCCTGTATCTCCTTATTAACATTAAAAAACACTTTAAACAGGATTTTGTAGCATTTTACTAGAAGGAATAACAACTTTCTGTTTGTGGATGTTCAACAAAAGCAGAAAGGTTCCATGGAATAGTGAAAGGAAAAATAAGATCAGCAGAGAGAGAGAAAGCAACAGAGAAATATTTTTTGATATATAGGTCATTAACTGAGGCTATGTCTACACTTCCGCTGGATCGACGCTTTGGCGATCGATGCAGCAGGGTCAATTTAGTGGGTCTAGTGAAGACCAACCAAATCAACCACAGATTGCTCTCCGGTCAACCCTGCTACTCCACCCCGAACAAGAAGAGTAAGGTAAGTCGACGAGAGAGACTCTCCCATTGACCCAGCACTGTGTAGACACTACAGTAAGTTGACCTAAGCTATGTCGACTCCAGCTACGTTATTCATGTAGCTTGAGTTGCATAACTTAGGTTGACTTACCGCAGTAGTGTTAGACATGTTAGTACTCATGACTGGGAACACTAGAAAATAAGCCCCAATTAATCTTGGAAGCAAAAAGCAGCCTTGGAGTTGGTCAGTTTTTGAGCATTATTGGATAATTTATTACAACACAAATGTTCTATGAGCAGGAATAAATAGGAATTCTACAAAACAAACATCAAACATTCCAACAAATGAAAATAAAATTTCTTAAACTACTTGGTATACTAATTTGATATGCTGTGTCTCTCTATTACATCTATGATCTCAGAGTTATGATTTCCTCACAACTATGCAGTGTCAAGCCCAGTCAGCATGTGGATAAAAGATTTGCGTATTGCAATGATGTATGTGTTTGGTACTGAACCTGTCTCGTTGACTTCAGCACGCAGACGTTTTGTCGGACCAGGTTCTTAGTTAGGAATATTTTTTCGTAGCAGTCAGTATTGAACTAATAGCTGTGAAACATGACGTTACAGGGAGTGATGTGTCCCACAGGTGCCAGCTGTTGCATGAGATTTAAGCCTGACATTCTGACAAGTTGTGATTGTCAAAAAGTTTTGTGGGATCTTTAATGAGAGTATCCTGGCCAAATTCCAGTTGGAGTAATTATATTTAGCCTACCTACAGTTTCCCCTTAAGTGTCAACTAGATACAGCATTCTTTGCACCTCCTGTCTCAAACTGCTCTGTAATATTGCTGTGTGTTGTTAAACAACTGTCAGGTTTCACCTCAAACTTGACTGCATGTCAGTTAAAGGTCACAAAGTTGAAGATATGGAGTCAAATTTGAATTTTCCCATATTTTGTGATGTTCAGATCTGGAGGTTTGGTTCAGGCCCATCTCTAATTTCAGTGACAGATGAAGTGATCCCTGTGTATTATTTTTAATCAGTTTGAATAAGGCTTTGTAATCACTCAGATTTTTTAAAGTTTGCCTGACACTTGTTTCTTGGTTTGCAGGAGGCAACATGGTTCCCTTTTGTTAGTGTCAGTCTCCGTGTAACACCATCACAGATGGCAGAAGTTATCACAGCTCTGATATCATGTTGATTAACCGCCATTTCAGAATCAGAGTGTACCAGCATAATGAGTGGTTCTGGGGGGAGAGGGAACCATGTCTTATGTCTTATACATATTAACTCTTCAGAAAACAGTCTCCAGATTAATTTTTTTAATAAAAAATAATATATTTTGTTTTTCTGACAGTATAAACCCAAGATCATTTTTGAATTAAAAAGATATAGAGACTCCTGCTGATACTCTTCATCATGTGATAAACTTTTTCAAGCTAGTGAACTGCTGGAATAGACAGATTAACAATGCGTCTTTTCAATAACCAGTAGGAAAGTGCCGCGTTTCCTATATTTACATCTGTTAGTAGAACAGAGCCCTGAGGTACTCATTTCCAAAATAAGTGTCCAAAATCTTCATAAAATAAAAGACAAATGCATTTCCTGTGTTTGCAAAAAAACACTGTAAGCTATGAATGGACATCCTAAATCACAGAGTGAAGGAAATTCTTAGGGTGAAATACTGGCGTCATTAAAAGCGCTCCCAGATTTCAGTGATGCCAGGATTTCGGTCTTTGTGAATTGCTCGAACTCTCACTACATGTGGATATAGACATTCATAAAATTGTTTGCCGAGTAGCAGCATAGTGTTTTGTGTTTTAAAAGTGTTTCCCCCAATAATTTTCAGTTTTTTTAAGAGCCATGTCTGTTTTCTCTGTACATTTAGCCCAACTCAGTAATGGGACCCAATAATAGTAACTAGCACGTATATAAGACCAGACTGTGATATTCTTGTTTATATTAAGTAGAACTTTACTAATGGTCTTATTCATTTCAGTGGGATCACTTGCGGAATAAGATGCTACTCATAATGAGTATCACAATCTATTCCATAGTGATTTGAGGTTTTTCAAAAAAACACTCACTAATCCATACAGTATCCCTGTGAGGCTAATAAGTACTAATAACTTCATTTTATAAATGGTAAACCATAGGCACAGAATAATTAAATGATACCATAAAGTGAACTGAGTTGGTGATAGATCCACTGGAGTTCCTGGTTCCCACGCCTGTACTCAGTACACTATATCATGCTTATCATAACCTTAGTCCCAGATTTGGACCTTAGCGTCCAAAATATGGGGGTTAGCATGAAAACCTCCAAGCTTAGCTACCAGCTTGGACCTGGTACTTGCTGCCACCACCCAAAAAATTAGAGTGTTTTGGGGCACTCTGGTCCCCCTGAAAAACCTTCCCTGGGGACCCCAAGACCCAAATCCCTTGAGTCTCACAACAAAGGGAAATAATCCTTTTTCCCTTCCCCCCTCCAGGTGCTCCTGGAGAGATACACAGACACAAGCTCTGTGAATCCAAACAGAGTGATTCCCCCTCTCTGTTCCCAGTCCTGGAACAAAAAGTACTTTCCTCTTCACCCAGAGGGAATGCAAAATCAGGCTAGCCACTTCAACACACACAGATCTCCCCTGATTTCTCCCTCCCACCAATTCCCTGGTGAGTACAGACTCAATTTCCCTGAAGTAAAGAAAAACTCCAACAGGTCTTAAAAGAAAGCTTTATATAAAAAAGAAAGAAAAAATACAAATGGTCTCTCTGTATTAAGATGACGAATACAGGGTCAATTGCTTAAAAGAATATTGAATAAACAGCCTTATTCAAAAAGAATACAAATCAAAGCACTCCAGCACTTATATTCATGCAAATACCAAAGAAAAGAAACCATATAACTTACTATCTGATCTCTTTGTCCTTACACTTAGAAACAGAAGATTAGAAAACAGAACTACTTCTCCAAAGCTCAGAGACAGCAGGCAGACAGAAAACAAAGACCTCAGACACACACTTCCCTCCACCCAAAGTTGAAAAAATCCGGTTTCCTGATTGGTCCTCTGGTCAGGTGCTTTAGGTGAAAGAGACATTAACCCTTAGCTATCTGTTTATGACAATGCTGCCTCACTTTCCTTTCCCCTGCTTTACTGTAATGTCCTGCCATTCAGGAGCCTCATATATTCTAGGGAATTTTTGCAATAACTTACCAACATAGTTAACACTGGTTCAGCTCCAGAAGCAACATTGGGAGCTCTGGTGTACATAGGTCATTGGCTGTTGTTGACGTTTTAAGAACTGTGTTCTCGAACCCTGCTAAGAGCAGATCTAACTGACACTGTCTGAATTTTGACTCCTGTTGAAGCAAATGGCAAAACTCCAACTGATTTTAATAAGGCCAGGCTTTCAACCTTAGTGTTTAAAATGCTGGTGGTAGCCAGTGACCATTTACAGCAGAGATCCCAGATCTGGCACCACTGAAATAATAGGAATAGTCAGAGGATTTTTGCAAAATTTCCTTAGTTAGTATAGCTAGAGCTAGGACTGGGCTTCCAGGAAGCTGTTGTTCTTACTAGCCAGAATAGGCCAGAATCAGCCTTGGAAATGTACAGTACATGTACAATCCTTTCATCGATTTTTATTTGAAACACATCATAAAACTAACATTTCATGATTATACCTTCACTATTTTAGAACGATTTATTTAGTATGTGAGCAAATTTAGTGCACATGAAAGTCAAGAATTAACACCACTGCTTAGGCTAAGATATAGCTCAGACTAGCACTGTGCAAGCATTGAATCTCACTGCTGCCTCAGTTTCCCCTTCTTGGACTTTTAAAAATTGCATAGAGACTCTTGTAATCTGGAATCTGCTTTATTAAAACTTGACAGTCTGTCAACTGAACTAAAGTCTTTCTCTAACTCTACAATTTCTTGGTCTCTTGCTGGACTATAATGTTCTTTCATAAATCCCAGGTCCTGCTGCCTGGCATTTCCTCAACCTTCCTCCTCCTAAGACGTCTGCCTCTCTTAAGGCTTCTGCCCATCACTGTAAATAGCTCCAGCAGGATCTCTAGCTACATCCTTTCCCCGACCTAGGCTCACCTGCAGGAACCAACTTGCTCTCTGCAGGGCTTTCTCTCTCTGAGCTGCTTCTTAGTCTCTTAAGCCAAGAACTAAGTGGTCTGCAGGCTATCATCTGATCCATGGCATCAAACCCATCACCTGGGAGGCAGCTAATTAGTGATACTAATTAGTTAATTTTGGAGAGTTTTCAATGCCTGTGGCTTTACTACACACACATGCTGCAAAATATACAAGGAATATTCCTATATCCACAATCCACATTGATCAAATAAGATGGCTAGGTTTATGTTGGAACCATTATTGTCCCATAAACCATATGTTCAGAAATGTAACTGGACGTAGGTCTTTCTAAAAAAAATTTCTCAGTGTAATATGTTCTATGTGAAACTGTCAATTAACTCCTTCATAGCACTCCAGTTAGATATTTAATAAAAAGCAAATTACAAATGCCACACAAATATATATTTTCACTACACATGATGCGATAAACAACCTAAAATGCCAGTCTCACATCTCAACATCTTAAGTTGTTGGGCAAATATGTAAAATCCCAATGGCTCCAAGAACTGAAAATGAAGGAAATTATCATGATGGGGTTGCCATGGGGTGTACGTTTGTGTGAAATGGGCCCTTTGCAGGTGGTGAGGCGCAGAGCAGTGTCCTGCCATGTGGTGTTTACTGGAGCCCTCTGCAGTATTTCCAAACCCTGAGCTTTCAAAAATAATGAGTCAGGCTCCAAAAATTCATGATATTGGCTTAAAAATAATAAAATTGGAATCTCTTTATTTGGTTTCCTTGTTTTGAGCCTTTAAGGGGTCATGTTTTCCAGCTTCTCGCCACAATAATAGGGGCAGCAACTTCCTTTTATTAACATGAAAGCTCAGATTCTCTCAAAATAGGAGGACTCCAGGAACTGGCCTTTTAAGAAAAATATTAAGCTTAATGAGATTCATGGTCCAATCACAAGAGTTGTTAACAGTGCATCTTGTTGATGCAGGTTAGCTCAGGAAAGAGAGCCACCTCACACAGTAGGCATAGCGCTGCTGCTTTAGAAGTGAGTTATGCCTGGGCCCTCTCCTCTCCAACAGAACCCATGATGCAGACAGCAACGTCCACAGTAACCATTTCGCTTCCCTTTCCCGCAACATCAACTGCAAATCATGTACCTTCAGGCCCACGATGTACTACCTTGCTGTTGTTAAATTTATTAGATTTCTCTCATGTTTTCTTTGTTCCATTTTCATAAAGTAACATGATTCTTGCAAAAAAAAATTAGGACTGCACAACACAATAGAAAATACGCTGAAAGGAAAATTCTGGTCACTCCTGAATGTTCAAAAGTCGCTCTGGAGTCACTCCACCATACCCTTAACTAGCATCCATTAATTGCCCGTCCCTCTGTGCTCTTCCAGTCTTGGGCTCCTCCTTGTCCCTTCTCCATGACACTCTGCCATTGGAAGGATTGCTCTTTTATTTGTGCTACCACATCTATCAAACTCGTTCTCCTGCGTCTTCCAATTCACATCTCCAAGCCCATGAGTCCCTTCATTTATATTTATTTATACTACAGTAGCACCTACAGACTCCAACCAAAATTCTGGCCCCATTGTGCTAGTCACTGTACTTACATAGCAGATAGTCCCTGTACTGAATTGCTTACAATCTACATAGACAAGATAAAGAGTGGGAGTTGAGGCACAAGGAAGTTAAGGGACTTGCTCAAGTTTCTCGAAGGCTATGGCAGAGCCAGGAAATGAATCCATATAACTAAGGCCCAGACCAGTGCCTTAACCACTAGACCACTGCAGCCTCTCTTTTCAAGCTTGCCTTTATGCCTTTCTCTTTGACCCTCTCTATGAAGTGTTCTGTGATGTTCTATAGGAAGGAGCTGATAAACTATAATTTAGTGCAATGTTTCTCAAATGGTAGGAGCCAAGTCACCCATGGATGATAGGAAGGTTTGAGATGGGTTTCCACATACAGGTCCAGAGTAACCCATCACTGGGTCCTAGGCAAACACACCTTCTACTAGGGTGCAGGGGAGGGTTGAACATGAGCCCATTCCACATTCAGCCCTCAGTGGCAGCTCCTATCCTGCAGGACTGGGCCCAGCTCCCATTCCAGGCCTTGCAACCTGGTGCATGGGGTCACAGCAACACAGCACCAAGTTTGGCCTGGCTGGAACACTCCTCTCTCTGCCTCTCCCCACCAGGGGCTTCCCTCTGCATCAACCTGGATTAGGGTTGCAGTGCCAGACTGGAGGGTGCATATGTATAGTGGCAGGTTGCCAAAAAGAGACAATGCTGTGGGTGGGTCAACTTAGTAAAAAGTTTGGGAACCACTGCATCATAAAATACTCCTGTTCTGAGCAGGGCTGGCTCCAGCTTTTCTGCCGCCCCAAGCAGATTGGCGGCAACCCAATCACGCCGCTTCATTCTTTGGCGGCAATTTGGCGGCGGGTTCTTCACTCCCTCTCTTCCTCTTCAGCAGCACTTTGGTGGCAGCTCAGAGAAGAAACGAGGGACCTGCTGCCGAAGACCCGGAGGTGCCGCCCCAGTACCAGACGGAGTGCCGCCCCTTTGTATTGGCTGCCCCGAGGACCTGCTTCCTTTGCTGGTGCCTGGAGCCAGCCCTGGTTCTGAGCTTTCTAAATTAAATTGACTTGTTTTGTTGGGTGGGGGGGTTACCTTGGCTACGGATCACATTCATTGCTATTATAAGAGACATTAGAGATCTTGAGAATTTTATTGCTTGCTAGTTAGGCAAACAGAGGCATCAACATTATGACAGCATTTGGGAGCTCCACACCAGCAGAATTCCTTTTATGGTGCCCTAGAGGTCTGCAATATTTAACACACAAGATTTCAAATTGTTTCTCCAATTTCTCATAACATTTAGCACAGGTGACATAAAAATGCACATTTGAAAGACAAGGTTCCCAGCACTGAACTTCCTAAGAAAATATAAAAATTCCTTTAGTCATTCTGAAGCTAAAAGATAAACAGGAACAGCTGCTAAATGTCCTACAAGCCAGCCTGAGATTCTTTCCAATTATGCTACAAAATGCACCTCAGGTGCAGCACAGCACTTTCAAATTAAGTTTTATATCTATCAAATACAAGCCTAACATGAAGTGCTGTTTCCTCCCAATTGTTATTGCCTCAGTGTATCTGATTGCCTTTTCCTAATTCCTTTTTTTTATTGATCTCCTACAGCATCAAGAAGATGCAATATATGTGTTCTTCAACACTCATTACATATGTTACAGTAATAAAGCACCTAGATAGGTTTCTGCTTCCTCACATTATGTACATGCTCTATGAAAGGGAGCTGACCTTCCACTGAGTTTATCTGCTAGGCTGTCATCTTTTCCAAGGGCTAGACTTAATCCTTTTATTGTCTTCCCATGCCCTAGAAACATTGTCACAACACATATTAACAGTAATTGTAAATGAGTGGTTTTCTCCCGGGCACCACCTTGTGGCCTCAGGGCAGCCCCTCGCCTCAGTTTCCCTCTTGGTTAACCCAAAGGACTCCACTTCAGGCTCTTACTTAACCAATACTGCTCCTGGGAACCAGTTTATTACAAAAACCTTGTGAAAATAGTCTATAACAAAAGTCCCAAAACATAGTTCATATCAACCCATGCACATGGTCTTTGTTCTCACCATACCCCAGTGTCTTCCATCACAAATTAGGCTCCTATCTGTCCTTTTCCATCCCTTTGCCAGGACGACCACTCCAACCCTTCCTTTTAGGGCGCAAGCCTGCCTTTCCCAGTGGAAAGTCCTGCAGCCTTTCTACTGGGAGCATGCTTACCAGGGGAGCATCCCTCACTTCCCCGGCCCTCTTGCTGTTTCTCTGGGTCCAGCTCTCCAGTAAGGAGATATCAGTGGATAAGCCCCTCCTCTGCTCCCCCTGCCTTCAGTTGTCTCTGGCCATTGTCTCCAGCTCTCCATCTTAGACCCAGCAGGAACCTCCCTCTGCTGCTCCCCCTAACTTCAGTCCTCTCCAGCCTTGGCTCAGAGACACCAGCTAGCAAACTCCTCTTGCTCCTTTCCTACCTTCAGCCATCTCCCAGGAGCCACCTTCTGTCTCTGGCCACTCTCTTCTCCTGTCTTGATTCAGTTCTGGTTTGACTTCTGACTGACCTTTTGTAGATCCCCAGGTGCTGCCTCACACTTTGAATTAGCCAAGCTGGGATCATCTGGACTGAAACAGGAGAGCTGAGCTCAGTTTCATCTAATAGGCCAGCTACTCTATTACAGTAATAAATAATATTAAACTTACTTGTATAGTGCCTTGAGTATGCAGACAGCTATAGTCCCTACTCCAAAGAGCTTACAGTTTGACAAGATGACATACAACCAAAGGATTGTCAGGAAGGGGAATAATGGAACATGAAGGAGTGGTGAAGTTAACCACATCTTGTTAGTTTCATTATTTCTTTATGGATTTTTGTATGTTTATGCACTGTTTTTCAGTAAGTTAGGAGAGTGGGTGGGCAAGGGTTTAAGGGCCTTGATGGAGATGCTTTAAGAAAGGGCTTGTAGGAGGAGAACAGTGTAAGCAAGGTGAACTGACGAGCCGCCTCAGAGTGAAAACCTGTCAGTTTTAACTATTATTTTTTCAGACTTTTGTGAGCAGTCATGAAGCTGACAAGAATCAGGTCACTTTTTTATTTTCTGCTGTAGCTGAAAAAAAGCAGACACAACTGCCAGCAGGCAGTAGAGAAGATCTGGAAAATGAAAAAGGTTTGGTGAGATTCAGACATGACAAACGGGAGTTGTAGAGTAGTGGAAATATTTCCATTTCAGTAGCCAGAAAGTTGAGGAAGGAGCAGAATAACAGAGAGAAAGCTAGAGTTGCAGTTGAGAAAAAGAGAACGCTCATCTTCATAGCAACTGGGAGGCTATGGGATAGGAGGTGAGAATAGAGAGCGAATGCTCCTCTGTTCTAAAAGTAATTATTTTCAGTGGGTGGGACTTCACATTTATCAGGCACATGCTAGCTGAAGGCTGATAGAGAAGATGGTGCCCCTGAACACCATACAGGGACAGCACTGTGGTGGTAACTATTCCCTTACTCAGCTGCTGTACACAATCTGTGATCTCCATTGCAGAGTTCGCCCTACCCAGCAAAATCGCCATTATCCTATACCTTGGCTCTACATGTCTACCTAGACCTTCACTTTTCCTGTTACTGTCCTAACTTCAGGTGACCATGATGCTGAGATGATCAGCATGCGCTACTGCTGGGCTCTCTATTTGTCTCATTAGTCTGTCAGCACTAATTTGTTGTACCTTTTGGGCTTGTATGAATTTGAATGCCTGCTGTTGTGTGCACTGTAGGGCTGAGGACGTTTTACTTAGACTTCCTCTGAGCACTTTTGCAATCTGCTCTCTGGGAGAAATAGAGAGAGTAGCCAAAGGGTATAACAACAGGTATCTTAACTATGCTACCTTTTCTGATGGTGTACGCTACGTATTCCCGTCATTAACTATCTGGTTTCCACACAGACCACACTGTTTTTTCAGTGAAAACATAACAACTCTGGGGTAAATTCCTGACTATACTAAAATCAATGACAAAATTCCCATTAACATCAGTAGGGCCAGCATTTCACTGCTGTTGTCTATGTATTGTGTTCTACTTTTCCCTAGACCACAAGCACGTTTTGCCCTCTGCGTCATGTGTACAGAACACACTGACTGCAGAAACTGGGCCCTTTGCGTGTGGATATGTATATGCAGAGACTGAACCTTGTAACATGGAATCTCTGACAAGATTCTGGGAGATGTTGCATCATGTCTTTATTTTTACTCTGATATTAATTATATTATGTCTTGCCTTTCACACCTCCTTACTGAGTTCTTCATTGTCTCCAGAGCCAGATCCTTCCAGATGTTTATGATGTATACTATTGCAGCTTCCACACAGCGTCAGTACAGACCATACTGTGATAGTGACCATGTTTGACTTCTCAGTGAAGCTAGGTGTCTTTATACACTTTCCTAGTTGATTACAGAATGTAGATGCTGCAGAGTAGTGTTTAGGGAATAGGAAACCTCTTAAAAGGTCATGTTCTTCTACTCTAGAACTTTTCCAAAAGTTTGACTATTTCCCTAAAATAATCTACCATGAAAATGTGGGGGGACCGGGGGGGCTAATGAAAAATTTTGCACTATACAAAAACAGTTTTTCTAACTAACCTAGATAAGAAAAGAATCTTACTCACAAATCTTTTGCTCTTCAAACCTACACGAACTGAATAAATCAGCATTACTCTGTGGCTGCTCTTCTCTGTCTGAAAGACTCTGTTTTTCTTCTTGCTAATGGTTTCCTCTTTCTCTTTCTGCACATGGGGATGGTTTGCTTGCTGATGATCTCACAGTTTGGAAGCTGGAAAAGCTGAGACTGCAAGTGCTCTGTACAGAACAAGTGCGGAATAGTGGGTGTTCTGCTTACAGAACAATTTGCAGACTCAGGGAGCTAAGAAAGTTGTTTTGCCAGGGTTATGAAAAGCAAAGTGATTTTCCTACTTGACATATTCAGCAGACTACTCCATTATTGTGCTAGTCCCAGCACAAGGTCTACAAGTGCATTTTGAACTCTTAGAGTGTGAATAGTTTTAAAATCTATTTATATGTTCTGCTATCCTATTTACTGTTGTCTTTGATGGTCCCACTGACTTATTAGTAGAAAGTCAAAATACACTCTAAGATCAGTGTGTTTATCCTACAAGCAGGGTGGGTGCAAGGATGTTTCGTGCCCTAGGCAAAACTTCCACCTTGCGCCCCACCCTGAGCCCTGTGGCAGCTCCCCACCCCCCCAAGGCATCCCCCCGCATCAGCTCCCCACCCACCCCCCACCAAGGCACCCCCCCTGCAGCAGCTCCCCCCTCCTCCCTGTGGCGCCCCCCAGCAGCAGTCCCCCGGCCCAAGGAGCCGTGCCGCAGCTCCCCACCCCAGCTCATCTCTGCTCTGCCTCCTCCCCAAGCACACCATTGCTGCTCCACTTCTCCCACCTCCTAGGCTTGCAGCGCCAATCAACTGTTTGGCGCCGCAAGCCTGGGAGAGAGAGAAGCAGAGTGGGGCGGCATGCTCAGGGGAGGAGGCAGACCAGAGGTGAGCTGGGGCAGGGAGTTCCCCTGCATGTCCCCCTGCCCCCCTTACTTGCTGCAGGCGGCCCTCCCCATGCCCCCCTGCCCCAGCTCCCGCCGCCTAAATGCTGACGACGGCCGGGGAGGCCGAAGGACCCGAAATGCTGCCCCTCAAATGCTAGTGCCCTAGGTGACTGCCTCAGTTGCCTAATGGGTTGCACCAGCCCTGCCTACAAGTATGTTGATCCATTTTGCCAACCTACTATCTTAGTGGTCTGTTTAGCTGACAAACTGAAGTACACTAGTTCTCATGTCACCGAAGTACATAAAGTCACATCCATCAGAGTTACTGAGCTGGTTTCCACTGTGACTATTGCATGATTCAGAGTCTCCCTCTCTGATAGAAACATCTGTTAAAAACAAGCAACACTGAAGCCCTTGTGAAGAGTGAAATTGCTCATTGCCCATCATCCTGTAGCACATGCATCTGTGGCCTGATTTTCAGAGATGCTGTGCACTTACGCTTCCACTAATTTCGACTGGACTTGTGGTTGCTTAGCACTTTTGTAAATCAGGCCCTTAAACATTGAAAATAATATTCCAGTTGATGCACTTTCTTTCAATATCAGAAGCTTGGACTAAAGATGACATATATATATGAATTTGAGTAGATAATCTATTTGGATATTTCTGTTTCATTTTTTCTTCAGAAAAGTACATTCTAGTAAAGAGCCAAGCCTTGTACTGATTATATACTATAGATTGTAGGCCAAGGGTCCTGAGTTTAACTTCTAAATTATCATCTGATTTGTACGTTTAACGTATATATACATTTAACTGTATATAACTTTTGAAAATTTGGCCCTATTGAAATTAAGAATTTAATTAGTAAATTTAATTAAGAATATTAAGAATTTGGAAATTCTTGGATAAAGACATCTTGTTTATGTTGTAAAAAGCATTGCTGGTAGATGCAGTAGCTACTATTCTTTACAGTGTGTACTGTTCTTTTTTAATGTGATCTCTTTTTGAAGTGAGACCCGACATATCAAAACATGGATTTTCCTTTCATCAGAATGAAATAGGACTGTCACGAAGAGGGATCAGTGCAGAATGATTTAGGATTTTATCTTCTCTGCTGGCATTCAGTTGTCACTGTTTTGTTTTCTTCTCAGGTTTGGATGTGTGGCGGTGGCATGTTTGATGTTCCATGTTCTAGAGTTGGACACATTTACAGAAAGTATGTCCCTTATAAAGTTCCATCTGGAACCAGCCTGGCACGAGTGAGTAGCTGCTAATTGAAATTTTCCGTCTTTAAGTTGTCAGTCACTTTACTCCTTGTGGGTCGATTTCTTTATTTAGAATTTCTCTGACTAGCATATAATGTGCTATTACTTTTGTAACAGCGACCTTCTAAAGGCAAGGCTTCCAAGAACAAAACAGTGCTCAGTAAAAAAATTAAGTTAGAGGCTTCAGAACAGAGGCATATTACTTTCACATTCATTCAAAAGAATATATGAATTCCCTGAAGCACAGGATTGCCTTTTACACACTCACTGTGACTGTCAGTCATGGTTTTATAAGCAAAATCTGACAAATCACTGGGAATTTGAATGGTTGATTTTTCAGCAGGATTTTGATCAGTCAGCAAATTAATCCAGCAGCCTATGTCTTGCAAAAGGAATATTCTTTGGAACAAAAGAATTGATCAGCAGTGATTTAAGTGACTGGTTATAACCTCTGTAGGGAATATGAGTACCTTCTTACCATGAAAGAGAAGGGAACCATGAGATCCCAATACTCTTTCAAAGAGATTAAACATCTCTATATCCATGAGGTTTTCCTTCTCTAGAGGAAATGGACCTATGAAAACTATAAGTTTCTTGAGAGAAATGAGGAACTTGTTCAAGGAATGTCAAAAATAGGAAACTAAGGGCACTGCTGTGACTTCCAGGCAAAATATTAGTATTTATTAATCTTTAATCTTAATGTTTTCCATTTTAAATGTTACTAGATGGTTCATTTGTATTTCCCTTTTTAGAACATAAAATGGCATAAATATTGGTGTTTGCTCATCACCATAGGGAACATCTTATGAATCATATTTTTTCTTAATAGTGAAAATATATATGAATCAAAAATACATCTTTGAGGAGGAGAAGCTCTTGACTTCTCTGCTGCAGGACTACACTCACTGTAATGATTCCACAGCCTAGCCAACCATAAGCCTAATAAGAGAGACAAGAAAATGAATTCTACCCTATTTGCTAACTGCAGTACTTGATATATGACCAATTTAGATATATTTTTAGGTGCCAAGTCTAAGGAGCTGTCCCAAATTGAGAAGTTAGTAGAGGAGAATTTGGAACAAATTGATAAATTAAACAGCAATAACTCACCAGGACCAGATGGTGTTCACCCAAGAGTTGTGAAAGAAATCAGCTATGAAACTGCAGAACTACTAACATATTGTGGTATGTAACCCATCTCTTAAAAATCAGCCTCTGTATCAGATGACTGGAGGGTAGCTAACGTAACGCCTATTTTTAAAAAAAGTTCTAGAAGCAATCCTGGCAATTACAGGTCAATAAAGCTTACCTTTAGTACCAGGCAAACTGGTTTAAACTGTAATAAAGAACAGACTTATCAGACACACAGATGAACACAGTATGTCGGGGAAGAGTCAACACAGCTTTTGTAATGGAAATCATGCCTCACCAATCTACTAGAATTCTTTGAGTGGGTCAACAAGCGCATGGACAAGAATGATGCAGTCAATATAATGTACTTGGACTTTCACAAAGCCTTTGACAAGGTGCCACACCAAAAGGCTGTTAAGCAAAGTAAGCTGTCATGGGATAAGAGAGAGGATCCTCCCATGGATCAGTAATTGGTTAAAAGACAGGAAACAAAGGGTAGGAATAAACTGTCAATTTTCACAATGGAAAAAGGTAAATAGTGGGGTCCCGCAATAATCTGTACTAGGACCTGCGCTGTTCCACATGTTCATAAATGATCTGGAAAAGGGGGTAAACAATAAGGTGGTAAAATTTGCAGACAATACAAAATTACTCAAGATAGTGAAGTCTAAATCTGACTGCAAAGAGTCAGGGGCAGCTCTGTTTTCTGTGAATTGCCACCGAAGCTGCAGGACTGGCGGCGGACCTCCCACAGGCATGCCACGAAGGCTGCCTGACTGCCATCCTCACAGCGACTGGCAGGCCACCCCCTGTGGCTTGCCACCCCAGGCATGCGTTTGCTGCGCTGGTGTCTGGAGCCACCCCTGCAAAGAATTACAAAGAGATCTCATAAAACTTGGTGACTGGGCAACAAAAGGGCAGATAAAATTCAATGCTGATAAGTGCAAAGTAATGCACATCGGAAAACCTAATCCCGACTATACATACCAAATCATCAAGTCTAAATTAGTTGTTACTACTCAAGAAAAAGACTTTGGAATTGTCTTGGATAGTTCTCTGAAAACATCTACTAAGTGTGCAATGGCAGTCAAAAAAGATAACAATGTTAGGAACCATTAGGAAAGGGATAGATAAGGAGATGGAAAATGTATTGCCACTCTATAAATCCATGGTGCACCCACACTTTGAAATCTGTATGCAGTTCTAGTTGCCCATCTCAAAAAAGATATTAGAATTGGAAAAAGTACAGGGAAGGGCAACAGAAATGATTAGGAGTATGGAACAGCTTCCATATGAGGAGAGATTAAAACTTTTGGGACTTTTCATCTTAGAAAAGAGATTATTAAGAGGGATATGATAGAGGTCTATAAAATCATGATAGTGTGAAGAAAGTGAATAAGGAAGTATTATTTATCCCTTCATACAGGGCTGGCTCTTGGTTTTTTTGCTGCCCCAAGCAAAAAAAAAAAAAAAAAACCACTCTGGGAACGCAACCGCCAAAGTGTCAGGAATGCTGCCCCTAAAATTGTGACACCCCAAGCACGTGCTTGGTTTGCTGGTGCCTAGAGCCAGCCCTGCCTTCATATTACACCAGGGGTCACCCAATGAAATTAATAGGCAGTAGGTTTAAAACAAACACAAGCAAGCACTTCTTCACACAACATACAATCAACCTGTGAAACTCATTGCCAGGAGATGTAAAGGCCAAAACTATAACTGGGTTAAAAAAATAATTAGATAAATTCATGGAGGATAGGTCCAACAATGGCTATTAGCCAAGATGGTCATGAATGCAACCTCATGCTCTGGGTGTTCCTAAACCTCCAACTACCAGAAGCTGGGACAGGGCCGGCTCCAGGCACCAGCATTCCAAGCAGGTGCTTGGGGCGGCAATCTGCAAGGGGTGGCAGTCTGTGTGTTTTTGCCTCCGAGCAGCATGCTGAATTGCTGCTGCGGACGGCAGGGGCAGTCCGTGTGCTGTTAGGGCGGCATGCGTGTTTCCACAGTGGTAGCAATTCGGTGGCAGCTTCTATGTTCATCTGTCCGTGGCGGCGCAGCTTCTGTCTTCTGGCTGAAGATGCCGCCTAACAGCACACGGACTGCCCCTGCCGTCCGCAGCAGTTCAGTGCGCTGCTTGGGGCAGCAAAAACAGAAGAGCCAGCCCTGGCTGGGACTGGATGACAGGGGAAGGATCACTTGATAATTGCTCTGACACATCTAGCCACGGTCAGAAGACAGGATACTGAGCTAGCAGGGCCATTGGTCTGATCCAGCGTGGCCATTCTTATGTTCTTTCAAAAACTGGCGTGAGGATCACAGTCTCTACTATACAACAGGCCTATCAAACTCCCATCCATTCTGGGCAGTAAGGACTGTAAACAATCACTAGTGTATCATACTATACATCTTAGTATGTATCACAGTGTCAATTGTCTTCTTTCTTAGGATCACATTTCACACATTCTCACACTATCAGTCGAGCCCTGCAAAGCCTAGACATACTTCTTTTGCTGAATCATGGTCTATGAACTAGGAAATGTCCATGTAAAAAATATTTTACCAATGTGGCACTGAATGTTTTCAAAAAGTGAGCAAAACAAACTGGAAAAATAAATGCCACATTTATAAAGCAGACTCTGACAAACAAAATAAGAGAGAATTACTAAAGCAAAAAGACTTTTTTGTAGATGCCTCAGGATGTTGCTGCCTGCCAAACACAGTCAGGTCCCAATTTACAGGTAATTGCACATAGAGCAAGATTAATGGGTGTACAGATGTTTACAGTGATTCCACTTCCTAAGGCAGCACAAACTGATTATCATTCATTCCAAACCCTACTATCTTAGCACAAAATCACAGCCACTAATAACTATTTTTGTCTGATTGCTTTATGTGAAATAATTTTCAGTAAAAAGTCTTGAAACCTTGTACAAGACACTGTTCCAATATATGAATTCTGGATTCTTATGCTACATTATTTTAACTACTTTGGTATTGAAGACCGTTGCTCCATTTTTATGCATTCTAGTTAAGCCATCAGCTCCTAGCCAATTATCTGGTAAAACAGATTTTAAAATAAGATCAGCAATTTCTTATAGGTACATTCCAGTTTATTAGACAGGTTTTGTAAACTCCATATTAATAGATTTTTCTCTTCATGATTCCCTAAACAATATAAGAGTTCTATCAATAAAAACTTGCCATTCATGACCTTAGAATTTCAAAAGATGCCTACAGCAGTCTTTTTCATTTGCAAACATTTTAAATCGACTTTTAGCACCTTCTCCAGAGCATTAGACTAGTGTAGGTCTTTCTGAACTAGGGATTGGCAAACCCAGTGAAAGTCAACTTTAGATTTAACCCCAAAATGTGGTGAATCCTAACCCTAACTTGAATTCCACCCTGCATTCTAGGACTTGGGATACCAGAGCCCAGTAATCCTCTGACCCAGCAGGCATAGATGATGACATTTGCCTCATTACACTATGTTGTTGAATTGGAACTTGCAAGACTTTGGGTTCACTTCAAGAGGCAAGAATTAAGGTGGGTTCAGATTCCCAGCTGAACCACTTGCTCAGCCTTTTTCTGTGGCGTTAAAGGGCTCTATAGACCAAGATACTGTAGGCATACCATCTTGTGCTGTGATTCCCAAATACAGAGCATTAGGCATTGTCATAACCTATTCCCAGATTTGGACCTTAGCATCCAAAATATGGGGGTTAGCATGAAAACCTCCAAGCTTAGTTACCAGCTTGGACCCGGTAAAGCTGCCACCACCCAAAAAATTAGAGTGTTTTGGGGCACTCTGGTCCCCCCAAAAACCTTCCCTGGGGACCCCAAGACCCAAATTTCTTGAGTCTCACAACAAAGGGGAATAAACCACTTCCCTTCCCTTCTCCCTTCCAGGTGTTCCCTCCCTGGGTTCCTGGAGAGATACACAGAAGCAAGCTCCGTGAATCTAAACAGAGGGATTCCACCCTCTCTATTTCCAGTCCTGGAAAACACAAGTACTTCCCTCTTCACCCAGAGGGTATGCAAAGTCAGGCTAGTAAATCTAACACACACAGATTTCCCCCTGACTTCTTCCTCCCACCAATTCCCTGGTGAGCTACAGACTCAATTCCCTGGAGTTCCCCACTAAAGAAAAACTCCAACAGGTCTTAAAAGAAAGCTGTATATAAAAAGAAAGAAAAAAATACATAAAAATGGTCTCTCTGTATTAAGGTGACAAATAGAGGGTCAATTGCTTAAAAGAAATATGAATAAACAGCCTTATTCAAAAAGAATACAATTCAAAACACTCCAGCAACTACACACATGTAAATACAAAAAAAAAACATATAAACCACTGTCCTTTCTGTACTTACAACTGGGAAACAGAAGATTAGAAAGCAGGAGACAGAAATCCTCTCATAGCCGAGAGAGAGTACAGGCAGAAGACAAAAACAAAGAACTCAGACACAAACTTTCCTCCACCCAGATTTGAAAAAGTCTTGTTTCCTGATTGGTCCTCTGGTCAGGTGTTTCAGGTTACTCCTTTCCAGGTGTAAGAGACATTAACCCTTAGCTATCTATTTATGACAGGCATGATGATTTTTTTTCTAGCTGTGAACAATGTTTGGGGTTTGCTGAAAACAGCACTTGAACATTTTTGTCAGTTTCCAGCCACATTATAGGACAAAGTAGAATCAGTGAGTTAGACGAAGCAAATCCGTAAAGTTACATTATCCATTGACCTCAATGCAAACTGACAGATGGCTCCTTTTGTATTTTTTTAAAGCAGGCTTCACAAAAGAGACTGAGGCAGCTCCTGTGTAAGGTGACAGCACAGGTAGCTTTGCAGTCACTCAGTCCTTTAGCACAGCAAGCAGCAATAGACTTCAGTTGTGATCCAGCAGTCACCAGAAATGACAGAAACATCAGCTTGGAATAAGCGGGTCATTTGGGGCATTATACTCTTCCTGTAACACAATTATATACCTCATAAGAATACACTTTTCCCTCTTAAGTTTCCCTCTCAGTCATTATAACACTTCTTATAACATTTAGACGTGTTTATAAGTCCATAGTCAAAATTAATTAATAGTTGAATCAAAGTCCCAACCCAGGAGCCAATTGTTTTAAGAAGGAAGTTTGAATATCTGCATGGCAATTTTTGAATGCAAGAAAAACAAAACAATCAAAATCTCAGTATTTTTATATTGTTTCTTCAATCTAACAAAAATGTTTTGTTTTTAAGGGGCAGGAAAGGAATAAGCAGGTAGTTTATGGTCTATTAACCATTTGGAGAAAAAAGAAAACTGATAAATATATTATATCCAGAAGGATAACTAGTTTGCAATGGCAATAACTACTTTGGGGGATTTATTTGATGCTTTATCAAAGCAACATTGTCTAGTAGCTAAAGAAACATATTGGGGGTTTGGATTCCTGGATTCTATTCCTAGCACTGCCACTCCCATGCTGTGACCTGTGGTAAGTCATTTAGCCTCATTGTGGCTCATTGTGCCCTTCTGTAAAATGGGCATCAAAATATTTGCCTATTTTAAGGAGTCACTGGTCTTCGTGGCATGGGGAGTAGAAGGGGTAAATAATAGTCTGTATCCAAACTCTGCATGCACTGCATAGTGCTTGCATGATTTTCACTGCAAGATGTGATTACAGCATGTAACTAAGGGTGAATAAAAATAACAAATAGGATATTAATAGCAGTGGCAGTAAAGCCACACGTCAAAGTGACTTTCACCAGCATACAGAAAGCAGCTTGAGTTTCTAGCTCCTTACTCTTCCAGTAATGCAAATAATATATATCACTAATTCTATCTGAATGAAATGCAAACATTTCCAGAGAGAAACATGGCATCTACTTTGCAGCAGCAGCAGCACTACTATTACTACTGTATTTAGGATGAAAGCCGGATTAATATCTGTCTTCTTGCAAAAAGTGCCATGAGATTTTTAATGAATGTAACAGTCAGGTCCTCTGTTTTATTTCACATCTGAAATACAGCATCTCTGATTCTGCACTGTGGCTTCCAGCTCTATTCCAAGGCACTGATTTCAGAGCTGCAGAGAATCCCTGAGTGAAGGAGTGCCTGTGTACTATAGTGATTGACACACTGTTGACACAATAATCTAAAACTAGAATCTAGGATAAATAACCAATGAGAGAGAAAAGCCTATTGTAATAAGTAAGATACGCAATCTGCTTAAGAGGTCCTGCTTGTGACTGCCAGCTTCCTGGAAAATGTTCAGATTGCCAATAGAGCAACAGGAACTGGTTACAGGACTCAAATATGATACAGTAGCTTAATATTGACAAACCAAAGTGCATGGATTGGGGATCAGGCTGGTATATGTGCAGAGAATGAGGTAGGCACAAAGGAAAAAAATGGGTTACGAAGGTGAAATGGCACAAATAAAAGCCTTGTACTGCTTTACAGCCAGGGGAAAAAACATTTTCTGCCTAATAACAGCTGAAGAAATTGAAAGCAGAAATAGTATTTTTATGATATTTTAACAACTGTCTAAAAAGTCAATTGAAAAAAAATCCACAGGATAGAACCATGCAGTTTCATGTGCCATGAGGGTTCTTTGTCTTGCTCATAAATACTGTTATTCCAATCTGGCATGTCATCCCTGTCTCTAAAACAGGAAACTGTAATATTCCTGTTTGTTAGGGACTGATCCATTTAAATTTTGCTTCTCTGGAATCTTGACCAGCCTGTCGTGCTATGCAGCCCCCAGCTGTTAAGCAGTCATTTCATTCCCAGGAATAAAGTCTCTGCTTTTGCCCAGCTGAGTTGCCTGAATCACCATAATCGTAATATCACACAGGACTCCCCTGAACATGTTTAATGAAGAAGTATAGGGCATTTGGTGGGGGAGAGCAATCTGTCAGCCACAAAAGAAAAAAAACAGGAACTGAAAATGGCCCAAAGATTCCACCAAGAATAGCAATTGAGTAAGTAAGTGCACATTTATCTCTCTCTGAGGCTGTGTTGAACTCTACCTTGTGTTGAAGTCCTGAATTGTCCAAAGGAAGTGAAAGGGGGAAAGTAATTTTAACTTAACAAACATGATATGTAAAATTATTTTTAAAAAAAGCATAGAACAGAGTCAAAGAACAATTTGAAGCAAGTTTGCCTAAATTAAAAGAACTGGTGATTAAGGGTTTTCAAGGCTCCTAGTGGGATCAGTGTTGTAGCAACAAAGTAAAGTGTAATTAAAACCAGATGAGGTTCATGCCTGGGACAACTGGATACTTTGTTTTGATTGCTCAATTTCACTGGAGTGAGATTGCCAACACTTTTGGAAACATCAGTGAGCTTCATGATCACAACTGTCTCCATCATACACAAGCACATATGCATGTACCATGACACCACTGAGCTTTCTTCATCCTTATCCAGAAAGTTGTTCTGACCAGACATGACAAGGAGAGAGACCCAGATGACATTATTATCTTTGTGGCTGTGCCCTGAGATTCTTGCTGCTTCCCTACCTAACATGTCAATTCCTAACCTCATTTTATTTCTATGGCTTTTTAAAAATCTTTCTATATTTGCTTTCTTTATTGAATCTGGCTTAACCAGCCAGATCAAATCTAACCTAGAAACACTTCGCTGTGATCAGTTTGGCATGCTGAAAATAATGCTGTGTGCTGTATCTGTATTTTTGCAGTAGCTGACCTACAAGCCAGAAACAAAAGCTTCATTTTCCTTTCTTTTGCTATCTTGTACTCCCTGTCCCCTAGGTATGTATTGTAGGAGACAGGATCACACCGTAAAATAGAAATTGAGGACCCAAGATCTACCATGCCACCCAAAATTGACTCTTCTTCTTGACAAAGATATTTGATGCCGTTTGAGAGACTGTCACACTGAGTTTCCATTTAAAAGAGACTATAAATGGGGAGAGAGGGACTAAGGGAGACATAATGATTTATGTGAATTTATTTATTTTTTGTTTTAAATACTTTAACTTTTTTGTGTGTCTAACAAATAGTAAATGAGTGTTTAATTTGGTATAGAACAAGCAAATTTTGTTCCTGTCAGCAAAAACCCTGAACCCCAGATCAGTGCTTGTAGAAATCTGCATGGAACATGGAGGGAGAAGCACAGGTTGCAGGAGGGAAGAAGGTACCAGGTGGTCAGTTTGTATACACATAGCTAGGATAATACTATCAGAGGGGTAGCCATGTTAGTCTGGATCTGTAAAAGCAGCAGAGTCCTGTGGCACCTTATAAACTAACAGACGTATTGGAGCATGAGCTTTCGTGGGTGAATACCCACTTCACTGGATGCATGTCAATGAAGTGGGTATTCACACACGAAAGGTCATGCTCCAATACGTCTGTTAGTCTATAAAGTGCCACAGGACTCTTTTTGCTGATAGCTAGGATAGTTCTCTTAATAAAATATCCAATTTAGTTTTAGAACCATGGAGTCTTCTCATGTTAATACCCAGCATATGGTATAAGGAAACAATGCCAATGTTGTAATAAAAAAGCCTATCTTAAAACTGTAACTTCTTAAAACCCCCATTTTTAATGGGTGCATTTGACTGGGAATGATTCCTAAGTAATGCAGCCCTACAACACATGGGAGCAGCAAATACCTGTTGCCCTCCCCTTTTCCAGTCAGTCCTCCCACCATTAACTCCTCTCTCTTTCTCTCTTTAATTAAAAAAAAAAAAAAAAGTTGTTTGATTTAAGCAAGTCTCATGGTTTCCCACCAGCAGCCACTGCAGGTAGGTTACTTCGGTCTAGAGTTGGATTACTTCCTGCTTGCCTAACATTGTAGGTGAGATAAACAAAGGGTCAGAAAATCCAGAGAAGTGGAGCACTGAAAGTGGGGTGCTCATTGATGTATGTTCTCCTTGCTGCTGGGCTGCTCTAAAAAGCTTTCGGGCGGGGAGGGGTTTGAGAGCTGCCACCTGACCAATTTACTGTCCAATATATTAGTCAGTCACAGAACCAGAATCTACCACTTTCCAAAGCTTATGCATTTTGGAATGGCACAAATATTTTTTGCTTGGATAAGACCCTAATATGGATCTTCTAAACATTTACAAATAAACCGTTTGTGTTACTTTTTTAATATATGGTGGGAGCTTACTCTAGTTTTCATAAGAGCAAACATACATTACTGCATTCAAGTCAAGGTATTAAGATTGATTGCTTTGAATGTGTTTTTCAGCATTGGACTTTACTCCTTTAAACAAAACGGTGTGTGGTAATTATTAAGGCTATATTGTCAGCATGTGTAGAGATAACCAGGATAATGAGCTCAAGATTACTTGATTCAACAAACCTCCTTCAGAGCAGACAAACTATGAAGAAACTGGTTGGTATTATTTGAACATTGTAATTGACTATTTCAGAAAGAGCTTCCAACTGATAGCTCAGTCTAGGGAATAAAGTTCCATACACTTACTCTAAAAGGTCTAGACCCTCTTTAGTTTGAAGCTTTGTAGCTAGCTAGTCAGTATTTTGTGAGATTTTGTGTATTTTAAATGGAAATGGTTCAAATATTGTGGAGTAACAACTGGTCCATGGCTAAGGTTGCATTCTACTTTCAATTGTAAGCCCAATGTTGCCTCTTCCCCACTAAAAGATGTACAGTTTAATCTCCCAAATGTCTCAGATAAGCCGGGTTATAACTAAAATATAATAAGAAAGCATTAACATCTTTTTCAGTGTCCTATATCTTTAAAACGGATATCTGAAAACCTTTGAGTTGGTGCAAAAATTGTCCACTGGTTACATGCACCAAAATTTAAGATGAGAGGATGTAACTATATATTAGAAGTTATTAAGTACCAAGCAAGGAATGTCAGAAGGAATGTTAAAATTCCTGTTATGTCCTCAGATACAATGATGATATGAATATCTAGAGATAGGCTCTTCAGGGGTTCTGATGAGCCGTAGGAAGATTTCACAAGCGTGATGAGCTTGCCATCCTGCTTGTTCAGCTAAAGCAGAGGTCCCCAACGCGGTGCCCGCAGGCGCCATGGCACCTGATGGGGCGTTTAAGGGCACCCGCATACTGGCAAGCAGACAAGCATCTGCTGAATGCTGCCGGCAAGCTGCATCATCCAAAGACGTCGCCACCGAAATGCCGCCAATTTTGAGTGATATTTCAGCAGTGACGCCTCTGGATGATGCTGCTTATCGGTGGCATTTCAGCGGCACCTATTGATGTTGCCGCTTGTTGATGGAATTTTGGTGGATGCTCGTCCGCTGCCACGTGGCTCGTCATCTGGCACTGTCCAGATGAAAAAGGTTGGGGTCCACTGAGCTAAAGAGTCCCAGTGTCCCACTGCACACTCCTACAAAGTTTGGGCCAAGTCAGTACCTTCAGCATCTTAATGTTGGACATTATTATGTACGGAAAGGCTACTTTAGGCACTTTTAGAGATTTCAAAAATGTATTGGTGTCTCTGGCCACTTAAGTAGTGTTCAAGATAGTGCTCTGTCCCTGTTTCTGGTTCAGTCGAAAACCAAGGTATTCTGGGGTTTATTGTTATAGCAGGGGAATGATAGGTTGGGAAGCAATGCATACTGGGAAGAGATATATGACAGAGATGTATGATTTTGCCATTTCAGAGAGAATGGAAGGTAATAGGGCAAGCTGTTGGGTCTCTCCAACAAGGTGCCAGGAGTGTGGGGGAGTTGAAAGAGTTGGAAAAGAGTCTTATAAAAATCAAAGAGTTGGGTAAAATACCCTGAGGAAAGGTTGGTGGTGTGGGCTAGAAAGCCAGAGTCTTGGTGGGATCGTAGAGAAAGACCTTAAAAGATTAGGTGATCCTCTTAGGAAATTCATTGTTTGTGGTTTTCCACCAAAAGACTATGAAAAAGCCAAATAGTAAAGGTTGAGTGGGATTCTGTGCATGGAAGGGTGATGATTTGTCTTGGTGAAGGACCATTTGTGAGCCCCTGCACCAACAAATGGAGGTTTAAAGGACTTCTTTTGGACTTTTATTTTGTTGGACAGTTGTTGCTTCAGAGTATATTTAGTTAAGGAAGGGGGAAACTGAGGTAATAGCTACATTTGCTATTGAAGAGAGAAACCACTTCTACAGTTATTTATCAGTTTCCTCCTGCTTGGTATCCTGTACAGTAGGACTCCATGGTACTAAGTCAATGATTGGATGGAATAATTTTTTAAAAATAGTATCATGCTACTTTTAAAACTGTAAAACACATCTAAAATAGTTTTCCTTTAAAACATGTGGGATGAACAGAATACATGAGGGGATGACGTGCTATTGTAAAGGTTATACTAGCACTCATGGTTTTGCCTCTTCTGATTAATGTGATTAAAACTTAGTTTGGCTCTGTCTACACAGGCAAGGGCAAATAGTATTCTCACATGGCTGGGAGATTTCCATGTTATAATGTTCCTCAAAGAGAGTCATATTGCCTTTGTAGCTGTCATTCTTCAGATTTATCAGATTTATATTTCCTTTTGTCATGGCAACACCCCATTCCCTTACCATTGAAAGCGAATTTCATGTAAATTACCCAGGAGAATTGTGTTGCTTTGTTTCCGATGAAATAGCAACAAAAGTCAACCTTGTGTGGGGCATAAGTCATTCAGAACAGGGACTTCAGTGTTGTGATTTCTTAAACTGCCTTAATTGCACATGCCCCGTTCTTCAGGTTTTAATGTGTTTGCTTCAGAGAGACAAAGCACATAGTAACTTATCTTACAGCACCAGCTGAATGTACTTCATTTGTGCTGTATCTCGCTGTCTTTGTATTCAGATAAGCCTTATTAGTTCTGAGATATCTAGGTTTGTGCAGATGCTTGAAGCAAACTAAATTAATAAAATTCAGGAGAGTGGTTTTCAAATGAATCTTGAAAGCAAATCAGAATAGGAATCAGGCTCACAAATACGCAGAGACAATTCTGAAAGGATACATTACCTTCTGTTGCTGATTTTCAGATGTATATTGTCCTCTATCTTATTACAGAACATATCAGCATTTCGCAGCTCTAGCATTCTATAAACAGAACATTACGCGGTTTGAGGATCTTGTTTTTACAAGCAAGGCTATAAGATTTCTTTAATGTCAGAATGTCACCCAATATGATGTGTGTATGGTGGTTTTGTTTTGTGTTGGACAGCTGTGAAAGTGCAGATTTTAACTTGACAGGAAAAGATAAGGAAAAACAATTAGAGAAACTCCTGAAAAAGGGGTATCTGTGAAGATGCACATTATGTCTGTAAGGGGGAGAGATGAATGTACTGAGATCATACCCAATGCTGAACAGAGAATATGAACTCTGTGGGGTTTGGTTGTATCAATTATCTGTTGCCTCCTTAATCTATAAGATCTCTCTCTGAATCTGTCAAAACAGTTGAACAGAGAACCAGGTAATGTATTTTATTTGGACTTTCACAAAAGTCTTTGTCAAAGTCTGTCATTCAAAATTGTTTTAAAAAAATTGCGTAGTCATGGGCTGAGAAACTGGCTAAGACACAAAGCAAAAAAATAGGAACAAATGGTCAGCTTTCATCATGGGAGGTTAGCACCAGGTTACCACAAGGTTTCATGCTAGGACTGGTGTTTAACATTATTTATTATATGAAAAAGGAGGCAAAAGTATGAAAATTGCAGAAGACAAAATTATTCCAGTTAGTCAAGATTAAAGAAAACTGAGAGAAACTTAAGAGGTATGTAACAAAGACATACGAATAGGCAACATGATGAATGCCGACAAATGCAAGATAATGCACACTGGAAGGAATAATTTGAACTACTCATACTGTTTACTGGGTTCTAAACTAACTAACAAAGGAAAAGACCTGGGTATCATAGGGAACAGCTGAAAGAAGACTACTGCTCAACATGGAATGACAGAAAAGCAAACAGAGGTTTAAGATGCAGAAAGAACACGATGGAAAATAAGGTGTTCAATAGGCAAAAGACCCACCCCTATGGAGTGTATTTAGGGCACTCAGTGCCTCACAAAAAGTGTTCAGCATCTCAGTGGTTTGGCCCACAACTTACCAGTCTTTGTCCATGGCTTTTATTATGAACTTTAGGATGCAAAGTTAGACAGCAAGTCTGTATAATGTGTAGTCATAATAGTATACTTTTTGACCCTGACGCAACAAACTGTAATAGTACATACTTAATCCCTGGCCTACCTAAATGTACTGGAGCCAGTGGTGTCATTCACCAACATGATCAGAGGGTTTTATGAAATAAAAAAAAATGCAAACCACTCAAAAAATATTTAAAGTAGCATTCAAAGGTCTCTCACAAACCCATGCATACTGCAGGGTCTCTGTACATTGAAGGGGTCAGCCTCTACTCTGAATGTCCTGCTTTTTGACAGTCAAGATTAAAATCTGGACTGAGCCTCATTCACATGCAAATCTCCCTTGCCCCACACAGATGGGGGAGTCTCAGTTGCATAGGCATGGCATTCTAGCCCTAGTGAATTGCCTAGGTAGCACCAGATTTCACAATTGTGATCCATGCAGAAGAAGGGGAGAGGAGTAGCAGGCTTGGAACCAAGGAGTGACTGGGGTCCAGGTCGCTCCAGAAGGGCCACATCATCCTCTCACCAGCCATGTGAAAACTATCCAGAAAAGGTAATGCAACCTTAACTTGGATGGCTTTTGTTGTGACAGAATTCTTTTATGGCAGGGGTCTCAAAGTCCCAGCCTGCGGGCCATCTCTGGCCTGAGAACCTCCCCACTTCGGCCCACCGAGGAGAGATGCATGCAGGCACACTGCTGGCTCTGTCTGCTGCAGGCGCCACCCTCTGCAGTTCCCATTGGCTGGGGGAGAGGGACACAGATACCATCATTAGTTGCCAGGCAGAGTCAGCCATGGGGGCAGCCTCACTTTTGTCCACAATGAATAGAAACAAGTTAAAATACCAAACACAACTATCTGATGCACACCTTGCTGCAATCCTGAAGGATTCAACTGCTCGGTCACTGAGGTCAAACATCAGCAAACTGACAGAACTGAAGCATTGTCAGGTGTCTGGCAAACACTAAAAACTCTCTGCAGTTGAAGACTTGTATAAAGTTGTATGACAGTTTTATATTTACAAGAAATTTGAAATAAAAAATACAATATAGACTTTTTCTTTTCTGAACACCATCTTCAGTGACATTATTGGCCCACTGAGAGGATTTGAGGACTGGCACTGGCCCTAAGGTAAATTGAGTTTGAGACCCCTGTTTTAGGGGAAGCAACTTACTCAGAGACTTTAAGGCCAGAAGGGACCCTCTTGATCATCTAATCTGACCTCCTGCACATCGCAGGCCAATGAACTTCACCCATTCCTGTAATAAGCCCATAACCTCTGGCTGAGTTACTGAAATCCTTAAATCGTGGTTCAAAGACTTCAAGTTACAGAGAATCCACTGTTTACTCTAGTTTAAACCCGCAGTTGATCCGTGCCTCATGCTGCAAAGAAAGATGAAAAACCCCAGGGTCTCTGCCAATCTGACCTGAGAGAAAATTTTTTCAAATCCCAAATATGGTGATCAGTTAGACCCTGAACATGAACAGGGTCAGTTAGACCCTGATGAGATTCACCAGCCAGACACCTAGGAAAGAATTCTCTGTAGTAATTCAGAGCCCTCCCCATCTGGTATCCCATCTCCAGTTGTTGGAAATATTTGCTAATAGCAGTCTTCAACTGCCTCCAAGCTACCTGAGCAAACACCCATGCAAGGAAAGGAAGAGGTTCATTGCTCTGTTGACTATCCTAAGCTCATCCTTCTATGCAGCATTACTGGTTACAGACAGTAGTAGTTTATGTAACGTTGTGTATTCAGAATTCATCCTACTTCTGAATATATTAATAATGTGAGTTGTGTGTAACTAGAGCGCCTACGCAGACTTGTTACTAAGCCTATCTTTGCAGATATGTCACACTGGCTTCTGAAAGATTGTGGATATTTTGGGGCTTTGAAGGAAATGCATTGTTAAAAAATTGGATTGTGTGTAATATTTTACTATACAAAGCAAAACTCCAATTTCAAAATTCAGCTGCATCAAAGCTTTAGAAAAACAACATTAGCAAACAAGTGAAATAAATGGGAGCTCCACATTGAGATTCCAGTTGAAATAATTAGCTGAATTTTTACTGTATCTGGTTAATTAAATCCCCATTCAGCAATTGCAGTGAAGTACTAAAAAAACAAACTGCATGAACCCATCCATCTAATTAAATCATGTTCCTAACAGTGTTTAATTCCAAAGAGGTTTACCATTTATTTAATATACCACCATCCAAAACATGATAAGATTACGAGTCAGGGTTGGTTATTTTACTTCCAGTGTCAATTATATCATCTAGTCAAAGCATGGACAGGTTAATGACTCTTTCTTTCTGCTTCACAGAACCTGAAGCGTGTGGCAGAGACATGGATGGATGAGTTTGCAGAGTATGTTTACCAGCGGCGGCCCGAGTACAGGCATCTCTCAACAGGAGATATCTCAGCCCAAAAGGAGCTACGAAAGCACCTTAAGTGCAAGGACTTCAAGTGGTTCATGGCTGCAGTGGCATGGGATGTCCCTAAATATTATCCTCCTGTGGAGCCCTCACCTGCTGCCTGGGGGGAGGTAAGGAATACCCAAGATAGACCAAATTTAACAGCATGTTCCATCTTGATTGCAAAGCAATTTGGTATAACACTGAATTTAATATAAATTTACTGGAACTTTTTACATTATAACAAAGCCCTTATGAAATGATATTTAGCTCCTATTACTAGTGGTGTCATTAAGGGAGTTTGTAGTGACTGGAATGATCTGTGAAACTGCCACTAAAGTAAGAAACTGACATGTCTGGTGATGTCTATGGCTTTTCCTGGTATAATCCCTTATAATCGTCTGTGCACCATGATGTGCATGCACAACAAGGACAAGAGGTTCAGAAAGAACAGACAGTCATTACAGCATATTACGGGATGGCTTTGAGAATCTGATTTTTAACAAGGGATGCCTGAGGTTAGTGCACATTTTTATATGTGTAATTACAAATTGCATGCATAAATTAGGTATCCGTTAGGTACCTATAGTGTTTTGTCTGGTCAGATTTGCACATGCAAATGTAAATATGCAAAAATGAGTGGGGTTCTTTTCCTAAAAAAATTGGCCCATCTTGCGTCAATCTATGATGCTTTGGTTAGTGGTATCATAGCTGGAATTTAAACAAAAAGGAAGTAAGGAGTCATACTCTAATATTATTATCCCGTGCTGGGGTATGTGTCAGCAGGTGCACTTCTCAGATACATTCTGCCTTCAGATTTATTCCTCTTATATCAATAGCCTACTAATGCACACCTTGTGGTGACAGGTTGTATTAGAAATAAATCAATACACATAGGCTGTAGGGAAGCATATAATTTATATGTCTTTTTGGAAAAATTGCACTGGCCTTTTACATCTTCCACCTTAAAGGAGAGATGCAAAAGATATTTTTTATTTTTTACTATGATTTATAAAGAAGGGTTGACTTTTTAACATATTTTTCTGTCTTTTTTTTTTAATAACTTTAGAAGTATCAGTAATGTCAATTCTAGTCTTCCCCGGTTTTGCTAGAGGACTTCTTGAGGCTCTCAGACTATAAGATTTTACACATGAATTGAAGGAATGAAAGTGTTTAAATTGGAACAAAGGTTTTTTGTGAGGATGCCAGAATAGTCTCCAAGAGGGGAGATCCAGCCAGTTTTTGATCCCTTTCTCTTGAGAACATTTTAAACTAAACCAATTTTTTTTACATCTTGTAGCAGGACTTTAAAAATAACCTTTCAGATTACAGTATCTTGGGCCTTTGCACTCTTATTTTAGCCCCGAACTACAGTACCTCAAAGTACTTCAAGGTGCCAGTGCCTTGACATATGCAAACTCCTGATACAGTGAATTCCCTCATTTTTGTTTTTTCTCATTAACATTTTGTTTCATAAACTTCAGAGAAATTTAACAGAAGTAGTCAGGGAAGACCAAAGATCAGTAACTCCCCCATGTCCCTCCATCAACACCCACCCTCAGAACGCCTCTGGCACTGCAGGACTTTGAACATGTGATATATACCTACCTTGCCCTATTGTACAATCCTCACTCAATGCACCAGAGAGGCAAAAAGGACCATATCCAGACCTTTGACATTCAGATATTCATGCTTTACACAGAATTATTAATACACATCTTACATGATACACTGTCTGGAGTGGCTCATGACTGTGCATACCAAGCTCAGGGCAGACTGTCAAAAAACAGGGCAGACACCCCAAACTGGTGGTACGTTCTATCATTAGATTTCGCCAAACCAGTAATTAATGTCAACTCCTGAATCACTACAGCAGTCTTACCATGGAGTTATGGACAGATCCCTTAGGCTCTCTAGCCTAGCTTGCCACCCAGGCAAGCTGGACTTAGTGATAAATGGTCACTTACATGAAAAATCACAAGATATTCTGGTTGCACCAAATCCCAGGAGACCAGTCACTTACCCCAGATCTTGGAACTTAGATCTCACACCAAAGACCATGCTAGTAGCCAATTCTAGAGTAAAGTAACTAAGGATTTATTAACTAGGAAAAAGAAATGAGAATTATTTTATAGTTTACAGCATGCAAATAAGTTTCAGTCTACATTTCAAATGGTGACAGTTATAGTTATCTGTAAATTCTAAACGTCTTTCAGGGCTAACTCTTGCCAAGCAGCATGGGGATCTCTTTGCTTATGTTTAAGAATCTTTGCCCCTCAGAGTCCAGACATGGAAGAAAGATTCAGTTTCTCCTGTCAGGGATTTTTATCCTTTCCACTCCAGAGTCTAAAGTTATGCATCGGTCTCTCCTTCCTGGAAGGATTTAGGAATGCAGTCAACAAAGTCTGTGTCTTTTGATGCTACACAATATGTCATTTGCCTTCAGTTGGCCTTGGACGAGCACTTTACCTTAATCAATGCTTCTTTTCCTGTTTGGTGAGTTACACAGTTACAGAGGTTTATATAGGTCTGTCTCATCTTACACTGGGGTTACGTTCCGCGGTCAGTGTGTAAAGCGAAAACCACATATAGTCAAAATTACATTGAGTGTAATGGCGGGTGGAATCGCCCGCACTATAGGAACAGTACTTAAATTGTTGTTTTTCTCTTTTTTTGTTTTGTTTTTGTTTTTGCCAACCGTGTAAAGCCAAATTTGCGCATGTTAAATGCATGTAAGATGTGACAGACCTGTAGTGCAAACACTCAGTATAACTTTATACCATGGGCTGTAGAGATTATAAGTGAGATAAATATGTGCAGCATTCTACCAGCATTTCATAAAATCTAAACACATCTTTATCAACTTAACATCTAATATCTATTTTGATAATACTAACGCACAGTAAGCAAGACTGGTTTCCAACTATGCATTTGTGAGTATTCAGTGAGGGCCTTGGCATGAGCTGGAACCTGGTCTGCCAGCGTCACAATGATATTAAGGTGTTTTTAAAATGAATTATAGGACTGTATTATATGTATCTATTTTTTTTATTAAAAATACGCCCAGACACCAAAGACTAGAACTGAGACCCAAAGGCTGTCTCATTCCCCTAAAATGTTCCATCTGTAAACTAACCTAAGCTGAAGGTTTTTTTCCTGCTACTCTATATTTTTTTAGACTTTCCCATTCCTGTAAAGTTTTAATTAATTCGTCAGCGCTTTTAAGAGACTTTAAGCAAACTTAAAGGCCAATGGCTGTTATAATTAGAAATTGAAAGGAGGAAACCAATCTGCTCCTTATTACTTTAGAAGAATCGAGCAGCCAGAAAAACCTCACTGGATGTGCACATCAAGAATCTTTTATGGGACCTCTGTGCCAGGATGGACAGTCATTCACTGCCTTCTCCCCTTGCACGTGGAAAGGATTTACATCTATTTCCCTTGCCAGTGTGAGACAGGGTAAACAATTAAGTCCTCAGACAATCTCTGGCTCCAGCATCTTAATACCTAACTAGTGAATGCTGTGTGCAGCCTTCTTTTTGCAACTTCTGCCTTCTTTCTGCAAACACATCTGCTGAGAATTTGACTGGTAAATGTCTTGGAAAACTCTATTCATGACATAAAAGAAGTAAATTAAATCAACTTTTTATCACTCTTGATGTTGCCTGATCTTTGGGAATTAATTGTGCCACTGTCCTATGTATGTGCTCCATCTGGTATTGTGCTCTGAAATGCATGCAAAATGGCAGTTGTATAATGGACATGGCAAAGACTTCGTATATACTGAGTATATTACTATTAGTTTTGTATCTGGGCAGGAGGATAACACCATTTTTACTGCCACCATGGTAAAAATGCAAATTAAAAGAACTTAGTTTGATCCTTGTGATTATGTCCTGGATTGCCAAGTATGTGCTACCAGTTGAACTGTATGTCTACTATCCATTAAATGAGGCATAAACACTACTTTTTCTTAAAAGAAATGTAATTTCACGCAGTGTTGGTACTTGAAGTCTTGTCCAGTGAAGTAAAAAATGGTGCTGGGTGGGTGAGATTTGTCATGAGAATGATTTTATAGTTTTAAAACTTAGATTCAAAGTACTTATGGTCCAATTTGTATTTACAATCATTTCAAACTTTTAATGTTGTCTGTGCGAATGTATTTTTTAATACCAATATTACAGACCTGTAAGTCTAATGTCGGTACCGGGCAAAATAGTTGAAACAATAGTAAAGAATAAAATTGTCAGACACATAAAAGAACATAAATTGTTGGGCAAAAATCAACATGGTTTCTGTAAAGGGAAATCATGTCTTACTAATCTATTAGAGTTCTTTGAAGGGGCCAACAAACATGTGGACAAGGGGGATCCAGTGGACATAGTGTACTTAGATTTCCAGAAAGCCTTTGACAAGGCCCCTCACCAAAGGCTCTTACGTAAATTAAGTTGTCATGGGATAAGAAGGAAGACCCTTTCCTGAATTGAGAGCTGGTTAAAAGACAGGGAACAAAGGGTAGGAATAAACAGTAAATTTTCAGAATGGAGAGGGCTAATTAGTAGTGTTCCCCAAGGGTCAGTCCTAGGACCAGTCCTATTCAACTTATTCATAAATGATCTGTAGAAAGGGGTAAATAGTGAGGTGGCAAAGTTTGCAGACGATACTAAACTGCTCAGGATAGTTAAGACCAAAGGAGACTGTGAAAATCTTCAAAAAGATCTCATAAAACTAAGTCATTGGGCAACAAAATTGCAAATGAAATTTAATGTGGATAAATGTAAAGTAATGCACATTGGAAAAAATAACCCCAACTATACATACAATATGATGGGGGCTAATTTAGCTACAACGAATCAGGAAAGAGAACTTAGAGTCATCGTGGATAGTTCTCTGAAGACGTCCACACAGTGTGCAGTGGCAGTCAAAAAAGCAAACAGGATGTTAGGAATCATTTAAAAGGGATAGAGACTAAGACGGAGAATATCTTATTGCCCTTATAAAAATCCATGGTATGCCCACATCTTGAATACTGCATACAGATATGGTCTTCTCATCTCAAAAAAGATATACTGGCATTAGAAAAGGTTCAGAGAAGGGCAACTAAAATTATTAGGGGTTTGGAATGGGTCCCATAAAGAGGCTAGGACTTTTCAGCTTGGAAAAGAGGAGACTAAGGAGGGATATGATAGAGGTATATAAAATCATGAGTGGTGTGGAGAAAGTGAATAAGGAAAAGTTATTTACTTGTTCACATAATATAAGAACTAGGGGCCACCGAATTAAATTAATGGGCAGCAGGTTTAAAACAAATAAAAAGAAGTTCTTTTTCACACAGCGCACAGTTAACCTGTGGAACTCCTTGCCTGAGGAGGTTGTGAAGGCTAGAAGTATAACAGGGTTTAAAAGAGAACTAGATACATTCGTGGAGGTTAAGTTCATTAATGGTTATTAGCCAGGATGGGGTAAGGAATGGTGTCCCTAGCCTCTGTCAGAGGGTGGAGATGGAGGCAGGAGAGAGATCACTGATAGATTCTAGAACTGGAAGGGACCTCGAGAGGTCATCGAATCCAGTCCCCTGCCCTCATGGCAGGACCAAATACTGTCTAGACCATCCCTGATAGACATTTATCTAACCTACTCTGAAATATCTCCAGAGATGGAGATTCCACAACCTCCCTAGGCAATTTATTCCAGTGTTTAACTACCCTGACAGTTAGGAACTTTTTCCTAATGTCCAACCTAAATCTCCCTTGCTGCAGTTTAAACCCATTGCTTCTTGTTCTATCATTAGAGGCTAAGGTGAACAAGTTTTCTTCCTCGTCCTGATGACACCCTTTTAGATACCTGAAAACTGCTATCATGTCCCCTCTCAGTCTTCTCTTTTCCATACTAAATAAACCCAGTTCTTTCAGCCTTCCTTCATAGGTCACGTTCTCAAAACCTTTAATCATTCTTGTTGCTCTTCTCTGGACCCTCTCCAATTTCTCCACATCTTTGTTGAAATGCGGTGCCCAGAACTGGACACAATACTCCAGTTGAGGCCTAACCAGTGCAGAGTAGAGCGGAAGAATGACTTCTCGTGTCTTGTTTACAACACACCTGTTAATGCATCCCAGAATCATGTTTTTTTTGCAACAGTATCACACTGTTGACTCATATTTAGCTTGTGGTCCACTATGACCCCTAGATCTCTTTCTGCAATACTCCTTCCTAGACAGTCTCTTCCCATTCTGTATGTGTGATTCTTGATCATTACCTGTTAGGTTCACTCTCTCTGGAACACCTGGCATTGGCCACTGTCAGAAGACAAGATACTGGTCTGGATGGACCTTTGGTCTGTCCCAGTATGGCCATTCTTATGTTCTTATGTAAAATGATGACCATGAGTAAATTTGTTCTGGGCTTTATAGGTCCTGCTTTCAAGATCCTACAGGACAATCATCCCTTTTCCTGATTCCAAACTTAAATGTTAAGGTTTGACTCTGTTCTGCTATAGGGTTTATTTAATATTCAGTAAGTCTGTCTGAGATTGCGCTCATGCTAAGTCGTGGGGTCTGAACCCACTCCTTTCTGGCCCCCATTGAGAATTCATTGATTTGAAAGAACAACTTTACAACAGTGATGGGAAATCCCAGAAGTGAAACACACTCTAAAATTAAACCAAATAGCCTATATGAAAAAGCATCAAAATTTTAGGACTGACTAACTCTCTTCTCTCTGAAAGAGAGACAGATGTCTTTTTAGAAGTGTCTGCTTCATATCCTTAATGACTTTGAGTCAATCTCAGTCCATCAGTTTGTCATATTTATATTGTACAAAAGCAATATAACATTCACCCAGCCCCATATTGCATCCTGCACGGTTTCTGCACCACTCAAATTCTCTCATCAAGGTTAGTGTCAACCTGTGATCCACAGTCCCCTGCTTTCTCGGTGTTTCATTCAGGCTGTTCTTGACTTCTTTTAACCTGGCCTTTTCCTTTTTTATGTTTCTCACAAAGAACAGGACCTTTTAAGTTACTGCATTTCAGTTAATATGAAAGGAGGCTCGTTGCTTGGCATCCAGTCTGTAGATTCTGATGTCTGAAAGATTATCTAACATATTGTGCTCTCACATTAATAAGTGTAGTAAAGCCAATGTAAGTACTTCTTACTTAAAAGGCAGAGGGTGAACAGGGGCATTCCCATTTTTGCACCCATGTGAATGCTATTAATGTTCTCTAGGAGAGACCGCCACTATGGTATTCAGGGCACTAAACCACATTGTGTGAAAAGCATTCTGTAAATTGGTAGCAATTGGAAGCCTCTTATGATGCTGTATTGAATTGCCATGACCCTGACTACAGAGTCAGGGTACCATCTTTGCTATTCAAGGGCAATATATCATTTGAACAAATTATTAAATTGAGCAGTAGTTCTGACACGATTTGCCATTCATTTCATGTACCAGAGATAACTTGAACAGCTCATTTTAGAACTCTGTTTCAGTCATTTCCTGAATCCTAGACATGAATTTGAAGTTATTAAATGTCATTAGACTGGTATTATTCCATACTACCACATAAAGTTGTTTTTAGATTAAGGTTACACATTCAGAAGAGCACTGATATTTATTTTGCAGTAGATGTTTTCATGACCTTCAGTGCACAAAACTGAGATCCAAATTGCCTTAGAGACTGCCTCTCCCTTTCTGACTCACCACACCACTTGCCTTCATCAGGAACACTTAAGCATTCTGGGCGAAATCATGGCTCCACTGAAGTCCCTGGGAGCTTTGCCATTGACTTCAGTGAAGCCAGGATTTCACTCTGTCTCAATGAAACTCAGGAGAGCTGAAAGCTAAGCATTGCTTTTAATGTTTAAAAGGGGTATTAGTTTAGTAATATAGTTGTCTGCAACCCTTCAGACTAACTATCAGCCTTGGAAAGACAGAAGTTCTTCATCAATCTGCACCTGGATCAAATGCTTCTGTTCCAAGTATCTCCATTGACAGAACTCAGCTTAAAGTAGTGGAGAACTTTAAATACCTGGGTAGTGTCATGATCAACGCACGAATCTCCAAAGCAAGCCAGGCACTTGGCTGTCTGCGTGTCAAAGTTTTAAACCACCACAACATCCGGATGTCAACAAAACTGCTTGTGTACAGAGCTGTTGTTCTCTCATCTCTTTTGTACGGGTGCGAAACATGGACACTATATAGGCGTCACTTCAAGCAGCTTGAAGAATTCCACATGCGCTGCCTCCGCAACATCATGAAGATCCGCTGGCAAGACAAAGTGCCCAATCTCGAGGTCCGCAAGAGAGCCCAGATGACAAGCATCGAAATGATGATCCTGAAGTCACAGCTACATTGGACTGGTCATGTCAGCCACATGGATGCCAACAGAATCCCCCGCCAGCTTCTGTATGGTGAGCTCTCCCAGGACATCCGGCACATAGGTCGTCCATGGAAATGTTACAAGGACACCATCAAAGCCAATCTGCAGTACAGCAGTATCAAACCTAGGGACCTTGAGGACGCCGCCAGCGACAGAACACAGTGGTGTGCAATAGTTAGAAATACCTGCATTGCCTTTGAGGAAGACCGCTGCTGGCATCTACAAGAGGCACGCGAACGACATCACAGAGCATCAGCAGCGCACAATCCACTGACCGCGAACTTCCCATGCACCATCCGCAGCAAAATGTGCACCTCTAGAATTGGCTTGTACAGTCATCAAAGGGCACACCATGAGACCAACAATAGATGATCTGCACAGATTTGTCATCATCAGATCAATGGACTACCAAGAATAGTTGTCTGTATTGTTAACTAATCAAAGGCAGGAATTGTCACTATGTTAGCGCTGTTTATCTGAGTAGCATCTTTTTGACATAAATTAATGCAAATTTCCTCAAAGGGGGAAAAAATTTCATGTTGGGTTTTAAAATAGATAAAGGAATTTAATGTGTGATTAAACTACCCTGTCATTATGCTGTAATTATTTTTTTTAAACATAAGAGACACTGACTTTGTACATTATCAATTCTAAATTTACCAAGTGTGGGGAAAGCATTTAAAAAAAGATTTTCAAAACTGCTTACAGGGTTTAGGAGCACAAAACCCATTGGCTTTCTCTGTATTATGTGCTTCTAAATCCCTTAGTCACTTTTAAAAAAAAAAATCTCTCCCTTAGTTTTGGTCTTGTCAGGAAAATTTGGTGCCACTAGTAGTGGCAAAGGCAATTTGCATAATGTGCTACAACTGTTGGCTGTCAGCCTGTGTTTTGGAGCAACCTGTGTCTTCATGATGAGCAGTTACAGAAGATGCACTCTGTCTGGAATGTCCCCAGTCAAAGTGATCAGCAGTGCATTGTCACTCACACCCTCTGTGAATAACATCACATGAGTTATCTTCACAGCTAATCAGTTAGCAAAAATATTCAACAAATCTGCTGTCCATGTTTGGATGTTGTAGCAAATACGCAGTGGGAGCGGCCTCTCTGCACTCCTGATCACTTTTTTAAAGTGTCTGCACTATGCAGTGGAACTCTGCAGCCGCATCTCTCTCTCCCTCATTCTCAGTGCCTGGGCCCATTCTCCAGATAAGTTCCCCGACTCCAGTTTAGAAGACTGTGGTGTTAGATTTCTGCATAGAATCCTGCATGCTACTTAATTCATAGCTGCAGTTCTGTCCCAAGGATTCAGAGAACAGTGATTCCTGGTTTCTGTTCTCATCTGATAGGGGCTGCTGTCAGAGTGCACAAGCCATTTAAAACTCCCCTATGCTTTGATGAATGTAAGGAGTAAGGACTGTGAATCAAATCATGGCAGAGTATTGACAGGAGCCTGCAAAGAGGCAGAAAAAGAAACCACTTCCTTTAGAGAAATATTTTGTGAAAATTGTGGTTAGAAAACATTGATTTTTTTCATGAAAGGGGCTACAAATTTTAAAATTTATGAAAATGTTGGTTTCCTTAATAACAAATCTTCTTGGAAAGAATTTGTCTTTGAAAATAGCATTTTTGCAGATCAGCATGGTTTTAACTGGCACATCCAAATGTACGTAGTAAGAAAAAATGTCTGCTTGCTTCCACCCTCTGCCTCATCCACTTATTTCCAACCCGGACACCACCGCCCAAACCAGGATAAAAAGAGAAGTTCTTGTTTAATCTTCTTCAGTATAAGAAAGGGGTTACAATATAAAGGAAAAAATCCTTTAAATGTCCTTAATATTGAACAGTCTTCTACAGGACTGATTTGGGCTTGTTCCAACAGCCAGGAAGTAAATATGCCTTTAACTTTCACAACATATTTAGACATTTTTAGCAACCTAAAGTTTATCAATGAGGTCTTTATGAATCTTAACCATTCAAAGCCTGGACCAGCACAATGCTTACTTAAATCACAGGCTTCCACCAGTACTTAAGATCCCATGAGTCAGCTTTCTCTACAAAGTGCAGGGTTTTTTAATAAATATCTCTACCCAAGAGATTTGGTGAAAAGTGTAATTGTAATTCCTCTCATTGATTATGAGAAATAGGGAAATACTTAAATTAAACATTTGAAACTCTAGATTGCAAAACTGAATATTCTAATATTTGATAAATAACCTAATAGTAGTTTGTAGTGGAGCTGGCAGTTTTGACACTTTCTGCCAAAAATATTTTGTATTTACAATTCCCCCATTTTATGGAGGTGCCCAAGAAGCAAGTACATTTATCAGTTATGGTGGAGGATATTGTTTTTGCATAGCTAACAGACTAATATCCCTAGCTTTAGACAGTCATGGTACAGAAGATTTAGCAAGGGATGATGCCCCCTCATCCTCACTTTTAAGGCCTGCACAGCTTAAACGTCTTGCCTCTAAGGCTTTCCACAATCCCACTTTGGCCCATGTTTCAGATTTTGTTTCATGGCATGTTCCTCCTTCAATGTTTCCCTCTATGTACTGAATGACCTCGCAGTCCAGTGTGCCAAGTCCCTTTCTTCTCAGCAAAATTCTTCCTACGTATTGTCTACACTAGGAAAGAGGTGTCTTGTTAACATATGTTAACTAACAATTGTTAAAATCCTAGTTATAGACAAGACAAGCTGTAGCTTAAACATGTTAGCTGGTCAAGGAAAATCTCACCCCACCGCTAGGCCCCTGGGGAGCCAGTGCCTGCTCTTTATGGCCTGGACACTTAGGGTATGTCTACATTGCAATGAAAAATCTGCAGCACCAAGTCTCAGGGCCTGAGTCAATTGACTCTGGCTTGCAGGGCTAAAAATTGCAGTGCAGATATTCAGGTTTGGGCTGGAGCTCAGGCTTTTAGACTCTTCCCCCCTACCCCCATAGGATCTCGGAGCCCAAGCTCCAGCTTAAATGTCTACACTACTGTATTTAGTCCCACAGCCAAAGCCCTGTGAACCTGAGTCAGCTGACCCAGGCCAGCCACAGCCATGCTGCAGGTCTTTTATTGCTGAGTAGATATACCCTTTAAGCAAAAGGAGCTGGAAACTACAGCAGTAAAAGTTCCTCTCCATCAATACATTGTTTTTCCCAAGTGCAGGAGCAGCAAGGAAAGCAGGGAGAGCCAGGGCCTGCAAGTCCTCAGACTCTTAGTAGCCTCCCCTTCACTCCTCTAGCCCACAAAAGCTTATGCTCAAATAAATTTGTTAGTCTCTAAGGTGCCACAAGTACTCCTATTCTTTTTGCAGATACAGACTAACATGGCTGCTACTCTGGATCCTCTAGCATTGGTACCCTTTCTGGGGTTATGCTGCATGAACTCTATTTAAGCCCTATTTAAGTGTTTTTGTCCCAGCATGCACTGTGATGGTGTTCAGAATCTTGATGTACATTAAAGCATAAATACAAAGTTTGCAGTGTTTTCTGGATGACAGCATTGTTTCCACCTGCATCAAATTCTAACATGGATGATTTTAAGGGCCAGACTTCTAAAGGGGCCTCAATCAGGCATTTGTTTCTGTATCTACATTTTTGCCCAGACAAAACCCTTCAGTGCATTTTTTTAAAGCATACTCAGCTGTGTGTAATAAAAATTGGGGGTGTACAAAGTGGCTTTGCATGTAACCGTTCTATCTTTTGTATGTATGAGTATTAGAATCTGCCCCTGTGTATTTAGGAAGCTGCTCAACAATTGCATATGTATAAATGAGGAAAACTTTTTGAAAATTCAGACTTGCCATTTTTTCAGTAGTTTTAAATCAAAGCCCAATAACTTAGAAATGCTTATTAGCCTGTTTTTGGAAATGGGGGACTCAGATGCATGCTTCCTTAATCAAGAAAAAGCAACAACAAAGCTACATACTGTCTGAGACTTCCTGCTTTCCTTACCCTGTTATACAAAAGAATCTTGTAGGATTTGCAGGCAGCATGGTGCTCATTCTCTGTAGAATATTCCCTGCCATTCTGACAGCAGTTTGAACAGCTCCATTCAGTTTCTAACAATGGCAAAGGCCGCATAGAAGTACCACAAAGCAGGTGTATGAGCCCCATTGAAATGCTTTTATTATCAAACCCTTCTCCCCATCCCAAATAAAATAATGCTCTCTGACTGGAAGAGTAGATAGAAGCAAAGAAAGGATGAGATATGGGACTGGGACGGATATGCACAACAGTGCAGAGAACAGAGAAACAAATGCTGAAGAGTTTTTCATTAGTAGAAAGAGGAGAGGGGAAACGGAGAACTGGGCAGAGAGGAAGTGAGCTTAAAGAAACTTTAAAAAGGAAAACTCTCTCTAGAACAGTATATGATAGATTGAATCTTTCCCTTAAATATAGAAGAATAGGATAAGAAAATTCCATCAGTGGACAAAAATATGAAAGCCCTACTAATACCATAAGGCTTTAAAAGTGAAACATTGAAATAAGTATTATTTTACTGTTAACACTAGTTTCATAGCCTCTCTGGTTTAATTGGTGTCTGTGCTTTGAGTATATAACATGAAGAGTGGAACATTAAGAAAACAGCTCAGAACCTTTGAAAAACAGGCTTTAATTCTGTATTGTAATTTCAAGGAACTTTGACATGAACTCTGTCTCCCATGCACTTAGCTTGAGCAGCATTTTTCATAAGTGGAAGTTACGTGTTTTTGTAAACTCATTTTACTGTGGTTATTACTGTGTAATTATTGAAGCTACCCTTTCCCATATGCTGCAGAATAATTTCCCTGTCTCCACAATTGCTACCTACCACCAGATAAAGCCAGGCGCATGATAGGACTCTGACTGACTGACTAATGGCTAGCATTCTGTTGACAACTCCTGATCCCAGCTGGGTTGCCATAAATTCTATCTGCTTTAATACCTTCCTTCTCCTCCACAAGAAGGGACCTGGAGAAATCAAGATCCTCTAGTATTATCTTGCTCTCTTTAAATTCTTTTCAAAGGTTTTCTGCTAATTTAAATCACAGAAGGGCTAAAGGGATGAGTTCTGCCCATTTTCTTCTTTATCCCCTTCAAATTATGTGTCTCAAATTATTAAGGTCTCAATCATCCTTCCATGTTAGACATGACTCCCTTTAGAATCTATTGATATTACTCCTGGAGCTGCCTGCAGGAACTGAGAGAGAGAGAGAGATTTTCTCCATCCTCTTAGAGAGCCAAATGTGCTGCTTAGCTCCTGCCTGCCTGCCTGGGAATGAGTCACCAATTGTGTTCAGAACCTGAATTCAGATTCCCAATATGGTCGCAAATTACAGTAACACTAGACAACTATTTCCCTTGCAGACATCTTAGAAACTAAAATAGTAATAATTGTACGTAGCACTCATACAGCACTGTACACACAGTAACTAATTAACCCTCAGAACACCATTCTGAGGTAGCTAGGTAGTTACTATCATCCCCTTTTTACAGAGGGAGAAACAGAGAAATTAAGTCTCTAGTTCAGTGATACTCAGACTGAGGCTTGGGAGGCACAAGTGGCTCTCTAATGTCTCTCGCAGCTCTTTGCAGCACACAATATTAAAACTATGTGATTTAATTAACAACAATCAAGATGCTTTTACTATGTTATTAACCAATTGCAGTTGATAAAATAATAATATTTGGTCAGTCATTTTGCTGTGAGAATAATATATATACATACACTAGGGCTCTCAATCGCAGTCAACGCATGTGATAAACTCAAAACAAGTTAATGCATTATTTTTTTAATGAGCATTAATCACACATCTCTGGAGATGGGACTCAGCAGAGGCTGGTTGGGGAGAGAGGCACCCCGTTGCCTGCACCATCCCCTCCCCCTGGGCAGGGCTGGCCTTAGGGGTGGCAAGGGGAGCAACCACCTAGAGTGCCGTGCTCAGGAGTGCACTGCTGCGTGCCTCCGGGGCACGGATGCCCCTCCTCCTGACACCTTGCTCCACTGCTGCTCTCACTTTCTCCCTCCCTCACATGGAGCCACCCCTGGCCAACCCGCTTAGGACCAAGAGCCTGCCTTCTGTCTGCTGCGCAGAGTGGGAGGTGGTTGGGTGGGGGGGCTGATGTTGGAATGTCCCTCTCCTGCCGCCCATGTATGTGGTCCTCACCGAGCTGGCAGTCAGGGAACAGGGGGATCCTGTCTGCTGCTGACTCTGGAGTGAGTGCTGCTGAGAGCAGCTGCTGCTGGCTGAAAAAGTGTTCAGGCTCATGAGTGCTCTGCTTAAAGAGACAGTGTTCCCCCAACACACACCCCAAACCAAAATCTGAAACTGCATCCCTGGTGAGCCAGGAGTGGCCAGAGGACTGTGGGATGGCAACAGCATGGAGCCCGCCTTGAGCTGCAAGCTGAGTGCCAGACACCACAAGCCATAGCAGTTGTGTAGAAGTAAGGGTATGTTGTAATTTAAATCAATATATTTTAAAATGTAGAAAACATCAAAAATATTTAAATAAATGGTATTCTATTATTGTTTAACAGTGCAATTAAAACTGTGATTAATCGTGACCTTTTTTTAATCTTGTGATTAATCACGATTAGTTTTAGTAGTTTGACAGCCCTTTATTTATATATATAGATATAAAAAACAAACTAAATATTTCCCATCATACTGTTCAAATATGAATATAAAGTACTATTGTAAATGAAACAATGGATTCACACTACTGTGACTCTTTTGGGGGTAATGTTGATCGCTAATTTGGCTCCTGAACCACTGAGCTCTGTGTATCACTGCTTTAGTTTAAGGTCACACAGTAATTGAGTGGTAGAGCCAGGATTAGAATTCAAAAGTTCTTAGCTCATTCAGCTAGACTACATTGCCTCCAATATGAGAAAGTCAATAATAATGCTTTACTCTGTATTAAAAGGCTGTGCTGCTTGTACGTAATATTTGAAAGTGACTGTGCCTCTATTTGCATAACTTTCAATGGCAATAATCGTAACTATCTACAAAAATTTTCACTGAAAATTGCAATTGTTAATTGTTGCTCTATTCACGCTCCATTTTTGATGTTCTTGAAAAGAGTGCCAAACTGTACACCCATTTAAAGTGTATTATATACATGTGTAATGTGTATGTGATATTCTGAGCATGTGTGTTAATTTCTCAATTTACATACATATGTCTGACAGGGAAAGCTAAATATTTAGCTCCAGACTTTGGATATGCAAGAGATTTTTAAATAGTGCATTTAAGTAACATGTAATGCCGAATAAACTTGGCACCTTCTCTCGTTATCACTGGCAGTTTCCACATTGCTTTTCAGTATTTGTGTCTTCCAAGCACTGAATCGGTGCCACGTATATGGTGTATGGTCCTGAAGCTACAGGACTAATTATTGCTTGACAATAAGGAACCTTAAGTCTCAAAAGGTTACTTTCCTTTTCAGAATAAGTTCTACTGCATATTGCCCTCAGAATCCATATAAACAGAATAGGGGACGCTCAAAGCTCCAAACATGTTTTCAGTTCAAATTTAAGTGCTCTTTAAGATTCTACATATGAAATGTCAGTATTTGACCTTATCCGCAGCAATTTTAATGTCAAAATAAAAACAAGCACTGGAACTGTGTGTGTCTGAGCTTTAGAAAAATATTACCCTGCATTCTGATAGAGGTTCATACAGAAGTTTCCTCTGAATTAACTTGATCTGGTTTGCTCTATTGGCAGGAGAGGAACAATCAAACTGAACTGTGTCCTCTCAAGATTTTTTTTTTATTCCAGTCCTTACGCCCAAAACTATTCTAATACAAAACGTAACCTCAATTTCTTTACAGAATTTTTCAAATACTGGTGCAGAGGAAGGAATAGATCACTTCCCAGATATAATCTCTTCAGCTTCTCTGCCACATAGAAAATCCCATTGATTATACATAAGCAATGTGCTTATAGCCATATCTCTAGTTTGTGATTAAACCAAGACAGAGTCAAATCTCAACATCTTCTTCCTCAGAAGTCCTATTCTGCAGCCTGCTGTATAATGTGAACTGTTGCTGCTTGGTTTTGCAGATTCGAAATGTGGCAGCCAATCTCTGTGTGGACAGTAAACATGGGGCCACAGGGACGGAGCTGAGGCTAGATGTTTGTGTGAAGGACGGCTCAGAACGGACGTGGTCACATGAACAGGTATTTTAACGACATAAAGAAAAATGCAGTGTAAAATTGTTGTTTCTCTTCCCCAGATTCTAAAGACTTTTCTGAGGTTTTCTCCTCCTCCTAAGTCTAAACACAGTGTAGACTTTTAAAAAATTTATTGTTGGCCTTAATAGCTTTTACAAAGCAAACCTTAATATTACCTTAGGTTTTCCACTAGTCATCTCTTTTTTGCTATTTTCCGTAGCTTCATTTATGGAAAGAGGAGCTATGCCCAGAAGTCCTTTAGGCTTCTGATTTTTGCTTAGTTACACAAAAATGTTGACTTTGTTTCATTTAGCTCTTAGCATTTCTGAAAGTGGACATGTTTGTCATGAAACATCCACATCTGTATTATAAAAGAGCAGAGGAGCCTACCAGACATATCTCCTCCTTGTCCCTTCAGCCGAATAACCCTAATGACTGGAAATGGGATCAAAAGATTTCAAATATGGTGGATTCAAAGATTGGTCAGGCCAATGGCCAAGAAAATGATCTTAGCAGCTATGTTTTAAATGAATTTGCGATAGAAGGAAGCAATATATGTTTCCAATAGTAACCATGTGGATTCAGAGAGGCCAGAAAAGAAAAGGTGGTAATATTAAAAAAAAAAAAAAGACATTAATTTATTATCAGTCATGTTTATTAGGACAGTGCCTAAGAGCCAACCAATAATTATGCTAGGTACTGTATTAGTATATAGTCCCTGGCCTGATGAGTTTACTGTCTCAATAGACAGGACAGACATGGGGCGTAAGAATGGATCTAATACACTAGGAGGGTGAACCATATGATGGCAACAAACATTGTGTTAGTTTCCAATATTTTTGGGGGGTGCAGGTGGTTTACTTAAGAGAGATAAGCTAAATGGAAAGGGAAGGCCAGAGGGTGAGGGGGACAGGCCAGAGGAGAAAAAGGTAAAAGGGGCAGGTGTAATAAGGATGAGGTGAAGAGACTGTGAGGGAGGCAGAGGGTTGGAGCAAACAGCCAATGAACACAGAGCAGAGAGAATGCAGTCAAAACTGTAGAAAGTTCTCTAAACGCTGAAACATCTCTGGTTTGGCTGCTTCTACTACAACCATTACTGGCTGGCTAGCTGCTCTCTGCCATTTTTCTCCAAGGCCATATGCTGAGGAGGAGGGTAGGGGAAGGGAAGGGAAGAGGGGAGGCACCACCTGGGTCATAGTCCCTGCACAGTCCTGAATCCAGGGAGATTCTGTTAAGGTGGGTGAGTGGGCGGGCCTGGCCACAGCCCCATTTTGTCCTCACCCATCCCAGTGCAACAATCCTCCTTTGGCTGCTTCTGCTCCTACTGTTTGGAACTGAAGGAAAGCAGGGTGCTGTGATGGTACTTGAATGAGTTAGGGTAAAGGGACAGCTTTTTGAGAATGGTGGGGCGGACGAGGAGGAGAGAGAGAAGGTTGAGAGCAGTGGAGACATGAGAGTGAGGCTAGGAGGTTAAGGATTGATTTGAGTGCAGTCTATAAGTACTTACATGGAGAACAGAAATTTGATAAGGCTCTTCAATCTAGCAGACAAAGGCATTAAAAAAATTCCAATTGCTGGAAGTTGAAGTAGATAAATTTTGACCAGAAATAAGGTGCGCATTTTTAATAGTGATAGAATTAACCATTGGAACAATTTATCAAGGTTTGTGGGGGAGTCCGCATTACTGAATATTTTTTTAATTAAGATTGGATGTTTTTCTAAAAGAGATACTCTAGTTCAAATAGGAATTAATGCAGGGAATGTTATGGAGGAGGTCAGATCAGATTATCACAATGGTCTGTTCTGGCTGTATAATCTAGGAATCAGAGGTCAGGTTAGGAAGCAAGAGGGACTGGGTAGAGGTGATGCAGGAGAAGGCGCAAGAAACCTTGGTGACAGGGGAGAGAGTTAGGCGGGGCCCGCCAGTAGGCAGGAGGGCAGAGGGGGATGGGGAGGGTGCCTATGGAAAAAATAGTGGAGAAGGAGAATGGAACTGATCTTTGAAGAAGACAGCTAGGCCCAGATCCTCAAAGATGGTTAGGCACCTAACTCCCATTGAAATCAAATTCCTGTGTCGAAAGGGAGGGATGGAATAGAAAGTGGGAGAATTTTTGGAAGGATGTGATGGTTTGAAATAAATGACTGCAGGATTTTCTGAATATTACAGTGACTATAAGCAGATTTAATTTTTAAGAAATACTATGAGTTTGATTCTAGTCTCCCCAACATTAATGATCAGTACTAATTCCATCAAAGTAAATGAAGTTAAACCAATGTAAAACCAGTGTAAGAAGAGAATCAGAACAATGGTACCTCTTTAAACTGACTGATCTATGCTTCACAGACAATCTAAATTATTCCTGTATTGCTGACACGTAATGATATATGCATTTATGCAACAAAATAATATGCAGAACAATGCAAGAGAATATGTCCTTGAAAATAACAGTGCGGTTTCATTGGGAAAGGACTACTGAAGCCCTAATTTTAGCAAACAGATAAGTGTAAGTGATTAACAACTTCAGAAAAAACTGGCAAGTTCTAGTGCAGATATTTAATGTGCATTAAATTCAAGTAAAGTATATAATACAAATATTTTAATAATTTAGGGGTCGGTCCCACAAGCGGCAGACTGCTACTTTGGGTGCTGCTGAGCACCTCCAACTCTCTTGGACTCCCTGGATGTTGAAGGCGGTCAGCACCTATAGAATCAAGCTCTCAGTTGTTTGTATTCATTTCACTCTGCTTTTCAATAGATTGGCTGAAATTTGAAATATGTAGTTCAAACATTTATCAGCAGAGGGCAGCTCTAGACAAGCAGAACACCATATGGGGTGAAGGAAGATAGAAAAGTTAATGAATTTTTAACTCTAGGAGCTTTTCAATCCTCCAAACCAATAAAGATGGAGCTTTTCAGAGATTAAACTAGGCCAACAGAAGAGGGGAAAAGTTGATCACTTTTAATATTCAGGTGAGTAAATTTGATTCTAAAGTTAAAATGGTATAGTCTATTTTATTTTGAAATAACAAATTGGAGGCTTCTTTTCAAAATGAGATTACACTGCAATCTAAAGTTCTTCTTTCAATTGCAGGGAACATAGTTGTGAATACTTATCCACCTTTCAACAAAAAGTCTTAAATAAAATAAGAAATGTTTCAAATTATAAATACTGTGAGGATTATCATCTCTAAAAGAAAATTAAAGCAACGTAAATGCAAACTAATTTTCATCTGAAGAGGAACTTATTTTTCATCTTCAGGTAGTGTCCCTATGGGTGCTCCATTTCAGGTGCACGTGAGCCCCACGCACCTTTGACCAGAAATTTTCATTAGCAATATCCATTCAGCTTATGCATGTACCCTAGAAATCCTCGTGCCCCACACTGAGGCTATATAGGGCTGCAGAGGCAAACTTCCCTCAGTTCCTTCTCAGCTGTCTCTGTCTGAGATGTACCTTAGTGAGACTGCAGCGAGTGCATGTCAGCTCCTTTGCCTTTGGTAATTTTAGTTAGTTTAGTTTAGATTAGATTAATTTAATCTAGGTAGTTAATTAGTTTGTTGACTTTTATTTGGAGGACTTCATGGGAGCCCTTCCTCCCAGAGAGGGGCATGCCCAGTTCACTGTGTTTTAAACGCTACCTCACATGACATGAGGCCATCCCATTCAGCGACAGACACTCTAAGTGTGTTCGCTGTTTAGAAGAGGCCCATGTTCTGCTGAAATGTAACTTCTGCTTAGCCCTCAAATCCAGGACAAGAAAGAAACAGGAAATCAAGCTGTGACTGTTAATGATGGAGCATTCCCTTCAACCTGGTGTGGAACCAGGTCAGTAGAACCCCCTGTACATCAATCTCCGGGGGTACTTAGTGACCCATTGACTTCGGCCCAGCAATCCCTTAGAAAGGGGAAGGGTTCAGAGACCTCCTCTAAATATCCAAAGAAGAGAAGCTCTAACTCATCTTTTAATGAGTCCACCTTGAAAAGACTTTGCTCTCCAAGCAAATCAATGGGCTCAGAAGCTTCCACGTTGAGGCATAGTACCACAAAAGCTAAGGGTTTCTCCAGTACTGGTGGGTTAGAGAGACCCTGTAGCTCTAACAGCAAACCTGGTTCCAAGAAGGCACTTGTGCCGTCTGGAAGATATGGGCATAGAAGAGCAATACTGTCAGACATAATCACTCTTCCTGTATCAGGCTCTTCAGTTCCACGTATGACCAAGCCCCTGTCTACATCAGTAGCTACCTCAGAGCACTCAAAGTCTTTGGTACCATCTGTCAGGGAGAAGCATACTGTCCGCTCGGGTCTGCAACTACAGTCAGCACCATAACTACATGCAGTACTGCAACACTTGAGGTACCTAATAAACTTATCGGTGACTGCTGATCCAGAGTCTCTATTGCTCACCAGTATCAAGAGCCATGGAGGAGACACGGATTACTTCAGCTGAGCACATATTGCTTGGTGGCAGCAACCTTAGCTGCCACCACCATCCCCATATAGACCTCAGTGGCCATATTGGGACCCAGGGGCAGTTATCACGAACAATTCTCTAGGGCCCCAACCCTGTCCCATCAGAATGATAGAGAGGCACAAAATTTTCCTTCCCAACACATCATTCAACAGGATATGTTTGTGGATCAAGAGGCTAGGGCAGGCAAAGAAGTTACCCCTCAGACTACCATCTTGTCCTCATCACCTGATGAGGTTGTAATGTATCCTTCCCTTTCTATGGATGATGATTTTCAGCAATTGCAAGAACTTATCATACAGATGATAGACTCCCTACAGATACCTCTCAAGCAAATCAAAGAATCACAACCCAAATGGTTGGATATTCTCCATTCTGCAACTCCATCCAGAGTCATCTGCCCTCTGAATGAGGCTCTCCTGGAACCTGCAAAAACAATTTGGTAAACCTTAATATCACCTCTGTGTAAGAGAGCCAATAAAAATATTATGTTCCCTCCTAGGACTGTGAGTTCCTGCTCTTCTACCCTCCACCAACTCTTTGGTGCTTGATGTGGTGAATGAATGAAGTAAACACCACTGACATAAGTGCACCGCATATGAGAGAGGCCAGAAGCATCTGGACCTTCTAAGGTGAAAATCTTACTCATATGCAACCCTACAATTCTGCATTGCAAATTACCAGGTGTTAATAGCCAAATACAACTTCACAAATTATATGACGTTTAAGTCTTTTATTTAACACATTCCTCCAGACCAAAGGAAACAATTTCAGGCTATTGTTGCTGAGGGACCGTTAATGGCTAGGACAGCCCTTCAAGAATCTTAAATGCTGCAGATACCTCCGTTCATTCTATCTCCACTGCAGAACTGATGCACAAGGCAATTAAATGGTTACATTTATCTGGGTTCCCCAGAGAGGTCCCGAATACAATAGAGGATCTCCCATTTGATGGACTGAAGTTGATCAAAAAGAATACTAGTGAATCACTCCATGCTCTAAAAGACTTTAGAGCCACATTGGATTCATTGGGTATCTACACTCCTGTGAACAAAAGGAAATTTAGTAGATCCCAAACAGCCCAATACAATTCTCTGGGTTTCTCTGGGTTTCAGAGACCTATGGAACTTCCAAAAAAGAGAGAGTTTCCCGAGAAAGAAATACTCTAATCCATCTGACAATAGGCGCCAACTTCTAATGGTGCCGGTGGGTGCTTGAACCCCCTCTGCCCCAACTCCCCCCCTGCCCAACCCCTTCCCACCCTTATTCCCACCCCTTCCCCAAAGTCCCCGCCCCAACTCTGCCCTCTCCTTCCCCAAATCCCTGCTCTTGCCCTGCCTCTTCCCTGCCTTCTCCCCTGAGCATACCACATTCCCGCTCCTCCCCTCTCCCTCCCGGAGCTTGCTACAGCTGTTTGGTGGCAGCAAGCACTAGGAAGTTGGCGGAGGAGCTGGGACATGGCACACTTGCGGGAGGAGGAGGAGGTGAGGTGGGGTGGAGTGGGGAGGCAGGGTGGGGAGCTTGGCTGCCAGTGGGTGCAGAGCACACACTAATTTTTCCCTGTGGGTGCTCCAGCTCCAGAGCACCCACAGAGTCCGTGCCTATTCATCTGACACTAGTTCACAGCAAGCTGCTGCTTCTAACCATTATTTTTTACAGGATAGTCAAGAGTTTAAACCCTCCCATTTCTCTGGATGTGTCAGCTATAATCATTTGCCCACCTTCCCCCCATTTGGAGACCTCTTTTCCATTTTCAACCAGCTTGGGAACATATCACCTCAAATTAGTACTAGAAGTAATAACAGTTTACACCATTCACTTTACCTCCCTTTTCCATCCCTCTTCAGTGACCCCTGTCTTGAGCTCTTATTAAGACAGAAAATAAACTCCCTTCTTTCTACCTGAGCAACGGAACCTGTTCCTGCTCAGCACAAACAGAAGAGGTTTCCACACAAAATACTTCCTTGTGCTAATGACAAAGACTTCCACATAGCAAGTCACCCATCTCACAGAAGATATGTGCATTTTGTTATAGGTCAGGACCACTTTCAATACCGAGTGCTCCTGTGTTTGGCCTTTCCTTGGCTCAGAGGACGTTCTCAAAAGTTATAGTGGTAATGGCCACCTACTTGCATTGACAGGCAATGGTACTGTTTTCATACCCCAACGATTGGTCTTACATTGAGGTGTTCTCTGCTATGCAGAGGACACTTGCCTTTTCCAGGACTTGGGCCTGCAGTTGAATGTGGAACTATTCACCCTGACTCCAGTACAAAATATACAGTTTACAAGGACATCTTTGGATTCCTTGGTAGCCAGTGAATTTCTTGCCATGGATAGATGCTGAGGGCTATCAAACCTTGGCAGGTCTATTCAGGTGAGCCCCCAAACCTCAGTCAACAACTGTCTTCAGCTTCTGGGTCCCATTATGTTCTTCCACTTCTGTGACAGATCATATTCGATTATGCCTTCGCTGTCTCTAGAGATGGCTCAGAACAACTTACTCACCAAGCAGACACAGCTTATACCAATAGGTATAAGTTCCTCAACAGGTAAAACACTCCCCAGACTGGTGAAGAAATCATCAAAGTGTAGGTGTAGAAGTTCCCTTCCTCCGACTGGTGCCAACGGTAACTGCAATCTGTTGGGATGGGTGGGGGGCAGACCTTGCCATTCATACTGTACAGGGCAGATGATCACCCCAATAAACCACGCTCCACATCAACCTGGTGGAGCAAAGGGTGATCAGAAATGCCTGCCTTCATTTTTTATATCAACTGGAAGAGCAGAGTCAGTTGCTGCTGGGAGTCCAGGGAGTAAAGACTCAGTCCCTGGAGGGCAAAGAGAACATAAGCACCTTGGACAAAGTAGTGGTTGGCTCCTAGGACTGAGCAGCTGAGTGTCCTGATGGGAAGTGGCCTAGGGAAATAGAGCAGCACTGACAGAGATTACAGGGGAGCAGCAGGAGGCTACTATTTACAGGGTCCCTGGGTTGGGTCCTCGAGTAGTGGGCAGGCGCAGGTCCCCCTAATCACCACTGGGGAAGTGGCTGGACTGTTGGACAGAGATACCCTTCCCAAAAGGGGGAAACACAGATGGCAACCTAGCTGGAGGGCTGTTGAGAAGAGGACACTGCAGTTCTGGGTGCTTAGGGTTTAGTCTCCCCTAACTCAGGCCATGATCCTGCCCATGCTCCACCCTGAGGCTCCACCCTTGCTCCCCCTCTCTTCCCTGAAGCCCGTAGGGGCTCAGCTCCAGCCAGGGGCTGGGGTGGCTTGGGCTGGCCCCGGCAGTCCTCTGGCTGCAGGCTTAAGTCTCCAGTGGGTGGGGGGATGGGGCTCAGGTGGAAGGGGAGGAGCTGGAGGGCTAGCCTTCACAAAGGGCAGGTTCACCTGCTGTCCATGGGAGTCATAGGCAGGAGCAGAGACAGAGTGATGGTGTGCAGACCACGGAGGAGGCACCAGTCTGGGAATGAGGGCTGCATCCCATGACACAGGGGTAGGAATCATTTTACTCAGTTTTTCAAAGCTGCCAGTTAAAGAAAGAAAAGAATCTGAGAATCACAGAAATGTAAGATGAAATAGACCAGCTAGATCATTAGCTTATCTTACTGCCAGTGCAGGAATGGTACCTGCAATAGGCTTTAAGTACATTTTCTAGTTTAAATATTCCAAGTGAAATGTCTCACAAGGAATGAGAATTTAAATGTGTAATTTCCCTTGAGATTTGTCAGAAATACATGAAAATGGGCCTGGTTAAAAGGGTGCTCCAGCAGGGTTGTAAATACATGATTCTAATTTTTGCTAGCTCTTTATCCTGATTTCTGTATTTGCCAATAGAAATAAAAAATGTTGATTAGGGTATTGAGTATTTTATTTCTATACCTATGTCCTTTTTTTAATAGCATATTTGCTATTGATCCAATTTGATAACTTGCCATAGAAATTTTTGAGGAGTTCAGTAGAAAAATTAGTGGCAAGATATGACCTGTATAACAGGAGTTAATGTATGCTGACCTTGCCAGGAGATAGTGATATGACATTTTGTATGACTTCACTCACATCCAGGGGCGGTTCCAGGCCCCAGCACACCAAGCGCGTGCTTGGGGCGGCAAGCTGCGGGGAGCGCTCTGTCGGCGCCGCGAGGGCGGCAGGCAGGCTGCCCTTGGCAGCTTGCCTGCGGAGGGTCCGCTGGTCCCACAGCTTTGGGTAAAGCCAATGGACGTGTGAAGCACCCTTCTTTCAGGGTGGGAGGAACTGCTGGAAACAATAGAAGCTTCTGCCCAGGCAATTTTGGAGGCATGGTACTTGGCACAACTCATGAGGAGAAGTTAAACAATAGGTTAAGGGATTGTTTGGCAAGGGATGAGTGTGGTCCTGAGAAGGAGCACAGAGAGAGAGAGCTCCCTGTGGCATAGAATTGACTGGAGGGGAACATTTGGAAATTGTGAACCAGGAAACTGCCTGTTTGTTCCTATCGTGTTCAAGGAAATAGCGTATGTTCTTTGTAAATAAACAGGGCTGATTTCTATCATCCATTTCTCCTCCTAATGAAAACAATCCTGCAAGCCCCAAAAATTGGCTAATGGTGTGAGCCAAAGGGGCAACAGCATAAAATTATGAGGAAAGTAACAAGTGGAGTGTCATAGAGCTCATCACTGGGACTGTTACCGTGTAATATCTTCACACATTAGCTGGAGGATAAAATACCAGACTTGATATCAAACTAAGCAGAATTCCCAGGACAGTGGAGGATAGACTGAAATCACAAAATGATGAGCTAGTAAAGTGATGAGAATGAAAGAGTGGAACTGTCTCTGTAAATACAGAATTTTAATATTTGTTTTGGGGCAGTTGCTCCTCTCTCCAATCTAATTTTCTCCTTTTCCGGGAAGTTCTAAGAGGGAGTTCCTGTCCCTGCTGAGTTTGCTTTTATTATGGCAACACCAGGGAGAGGCAGCACTTGCAGAAAGAAAAGTAGATATTGTTTCAAAAGGGAACAATTTGAGAAGACAAAGGGAAAAAAAAGCCCGGATAGTCTGGAGGTTTAAGGTCCATTATTGCTCAGACCACTAGGGCTGGGAATGAAAGCTGTATATTAGAAAATGAGAATTCTCAGGTTTCAGACAGGATATGGTGCACAATATTTATCTCTATCAGTCTCCAAGCTATCATCTAGAGAAATCATGCAATAATTGAAATGGAGGGAGATGAGGACATAAGCTGGTAACTTGAGTATTAATGCATTCTATATGGCAGCAGTTCTCAAGGTCCATAGATCACCAGGGTCTGTAGCGCCCTTCCTGCTGGTATGCTGAATGACATATTTTGAGAATTAAGCAGTGAGAGATTAGAAAATGGCCCATGAGAGGCTCTGTCTCTTACAAAATAGTCAACAGAATGAGAGAGTTTCAGAACCTTTGCTCTACACCATTCAGAAGCTGGGATTCCCAGCTTTGCATTAATGTCTACCGTTGGTTATTTTGAGCCTCAGGCCTGTAACTTGGCTTGCACACTAACAGTGATAATTTTTTTTTAAGGCTTATACTTTTTTGAAGCAGCAGCCTTGCTTCCGCAGTGCCAAATCCTGCTTCTCTCATTGCTGATGACTTATAAAGGTACCGCAGCAGGGGGTATGGGAGTCATTGTTCAAGAAGCACAAAGAAACGGAGAAAGTGACAACCTTTTCAAAGCAAGGATTGGTTTAAAAACCATGTTAAAGCTGTCCACAGTCCTTTACTGTAGATAAATGTAAAACAATACTCTGAGGGAAGGTGGAAATAATAAGCACAGCACGGGGCCAAACAAGGCAAATGTTGGCTAGAAAGCCTGTAATGCAGGAACAAATAGGGAATGACAGCAGATAACAAAGAGAACATGAGCTCACAATGAGATGCAGTGGGGTGGAGGGGGAGCAAATATTGTTCTGATATGTTCTGTACATATAGTGGGATTGCCTGCAGGCCAAGGGAGGTAATAATTCCTCTCTATGCCATCTCTATACAGCCACACTTGGAACACAGTGCATCATTTGCGACACTTCATTTTAAACAGAGCATCACTTTCAGAAAGAATTCAGAGGATGACTAGAACAATGAAAGGGTTAAAATATGCACCCTAAGACAGAGGTACTCAGGGCCAAGTTCTGATCTTCTTGACTGCAATGGCCTGGATTTACATAGGTATAACTGAGACTACCTGGAAATCAACAGCTATTCAAAGAGCTAAGAGTTGGCACCATAAAATATACCAGCTTTCAAATGAAATCTGCGAAGTACTGAAGAACTAATACCAATATATTAAACTTAAAACTTGTGACCTGTATTACACACTGTCTCACATGAAAGGAAAATGCCAGATCTTTAAATCTGATGTTGTCAGGTCTGTCTCCTGCATCTTATGAATGAAAGTTTTGTGGTGCTGCGCAGTAACCTCAGGCAGCTGATGTCTGATTGAGCAGGATACTGTTACTGACTGTAAACCTCCAGAATCTCTTTCAGAAGCACATGAAGAAGGGCTTTAATGATTTGCATGTAGATCACAAGTTGTAGAGGAGGGAGGTGGATAGAACTTAATGTCTGGCTTGGGAAAATGGGGGCAAAAGAGAGGAAATGATATTATACCATATAAATAAAAGAAACTGTGGTTAAACATGACAAAAATTCGGCAGGGGAATGATCTGTCTATGTAACTGACTGAGATACTACCCCAATGATTTCTAAGTGAAGATCAGAAAAATGCTGTGCGTGAGGCTAAGCTAGGATGATCTTCTGAACTCCCTGACTATTTTGCACCTGTGTTGTCAATGATTCTATGAAATGCTGCCTATGTATGAGATTCCAAAGGTTTACTAATTTCTTCTGTCAGTAACTAGAACTCTCCCCCTCTTCTTAGAACTGGGAGAATAACTAATATTCGTGTAATCTGAATTTTTATTTTTCTGCCAAGAACTAGCAGTTGTTCCATACTGATGTTTGTTCTGCAGTGGTGTTAATGCACACATTTAACCAACAGAACTTTTAATCACTATATCATCAACTGGTGCCTAATTAATCCTTTTCCTTGACATGCAAAGAAAGGACATATACACTGGTTTGGTTTTTGTTTTTAAATGTCTTTCAAACAGCCATATATTATCATCTTGCCTGGTTTTTTGTAGCTCTTTACCTTTGGTTGGAGAGAAGACATCCGCCCCGGGGAACCTCTTCACACCAGAAAATTCTGCTTCGATGCCGTTTCGCACAGTAGCCCTGTCACACTGTATGACTGTCATGGCATGAAGGGTAACCAGCACTGGAGCCATAGGAAGGTTTGAGTCACCTTGGGTCATTTTCAGATATTCATATTATCATGAGTCTGTACTGAATTTGGAGAACAATGTGTTTGTCCAGTCAAAAGACATTAGTTTTAAAAACTGTTATGGTTTATTCCAGTTTAGCTTAAATGAGAATCTCTGTAGAGCATGTTTCTTTTAATATGTAGTAGGCATTTATGCACATTATGTACATTTGCAGCTACTTAGGTCAAAGTTAAATTAATACAGATTTGATCCAACACAGAGTGAGCCCCTTATTCCTTGAAAGATGCTTTACCATTTTGACACTTTAAGACGTGTGTCATTTTAACAAAGGCACCATAGAGAATATTTTTATTCTGTGTGACTGCAGCAAGAAATGCTGCTCATGAGTTAAATATTAATATTTTACTATACTTTAAAGAGTATTTGGCAGATAAATCTCACACACAAAAATTAACATTCAAAGCATTGTTGTAAGCCCACAAAAGAGAGGGAGTTTACAAATCAAGGGTAAGCAGTTTAGGTGTCCCTTTGATCTGCTGTTTCAACCCATTTTTATAAAGCACTAAAAATATGTGGTCATGAGCAAACTGTGTTCAGAGCAAACAGTGCCATAGTAATACTAACAGGATTTCAAATAAGATATTAACAAATTACTGACTTTGATTAACCCTTTCATTGTTGTAATCTGTGCAGTTTTCTTTGAAATGCTGAGGGATTCCTTCCCACCCGTCGATCACCTGCACATAACCACCATCCCCCGTGCTCCCAGATTTACTCAAACTGAGCATAAGGGCAAGGATTTGGATTTTACTACACATATCTCAGTAGCACTTTCTAGTCTGAGATGATGTATTCTAGTAAACTGAACTATAACCGTTAGAAATAGTTTAGCTACTGACATTTTCCTCGGGTGTCTAGTTATTGACCTTCGCCATTTAATCCAGTATTTACATTGCAAGCAGAGATGTGCCAAAGGGTTTTCCAGAAATGTGATATCTTTGAAACTGAGGTAGCATCTGTAATCCAGCTACACTATCTGAACCAGCTCCTCAGCTGGTGTAAATCAGAAGAGCACCACTGAAGTCAGTGGAGCTATGCCAATGTACACCAGCTGAATATCTCATTTTGTACCCCTATAATAATTCTTTCCTGCTTCAGATCCACTTCTAATTTATCTTTTTGCCTATCCAAGCTGCTAGAAAGAAGCTTTAACAACTTTAACACTTCATTAGTGCTTGGTGTACCAGTTACATGTGACAAAATGCAGCTCCGGAGCTGTCTTCTGTACCTGGTTCATCACTTTTGATGTGGACAGACTCCAGTAGAAAGCCAATGAAATAGTATCACTTTCAAAAACACTATAGTGTATGTCCCTTTAAGTCCGCTGTACTGCTTTGTTTTTGTTATCTAGAGGGATGAGATCTCATAAAAATTCTCAGGACAAGCCAAATGTTTACATCTGAATTAGAAATTCCTTGAAAATGTTTTTTATGATGAAAGTGCTGACAATCTTAACCATAATACAAACCTGGTGGCAGTCTATCTTCTTAATTGCCATAGCTGCACAAGTGCCTCTGGTTTGGCTACATAACTTCAAAACAAGGATTTGCTGACATTGCAAAACTAATGGTTAAATATATTCCCCTTGCTCAGGTCTAAGCTGATTTCTCAGCTGAGCTTGACTGTGTATTAAATAGTTTTTGATTGCCTCACATCAGATATAGGTCAGATCTATACTAGAAACTTTTGCCAATGTAAGTGTACCAGCAAAACCCCTCCTAATGTAGATGCAAGTTATACCAGCAAAAAGTGCTTACACTAGTTTCCCGAAGGAATAAGCTAGACCACCAAAAGCACTTCTATGCTGGTATAACTGTATCTGCACTAGGGCTTCTGCTGGCATGTAAATATCTCCAAAGAAGCAAACCTCTAACCAATGTTACTATGCTGGCAAATGTTCGAACATAGGTCTGGCTGTACATTTTTTACAAGCGTCTATTAATTTTAAACTAATGGTGCAAAAGTATCCATAAGAATAATAGTCTATAGGTAGGCAACAAACTGCCCCTTTTCATAAACAAAGACCACATCTGTTACTCTGCTCCACCTCATGCCTACCCACCCCTACACCTTCTTAGTGATCACATGGAATTCTTATTTTTAATTCTTCTCATGTCACGTAAAGTACTCTAGTTTTTGTCATTAATCTTATAAAATGCTCAGAAGAAGCAAATTTTGCCATGTTTCCATATTAGCCAATCCCTTTCATTTTCCATTTCTCCCAGTAAAGGGACCTGCCCTCAATTTTTATTTTAGCATCACTCCAGATGGTTTGAGTCTGATAAAGCATGATTCAATTTATCCACTCTAACTCTTTTATTGCCATTTGTAGAGCTTCTATGAGTATCTAAGTGGGGACGGATTTAGTAGATTTAAAAAAAACAAAGCCAGTTGTGAAAGACCAGTTTAATTATACTATAATTTTACTCTAAGGGTAGTGATTAGGAAAGATGCTAGATTTACAACATCAGAAACTAAAGTTCTCTATCCAGAAAGCAGGTACAAAGAGCATTTTGCTCAACTGCCTGACAGAGGCGCAGGGACAAACTGTCAGAGGAATTCTCTCACCATGTACATTAGGCCCTCAGCTTCTTCTCTGATACTGTTAATGGGTGTATCATTCTTATGGAGGTTTTTATCATGAGGACACCTGTCTGGGAGAAACTGTGCTGAGACTCCCACCTCCTGTTAAATAAACTACTGCAGACATCCAAGGATAATGACTTTCAGTCACTACTGACCTTGGCTGTAGTTAAAGAAGAAGTGAAAGGTAATGAGACATCGAACCAATTACTTGAGCAGTCCAGGGCTGCTAGTATATCCATTATCTTATGGAAAAGGTTTTCTTTCTAAAATAATATTCAGACTTGCCCACATGCAGAGAAAAAAATCTCATTTCTCTTCCCTGACAGAACTGAAATCTACAGGAGGATTTCTTGTGGCTTTTTATGCTGGCTGTGAAGGACGATTTATACCTATGTCTCTCTGGCTCCAAGTGGAAAATTATGCTTTACAGCACAAACTACTGCTACCCCTTATGGTCCTGATTCCATTTCCATTGAAATCCATGACCCAGTAATAATTAAACCTTAGGCCAGAGAAAACTAGAGATGAGAATGGATAAATGTTTGTTAAGAAACCAAGAAGTTTTTCAGAGTAATAAAAAAACTGTTCTTAAAGGGATACTGTCTGCTTTCTAATTACAAAAACTTGTAAAAGGAAAACAGCAACCTAATGAATCCAAAAATTTGCACTACAGGTGCTAATCCAGAAGTGCACAGGCTTTCTTTGGGAAGGCAGCAGTGCTCTTGAATAGCACATTTCTCCTGCTGGAACAGTTTGTTTTCTGCTTGTGTACAACCAGGGTATTTCAGTTTCCAAGGATCCTGATGTCTCAAAGCACAGAGGACCAGACTCTGGTTGGCCCTTGTGCAAAACGTTAGGAAGGATGTAAGAAGTCTTCCACTCCCTAGACGCCAGAGCAGGGGCCAGTTACATTCACAGTCACAGCGCTCTCCTGGGTGCAGGGACTTCTTGGCACTAGCACTAGCTGCCACAGAGAAGGCAAGGAGGGGCAATCTCCACACCCCTTTAGCCCTTACCGCTAGAGCTGGTCAACCACAAAAAGAAGGGCACACCTGCACAAGGGTGTCTCATGTTCTCATTGGGCAGCATGGCTCTGCACCCGTCCCTCCTTAGGGCACTACTTTAATAGCACAGCCTAGCCCTGAAAGACCAACATTCTTGCAAATTGAAATATTCTGCCAGCTCACACAAATGGAATGGACAGGCAGAGGTGAGGAAAGCAAGGGTAGGAGCCTGCATATGAGTGATCCAGATAAAGCCTATGGTCCAATTTAGCCCTGTCAGCAGTGACAGAGTTGTATTCAGCTGCCAGCTTTGGGGAGTGATGATATGTGAGGTGAGAAGCCTCAAAAAGGCCAGAAGAACAGAACTGGGACTTGCACTTTTGTATTTGGTCTGTCTGTTGCAGGTACTGAAAATAGAAATAGGTCAGACTAAATTACAGGAAGCTTTTCTTGTTTGTCTCTTACTCTCTTTCTCGCCTTCTACTCTGTGGCTATGCAAATGTTCACATCCTGGATTAGTATCAAATGTTGGCAGGGTCATGCCTGGCACAGAGGGGGAAAACCTGGATATGTTTACTAGGGATTATCTGAAATGTTATTTCAACAGCTAGCGTAAGTGTATTGTACAGCCATCGGAAACTTTTCAGCTATCTAATCACCCACACACACCACACAAAATCCAAATACATTAGAACTTTCCAACCCTCAAATATTAGCACCCAGTGGATATTTTCTTCCTTACCTAAGATTCAAATTCAATGTTAGTCTTCAGTGTTCTCTAACAAGTGATGCAGCTGGTATTTATACAGATGTAAATCAAACTGTATGGGACTGTGCTTGCATTATTTTACAGTGCAGTCCTGATTTTACCAAACTCCAGCTAACCAAAACTCCCAGTTAATAATAAATATCCATTTTTGTTTTCTAAGCACTTAACAAATATTAATGCTAACAAAACTTCCATAAGGCAGGGAAGCAAATACTATCATCTCCTTTTTACAAGTGGGGAAAGTGAGGGAGAGCATTTAAGTGACTTGTCCAACCAATGCCACATGGAGTCTGTGTCAGATGTATACAGAAAGCACATCATTAAGAGTCTCATGAAGCTGGAAAGATAGGAAACTAGATCACTGCTTATTGCCATTTGTCTCTGTGCTTTTATTCTCTAAGATAAGACAAACACTTTTTGTCCTAAGAAATCATTCAGCTATCTATATCTCGCCAATTATCTATATCTCTCCAGATTATTGCTCAGAGAATATCTATAGAAAACTAAATAATCTCAACTAGGGTTGTGTTTATCCAAGTTCTAGCAAATGAGAACACTTTTAATCACTTGGCATTTACTACTTAATTCTATTTTTTCTCATTCTCATAGGACAAAACTATGTTCCATCCGGTAAGCAACAGCTGTATAGATTGCAACCCAGCTGAGAAGAAGATTTTCATGAACAGATGTGATCCTTTATCTGAAACTCAGCAGTGGATTTTTGAACATATTAATATGACTGTTTTAGAAAAATTTAACGGCAAGGCCAGTTCCTAGGGAAAAATACAGATTACATACAGATTGCAAACTACATTTTGGCCAGCATCTGGGTCGAAGGAGTCAGGAATTAAATTTCCTAGATCCAGCAAGTCTTTTCTGAGGATTAATCAAATACCATGGCAAAGGCCAATGGGCTGTCATTGTGGATGTACAGTATCTGAAGAACTTGGCTGAGAGCCTCACCAGATGCTGCTGAGAACTTCAGGCTGACAATTCCCTTGCTGGCCAAGGGAAAACTTTATTTAAAAAACTTTTCAAAACATTCTGAGTTAATAAATTGAAACAAAACTCTAGAGTTTCTCAGGTCAAATCCTGCTGTAGTGAGTAGTTATGAATGGATGCTATTGGAGTGGGTATATGGTGTGCATGACTGCTATGGGAATCTGCAGAAATCACAGGTTAAGAACTAACCCACACTGGCGGAATGCTAACAGTCCCCCAGCACTCCAGACAAACTATATGATCTGGTGTCATTCTTTTAGTAAAGGTTAGGTTAAGCAGAATTAACCCCCAGATTGCTGATGATGATTTTAAACACTTCCCCATTACATTCCTTTCATTACCAAAATAGGAATGGTAGAAATATAAGGGTTTAGAATTATGTTGTAATGAAGCATGAAATAGACTTCTAAGGTTTCAAAAGTCCCATTTCTCCTCAGCATTTGGGGAAAAAAAAAAGTCCATCAAAGCAATTACATCAGATTTCCATATATGATACAACCTACCTAACACTCATCAACTATGAATCAAATCCAGCCTTCATTTAGATTAAAGGCCAAAAGATTAACAAGGCTACCAAATCTTTAAGTCATTCAATAGCAGGTATATGCACCAATAATAGCAGCACAATGCGAGGTTTGCAGAAAAGATTTCCCCTGGAAATCTATATTTACTTTTCCAGTATTTTAATTAAAACTAACATTGCTTTAAATCAAATCAAAATATTCAGAGACATAAGAGGCATCATGAGTGACAGGCTAATTATTAATTGGAAGTCATAGAGAATTATAGCCAAATAAGCACTGGTACACTGGCATCAGCTAAAAAGTGTTGGCTCCCTGCAGTGCAGCTTACAAGATCCTGCAGGAATTATAAGAGTTTTAGGGAGAGGGGGTGTTTTTGTTTTTTTGCAAGGAAGTGGGGAGTCCTTTTAAACTAGTTAGCTCTTTTGCAGAGAACTTGATGAAATCATTTTAAAAACCGTGACTGTGCCACAGTTTTCAGCTAAGGCATTGTAAATTTCTGGATGGGGCAGTTAAGAAATGAAAACCAAGTAAAAAATTCAAAAAAGTTCAGTATTTTCACCTTTTTAGTAGCATAAACAAAACTATCCAACCCACCACAGAATTTTCTTGCACTGATTATCGTTGTGGCATACAGTGTCCATCAGCTCTTACATATTTTTGGCATGGTCGGAGGAGAGTTAGTGGGTTAAAAATTTGTTTTGAGAGGCCTGTTCTTCCTCAGTGGAAATCAGTGAGTACCAATGTGGGCCATAGTAGAGAGTTCTGGAATTTCTAAAATTAAGAGCACATTTTAATGACCTAGTTTTACTTGAAACCTGAACCAACAGATAAAAGCAAGGTGAATGCAGACATTAAAGCCTACAAGAGATGGCTGTAATAGCACTTTCAAAAATATGTATGAAATTAATCTGAAAACTTTGTATTATGTTGCTAGAAATGTGGCCAGCTAACCAAAATGTTCATATTTAAACTGTCAGTTGAAGGTGATTTTGTTTTGTTTATTGCTCTTTCAGCTGTATCTGTGATGATGACTGTTATCCACACTTGTGTGCTGTTTGTGACTATAGCTTCCTAACCTTAGGTCACAGGCACATTTTAGGAGACGCATGTCAAATCTGGAGCCTTCAGGATGTATGTCCTGAAAAATCAATTGTATGAATTACAACTGTATGTTGGAGAATTGCAGCAAGTGAGTAAAGACCTATTTCAAATATTCAAGGAGCAATCTGTCTGTAGAGTTAAACTATTCCCATTATGTCTTTAAATATGTTACTGTTCAGACTTAATTTGAGACTCACTACACTGCAGCATAGAAGACAAGACCCCAGATTTTAACCTTAGGGTCTCTTACACCTGAGCCCAGGAGAGGTTGGTGTTAATCTGAGTTTTCATCAGAAAGGGGTTTGGGGTTTTTGTTTTTTGTTTTTTTTTTTAATATAGCTACCTGTAGTTAGACCCTGACTGGTCATTACAGACTGTCAGCCCTCTCAGCTGCAGGACTCATAGCACAATTTATTTGCATCTTGAGCATGAGGAAAGAGGATTTGAAAATAGAAGAAAAATTGATGTCTAAAGCGTAAATGTGAAAATGAAATTCCCAGGATATCTATTTGGACTTGCCCCAAACCCTCAAAGCCATGGTATCAATAGTGTATGTCTGAGGTAAAAGGGTCAAAGGAGAACTGCTCTAAATGCTCCAGCACACCTGGCTAAACAATGCATTGCACAGCTTATAGCATTCAGTGTATGAATGTATCCTAATCATCTGATGTTTAAAATATTTAAAGGGCACTAGACTGCTGTTTTGGCAAAGACATTCTATGCCTCTTCCAGGTGCTCAATATTGTTCTGGCTCTAAACCAGTGGTTCCCAAACCTGTTCTGCCACTTGTGCAGGGAAAGCCCCTGATAGGCCAGGCCAGTTTGTTTACCTGCCTCGTTTACCTGCCGCGTCCACAGGTTCGGCCGATCGCGGCTCCCAATGGCCACGGTTTGCTGCTCCAGGCCACTCCTTCACCAAAAAGCTTAAGTTAGGCATAAATTGTCATCTGCAGCTGAGAGATTTTGAGGCATGAAGTTAAACTGAGAGTCAAATCCTGCCTTGAATACCTAGAAAAGCCTTCCATGGATCTCAATAGAGTTCCATGGTGATTTTATGTGTAGAAATTCTACAAATCTTCCCACAGCCATATCCCCTCCACCACCACCCCGAAAACCTGCACAGCTCAAAAGGCAGAATGAAAAATAAATTCTGCGTCCTTTATTGCATGCAGAGAATCTGCTGAATTGTTCAGCATCAGCCTTATTTCTCCAGAATGGCAGATTTTGGTCCTTTGAGAACTCCCACTAAACATGTAATTTAATTTTTTTTTAATCTGATCAAATGTTTCATTTCTCTATATCTTATACAAAATTCTTAAAAAGCACTATTTAGAGTTCTACATATAATGAGTTTCAGTGGAGTTATGCCAGTTTACACCAACTGATGAACTATCCCTACATTTTTTCTGTTTCTAAAAACATAGGGGGTTGGGAGGAGAGATTCTATTTACATGGTCATGAAAATAAAATCTTTATTTTATAAGAGTTTGTCAGCTCCTGCTGTTCATTCTTCACTTTAAGGTTATTAGATCTATTTGTGACATCAAAAGTAATTGCTGCAGAAATTATAATGTAACAAAGGAATAGAACCTTAACCAGAGAAAATGGAGTAAGCAACTGGTCCACCTAAAACTCTTAAGAAAGCAAGGTCTTGTTTTCATGCAAATATTTCAAGTCATGGAATAACAAAGGTGGGGTGGGTGGCAAAATAAAGTCATGTCAGCACAGCTATTTCTAAACAGAATTATTTTCAAATGTTTCCAGGAGGCATCAGCAGCTCTTTAATCTGTCAGAATGATTGACATGTCAGAGAAGTAATCTTGCTGAAAAAGTCCTGACGTTGTGACAAGATTTCACTTCTTATTAGCAGTGATTTGTTTTGAGGCAATGCTTTCAGCAATCCCACTCTGATACAATGAGTAAGGGTGTTCAACAGCATAACGTAATGCGTATTTCTATATCTGAATAAGGTCAGTTTATGGCCAAAATGCTCCTTAAATATTGAAATAAATGTTTAGTCTTCAGAACTGTTCATCATGATAAAGAGATCTCAGTTTAAAAGAAAATGGGCATGCATTTCTTAACCCAGTATGTGCTTACATTCCATTGACCTAAGTGAAATTCTGGGGCCATGGAAAACTAGTAGCAAAAGGTCCAAACTAGCTCAGTGAAATGAATTTAGTGGTCTCAGTCCTTTTCACAAAGGATAGGTGTTCCCATCGCAGCTGATGCCAGTTTGCATTCTTGTTGGCAGTCTCAGCAGAAGCTGAAGACTAAAAAAGATGGAGACTTCATTACGCTTTCATCTTAGCCAGTTAGATCAGGGTTGAGGCACGTTAGCAGGGCAGTATTAGGTTTGCACAGCTGCTACCACTCATGCTATACTTCTGTCATCCAGCATTTTATGTGAACATGCAAAATCCGCATTAGATCAGAAAATTAAAAAGAAAAAATATATATTTTAATATCAGTCAAGGTGGCTATATAAACCACTTCATAGCCTTCAAACTGAAAAACTGACCTGAGGCAATTTGGTGATGAGTACTAGACATATACAGCTCATGAACTGCTCACAAAGTAGAGGCTGGCTAGGACTGAACTAGGAAACCTGACTTACCTAGCTGGCCCACAAATCTGTGCTGTATCTGTTGGTTCAAAGAGCACAAGATCCCCAGAATTGGTTTTGTACATCATTTTTGAGAGCTCATCTTCTCTGAAACAAAGAATGAGCTTCCATAAATGATCTCACAGTATAAGCCAATGAGGAGTTGCAATAATATTTAAGGTAATGGCTGCTGGTGGAGATGCAGGTTTAACAGGAAGAATACCTGGCACCTCTGCACAGAGCAGTCAAAGGTTCATGAGACTTCTTGTTCCCAAACAAAAGTCCTCACCTGGAAAAACTTTGAATGAGTAAGTAATATGGCTACCTTAGTTGTTCTACCCTATGCAGTATTTTCTAATTACAAGTTGTACTCTGGATCTGAATCAGAGTTTGGTACCTCTGTAGCTGATGGCATTATTTTTAACCAACTCTGTCCTCCTTGTAACTGTCATAGAGGAGTATTTGTAACCTTATGGTTTTACCACTGAGAGTGTTCTGTGTGCACAATACCCAAGAAAATGATTTAAGCAAGAAAAAGCAACTTTGTCATTCAAAATGTTAAATTGAATACTAACGAACTTTTAGCTGGAGATAAATTGAAAAACATTTCAGGTGTTTCCCAAATTCTGTATTGTTCAGAGGACACTGTTGAAGGTGTATATTTTCGCACTACATTCATACAGTAAGCTTGCCAGGCATCAATAATACCAGTACTATCACCCAGTGAAGTGAAACTTCCAAATATTATGTGGCAGCGCTCTGCATGCTGATTGGCTGACACTGTGATTTTAATAGAGAAAGTATCTCCTTCCATGGATGGTACTTGAATGAAGAGCTTTCTGCCATGATGGTTAGGTATGTCAGAGACCTTTGGTGACATCTGTCTAGCTACCTTAGATAGTTATATTTATTATTTGTACTTGGCATCTCCCTGTGCAGATAAAAAAGTAGTTCTTGCCCCAAAGAGCTTACAATCTAATTTCAAACAATGATGGAATGAAGACAATAGAATGAGGGTACTGAAGAAAGGACAGGCTAAAGCACTAGGACTATGTGTAAAAGCAGCAAAGAATCCATGCATCTGAGGAAGTGGGTATTCACCCACGAAAGCTCATGCTCCAAAACGTCTGTTAGTCTATAAGGTGCCACAGGATTCTTTGCTGCTTTTACAGATCCAGACTAACACGGCTACCCTCTGATACTAGGACTATGTGGTGATTCAGCAATGGTATGTGCAGAGCACAGTGAAACAGGTTTTTTTTTTCAATTATGTATATAAATGTGTTTAATGATTAATTGTAGGCATCCTGGTAGAAGTGAATCTTTTTTGGGGGGAGGGGGGGAAGGAACGAGGAGAAGTAAAATGGCCTTGTGGACTGAGCCAAGGATGTTCCATGTGTTGCAAGTGACATGGGAAAAGGGCACAGTGATGGTTGTTAGAGAAGCAGAAACAGACTGGGTACTGAGGCTGGCATAATGGGGGGGAGGTGTAAAGAGAGGTGTGATGAGTCAGTGTTAGATAAGTGATGCCAGTATCTAAGAGACATTTGCAATTGGATGCAAAACTTGGTTCTCAGTAACCTCAGTCCTATTCCTGAATCTTTTTTTTAAAAATTTGAGCCCATGACTCCCCAGCTTGAAAGAATCACAGACAGACAAATGTCCAGTCTGTCTGCTTCTGAACCCTGGGCATCCCCATTTGTACAATACAATATTAGATACAATTTGCCTTGAAATCCCAAATAACACTAAAACTAAAATAAAAACAATGGTCTGGGCTACAAGAGAGAGCAGAGATCTACTAGGTCTATGATTGATTCAGTAAAAAATTCCTAGAGCATGTTTTCTTTTTGGTTTTTTTTAGAAAAACATCCAAACAATTAAAAAATTGTCAGTGATGGAGAATCCACCAAGGCCCTTGGTAAACTGTTCCAGTGGTAAATTATTCTCACTATTAAAAATGTATATGTTATTTCCAGTCTGAATATGGCTAACTTCAACTTCCAGTCACTGGATCATGTTGTAACTTTTTCTGCTAGACTGAAGAGTCCATTATTAAATAATTGTTCCCCATCTGGGCACTTATAGACTGTAATCGAGTCAACCCATAACCTTGTCTTTGTTAAACTAAATAGCTTGAGCTCTTTGAGCCTATTACACTAAGGCAGGTTTTCTAATCCTTTAATCATTCTTGTGGCTCTTCTCTGAACCCTCTGCAATTTATCAACATCCTTCTTCAATTGTGGGCACCAGAAATTGACAGAGTCTTCCAGAAGCAGTTACATCAGTGCCAAATACAGAGGTAAAATAACTTCTCTACTTGTACTTGAGATTCCCCTATTTATGCATCCCAGGATTGCACCGTTTTGGCCACAGCATTGCACTCAGAGGTCATGTTCAGCTGATTATCCACAACAAGCTCCATATCTTTTCAGAGTCGCTGCTTCCCAGGATAGAATCTCTCATCATGTAAGTATGGTCTATAATCTTTGTTCCTAGATGTATAGATTTAAATTTAGCCCTATTAAAAGACAGTTTCCTTGCATCTAGTTTACCAAATGATCCAGATTGCTCTGGATCAGTGACCTGTCCTCTTCATTATCTACCACTCCATTTTTTGTCATCTGCAAATTTTATCAGTGATTATTTTAAGTTTTCTTCCAGCTCCAGTATAAAAATTTTCACTAGTGTATGGCCAAGAACCAGTCTCAGTGGGACCCCACTATAAACACACCCATTTGATGATGTTTCCATGTTTACAGTTACACATTTTGACACTATCCACCAGCCAGCTTTTAATCCATTTAAAGTGACATGTTAATTTTATATCCTTCTAAGTTTTTAATAAAAAATTCATGCAATACCAAGTCAAATGCTTTATAGAAGTCTCTTATATCAACTCTATTACATTTATCAACTAAACCTGTAATATCATGGGAAAAAAATACCAAGTTAATTTGACAGGATGTATTTTTCTATAAACCCATGTTAATTGGCATTAATTATATTTATCAATCAAGTTCTGTATTTGCTACTCCATTATCTTGCCCGGGATCAATTATTAGTTTGCCCAGGCCTGTAATTTCCTGAGCCATCCTGTTTACCCTTCTTAAAAATACTGACATAACATTAGCTTTCTTCCTGTCTTCTGGAATGTCCTCAATATTCCAAGACTTACTGAAAATCAACATTAATGGTCCAGCAGGCTCCTTAGCAAGCTCTCTTAAAACTCTTGGAAGCAGGTTATCTAGAGTGGCTGATTTTAAAATGTCTAACTTTTAGTAGCTGCTATTTAACATCTTCCTGAGATACGAGTAGAATTGAGTTTTATCATAAAATATGACTACATCATCTGTTTTTCTCAAACACAGAACAGAAATATTTATTACACACAATAATGCCTTTTCTGCATTACTGCTAATTCTTATATTTCCATCTTGTAATGGACAAATTTCAAATATCCTGAAACATCTCCTCCTTATTGTCCTTAACTCTGCTGGTCATTAATCTCTCTTTGTGTCCCTTTGTTTCCCTTATCAATTTTCTACAGTTCCTAGCTTCTGATTTATATTCAACAATATCAACTTCCCCTTTCTTCCATTTGTTATATATTTTTATTTTTTATAGATGCCTTCACTTCCCCTCTAACCAGATGAGTTTGTAATCAAGATGGTTTTCTTCCTCAACTGTGGGATTGTGGCTTTTGGGGCATCAAGTAACGAGTTCTTAGATAATTCCCAATCATCACTCACATTTTTCTGATTAAATTCTTCCCAGTTGATGTGGCTCATAATTATTTTCAGCTTTGTGAAATTGCTCCTTTTAAAGCACCAAGTATCTCTCTCTCACTGGCCTAGACTTTATAAATATGATCAAGTCATGATCACTTGTACCTAAATTACCATTAATTTTTAGTTCTGTGATCAGTTCCTCTTTATCCTTCAAGAAGAAGTCTTGTATAGAATTTCTCTGTGTCGGGTGAAACACTTTTTTGAGTTTGAAATTTGTTAGCTATAATATTTAGAAATTCCAAGGATATTTTACTACTGGCAGCATGAAATCTCCAGCATATGTCCCTCAAATTGAAGTCCATTATAATCTCGCAGCTTTTTCCCCTTATACATTATACATAGGCTAACCTTTGAAATATAGGGAGAAGGACCTCCCTTTATTTCAAAGCTCAACCACTGGAAACTTGGGTGCTTATTCATGTCAAACCTTCTATAACTAGTCCATCACTAATCTGCAGGAACAGATAGGTAACCAGTATTTTTCAACAGGTTCATTTTTAGAATGACGAGAGCAATTGTAGAGTCCAAAATACACTAATGACAAAATGTATCAAAAGTAAAACTAAAGTGGTGATTTGTTGGGTGACCAATCCAGCACTGAGTTTTGACTTTGTGGGTATGTGTTGCAAATCAAATAGACTAAAGCAGGACACTGGGCTCAACGCTCTCATCTCAACTTAAAATAAAAGGTTTATCTCTGAAAGCAGTTTGCATCGCAGGCTTTTCTAGATGGAGAAAAAACAGTACCCATGCATTACAGGAGCCGCCAATCCAGATCACTACCAAGTAGCACTGCCACTTGCTATCCAGGGGCAAGATTATGCAAGTTTCTCTCTAGGCATTCTCTTTAGCCCTTTAAAAGTCAGCTGGTGTCTTCATCCCCAGTCTTCCTTCTCCAGCATCAAAACTTCCAGCATTTGCACTCTAGATATTCCGTCCCCCACCCCCAACTATTCTCTTTCTTATTTCCTGCTTTGCCTTTGCCTTCTTTGTCTCCCAGCCTTCACCCTTCCTGCTTGCCAGGAACTATGGTCCCCCATCTTCCTTCTCTTAGCAGGATAAAGGAAAGTTTCTTCAGGGTAATACGACTAAAGTCACTTTGATCTCTCTCTGATTGGATCAGCATCTGGCAGCTTGCCATCAGCTTCATGGACCACAGGCCTATGCCCACAGGGGAACTTAACATGGTGCCACTTGCTGCACTAGCCAGTAACCCACCACAGCAGTTGAGCTCAGGGCTCCCATCCTTCAAACTCAATCTTTCTGCAGAGTCTGACAGAGAAAAAGTTCCCAGCCTAGCAGGACAAATTAACCTTGCAGAGTCAACACAGTTATGAGAGACTGAGTTGGATGCTTTTCCATCTTGTGTATTATAAACAGAATTGTATTAAATTCCAATAAGACACACCTGTGAAAATATGTTGAAGTGTTATATAAGTGTAACTGAAGTGACTATGTATAACACAATGAAGAGTGTGTTATAAGTACCGCTCTGTGCTGATCTTCAGAGGATAGGAATCTGTCACAACCCCACTTATAGCTCCTTAGCTCAAGATGTAGCTGCTCGTGATTTTAGTTCTGGATGTCCCAAGTTGTCTGCCAAGATGGTGGCTGTCGCAGATGCACAGGAAAGAAAGAACTCAGCTTGACTCCCAGAACTCAAGCTGAATTTGCAGAGCTGGCAGCTAAAATCACTGGAATGCAGCCAACAGAGAACTTCACTGCCATTTCTACAAAGTCTTTTACGTCTAACTGCCCTACATGAACGGAAGCTTTGTCCACTGAAAGAACTCATATGATGTCCAAAAAAGAAAGATTCCCCACAGTAGGTTAAGAGGTCTCTCAGATCTCACAGACTAATTTCAAGGACTGGCCTCCAAGATCTTGGTTTCTTGCCTTCTTACCGTGTAACTCTCCAAGTCATAGCTAGGTATCTCCACAAAGGTCCAGTTCTCTGTCTGTACCTGCCAAGGTAGTCTTTATAACTGAGAGGTTGGCAGAGTTTAATTGGGATTCTTTTGGCTATTCCCCAATATTATAGAGATTCTCTTCACATCCAATAAAGCTTTGACCATATGAACCTATTGATCAGTGTGGGGAGTTTTCTTCCAGGAGTTCAAGTCCATGGGTTTCTATCCTCTCAAAACTTTTATAAATTCCTTTCATTATTTCCTTTAGGATGGGTTCATCTTTGGACTGATACATTTCCATGTAGATACAAACGTCAGCCCTCAATGCTCTATTCTTAACCAGATATCTGGATAATTTGCAATCCCATTCCTTAATTACTTAAAGTAATCTAGCACCTCCACTGAATTTACCAGGCATCTAGTGACAAAATGGAGCCTTGGTGTAGGGTTTAAAGCCCTCTTTGAACCTCTGAAAGCTTCATTTACTTTCTTACAATCGAAATGACCTATGTAATAGCCATCTTCTCTTCCAGACATATCAGTGAGGTAGACACACTTTCCTGCAAGGATCCTTTTCTTCCATTCTTCTAGGACCGTACACCACGCTACTCCTGAGTGTACCCACAAGGTTTGCTATTTCACATCACCCAAAACCGATATTCTCTGGAGATTTAAGTATCCAATTGACTTTTAAAAGGAGAGGAGATATCTTGAGAGAAATTTACATATTCCTACTCCAGTGAGCAAGTAGGCAATGCTAGCCACTGGCAATCTACATTGATTATGACCAATTAACAGGTAAGACAAAGTTATCCAAATCCATGGGAGTTGACAGTACAATAAATGATTACTGTATTTTGTTAAATCTTTCTGAAATTATGGGAAAATGTTATTTTTCAAGTGTGTGCATTTAAGGTGGTATATACACTGGACTCTGACCAATAATATATACTTTATAATGAATAAAATGTAAGCATACATTCTGTGCTGACTAGACTGAAATAGTTGGCTTAGATCTTAATTAATCATGGCTGTAGAAGCTATGATAAACTTAATGCATTAAAAAAAATTTCAGTGTCAACCCTAAAGGATTTACAGAGAGCACATGCCTGTAAATTACTCGACTGTAATGCAGATCTTGAAATATGGAATAAAAATTGTTCACTTGTCCCTGTGTTTTATATTCAATTGTATTAAGTTATGGGACACAAAAGGAAAAGATGGTTAAAGTACTGTCTCCAAAAAATTACCTTGATTTGAATTAATAAATACCTCTCAGAAATCACAGTATTTATTTTTTCAATTGGCCTTGTATACATTGCTACAGGGGTTCTCAACAAAATTTCTGGTGGCCTCGGACTGTGGCCATCAACTATTGCTGGTGGCTGCACTGACAATTTTTCCTAAAATACTTAATTAACTTTAGGAAAAACAAATAAATATGCACATATACACATCCAAATCATTGTAATTTATTCATGTGGGGGGGGGGTTCAGATTCAGTAATAAAAATAATTTACAGTTCTCTTTTCTTTACTGGACCTAAACAGAACAGAAACACAAATAAGGTGCTTTGCATGTTCCTGTCTTTTTTTGTTGTTGTTTCTTTTGCTTTTTTGGCTGCACTTTTTTTCCCCCCCTAAGACTTGCTAGATCAGGGATGGGCAAACTATAGCCCAGGGGCTACATCCGGCCCTTCAGACGTTTTAATCCAGCCCTCGAGCTCCCACTGCGGAGCAGAGTCTGGGGCTTGTTGCACTCCAGCTGGGGCGCAGGGTCGGGGACTTGTCCTGCTCCAGCGAGGTCGGGGATTTGCCCTTCCCTGCGTGGCCTCAAGAAGCAGCAGCATGTTCCCGCTCCAGCTCCTATGCATAAGGCCAGCCAAAGGGCTCCACACCCCACCCCAAGTGCTACCCCCACAGCTCCCATTGGCCAGGAACCACGGCCAATGGGAGCTGCAGGGGCAGCACCAGTGGATAGGGCAGGGCCCAGAGGTGCCTGGCCGCATGTCTGTGTAGGAGGGGGAACGTGCCATTGCTTCCAGGAGCTGTGTGAGGTAAGTGCTGCCCAGAGCCTGCACCTCAACCTCCTCCCATGCCCCAACCCCCCTGCGCCAGTCCTGATCCCCCTTCTGCCCTCTGAACCTCTCAGTCCCAGCCTGGAGCACCCTCCTGCACCCCCAAACCTCCAGCCCCACCCCAGAGCCTGTTCCCCCAGCAAGAGCCCTCACCCCCTCCTGCACCCCAACCCCCAATTTCATGAGCATTCATAGCGTGCCATACAATGTCAATACCCAGATGTGGCCTTTGGGCCAAAATGTTTGCCCATGCCTGTGCTAGATGGTAAGTCTTCTGCTGTGAAAAGTGATACACCTCTACCTCACTATAATGTGGCTCGATGTAACATGAATTCAGACATAATACAGCAAAGCAGCGCTCCGGGAGGGGCGGGGCTGCGCACTCTGGCAGATCAAAGCAAGTTTGATATAAGGCAGTTTTACCTATAACATGGTAAGATTTTTGGCTCCCGAGGACAGCGTTATATGGGATAGAGGTGTATTGATACAGACTCCTAGACTTTAAGGTCAGAAGGGACCATTATGATCATTTAATCTGACCTCCTGCACAATGCAGGCCACAGAATCTTGCCCATCCACTTCTATAACAAACCCCTAACCTATGTCTGAGTTATTGAAATCTTCAAATTGTGGTTTGAAGACCTCAAGCTGCAGAGAATCCTCCAGCAAGTGACCCATGCCCCATGCTGCAGAGGAAGGCGAGAAACCTCCAGGACGTCTGCCAATCTTCCCTGGAGGAAAATTCCTTCCCAACCCCTAATATAGCGATCAGTTAAACCCTGAGCATGTGGGCAAGACTCACCTGCCAGCACCCAGGAAAGAATTCTCTGCGGTAACTCAGATCCCATCCCATCTAACATCCCATCACAGACCACTGGGCATACTTACCTGCCAATAATCAAAGATCAATTGCCAAAATTAGGCTATCCCATCATACCATCCCTTCCATAAACTTATCAAGCTTAGTCTTAAAGCCAGATATGTCTTTTGCCCCCACTACTCCCCTTGGAAGGCTGTTCCAGAACTTCACTCCTCTAATGGTTAGAAACCTTCATCTAATTTCAAGTCTAAACTTCCTAGTGTCCAGTTTGTACCCATTTGTTCTTGTGTCCACATTGGTACTAAGCTTAAATAATTCCTCTCCCTCCCTAATATTAATCCCTCTGATATATTTATAAAGAGCAATCATATCCCCTCTCAACCTTCTTTTGGTTAGGCTAAACAAGCCAAGCTCTTTCAGTCTCCTTTCATAAGATAGGTTTTCCATTCCTCAGATCATCCTAGTAGCCCATCTCTGAACCTGTTCCAATTTGAATTCATCCTTCTTAAACATGGGAAACCAGAACTGCACACAGTATTACAGATGCGGTCTCACCCGTGCCTTATATAACAGTACTAACACCTCCTTATCTTTCCTGAAATACCTTGCCTGATGCATCCTAAAACCACATTAGTTTTTTTAACGGCCATATCACATTGGCGGCTCATAGTCATCCTGTGATCAACCAATACTCCAAGGTCCTTCTCCTCCTCTGTTACTTCCAACTGATGTGTCCTCAATTTATAACTAAAATTCTTATCATTAATCGCTAAATGCATGACCTTGCACTTTTCACTATTAAATTTTATCCTATTACTATTACTCCAGTTAACAAGGTCATCCAGATCTTCCTGTATGATATCCCGGTCCTTCTCTGTGTTAGCAATACCTCCCAGCTTTGTGTCATCCGCAAACTTTATTATCACATTCCCGCTTTTTGTGCCAAGGTCAGTAATAAAAAGGTTAAATAAGATTGGTCCCAAAACTGATCCCTGAGGAACTCCACTAGTAACCTCCCTCCAGCCTGACAATTCACCCTTCAGTATGACCCGTTGTAGTCTCCCCTTTAACCAGTTCCTTATCCACCTTTCAATTTTCATATTGATCCCCATCTTTTCCAATTTAATTAATAATTCCCCATGTGGAACAGTGTCAAATGCCTTACTAAAATCGAGGTAAATTAGATCCACTGCATTTCCTTTGTCTAAGTAATCTGTTACCTTCTCAAAGGAGGAGATCAGGTTGGTTTGGCACAATCTACCTTTTGTAAAACCATGTTGTAATTTGTCCCAATTACCATTGACCTCAATGTCCTTAATTACTTTCGCCTTCAAAATTTTTTCCCAAACCTTGCATACTACAGATGTCAAACTAACAGGCCTATAGTTACTCGGATCACTTTTTTTCCCCTTTCTTAAAAATAGGAACTATGTTAGCAATTCTCCAGTCATATGGTACAACCCCCAAGTTTACTGATTCATTAAAAATTCTTGCTAATGGGCTTGCAATTTCATGTGCCAGTTCCTTTAATATTCTTGGATGAAGATTATCTGGGCCCTCCAATTTTGTCCCATTAAGCTATTCGAGTTTGGCTTCTACCTCAGATGTGGTAATATCTATCTCCATATCCTCATTCCCATTTGTCATCCTTCCATTATCCCTAAGCTCCTCATTAGCCTTATTAAAGACTGAGGCAAAGTATTTATTTAGATATTGGGCCATGCCTAGGTTATCCTTAACCTCCATTCCATCCTCAGTGTTTAGCGGTCCCACTTCTTCTTTCTTTGTTTTCTTCTTATTTATATAGCTATAGAACCTTTTACTATTGGTTTTAATTCCCTTTGCAAGGTCCAACTCTACATGGCTTTTAGCCTCTCTCACTTCATCCCTACATGTTCTGACCTCAATAAGGTAGCTCTCTTTGCTAATTCTGCCCATCTTCCACTCCTTGTAAGCTTTCTGCTTTTTCTTAATCATCTCTCTGAGATGCTTACTCATCCAGCAATTCCTACCTATGTTTTTTTTCCCCTTTCTTGGGATGCAGGCTTCTGATAGTTTCTGCAGCTTTGACCTGAAGTAATTCCTAGCCTCCTCCGCCTTTAGGTCCACAAGTTCTTCAGTCCAATCCACTTCCCTAACTAATTTCCTTAATTCTTTAAAGTTAGCCCTTTTGAAATCAAACACCCTAGTCCCAGATCTATTTTTGTTTATCCTTCCATCTAGTTTGAACTGAATTAGCTCATGATCACTCGAACCAAGGTTGTCCCCCACAACCATTTCTTCTATGAGGTCCTCACTACTCACCAAAACCAAATCTAAAATGGCATCCCTTCTTGTTGGTTCTTCAACTACTTGGTGAAGAAATCCATCAGCTATCAAATCCAGAAAAATCTGAGCCCTATTATTGTTACTAGCACTTGTCCTCCAGTCTATATCTGGGAAGTTAAAGTCTCCCATGATTACACAATTCCCATTAGTGTTTACTTCTATTAAAAACATTGAAGAGGTCTCTATCCATATCCAAATCAGATCCTGGTGGTCTGTAGCACACCCCAAGCACTATCTCGGGAGGCTCTAGTAGCTTTCTTTCCCAGTGTGATTTTTGCCCAGACAGACTCTGTCTTGTCCATTCCATCACTTCTTATTTCTTTACAGTTAACCTCATCATTGATATACAATGCTACTCCACCACCTTTTGCCTTTATTTCTATCTTTCCTAAACAGCACATAGCCTTCAATACCTGTACTCCAGTAATGACTACTATTCCACCATGTTTCTGTTATCCCTATAATATCCAGTTTCACTTCCTGCACCAGTAGCTCTAGTTCCTCCATTTTGTTACCTAGGCTCCTCGCATTAGTATACGGACATCTTAATTTTTGCCGTTTGGCTTCACTGACATTCTTTACCCAGTTAGGCATAGACATTCTACCACCAACATCACGTATTAGACTGGTATCTACATTACCCTTCCTCCTTATGTCAATTCTTCTGCCCACGGCTGCATCCTCTCTTACTTTGTTTTCTTCCCTCTCAATGTTAAATTCCGGCATGGAGATTACCTGGACATCTCCCAACCATCTCCCCCAAATTCCTAGTTTAAAGCTCTCTTAAATCAGTTGGGTGAGCCTCCATCCTAGAAGTCTATTTCCCTCCTTACTCAGGTGAAGTCCATCCCGAGAGAACAGTCTTCTGTCCATGAATGCTTCTCAGTGGCCGTACATCCCAAAGCCCCCCTCATAGCACCACTGCCTGAGCCATCTGTTGATCGCCATAATCTTGTCACACCTTTGTTGCCCTTCTCTAGGAATCCCACTGAAGATCACCTGAGCCTCTATTTCCTTAAGCATCTTCCCCAGTCTGGCATAGTCTCCCTTGATACGTTCCAGCGAGAATCTAGCCATATCATTCGTTCCCACGTGAAGGACAATCAATGGAGTCTTTCCCGCTCCCCTTAGGATCCTTTTCAGCCTCAGGTCCAAATCCCGTATCTTAGCACCCGGCAAACAGCACACCCTTCTATTCTCCGGATCAGCTCTAGTTACAGGCCTGTCTATTCTTCTCAGTAAGGAGTCTCCAATCACGTAGACCTGCCCTTTCCTGGTGACAGTGTGATTCGCCGGTCTATCCCCTGCTCCCACTGGCTGCAAGTCCTCTTGATTCCTCTTCACCCTTGCACTCCTCCGCAACCCTTCCTGTATCCTCCTGGGGCTCATATTTGGTGTTGTCTCCATTGACTTTTCTCCTCTTCCTGTAGGACTAGCAGCTCTTCTCTTTTTCCTTGCCCTCTCACGTTCAGCGACTACCTGCTGTGCCCCTTCTGTTAATATCACTTTTCCCAGCAGACTTACTCAGCCCTGGCAAGCCCTGACACAAATTAAGCCCTGGATAGGGAGGTGGGCAGGGAGGCAGTGGGGCCCAGCGAAGTCTGGAACTGGAGCCTGGAACCTGTGGCCGAAGCCTGCCTCCCCTACCCCGGGAAAGTGGTGAATTCACCAGCTGCCTGCACCTCCAGCGTTTGTGTTTCCAGAAGGAGGCAGGGCCCAACTCCTGCTGTAGGCTCTGGAAGAGGGACCACTGCTTTGTGCACCCCCACCACATCCCAGATGGCTGTGACCACAAAAAAGGGCTCTGGTGGCCACATGCAGCCACCGTGGCCACATGCAGCCACCGTGGCCGCATTTGAGAAACTATAGTAGAATTACCTGCTCTGTCAAGTTTTTCATGAGTAAGCAGGTATAACAATTATATGGCTTCACAGGATTTCATAACTGTTTGCAGTTCCACACACCATGCATGACCCCATGGGCTTTGTGATCATCAACAGGGACAAAACACAGAATCTTCTGCTCCAAAAAACACAAGCCTCTAAAAGCCACTAAAAGAGAATTTGTTAGCTATGGCAATGTTAGGACTGATATCCTCAATGGCTCAGCCACTAGAATGAGATATGGACATACACACTTCAGTATATCTGACATTTTATAGAGGGCAGTTGTATATATTCACACTAGCCCACACATTATAAAGTAGAAGAAAGGAGCTGAAAATGATAGCAGGGGTCTGATTCTCATCCAGTAATGGTGTCACACCTATGTATATTCTCTGTGAAAGCTGAGACAGGCTCTGTAGGTGAATTCCTGGCCCTTCCGAAGTCAATGGCAAAGCTCCCATTGATTTCAAGAGAGCTGGAATTTTACCCAGTGTTTTTATTATTTTTGCTTGACTGAGCTTTTTAAGTACATCAGAGATGATTCTTGTCATGTCCTTACTTCATTAGTTGGGTTGGAACATGCTTATTCAACACCATTCAACTGAAGATGAATAAAAAACAGAAATCACCTCAACAGACAGTAAATAGTTCCAACTTCTATCTATAAAATAGAAAATGTATCCATTTTGTTGATGATAGAATTTTTTGCCTACTGAACCAATCTGAACATGCAATGCAGCAATTGATAGCTCATGCTATATAGATGACAATAGTCAATTGTCTTTTCAAGGAATTTTTGCTAATGTATTTCATTTTCTTTCAGGCAAGCAAGGAATGATATTTTGTTTCTTTACCATTTTTTATTCTTTTATATGTATATCCTCACACACATTTCACTTGCACAGAGCTGTGGTTAAAAAAATATTCTAAATAAATTAATATCTGACATTCCACCGAAGTCAGTGGAGTTACACCAGGAATTAATTTGGCACATTTGTTTTGGGTAGCATTTGTTTATTGCAGGACTCTTCTGAATCTTTAATGAAGCAAGCTTTGGTTTTCAAGCCCTTTAAAAATAATAGGTGACAAGAACGACTACGAGCGCCCATTAAAATAACTGATTGCCTCTTCTCGACCAGGTACAAAAGGTGCCTGTAATCAAAACTCAACTAAAAATATTAGCAACCAGCTGAGGAGGAAAAAAATTATCTTAATTGTCATTTTAGCCAATCCAATAACTGTGTTATCAGGGCCTAAGCCTTTAGGCAGTTCAATTGTGTAGTGCTTAACAAATATCCCTGAATCACTGCTTTAAACGAAGAGAATTCCTGAATAAACAGGACACCTGCAAAAATTAGTCCTGGATCCCAAAGGAGACTGGAGTTGTTAAGATCAGAGGAGGTATGCTTGGCACGAGAACAACAGGCAACAGAGGACAGTTATTTTTAAAAGAACATTAAGCTATTTTTAGATACCTCAAAAAAACCAGCCACCACCAAATAATTAGAAATCAGTTTTAAGATAAACAACATAGCCTGAAGTAGAACAGAGGATAATTAAAGTTTCTATCCTCATTATTGTCAGGAATTCACAGCCCGAGGAAAGCACTTGTAGAAATACAAGACAGGCTTATCTGAACATTGTATCAGATGCGGACACTCTATGAAAAATGCTTTTGAAAGCATTTTGCAGGCAAGGGCATGTCTGGGGAAGGCGATGAGACTTGGAGTGGGAAGGGGAACACATGCCTGTCTGAAGATGGAGGGAAGAGGAATACATGCCTCTCTTCTCACCAGACTTTTGGATCATATGAGAAACAACGTTGGTCAGTCCTTCTTTGCACAACTTCATAAGCTGAAAACGAGACACAAAGGGCATGGCTACACTTGCAAGTTACGGTGCCCGGGTCTGCTTTATGTGCTCTAACTCGTGACATGTCCACACTGGCAAGGCACGTAGAGCACCTGGACTCTGTGGCTAGAACACTCCTGGTAATTCACCTTGGCAAGTGGAATAACATTTGATGTGCCCCCGCTGGAGCACCGCAGCACCAATGCGAACACCCTAGTCTGTTAATGCACTCTGATCGGCCTCCAGAAGTGTCCCACAATGCCTGTTCTAGCCACTCTGGTCATCACTTTGAACTCTACTGCCCTGCCCTCAGGTGACCAACCATCAGACCTGCCCTTTAAATTCTCTGGGAATTTTGAAAATTCCCTTCCCGTTTGCTCAGCCAAATGTGGAGTGCTCTTAGCAAATCTTTCCGGGTGACCATGCCACCATGTGCCATGGACCTCATCAGTGTTTAGGGGGAGGAAACTGTCCAGTCCCAGCTGCACTCCAGCTGTAGGAATTACGATACATTTGCGCAGATAAAGGGACATGATGAAAAGCGGCCATGACCGGGACGCAGTGCAGTGCAGTGTTAAAGTGAAGGAGCTGCAGAATGCCTACTGCAGAGCCTGCAAGGCAAACTGTCGCTCTGGTGGTGCCCCTGAGACCTGCTGTTTCTACAAAGAGCTGGACGCGATACTGGGGAGCAACCTCACCTCAACTCCAAGTATCATCATAGACACTTCAGAGCCCAGTTCAACAAGACAGGAGAATGAGGAGGAAAGTGGGAGTGAGAGTGCTGAGGCAGAAGAAAACACCCTGGAATCCCTAGATACATGCAGCCAGGAGCTTTTCTCAAGCCAGGAGGAAGGTAGCCAGTCACAGTGGCCAGTGCTTGGGGAAGGACAAACACCAGAGGAGGTTCCCGCTAAGCAGCTTTTATTTTGGGAAGGAAGTTCATCGAATCATGACATATCAGGGCTGAAAGGGACCTCAGGAGGTCACCTAGTCCAACCCCTTGCTCAAAGCAGGACCAATCCCCAGACAGATTTTTTGCCCCACATCCCTAAATGGCCCCCTCAAGGATTGAATTCACAATGCTGGGTTTAGCAGGCCAATGCTCAAATCGCTGAGCTATCAGTACAGGCTTTTGGGGAGAGGAGAATTAGGGCTGCATGCATGCCTAGATGCAGAATACGGCATTGATGTGCTCTCTCACATCGCGGTAAGTGGCCTCAATTATCTCTTCAAAGGTCTCATCCAGAAGTTGGGCAATGCACTTGCGCAGGTTTCTTGGGAGAGCCACTATGGTACTTGTCCCAGTCAGGCTAACATGTCCGTGCCACTGTGCCGTGTGGGGCGGGGGGAGCATTACTGCACACAGATAAGCTGCATGTGGGTCTGCGTGGAAGCCGCATTGTAGTAGAAGACCCTCCCTTGCTTCCCAGGTCACCCTGAGAAGCGAGATATCTTCCAGGATGAACTCCTGTGGAAAATGTGGGGACAGTGTTCCGTATAGGGGCCCCCTGCAGCTGTTGGCTCTCCCCAAGGCACAGAAACCCAGAGGACAGTACAGCCATGAAACAATCAGTCCCCATTGACCCTGTGCTTACTCACCATTTTGGGGCTCCTGTGGGTTGTGCGCACTCGCTTTGGGATGGGCAAATTGTGCTATTGTGTCGACTGTGCTTGCCCTTAAATATGGGGGAATCATTGCTCTCTCTGGTGCCTCTGTTAAGTGTTGCATTTTGTCTTTACAGATGCAACCTTGAGATCTCGGCCATCTGTGTCATGGGTGCCAACTCTGTGGGTGCTCCAGGCTGGAGCACCCATGGGGAAAAATTGGTGGGTGCTCAGCACCCACCAGCAGCTCCCTGCCCCCGCATCCGGCTCACCTCCACCTCCACTCCATTCTCACCTCCTCCCTTGAGAGCACCATGTGCCCACTTTTTCCCCCTAGCTCCCAGCGCTTTTGCCACAAAACAGCTGTTTTGTGCAGCTGGGAGGGGGAACACAGTACACTCAGGGAAGAGGCAGGGCCAGGGCAGGGATTTGGGGAAGGGTCCAATGGGGCAGGGCAGGGGCGGAGTTGGGGAAGGGACTTTGGGGAAGAGGTTGGAATGGGGGTGGGACACAGGCAGGGAAAGGGTGGAGTTGGGGCAGGGTCAGGGGTGTGCCAGCACTCACCGGAGGCGGGGAAAGTTGGCGCCTATGGTCAGTGTTATCACCGGCCGAAAGACTCCAAAGAATTAGGAAGAGGCCACATAGAAGCAAAGACGACATGCTGCATGAAGTAATGCAGCAGTCCATTAACGAGAATCTGAAAGCTCAGGAGTAGCAGGAGAGTGAAAGGAGGATCTCCCAGCAGAATGAGGAGCACCAACACAAAAGCACAGAGCTCCGACAACAAAGCATGGATCAGGTGATAAGCATCATGGAGCTCCAAGAGGACTCGATCAGGCACTCGTAGCCATGCAGGCGGAGCACTACCGCGCCCACCCCCCACTGCAGCCCTTGTCCCAAAAACTTTTTCCCTTGTGCCCTCATGTCACCTCCAACCCACTCTCCCCAGCATCTGGGTTCTTATCACCACCAGCTGCCTCCAACACCTGTAGCTTCACCATCCAGCCCTGAAAACTATGACCCTTACCCACTGCACTCAACCTCCATCACCAGGCATTATAGCCATCCTGAAGTGCAGCACTCATTGCACAGCACTCCAGACAGGAAGGCTGTGTATGATAACAGGACATAGGCAAATCTGTGATTGTACCGTTCCCTACCCCACCCCCTTGCCCTTTGTGTTTCCCAAGCAGTTATGTTTCTTTTCAATAAATGGATTTTTTGGCTTTGAAAATATTCTTTATTATTGCATAAAGTAAGAGATACCTTAGCCCAGGAAAGCAATAGGCACTGCAAGTCAGCATAGCAAACACAGATTCCTACTAACATGGGACCCACTGCACTTCACTCCTGTGCAGGGCACCAGACATTACTGGTGGCTTTCAGCCTCAAATTGCTCCCTCAAGGCATCCCTCATCCTTGCAGCCCTGTGCTGGGCCCCTCTAATAGCCCTGCTCTCTGGCTGTTCAAATTCAGCCTCCAGGTATTGAACCTCCAAGTACCATGCCGGAGTGAATCTTTCACCCTTCCCTTCACAAATGTTATGGAGAGTAAAGCATGCGGATATAACGGCGGGGATGTTGTCATCAGCCAGGTCCAACTTCCCATACAGAGAGTGTCAGTGGCCCTTTAAATGGCCAAAAGCATTCTCCACAGTCATTCTGCTCCAGCTCAGCCTGTTGTTGAACCACTCCTTGCTGCTGTCAACGCTCCCTGTGTAGGGTTTCATGAGCCACAGCATTAAAGGATAAGCAGGGTCTCCAAGGATCACAATGGGCATTTCGACTTCCTCTACGCTATGGTTATCTCCTGGTCTGATCTCCTGGTCTGGGAAAAAAGTCCTGGCTTATAGCTTCCTGAACAGGCCAGTGTTCCGAAAGATGCACCTTTCCAGGCCAGCCTGCGTTAATGTCAATGAAACGCTCACAGTGATCCACAAGAACCCAGAGAACCATAGAGAAATACCCCTTCCGATTAATGTACGTGGAGGCTAGGGGGCCTGGTACCAGAATTGGAATATGCGTTCCATCTATCGCTCCTCCGCAGTTAGGGAAACCCATTTGTGCAAAGCCAGCCACAATGTCATGCATGTTACAGAGTCACAGTTCTTCTGAGCAGGACACAATTAATGGCCCTGCAAACTTGCATCAACATGATACCAATGGTCAACTTTCCCACTCCAAACTGGTAAGCAACCGATCGGTAGCTGTTGCCAGCTTCCAGATTGCAATAGCCATCCACTTCTCCACCATCAGGGCAGCTCTCAATCTCATGTCCTTGCGCTGCAGGGTGTTCATAAGCTCATCACACAATCCCATGAAAGTGGCTTTTCTCATCCAGAAGTTCTGCAGCCACTCTCATCATCCCAGACTTGCATGACGATGTGATCCCACCACTCAGTGGTTGTTTCCCGAGCCCAAAAGCAGCATTCCACGGTGGTGAGTATATCTGTGAATGCCACAAGCAATCTCGTGTTGTATGATTTACTCGAGTTGATATAATTGTCAGAGTCCTCACTGGCAGTTTGGATCTTAAGGAGTAACTCGACTGCCAAACGTGACGTGCTGGCGAGACTCAACATATTTTTCAGCAGTTCAGGATCCATACCCACAGGCCAAAAGAGAAGACTGAGTGTGCAGTACAAAAAACGTTGAAAGATGGCACCAAATGTGGATGGAAGCACAGGCATTGCTGGGATGCAACCCGATGCATCAGAGCGTTGGGACAGGATCCAGAATTCCCCGCACCTCCTCTCCCCTTCCCACAAGCCACAGCACCAGAATGAGAAGAGGTTTTCTATGGGATAGCTGCCCATAATGCACCACTCCCAATGCCACTGCAAGTGCCACAAATGTGGCCATGCCAGTGCGCTTGCAGCTGTCAGTGTGGACAGACTGCAGCGCTTTCCCTGCTGTGCTCTCCGAAGGCTGGTTTAACTCAAAGTGCTCTACATTCACAAATGTAGACATGCCCAAAGTGAGTATGTGGTCACACAAAACATAGATAGCATCAGACCTGGTCCAAAACCCACTGAAGTCAACAAGAATCTTATTAGATACAGGGCTAGAAATCCCTATACTGTAAACCTTCCATTATAACATTATTAGCAATATGACTGGAACTAGGGGTGTAATTCCAGCTTGTGTAGACACGCTTGCTAGGTCTCATCACACTAGCATACTGAAAATAATAACCTAGCCACAGATTTCCGGGCAGGTTTGTATTTGGGGCAGCTAGCCTGTGCCTATGCTACCACAGCTACACTACTACTTTTAATGCATTAGCTTGATAAGAGTTAGCACAGATATGTCTATGTGAGTTAGGAATCACACTGCTAGCTCCAAATGTAAGCACAGCCCAAATTCATACAGCTATAATTTTGGAAGGCAGTGAGTCATTTTTAGTAAGACTAAAGGGTAAGTTGACTAACATAATTCAAAAGTTCTCGGTTTTCTAGTTGTTACCTTATATCTCGTTCTCAGGTCAGGATGCAGAATGTAAATATAGACAGCAGGACAGGAACATTAAAAAGGTTTCCAATTTCATTTTATTTTAGCCTTGCTTTGTGGCTTTAAGATAAGCATGTTGAAAGTAATATTACATATTATTGTTATGAGCTGGGTGAAACCTTTTCATGGGTTTGGTTAAAACCCCTTTGAGGTTGGTAGGTGTGATCTTACTGTTCAATTAACATAACATCAACGCATCACATTTTGGGTGCAATCCAGACCAGTGAGGGGTTATGTCACCAATTTCCCTGTAACGCTGGGTGCCTTGTAATGCTTTGCTGCCATAGCTCCCAGCCTGGGCCACTCACAAACAGCTTACAGCATGAAGGTAACACCTAGTGTCTGTGTATAGCTGCAGCCCTTGTCCAGCAGCTTGCGAACAATACACCAGTCATACACAGTCTTCCACTCGACATAGTTACTACTTGCAGGATGACTCCAACACACTCCCAAACCCAGGTGTCATAAACAGATAATTAAGGGTTAATGTCTCTTTTACCTGTAAAGGGTTAACAAGCTCAGTGAACCTGGCTGACACCTGACCAGAGGACCAATCGGGGGACAAGATACTTTCAGATCTTGGTAGAGGGAAGTCTTTGTGCTTTTTGGTTTGTTCTCTCTTGGGATTAAGAGAAGCCAGACGTGCAACCAGATTTCTCCAATCTTACTGAAACAGTCTCTCAGGTTCAAAATAGTAAGTAATAGATAGAAAGCGGATTAGATTTATATTTGTTTTCTTTATTTGCAAATGTGTATTTTGCTGGAAGGATATTTCACCTCTGTTTGCTGTAACTTATACTTAGGCTAGGAGGGAGGGAGTCTCTCTGGTCTGTGTAAAGCTGATACCCTGTAAACATTTTTTCATCTTGATTTTACAGAGATAATTTTTACTTTTTTCTTTCTTTAATTAAAAGCTTTTCTTTTTAAGAACCTGATTGATTTTGTCCTTGTGTCAGACCCAAGGGAACTGGGTCTGAACTCACCAGGGATTGGTGGGGGAAAGGAGAGAAGGGGAGGAAAAGCTTAATTCCTCTCTGTTTTAGGATCCAAGGAGTTTGGATCAGTGTACTTCTCAGGAAAAGTCTGGGAGGGGGAAGGAGGAGGGAAAGGTTAATTTCTCTCTGTTTTAGAATCCAAGGAGTTGGGATCAGTGTCTCTCTCTCAGGGAGAGTCTGGGAGGGGGAGAGAAGTGGGGGGAAGATTATTTCCTCTCTGTTTTAGAATCCAAGGAGTTTGGATCAGGGTATATCTCAGGTTTCCCCAGGGAAGGTTTTTGAGTACCAAACACTATATTTTGGTTGGTGGCAGCATTATCAGATCTAAGCTAAAAATTAAGTTTAGAGGAGTACATGCAGGTCCCCACTTTCTGGACGCTAACATTCAAAGTGGGAAAAAGACCCTGACACCAGGTTTCCCAAAAATGTGTGTTCTGCACCATCCAGCCCTCTCCCAGTCTGTTCATATATTAAGGTTTGTTGCCTCAGTATGGAGTCAATATTCAACAGTATGTTAGTTACTTTAACTATAGTTACTAAACAGTTCAATTTAAACACTGCTCTGGATTGGTTTACATTAAAATAAAATGAGATAGGATTTTAAGTGACTTCAAGTATAAGACAAAAGTTAGAAATGGTTTTAAGACAATAAAAGTGAAAACACTTGTCAAAATCATTACTAAGTAGCAGCTGCTCTTTAGTTGAAATACTCTATTTTTAAAATAATTATTTTGTCTTATAATGACTTGTCAGTAGTAGTGTATATTATGAAATGATGTAAATATAATATAAAAATGAAGAAAAGGTTGAAAGGCGACTTTGGACTTCTGAAACAAAAATTTTCCAAAACAATTTGTTCATTTCAAAATATTTTTTCCTGCAGGAATATTCATCAAAATTAGAAATATTTTCCAAAATGTTTTGATTTAGTTGAAAATCTTGTTTTTTGACCAAAAAATTCCAATCAGCTCTCTTTAGCACTTCCCATCTATATGACCTGCAATGTGATGATCATGATGGTCCCTTCTGACCTTAAAGTCTATGGGTCTACATGCTCAATGTGTGCACCTTAAACAAATCTAGAAACTGAGCTGGTCAAGAAGGCAAGAGTCCACTTGGTAGACAGTATATGGTGCTAGGTACATAGGGAACCACTGCTCCATGCTCTGCATTGGCTGTCAGGTTGATTTTTGACCTATAATTTCCTAAATGTGTTGGAGACTCCCATCTAAGAGGTCATCTCTCTTGAGTGATCACCCTCTCTGTCCCATTTGCTAATACCACAGCTTTAGTCAACAGAGGAGTTCACAATGGAATTCCCTTCATATAAAAAGGAGGATGCTGCCACCAGGGTATTCTCACTGAGGGACTCCTCCCTTTGGTCTGAAATATCACGATCCTTTAAGGCAGACTGCAATGACTAGCTTCTTAGGGAGTGAGGGATACAATAAGTGATGGTGACCATGGGGGAAGCAGGGTTTATTTGTCTTTGGTTAGTTATTTTTTGGTTTGGAGATGAGGTGAAACTGCTGGTTTTCGTTTTGTAGATGCCTAGCTCAATCCTTATATGGCTCCCATCGCTGCAGTATCTCTGAGCACCTTTCCTGCATTAAAAGTAGAAATAATCTCTCTTTCTTCCTTCACAACCTGCAGAAATTATTTTGTGTGTAAGTATGTGTAGACTGAGAGAACACCAAGACAAAGAGATGAGGTTTGCATTTCATTCTGGCAGAAGGCCAGCAAGTGCTGAAGGAGGATACAGGGAAGCCACCTGCAAGCCTGAAGCATGAAGAGACAACTGAAGGACAATGCAGAGGAGCTCACAAAGAAAGCACAGCTAATGGAACTGAACCCTAGTACTGGAATCTACCCCACTAGTAAGTTGTCCTCAACAAAGGGATGGACTAGGCTAGGGAATGCACTCTAGGAACTAGGCCTGAGGAGCTACCATGGGCAGAGTTATCCTTTTCTCCTTTTGTGCCCTTCAGGAACTGATCTACTGTTTCCTTCTAGAAATACAGGTGAGTGCATTGTGGGGAGAGGACCTACAAGGTTGTAGGGCCTCCAAGTGCCTAGCATTTGAGCTCCTCGTACGCTCGGCATACTACCACGTACCTGAAGGAGTTTGGTGCATCATGATACTCATAGCATCCCCACCAGGTAGGTTCAATTACAATGTTCCATTTGGTTGCTTTCTCCTTTCCATGTAGACTATCCCCAATCATTTCTTTACCTAGCAAGTAGTGATTAGTAGTCATATCACAGCGCAAGCCAGAAACCCCAGTCAAATCAGGTCCCTATTGTAAATTTCACAAAAACAGTGTACGAGGCAGCCTCTGTCCTGAAGAGTTTATAGTCTAGATTGTTTTAACAAAAAAACAACTCTCTCAACAACACTCTGACATGGTTGTGTTCCCCCCCACCCACCCACTCTGCCTTAGGCTCCCTCCATTAAGATGCTGGTTCTACGGGGAGGCTGGAAAGCCACCTTGTCCTCAGGTTTCTCCCAGGCCACTTCCACCACCCAGGGTGTCAGGTACAAGAGGGCACATTGATCCTGGAGCCTGTACTCTGATGTCACAGCAACCAAGGCTGTTGGAGGTATCACCTTGGTGAGCCCATAACCTAACCTCGCTCAGTTATATCCCTTACCACTCCAAAGTCTGCCTCTCAACACTGCAAGACAGCTCACAGAACTCAGAACTGCTGACATTAGGACTCCTACTCTGTAAAGATGCCAGCCCCATGTGCCTCCACATTCCTGTCTCTGCAGGTGGAGTAGTGGAAAGAAGGTGTTCAGCTAGCTTCATCCCCATGCTGTTACTACAAATGAGTTTATCCTTAAAGAACCATCCTCCCATGAGTTCCACAGAGGGCTCCAGTCAACAGTATAGTGCTCTTGGAAGGGACAGAGATGCTCCTTGGGCCATGTGTCCCTAAAATACTGGCTACACGTGGTTGGGGTCCAATTATCCTCTTCCCCCATGCCCTGATGCTGCTGCTGAGTCTTTGCTCCCTGCAAGAAACCCTCTCCTTTCTGAACTGGTGATTCATCTGACCATTTATCAAGACTTTCCTCCAAGACCTTTTTCAAAGGATTGAAGATGTAATAATTCCTTCATGGGAAATACAGGATTGTCAAAAATGGATGGATGATGAAGTGAAACAAGACAAGAAAGTCCAGGCTTGGCTTAAGCTAAGAACATCCACTCTGTTACCCTGAGACACACCATCAAGGTGGGGATACATGGTACAATAATTTGATTTTCTTTCACAAATCCAGAACAATATGAACTACATAGGTTTCTTTGAGATTCTTATATGGCACTTATCAGTGTAGTGTTTGATTGCATAGTTGTGCATATGGAAATGAGACTACCATACAACCAATGAAAAAATACATAAGCTGATGGACAATAGGAGTATTTTTCAGGTCTTAGAAAACTATCTAATTAAATTATAAAGAAAAGCAACAGAGCTAGGTTAAACAACATTATTAATATGGAAACAGGGTTTGCATTTCAAATGGTGAAGCAACAAGCCACTACAATTAATCACAAACAATAATTACTGGTACCAAAAGAGCAGAAATTAATATGAACAGTGTTCCAGCAGTTTGAGATCCTTGTCTGTGCTATATACATATATTGAAAGTTTTCAGCTAAATTTTTAGTGCAGTTTTTTGTTCATATGCTCACCAAACAACATTTTTAGGGCTCAGATTAGGTTTTGACCATTTGAGCAGTTTCAAATGTGTAGCTGTGATTAGATTTCATAATATCTGTTGATGGATGAGACTAGATATATACAAAATGTGATATATCTAACTATTATTGAGCAGTTAAGCATACCATTCTGTAAATGTGCATGGTCTTTTACAGACCATAGACTAAGCATTTGCAATAAACAGATTCTTTGTTATTTTCCTTTCTGTTAAGTCAGGGGTTAATAATTCAAACTCATGTTTTCAGTTTACAGCATGTTACAAGAGCAGGCTAATGTCTCTCACCTTTGTTATTTGCATGGCCTTATAACTATTGGCTAACAAAATCCACAAATAAGACATCAGCGGGATCACTTATGACACACACAAAATCCCTCTCTACAGGTTATATTTTATCCTATTTTACAAACAACTGTCTCTATACCAAGTTTACTTGACCCCAAAAGGGAATATCTGAAGTCATACAATGAATGAAACCAAAACTGAAGCTATGGATTATATGGGTAAGAAAAGGCTATAAAGATGCCTATAGAGTAGGAACTATACTTAAATGTAGCAAGAGGCCCATGCCTCAGGCATCTAGCTCAAATTTTCAAAGAATCTGAGGTTCAAAACCTGAAAGTTTATGAAAATTGAATGAAATGAACTGATGATTACCCGATCAACACAGCTTGAGGGGAGAAAAGAACCTGCTGGGTTCCAGGAAATGGACAGGCACAAGCCTGCCCACAGGGCACAAGCCTGCTCCTCTCTAGCCTAAGGGGAGGGGCCATTGAGCCCAGGGCTCAAGTATGGGAGACAACAAAAGAGAAAGCAAGGACAAGTGTGAAGGTCAAAGAGTCAAAAGCATGGAACCTGAAAGGGACACCAAGCAGAGACTGAGGGGAGAAAAGGTGTCTGGAAAGCTGGATGGGAGAATAGGAAGGTTCAGGTGAAGAGGCAGCAGTTGGGCAAAGTCTGACAGAAAGGTTGCTATCTCAAAGTTTTATGACTCCTAGGAGTAGGTATAAGTTGCCTTTTATGGGGGGTGGGATGTCACTAAACCTACTGTAAGCAGAGTCAGGATAAGCTCTACACTGACATCTGGTTGAAAGAAGTTCAGAGAGTGTATTTGCATAGGCACGCCCACCCTATCCCAGACTGCCAAGCTGTGGGACTGCTTGGTGACAAATTGCTCACCCTCAGTTGGGTGGTACTGGCTAGACATGGGTTCCAAAACCCAGAGAATTGAGAGAGGTTGGGGACAGGTATCTGTGCCTGGTGGTGCAGTCTCCTTGTGGAGCCAGAAGCACCAGTTGCACCACCTCCTCTCTCCACAGTGGAATGTCAGAGTTGATTTTTTTATTTCCTTAAGAATTTAAATACAGGTTACTGAGCTGAAATCACTTTGGGCTAATGGTGCACTAGCACTGGGGCTCCCTTACTATGAGCTGGAACCACTAAGAGCTGAAAATCACTAAAAAGCTAAAATCACTGAGCTGAGAGCACTGAGTACAGTGCTAACTAGTGGGGAGCCCAAAGCTATACTGTGGAACAGAGCTGTTGGCGGAGTGGAGCAGTTTGTGGGGACGGCTGGAGTGGATCACGGGACAGCTGGTGGCAGCGGAGCGGCTGGCAGAGCGGAGTAGCTGTGAGACGGGTGGAGCGGCCCACAGAGCGAGCAGAGCTGAGCAGTTTGCAGGGACAACTGGAGCAGCTCACAGGGCAGCTGGTGGAGCAGAGCAGCTGGCGGAGCGGAGCAGTTTCTGAGAATGGCTGGAGGAGCAGAGTGGAGCGGCTGGTAAAGCGCAGCAGTTCGTGGAGAAGGCGGGAGCAGAACCCACGGAGAGGCAGGGCAGTTGGCCCCGGACCACGTAAGGTGCCCCTTTCTACCAGGCTGGGGGGGGAGACCTCTGCAGATAGACTCTCGAACTTTGGGGCTGCACTGACCCAGGACAGAGACTTTTGGGACTGTGGGTGATTTGGGGGTTGCTGGACTCAAGAGCCCAGGAAAGAGGACACAGCCCAATTTCCTGGGGTGGGTCTTTGCTCACGGTTTGGTCTATGAACTCTAGTTGAGGTGTTTTTCCCAATTTAGTGTTTGTTGTTTATCTCATGTATTAAATCTTTTCTGCTACACCGAGACTCTGTGCTTGCGAGAGGGGAAGCATTGCCTCTTTGAGGCGCCTAGGGGTGTGTGTAAGATTTTCCCAGGTCACTGGGTGGGGGCTCGAGCTGGTTTGGCATTGGGTTATTGAAACGGAACCCCTGGATACTGAACCCGGCCCTTGTTGCTGCCAACTCAGAGGGGCAGAAGGGTTACACTACCAAGGGAACTTGGACTTTGCAGTGTACACACTATGTTTGTAGAACTGGTTGGGAACAGCACCTGCTCACACAACTGAAATGTTTGTTTTTTTTTTTAAATAACAGATATCAGTTCACAGGACAACACCCACTAACAGAAGGCCTCCATTCAATAAAGGTGGGACCTATTGAGGAAGGGAAATAGGAAGCTATAACACACTATACAAAGGAATGTGGCAATAAGTAAAGCTGGTTGGACAATGCAAAGAGCTGAGATACGTGGGGTATGTGTTACTTAGAGCAAGTCTACACTACTGCTTAAGTCGCTTTAACTTACATCATTTGGGGTGTGAAAAAGTCCCCCCTCCCCAGCAAGCGACGCAAATTTTGTGCTGTCCACACCAGCACTATGTCAACTGGAGATGCTCTCCTGCCAAAATAGCTTCCACTTCTCGCTGAGATGGAGTAATTAAGCCAACAGAAGAGCGCTCTCCTGTCAGCATAGTGTGACTTCACCAGACACCCTACAGCGGCACAGTTGCATCGGTGCAGCTGCACCAATGTAGCACTGTACTGTAGACTTGCACTTAGAAACTACAAGCCTACTGTTTTCGTCAGAGAAAGTAGTAAAGAATTGTTAAACACTTGGATTTCCCTTCTGGTGTATAATGAAACAATATGTTTACTGAATTAACTAAGATTGTTTATGGACAGCAACAGGTATCTCATGCCTTATATTGGTTTGGACTTGTCAAAGTCTGTTCTAGGTTATTTGATAGAATTGCCTTGGTGCATACTATTTGCCCCTTATGCAGTAAGGCAAAGTAGCCTGCCATAAGACAACAGGGTCCACAATTCAACAGGCAGGCTGATTTGCATTCTCCTTTCTCTGTTTGGCAGGTCAAGAAACATTGCATTGCATTTTGTGAAAGGGCCACAGAGGGGCCAATGAGTGGTATATTTCACTGGAGGAGGAAATCCAGATAGCTGCTGCTCTTGGACGGGTCTAACTGACATTAAATTCAATTGATAAGGAAGAAATTGAGAAAACTGAAAAACAGAGCCTGGTGATCCTTTCCAGTAACATGGTCTGATCTGAAGATGCTACCCATATCTGAGTGAGTGACAGTCTCCATCATCCTGCAATCAAAGCAGCTAAAAAAGCTAGGTGGAAATTCTATTGTAACAAAACATATCTGTATTTAAATTCTTGAAGGAGATCAATGTTTTAAAAAAATGTCTCCAAAACTCATCATTAGCTGCAATATGTTCCATGTTCAATATAGAGACACCCAGTAACAGGACCTTGTCAGCAGGTAGGCTTTAAAGCAGGAGTAGACAACCTATGGCACACGTGCTGAAGGCAGCACGCAAGCTGATTTTCAGTGGCACTCACACTGCCTGGGTCCTGGCCACCGGTCCAGGGGACTCTGCATTTTAATTTAATTTTAAATGAAGCTTCATAAACATTTAAAAAACCTTATTTACTTTACATACAACCATAGTTTAGTTTAGTTATATATTATAGACTTATAGAAAGAGATCCTCTAAAAACAACCCTGAGTGATACAATTTACACCAACAGAAGCAGCAGTGTGGACAGCACTATGTTGGCAAGAGATGCTCTCCTGCTGACCTAGCAACTGCCACTCATTGTGGGTGGTTTAATTATGTTGATGGGAGAGGTCTCGCCTGTCAGCACAGAGCAGCTAAATGGGACATCTTAAAGTGGCGCAGCTGCATCAGTACAGCTGCGGGAAGCCCTGGGTCCTTTAAAGCACCACTGGAGCTCTGGCAGCTAGGCTCCCATGGTGATTTAAAGGGCCCAGAGCTCTGTGGTGGCCAGAGCCCGGGACCCTTTAATTTGTCCCTGACCTCCAGGGCTCCCAGCTGCCTCTGCAGCTGGTAGATCCGGGGTGACCTCACAGCACCGAGCCGGTCGCAGGTCCCGGTCTCGCTCTCGATACCGATACGAGTACCGGCACCGGTCGCCACAGCCGAGGGGTGTGAGGTCCGTTGGGACTTTGGCTCCAACCTTTGCTGCTCCACCATGGCCGTCCAGAGACACGTCCGCATCCTCCCAGGCGGGCAGCTACTACGACCGGGACCGGGATTCGGAAGTACTGGCGGGTGTGTTCCAGGACCCCCGTCTGCAGGATGTGGGATCCCAACAGTGGGCCTTTTGGACCAGAGCCTCAGGACCTTTAAATCTTGAAAGGCCCCGCCTCTTCCGGTTGAGGCCACGCCCCTGCGCAGGACTCTGGCATACCTGATTAGTCCTTTAAGTTACTTTCACCCCTGACCTGGAGCCAATTAAGAAGAACTGCTAGAATCAATTAGGACAGGCTGGCTAATCAGGGCACCTGCGTTAAAAAGGACTTCACATCAGTTTGTAGCATGCATGCAAGGAGCTGGGAGCAAGAGGCAGTAAGAGCTGAGAGTGAGAAGACATATTTCTAGAAGACTGAGGAGTACAAGTATTATCAGACACCAGGAGAAAGGTCCGGTGGTGAGGACAAAGAAGGTGTTGGGAGGAGGACATGGGGAAGTAGCCCAGGGAGTTGTAGCTGTCGCACAACTGTACCAGGAGGCAGCCAAGACAGCTGTAGTCCACAGGGCCCTGGGCTGGAACCCGGAGTGGAGGGTGGGTCTGGGTCCTCCCTGCAAACCTCCCAACTCCTGATCAGACACAGGAGGAATTGACCTTGGCTGTGGCTTCCACCAGAGGGGAAGGTCTCTGGGCTGTTTCCTGACCCATATGGTGAATCTCTGAGGCTAGCAAATCCACCAATAAGTGCAGGACCCACCAGCGTAAAGGAGGAACTTTGTCACAATATGTTAACTACTTATGCTAAACAATTGGTTCCACATTGTATTTAGCTGTGACACTCTGAGTACATTTCCCAGACCTGAGGAAGAGCTCTGTGTAGGCTTGAAAGCTGGTCTGTCTCACCAACAGAAGTTGGTCCAATAAAAGATATTCTTCTTCAAGTGATTGCTCATATCCATTCCAGTTAGGCGTGTGCGTGCCGTGTGCACGTTCGTCAGAGAAACTTTTACCCTAGCAACCCTTGGTGGGTCGGCTGGGCGCCCCCTGGAGTGGCGCCGCTATGGCGCCTAATATATACCCCAGCCGACCCGGCCACCCTTCAGTTCCTTCTTACCTCCCGTGTCGGTCATTGGAACAGTGGAGCGCGGCTTAGCTGACCTCCACATTCCCTAGCAGCTCATAGTTTTTCTTATTGTTGTTATATCCATAGTTGTAGTTAATTGTTGTTATATATATATATATATTAGTTAGTTAGTTAGTTAGTGTTAATAGTATAGTTAGTAATTGTTTGAGGGGATCAGGGCTTCCCCGCACACGGAGCTCATGCCCGGCTCACTGGGTTTCAAACAGTGCTCGGCCTGTCACAAGCCTATGCCGGTAGGAGATCCCCATGACTCCTGTCTAAAGTGCCTCGGGGAGTCATACTTATCGGCCAAGTGCTCAATTTGTAAGTCATTCAAGCCGAGAACTAAGAAGGAGCGGGACATCATGTTAAAGCAGCTCCTCGTGGAAGTGGCCCTGACACCTCCGTCCTCGGCACCGAGCACAAGCCACCCGGTAAGCAAAGGCACCCCCATGGCACCAAGCGCTGCCACCAAGGACTCCTGGCACCGGCTCCCGCCGGCACCGAAACCTACTCCGAGCTGCTCCCTCTCCCCGAGGTCGAAGACCCAAGTGAACCTGCCAACACCCGCCTCGCAGCCAGAGCCTGCACCGAAGCCGGACTGCCCGGCACCGATATCTGCCGTGGCACCGCCTAAGCCGGCACCGTCGACTCCAGCCCCACGAGGGCCATCGAGTCCGGTGCCTGGCGGCTCCCCGATACCCACTGTGGTAGAGCTTACTTCGCCGTCTACCCCGGAGACGTTTTCTGCAGCAAGAAATCTGATTGCGATCACTGATGCGGCACCACCCTTACCCCCGGCACCGCTGGTGCGGGTACTGCAATCAATGGGCAAGCCGACCCTGACCAGATCATCATCCGTCAGCATGGCGGACCGGCACCGCTCCGAATCGCGATCCCGCAGACGCTCCAGATAGAGACGTCGTTCCCACTCTCGACGGTGATCCCAGTCTCGGTACCGTTCCCCGACTCGGCACCGTTCGGGCTCCCGGCACCGGCCTTCACCTCGGTACCATTCAGGCTCCCGGCACCGGTCAACATCTCGAGCGTCAACCCGATACTCGCGGTGCCGCTCCAGCTCCCGGCACCGTACCAGGCTCCGCACCTCCAGGAGCAGGTCGAGACAGAGAGACTCGAGATCTCGGTCAACCTCACAGCACCGAGCCGGTCGCAGGTCCCAGTCTCACTTTCAGTACCGATACGAGTACCGGCACCGGTCGCCACAACCGAGGGGTGTGAGGTCCGTTGGGACTTCGGCTCCAACCTTCGCTGCTCCACCGTGGCTGTCCAGAGACACGTCCGCATCCTCCCAGGCGGGCAGCTACTACGACCGGGACCGGGATCCGGAAGTACCGGTGGGTGTGTTCCAGGACCCCCGTCTGCAGGACGTGGGATCCCAACAGTGGGCCTTCTGGACACCCTGGGCGTACCATCAGGCCCAGGGTGCTCCACTGGTCCAGACCCGCTCTGCTACCTCGGAACATCGGGTACCAGAGGCCACCGTTTCCCGCTCCCCCGCGGTTGAGTCAGAAGAACAGTTACCACCAGACTCCCCGGGGCAGCTGGAGCAGGAACCGACCCAGGAGCAGGAGGCCATCCAGGACACACTCATCCCTGGAATATCCTCCTCCTCCTCGCCGGATGAAGCCGTGGCAGGGACCTCATCTTCAGGACCCCCGCCAATAGACCTCAGGGCCCATCAGGACCTCCTGCGCAGAGTGGCCCTTAACATCAATCTACCTGTGGAGGAGGTCCCAGAAGTTGAAGACCCAGTAGTGAGCATCCTTACTGTGGATGCTCCTACCCGGGTAGCGCTACCATTTATCAAAACCATCCAGGCCACTGCCAATACCCTTTGGCAGTCCCCAGCCTGCATTACACCGACGGCTAAGGGAGTCGAGAGAAAGTACATGGTACCCTCTCGGGAGTACGAATACCTGTACGTCCACCCTCCTCCCTCTTCCCTAGTTGTCCAGTCGGTCATCGAAAGGGAACGACATGGCCAGCAGGCACCGGCCCCTAAATTCAAAGAGGCTAGACGGATGGATCTCCTGGGGCGCAAGGTTTACTCAGCAGGGGCCTTGCAACTCTGTGTGGCCAACCAGCAGACCCTATTGAGTCGGTACAGTTATAACACCTGGGCGGAGGTGGGTAGGTTCTCCGAGCTACTAGCCTCAGACTCACACCAGGAGTTCAAAGCGTTCCTGGAGGAGGGTAAGAAGGTGGCCAGGACCTCTCTCCAGGCCTCCCTGGACACGGCCGACTCAGCAGCCAGAACCCTGGCCTTGGGGATTACCATGAGGCACATTTCCTGGCTTCAGGTCTCCAACCTACCCCCAGAACTGCAGCACACCATCCAGGACTTACCCTTTGACGGCAAGGGTTTGTTCTCGGACAAAACGGATCCCAGGCTGCAAAGCCTGAAGGACAATAGAGTGATCATACGCTCGCTGGGGATGCATACCCCTGCGACCCAGCGTAGACCCTTCAGGCCCCAAACACGCCGCCCATATTTCCCACCCCGCCAGAGGCAGGACCTCAGCAGAAGGCATGGATGGGGGGGCCGCAGACGCCAGTCCAGCTCCCAGGGGGGCCAAAACCAAGGGCCCTCTAAGGCACCACCGGGCCCCAAGTCCGGCTTTTGAAGGTACGCCCGGGGACGGCGTACCAGCCTCAGGACAGGATCCTTCCCCTACCTTCTCCAACCGTCTCTCCCATTTCCTCCTGGCATGGTCCCAATTAACATCAGACCTTTGGGTTCTGCGCACGGTGAAGCACCTACAATTTGCTTCTTCACCACTCTTCCACCCCCCTTCCCGGTCCCTCTTCAGGGACCCCTCTCACGAGCAAACCCTCCTGCAGGAGGTCCGATCTCTCCTCGCAGCAGGAGCTATAGAGGAGGTACCTCTAGACGAGAGAGGAAAGGGGTTTTACTCCCAATATTTCCTGATTCCCAAGTCAAAGGGAGGTCTCAGACCTATCCTAGACCTGCGGGGCCTCAACAAATGGATGCTCAAGTTGAAGTTCCGCATGGTCTCCCTGGGAACGATTATCCCGTCCCTGGATCCTGGAGACTGGTATGCCGCCCTCGACATGAAGGACGCATACTTCCATATTGCCATCTTTCCACTGCACAGGAAGTACCTTCACTTTACGGTCAGACACCAGCACTTCCAATCTGCAGTCCTCCCCTTCGGCCTCTCCATGGCCCCGAGGGTGTTTACGAAGTGCATGGCTGTCGTAGCCGCCCACCTCCGTCGGCAGCAAATTCATGTGTTCCCGTATCTGGACGACTGGCTCCTCAAGGGGTCCTCCCAGTCGCAGGTACGGCAGCATGTCAAGGTGGTTACGGACCTTTTCTCCTTGTTAGGCCTGCTCCTCAACGCCGAGAAATCCACCCTGGTCCCCACGCAGAGGCTGGACTTCATAGGCGCAACCCTGGACTCTACTCAAGCCAGGGCCTACTTACCTCAGCCCCGCTTCCAGACAATCGTTTCGATCATACGGATCTTGCAGGCCTCCACGATCACCTCAGCTCGCACCTGTCTTGCACTACTGGGACATATGGCCGCATGTACTTATGTGACAAAGTATGCCAGACTCCGCATGAGACCCTTCCAAACGTGGCTTCATTCGGTATTCCGCCCAGGCAGGGACCACCTAGACGACCTGGTGACAGTCCCCCCCCGGCCCCCTCCGCTCCCTCGACTGGTGGTTGACTCCATCCCTCATATGCACGGGGATGCCGTTCCATCCACAGCCACCGTTGATGACTTTGACAACGGATGCATCATCCCTGGGTTGGGGGGCCCACTTAGGGCACCTGCGTACCCAGGGTCTCTGGTCGTCCCAGGAGTTGACACTTCACATCAACGTCCGGGAGTTGAGGGCAGTCCGCCTCGCCTGCCAGGCGTTCCAACAACACCTACACGGCCGCTGTGTTTCGGTATTCACGGACAACACAATGGCCATGTACTACATCAACAAACGGGAGGGGACCCGTTCGTCTCCCCTATGTCAGGAAGCCGTTCGACTCTGGGACTTCTGTATAGCCCAGTCGATAGACCTTGTGGCGTCCTTTCTTCCAGGGGTCCGGAATGCACTGGCGGACAGGCTCAGCCGGTCCTTTCTTTGCCATGAATGGTCGATCAGACCGGACATCATACATTCCCTCTTCCAGAGGTGGGGATTTCCCCGCATAGACCTGTTCACTTCCCGCTCGAACAGGAAGTGCCAAGAGTTTTGCTCCTTTCAGGGTCTCTCTCCCGGGTCGATCACGGACACATTCCTCCTCCATGGAGGCACCACCTGTTGTATGCCTTCCCTCCGTTTCCCCTAGTGCACAAAGTCCTGTTGAAACTCCGCGTCTAATCCTGATCGCACCTGCGTGGCCCAGACAGTATTGGTTCACCACACTGCTGGATCTGTCTGTGGACTCTCCAGTCCCCCTCCCTCTCCATCCAGACCTGATCACACAGGACCACGGCAGGCTCCGTCACCCGGACCTACGAGCCCTCCACCTCATGGCGTGGCTCCTACATGGCTGAACGCGGCGGAGTTGAGCTGCTCCGCGCCGGTTCAGCATGTTCTCCTTAGCAGCAGGAAGCCTTCCACCCGCTTAACGTACTCGGCGAAGTGGAAACGCTTCTCTTGCTGGTGTGCAACTCAGGGCACTACCCCTTTGGAGGCTCCGATCCCCACGGTCCTAGACTACCTCTGGTACCTTAAGCAGCAGGGCCTAGCGACCTCCTCCCTGAAGGTACACCTAGCGGCCATATCCACTTTCCGACCAGGAGAAGGTGGCCGCTCCGTATTCTCCCACCCTTTGGTCGCTTGGTTCATTAAAGGCCTAAAGCGTCTCTATCCCCCCGTACGTCGCCCGGCCCCTATCTGGGACCTTAACTTGGTCCTAAACAGGCTCATGCTCCCACCATTTGAGCCACTAGCGACTTGCTCACTCCTGTACCTATCATGGAAGACAGTCTTCCTGGTGGCCTTTACATCGGCCAGGCGGGTCTCTGAGCTAAGAGCTCTTACAGTGGACCCACCCTACTCTGTTTTCCATAAAGACAAGGTACAGCTGAGACCCCAGCCAGCGTTCTTCCCTAAGGTTGTGTCTGCCTTCTATACCAACCAGGACATCTTCCTCCCGGTCTTCTTCCCGAAGCCCCACTCTTCTCGGAGGGAGCAGCAGCTACACTCCTTAGATGTACGCAGAGCACTCGCTTTCTACATCGAGCAAACAAAGCCGTTCCGAAAGTCTCCCCAACTGTTTGTGGTGGTCGCGGAGCGGATGAAAGGCCTGCCAATCTCCTCTCAGAGGATTTCCTCCTGGGTGACTGCATGCATTCGCGCATGCTACGATCTAGCTCATGTCCCTTCTGGCCACCTCACAGCGCATTCCACTAGAGCTCAAGCATCATCAGCCGCCTTTCTGGCGCACGTACCTATCCAGGAGATACGCCGTGCAGCGACCTGATCATCGGTCCACACATTCACCTCACACTACGCACTGGTCCAGCAATCAAGAGATGATGCAGCCTTTGGCACAGCAGTTCTAAATACCACCACATCTCACTCCGACCCCACCGCCTAGGTAAGGCTTGGGAATCACCTAACTGGAATGGATATGAGCAATCACTCGAAGAAGAAAAGACGGTTACTCACCTTTGTAACTGTTGTTCTTCGAGATGTGTTGCTCATATCCATTCCAAACCCACCCTCCTTCCCCTCTGTCGGAGTAGCCGGCAAGAAGGAACTGAAGGGTGGCCGGGTCGGCTGGGGTATATATTAGGCGCCATAGCGGCGCCACTCCAGGGGCCGCCCAGCCGACCCACCAAGGGTTGCTAGGGTAAAAGTTTCTCCGACGAACGTGCACGCGGCATGCACACACCTAACTGGAATGGATATGAGCAACACATCTCGAAGAACAACAGTTACAAAGGTGAGTAACCGTCTTTTACCTCACTCACCTTGTCTCTCTCTGAACTTGGCACACTGCTGCTGAATGTTGGGGAAGTGATTGATATTTCATGCCCTACCCACTTTTCAACTGAATTTGTTTTGTAATGTTTTACAGTTTATTTTACTAAAGTCAAGAGTAATTTTATCTCATCACTGTTTTTTTTACATCCAGCACCACTTATAACAATATCTTGGCTATTAGTTAATTCCAGAACATGATTTTTAATCAGTGAAAACAAAGGCTTAAATGCAGGCTTTAATGAAATCAAGACCAGGGTATGTGGGACAGAAATTTTATCCAATTTGTTGGAATTTTTTAAAAACAAAATAAAAGAAAGATGCAACTAAAAGCTTATTGGCACTTAACTTCTAACATTAGTGATTTTGGCATGATGTGCAAAATAGAACAGTCTCACAATTTTTTTAAACAGAGTTGCATCTTAGCTCTTCTGAAAGTATTAAGGTATTTTTCATACCATCAACAGTGATAATTCTTTCAGGAGAGCTAAGAAAAAGGGTTAGAAAGATTATGCAAGTAGTATATGATATCATGAGTTAAAACAAATGCCATTTGAGAAATTCAAATTGGAAAGGGTCACAGATCACAGAACACAATACTCTTTGTACTCCTCTGCAATCTCTCATGAGTGCACCCTTCCTGGTGATAAATCCTGGCCTCTGCTTCATTAAAGGGAGAGTCCTGTGACTCTGCCACTCTCAGATTGGGTCACTAGGCATCAGCATCCCTGTTTCACACTGCGGCTCCTGCAGCAAGGACAGGTTTGGTTCCCTGAAAGAGTCTTCTTTCTTTAGAATCTTGAGAGGTCATCTAGTCCAGTCCCTTGCACTCATGGCAGGACTAAGTATTTGGGAGCTTAGTACTCAGAAAATGTATGCAGTGACACACTTCAGGCTTTTCAGAAAAAATGTATGATGTATCAACAGGAACATAGGAGTCAGATATGAGTTGAAGTAATTAAGGATGTACACATGACTCTTACCTGACTTTTTAGCTTCTCCATGATTAGTTAAGCAGGCTCTGCTTTAGATCGTTGCCTCTCTTCCTGGTATCCTGGGCAGAGAGCGCTGAGCAGGAGTTAACCCTTTGAGTCCCTGTACAAAAATAGGTAGGTAAACTGAGCCACACATTTATTAAAAATAATAATCTTCCAAGCTTTCTACAGAAGTTAACCCTTACCCTAGCAAAATCCCTAGAAATACCCTACCAGAAGACAACAAACCATGTCCAGTAGTTACATATCAGTGTGATCAGGGGATTCAGGTTGGCAGCTGAATAATAAAGTTACCTTACACCAGGGACCTTTGAACAACAACATATCTGGGCCAGGAATGTAGACTCTAATTGCATAGTCATTAGAACTGTTAACATGTTATTTTAATTTCTTAAGATTCCTTTCTACGCCTGTTTTCCATTTATTATTACTGTAAAAATCCACAGAAACACACTTATCAAGAAGTTTTTAAGCAATGAAACATTAGCCCAGCTAGTCAAGATGCAATTAAATGAAGCTAAGGCTAACAAATACTCTGAATGCAAAATCTTGTGTAACTAAAGGTTTGTTTTATTGTTTTTGTTACTGCCTAGATGGGGCCACCCAACACACGTATAGATAATTATAAGTTTCCCCAAATTTGTATAATGGTGGACAGAGATGAAATTAGGTCCTTTGGGTAAGTCTCACTGAAGATATTTGAAACCTTCACTGTTAAGTGTGAAACTTTCAGGAACCAGAATGTGACATTCTTGGAGCTAGGTTTTTATTACTGAACACCACCTAAGGTGATCAGAAAGAATCCTAGCCTGAATATTTGCAGAGTCTGATACAAAATCACCTTTATGCAGCCGCTTATCAGCAATAATTGCTACTGAAGAACATTGATATGGACAAACAGATTGAAGGCTGTGCAAAGTGTGACAAAAAGGCCACATGTGAAACAGAGCCTAAGCAATGGAGGCTCTCTCCCTATCACATATGGTTACTGTAAGGTGAAGGAAAAACTAATCAACTACAGTTTATGATTTTATTGCTAATGAATAGAAATTACTTGGTTGAGCTCCTGTATCAAGGGAAATACAAGTGCAGGTAAACAACATAATAGGGTGCATTGATTTTTATTTAAAACATATATAACTTTACAGGCAAATTGGGAGAGGCCCTCAGTTCCTCTGGCTGCATAAAAAAGGCATGCAGAGAAGGTTCCCAAGGTGCCAAAGAATAAAAACAAAATACTTAACCTTGACAGATGGAGACATCTGCTCTACTCCTGACATTTCACTTCTTTGAAGATTCAAGCACCAAGGATCAATGTGAGTTTGTGAAAACCATAAACACAAAGACTTTAGCGGATGCTAAAATTGTCAGTAATTGATCTGTAAGAGCGAGCGAGAGATATTTCATAATCTAGCATCAAAGGTAAGCAATATGAAGAGGTGGGGATGCTGAGTGGGCAAATTGTAGTGCAGAAAAGCACCATCTATTTAGGATCGGAAACTTTATTCTAAAACAGCTGTAAATAATAGCTTCGTGGAGTAGAAGCATGGGCTTCTAGAGAATCGTGAATGGAGGAGGCATAGGGGAGCACTAGGAATTAGGTCTCGCAAGCAAGCCATGGATACTATTACAAGCATAGAAAAAATTACTAGAATTTCTGAATTTGGAAATTAAAGATGACAGAAAGTGCTATATGTAACATTTCTATATGACCTCAGTAAGCAAAACTCATAGTGGGAGCACTGTGTCATGTAACCAGGGCTGGATTTACCATATTTCTGTGAGCCCTGTAGAGTTCAGGGGTTCATGTAATTGCAGTCCAACTTGCAACAGTGACTCCTGGACCACTAACCCAGCCCCAGGCCTTCTGATTGGAGTACAGGCTTTAGCTCCAATTGCCACAGCAACAAGAGCTCACCTTTTTGAAAGTAGTCTTCCAGGGTTAGAGTAGGTGCTACAGCCTCAGTCTCACACTCAGCCTCAATGATTGCAGAGGTATCTGCACCCTATCACTGCTTTGTGCCCCTCCATTCCATCCTATCACTGGAGTCCATTACCTGTTGCAATGAGCCCACCACCTCATGTGTGTTAGAAATTAGTCTTTGAATGAAGGGGGGGAGGTCTCTGTGGGAAAGGTCTGGTGGTGGGATTTTATAGTATTAGACTGTTTGCACTAGAGTTATTTAACCAGACTCTCTTTTCAGCTTGTCTACTCTCTTGTTAGTTTAAATGAAGCCATTCAGGGTGGACTGCCCACACTCTGATTTTACTATCCTGTGCTAAGTGGACCCCCTTGGATTGTAAGCATTGCTCCCATTCGTTAAGTGGGTTACGCTCAGTTTGCCTGCTAAGGACAAAAGGCTGTGCTCATGCGGTGAAGGTTGTTTCTTGAGTTGGAGGGATGAGGAATCTCATTTTTTATTCTTGTGCCACACTTATCCTCCTGGCTAGTAGAACCACATCTCCTGCTTAATGTCCAAGGACTGCTGCCCACAAACTGGCACACCTGCCCAGGAAAAGAGGTGACATGACGTCCCTCTACAGTGGTAACTTTAAAGATGGTAGAGATTGAGAGACAAAAGCTGGCGTTGTGTATTGTATAGGGGAAGAATGAGAGCAAGCTGGTGTTAAACTGTTTTAAAGAGATTTTTTTCCCAAATTGAGTCTGTCTCCCAGGTCAAAGAAGGAACCCCTGCTTAATTATAAAGCCTTTAAGTATGCGACCGCTGATGACAACACTTGTAATGGTGAGGGTTGTGTATGATTACAAAAGTTAAATTCTTGGGCACTTTTGTGAATTGTGATGAATCAACAAAGCAGAGAACTACAGTTCCCATCAGCCCCATCCCAACTGCATTTCCCTTGGCCGGGTAGGGAAAAAGGTCCTGAAACAGGACGTGGCTGGCTGCATTTGAGACAAGAGTGGAGTGGGAACCTCATGACAGCAAGAAGCTGGAGAGAAGCCTGAGGAAGTTGACAGAGCTACATGTGGAGCAGGCTGTGGCTGTCAGATGATACAGCTGGATGCAGGTCATTATGGGACTTATTGGGAAGTAACAGCAGCTGGATAGGGAGTCCAATGAGAGACACTAACTGAGCCTGGCCTGGAACACTGCAAGTGCCTACTTGCTGAAATAGAGCCTGGACTGCAGAGGGCACCCCAGGCACTAGGCCTGAAGAGCCCTGACAAAGCCAGGAGCTCAAACAATAACTGCTATTACTCACTTTGAACTGTAACTGTCCTAGCCCTTGTCTACACTGCCATTTTACAGCACTGAAACTTACTTGCTCAGGGGTGTGAAAAACAGACGCTCCTAGCGCTGGGAGCTACTCCCCTCACGGGGATGGGTTTTTTTACAGCGCTAGGAGAGCGCTCTCCCAGCACTGGCACTGTGACTACACAGCCATCTTAAAGCACTGCCGCAGCAGCACTTTAATGTTGCTAGTGAAGACATACCCTTAGCCATAGGGGCCGACTTCCCCTCTTTCCCGTGAGTGCTCGACCCCACTCCACCCCCTCCATGAGGCCCCACCTCTTCCTCACCCCCATTCCAACTCCTTCCCCAAATCCCCACCCCGGACCCACCTCTTACCCACTTCCTCCCCTGAATGTGCCATGTTCCCACTCGTCCCACCCCCGAAGCATGCTAATGCTGCCAAACAGCTGTTTGGTGTTGGCTGGGTGGGAAACACTGGGAGGTAGGTGGAGGAGCAGGGACACAGCACGCTCAGAGTGAGGGAGGCAGGGAGCTTCACTGCCAGTGGGTGCAGAGCACCCATTAATTTTTTCCCATGGGTGCTCCAGCCCAAGACCACCCATGGAGTTGGCACCTATGCCCTTAGCCTCTGTACTAGAGTATCTGCAACTTTTCCCACCAGCCCTAGGAAAACACCCTTTCCCTTAGCCATGTGTCTCAGTGGTTATGGGGATGCACCAAGGTTAGTTGCTACAAGGCCATCCTGATAAAGCACCTACTGTGCTTGTCTCCAAGTTGCAGTACACCTGGCTTGCTGTTGACATCCGTGGGGATTGGTGTACTGGACAGCCATAATAATTTAAAACATATATATTCAGTATATTTCTTTGAGTGTAGAAATTACCTTTGAACATATGCTAACTTAAGTTCCATTTTCTTGGGAGAATGCTATTTTTTTTTCCCTGAGAGGTGTGTTAAGATTGCTGAGGTTAATACACATACAAGAGGCTCTACGCATACATCAAATAGACACATCCTTGCTTACTGAACTATTCACAGGAACAAAAGCATGTTTCTAGGTCCTTGCTGGCTCATCTCTGTTAAAGGGGCGTGCCAAGTAACTTAACTATTTACTAAACTGTCAGATCTTGCAACAAAGACTGCTTGCCAGCATTTGAAGAGAATTAAATGAGAGAAACCTGATGGGGATTTGGATTGTGAGAATATAACAATGCAATGTTGCAGAATTCTCTACTCCTTGTGAATATAAGGAAGCAGATATATCTGAGTACGGCAGGTCTTTTAAATGAAATCAAAAATGACTAAGATTATTAAATTCCCAGCCAAAATCTTAAAGGAAGTTACATTACAGTAATTTAAGGATAAAAAGCAAAACAAACCTTCTGAGAATGTTGTCAAAATTAAATAAAACAAAACCCAAGCATTAGAACCCAGCAATTCTGACTAACGATTAAACTTTAAAAAAAATCTAAACATTTGAAAGCATGAAAATGCACAGTAATGGTCACCCAAACAATCTTAAATCTGTCCTCAGAGACTCCAGTTTCCCATCTTTCCTTTGTTCCTGTAATATCTACTTTGGAAAATGCTTTTGATGCAAAAAATTATATACCTTACAAAGACCTTAAGTAGTATGCAGAGACGCAATTGTACTAGTAGAGTGATTGTACCACTGCCATCCTCCCATTTTCCTTCACTGTCTCCCCCTCCCATCAGAAGATCATTAAGGCTGAAAGAAATGGTTACAGACATCTTAAATGTGGCGGAGACAATGTACTGGAACAGCTTGTAGGAGGTGGTATTGAAAATGTGCCCCACAGTGCACTGATTTTTATAACTAGTTCCATTCATATGTGTCCATTATTAAGTGTAATGCTTAGTCACTCCAATACCCTTTACATATAAGAGCTATAATTTCAGGATCTAGAGCCTAGGAAGTGTGTGTGTATATAACTACACTAGCATTATCCTTAATATTCTTTGTATAAATCTTAATGGAGAGTAGTGTGCGCTTTCCTTCAGTAATCTAGTTATCAAACAAGGAATTTTTTTAAAGGATTTTTCTTTTTACAGTATATAGTTATAAAGGAGGCTTGAGTCAATGCAAACAACATACAATTAAAAGTAAGTCATTCTAGTTTGTGTGGTCACTGATGAGATTCACTTCTTTGGTGAGAGTGAGATAAGGTTGTCTCATTGTTTGTTTGTTTTTATTCAGGCCCTGGAGGAAGAGCTATATAAGAAGATATCTCCTCTAGACTCTCTTTTCCCCTAAATTTCATACCCTCTTTCTACTTTCCTCCCAGCTGCCAAATGTATATTCATACCAAATAGCGGGAAGGGAAATTCAAAGTTATGTCTTTAAAGTCAGTAATCAAACCAGCTGGGTGAAAAAAAAAGGGGCTACATTCACAAGGGGGAATAATTAAGCATTGCAATGCCTGACTTTTAGTCATCCTGCAGTTGTGGAAATCACAACTCCAAATTAGGCACCCAAGCTCTCTATAAAATGCCTGGTGAGAATTAGGCACCTAAAAAATGGTTTACAGAAGCAATCACGCTGAACAGGGAGCTGCCTAAGACAGCCAGTAGACAATGCCTAGGAGAGGGGTGTGGCCTAAGCCCTGCCCCTCAAAGGGAGTTAGATGCTTAATTCTGGACCTCTCTCTGCTCAGGATTCACAACTGAACCCTCACCTGGAAACAGGCACCTAAAGCAGATCAGTCCTTTCTCAAGAAAAGTTTCAGAGAAGGAAGAGGCACCTCTCTCCCCCTACCCCCAAATTGTTAGAGCACTCACCCAGGATGTGGAAGACCTGGATTTAAATGGTTGCTCTACCTGATTCAGAGCAGGGACTTGAATCAGTTGCCCATCTCAGAAAAGAGTGCCCCAAACACTGGGCTAGAGGTTATTCTAGGTGGGGCTCTCAATCACTCCTGCTGAAGCTGTTCCATTTTGTAAGAATACTTAAATATTTATTGGAGCAGGGACTGGAACCTGTGCACTAGCCCCTAGACTACAGAGTCAGTCTCTAGCTCAGTGAATATTTAAGTATTTACATACAATAGGAGAGACTTAGCGTGTCCTATCCCAGAATACCCAATAACCCAGTGCTTAGCACACTCACCTGGGAGAGCCCCAGTTCAAGTCTCTGCTCCCAGTCAGACAGTCAGGATTTGAACCTGGGTCTCCCACTTCCTGGTAACTATCACTGGCTATCAAGGGGTTCACCACCTCCCCAGCTTTGTTTCACACAGAGCCCTATCTGGTAGGTAGGCTCTTAGGCAGCCAGTGGCATCTAAGTCCCCTTCAGAAATCTAGCTGTAAGAGGATTGACAATTTCACATTAGAACTGCTGAGTAGACAGAAGTGTACAGTTTTAGATGTGAGATTGCAGAGGAAAGTAATTGGCTGCATGCAAACTGCTTGGACATAGACCTTGATTTAGCTCTTTTTTGGATTCTTCCCCCCCAAAGCTATAAGAGGTTACAGTACTGTAGACTGTCCCCACACCTCAAGGACTGACACCCCACCCAGAGTCTGGTTCAGGCCTTCTGCTGCAGCTCTTCAGCTTTATTTCTTCCAAATAATACAAATTCAGCACATCACTCATCCCTTGCTTCCCTTCTTTCCCCACAGCCTGCTTGAGCAGCCCTGGCCAGTTTTGCCATCTAGGATGGACAATGCTAATTGTGGAGAGAGAGGGGAAAAGGCAGCACAGCACAATGATCAAAGGCAAGCCCCTACTTTTAGAACTGGCCCTGCCTGGGTCTTCTGCTCTCTGCAGCTCATGCATGCCTTTCTGGCAGTAACCCTTTTATAGGCCCCAACCTTTTTCCTGTAACTCTCCACTTTGAGTGAACTCTTCTAGCCTTTATAGAAATCAGGTGCTTCTCACCTGTAATCACCTGATCCCTTCCTCACTGGGTCTGTCTGGCTCAAGACACCTGTTCTTTAAGGGGCTCTTCCTCAGAACAGAACTGGCTGGCCCAACGCTTCCTGCCTCTTAAAGAGGCAGGTGGTCCTGTTACAACCACAAGTACTTTCCAAAAAGAATAGCCAAAGTCCTGAAACAAATAAAGAGGTGCCTTTCTGATTTGCCTCAGGGATTTAAGTTTCAAGTCTTGCCTGCAGTAATTTGCGGGTGCACACAGAACAGCAGCCATGAGATGGCGGAGTCATCATTTGTTAATTAAATCCATTCAAGTACCTAGCCACCAACTGACAGAATCAACAGCAATAACAAACCTTGTTTGGCATAATAGGCCAGTGTGACTTCAAGGCTGAAAAATAGCCTTGCTAAAGCATGGATAAAAAGGTGAAAAACTAATAAAGCAAATAAACCATAGCAAAACAATATTAGCCAAACACAAAAGTTCCAAAATCAAGTGCAAACTGCTGGATCTAGCACAATAGAGATAATTAATTGTGAGGGGTATTCATTTGTCATATCAAATATTTGGAAGTATCATGTGTGGTTGGCACCACAACTCTCCTCAAGTCAGGGCAGAAATTCAGAAGTGTCACAGATGCATCTTGTGGGTATCAAACCACAGAATCAGACCTCTACATGTATTTTTTTTCCCCAAAATGATTTGTTTCCACATTGTTAGCTCTTGGGTACCTAGCTACTGTCTCTTACCAATACTGTAACTCTGTGTGTGTAGCCATATATAGTAGATGGTCACTAAAAGTGTTTATTAAAGGTGTCTTTCTGCCAACTTTCCCCCTTTACCTCCTTGTCCTGCACATCTCAGTTACTCTAGTGTTTGTGTCCAGATTCTACCAGTCTTACCTTGTGTCCCTGCACTGTTACTGTTGATCTTTTGCTCTGTTCCTGTAACCCATCAAATGCCCCTATGAAATGCTTGGCCTCTTCAACATCTATTGACATTTAATAGTAGATGTAGTGCTAAGCATATCTCAGGAGATGCTCAGCACATTGCATAATCAGGCCTATTAGATATCCATTTAGTCTTAATGGCTGTTCTCTGACTTACTCTGAGCAGTACCACATTTCATAAGTAGTTCACTGAAGTCAGTGGGACTGTTTTGTAAAGTAAGATATTTATGAACTGGTGTAACAGTGGTACAATGTGGCCCATCGTCATTTGAACAGGCATGACATTCAAATTTACTATGCAACTTTCAATTGAGTGAGCAAGTCTAATATCTACAGCAGGGGGTCTGGAAAATAGATTCTGTTCCCAGCTCTTCCACTGACCTTCTCTGTCTTTGGGCATATCACTTAACCCCTCTGTGCTTCAGTTTCCCCCCCCCCCCATCCCATCTTTAATATGGGAGCGATACTTAATCTTTATAAAACATCTTGCAAATGAAAGATACACTATAAATGTAAAATATCATCGTGCAATAAGCACACTACTTTTCAGTGTTAAATAATAAAAACCTGCACCATCCAAGTGCTTGCCAATGTGAAATACATCGTATACCTCACATATTCCTTGTATAGCCCAAATTCTTATCAAAGATATTGGGGAATCTGGGTGTGCAGAGAAAGCAGAATCAGACTCCTGTTTGGAATATGTATATAACAAGGCTGAAAGCAGGCTGCAGGCAAGTCTGCCATCAAAACTACATAGTGTATCAGATGAAAAGGTGCTCTACATCCTTATGTAAAAAAGCAGAATTGTTCTAAAAGTGCAGCATATATGACAAAAAAATGGAATATCTTGGGGGAAATCTTCACTGTAAAGACTGCATGCTTTGGCACATCGTTTACAAGAGAACATCACAAAGGAACTGATTCTTTAAAAACTTTTAACTATAAAGAGTAAATCTTCAAAGCAGTCCATGGGAGCCTTGCACACAAATCTCATTATTTTGAAAGTGGCTTAGAAACTCTAGCCCTCAGAGTCAACATACCACAATACATTCTGAAGTATGATTTCAAAGAGCTACAAATGCTTCTAACAATTAGTTATGTTTAAAAAAAAATCTATAAGGATTTAGAAAGCTTTGGAAGGAAAGAATTACTGAGGGTTATGTATTAAGAAGGAGGTAATTGAAAGTGATTCAGGGGGTACAGTAGGATGTGGATGCGGTTAAGGCAGCTGGGAGATTAGTTGGAGTGAAGGCTGGTAAAACTGACAGTAATGTAAGAGAGCCAGATTCTGGTATCAATCAGTATAGCTCCTTTGGCTTTACTGGAGTGACTCGATTTACACCAGCTGAGCCCATGATGCTTAAATCTGAATGGGTCCAAATAAAAAGTGCTGAAAGCTTATTTAAAAACCAGAAAAGATGCTGTTCAATGTTTCATGTGGCAAAAACATGTGCATTTTTTAACTTGAAACTACATATAAATATTGGTGAGCAGTTGTATGTATTCAGTTCTTAGGGCTCTTGGAGAACTAAGTGATTTAACAGCAATGGGAGTTATAAACAGTTTGCTGTGAAGGCTGGCTTATCAAAGGTAAAAATTAATTGTCACAAGAATTGTGCAGAACTTGAAAGATGGATGATGGTCACTGAATGAAGGTTTCCAAAGAAACTGACTATGATATGAATGATAATACAGTAATTTACTTATGAAAAAAATCAGTGAGGGAAGATCCTTCAGATCAAAAGATACTTCTCCACTTACTCAGGCAAAACTCTTCTTAATACACAGTATGGTTGGTCTTTCTTTTATTGATCCCTCCTGGCTTTTGACAGTGTATTAGTTTTAAAAGGGCATGTTTTCAAAATGAATATTTTTAATATGCAGGTGTTGAGCATTTATTCATAGAATGTCCTGTCTCTGTAATCACGTGGGTAAAATATAAGTATTATGTAAAACAATTTGTATCCTATTTACATTTATAACATTATGAAATTCAATAAGCTATTAGCTGAAGCTATTTAAAAGTTTTCCCGATAACTGTGTTGTATAAAATGCAACAAAAATCTTTGATGTATGAGAACTTGAGATTTCAATGACATACTTCAAAACTAAGGGTGGGATGGAAAAATGAAAAGCTCATTAGCTACAAAAATGTTTGTTATTTTAATAGGTTATTAGTAAATATTAAAAACAGGTATTTCTTGTTCCTCATAAGTTATAAAATGTGGCATGTCTTTAAACAGAATACTTCTGTGTCAAACAGTCATCTGTATGTACAGTATATTACAGGACCAAGTTCATAAAAATCAATGATTGAAAAAGATTTTGTTGCAATATATTGCTATGCTTTTGAACACAATCTAGAGAGTTGCTTTGTAGAGACATGGTACCACTCAGAGCATTTCCTATTTATGCTGCTTTTAGTGTTATGATTTCCAAGACATGTATGGACTTTGGTAACTGATTATTGATATATTATTTTCCTAGTTCAGTCCCATTCCATGCTTGGTCACTTTTGATTTGGGGATAAGACTTCATTTTTTGCATCTCCGCTAACCTTTTGTTTATCCACTGTTTCATAGCAGCTATAGCACTTCCACGCTTGATTCAGGCACATCACAGAACAGAACAGATCAACTTATTCCCCAAAACAGAATGTTTACATAATTCTAGTAAGTGAACAGAGAAAACTATGGGGTAGATTTTCAAAAGCATAGTTGGGATTTAGGCCCCCAATGCCCACTGACTTTCAACTGGAATTAGGTGACTAACTGTCCCTTGTATATTTGGAAATCTCTGGCCTATATTTCGATTAAACATTTTATCCTGTATACCAGTTCTGTTTATAAAAAGAACTAGAACAACTTTATGATTTGGGGATACCTAATGGAATCCAGATGCAATGTGTGGGAGAGGGGTACACAGGGTCATGTGCTCCCCCAGATTACTGCCAAGGATTATGTGCCCTGCCTTGAACCCCACTGCATACCACCTTTAAATTGTGCCCCCTCCCCACCCCCATGAACAGTTATGCATCATATCTGATGTAAACCATTCCGATAAAACTTGGAGTGAAATCCTGACTCCATTATGGTCAGTGGCAAAACTCCCATTGACTTCAATGGGTCAGGATTCCACCCCTGATATATACTTCATATCTTATGGGTTTTGTGCATTCCTATCATATATGCCAAAGCAGCAACAAGCAAGCCAAATCTTTCAGATCTTAGTCAGATGGACTTTCAAGTGATCTCAGTGATCTTAGCCTTGGACATTAGCTAAAGTATTTTCAGGAATGGGCCAAACATTGAAGGTTTCTCAGCTGCTAAACACTCCATTCTTCAGTTCCTAGCCTCCAAACATAAGATGGATAAAATCTGCCACCAGGAAACACATTAACTCCTTTTCTGCCAGTTGCCTTAACATCAAAGGTGAGTGTGAGTTACTTTCTGCATAGTAAATATGGCTCGGCTACTGTCATAGTATAATTCCCAAATCTGGACCTTAGCGTCCAGGATATGGTACTAGCATAAAGTCCTCTAAGCTTAATTACCAGCTTAGATTCTGTAGCGCTGCCACCAATCAGGAATTTCTAGGGCCTGATACCCTCTGGTCCCCCCAAAACCTTCCCAGGGGACCCCAAGACCAAGATTATTTGAGTTTCACAACAAAGGGAAATAAACCATTCCCTCCCACCTCTTTACCTCCTCCCAGATCTTTCCTGCCTGGGTACACTAGGAGATACCGTGATTCAATTCCTTGAAACACAACACAGAGAGATCAAGTTTCTCTCTCCCCTTCTCCCATAGGCAATACAGATTCAAGTTCCGTGAATCTAACACAAAGAGGAAATTTACCTTTCCCTCCCTGCTTCCCTCTCATCCAGAGGTAATACAGATTCAAGCTGCGTGAATCTAACACAAAGAGGAAATTTATCCTTCCCTTCTCCCCACCAATTCCCTGGTATATACAGACTCACTTCCTTTGAGCCTTAACTAGGAGAGAAAAATCAAACAGGTCTTAAAAGCAAAACTTTTAATAAAAAAGTTTAGATGGTAAAAAGTTACAGGGTCTTTCAACTTATAAACAATAGAAAGAAACTTTCTCCAGCAGAAACACAATTTAAGCTACTTCTAGCAAGTACACATATGCAAATGGAAAAAAACAAATTAAAAGACTGTGACCGCCTTTTCTTACTTACAATTCTGAATAGATAAGAGACTATAGCAGGGAGATTGGCAGAAACCTGGTTGCACCTCTAGCCCCGTCCAGGACCCAGAGAGAACAAAGCCAAACCCAAAACCCACAAACAAAGGCTTCCCTCCACACGAGATTTGAAAGTATCTTGTCTCCTGATTGGTCCTCTGGTCAGGTGTTTGGGTCCCTGTTTGTTAACCCTTTATAGGCAAAAGAGACATTAACCCTTAACTATCTGTTTATGACAGCTACCTATGTTAGAATATAACTTGCTGACAGAGCACCACTCCCATCTAATTCAGACTTCTGTGATTCTCCCATGACCTCGCCTGGATTACCAGCAAAGGCAATCATCTACTTCAAGCTACGAATAGTGTACTGAAAAACATCCTGCATAGTCAACATTGTCCAATCCTTACTGAAGTTGGAGTAACTATGCCTATTGCGAATAGTAATAAAACTCTCACTGGAACTATCCGAAACATGCCCAGTTTTGCACAATTCACCAACCACTACATCACTGTATCCCACACGTCTGCGGAAGAAGCTTACATACTATTCACAATAGCCATTTATGAAGCTGCCACTAAGTCAATTCTAAGGTTATTATAAGACCTGTATTTCCTGCCTAGATGAGGAGTGTGCAGAACTGCTCAAGCAATATTAAGAGTGGTGATCCAGACATCACCACATATCTTTTTGACAGCTTGAATGTTTTTAGAAGAGCCAGATGAGAGCAGGTCACAGTGGAAATAAAAACGTAAAGATCCAGCCACAAAGCCTGGGCATAATCAGAAAACTCTATGCTGTCCAGAAGCCTCCAGCACAGCACCCTTTTCTCCAAATAGTATTGCTACCCAACTAATAAATGTCGCAAAGGCAGACAAGGACAAAAAGTTTGAAGGATAAGTGAAGAAGAAATGGCAGCACACTATATAGAGTGCATACCTTAAACAGAAGACTTCCAGTCTTTCACCACAGATGAAATAGAAAGGTCAGTCTAAACATTGAAAACACATCTGACCAAAGTGGGTTGTCCTGGTTGTGTAGCTGTTACTGAGAAACCACTCTCACAGTTTCAGGGTAACTGCATCTGTTTTTCTTTTATGTGGTTCCTGCTTAAAGCCTTCTGGCTCCCAGCTATCACTTCTCTTGGGGAGAGACCCAGGTCTCGCTCGCTCCTGACTGGGTTCTTTAAAGCAGTTCCCTATTACACTGCGATATCTCCAGCAAGTCACACTGATTCAATGAAAAGAACAGGAGTACCTGTGGCACCTTAGAGACTAACAAATTTATTTCAGCATAAGCTTTCGTGGGCTACAGCTAGCTTCTTCAAATGCATAGAATGGAACACACAGACAGGAGATATTTATACATACAGAGAACATGAAAAGGTGAAAGTATGCATACCAACTGGAAGACATCTACACTGCATGTTTCTTTTGGTGGCATGTAGAGTACATGTAGAGTACATACCTGCATAACCCCAGTACTAGTATAAATAGCAGTGTAAACGGTGAGGCAGGACTTAGGCAAGTAGAGTTAAGGCATGTTTGAAGGGCATGGATATGTATGTGAGTACATACCCACATGTGCTCTACTTGCCCAAGCTATGTCTTGCTGTCTACACTGCTAAAAATAGCAGTGTAGTGTCCCACTGTTTCCCTGTTACTGGAACCTTTCACTGCTGCTGGAAAAGACTTCCTCAGAGGGGAAAGGCTCTGGCAGGGAGGAGGCATCTGAGAAAGCCTCGCCTTTCATGCTGCCTCCCTCCACCAGAACCTTTCCTCCCCATAGGTAAAGATTCTAGCAGTGAGGAAAGGCTCTATCGCCTCCTCACAATTGGAGCCGTTCCCTACTGAAGTGAAAGGCTTCAGCAACCGGCAAAGGTTCCAGCAGCTCCCCATTGCTCGAGCCTTTCCCCACAACAGGGAAAGGCTCTGGCTGTGGGAGACAGCTTTGCTTTCTCTCCAAGGGCTATGACCAGTGTATTTACCACAGTTGTAAGTTACCACGCAGCTCTTTCTAATCCAGTATCTGTATTCTTGAGGTACATACATTACAGAGAAAACATATTTAAAAAAATAAAAGAACCTACACATATGCTACAATGCTTACGTGAGGCCAGCCCAACTCCATCCTTGGGCTCTAGTAAGTATCAGTCCTTCAAAACCCACAACTGGATTTTCCGCATGGTTACAAGTTCATCACTGTCTCAGATTCAGAACCAGAACAGTGGCTGGACAGATCAGCTATTTCTTTATACAGCTCAGGCCTTGGATCTCAAGTTTTAAGGAATAGGTAATCAGCAGACAATGTTTCACTTCTCAGGGCATTGCTCCAAAAGGTGAGGCTTTTGCAAAACTGGAGGTGGGGAATTTGCATTTACCTCTCCCTAGCTATGCCCCAGAAAATCAGCTTCACACTTATTGTCCCAAAAGTCCCTTCTGGCCTGGCATATTTTCAATATTGTCCTTTGAAAACACATCTCCCCACCTAGAGAGGTTACACACAATTCTACATAAACTTTCCATTTAATACAATGGACCTCAAAGATACTTAAACTTAATTAAATAAGGGCTCCCAAGGATAAAGCAGGAAATTTAAATATCTGTCATAGCCACTGGTTCCAAGTTTTACTTGGACAAAGAAACAGCTCCTGGAGGTCCAAAAACAATGGTCTATCTCAGGGCTCATTTCTAACACCAACACTTTTCAGCCTTTTGAAAAATGACCTTCTCAAGACCCCTGCCAGGTGTTTAATTTATGCAGATTACATCTGTCTGGCAGTACCGGACCAGGATTTCAGTCACCTAGAAGAAGTCCTGAATGCTGACATGAAAGAGATGAATACTTAAACCTAGTATCAAAGAGACAGTTTCCAGCTGCTTCCATCTATATCACACAAAGGCCAATAAGCAGCTCGACATCTTTTTGAATGGACACAGGCTGGATCGCACTCCAGTGCTCATAGACTCATAGACTCTAGGACTGGAAGGGAACTCGAGAGGTCATCGAGTCCAGTCCCCTGCCCTCATGGCAGGACCAAATACTGTCTAGACCATCCCTAATAGACATTTATCTAACCTACTCTTAAATATCTCCAGAGATGAAGATTCCACAACTTCCCTAGGCAATCTATTCCAATGTTTAACTACCCTGACAGTTAGGAACTTTTTCCTAATGTCCAACCTAAATCTCCCTTGCTGCAGTTTAAGCCCATTGCTTCTCGTTCTATCATTGGAGGCTAAGGTGAACAAGTTTTCTCCCTCTTCCTGATGACACCCTTTTAGATACCTGAAAACTGCTATCAGGTCCCCTCTCAGTCTTCTCTTTTCCAAACTAAACAAACCCAATTCCTTCAGCCTTCCTTCATAGGTCATGTTCTCAAGACCTTTAATCATTCTTGTTGCTCTTCTCTGGACCCTCTCCAATTTCTCCACATCTTTCTTGAAATGCAGTGCCCAGACTGGACACAATACTCCAGTTGAGGCCTAACCAGCGCAGAGTAAAGCGGAAGAATGACTTCTCGTGTCTTGTTTACAACACACCTGTTAATGCATCCCAGAATCATGTTTGCTTTTTTTGCAACAGTATCACATTGTTGACTCATATTAAGCTTGTGGTCTACTATGACCCCTAGATCTCTTTCTGCCATACTCCTTCCTAGACAGTCTCCTCCCATTCTGTATGTGTGAAACTGATTGTTCCTTCCTAGGTGGAGCACTTTGCATTTATCTTTATTGAACTTCATCCTGTTTACCTCAGACCATTTCTCCAATTTGTCCAGATCATTTTGAATTTTGACCCTGTCCTCCAAAGCAGTTGCAATCTCTCCCAGTTTGGTATCGTCCACAAACTTAATAAGCGTACTTTCTATGCCAACATCTAAATCGTTGATGAAGATATTGAACAGAACCGGTCCCAAAACAGACCCCTGCGGAACCCCACTTGTTATACCTTTCCAGCAGGATTGGAAGCCATTAACAACTACTCTCTGAGTACGGTTATCCAGCCAGTTATGCACCCACCTTATAGTAGCCCCATCTAAATTGTACTTTCCTAGTTTATCTATAAGAATATCATGCGAGACTGTATCAAATGCCTTACTAAAGTCTAGGTATATCACATCCACCGCTTCTCCCTTATCCACAAGGCTCGTTATCCTATCAAAGAACGCTATCAGATTAGTTTGACATGATTTGTTCTTTACAAATCCATGCTGGCTATTCCCTATCACCTTACCACCTTCCAAATGTTTGCAGATGATTTCTTTGATTACCTGCTCCATTATCTTCCCTGGCACAGAAGTTAAACTAACTGGTCTGTAGTTTCCTGGGTTGTTTTTATTTCCCTTTTTATAGATGGGCACTATATTTGCCCCCTTCCAGTCTTCTGGAATCTCCCCCATCTCCCATGATTTCCCAAAGATAATAGCTAGAGGCTCAGATACCTCTTCTATTAACTCCTTGAGTATTCTAGGATGCATTTCATCAGGCCCTGGTGACTTGCAGGCATCTAACTTTTCTAAGTGATTTTTTACTTGCTCTTTTCTTATTTTCTCTTCTAAACCTATCCTCTTCCCGTAAGCATTCACTATACTAGACATTCCTTCAGACTTCTCAGTGAAGACTGAAACAAAGAAGTCATTAAGCATCTCTGCCATTTCCAAGTCTCCCGTTACTGTTTCCCCCTCCTCATTGAGCAGTGGGCCTACCCTGTCCTTAGTCTTCCTCTTGCTTCTAATGTATTGATAAAAAGTCTTCTTGTTTCCCTTTATTCCCATAGCTAGTTTGAGTTCATTTTGTGCCTTTGCTTTTCTAATCTTGCCTCTGCATTCCTGTGTTATTTGCCTATATTCATCCTTCGTGATCTGACCTAGTTTCCATTTTTTATATGACGCCTTTTTATTTTGTAGGTCACGCAAGATCTCAAGGGTAAGCCAAGGTGGTCTTTTGCCACATTTTCTATCTTTCCTAACCATCGGAATAACTTGCTTTTGGGCCCTTAATAGCGTCCCTTTGAAAAACTGCCAACTTTCCTCAATTGTTTTTCCTCTCAGTCTTAATTCCCATGGGACCTTACCTATCAGCTCTCTGAGCTTACCAAAATCCGCCTTCCTGAAATCCATTGTCTCTATTCTGCTGTACTCCCTTCTACCCTTCCTTAAAATTGCAAATTCTATGATTTCATGATCACTTTCACCCAAGCTTCCTTCTACTTTCAAATTCTCAACAAGTTCCTCCCTATTTGTTAAAATCAAGTCTAGAACAGCTTCCCCCCAGTAGCTTTTTCAACTTTCTGAAATAAAAAGTTGTCTGCAATGCAGTCCAGGAACTTATTGGATAGTCTGTGCCCCGCGGTGTTATTTTCCCAACATATATCTGGATAGTTGAAGTCCCCCATCACCACCAAATCTTGGGCTTTGGATGATTTTGTTAGTTGTTTGAAAAAAGCCTCATCCACCTCTTCCACCTGATTAGGTGGCCTGTAGTAGACTCCCAGCATGACATCACCTGTGTTTTTTACCCCTTTTAGCCTAACCCAGAGACTCTCCACACTTCCGTCTCCTATGTCCATCTCCACCTCAGTCCAAGTGTGTACATTTTTAATATATAAGGCAACACCTTCTCCCTTTTTCCCCTGTCTATCCTTCCTGAGCAAACTATACCCATCCACACCAACATTCCAGTCGTGTGTATTATCCCACCAAGTTTCAGTAATGCCAACAATGTCATAGTTGTATTTATTTATTAGCACTTCCAGTTCTTCCTGCTTATTACGCATACTTCTTGCATTTGTATATAGGCATCTAAGATACTGGTTTGATCTTGCCTCCCAGCTTCGCCCTGACCCTCCTTCCTCTCTGCCATTATAGCCCGTGCTCCCTCCTGTTTCCAACCCATCTCCCAGGTCTTGTTCCCCACTTACCTGTGGGCTTTGCTCACCTGTCCCCGTCGAACCTAGTTTAAAGCCCTCCTTACTAGGTTAGCCAGTCTGTGCGCAAATAAGGCCTTTCCCCTCTTCGAAAGGTGAACGCCATCTGTTCCTAGCAGTCCTTCCTCGAATAGCATCCCGTGGTCGAGGAAGCCAAAGCCCTCCTGGCAACACCATCTTCGCAGCCAGGCATTCACCTCCACGATGCATCTGTCTCTGCCCGGACCCTACCTTCAGCAGGAAGAATCGAAGAGAATACCACCTGCGCTCCAAACTCCTTAACCCGTACTCCCAGAGCCCTGTAGTCACTCTTGATCAGCTCAGTGTCACACTTCGCAGTATCATTTGTGCCCACATGGATGAGTAGCATGGGGTAGTAGTCAGAAGACTGGATAATCCTCGACAATGCCTCTGTAACATCTCGGATACGGGCCCCTGGCAGGCAGCATACCTCCCGGGATGAACGGTCAGGGCGACAGATGGGTGTCTCCGTCCCCCTCAGCAGAGAGTCTCCAATCACCACTACCCTACGTTTCTTATCAGTGGTGGCAGCAGACCTCCCAGCCTTAGGGGTACGAGGCTTCACCTCCTTAACTGTTGGGGGTGATTCCTTCTCTCCTGTATCAAGAAGAGCATAACAGTTATCTTTTACCACAGCAGGAGGGTTCGCAGCAGCGGTGGAGCACTGCCTGCTGCTAGAAGTAACCAGCTGGCTGTGTCCACCCTGAGCCTCCTCCTCCACCGGTGTGTCAGATACACCCTGAGGCATCTCCTCCTCCACTGGTGTGTCGGTAGTCCTGTCAACTGGGACAGCACCGTCAGCTGTCTCCACATGGATACTATCCAGGAATTGCTCATGGATATGGATGTTCCTCAGCCTAGCCACCTCCTCCTGTAGCTCTCCCACCTGCTGCCTGAGAGACTCCACCAGTAGGCACTTTTCACATTGGATGCCACCCCCAGCCTGGATATCAGTAAGTGGAAATTGCAAATTACAGTCTTTGCAAGCCCACACCAGAATCTGGGTAAAAGCATCCATGCTTTGGTGCTCTGTCTGGCTACAGGCGCAGGTGGAGGAGACAGAAGCAGTGCTGGCATAGGTGTTGCGGGTCCTCCTCACCATTGTCAGCCTCCTTCTGTCAAACTCTCTCAAATTCCCGTCTACAGCTCCCTGTCTGCTCTGCTCTGCTGTAAACAGAAAGGTTTTGGATGTGGCTCAGTTTATATGTTCAGGGCACCAATGGGTCACAGATGAGACCGACAAGGGACCCCTCCCTTCCTAAACTCCCTTGCAAAACTCCCTGTTAGCAGCTCCTGGTCGCTAAGCTCTCTGGTCGCTTGTGCGCAGCTTTATAAAGCCCTGGCCTGAGTGAATGCCCCGCCCACTGGTTAAGGCTCAGCCAATCACCAGAGGCTTCTAGCTTTCAAACCTTCCTAGTAGCTCCACCTCCAACTGCCAGCTACAGCACACGGTCCTTCAAACAAACAAACAAACCAAACAGACTGACAAACACAAGCTCTGTACCTAGGTGTGTACTTGCTGTGTACCTAGGTGTTACACTGGAGTGCATCTTGATTTTCAAAGAACATTTTACCAAAAGCTTGCTGAAAATAAAGACTAGGATCAACCTGATCATCAAATTATTTGATTCTATTTGGGAAGCCAATGCACAGACAGACACTGTGGATATGTTTACATTGCAGCATAAGCCCAGGGTTAGTAAAACTCAAGTTAGCAGACCCTGGGTTTGTTATTTTAGGGCTTGAGTGTCTGCTCATTTGTAACCCAGGTTGTTGAACCTTGGGTCCCAACCTGGGTCTCCAGCGTCTACTTTGCATTATATGGATCCTGAGTTAAGATAGAGCAACTGTGTCCAGAGAGAAAGGAGAAGAGAGATGGGGCAAGCAACTGTCAGACTGGTGTAGAGCTAATCCCCAGAGGATTACAAGGAGGCACCCCAGCCATGAGTGGCAAACCCTGCCAGAGAGACAGTTAGACTAATACATTTGACTTGATTGTCTATGTAGTTGCAATTGCAATTGCAATATATTATACACATATACACAAACCTTATCATAAGGGGGGCTGTAAAACTTACCAGGGCACTGCCAGGGCCAAAGATTGCATCCCAGAAGCATTGCTGTCCCATTGCTAAGAGACCCTCACCTAAGCGAGGGGGAGGCTGGATGGAGGAACTAAAGCAGCAGCCCCAGATTTTCCAAAAGAGGAGGGCTCTGATTGGTTCTTTACCCTATGGACCATATGGCTGGGAGAGAGGAGGTAGTCCCTCCCTCTGGGGTGTCAGTTGAAAAGGGACAGAGAGAGAGAGATATGGGGGAACATCCAGTTCCCCTCACAGAGTGAGAGACAGTTTTTTCAGTTTTCCCAATTCTCAACTGCAAAACCATCAAGTTTGGGAACCTAAGGACCTACTACACCAATGCGAAGGGACTGCCCAACAGCTGGTTCAGCCCAGCTACCTTCTACAGTCCAATCATTGACAGTTACCTCAGCCAGGAAGAAAAGCAGAAAGCTTATAGCTAAGCTGTTACCCCAGTGTGAGCAGGAGTCAGACTACCCCTTGGAACTAAGAAGCTATTCTGAGATCTAGACTGCTCTGGGCCCCTGTGACAAGATTGACATGATGGACACTGGACCACACAGTGCCTGCAACATCTACAACTGCAACACCAACCAGTACTTGAACTTGGGACTGACATGTCAGAGGGTTGACGATCAACTAAAGTCAGAGAGATAATAGGTGATTATGTAAAGTGATCAAAACAGAAAAACAAAACAAAGATTTATGGCATGTATATATATTTTAAAAATCTAGCCATATTTGTATATGTAAAGCTGCCTGCCATGACTTGAGAGCATGAATACTAACAATGACAAACTGTTAAGAATCAGGGCAGAAACCCTAAATGGGTTGTGAGTTCTAGATTTCATGAACCATTTATTAAGTGTAAATTCCCCAGACAAATATAACACCTTTAACACTGAGTCACAGTCAGTCTCCTTGCCTACTCAATTGTGTCTTGCCATCCAGGTTAGCCTATTATTGTGATAAATGGTCCCTTACACAACAAATCACAGCAATATTCAGGTTAGTCCCACTCCCAATGGACCATTCACATAATCCAGGTCAATTTCATTTTAAATCTCACACCAAAGACAACACTTGTAGCCAATCCTATAGTAAACTATCCAAGAATTTATTAGCTAGGAAAAGAAAACAAGAGTTATTTACAAGGTTAAAGCAGGTAAACATACATATGCAAATGAGTTACAATCTTAAGTTTCAAAGGGTAATAGAAGTTTCTACAATAAGCAAATGCTATACATTCTTTAAGGTAAACCCAGGCTAAGCACTTTGGTTCTCTTGCTTATGCCTAGAAAACCTTGCCCTTCAAGAGTCCAAGCAGCATAAAGATCCTGTTCATTTTTATTACAGATTTTAATTTCCCTATCCCCCACCTTTTGCTCTGAGCTGCAAACTCAGCTGATGAAAGGAATTCATTTGAATGACTCATCTCCAGGGTGGGGAGCAGAGAGAGTATAACTTGTTCTTGCATTTGTTGTGTATATAATTTCTATTGTTTAAATAAATATTATTGGAATTGTTTGGTTATTTAAGAATTGTGTACTTATTTATGAAGGGAGTAAAGTATCAACTGTTAGGGTGGATTACTCATTATTTCCCCAAGAGACACCAGCATTAGAGTAGCAGTTTGATTTCCCCAGATCACCAGTGGGGAGAGTCATGAATTCAGCAGGGAGACCCACATTGGTAAAATGACCTGGGACCTCAGGATGTAAAGTAGATTTGTGATGGTGTTTAACCTTGCCCCCACCCTTATCACTGGCAAAGCTAGCAAATGCACCCACTTAGCCTCTGCATGTGGAGAGGTGAGCAGCTAATTGGCTCTGAGCCAGAGGGACCCACAGCAGCCTAGATCTCAAAATAGCTCATAAGTAGACTGAAGGAGCAGAAGAGACAGCTCTCTCCAGCTGAGAGAAGTCCAGGATTAGGGTAATAGACAGATATAACAGGGGTAACACGCTATAGGGGAGCATAGGCTCCTGCAAGAGAAGTCTCAAGATAGAAGTAGAAGTAGATTTCAATAGCACAAGGGGGCAGGAAAATTATCCAGATTCATTTGGATTAGTTTGTGATACCCTGGAAGGAGTTTGAACTTTGTGACTTGACCAGAATGCTGAGACAGATGTCCAGCAAGAGACACTGGATTCCAGTGACATTGCACCTGGATGCAAGGGGGCAGTCTAAGGGTGAATGTGCCCCCACATATTCATACCAGAAGTAGGATTCTGGGGACCCCAAGGAAGAAGGGAAATACCAACTACTTTAGGGGCAGGAGCAGTTGGATACACTAAGGATTTTTTTTCCTTTGAGGAACATGGAGGATATAGTCTGCATGCTGGCAGCCCAACAGGAACAGCTGCATGCTCTTTTGTTGTATCTATTACAAGGACAGCAAGAACATTTCCTGCAATGCCTAGGAAATGGACCCCAAGGACCTGGGTAATTTCGTGAGAAGAAAATTCTGCCAGACCAGTACCCACCGTGGAAAATTGGGTCCAGGTGATGAGCCAGAGGTGTTTTTGTGCACTTTCAAGAGGGTCGCAACAGGAGCACCGTGGGCCTAATTCTCTTGGGCAGCCTGACTGGCCCCATCCCTTTTAGCAGCAGCTGAAGTGGCCCATCAAGCTTTGTCCAATGAGCAGGCACAGCCTTACAAAATTGTTAAAAGAGCCATTCTTCATGGTTTGGGACTGATCTCTGAAGCATACCATCACTGGTTTAGGATAGAGTCTTTCCTTTGTGGGGGGGAGGGTGAGCATTTACGGGATCTGGCAACATGATGGTTGCAGCCTGACATAAATTCCTTAGAAAAGGTACTGGATTTTGTAGTCTTAGAATAATTTGTAAGGGTCTTGCCTGCTGGGGCCCAAAGTTGGGTCCAGAGGCTTTGACTGACTTCTACCTCTAGGGTAGAGGCCTATATGGAAGCTGATAATGCTGACCACTCAGACGAGGGCTTAGTTCAAGGGAACTATTCCAAGGAAAGCAACCTGATACAGAATCCTGGACCCTGGGATAGCCAGGGGGACATACAGGGAGATATATTCTTAAGCAATCTGGTACCTAAGAAACCGGAAGAGGTAGCAGCACCTAATTCATCACCGGATACCTGGGACAGGCACCCAGGAACTGATCAGAAGAATACTGTAGTGTGCTTTCATTTTGGCCAACTGGGTCATATAAGAAAGGACTGCCCACTTATGGAGCAAGAATATCTGAACTGCTACTACAGCCAATTCTGGGGCTTGGGATGCTCCCTCAGTAGAGGTCGCACTCCAGCCTGCCAGATAATTGCTAAAATGACTGGATGCAAAATGAGGGGACTGATTGACTCCTGATGTGGGCAGATGCTAGTTTGAGAGAGAAGTCTAGGAACTGTGGAAATAGATGGTAAGAAACCTCCCCTGGCCCATAATTATAGACACAGACTGGCCTAATTTCCCAGCCCTATTTCAAGAAACAGTACTCTGTGGACAAACTGACTGAAAGGCGACCCTCGCCTAGACATGCATTGTTGGGCCAGGCAGCCCAGAGGTGAGACCAATGTGCACAAACTCAGTGGACTGGGGGAAGTTACTTGAGAGTGGAACAAGAGATGCCAGGTCAACTACAAACCTGGGCGACAGTTACAGAAGCAAGCCAAGAGCTGGAGGAAGCAAAGACCTCACAACAGAAAATAACAGAGAAGGATGCAAAAGAAGAGCAAGAACTGATTCAGACAAGACTAGATCTGGTATATGAAAAGAATTGTCAGAAGCCAACTTGAAGGAGAGTGCACTGCACTGCGAACCATGGAAACATGATAAGGGAACCCTGACCTCTAGAAGCCAAGAACAGGCTCCAGTGGAAGAGGAAACTAATTGTGTGAGTTCGTAGGGAATGGATATCCTGAGTGAGGAGACAGGAGAAGATGCCTTGATCATAGTCCCTGACCTGCCATTCCAAGGCTGACCACAGGAAGCCAGACCAGTCAAAGAGAGTACACAAATCAGGGAGTTTTGAGAGAGATTAACTGCTGTAGAGGAGGCCCTACAAATACACCCAAGATGGAGAATACTGGAAGGAATGATATGTTGATGTGCTAGATTAAGCTAGAATGTTAGTTCACTCAAGTATATGAGTTAGAGGAAGAGATGAAGCAACTGCAGGGCCCTGTACAGTGATGGGGAGAGAGTAACTTGATGGGTACTACCTTGAAGGGGTGTGTGTGCAATGGGGCTTAACTCCCATCACCTACTAGGCAACAAACATCCAATTAGTCATGTTCTGCACAAGGGAGGTGAGTAACTAATTGGTTCCCAGCCAGAGGGGGCAGAGCTCAGCCATAATAAGTAGATTGAAGGAACTCAGTTGATAGAGAGATTGCAGAGAGACCAGGGTTTGTCTAGTTGAGATAAGGTTAAGGTGACAGCCAGATATAATGATGTAGTATATACTACAGATGTAGTGAAAGGGAAGCCCTGAGATAGGGTGTTCCAAGGAGAAGACCTCCGCAGCCAAAGGAGCAGAAAATTTATTCAGATTAATTTGGACATGTTTGCAATACCCTGGAAGAGGTTTGAACTTTGACTTGGTCATAGGGCTGAGCTACAGCCAACCTGGAGCTGGAGATGATGGACCCAAGAATCCCAGTGACATTATGGCCAAATAGAAGGAGGCTCCTTAAGGGTTATTGTGTCCCTCCAACAACACTCCACACCACCTGAGTTTGTTCTCAGTGAGAGGTGCCAGGTGGATTGCGTGAAGAGTTGCATAAACATTACTCCAGGGAAGACTTAACTTTCTCACCACCATAAATGATGTAAAAAAAAATAAGAAGCTGTCTGTTCCCTGAGGTAAAATCTCTACTGTCAGGAATGAAGGTAGGTGTTCCTGTAGGTGAGGCAGACTGAGGTAACCCAGCAATGATGGAATCTTCTGGGATTAATTAAAGATTTGGCCACGATATACTTAAGGAGAGTATCAGAGCTGACCTAATTATTAGAGAGGGAGTGGGGGGGAAGAGTGTGTCTCTCTCCCCTTCTTTGAGTGTCAGAATTGATTATTACAAAGCTGAGCCCTATGACTCAGAAGAGGAGCTTTTGTAAAGCCTGAGAGAAAGATAACTTTACATTCTTTTTTATTTATATGATAAACCTGCTTGTTTGATGTCCTGAAGATAAAAGACCCTCCCCCCACCCCATCCCCCAAAAAATTAATTTAAAACCTGAACCTTATCTTAGTGTATTTTATTAGCTGATATGGAGCCAACCAACTTTTTACTTGGCCTGGCTGTGAATCGAACAGTGGTTCAGAATGCGTCTGCGGAGGAGAAAGGAGGCTGTTTAACATTATGCACGTTTTCTGTGGCCCCCAGTTTGCCCTTAGCCCTCTTTATTACCAGGGGCCTAATTTTCAAACAAATTTTTCTTTCACCAATTTCATCAATATTATGTTTATGTTCTACAAACAATTAAACATATTTTCCATTATGATGTTGAAGTTGTTGAAATTTAAAAACAGTAAGGGGATCAGTTTTTGCCTCAAGTTCTATTGGGGCAGTTCCCATTGAGGAGCCCCTTGAGTATTTAGAACAGATTTGAGAATGAATGTGTAATTGTTACTGTTCTTATTTGAAGTCATGCAACTACAAGTAACTTCCTTCCCAGTTCTTTTCATGTTACAAGTAGATGGAAAAAATTAAATTGTTTTCAAAAGCAAGGATTTTACAAAGTGGGGAAAATTAATTAGGCTTATAGCTTAATATCTACTCACTGTAAATCCCCTTTTTCTAAAAGAAGGTTCATCGGTTGATTGATAACTGTTTTCCTTTGAGTTGTACTATGCAGTGTATTTATTAGTACAAAATAAAGATTGGCTTCTGTCCTCCAATCTGTACTTGGGCATTTGTGAAAAGCAGTGTTTTGGCCCCATTGTGAAAACAAATTATGTGAGCAGGATTACTCAAAGGTTTGCAGGATTGGGCTACAATTGAGATTTGTGAGATTGTGCCATCAGTATTACTGACTTAATGTGCTAAAACATCATGAGTTGGGTCCCACAACCCAAAATCATGAGAATTAAAAAAAAAAAAAAAAGCCTTTTGTATTTTGTGCCTTTAAGGCTCAGGTTTTCAAGCCTTTTTCCATAACCATGAAGGCTAGAATAAGTGAAAGCTTTTGGAAAAACAAATATATAAAACGGGGAGTGTTGGGAACATGGCATTTTCTCAAAACAGGGTTAATTCGCATCCAGATGGCTTTGTTTTATATGTTGAAACTCCAAAAGAGTCAAAAAGGGGAGGTTTTTAGCACCACATTACTGATTTTGTACTTTACTACCTAAAAATCTGACAAATCTAAAACTAGTAATAGCATCTTGCATGATCAGACCATCTGTGCTCCCTCAGCTGATGCTGCTCCAAGTTACACAGTTGCAATTCCCACTGACTGTCCCATGTCTAACAGAGTGAAAGTCTAATCAAATTTCTGGTGTAAAAGCATACTAACTGGAATAACTAAACCTTCCACTGTTTAAGCATTCTTTTCATATGGTAACACTATAGGAGTGGAAGCCACTCAGCATTCAGGTGGAGGTGCTCAGCTACTGGCAGGATCAGGCTCTTACTTTTTGTAATCACCCCAGATATGCAGATCGTTAAGAAGTCATCTAGGAGCATTTTTTTTGCCTAATTTTTATTAATGTAAAGCTTCTGACTTTTTTCAGTAAATGTAGTAATGTTATATTATGTGTGTTGGTGATGATCCTTGAAAGGTTTACATATAAATATAGGAAAGGAAATATATAAATAATCCTGCTCCCCTAAGTTTCATGTTACTTAGAGTAAAACTCTTCTGCTGTTCTTCAAAGTAGAATTGAGAAATTTAAAAGATATGAAGTAGCAATATACTTCACTACATATTTTGGAAATTGCTCACCTCAGAGTGACCAAAATGTGCATAGTTTTAACTGTTTTATACCACTACTGAGGCTTTGATTGAGGAAAACATCTTTGTTCAGGACAACTCTTAAGTGTGTGAACAGAACAGAGATAGACTTAAGCACATGCTTAAGTGCTCTTCTGAATCAGGCATGAGAATATTGAACAGGAGGGAATTTTTGCATCCAAAATGTCTGGTGTTGTTACAGCAATTTATTATGCATGCCAGGGAGGTAAAGAGGTGTGTAACATCAGCATTTCAGATATGGTTTCAGCTTCTCCACCAAAGCTTGACTGAACAAGCAGTTTAGCTGTAAAAGCTAAATCAACAAATAAGTTTAAAGGTAGTTTTGTTAGCTTCCTTAGATCCAGAATTTAAGACGTGTTAAGAGAAACAAAATTGTAATGAATGTTTTGAGGTTTTTTAAATTCCAATTAAATCTGTCTAGATTTTCACATTCCTTTAGAGTGTTTGAAACACCAGTCATTACTGATCATTTACTGATTGTCTAATGCATAGTAAGACTCTTCAAATCAGTTGTTGTTTCATCACTAGTATGAAACATGGCAACAAACGTTTAACTTTTTTTTTCTTTAAAATATGTTCAGCTTTCTGAAACTAAAGGAAAATAATCCATTTTAAGGCAATGTCCTGGCTTGGATCCATGGGTAAACTCCTCAATGGCACTACACTAGGGTCACATCCTAGTTTTCCAGTTCTCTTTTTTGTGTCTTTTTTTTTGTGTGTGTTTTGTTTTTTTGAGCCTCCATCCTCTGTCCTGGCAGATTTCTCAAAGAGGAAATGTCCTGGATTTACAGAGCAAATGCTATAGCTTAGAAAGAGCCCTGACTAGTCTGCTTCATGATTGGTCCCTCCCCTGCATCCATAGCTAATTGGTTCATTCCTTTGCAGTCACAGCTGCCAGATCCCACTGACCTGGACCCCAGCTCCTAGCCCTGGGGAGAGGGTCCTGCAGGAAGATGCTGACTGATTGTCACATCCTGGGTTGCACCAGCCACCCTACCACTGTGACAGGGAGTGACACTGTCCCTCACCTCCACTGAGTGCCCCTGCCGCAGGTACCTCCATCTCTCTCCTCCGTTTCCACCCCCAGCTCTTCTCTCCCCCTCCCCCACACAGTGTTCTTTCTGGCAACCTGAAATATGGTAACCCTATCCTATAAGAGTGCTGCCAAGAACAAGCCCTATGAAATGAAGATGGTGAAGCCACTGCTCCTGGAACACACAGTGTACATTTGGGGGTGGAAGCTCAAAAATTAAAGTCTAACTGATTGTAAAAGTGTATTCAAAAGTTAATATTATGCCAGCAAAATAAGGAGTTATGCATCACAAAAGTAAATGTTATCCTAAGACTGAATAACAGTGTAAGTGCTAAAAAATTATTTTCCTCTTATCATAATGTATTCTGTTAATGTCATTTTAAATTAAAAGGCTAACAATTACCCAACAGCCACTAAGGCTGGAAAACAGGATAATGAATTATCAAAGTACAAAAGCTAGTCTTAATATGTGAAACAATAAACCCTAGAAATAGCATACACTGACTGGCACTCTATAAACATCATAGATGTGTTAAAGCAGCGTTTCTCAAACTGGGGGTCCAGACCGAAAGGGGGTCACGAGGTTATTGTAGGGGGTTCATGGTGTTACCCTTACTTCTGTGCTACTGCTGGTGGCTGCACTGCCTTCAGAGCTGGGCAGCTGGAGAGCAGCAAAGACAGTGCAGCTACTAGTATCACAGCAGTAGTAAGGGGCCATTTTTGGGAGAGAGGGAGGTCACTGCAATCTAAAGTATTTTCAAAGAGGGGGCCCAACAAAATTTTTTTTGAGAACCGCTATGTTAGAGCATGAGAAACTTTCCTTATAGGAAAGGAATGTAATAGGTGTTACAAAGTATATAATAGCCATCAGTGCTTGGTAATTAATGAGCAATAATTAGGATACTTTAAATTACTTAAATTGCTTGAATTGAAGTCTCTTTCCTGTACATTCTAAAGATTGTACTGTAGTATAAAGCAAGGCACTCCACAATATATTAGGCTCACTTTCTGTTGTGATGGATTGAAATATAAGATGTTAGTAGTGATGCTGCAGGAAGGAAATTATGATTTAGGTATGACAGGAGCATGTTGGGCTAAATTTCATGACCAGTGTTGACACTGAAAAATATATATTTTTAGAAGTGACAGAAAGGTAGCAAGATGCATTATATGTCAAGAACATTCACAGAAGTAGTGAAATAATGGATAATTTTGGTGTGAGTTGCAATGCAAATTCTATGGATTAGAATGAGAATAATAAGAATTAAGTTAGTGTCTGCTACATACTATTAAATCAGGAAGACAGGGTAGGTAAAATGAAGTGCTTGTGAATTAGATAAAATGTCAAGAGCTGGAGCTCCTGATATTGCCAAGGTATCTTCCAGAAAACCACCTACCATTTAAAGTAATATGAAATTAAAAGCCTGTAGCTCAGTTAGTTTTAGACTTTTTTATTATTTTTATGAACAGACATTCTACCTCCCCTATCATTCCATATGCCAACATGAAGTCTGCTGAGTTATTCCAAACCATGAACTGCTTTATTAATCTGGAATGCCTTCACATAACTCTAGAATTCAGCATCTGCTGCTACAAGGAACTATAGCATGTTTTTCAAAGAAAGTCACATACATGTAAGAAGGCCTTCCTGCATAGCAGAGATCATGCAATGATCCTAGGCCTGATAACAAGATACTCTCCCCTGTCTGAACTCAAACCTATTTACACAATAGGAAGTCTGAAAAGCACTGCAGAGAAACTGAGCTACAACCTTGACCAATCCAGTCTCCTTTTTGCTAGGAAAAATGAATTGAGAGCAACAGGATCCCTAATAACTGAGATCATCAACCCTTAGGGCAATTCACCATTCTCTGTAAAGCAAGTCACAATTTGGCCCGTATTTAAGAAATCATCCTTTGATACAACAATCTTTCCATCTATTGCCTCTAGTATCTAACCTCACAACCTGTGTAATTGAGAAACTCGCCAAGGGTTGCCTCCAACTCTACCTCAGTACTGTCAAGGTTCTGAAATCTTCCTTGGTGTTAGTGGCACTGACATATGGATCTCCTCTTGGCCAGGTAAACCTGTTATTTTCAGTGGGAGATGAATTAATCTCCCACTGAAATCCATTGCTGTGGATTAAGTGTAGTATATGAATAATTTTGTAGACCTGGTTCACAGACAATAATTAAAAATGCAAATAGCTCTCTTTACAGAAATAGTTTCACTCCCACTCGCTAATTGATGGAAGACTCATAGCAATATGTGATAAGACTCACTGAAAACCAACACTACCAAAAAAAGTCAAATTGTTTTTGTGTTTTCAAGGGTGATGACTGATTTGTAATAAGATTCAAAACAGCATTAGCGGGAGGCATAGCCAAATGATTGAAACATACTACTAGGAGTCAGGAGATATGTATTCTGTTCCATACACTCCTTGTGTGACACAAACTTTCCCCGCTTCCCCATTTGTAAAATGAGGATAGCCATGTTACTCTTCTACATGGGAGATTTAACTTGTATAAAGTACTTTGAACTCCTCAGGTAGAAGGTGCTATTGAAGTGTAAATTAGAAGGTTGTTTCAACAAAAGTTAGGAGTATTGATATCAGAATTAAAATGAAGCTAGATAAACTTTCAGTTCACTTACTAAAGTGCTAAAATGTTTATAAATCTTATTTCAGGAAACAATAAAATGGGGGGGGAATCAGTGTACAGGATATTTTAAAAAGTAAGTCAGTGTCTACTAGTTGACATTTGCCAACTTTTCTTTTTAAAAAGACATCAGCTCCAAGGTTGCACATATACTAAAGCCCCAGTACCTTGCATAGTGAAATATCAGACAATGAAAATTCTGGCAGCTGAATTAAAAAAATTCCTAGGCATAATGTTCTGCTCAAGATAAAAATTATTCTGATGAATTCCTACAATTCATTGCTATTTTGAAGTGATGCGCTGGAGGGAGCGGGGAGTTGATGAGGGGAATGGGGGGACTTGGTTTTGACCTGTGCCAAATTAAAACAGCAGCTTAAATAAATAAAAACAGCCCTAAAACTACTAAGAGATTAAACAAGTCCTGGTACAACCATAAGTACTAGTCAAGCATGAAAGGTTGTAAACAAAACAACCCATCAGTCCCTCTGAAAAGAGGATCAATTAGGCACCTGTTCAATTTTACATACAGGGAAACTTTTAAAGCACCTTATGTTTATATCCTATTAGTAGACCAGGAATTTTGTTTTTATGGTCATTAAACTTCATGAATAGCTTTTCAATAATTGTGGTAATGTAACTCTAAAGTGCTTTACTGCAGAGAAAATAGGTATTTAGGACAACAGTTAACAAGTTTCAGAGTGGTAGACATGTTAGTCTGTAAAGACTAATACAGTTAACAAATATATCCAAATATTGTTTTGTCAGATTCTAGCAAAATGCATAAGACTGACATTTTCTAGCAGCCTTGGCGCAGATACCATCCCCTCTAGTCCTTAGAAGGAAGGTGACAGAGTGGCTTAAAGGATTGGTAATAGGATACTTCACCTTTAGGTCACAGTAGGTCATTGGTTCAAGTACAGCATAGGCTAGTAATGACTAAAAATAACACTATCTGACAGCTATTTGGAGGCCTATGTGAAATGAACTGGTGATCTTAATACAATGCTTAGTAGACATGTATCAATGCTCAAAAAAGAAATGTTTAGCTGCCTTCTTAAAAATGTTTGCATAGAAATACTGGATGTGGCTTACCTACCCTGAGGTATGTTGACAGGGAAGTTAGTTTCCTAACTAAATTCACTAGGACTCTTCTCTGAATAAGGACAATGGAACTGAGCCCTTAAGGTTTATGCAATATGTCAAGGGGTGTAAGCCACTATCTGTAATTTTTTAGGCTACATCCATACTGGCAAGCAAACAACAAAACTTTTGTCTTTCAGCAGGAGCACCCTCCTGCTGACATGCAAATGCTGTTCATTGGAGGTAGACGTTTTTTGTCAGCACGAGAGCTACACTTTTAGCAGCACAGCTGTGGTGACACAGCTATGTCATTAAAAGCTCTGTAGTGTAGACATAGCCTTAGTATGGTCATAGCTTCACTGGTAGAAAAAAGGTAAAATTAGTAATGCCTTTGATAACATGGAAAAATAGTTAAAATTATAAATACCTGGAAATCACTTCTAAGCTCATTATTATTTAGAATCTTAGGCGATCCAATCAAGATAAAGACCCCGTTCTATTGGGCACTGTACAAATAAACGGTGACATTCCCTGCCCTGAAGAGCTTACAATCCAAACACAAAAAACAAAGGTAGGAGGAAAAACAGAAGCACAGAGAATTGAAGTGACTTGCCCCAGGTGTAACAGTAGATCAGTGGCAATGCCAGACATAGAACTGGGGTCTCCTGATCCCACTCAAATGCCCAGTCAACTAGACCACACTGCTTCCTAAGGGCATCTGCTTTGTAGCAGCCTAATGAAGCCATAATTCTTTTGTGAGAGGGGGAAAAAAGCATATTTATCTGCCAAGTTGGCTGACATAGGGCCTGCTGTCCTCAGGCAATCTGTAGGCTAGCTAATCAGGTGCAGGGCTTGAAAAATGCATTTGCCTGGGGTTAGCGTGAAGCCTTTTTCCATCAGTTTCTGCAGAATTTAAACTTTCATTTTAAAACAATTACTTGTTACAATGACCTTACAAATGTGAACTGAACAGGCCTGCTGACTGGGGGGTAGAAATTGCCCAGGTGCTTGGGTGATTTTAAAAGGGCCCAGTGCAGCAGCACTAAGGCAGGCTTCCTGCCTGCCCTTGCACTGTGCCATTCCCAGAAGCGACTCGCATGACCCTGCAGGCCCAGGAGGTGTCTCTGCATGATGCCCCTGCCCTAAGTGCTGACTCCACAGCTTCAATTGGCCGGGAACTGCAGCCAATGGGAGCTGTGGGGCCAGTGCCTGCGGGCAGTGGCGTGCAGAGAACCCCTGCCCCTCCCCACAAGCTGCTGCCAGAAGGTTGTGCCAATCACTTTCAGGAGCTGCCTGAGGTAAATGCCAACTCCCTGATCCCTTCCTGCACCCCAATTCCCTGCCCCAGCCTAGAGCCTGCACCCCCTCCCAGAGTCTGCACCCCTCACCCCTTCCTGCACCCAAATCCCCTCCCAGAACCCACACCAAAACTTCCTCCCAGCCCCTGCACTCCAACCCCCTGCTGCAGCCTGGTGCTAGTGAATGAGGGTGGGGGCTGGACAGGGGCATGGTCTCAGGGAAGGGGCAGGGCAAGGTAAGGGTCTTTGGGTTTGTGCAATTAGACAGTTGGCAAGGACAGTGGAAGCCCTGGCCATGCCAGAAGACCACACCCAGCAGCTCGCTGGGCACCTGCCAGCACAGGTGCATCATCGCCCTAATGTCAGGAGGACTGTCCATGTGGACACAGCTTGGGCTTGCATGGGGGAACATTGACTATTCTGCCCTGCAATTGCTGTCAGGAGGCCTGGAACTGATGCAGTAGTGTCTTCCTCAGTCTGCTGACAGCCAGCTTCAATGATTCAGTTACTGAGCAAGCAGCAGGAAAGTGAAATTACAAGACTCCAGTCAATTTTACAATCACATTGTGGCCTGCACTAAGACTGTAAATCATTTCTTTCTTCTGCTGCTCCTTGAGAAAGCTATGAGTTACAACAGAGGACGAATTAGAGTTGGTCATAGAAGAGGAGGGCCCAAAAAAATGGACATTAGCAAAAAGAGACAGTAGGGAAAACCTACTTTTTTTTTTCTTTTTTGCAGTAGCCACCATGGGGCTCTGAAAGGCAAAGAAAGATATCCCACCACTTTCACCCTTCCAAGAGCTAGAACTTCAAATTTAGAATGAGCTCCTCAGTGAGGGTCTTCACTCTTGTCTTTTATATTTATCTCTGGCAAGTGAATATCCAGTAAACTTTTAAAATTCTAGATATAACTCTCACTGGAAAACACACACAAAGTTAAGCACTTGTGCAGGTAATTGCAGGTTTGGAGTATTTAACTGTACCTTTAACTCAGCATTAACTTATTTAGTTTTTTGCATCAAGCTATTAGAATGGGGGAAATGTTAATGCCACTAACAGTGCTGTACTAGTTTTGTGCATTAACAAAGACTTCTGTTTCCAAGTGTGTAAAGCACTACATTTCCTATTTAAAAGAAAAATCTTCCAAGGGGAATCCTGTTCATATGCAATATCTTGTTCTACAGTAACTTATCACTCAAAAGGCAATGATCAGGATTGTTGGATCTAGATGATTCCTGCAGGGTGAACAGGAATTTGAAAAAAAAACTCAGTAAACTGACTCTTACTGAATTATACAAAAGCAGAACTGTTAAACAAATAAATAACTGTTTCTACATGACTACTTTCCTGATAACTGCACTTGAGCTACTAAGCTCATTTTTCACAACTGTTGCAGAAGATAAAAACAGAATGTTTAACTTTCAGTGCAGTTCATTTTTATCAGAAGAGTGCAACTGTGGAATGATTGCTGTCAGGAATACAAGCCAAAATTTAAGAAAAGTCAGTGACTTCAGGAACTATATTGAATTTATACCATTGTTATTTGCTCAGACTGCATACTATTTGTTTCTGGTACACTAGTTTAATACTATGGACAAAAACAGTACTCCATTTCAATGGGTTTACTCAACATGAACCAAGTGAAACATATACTTTAAGTGGTATTGACCTGAACTTAGTTATACAGAAAGTTGGGAAGTTATTTTGCTTATTGCTGCAATAGCTAGCATTGTGTAGGAGAATATACTTTAATCTTTAAAGTAAAAATAACTGCAAGGTATTCATTCTTTTCAGTACTTAAGGAGTAAGATCTGCCACACACATGCAAAATCATTTTTAAGGCCTGACAACCTAGACTTGGTTCTTTGAAAGTTTTCACCTGTGAGGTGGCAGGTGCACATATCAGAGTTCCCCTATATAACATTACAAACAGGCAGGGGGAAACAAAAAGTAAAAGTAGTATTTTGCGACAAAGGTCTGGTCAGAGCCACCCAAAGGATTCAGCGCAAAGCAATTTTGGGGGCCCCTTCCATTAAAAAAAAGTTACAATACTATAGCATACTATAGTCTCAAGGTAGCCTCTGCAGGGTCTGGGGCAAATTGCTCCACTTGTGTGCACCCCCCGGGGTAGCCCTGAGTCTGGTTCAATCAGGGTCCAAATATGGTATGATGGTAGTTTTAAAAAATGCAGTTACAAAACCACGGTGGACTCTGTCTGTCTTTCCAAGCCAAGGCAAACGCGTAAACCCGGAACTCATTCCTTCTTCCACCTCACCAAGCTAGGCGCGGCAGCTTGGTGTTTGCACACCACATCCCAGTTTTACTCGTATAAGTCCACCTTCTTAGGGAGACGTGTGAAAAGGCAACCTGCAGTCAATATGAAAAACCCTCAGCGCTATAAATCAGCCACGTGGAGCTGCTGCTACGGTGACTTCCTGCTTCAGATCATTTGAGCTGTTGGGCGCAGCTCAGCAGGGAAAAAACGAGGCGAGCAAGAGAGGAATCGGGGCAGTTTAAAGGGTAGAGGAGGAGAGGAAAAAGTTTGTGCCTGCAGCACAGTGACGGATTGAGCAGGGGGCGGCAGCAGCCGGCGGTGGAGGGAAGGCAGCGGATCAGCAGCCAGGGATCTGGGTAGAGCAAAGAGAGGAGCAGCAACAGCAGCTGGGAGAAGGGGGCTGGAGCGAGCAGCAGCGGGGGCGCAAAGCCAGGCGCGGGCAGGGAGCGGCGTGGGGGAGCCGAGCCCGGCTCCGGGCTGGGGCGGGAATAGCTCAGGAGGGGCCGAGGCGGGCGGCGGCGGGAGTGGAAGCAGTATCAGGGCTTAGCGCCGGGGGCCCGGCGGGGGAGGATGCGGCTGAAGCTGGGCTTTCTGCTGCGCGCTGTGCTGCTGGCGGGCAGCTTCCTGGGGCTGCTGCTGCTCTGGTCCTCGCTGGCCCCCCGCGCCGAGGAGCCGAGCCCGCAGGGCAGGATGCGAGTGAGTGAGCGCTCCGGCGGGGCGGGGCGGTGGTTCTCTCCAGTGCGGGGGACGGGGTGAGGGTGTCTCTCGGCCCGCCCAGCCCCCTCCGTAGGAGGTGGCTGCTCCCGGCAGGGCCCCCCCTTCGCCGGGCGGCGGCTGGTGCCCAGGCTGCGGCCTGTGGCGTTTGAAGGCCCGACCGGGGAGCTGCGGCCCCGGGCAGAGGCTGCGATGGCCGGCCTGGGCAGCCGGGCTCCTCACAGCGCCCGGGCACCGTGCCCAGCCGGCCCCGCTGCAGAGCACGGGTGGGGCGGGCTTCGCCATGGCGGCTACCCCGGGGATCGAGTCCCGCTGGGCGCCCGGGCCTGCCCTGACCCTGTGGCGCCGCGGAGGGGGAGTCCCGCCCGCCCCCAGGCGGCCAATACCGGGGAGGGGCCCAGGCTGCGGCCCGTGCAGCCCCCCGGTGCAGCGGCAGCCTAGCCCCAGGAGGGGTTGGCTTCGGTGGGTGTATCCTGCACTCACCGGGGTCATTAGAGGGGCACTGACCGCCCACAGGCTTTGGACGAGAGGGGAAGGGCTATGTTGTCCTGCGGCCGCCGGTGGTAGGAAATGCCCTGCCGCCTTTAGTGGCAGAAGCAGGAGCTGCACAGGTGTACAGGACTAGTTGTAGTTAGTCAGGGGTAGTTGTAGTTAATCAGTTTGTCTGAGGCAGTCTTTTATATTCAAAAACAATGCCGTAACCTTGTTCGTTCTGGATAAGAGAGCACTGGCTCAGGTATATGCTTTCACTGCAGTAAACAATAGCTTGAACCATGATCTCCTAATTGTCAAACACTTGATATGCATCTCTGCCTCGGTACTTCTAGTAGAGGCCTTGCACCTCTGTATTCGCTCCCTGGGAAAATGCACATAACAATCCTGGCCACTTTTAGTAAAAGCTATAGATTGCACCATTTTTGCCTAGGCCTTCCCAACTGAACTAATTCCTAACTGACTGGCTAGATTAAAGGCACGTTTTGACATGTTAAGATAATTAATGTCTCAATTTAAATTTTGTAAGGTGTCCAGATACCCCATAATGCTTATGTTTTACCACATAGTAAAAAACAATACATGCTTTCTTCTTTTCCTCCTTTTCACAAACTTTCTTCATTCCCCTGTGATGTGGTATCTCTTATCTCAATGGGCCCCCACTGTGCTCCACCTGCTACAAACAGAGGCGCATTTGTGATGGAAACAAGAGGAGCAGATCCAGCAGGAAGACTAACATAAAAGGCTCTTGCTGTTGGCATGGTAGTAGTTGGTAGTAGTTGGAGGCAGTAGAACAGAGCTTGTTCAGGGCTACAAGTCCCCACAGTGGAACAGTAGCATGGCCTTTGATATCTAGAACAACTGACTGCTATTCTAATAGAATTTTGTTATTAAAATATTTCTTATCGGTAGCTTGTAAAAATGCTATACTTAAGAGGTCTGAGAAACCAATGTGCATGCTTTCCAACAGCATTGTTACACGGCATTACTACAGTTGAGAATAAACTGACCTGCTCTTGACTGGATTCTCAGTAGGTATTTCTATTTAGATCATATCTTGTAAGTGCTGCTCATCATGCTGAGGCTCAAAAGCTAAGTTTAAAGTGATCTTGGAGATCTTACTTTAACCCACAAAAGCAAGCAAGGAAATTTCATAGTTAAAACTAAAAATCTGAAATGACATTCTGAATTTCACTCATGCAGTGTTTGGCTTTTATAGCTGAACATTTTGCATAATAACCAAGAGAAAGTTAGTTTGTATAGTTCTTAATTTGTGAAAATTAATAGGCTCTTTCAAGAGATGTTGCTATCTTTTGAAACTTGTACAGTTAGTTGAATCTTGGCAGATATGGTTGAGATGATGGATTATAATGACTCCTTTGGAGTTCTCATGGTTGATTAGAAAACTCATTTTCTAATTTCTGATCTGTCCTTCCAAAAACATGTGTTTTGCCTGTACAATAAACCCATGTTTAAAATCTTTAGAATTTTTACTTGCATGTGAATTTTCTTGTCTATGACATTTCAGTTTAAATTCACTAAAATCATTTAGTTTTAGTGCTTATGAAGGGTGTTAGATTTGACAGCTGTGGAAACTTGTCTCCTAAAAGAGTAGGCAAATCATGGGTAGTAGTTATTGAGAGGAAATGCAGAGTACATCTCTACCTTGATATAACACGGTCCTTGGGAGCCAAAAAATCTTACCACGTTATAGGTGAATTTGCGTTATATCGAACTTGCTTTGATCCACTGGAGTGTGCACCCCTTCCCCCACCCGGAGCACTGCTTTACCGTGTTATGTCCTAATTCATGTTATATCTGGTCACGTTATATTGGGGTAGAGGTGTATATCCTCACAGCAAGGAAAAACCCATGGCTGGGCTGTGCCCACTGGCTTGGGCTTGTGTGTCTTGGGCTGCAGGGCTGTTTCATTGCAACCTGAGCTCTGGGACGCTCCTGCCTCAGAGGTTCCTAGAACCTGGGCTGTAGCCTGAGCCCAGAAGTCTACACAGTAATAAAACAGCCCCACTGGCTGAGTTCTGTGAGCTGGAGTCAGTTGGCACAGGCTGTCTAGTTGCAGTTTGAGGTGGCTCCTGCTGGTCACTTTTGAGGTGCACTCCTGATGTGAAGAATCTTGCACTGTCTCTATATGCCTGTATTGATTAAAATAAGGACTGTAGTGTAATGAAACTGCCACCTTTCACAAACACTGAATTCACTCAACTAAAAATTGCTTCTGAACTGAAACCTTGTGGCCAAGTTTCTGCCTCAAGTGAATGATTACAGACAAGGTGGATGAGGTAATATCTTTTATTGGACCAACTTTTGTTGGTGAGAGAGACAAGCTTTTGAGCTTAGAACAGTGCTCGTCTTCTTTAGGAAATGTATTCTGAGTGTTGCAGCTAAATACAAGGAGGAGCAGATTGTTTAGCATAACTAGTTAACCTGTATTTCACTGGACTATTCAAAGTGAAGTGGCCCATTAACACCTCTGCAGTTGTGATGAAGGCGGGGGTTGGTTAGTCATAAAATGAATGATTACTGCCAATTATAAAGCTCTGAAAACAAGAGTTTATAAACTTGGAAATGCTGACAGACCCTTAACTTAAGCACTAGCACAAGGGTTCTCAAACTGGAGGTCAGGACCCCTCAGGGGGTCATAGGGTTATTACATGGGGGGTCGTGAGCTGTCAGCCTCCACCCCAAACCCTGCTTTGCCTCCAGCACTTATAATTGTGTTATAAATTAAAAACACTTTTTTATATGTTTAAGGGAGGGTCATACTCAGTGGCTTGCTATATGAAAGGGGTCACCAGTATGCAAGTTTGAGAACCGCTGTGCTAGCAGAAAGCTGCTTGTTTACTGTGCATGCACAATTGCTGCTTGGTTCAAGCTGTTAGTTCTCTCTCAGGTCACATATAAGAAGACTGAGGGTATGGCTACACTTACAGCTGTACAGCGCTGGAAGTTACAGCTGTCTTCGTACTGCTGTGTAGGGAAAGCACTGCAGTGTGGCCACACTGAGGCCTTGGCTACACTGGTGCTTTACAGCGCTGCAACTTTCTCGCCCCCCTGAGCGCTGCAAGATACAGCGCTGTAAAGCGTCAGTGTAAACAGCACGGCTCCCAGCGCTGCAAGCTACATGCGATGAGGAGGTGGCTTACGTGCAGCGCTGGGAGAGCTCTCTCCCAGCGCTGGTGCTGCAACTACACTCTCACTTCAAAGCGCTGCCACAGCAGCGCTCCCGCAGCAGCGCTTTGAAGTTTCAAGTGTAGCCATACCCAGAGAGCTGTCATCATTGTAAAAAGGCAGTCAACGTTGGAAATTATTTGCTTTTAGAAATAACGGAGGAATTTACATTTTAAAGATTCTAGGAAAAGAAGTAATTGCTTGTCTCACCACTGGTATTTGGGGTATAAATGGGATTAAAATCTTAACTATGGCAAATTTCTTGTTCTTATATTATTTATACTGGAATTTACAATGTGTACCGAACACATCAGCCTCTGGGGTATATCTATATAATAGCATACACATTAAAACATAATTGACTGTTTTAGGGGGAAGGCAAGACTTTCTCCTAGAGTATATCAGCAGAGATGGATTTACAAAGTAAAAGTAAAAACTAACTATACAAAATCCAGCAAATGAACAGTTTGGGGTGGGGGAGAGGAAGGAGGACATAAGTCCACAAGTGATTGAATGGTGTAAACCTCGAAGACGGGAGGAATCATTAGAGATTAGAGTGGAGTAATGTGAGAAGTGATGGAATGTAGTTTTTAGAAGTACAATTTTAGGGTAAATATCAGGAAGGGGAGATTATGACACTGGAATAGTCTCCCAAGGAAAGCGGTGGATGCCCTTACTTCTAAACACCTCTCTTAAAAACCAGTCTTTGTTCAGCACAACACATTTTCTAATACTTTACCATCTTGTATATGTAGTATGGTTGACGATAAAAACTTACTCTATAGGTCTCTGAGCCTTATTTTTCTGTGGCTGTTGGTATTTGGGTTTGGAGCACTCATCAAGGATCATTTGTTTGGATGAAGAGGGTGATGTTACCTACTAATACGCTATTTTACAATTAATTAACAATACTTAACTCTTTGACATCCTCTCTGTTTTAATGAACATTAGCAGTCTAACCTTTTCAGAAGCTAGTATGCTTTTGACTAGTAGTTCTCAAACTGCACTTCTGCAGAGTTGTTTCCAGATTAAACACAGGTCTGTGTTAGAGTATTTGTTGCAGCAACATATCTTGTCTACTATGAGGCAGCTTTATCCAATAGAAAAACAGCTCATGTATTCATGTTGTGCAAAGCACATATCTAACAAGTGTATTTCACACATTCTATTTCTAATGATTGCTGTGGGTGGGTATTAATAGATTAGTCTTATCTGACTTCTGTTTCTAAACAGTGTAGCAAGGAATTTTATAATTGTTACTACTTTTCTGAAATGGCTTTGTCTGCATTATGTTCAATTATACTGATTATTGTTTCTGTCACTAGGCATTACTCTACATTGTGCTTCCTATATAGAAACTGCATTATTGTTTCAATAGAAGAAAAAATCAAGACCAGATTGCTGAAAGCCTTTTTCAAGCCATACAATCTAAAAATAGGGAAGAATTTAATATTTTACTGCTAAGGCTAAATAATGCACTTGTCCACTAAGCATTATAAACACGTAGGCACAGCAGGGAGTAAAATTCTAATAAAGCTTATAAGCTTTCAAGAAACAAGTGTTTGGAATTGTATGACATTCTGAGGTGCCATCCAGAGCAGTGAGGGGCTGTGTTACCAGTTCCTTGCAACCTTGGGTGCCTCACATTGTTTTGCTGAGGTAGCTCCAGTCTGGGCCGCTCACAGCCATGCAACATGCAGGTAATACCCTGAGGGTTTTTTGTGCATAACTTGTAGCTTGTCAGCCACATGTCAGTCACACTCTGGTGTCCACCAACCTCGGTTATCACTTGCAGGGTGACCCCAACACACTCCGTCTCAGATTTCCCCCAAAAATATATGTTCTGGACTGTCCAGCCCTCTCAGATCCATTGCTCCTCAAAGGAGATCAGTATACAACAATTTATTACCATAAATGAAGTTACCCACACAGTTCAGTTTAAAGACAATACTGGATTGGTTTTAATTAAATTCATTTTATTCTTTATTTAACTACAAAGAGAGATTTTAAGTAAGTACAAGGCATTAAAGTCAGAAATGGTTACAAGAGAAATAAAAATAAAATGCTTTCTAGTGCTAAAACTTAACAATCTAGACTTGGTTAAAGGTAAAATTCTTACCTCATGCTCCATGCAATAGTTGCTGCCCCAGTTTCAGGTCAAAATGTCTCCCAAAGTCCAAACATTTTTTCTTTTGTCTTTTTAGGTGAAAATGAAAGATAGGAGTGGGGAGAGAGAACTTGGAATGTTTTTGCACCTCACTTTATAGTCCTGTCCTCCTTTTGAAATGTGTTTTCCTGAGGTTTACTCCTAGATAAAGTTTGTTCCTACTGTGAGGTTGGATCATGGAGTCTTGTGGTGAAAGAGGTTCCATGCTGTTTGCTAAGATGCAGATCAGTTTGTTCCTGCTCTCCTCTCTTTGCCCTCTTCCCTGCCAAAGAATGGCTACTTGATAGGTGATTGCCCATTAACTTTTACACCAGTAGAGTTGCATGTCAGCATGTCCTTTGTCTTTGAGAAACGTGGTTTGGCCACTCCCCAGATATGTCTGGTAAACACACTTCAGTCATAATTTCACCTTATGTTTATAACTTTACGTATATTACTACACACATTTGATCATGATATTGTTCATCAGTGAGTTCTTAATTTTCAAATACTACCTCACAAGGCATATTTTGTACAAAGAGTTACAGTAGTGTGTACCGTGTGAATACAGGGTTACATTTCATCACAGACCCCTTCTGCTTTAAAAGTCTTGCACCCTGCATGAGCAGCCAGGAGTAGGATGGTGAATAATTGTGAAAATATTATAATGCCATTCTATAAATCAATGGTACTCTCTTACCTTGAATACTGTATTCATTTCTTGCTCTATCTCAAATTATTACTGGAATAGAAAGGTTTCAAAGACAGATGAGAATGGTTAGAGGCATGGAAAGCTTCTATATGGAGAAAGGGTGGGAGATAAAATTGGAACTGTTTACTTTAAAGAGGAGGTGAATTAGAGGTGACATTAAAAAGTATACAAAATAACAGTATAGAAAAGATAGAGATTTTCTGGTTCCTTCTCATGGTGCAGGTTGAAAGAGACATTCAGTGAGAATGAAAGGGAGCAAATTCAGAACTGAAAAAAGGAAGCAAATTTTCACATAATTTGCCCATGGAATTCCCTTCCAAAAGATATCATTGAGGCAAAGAGTTTAGCAGAATTAAAAAAGAAAATGGACATCTATTAACATTTGTATTTAGTCACACCTAGAGGTCTCATTCAGGATCAAGGCCTTGTTGTGGTAGGTGCTGGACAGAGACAATAAAAGACAATCCCTTGTTCTGAAAAGTTTCACAAGCTTGCGGTCTAAAACAAACGTAATCAGAATTGACTAGCCAAACAAAATATATTCTCTCAATTCATGGAGCATGTTTAAAAAAACAAAAAAAAAGTCCCTTTGTATGGATAAGAAGAATATCCGGTATCATGAGATCAGAATTAAAAAGCCAAAAGTTTGGGTAAGGATGCAAGCACTCATGCTCAAAGCATAAGCCACCTGTACACTAATGCGGGGTTAGGAAGAAACTTTCCATATGGGGAGTTTATTCCTTAACTGCCTACTGTGGTGTAAAGGACAGATCTGGATTAATTTTAAAGTCCAAGCTGGGCCCGAACCCAAGGCAAGCAGCACTGACCTGAATTCGACCAAAGAGTGGTGGTGTTTTCAGAACTGACCCTGACACGTCCCCACCTGCCAAATCTGTGCTAGCACCGCTGCCTTTTCTTTGGGGAATGACCTTGGTTGGGGCTTCCCTGTGCCCCCAATCCATCTCTAGCCACCTACTGCCTGTGGGGGTCAGCACGACAACAGGGGCTCCATGCCCCATTCCTGCTGGCCACTGCTATCTCACCGCACTGCATGTGCTGGGGAGTTAGAGACACTGCAACTTGTCATCATGCTAACTCTGCACCACACATGAGCGCAGCGAGATGGCAACAGCTGGCAGGAGGGAGGCACACAGGTGGTGCTGTGCTGACCCCACGGGCAGGAGGAGGTGATTAGAGATGGCTCAGCTTGAGCTTGTGAGGGTCAGATTGTCATCAGACCTGACTCACCCAACACTTTGTAGTTGGGTCCTGTTGAGTTGCAAGGCTCTACTGTGGTGGCATTTTTGCAACTTTTTTCTGAAGCAGCTGGTACTGGCTGCTGCTGGAGACAGAATGCTGCACTAGATGGGCCACCGGTATGGCAAGTTGTATGTTTGGAAAGGGGAGAAAGTTATGTGTTTATGAGACACCTACTTGCAAGACATAGTAATTTACTCCTGGGGGAATTTTGCGCCACTGCAGAATGCAGAATTTTGCAGAATTCCCTGTTTGCCCCGCAGAATTTCTGGCTGCCTCTATGGACCACTGGACTCTGCAGAGCCCAGCTCACAGTGAGTGGAGTGTTCAGCCTGGCAGGGCTGGAGGTGAATGCTATATGATCCTCGTCCTCTCAAGGACAGGAGAGGGCCTGGGAGTCCCAGCTCTGCCAAAGGGTGAGGAAGGGCAGGGTCACACCACACCATGTACCCCAGTGGGACAGTAAAGAAATTGGGAGGGGTAAAGGCTCTGGGGGTGCTGGTATCTGGGCTAGGGGCTTCCCGTGGCTGGGCTCTGTGGGGAAGCAGGTGCTGGTGGCTGGGCTGGGGTGCCTTAGTTGAGATTCTTTGGGCCCACTTGGAGTATAAATCAGAACAGGATTTTTTTTTTTTCCTCTTCGGGGTGTGGCCAAAACTGTGTAACAGTCTAGTTGTGAAAAAGCTAGTATATTCAGTAAGGTATCTGTGTCTAAGGGGAAATTTAAAAGGAAGAAAAATGGCAAGCTTAACATATCGTAGTAAATCGGGGAGGAGCTCAGTTGTAGTGAGCGTCTGTTGTAATCCAAAATGAAAAGGTTCCAATTCTGAAAATATGTGCCTTTTTATGTAGGAAGAATATATATTCTTACGCCTTTGGTTTTTCACTGGGGTGGTGGTTTGGTTTTGGGGGAATATAAGGGAAAATCACACCACTGTTTTTGTGCAACTTGGGAAAATTATGAGTTACCATTACAGTACTCTTTTTGGATAAAGACTCAAACTGTTTCTGTTGATTATTTTGTAATTAGCATTTATTGCTTGTTATAGAAAATGTTAGTGATCCTGTGAACTTGAAATTGAATCAGTTTTAAAATGATTTAAAAAGAGTTTGTAATGGTGTACTTCCCATGAGTCCCTCTGCCAGTCTGTGGTTTTACAATTCCATTTTTCTATGTAAGGCCAACCTTCTCACAGATTTTTGTGTCCCAGGGTTTGGCTACACTTGCAGCTGTACAGCGCTGGGAGTTAAAACTATCTTCATACAGCTGTGTAGGGAAAGCGCTGCAGTGTGGCCACATTTGCAGTGGTGTTGGGAGTGGTGCATTATGGGCAGCTATCCCAGTGTTCAAGTGGCTGCAACGTGCTTTTCAAAAGAGGGGGGTGGAGTGTGACAAGGAGCATGGGAGAGACAGAGTGGATTTTTGGAGCTGACGCTGTGTCAGCTCCCTGCCTTGCAAGTTCTAAGGACTTGAAGACACACAGCACCAACCTTCAATCATTTTAAAAGTTTCGACCCTTTCCCCCACCCTACTCTCATTCACTAAATGCAAATAACCTTCAGGCCTGTCATAAACAGATAGCTAAGGGTTAATGTCGCTTTCACCTGAAGCACCTGACCAGAGGACCAATCAGGAAACCAGATTTTTTCAACTTTGGGTGGAGGGAATTTTGTGTCTGAGGTCTTTGTTTTCTGTCTGCCTGCTTTCTCTGAGCTTTGGAGAAGTAGTTTCTGCTTTCTAGTCTTCTGTTTCTAAGTGTAAGGACAAAGAGATCAGATAGTAAGTTATATGGTTTCTTTTCTTTGGTATTTGCATGAATATAAGTGCTGGAGTGCTTTGATTTGTATTCTTTTTGAATAAGGCTGTTTATTCAGTATCTCTTCTAAGCAATTGACCCTGTATTTTGTCACCTTAATACAGAGAGACCATTTGTATTTTTTCTTTCTTTTTTATATAAAGCTTTCTTTTAAGACCTGTTGGAGTTTTTCTTTACTTCAGGGAAATTGAGTCTGTACTCACCAGGGAATTGGTGGGAGGAAGAAATCAGGGGGAGATCTGTGTGTGTTGGATTTGCTAGCCTGATTTTGCATTCCCTCTGGGTGAAGAGGAAAGTGCTTTTGTTTCCAGGACTGGAAACGGAGAGGGGGAGTCACTCTGTTTGGATACACAGAGCTTGTGTCTGTGTATCTCTCCAGGAGCACCTGGAGGGGGGAAGGGAAAAAGGATTATTTCCCTTTGTTGTGAGACTCAAGGGATTTGGGTCTTGGGGTCCCCAGGGAAGGTTTTTCAGGGGGACCAGAGTGCCCCAAAACACTCTAATTTTTTGGGTGGTGGCAGCAAGTACCAGGTCCAAGCTGGTAACTAAGCTTGGAGGTTTTTCATGCTAACCCCCATATTTTGGACGCTAAGGTCCAAATCTGGGACTAAAGTTATGACATGGTGTGCAGCGGTTACGGGATAGACAAAATCCAGAATCCAGTAGGAATATTATATTTTTCTTTTCTCTGCTAAGGGCTTTTTAGCAGAGAGAAACAGTTTGGTTTTAAAAGGGAACCAGAGAGAATTTTTTTTTCTGCTCTCTGGCAGTTTGTGGCTTGCATCTTAAGCAAGAAACCATTAAGGTGCTATTAAGAGTCTTTTGTCACACAATAGCACTCCCATTAAGAGTCATTACCAGCACTATGTACATGCAAATAAAGTGGTTTTTCAGGTTTACTTAACATTGAAGATTAGCTAAAAACCCCTGTTGCTAGGAAGACCCCAGGAGGCAACAGAGCCTGCAGTTCAGAAGATAAACACCGGAGGGCACCCCAACACAAGAAAACAGGAACCATGACTTCTAAGGCAAAAATTGAGGCCGAAGAACAATTCAGAGAAGCTGAACACAGGCGACAACTGGAAATAAAACTAAAAGAGATGAGATGAAAGAAAGAGAAGAACAGATCAGAGAGGCAGCCTACCAAAGAGAACAGGCAGCCTACCAAAGAGAACTGGCAGCCAAAGAGGCAGCACCCAAAAGAAAACTAGAAGAAGAAGAGGTGGCCCACCGAAGGAAACAAGCAGAAGAACAGTTGGCCCACCGCCGAGACATGGAAAAACAACAAAAAAAAAAATGGAAAAACAACAAAAAGAGAATGAAGAGAAGGAAAAACAGAGAAAACATGAACTGGACTTGGCAAAAGCTGGGCTGCATGTGCCAGCCAACCCTAACAACCCAGCGCCAATTTTTGCTCCACAGCACAGGAAATTTCCCACCTACAAGGCAGGTGATGACACCGAGGCCTTCTTGGAAAATTTTGAAAGAGCCTGTCTTGGGTACAGCATCCCTGAAGACCAGTACATGGTAGAATTAAGGTCACAGCTCAGTGGACCTTTAGCAGAGGTGGCAGCTGAAATGCCTAAGCAGCAAATGAATGACTATAAACTTTTTCAAACCAAGGCCAGATACAGAATGGGGATAACCCCAGATCATGCCCGTCGGCGCTTCAGAACCCAAAAGTGGAAACCAGATGTGTCATTTCCCAAACACGCCTACTACGTTGCAAAAAACTATGAGGCCTGGATAACAGGACACAACGTTCAAACCTTGGAAGAACTGCATCTCCTCATACAAATGGAGCAGTTCTTGGATGGTGTTCCTGAAGACATTACACGGTACATACAAGATGGAAAACCCAAAGATCTCGCTGAGGCGGGGGAGATTGGAGCCAAATGGATGGAAGTGGCAGAAAGCAAGAAAGCTACTGTCAAGGGGAGCGAATACCCCAGGGGGCACACCGACCATAAACCCTACAACCGAGGACAGCCAAAGACCCCACATACAACCCAAGTAAAGCCACAGACGCCCTACTCTTCCACCTCACCAGTCTCCAGTAACTCACCTCGGCCCAGTGACCCATCAGATGGAAGATGCTTTAAGTGTAATGAATTGGGACATATCAAGGCCAACTGTCCCAAGAACACCATGCGAGTGCAATTCATTACACCATCACACCAAAGATCCCCAGGCCCGGATGCCTCTCAAATACCCTTGGAGCGAAGGGAAAATTTGAGAGTGGGCGGAAAGAATGTTACTGCGTGGAGAGACACGGGGGCACAAGTGTCAGCTATCCACCAATCCTTCGTTGACCCCAAATTCATCAACCCAAAGGCCAAAGTTACAATTTACCCCTTCATGTCACAAGCTGTAGACTTGCCTACAGCTGAACTGCCTGTCCAGTACAAAGGCTGGTCAGGAATGTGGACTTCTGCAGTCTATGACAATTATCCTATCCCCATGCTACTGGGGGAAGACTTGGCCAACCAGGTGAAGCGGGCCAAGCGAGTGGGAATGGTTACCCGTAGCCAAACCAGGCAAGCTTCCAGACCTATTCCTGTTCCTGAGCCGTCCACAGAGGCCCCGTCTGTGTTACCAGAGACCCAGACAGAGGTAGTGGATCCAGATTCCATGCCAACCACTGAAACAGCCACAGCACCTCCAGTCCCAGGCCCGGAACTGGAACAGCAACCAGCACCAGCAAGTGCAACCACATCTTCAAACTCAAAGCCAGAGGGCGCCAGCGAGCCAAAACTGGCAGAAGCAACAGACAGCCATACCCAAAAGGCTCAGCCAGAGCCTGAAATAACCTCAGGTGCACCAGCGGAGAGCGGTTCACCAGCACCGGAAACAACCCCATCACCTACATTGCTTCCAGAGGGACCAAGCCCAAGTCCACAGTCTGAGGAAGAATTGGTGACCCCAGCCTCAAGGGAACAGTTCCAGACTGAGCAGGAAGCAGATGACAGCCTTCAGAAAGCTTGGGCGGTGGCACGGAGCATCCCACCGCCTCTCAGCTCTTCTAATCGATCCCGGTTTGTTATAGACCAAGGACTTTTATACAAGGAAATTCTTTCTGGTGGACACCGGGAAGAATGGCAGCCGCAAAAACAGTTGGTGGTTCCAACTAAGTACCGGGGGAAGCTCTTAAGCTTAGCCCATGATCATCCCAGTGGCCATGCTGGGGTGAACAGAACCAAGGACCAGTTGGGGAAGTCCTTCCACTGGGAGGGGATGGGCAAGGATGTTGCCAAGTATGTCCGGTCTTCTGATGTATGCCAAAGAGTGGGTAAACCTCAAGACCAGGTCAAGGCCCCTCTCCAGCCACTCCCCATAATTGAGGTCCCATTTCAGCGAGTAGCTGTGGATATTCTGGGCCCTTTCCCAAAAAAGACACCCAGAGGAAAGCAGTACGTACTGACTTTAGTGGACTTTGCTACCTGATGGCCAGAAGCAGTAGCTCTAGGCAACACCAGGGCTAACACTGTGTGCCTGGCCCTAACAGACATCTTTGCCAGGGTAGGTTGGCCCTCTGACATCCTTACAGATTCAGGGTCTAATTTCCTGGCAGGGACCATGGAAAAACTGTGGGAAACTCACGGGGTGAATCACTTGGTTGCCACCCCGTACCACCATCAAACCAATGGCCTGGTGGAAAGGTTCAATGGAACTTTGGGGGCCATGATACGAAAATTCATCAACGAATTCTCCAATAATTGGGACCTAGTGTTGCAGCAGTTGCTGTTTGCCTACAGGGCTGTACCACATCCCAGTTTAGGGTTTTCACCATTTGAACTTGTGTATGGTCACAAGGTTAAGGGGCCATTACAGTTGGTGAAGCAGCAATGGGAGGGGTTTACGCCTTCTCCAGGAACTAACATTCTGGACTTTGTAAGCAACCTACAAAGCACCCTCCGACACTCTTTAGCCCTTGCTAGAGAGAACCTAAAGGATGCTCAAGAAGAGCAAAAGGCCTGGTATGACAGACATGCCAGAGAACGTTCCTTCAAGGTAGGAGACCAGGTTATGGTCTTGAAGGCGCAACAGGCCCATAAGATGGAAGCATCATGGGAAGGGCCATTCACGGTCCAAGAGCGCCTGGGAACTGTAAACTACCTCATAGCATTTCCCAATTCCTCACTAAAGCCTAAAGTGTACCATGTTAATTCTCTCAAGCCTTTCTATTCCAGAGACTTACAGGTTTGTCAGTTTACAGTCCAGGGAGATGAGGCTGAGTGGCCTGACGGTGTCTACTACGACGGGAAAAAAGACGGTGGCGTGGAAGAGGTGAACCTCTCAACCACCCTGGAATGTCTGCAGCGGCGACAAATCAAGGAGCTGTGCACTAGCTTCGCCCCATTGTTCTCAGCCACCCCAGGACGGACTGAACGGGCATACCACTCCATTGATACAGGTAATGCTCACCCAATCAGAACCCCACCCTACCGGGTGTCTCCTCATGCCCAAGCTGCTATAGAACGGGAGATCCAGAACATGCTACAGATGGGTATAATCTGCTCATCTACCAGTGCATGGGCATCTCCAGTGGTTCTGGTACCCAAACCAGATGGGGAAATACGCTTTTGCGTGGACTACCGTAAGCTAAATGCGGTAACTCGTCCGGACAACTATCCAATGCCACGCACCGATGAGCTATTGGAGAAGTTGGGACGTGCCCAGTTCATCTCTACAATAGACTTAACCAAGGGGTACTGGCAAGTACCGCTAGATGAACCTGCCAAGGAGAGGTCAGCATTCGTCACCCATGCGGGGGTGTATGAATTCAATGTCCTTCCTTTCGGCCTTCGAAATGCACCCGCCACCTTCCAGAGGCTGATAGATGGTCTACTAGCTGGACTGGGAGAATTTGCAGTTGCCTACCTCGATGATGTGGCCATTTTTTCAGACTCCTGGCCCGAACACCTACTCCACCTGGAAAAGGTCTTTGAGCGCATCAGGCATGCCGGACTAACTGTTAAGGCCAAAAAGTGTCAAATAGGCCAAAACAGAGTGACTTACCTGGGGCACCAGGTGGGTCGAGGAACCATAAACCCCCTACAGGCCAAGGTGGATGCTATCCAAAAGTGGCCTGTCCCAAGGTCAAAGAAACAGGTCCAATCCTTCTTAGGCTTGGCCGGATACTACAGGCGATTTGTACCACACTACAGCCAAATCGCTGCCCCACTGACCGACCTGACCAAAAAGACCCAGCCAAATGCAGTTAAGTGGACTGATGAATGTCAAAAGGCCTTTACCCAACTTAAGGCAACGCTCATGTCTGACCCTGTGCTCAGGGCCCCGGATTTTGACAAACCATTCCTAGTAACCACGGATGCATCTGAGCGTGGTATAGGAGCAGTGCTCATGCAGGAAGCAACAGATCACAACTTCCATCCTGTCGTGTTTCTGAGCAAGAAACTGTTGAGAGGGAAAGTCACTGGTCAGTCAGTGAAAAGGAATGCTATGCCATTGTGTACGCCCTGGAAAAGCTACGCCCATATGTTTGGGGAAGGCGGTTCCAACTACAAACTGACCATGCTGCACTAAAGTGGCTTCATACTGCCAAGGGGAACAACAAGAAACTTCTTCGTTGGAGTTTAGCTCTCCAAGATTTTGATTTTGAAATTCAACACATCACAGGAGCTTCTAACAAAGTTGCTGATGCACTCTCCCGTGAGAGTTTCCCAGAATTCAGTAGTTAAAAAGTGTTCTTAAAATGAAAAAGTCTGTTAGTTATATACTTAGTAGTATATGTAAAGGTGCATGTGTTGTAGTAATCTGTTTATTTTAAAGTTCTAGAAGGAAATCGCCGCCAGTGAGCTTCCCCACTGTCTGCAATTTGGGGGGCGTGTCATAAACAGATAGCTAAGGGTTAATGTCTCTTTCACCTGAAGCACCTGACCAGAGGACAATCAGGAAACCAGATTTTTTCAACTTTGGGTGGAGGGAATTTTGTGTCTGAGGTCTTTGTTTTCTGTCTGCCTGCTTTCTCTGAGCTTTGGAGAAGTAGTTTCTGCTTTTTAGTCTTCTGTTTCTAAGTGTAAGGACAAAGAGATCAGATAGTAAGTTATATGGTTTCTTTTCTTTGGTATTTGCATGAATATAAGTGCTGGAGTGCTTTGATTTGTATTCTTTTTGAATAAGGCTGTTTATTCAATATCTCTTCTAAGCAATTGACCCTGTATTTTGTCACCTTAATAGAGAGAGACCATTTGTATGTATTTTTCTTTCTTTTTTTATATAAAGCTTTCTTTTAAGACCTATTGGAGTTTTTCTTTACTTCAGGGAAATTGAGTCTGTACTCACCAGGGAATTGGTGGGAGGAAGAAATCAGGGGGAGATCTGTGTGTGTTGGATTTGCTAGCCTGATTTTGCATTCCCTCTGGGTGAAGAGGAAAGTGCTTTTGTTTCCAGGACTGGAAACGGAGAGGGGGAGTCACTCTGTTTGGATTCACAGAGCTTGTGTCTGTGTATCTCTCCAGGAGCACCTGGAGGGGGGAAGGGAAAAAGGATTATTTTCCTTTGTTGTGAGACTCAAGGGATTTGGGTCTTGGGGTCCCCAGGGAAGGTTTTTCAGGGGGACCAGAGTGCCCCAAAACACTCTAATTTTTTGGGTGGTGGCAGCAAGTACCAGGTCCAAGCTGGTAACTAAGCTTGGAGGTTTTTCATGCTAACCCCCATATTTTGGACGCTAAGGTCCAAATCTGGGACTAAAGTTATGACAAGGCCAGATAAACAGCTGCTCCAAAACAGATCCCATTCCCCCACTCCGGGCTGCTTCTGTCCTCAAGCAAACACTTGGGGATCCCCCCTCCCTGCCTCTGCTCGAGCAATCAGTAGCTGTGTTTGTTTTTTAGGTTAGCAGCTCTGGGAGCTCCGAGTTCACAACAAAACAGAGTGTTATCTTTTCTTAAAAAGCATTATGGGAATCTTCCGGAGGTCAGTTACAGCCATAATAAGATTAATCACTGTTTACACTGACACCCCAGCACTGCAAAAGCAGCACTATAGTCGTTATTCCCCACGTCGAAGTGGAGTACAGCCAGCGCTGTAGCCAGGGAGATACTCCCCGTCTACATTGGCAAGGCACAGGCAGTGCTGTAAGTTACAGCACTGTAAAGCCACCACCAGTGCTGTAACTGTCAAGTGTAGTCAAGCCCCCAGTCTTTGGGTGTCCAACCATAGATACCTTGTGCCTGATTCTTCAGAGGCACTGAGGACCCACCGTTCCCAGTGGGGGATTAAAGAACAAAATCTGTTTTCACTTGTTTTGTAGTTGAAAGTGTTTTGTTTATGGTCATTTTCACCGTTTCCATGTACTCATATGGAGCCTGACCCACTGCTCATTGAATGGGATGGACGGTAGGTCAGATCCTTTGTCAATTCAGGGTCCATGAGCTCCATGCAGGCATTCAGATTTATTGATGTCATTTGGGCTCTGTAAGGCATTTGACCTGCATGGAGCTTGTTTTATAATCAAGGCCTTAGTTACTTTTCACCTATTGTGTTAGAAACCCTCAACAAAGGAAAGAGGAAACATTTATAACCAGATTTTCAGAAGTTTTCACAAATTTTGCGTATCTTAAGCAAAGATTGACTGACTATACAGAAAACACAGTGAGCTTGTGTCATAACATATTCCCAGATTTGGACCTTAGCGTCCAAAATATGGGTGTTAGCATGAAAACCTCCAAGCTTAGTTACCAGCTTGGACCTGGTAAAGCTGCCACCACCCAAAAAATTAGAGTGTTTTGGGGCACTCTGGTCCCTCCAACAACCTTCCCTGGGGACCCCAAGACCCAAATTCCTTGAGTCTCACAACAAAGGGGAATAAACCATTTCCCTTCCCCCTCCTCCTTCCAGGTGTTCCCTCCCTGGGTTCCTGGAGAGAGATACAGAAGCAAGCTCCGTGAATCTAAACAGAGGGATTCCACCCTCCCTATTTCCAGTCCTGGAAATAGGTACCGAGAGAGAGAGCCAAGCTCCCCCCTACCTCCCTCCTTCACCCAGAGGGAATGCAAAGTCAGGCTAGTAAATCTAACACACACAGATTTCCCCCTGACTTCTTCCTCCCACCAATTCCCTGGTGAGCTACAGACTCAATTCCCTGCAGTTCCCCACTAAAGAAAAAACTCCAACAGGTCTTAAAAAGAAAGCTTTATGTAAAAAGAAAGAAAAAATACATAAAAATGGTCTCTCTGTATTAAGGTGACAAATACAGGGTCAATTGCTTAAAAGAAATATGAATAAACAGCCTTATCCACAAAGAATACAATTTAACACATTCCAGCAACTACACACATGTAAATACAAAAAAAAAAACCTATGGTCTTCCTATCTTTGTACATACAACTTGGAAACAGAAGATTAGAAATGCAGGAGGCAGAAAAATCCTCTCATAGCCGAGAGAGTACAGGCAGAAGACAAGAACAAAGGACTCACACATAAACTTCCCTCCACCCAGATTTGAAAAAGTCTTGTTTCCTGATTGGTCCTCTGGTCAGCTGTCTCAGGTTACTCCTTTCCAGGTAAAAGAACATTAACCCTTTCCTATCTGTTTATGACAGCTTGCTATACCCAAAGCGCAGCCAAATACGGAAAGTAAATGGCAGAATTTTGTCTTAAATTTTAGTTACAGTAATTTCTATTGTTGCTCCTTACAATAATAGGTTAAATATTTTCAGACAAAAGTATGTATTTTTTTTAAATGTATGCTTCCCTCTAAATACCCTTTTGAAAAAGCTTTTAAAAAATCTTCATGCCTATTAAAACACTTGCTAGGGTGACTAAAGAGGAACTTAAAAAAATCTGTTAGATATTTGGCAAATAAAATGTCACTACTATTCCACACTGTCTATTGCAGAGGCGGGCAGACTACAGCCCGTGGGCCACATCTGGCCCACGGGACTGTCCTGCCCGGCCCCTGAGCTCCTGTCCAGGGAGGCTAGTCTTCGGCTCCTCCCTGGGCAGTGGGGCTGCGCGCTCCTGCAGGGCAGTGCGGCAGCATGTCTGGCTCCGGCTGGCTGGCGTGGCTGCCAGAGCTGCATGGTAAGAGGGCCAGGGGGTGGATAAGGGGCAGGGGATCCTGGGGGCAGTCGGATGGGTTGGAGGTTCTGGGCAGGGGGCGGACAGGGGATGGGGAATGGGCAGGGGGGTTGGATAGGTGTGGGAGTCCCGGGTCACAGGGAAGGGCGGGGGTGTTGGATGGGGATGGGGTCCTGGGGGGGCAGTTAGGGTTGTGGGGGCTGTCAGGGGATGAGGAGCGGGGGGAGGTTGGATGGGTCTGGGGTTCTGAGATGGGCAGTCAGTGGTGGATAGGGGGCGGAGGCCAGGCTGTTTGGGGAGGCACAGCCTTCCTATCTGGCCCTCCATACCAATGTGGCTCTCGGGCCAAAAAGTTTCAAGTACAGTCACTGCACCAGGTTTGTTAGGCTGTCATTTTTAGAAAGCTTTTAAAATGTTTAACATCACTGTTCTGTGCAGTAGTGGCTTTTCAGTGGTCAGACAATGGGACATCTTAAAATATCAGTTTAATCAAAAACTTGATTATTTTTATAAACGTGGAAGTCTGGGCCAGTGAGCATTGTGGTATTTAGCGCTCATCAAAGATGGTGAATCAGGTGCTTTTTTGATTAATTTTGAATTCTTTCCAGATTCCGAGGGCCATTTAAAATAGGCTATTACAGGAGTGGGCAAACTTTTGGCCTGAGGGCCCCATTGTGGTTGCAAAACTGTATGGAAGGCTGGGTAGAGAAGGCTGTGCCTCCCCAAACAGCCTGGCTCCTGCTCCGTATCCACCCCCACCCACTTCCCGCCCCCTGATTGCCCCTCTCAGAACCCACAGCCCATCCAACCCCCACCCCTGCTCCTTGTCCCCTAACCACCCCCTCCCGGGACCCACCACCGCAACCACCCCCTGCCCCTAACCGCCCACCTGGTTTAATAAGTTATTTTTTATCACTAGATTTCCTTCATGATTATAGAATGCAAGCATCTGCTAAGCGTGATTAGTTTTAAAAAAACCTAAACATACTGCTTAAAAGGTCTCTGCCTCCCCTCTGTTGGTTTTCCATAATCAAAGTGTGAATTAAAGATGACTAATGTAAAAGCTTACCTTTTTATTTAGAACTATATCTAACACCCCAAAATATTGGGGCATCGGGAGCATTTATGTTTAGAAGCTATTTTGGATAGTGACCTCCCCCCTCATTGTATTACCTCTGGCCACATAGCCATTTTAAATGATTGTCATCAAATGAAAGCAAAGAGCTTCTTCAAGTCCTTGCAACCTATTTGGTCTACTGGTTTGTTTCTCTTCTCGCCACTCCTCCCTCAATCCTCCTCCTAATGTAGATTTAGTAGAGGATTTTAAACTCATGATAAAGATTTGAATAAACTCCAAACAGAGGTTAAGCCAGTGCTTATTAATTCAAAATCTTGTAGGTCAGGATTTATTAGTTTGTTGTTTAGATTTCCTTAGCTAAGCAATAGGATTAATGTTCCTGCATCCTGTGATGTTTTTAAAACAGTACAGCCATGGCAGGTGGGGTAGCATAAAGGTGTGCTCTCACTTTTTCAGGTAAACTCAAACATTCTCATATGTGGAATGGATAATGTTTTTTTCCATGCTGGCTCGCTCTTTCTTGGGATTCCGCAAATGCAGAATGGTCTCTCGAATACTGATTTTGCTGAGTCCTAAGTAAAATTTATTTTTCCAGAAAAGAGTTCTTATTTTTCCTGGGCTTATATGAGTCTCCCTGGAAACAGGTTGATGCCTCCAACTGCTGAGCAGGAGAAGGGTGCTAAGATTTCTGCCAGATTGTTATCTCTGGTCCCTTTTTGGTCCCTGTCAGCTGGAAGGAATCATACCATCTTGAAGACTCTTCCCTTCTGTGTGTGCACACACCATTTGGCTGCTGGAATGAAGGAAGAACTATCTTTGTTCCTCTCAATACAGAGCCTTTTGGTTGCTGCATGGATCAGGAATGTGTCCACTTAATTTACCTCTCTCTCAGCCGCTCTTTGAGTTATCCATTCTAGTCAATAGCTCCTGTGGTATTGTGCCTGGCTTTCCAAGCTGCAGCAGAGTGAAACTAGCCTGACAGCTTGGTAGTTTCACTGCTGCTCACCGGTATATAAATAGTGCAGTTATCACTGCTGCTTGGAAAAGCCATGAGCAACAGCAAAAGTACTGGAATTGTCTGAAAATTTTGGAAGAAACAGTGTACCAGTTTACACTCTGCTTACATTTGAAAGATTTTCTTTATATTCAAAAGATCTCAAAACCTTTTAAGGAAAGTAAAGTGTAAGCTGATAGCAATTTCCTTTTTAAAAGAATCCATATTTAATATGTGTGTTTTAAGCCCTTTGTAACTCTTGTCCAATGAAAATTTCTATTTAGCAAGAACTTGTCTGATTTATTCAATATAAAATAATACTGTTTTTTTAAACCTTGTTGCCTTGAAACACAGTATGAAGGGTTTTTTGTTTTTTTTGGCTAAGACAGAAGTAATTCTTATTATGAGACATTAAAAAATATATTGTAGAACAATATAGAGGCAACATTCTTTTAAGGAACTGAACATTTTGGCTATTCTTGTTTAAAACTCAGTCTTCTGGAAGGAACTCTCTGCTTGTCTTCACCTGTTTTTACTAGGTATTCCAGATGACCCTTATCAGTAAGGTGACACTTCAGCTCAGACTGTAACACAAGTCATAACAAAAAATGGAGGAATGAAACTGAATCCTGCCTTTTGTGGGTTGGTGATGCTTAACAATATTTGAATGTGAGAAACAAGTAAGGTCTCTATTTACTGAACTAAAAACATCCCAAATCTTATTTTACTTTAATATGTAAATTGAGTATGGAAAAACTACCAGGAATAATAAAATCCTTTTAAAGCTGCTGGGAAGATGATGTAACGAATAATTTTTTTTTATTAATCCTGTCGATGAAAGGATAACAAGAAAGACGGTGATTGAGTTACAGTTTTCTTCAGGGAGAAAGGAGATCCTGTTTTCAGTCTTTTCCACTCTTGAAATATGTCCTGCTATACTTATATTTAATTTGTAGTTTAAAATCTTCAGATAAGACCTCAAAATTAAATTCTTCAAGCGGGGGTGTGTGTGTGTGTGTGTGTGTGTGTGTGTGTGTGTGTGTGTGTGTGTGTAACATGCAACATATGTGGTGGTGATAGCCTTGTGATGAATTGCATTTACCATGCACCTTTGACTGCTTCACCTACCCTCTGTCCTTTAATACATCTCCCCCAGGACTATTCTAACATTCCAAAGCCCTGAGCAGGTTCAAACAGCTGTTGCTTTTTAATCATTCTGCTGCAAAATGTTTCCTGTTTCTCCTAAATATGGAATATCTTCTCTGAAAAGTATATTGGTCTCTGGCTCAGGGAAAGGCCAGATTGAGGCCTGGACCAATGATTGATTTTAAGTAACCAATATCTTATTCTGGAAAGATAGAAACAGAGTTTTTGTACCATTATAAGGGGATGATTCTCAGCTTCACAATGGGGCATACAACACTTCATTCCCTTCCTGCAGGTCTTAAATTATTGGACTTCAAAGTCATGGTGTTATGTGTAGCATAATTATTTAATGATATATTTAAAACATTGTTTCCTTCTGAGCCATGTACAGTTATAGTCATGTAACTAAGGTATTGGAATTTCCTGATTGGGGGGGGGGGAATATTTTTTAAAAAATTAAAAAATATTTTCTGTAGCTATATAATATATACACACAGAGAGAGACCTTGCGATGGTGTTGAGGAATATAAGAGTTTTTGGTACTTATTTGGGAGTACCTATATAGATATAGATTTGCCACTTAAGATTAATTGCAGCCATCACAAACTTGTGCCATTAAAACGATTATATTCCATTACACCTCATGTATTCCATACAGTACTTAATTATAACTTTGTTAAAGATTTCTTTGCTCATATTTGTTGGGCAATTTAAGAAATTTAATTAAAATAGTCACTTTCGAACCTGCTGCTCAACAATTGACCTTCAGTTTTCTTGCGCTGAAGTTAAACTAGATAGACTCATAGGTCAGAAGGGACCAATATGATCACCTAGTCTGACCTCCTGCACAAGGCAGGCCACAGAACCCTACCCATCCAGTTTTATACAACCCCTAATCCAGGACTGAGTTATTGAAATCCTCAAAACTGGTTTGAAGACCTCAAACTGCAGAGAATCCACCAGCAAGCGACCCAGGCCCCACGCTGCAGAGGAAGGCGAAAAACCTCCAGGGCCAGATAGTTGAAGAATAATCTCAGTAGATAATGAAAAAATTAATGATGCAGACTGTTACTTTTTTTTTTACTTGTTTAGGAAATCTATTAGCCCAATATGTGGAAAAGCAATATATTTTATTTCTTAGTCTAAAGCTGTTATGTTTTTCTTCATATGTTTAGAAACTTTTTTTTTTTTTTTTTTAATTCTGCAGATCAAGTTCATGTTCAGGGACACTAATGAGATATAGTTTACAGCCTGGAATACTACACAAAGGGGATCGAAGTGATAGGTTTAGTTAGTATTGCAGCAAAGGGAGAATGACTTGACAGGTTTTGAAAAGCTGAGAATAATCATAGAAATTTAGTTTGCATGGAAACTTGTCCAAATACAGTATTAGGTTTGTAACTTAATCCCAGCAATCTTAATTTTTACAAATAGCTCACCACTGTGAATGTTGGTGAGAAATGCTAAAACTGTTTTTTCTAACAACTTGGACTATTTTCTTGAATCTTACTGTACTACTTGCATTAAATAAAGTGTTGCCACACGCAAAATACATGATGCTTGTCAGATCAATGCAATAAAAAAATTATGCTGCTTGAAATAAATGTCTAAAAACTACGAAAATTCAGTGAGAGATCTGTCTTTTCCTTCTTGCCTCCAAGGCTCCCCAAAATGACCAGTAGTGAAAGTACTTGCATAATAACTGAAACAGTGGTATTAGCGGCCTCTGAGCTGCCTGTCTATTTCCCCCTCCTTTCTTTTCTTCTCTCTGACCTGCAGACTTGAGAAATCTGGAGCCAAGGGATCTTGCAGAGTTAGGAATAAGCAATAAGATTTCTCAGATGAGATTGGTTCTAGAACTACAAACTTTTAGCTAACTGACTTGTAGTTGGATTGCTGAAATGCTTGTGCTCTTAAAAATATAAGCAGCTAAACCATTAAGTGCTAAGATTTGTGGCAAGCTACTTTTCCTTTTACAAACAATAAGCTTTAAGGTCTATAGCAAGAGAGACTGGCTTCTCCTTTATACTTTATTTAAAAAAAAAACAACTCTGTGTAGGAAATGCCCCCACAAAAACTTCAATAATTTTTAATATCCTTTCTACTATACTTACTCCAAAACACAGAGCATTTTGGAGTGTGAAAATAAGTGAAGATTGTTGGATTGAGATTCACTTACTCAGCAGGTGGGTAAACAAATATTTATTAAGTCAAAACACGCAGCAAGTAGTGATATCAGAAGCTTATCAGGACACTCTGATCACGGTTGCCTCCAGCACCAGACAGTACACCTTCAATCTTTCTTTATTGCATAAATTTATTTATAATTTTTTGCTATTTTTTCTGATATGTATTTTTTAGTCTCTCATTTCCATGTTAACTCCCCTTCACCATCAGTACAGGTTTAGAGTTAGTTCAAACTGGTCTTTTCTAGCCTTTTTTTTTTTTTTAAGTTAGTTTAACTTTTCTTGTTCTTACAAACATGATTACTCTGCAGTTTCTTACAGTTTTACTTATGCCATTAGGTTTTATCAGAACAGATTCTTAAAATCCATAATAGGCTTCTGTCAAGCCTAAATATGTCTTTGCACCAACAAAGGTAACTTAGGTAAATATTTCGTAACCTTTACAGTTTCTACATTCAAGCTTTTGACAATATTGATGTTAAATTTCACCTTACACATTTCTCAAACTTATCTCTGACCTGCTCTACACGCTTGAGATGCATATGTTGAGTGTTCATAGATGTCTGATGTGGATGAGGGATAAGCTCATGAAATGTGAAAGATGAATTTTTACATCAATATTGTCATTAAGTTGCATATGTAGAGACCACAATTCCATTGCTTTAGCTGATGATCATAGCATCCCTTTGAAGGACAGCTAGCCAAAGACTCAAAGTAATCACAATTTTTTTTTAACGTACATCAGAAGCAGGAAGCCTGCTAAACAACCAGTGAGGCCATTGGACGATCGAGGTGCTAAAGGAGCACTCAAGGATGATAAAGCCATTGTGGAGAAACTAAATGAATTCTTTGCATCGGTCTTCATGGCTGAGGATGGGAGGGAGATTCTCAAACCTGAGCCATTCTTTTTAGGTGACAAATCTGAGGAACAGTCCCAGATTGAGGTATCATTAAAGGAGATTTTGGAACAAATTGATAAACTAAACAGTAATAAGTCACAGGACCAGATGGTATTCACCCAGGAGTTCTGAAGGAACTTAAATGTGAAATTGCAGAACTACTAACTGTAGTCTGTAACCTATCATTTAAATCAGCTTCTGTACCAAATGACTGGAGGATAACCAATGTGATGCCAATTTTTAAAAAGGGCTCCAGAGGTGATCCTGTGAATTACAGGCTAGTAAGCCTGACTTCAGAATCTGGCAGACTAGTTGAAACGATAGTAAAGAACAAAATTGTCAGACTCGTAGATGAATGTAATTTGTTGGGGAAGAATCAACATGGTTTTTGTAAAGGGAAATAATGCTTCACCAATCTACTAGAATTCTAGGGGGTCAACGAGCATGTGGACAAGGAGGATCCAGTGGATATAATGTACTTAGATTTTCAGAAGGCCTTTGACAAGATCCCTCACCAAAGGCCCTTAAGCAAAGTAAGCTGTCATAGGATAAGAGGGAAAGTCCTCTCATGGATTGGTAACTGGTTAAAAGATAGTAAACAAATAAATGGTCAATTTTCAGACTGAAGACCCAAGGGGTCTGTATTGGGCCCCATCTTTTTCAATGTATTCATAAATGATCTGGAACACAGGGTGAACAGTGGTGGCAACATTTTGCAGATGATACAAAATTGTTCAAAATAGTTAAGTCACAGGTAGAGTGCAAAGAGATACAAAAGGATCTCTCAAAACTGGGTTTCTGGGTAATAAAATGGCAGATGAAATTCAGTGTTGATGCAAATAAATGCAAAGTAATGGACATGGGAAAACATAATCCCAATTATACATATAAAATAATGGGCTCTAAATTGGCTGTTACCTCTCAAGAAAGAGATCTTGGAGTCATGGGGGATAGTTTTCTGAAAACATCCATTCAGTGCGCAGCGGCAGTCAAAAAAGCTAACAGAATGTTGGGAATCATTAAGAAAGGGATAGATAAGACAGAAAATACATTGCGTCTGTATAAATCCATGGTACAGCCACATCTTGAATACTGCATGCAGATGTGGTTGTTCTATCTCAAAAAAGAAATATTGGAATTGGAAAAAGGTTCAGGGAAGGGCAACAAAAGTTATTAGGGGTATGGAACGGCTGCCATATGAGGAGAGATTAATAAGACTGGGACTTTTCAGCTTGGAAAAGAGATGACTAAGGGAGGATATGATAGAGGACTATAAAATCATGACTGGCGTAGAGAAAGTATATAAGGAAATGTTATTTAGTCCTTCTCATAACACAAGAACTAGGGGTCACCAAATTAAATTAATAGGCAGTGGGCTTAAAACAAACAAAAGGAAGTATTTCTTCACACAGCACACAGTCAACCTGTGGAACTCCTTGCCAGAGGATGTTGTGAAGGCCAAGACTATAGCAGGGTTCAAAGAAGAGGTAGATAAGTTCATGAAAGATAGGTCCATCAATGGCTATTAGCCACAATGGACAGGGATAGTGTCCCTATCCTCTGTTTGCCAGAAGCTGGGAATGGGAAACAGGGAATGGAACACTTGATTACCTGTTCTGTTCATTCCCTCTCGGGCACCTGGCATTGGCCACTGTCAGAAGACAGAATACTGGGCTAGATGGACCTTTGGTCTGAACCAGTATGGCCTTCTTATGTTCTTAGCTCAACCAGATGCTGCACTGGGGGTAGTTTCTCATAGTTCACCTTGCAATGTCATGAAATTAACATGATTTTTTTTGTCAGTTTCACTGTGCCAGTGAACCTGTCTCTCTCTCTCATCTTGGGAAGATAGTTTAAATCACTGCAGTATTATAGTCACATTTAGAAATCTTTCTGTAAACTATGAAGTCAGGAACTTTCATTTAAAAAAATCAACTTCTTTGGAAATTAAGTTTTTGGCTGCTTCATTTAGTAGGGAAAAACCTCTCTCTTGTCAGTAACAAGTAGGCAATTGGATTTTTTTTTTCAAATCCTGGATGTTTGTCCTATCTTCTTTTCAAAACCACACTTCTTTTGGGATCTGTGACTATCCAACTGTGTCATATAGTCAGAAACTATAATGCTGAAAACTACTAAAGCATAGAAAAAGATTGTTTCCAAAACAAAATATTATGACTGACAATAACTGAGATTTGTGTCCCTTATCTTTTTGTTTTTGCTTGTCACGGTTCTTCTCACCATATGATATCTGAATATTTATTGCAGAAACATATAAACAATGTTGCTTATTTTAAAAGCTCTTAAGACATGGAAGGTTGTGCATTAGCTAATTTTGTTTTTAATGATTCTGAATAAATGCAAGGTATGGTAAATAATAGTTTAATTTAAAGGAACTGTCATGTGTAGAGTCCCCAGTTTTTCCTCAGCTTTTTACCTAATGTTATGCTCCTGTGCATATATTAGAAGCCCAACTGCATCTCTCTGTTCAGTGCTTATTCATAAACTGTAAACAGAAACATTACATCTTGTAAATTTCTATTTACTCTCTCCTTTCAAGAATAAAGTAATCGGTTGAACTATGGGAGAGCAAGCTAACACTATGTGTAAGCTTCCCCACACAGATCTTCTGATACTACTTACTTCTGACACCCCTAACATTCCAGCCACAAGCTTCTTTTAGTGGAGCTTCATGTGGCATCAGGTTAAGAACATGTATTTGTTTTATTTTTGACCTAAGAAAAAATAGTCTGTAATAGTCTCCAGAGATGAGAGATGCTCTTGTGTGTTGAGCCACCTGGGTTTAGGTCTTATTGCAACCTTAGTTTAAGGTAGCTAAAACATTGGGCCTATCATTATATACCTTCAATCAGTCAGCTTCCATAAATGATTAGGAGGCGCACACACACATTATCTTCAGCCATGGAGGAAAGCACAAAGTGAAATAACAGGTTAGTTTGCTCTGTGTGTATGTGATTTTTATTTTTAAAATCTTTAATTCACTGTTCCCTGCTACCTGCTTTGCTCTTGTCCTTCATAGGTCTTGATTTTGTAATCCTGATTCAGGCAAATTCCCATTGATTTTTTTTTGGCAGGCTTGCCTAAGTCTGAGCTGTGTGATCAGGCAACACATTGAGAAAATATTGATTAGTCTGGGTATCTAATGCTTTATTTAGTTTAAAAGTAAAGTTTGTATGCTTTTTTATTTTTAATATCATGCTGCGGGCAAGTGTAAGGCAAGTTTTTAAAGAACCTTGCATCTTCTCTTGGCAGGGCTGCCTGACTAAGCCCCAAGTGTGGTCCTGTCTTTTTGTATGATAGAAAACAGTTTTTACCTGCAAAATAAGACAAACTTTGATAGATCTGAAACAAAAAGCTTTGGTTAAAATCTTCCTGTATACTGACTTCATTGGTGTGTGGGTGTGTGTGCGCACGTGCACGTGTGCTTGTTAAGCCCTGTACAAAAACATGTGAAGAGACTGTCTCTGCCCTGAAGAGCTTGCCGTACAAGATGGCAAGTGACAAATGAAGGATGGGGAGAGAGGGAAACAATCTAGTACAGGTATATACTGTTTTTACCAGGGCTTTGGAGTAATCAAATTTTTGAATTGCTCCGTTCCAGCTCCACTCTGACGCTGCTCTGTGCTCTGACTCAAATTAATTTTTAACTAAATAAAAAAGTGCATACTGTAATTTTGAAAAAACATTTTTTATTTTGACTTTTAAAACAATTTAAATGTCATCAGTGATAGAAACTAGAATCCTTCATAATTCATTCTGTAAAAAAGTATTGCAGCAATCAAGTAGTCTTTCATAGCCTGTTGCAAATCATTTAAAATTAACTTTAAAGCTGAAAACAGTCGCTCTTCACTAGCTTGAGTTGTTGGCATGCTTGAAGCATTCTACAGGCAGCCTGAATGCGGTGTGGGTAGCTGTGAATGGCCTCAAAAACAGACTTAACTTTTAGCCTACTAGTAGATTCTATCGCCTCACAATCTTCCCGAAAGTTTCTCTCGAATAATGCTTCATTACAATTATGAATCACAGAAACTCGCCGGCGTTTTTCTTGTTTATCCAATTCTTTTTCGAAGTTGTCATCTACTGAAGAACAGATACTTGAATTATCTCCATTGTCCCATGATGGTTGAAGATGTCTCATAGATGGACGCTCGAACAAGTTCAGAGTGGAGATGGAAGTTTGAGAACAGCCTGCTATTTCTGAAGGATGTGAACGTTCCAAAACTGCAGATTTGATTGTTGACTCCTTTTGTTATTTCGTTTTCTTCAACCTCTTTTGCTGAGTTAAAATGTAGCAATAGATATTGTTTTTCGAGTTGTCGAACAATATCAGGGAGCCCTTCCTTTGCCTTTCGTATTTCCCTTGAGGTAAGAAGAATCTGATACCATGGGTCAACATAAACTCCAGCAAGGAAATTAATATTATTAAAAAGCTTCTCTTCATGTTTCTGCATGAAGGATAGAATTTCTTCTGCAATTTGTCCACCATTTTCTTGCAAGAATGTTGACAGTTTTCACCATTCCTTCATTAAAACTCCAGGGGTTACATCAACAGTTTGAAGATTCATGGTGGTTTGGTTTGGCTTTGCCAAGAGGTCTTGCAGGTTCTTCACTTTGTCCCATTCAGCTTTTGTTAACTTGAGTTCTCTTGTTCCAGCAGCAGCCACTTGTTCACAGTAAGATGGAAAAACGAGAAGCGGATCAATCATTGCAAATGTTGAACCCAGAGAGTTACAGTATCCAATGATTGAATTACCCCATGTAGATCAAGCAGAACACTTCGAATACTTGGGGTTCGTAGATTGACAATGACTTGTCGAATTTTTGCCAGAAATTTCTTCGCATGTTCTTCGTTCAGTCCATCTCAGATTGCCAACTGAAGAGTGTGAATACCACAGCTCATCAGTTGGGCTTTTGAGTTGTCCTCATGAAGCCATGTTGGAAATATGAGGCTAGGGTCATTAACCCATTGCGCAGCATCATCCATGTTGAGTTCGATTTTATTCATTCCTTTAGTTCCTTCATCAGGCAAAATAGCTTCAGTTCTGTCCACATCCCTGTTCTCAGAGGTAGAAATGGTTTCATTGTCCTCACTGAAATTTTTGATGGCACATGTCATGTTTGCTGCATCGTCAAAACAGATGCTCAGCACTTGCATTTCACTGATCCCAAATTTTTCTAAAATAGCTTTTACTTGGCTTTTCACGAACGACGAAATTGTGACACACTTCAGTGTCAATTATGTCCAAGGTTTTTACCACAGCTTTATCTTTTCCTTCTTTGTAGTACTGAGCACTGATTGCAAGGAAATTTCTGTTTCCACAGGTTGCCGCATTCATTTTCAGGTAGCACAATTTTTGCCCCAAAGCTTTCTTGAGCAATTCGCGACCAGACTCAGCTGTGCTGACAACTAAATGACCAACCGCATCGTGCCCCATCAAAACGCCAAGCTGCTGACCCATTTCACCTGCAATTTTTTGGAATCCTTTGTTCTTTAGCCTGAAGGTAGTGAGCGGTATTGAACTCAAGCAAACCATTTCCATCAGCCCTTCACGGAAAGTATTGGCATCCACGGTGACTGTAACCTTTGAAGACTTCAAATATGAGTCAAGTTTTGTTTGCTTAATTTTGGGTTTCTTTTCAAATGAAGCTCCGCAAAAAATCTTCTCAAAGAATTTTCAAAGAGCCAGATGAATGTTTAGCTGTGTCAGCTTTCTGTTTTGCCTCCTTTTCCTGGTCTTTTTTTGTAACCAGAGCCGCATAGTTTTCAGGATGGTTGCGTTTTACATGTCACCAAAGGCTGAAACTTTTCACGGCACTTGCTTCACTTGTCTTGAAGCTACATGGTTTGAGCTCGCCATTCACTTCCTTTTTCCACCTTGATGATTTCTTCTTTACTTTTCCCAAAAGCCCAAATGTGGGCTTCTCGAATTCAAAAGTGAAGATGTCATTGAGATCCTTTTCCATAAATTGGCTATCAATCATGGGGGACAGATTTTTTTTGTTGAAGCCATGGCTAAATCTTCTTGTGCTGCTACCACATCCAGTTGTTTCTTGTTATGATATTTGAAAAACAATGAACAAAAGCATTACATTTTTTTTAACGTACCTGCTTATGATATCTTAACCACTTAAGGTACTTCCAATTTTTTGGACTTTCTGGACAAAAATGATCGCAATTTCTTTTTACACAAAACTATTATTGAAGTATATTTTAACATGTTTCTTGCAGTTCTAATGAAGTAAGAAGTATTTTAATGTACATAATATAAATTTGTATAAATTGCAAGTTTTTCTTATGAAATTTTGCTGTAAAAATTATTCAAAATATTTTCCAAGTTTTTAATTAATATCTCAAAAACGCTTTAATATAGATATATCAGTGAAATTTGGTATGTGCCATAGGGTTAGTATGTGCTGTCGCTGTTCTACAACATTAATTTTTGGGAAGTAAGGAGATAAACGTTACAAGGTTGAAAATAAATTTTAATGGGAAAGCAGATTCAAATTACAAGCACGGTCCTTTTAGTAAAGAGAGCAAATGTTTGGAAATATGTTTTTGCTTCATCAGCCTGAATAGATTATACAATATAGAAGCTGTTATTACTCTATCTAGTATAATCTATTCAGGCTGATGAAGCAAAAACATATTTCCAAAAATTTGTTCTCCTTACTAAAAGGACTGTGCTTGTAATTTGAATCCGCTTTCCTGTTAAAGTTTATTTCCAACATTCTATCATACAAAATCATTCAAATAAAATTATTTAAACTACAGGCGTCATGAACTGGGAGGACTGGACCAATTTTATTGAATTTTTTTTTTAATTTTTGACTATTAACAGATACAACCCTGGAATATGATTTTAATGCTAAAACCTGCACTAAAATGGTACTCTTAATTTATTTTGTATAATTAACCGTTTCTGAGAAAACTTTAAAAATTTTAATCTGCTTAAAGGCTTAGAATGATACAAACAATTTTACTTATTTTTCAACTTTGGAACCATAAATTTTAAATGTAATAAATAATCAAAAATTATTAACTTATTATAGAACATAACATTACTGCTCGTAGCCAGGGGTAGTTGACGACAAGCCTTTCTTGAAATATGAAATAAAAATGACCAACCGCCAGTTCGGGATGCCTGTGGTTTAAATAATTTTGGATAATGTAATATGGTAGCACATACTAATGCTAAGACACAGACTTAATTTCATTACTTTATATTAAAGCGTTTTTGAGGTATTAATCAGAAATTAACTTTTCATCACCTCCTTGAAGGGACTGTAGCTCCCTTAAAAAGAATTTTAGGACACATGTTTAAAAAAACATTTTTTCTTAAAATGACCGAAGGATTCACCCCCAAAGTTGTGTTGGACATTTTCCAATCACTCTGGATATATCACAAAAATCACTACTAATTTATGCAAAAATGTTTACTGTATATTTATGTATGCCGCATGTGACTTTTTTTCAGTAAATTTAAAATTACAAATAATGCTACCAAAAGATTGTTGAACAGATGACATATAAAATAAGTCTGCCAGAGTGATATGGGCGCATATACAAATGAACAAATGTACTGGTAACGGGAGCCTGTGTGAGAAATGAGCTTAAGTGACTAACTCTTGCGATATCTTAATATATCAGTAAACAAAAACATGATTTGTTTTGCAATATACCTGTTTGTGATATCTTACATGTTGCGTCTTGCGTCACACTTTACTGAATCACAGCACTCAGCACGTCTTGTTGATCAACCCTTACAAAAGTAGTATCAACACGTACTAATCTAATTAATCTACGCGAGTACGTACTCGCCTAACCTTGGCACAGGGGTGGGAGCAGTCCGCACTGTTGCCAGATGTCTGATGATTATCTGATTCTTTAATAAAACCTGTCTCCAAAAAATTTTCTAATTTTGCATCTGTACATTAAATCTTGATTTTGCCTGAAGTGAGAATAACTGTGACATATTGCATAAAGTGGTAAATTAGATGTTAGTATCAGTTATTATATAATCTGAAACTTTTTGGCACTTTTAGAACTTTCTTGCTAAATAGCGTTCATTTTGGATTGAAAATGGTAGGGGGGGGGAACTGGAGCAGTCAAGATTTTCTGTGCTCCTGCTCTGCTCGAGCTCTGGGCAAAATCCTGCAGTTCCACGCTCCAGCTCTGCTCCAAAGCCCTGATTTTTTTACATATATTTACAATTTTTTACTTTGAAAATTACTTTGTGCCCACTGTCGTCCTCTGCCCCTGAAACCACTTAATTGTCTGATTTAAAAATATATGTTTAATAGGCAGCATGATAGAAGTGGGCTTTGAAGAAATAGGCTTAATGAGTTTATGGATCCATTCAGGAAAGGACTTGAATAATTCTGGAGGATGGGTTTTAACCAAACCTCAAAGCTCACTTATTCAGGTGAAGAGCTTTGAACTTCAAAGATTTGAGTTCTTAAGAAAAAAAATTTATAAGCAGTAAACTTTATTAGTAAGATTATATGTATTAATACAAGTAATTATTCCCATGTAGTTGTAGAATTTGTATATCATGCAGTTAGACCTGCTGTTGAGAGTCCTGACTCTTATTCATTCCTTGAAGCAAAATCCATGCATCTTTGCTTTTGTCTATTGTTCAAATTAGTTTGAAAGCAGCAGCGTAAGTGACTTAAAGTTCTGTACTACTGATTAAATGCAAGCGTTTCCAGCAGGCATTAGCAAAGTGACTTGTATTCTAACTCCTGTTGAAGGCTATAAGAACCTTTAAGCACTTTTAAGACATGAGACGCTCAGCAAAGGTTAAGAGGCTTTTTACCTGCCAAATGTCTAATGTCTGGTATTGTATTTATTGACATCTTCTTCAAAGATTTGATCATCGTACAAATTGTATAAATAAATCATTCCAAAATATTGTGGACATCTTTACTTTATATACCAGTGTTTGCTGATGTGCACACCCATGTTCTTGTTTTCCATGACTTATGAGCAATCTGGCTTCATAGTGAAGGGGATACCTCTTTATCTCATTGCAGATATTGCCAGAAAAGATTCTAAAAGCTTAAAACTTCAATTTTATTTTTAAGACAATAAAGGAGTCCATCATCATGTGGGAAGTGGTGGGGGGGAGGGGACCAGGGAATGGAGGAGAGTATGTGTGGAGGGGGAGTTATTTGCACACCTTGTATGTTAATATTGTCTTTTAGAGACTTCATCAGTAGAATTGGCTATAGAGCACCAAACAGTAATGTGCTTGGTGACTCTAACTATAGAGCAGGGGTGAGCAAACTGTGGCCTGCAGGTCACGCCCACCAGCCGACTTAATCCAGCCCTTGGGCTCCTGCTGAGGAATGGGATCTGGGGCTTTCCCTGCTCCTGTGCTTTAGCTGGGGAGTTGGGTCAGAGGCAGCTCCACATGCCAGGGCTCCGCGTGGCTCCCGGAAGCAGCAATGTCCCCCCTCTGGCTGCTATGTGTTGGGGCAGCCAGGGGGGCTCCGCATGCTGCCCCTGCCCCAAGCACTGCCCCCGCAGCTCCCGTTGGCTGGGAACTGCAGGGCTAATGGGAGTTGCAGGGTGGTGCCTGCAGACGGGGCAGCACACAGAGCCACCTGACTGTGCCTCTGTGTAGGAGCTGGAGAGGGGACATGCCACTGCTTCTGGGATCTGCTTGAGGTAAATGTCGCCTCGAGCCTGCACCCCTGATCCCGTCCTGCCCTCTGAACTCCTTGATCCCAGCCCAGAGCAGCCTCCTGCATGCCCAACCCCCTCATTCCCAGCCCTATCTCGGAGTCTTCACCTCCAGCCGGAGCCCTCACCCCCCCCAACTGCACTCCAACCCCCTGCCCCAACCTGGAGCCCCCAAATGCACCCTGAACTCTTCGTTTCTGGCCTCATCCCAGAGCCTGCACCCCCAACCAGAGACCTTGCCCCCTCCTGCACCCTAACCCCAATTTTGTGAGCATTCATGGGCCCACCATACAATTTTCATACCCAGATGTGGCCCTCGGGCCAAAAAGTTTGCCCACCCCTGCTGTAGAAGACATAATAAAACTCATGCTCTGCTATAACAAAACGATTAAATGCACTGAGCTTCAGCTTCTATACTTAATAGCAAAATGCAGTAAGCCTGCTGAAGTGTGGCTTGTTTTATTTGTCATGAGGTGAATAGGCAAGTTGCTAAGGTCCCTTCTATGTTCAGTATGGGAACTACAATACCACTTTACTTTTGTTGCTAAACACTTTTTTCACGTATTATTTGGAATGCATATTCTTACTGCATTAACTTTAAAGAAAAAAGTATTTTTTTTTAAAAGGGACAGATGAGAAGTTTGTTTTCCTCAGTATTATAATATGATACTCAGTGTATTTTCACTGAATATCATGAAGACTTTTCTCCTTCTTTCTGTCCCCCTCCCCCCCCCCCAAAAAAAAAAAGAGAGAGAAAAAGGCATGGAGGAGTGGTTGGGAGAGAGAGTGAATTATTTATTTCTGTTTAGCAAATCAAAATAAATAACTTCTTGAGGTGACCAAGTGAATATCAAATACTCAGGTGACTGTCCCAGATTTGTTTTGCACTCTGTGGTAAATCCATTGAAACAGTCTGCAAATTTTGTAATTTTTTTTTTCAAAGCAGAGTTTCTCAAAGCTTTTTACAATGCTCTTTCATAACTTTAATGATGATAAAGTCTTGAAATGTAGCATATGCATGGAGGGCTGTGTAAAGACAGAGCAGTGCATTTTCGTTTATCTTGATAATTGTCTGCAGTACACGTAGCTCCTAATAGTAATAAATATGGACAAAGCTCATCTAAAGAATATTGAAACATGCAAGGTGTAATTGCATTCCCCTCCAGAAACCTATCTGAGACCACTCTCAATGGATCCAATTAGTATATTCTAGCTACTAGTTCCTTGCTCTGATTTCTTATAGCTGGAGTACAGATGTATGGTTTTAAGTAGTTTCGTGTATTTCAGATGATTGTGAGACTTCATCCCTATTCCTCCAGTGTCCTCTATTTACTTTTATCAGCACTATGTTGCTAACTGATTTCCGAGCCTGGAGGGCCAGAGCAGCTGCACCAGCTTATCATGCAATTAAAAAGATTATATTGGCAGATAGGAGTGTTTCATTTCATCTTGAAAACTTCATGAGGTGTTTCTCAGAGAGATGCAGATGGATATAAGGATCTCATGTGTTGTAATTGAAAGTAAACAAAAAAACACAAAATATAAGTTCTGTCTGATTTGTAGTATGGCTCCCTACCACTCAAGCAAAAACATCTGTCTGTTTTTGACCCTTACACCTCCAAAACCTAACATTCTACAGAATATTAATGTTTGAAATAGATAAGTCTTAAAGAGGATAATGCTGGTTTCTCAATTTTCAAATTACATGCATTCCTTCCTTAGTCCACACAAGGCCCTGATACAAGGTTTGGTCTTGATAAGATGTAAAATAAAGCACTTTGTGCCCCTAAAGAGCTTTATATAATATATGTGTTCATGCCGCACTACTAAAATGCAGCCACTTCTGGAGTAGAAAAGAGTAACCAGTTTCCTGCAAAACTGGGGAATCAGAGAAACTTTAATGAAAGACAGACGGGTAAACCCTTACCCATCTTGAAGTCCTGAAGAATCTGTCCGTATGAATAGACAGAATATATGAATTCCTGATGGGTGTGTGTTTTGACAGTAGTCCTGTTTACACAATATCCAACTTTATTTTCAGTTTTATAGTATCCTTTTGCTCTATTTTCTTTGTTGCACTGCTAGTGCTGGTTAAAAGCAGATCTTGTTTGCGGAAAGTTGGATTTCTGGATGACTGATCTGTAGGCATCCAGGTCAGTCCCTATCGCAAGATGTTCAGCATTCAAACGTTTGAAGAATCAAGTTATCTATGTCATTATAAAAGACTTGGAGGAGTGTGGGTAACTTCTTCAAGAGACCTTAAATGCCTAAGCCCTTTCTGAAAATACGATTTAGGAGTCTATCTCTTAAGTACTCTTGAAAATTTTACTTCTGGTCAACCAGGAATCTATTTGAAATGATAATGCAAGTATTGTGAAATGTAGATAGTATTTAGGAAAAATAACTTGCTTTACAATAAAATAGGGGATCATGGGGCATGACCATTTTCAAAAGAAGCTATTTGTTTCTCAGTGGATCTATGGTAGGGATGTGCAAACTTTTTGGCCCAAGGGCCACATCTGGGTATGGAAATTGTATGGCAGGCCATGAATGCTCACGAAATTGAGGGTTGGGGTGTTGGATGGCGTGAGGGGTCCACCTGGGTGCGCAAGCTCTGGGGTGGGGCAAGAAATGAGGAGTTCAGGATGTGGGAGGGGGCTCCGGACTAGGGCAGGGGGTTGGGATGTCGTGGGGAGGAGGGCTCCGACTGGGGGTGCAGGCTCTGAGGTGGGGCTGTGGATGAGGGCTTGTGAGTACAGGAGGGTGCTCTGGGCTGGGACTGAGGGGCTTGGCAGGTGGGAGAGGGATTAGGGCTGGGGCAGGGGGTAGGGGCGCAGGTTCTCGGCAGCGCTTACCTCAAGCCACTCCCAGAAGCAGTGGCATGTCCCCTCTCCGGCTCCTACATGGAGGCGCGGCCACGTGGCTTTTTGCACTGCCCTGTCCACATGCACTGCCCTGCAGCTCCCGTTGGCCACGCACGGTTCCTGGCCAATGGGAGCTGCATGAGCAGGGGCCTCTGGCTGCCCCTAAGTGTAAGAGCTGGAGGGAGGACATACTGCTGCTTCTGGGAGCCACACAGAGCAGGGCAAACCCCGGACCCTGCTCCCTAGCGGGAGCTCAAGGGCTGGATTAAAACATCTGGAGGGCCAGATGCGGCACCCGGGCCATAGTTTGCCCAACTCTGTTTTAGAGAGAATGCCTTCCACCCTGATCAACTTTCAAAAATGGAATAGACGTTTGCTATCGTTTCCAGTATTGGTTTAGCTCTACCAGCACTGGCAACTTTGGGATCCCTTTTGTTTGAGCATTGATTAGGTGTGCACTGAGCAAGGTTACTTGGCACATTGTTATAAATAGGATTTATGTATACCTGAAAACCAAGTAGACTGAAGTAGTCTGAATGTTACTTACATGATAAGCTGGGGGCAGGGGTGGCTCCAGGCACCAGCATATCAAGTGTGTGCCTGGGGCTGCAAGCCACGGGGGGCACTCTGCCGGTGCCGTGAGGGCAGTAGGCAGGTGCCGCGAGGGCAGTAGGCAGGTAGCCTGTGGAGGGTCCGCTGGTCCCGCGGCTTCGGCGGACCTCCCGCAGGCGTGCCACTGAATCCGCGGGACCGGGGACTTCCCGCAGGCGTGCTGCCAAATCTGCGGGACCGGGGACCTCCCGCAGGCAAGCTGCTGAAGGCAGCCTGCCTGTCGTGCTTGGGGCGGCAAAATACCCCCCAGGCTGGGAAAAGAAGAGATGCCCACAGGACGTGGGTGGGAGAGAAGGAAAAATCTGTATGGTGGCTATTGCCAATATAGTGACACAACTGATTATAAACCACCATACACTGGAGAAAATAGAATCCATCAGGGAATTAAACAAAGTATTTGAGTGAGTTAAAGGCAAGCTGGGTAGCAGTGCTACAAATTTATTTTCATTTAGACAGACATTGTTTGCTACCGTGAGAGTTGAGAGAAACAGATCTAATTTAAATTAAAAAAAACACAACCCTCTTCCTTGTTTAATAGCCAGCATCCAAACCTATGAGAGTATTTTTCAGGCATTGTAGCTGAATGTAGTGATGTAAAATCTCAGTTAGAATAAGTCATTCTACTAGGCTGCCTGTGGTACTTTCACTCCAGTTACTTTCCAAATTTGTGCTTATTGTGTGACAGGATGTGTTTGCAGATATATAACTCAGCTTCCATACTGTTGTTTGAAATGCATTGCACAGAAAGTCATGATTCTACCTGTTTTTCTTTGTCTTAAATAGAAAATTAGACTGTACTGTACAGTATTGTAACCTTATTGGTCCCAGCATATTAGACAAGGTGGGTGAGGTAATATCTCTTATTGGACCAACTTCTGTTGGTAAGAGATGAGCTTTTGAGCTTACACAGAGCTCTTCTTCAGGTCTATACTATGATTGCATAAGCCTGCTTTTTATATACTGCAGGCTGGTCGATGTGCAACAGATAAAATGTGATGTAGATTGTATGCCCACAGTACCAATAATCTTTCGTAGAATATTTTTATTTTTTGTGACCTCTAGAATTTATTTTCCTTTGCTAGTCAGCTATTGTGCTTATTATTACATGGGATGACATAGACAACTGCTGTGAACACTGAGCAAGGCACTTTAGCCTTGACTTGGAATAGGGCCTCTGAAGCCAAAGTGAGCATGTGTGTCAAGGGGAATCATAGGGGAACTCAGCTGGATGGATTGTCAAGCAACTACTGCGTTTCATACTACAGAGATAGGGTGCATGCAGAATGGCAGAGGGCAGGTACTGGCAGAGCAGGGAGAGAGGTCAACACTTCCATTCTTAAATGAAGATAAATATTTTCCCAATAATAAACTATGAATGCAGCTCTAGGAACCCAGAAATCTCATTTGCCTGAGTCTACCAAATCAGCCCCAGCTGGAAATTTTTCATTAAAAAGCTGCTTACATGCCTCAAAGGTCTCCCATCTCCATTGCTCAGTCTCTGGCCGTCTTTGGCTCTCTACGTCTTTGGTTCTCTGCAAAGGGAACTATAATCCTGGCATCTTTGGGCTAGGGTCCTGCACCCATGGTCCTTTCAGCTATTTGTGGTGTACTTTTAGATGATCAGCTAGCCAGACTCTCTCTAGTACACGGGTGGGCAAACTTTTTGGCCTGAGGGCCACATCGTGGTTGCGCAACTGTATGGAGGGCCAGGTAGGGAAGGCTCTGCCTCTCCAAACAGCCTGGTCCCCGCCCCCTATCCACCCCCTCCCACTTTCCACCCCCTGACTGCCCCCCTCAGAACCCCCAACCCATCCAACCCCCTGCTCCTTATCCCCTGACTGCCCCCTCCTGGGACCTCCACTCCCATCCAACCCCCTGTCTCCTAACTGCCCCGACCCCTATCCTGACCCCTGACAGCCCCCCGGGACTCCCACTCCCAACCCTCCCTGTTCCTCATCCCCTGACCACCACCACTTCCCGGAACCTTGGCCCTATCCAACTGCCCCCCAGAACCCGCTGCTCCCTTACCCAACCCGCCCCCTGCCCCCTTACCAGCAGCAGGAGCTCGCAGCCGTGACACTCAGCCAGACCCAGCTGCGCTCCCTATGCTGCCCAGTGGGCGCGGCAGGCCAGAGCGCTGCCCGCGTGGCTGCGGGGGAGGGGCTGGGGACTAGGCTCCCCAGCTGGGAACTCAGGGGCCGGGCAGGACGGTCTTGCGGGCAGAGGGAAAATACTTGAGTATTTTGTCTAGCACATTGTGGAAATGTTAGGCTTCCTACCCAGACCTGGATCTTCTTGGGGATGGGGGGTGTTTTTTGTTTTTTTGATTTATTTTTGAAAGCTTTTTTAAGCTTATAAGTTTCTCACCAATGCGTTGTACTATGGAGAACTTCAGCAACCAGCTTGGGCATCCAGTTATACACCAGTATATTTATAGAGTCCACTCACTCTTTTTGGATGTCCGCCTCACCATATAACATGATTGGAGCTTCAATGTCTGTCTCTACCCAACTGGAGGGACATTCATAAGATGTTCTTTGTTCAGTGTGAGAGGGGGAGAATTCAGTTATCAACAAGTTGTTGCAGATCTGTTTTTTAAAAGTCTGGAAATGGCTCACTGTTGTCTATGGTGAATGTAGTAATGTTTGTATGTAGAAGTAGCTTCTGACCAAGTTGATCCTAGTGGAGTGTAGAAAGTAGTAGACTAATGAAGCCAGCTTACTTTGAGATAGTAATAGGAGGACAATTTGCAATTTGGCAGTTACAAATGTATCTGTGGAACGAGACTGAGGCTGGATCCATTCTGCCTTCTGAAACTGTACAGTTGTAAACCATCTAGAACGCTTGTGTGTGGATATGGGGCATGTTGCAAATATTTTAGAAGGAACAGAAGGTATTTACATTTCTGTAGATCTAGAACTATTTTTCTTGGTTCCACAATGGTATACACAAGTAATGTATTGTTTATATCCTTTAAATTTAGTGGATTTGGTTTTTTTGAATCGTATGCTGTATTTTTACAACAGGAATCTCATTCATCTCCAACTGTATAAGTTGTTGTGAAGAAATTAATATGATTTAATATTTAAGATTTTTAATTGCCATGGCTAAGATGACTATCTTTGTGAGTGTTTGTGAAGCACTTTCTCCAGCAAAGATATAATTGAAATATTCTATGTGAACACATTTTTGTTTCACAAATAGTTGCTCTGTGATTCTTACACTAAGGTTTCTCACTTGGGTAAGCACCAGAAAGTTCTTTGTAAGGATTGTTTAACTTCTTGTGCTTCACACATCACAAAGTAACCAAGTTAGCACAGTGACAGCATTCTGTGTGTTTTTGATAGGCATGTAAACTTGAACTTAAATTCTGGCTAACAAAAACCACAGTGTAGCATCAGGCAAGATTAGAATAAAATTGCAATTATGTATACATGTTTTTTAAAACTATAGTTATGAGGCTTCTATAGTAAATCTTAGAACTTGTGAACAGATTTAGTCAATAGGCGGACTGCAGGCCATATCCAGACTGCCAGACGCTTTTGAATGAACCAAGAAATCTTTTTATTTACTTATCATTATTGTTTTTTTCTTCTCTGGAGTCTGGACTTTGATAATACCTCGACCAAGAAATTGGGATCTTGACAAAAAATAATTGACTACCCCTGCTATAGAAGAATCTAGTCAACACAAATGCTTGTATATTCTGTCTTCTGTGGAAATTCTGAAAGGTCACAGATCTAGCTTTTAGAGTTGGCAGATTTTTATCAATGTACATCATGGGAAGAGAGTGAAAGGTGCAGACAGGGTTTGCTCAGATACCATGGTGATGGACAACTATAGAAAAACCTAGATAGGTTGCAGTGGCAACGTTCTTCTTTGGTTGAAATAGTCTTAATTTCTGCTTAAAAATTCTGCTTTGATTTTACACCCTGTACAATCCCACTGACTCTTAAGAGCTTGCATGTAATGGTTGTCAGGGTTGAGTTTCTGTGAAGATACTGGAGACTTCTTTAAATTCTGCTTTTATACTGGATCTCATGATGATGATGATTAATCCAGTGATCTGCAGTCATACAAGTTATTTTTGGATTGTCACAGGTTACCCCCTTTCACTGTAGCTGAGGAGCTTATAAGTTTTATTTCTCTGAAATTAATAGGTGTCTACAATGAAATCTATCCCCAAATATCAGAGTTGTTACGTAAGTTGGTTCTCTCCTATGCCTGTTTTGAGCCTACCTCTTGAGCAGTCTTCCATATTCTTGTCATAACTGTTTTTCTTGTGTTGCACTTTCTACAGAGTACAGTGTGCTGATGGCCAAGTGAAATATATAAAAAATCCTAATCTCTTGAATGTCAGTCTGGTAGTTCGGGTCCAACGTGCGTGTGTGTGTGTGTGTGTATCCTGTGCTCGATTTGGTTATTTGAGCATCATTTCATTTCATTTTTCATCCAAGCAGCACCAGTCTCCTCTCTGGGACCCAAAATGTAAATTCAAAAAAGTCTTATGCAGCAAATTATTAATATTTTACTATTCAAACACAATGGAAGGTCCTTATTTTGATAGTTTCAAGGTTAAACGTTCCACTGCAATCTATAGCCCTGTACTAGTGAATAAAGACCAAAAAGTAAAACTTAAATAGTAAGAGACTGGTGCAATTTCACTGTGCAAACAGACAAAAATGCGAAATGAGAACATGCTGCATGAATAATAAAATGTAAATATGTTAATTAAAAAGAAAATTGTTAAAATTTTTGATGGTAGAACAAGATCCTAATGGAAACATGGTTAAGAAATGGAGTTTAAAACAAAGTGTGCCTTGTAAGTATAGCCACAAGGCTGTATATATATAATGTACATTAATTCACTTTATCCAGTCACCTGCACTGGAAACAGAGTAAATCTTTGACCATTTCCCAAGATTTGTCAATATGCTACATCCTGACACCACCCACCCAGCTTCAAGTTAATCTGTTACTCTATTGTATTTTGCATGAACTAAGATCTGGACTGTATGTGGCATAGGCAAGTGTAGGAAAATTAAACTTTTAATATGTTAAATGCATGCTGAAGTGTGTAGTGAAGTGTCTTGACTCAGCAAACTGATGATATCCTGAGGTGGTCTTTATGGACGCACATTTTTAGAACCTCAAAAACTAATAAACTAAACTAATAAAGAAGCCGGGGTGGGTGTGGGAGGTTATTTTTAAATATTGTAATTTGTAGTAGAATTGTGTGTAGGTCTTTGAGAGCTACAGTTTGCTTGGTGCATGCTTAGTTGTACTGTAAAACCTTTCCATATGTGTCCTATTCTATATACAGACTGAGATCAAGCAGCATGTGTATTGTTCTTTAACACTATGGGCTGGTGAAGCCAGAATTAAGGGATTAGTGGCTGACAAAGATAGTACATTTTGTTAAACTCCCTTGCTCCCAACTCTCTAAATCAGAAATAGGTTCCACAGGTACTACGCTACAAAAAGCAGAGGAGCCTCCAAAGTTTTCACAACAAAAACAAAACAAAAACCTTAATATCTGCTAGATATTCCTCTTAGTAATTTTCTCTTAACGAATTTGAGATAAATTCCAGTGTGTTAAGGATGAATCTATTTTTATACATTGTGAGTTTGTATACTTGTGTAGAGAAGCTAGCTGGGGCTCATTTCTCTCTGGAGTGGCAGGAAACCACACCACCTCACTACCTTTGGGAATAGCTCTTGCAGCGAATTAGTCCAGCCATGGGAGTCGTCCTCTATGGCCTTAGTGAAGGTACAAATAAACACAGTGAGCCCAGGCCCTAGGGGCAGGGTTTAGGGTCACTGGTGTGTCAGGTGCTCAGGCAGGGGCTGAGCAATAACAGGATATAAACAGTAGGCCCAGGCCCTAGGTTCCAAGGGGCCTGGGAGAGGGGGAGACAGCCACCCGCGACACAGGCCCTCCCTCTCTACTGCATCCCAGCCCGGGGCCTTGGCAGAGGCAGAAGACCCGCAGCTTAGTCAGTGGGGATCCTAGCCACAACACACTGACATGGGTTCTGGCAGTGCTGCAGCCAGACTAGGGTCAGCTGCCCCCGGGCTACTTCCTGGGGTGACCAGACAGCAAGTGTGGAAAATCAGGAGGGGGGTGGGGGGTAATAGGAGCATATATAAGAAAAAGACCTAAAAATAGGGACTGTCCCTATACAATTGGGACATCTGGTCACCCTACTACTTCCAGACTCCCCCTCTTAAGGTACCTGGGTTGGGGTGGTGTCCTCAGGGGGTCCAGTACCATGGTTTCCTCGGGATAGCTGGCCAGGGGCAGGCTCAGCAACTCCTCTAGGTAGCTGGGGCAGGGCAGGCTCAGCAGCTCCTTTGGGTAGCTGGCACAGGGCAGGTCGGGCCAGTCCTTGGGTTTTCCGTAGGCCGCTGGTCTTTCCCAGTTGCAAGCTAGGCCGGATGCGTCTGGCCTCCCCGGCAGCTGCTTTCCCAGTGAGTCCTGAGGTTGGGCCTTTATAATTCCGGGGCAATGCCTGACCTTCTTGCGGGGTGGGCTCAGAGCTCCATGGCTCTGCCCACTCTGGTGTCTAGAAGGGCTCCTCTCGGGCGGCAGGGAACCACACTGTCTCACTACAACTTGGAGTTTGAGTGTACCAACTGACACACTTTTAATTTCTTCCTCTCAGTTTGCTCTCCCTTTCATTTTTACACATTCAAGAATTTTATCTAGCTATACTTTCTTTTCAATTAACCTTGTTTTTTTTTTAAATATCATAAACCTTTCCTCTCCTCTCTTTTTAAACAAAAGGCTTCTGGTTTTGTTTAAGATTAAATTAGTACTTCGGACATTAATTCAGAAGTCTCTAAGTAGTCTGTATTCTCAGACTGACTTACATACTCTGTTTCTTAGTTAGCATTTCTATTTTTGATATCTTTATTTGCAGCCATCGTATTAAGCCACATTTAGCCAATTGGCTAAATTTTCAGCCTTATGAAAGTCATGCCAGGTTTTTTGTTTGTTTGTTTTACCATGGATGATTTATAAAAGTGCTTGTAAAAGAGAGTCTTCTAGTAGTGAGTAAAGCCACTTGTAGATTTCACAGGTTACTGTTGGATACCAGCACCTCTGTGTTGCATCTTGGGTCTTGTTTACAGTTAGGACATTAGGCTGTCGTTTTTGCTAATTTTGAGCCAAACAGTCTCCTTTTGTGGGGAAAGAATGTGAAGGAGAAAAACTAAGTTTAAAAAAAAAAAAGACTCCTCAGTTTCAACTTGCTGAAATCTTGATTCATATTCCCTTTAAGGGGATCAGGAAAACAACAGCAGAGACATGAAGGGCTTGCATTCATGTGGAGCCACAGGATTAGCAAGGAATCCAGGTCCCCAGTCCTACACCTCTTGAGGCATGCATTTGAAGAGCCTGAGTTCTGTGACTTCACATTTTGGCTGTTCTTCCCTTTGACCACAACTCTGTGCTACTCTTCATCTGAGTGGCTGTCAGATATGGAGTTCTAATGCATGGAGTTCGATTGTTTTTACAGTTCACAGAGACTGTTCTGATTTTTACCTGCCCTCTTATCAATTCTGTGGAATAGGGAGAGAGGATGCTGCAGAAGGGGAGCTAACAATGTAGCCTTTCCTCCCTTTCTTCTCAGGCTTTTCCCTCAATTTTTTTCTCCTTTGATGTGGAAGAGAAGAGAGACTCATAACTCAAAAACAGAGAGATGCTTTCTCACAGCTGTGCCTTCCAAGTTTGGTATGAACACTTTAAAAAACATTCAAGTGACTTTGACAGTACATTTCTCTTTGGTTCAGGCAAGCCAGATTCATTGATCAGATTAATTGAACTCTGAAGAATTCCTAACTAAGGTGGAATTATTGAGATGACAGCCAAAAGTAGTCACTCAGTTAACACGTGTTTTGCTATTTTGGAATCTTACATAACTGTTGCATCAAGGCAAGTCTATTACTTCTTGATTTGGGTTGGACTGTGGCATGCACAGTAGATAATATTCCCTCTTTTTATATGAATAACCGTAAATAATTCCAGTAGAGTGCTTGCTACCTTACAACCAGCCTCTCTTAAATCACACTTGCTCCATACCTCTTCTGAGTCTACTTACATTCTATATATTTTTGTCATGCATACATAAATCCTTAGAAAAAACTTGAAATCCAAGTTTATGTTTAAATCATGCCTATTTATATTCTAGATAGTACTCCCCAAAGGTACAAAAATATTTAGAATATTAGAAAAAGCATCAAGGAAATGCATTACAACACTTTCTCATAAAAGAACCCACCAATTACAATATGACTAAATGAAATACAAGATATGGAACAGCTCTGATGATAAACCAGAACTGATTTGAAGATTGTTGTGCTTCAGCCTGTGAACTCATTCTAAAACACAATAAATACACCACTATCACTTTGACCTGTATCTGCTCTGTACTATATCTAGAAAGGTAGCTTTTTCTTATTTATTGTACATTCTGAATAAGTAACACCTATCTACTAACCAAACAGAACTCTGCATTAAGGCCCTGATTTGTGAAAACATGTAAGCATGTGCTTAAGTCTCAAAGTCAATGGGACTTAAGCATATATGTTAAGCACATACTTGGTATTTTATTGTATTATGGCCAAAATATTTGCATAGCCAACTGTGCAAATGCTATACAAACTATTAGTTGACCTTTTAGTTTATAATGTAACAATATTGCAACATATTGTTGTGATATAATTTCACACTATGTACTTTTGCATTTTCTTGTGTTGAATTGTACATCAGATACCTGATGCGTTCCACCTAAAACCTGTGTACTTGCTTGTAAATATCTTTTGTAAAACAATTCCTTTTTAAATAATCCCAAATTGTGTACTCGTACACACACTGTCTCTTGGTTTTTCCCTTGGTCCTGTACCATACTTGTATCCTATTCAGTCAACCATACTCCATTGACATCTGGAGGTTCATTTTAGCAATATGTGTATCACTAAATTAATTTACAACTTAACAAAACTACGCTGTATGGATTTAGGAAAGTTCAAACTAGTTGTAATCAGGGTGGATTTGATTTAAATCATTAGTCAGGAAGACTTAATTTAATCATGGATTTCTACTTAAAAGTGCAATTTTTGTTGGTTGTTATAACCTTAATAAATATTCTTCACAACTCAAGAGAGAGATGTAGGTTTCATTTTTAGAATGTACACACTATATATTTTTAAGTGATTTATTTTGAAAACTTTTCAGATTAGTTTTACAACTATATCAGAAAATGAATGATTGATTGTTTGGTTTTATTTCATTTACCAAAGATAATTGAAGCAGATATTTATGAAGTCATTGAGAGGTGAACTATCTCCAGTTCAACAGATTAATCATTAATATTTGGAGGATTTTCTTGCTATGCTGTATTAGGAGAATATCACCAGACAGACATTTAAATTGTTTTAATTTACTAAAACAACAACGTTATTTATTCTGGATTTTTTTCTTCACCAGCAAACATATAATATGTTAACAAAACAAACATATGAATTTTTGAATTTAGTTAAACCTGATTTTAAAAAACTTGAATGTTTGTTTTTGTTAAAATTGTTTTTAACTAAAATAGTTAAATGAAACATTTTTTAAAAAAAAACAAAAATTAAATCAACTATGTCAGCCAGGTCAACCTGAGAAACTTAAAATATTGGCTTCCTCAGCTAACTCAGTCGCCTTCACCTTCAGTTTCCTGTTTAAGGTTTAACCCTGGTACCAAGTATTGAGAATATTTGCAAGAAAATGAGCAGGAGATAGTGCTTGTCCCATTCGTTTTTCTAATGCTTGTAGTTTAACTCTGTCATTGAGATCTTAAGAAGAGAAATATACACTCAGTTCCTTCCAAATTTCAACTGCGTCAGCAGTAAAATAGCTATTTCCCCACATTTTGTTCAAGGCTACAGAAATAGGCTTCAGGGTACTCGGCATGTGTTCAACATTTCTCTTAAGACCAATGTTGATAACTTTAACTGTGACAGTGCCATCTATTTTTTTCATGATTTTGTTCACAAGCTGTCATCAGATTAAGCCAGTTCTTGATATAGTGCTCAAAACAGCCCACTACTGAGTTCCATCACATGTCTTGTGGGAGAGTTAGCTTGGTTACTCCCACTTTTTTCAGAGAAGCTGCTGTAAAGTGGTTGTTGCAGAAGTATTTTGCTATTTCAACAACATTAGCCTTTATTTCTGGAACACTGACATCTTTGACAAGGAGGTGTATCAAATGAGCACTGCAACTGTATGTTATTAGCTTGGGACTCTCTTCTAAATAATTTCTTCTCATCTTGGATACATTTGCAGCATTATCTGTGACCAAGCTGCATACTAGACATTTGAATTTTATTTCTAGAGTTTGTTATAGCTTTTACTGCTGCTATTTGTAAGTATTCTGCTGTGTGTGCATTTCCTGATGTATCAGTTGTTTCTGTAAGGAAGACAGTCCCTTCTTCTGTCACACAAGCACATACAACGGGATCATTGTGGACATTGCTCTACCCATCAAGACTTAGGTTAACAATTTCACCCAGACCTTTTACATGCTGCTCAATTTCTCTTTCATACACTTTATCCAGCAGTTTGCCTGTGACAGCTGCTCACTTGGGTAGACTATATCCTGGTCTTAATAACTGAACCATGTTAATGAAGTGTGGGTTCTCAATCCTATGGAAAGGAGAGTTTGTTGCATAAACAAACCGGGCAATTTTTTCATCAATTACCTCTTTTTGTAATCCTCTGGTTCTCATCACAAACTTATCTATGGTTGTTTCTGGATGATGGAGTTTTTTGGTTGTTTTTGTTTTTGCTATGGATGATATACTGTGGCTATGTGACACTAGCATTGGCAGATAACTCTGAAACTATAGAAAATGATGGTGCTCTTGAAGGCGGATAGTCTTCAGAATCATGTATATTGAGGATAGATTCTCTAACAAAATAAGTCAGTGCAGTTATTTAAGTATTATTACCATACTGCTCATTTAGTAATACTCATTGCATTCACTGACAGTACTACTTTAAAGGTGAAATTGTAAAAGGAAGATCTGCCTGATTCAGCTATTTATTTTTTATCACTACTGCATCAAAAATGATAATACCATAAAGTAACAACTATATTTTTCACTGTCTTTTAGATGGAGCACTGAGTCCCACAGGGTAGATAGAAAGATTAACCTAAACAATCTATACAGGAGCCCCATAAAATTGGGTCCCTAATCCATGAACTATTGGAACTCATTTACAAAACTTTTCATAAACATTACATGAATACTATAGAACTAGAATTTATAATCCCTATTCAATGTTGAGATATCTTTGAGCTATAATGTATCTTAATTAAAACTATCTTTAGGTAGGCTTTTCCCTCAAAATCCAATTTAAGAAAAATATCCAATTTTTATTTATTTATTTATTTTAAATCATTGATTTTTATCCACCCTAGTTGTAACGTGCTTCCAAGTCTTAGACTAGATCAAGTAGATGAAGAATGTCCTAGACTGACAATAAATCATGTGGAAGTTTAGAAACTGCCTTTAGAAACAATTGGTGTACTTAATCTCTAACAACAGATTTGACTATCCTTTAGCTCAGCACCACTCAAATTGTTGCTCTCAAAATCTGGGAATTTAATAGCAACTTTAGTAGGTGATGACCACTAAAGAGGGGAAGGGATAGCTCAGTGGTTTGAGCGTTGGCCTGCTAAACCCAGGGTTGTGAGTTCAATCCTTGAGGGGGACACTTAGGGATCTGGGGTAGAAATTGGTCCTGCTAGTGAAGGCGGGGGGGCTGGACTTGATGGCCTGTCAAAGTCCCTTCCAGTTCTAGGAGATTGGTATATCTCCTATTATTATTAACTTTGGTAGATGATGAGCCTTTTTTTTTTTTTTAATGGCTAGAATGCAGTGAATATGAAGAGTATCATGTAGGTTCCTGCTACATCAACACCTAGAACTTCTGTTTTACAAGGTGATCAAAATACAGTGAAAGGAGTAAGATATTTTATACCATTGTTAACTAACGGAGGAATTTTTAAATTTTTTTGTAGTTTTGTCACTTTTGAAGGCTTCTTCACTCTGTGAACCAGTCCTTCATTGGTTGGTTATACACTGAAATTTTTTTCTGTCTACAGTAGGACCTCCCTCTTGATTTCCAGTGGTAGTCGTGAGAGGATATTTTTCCTGTTAGCTCTTACTCTTTTCACCAGTCCCCTCTGGTGTATGTATGTATCTGTGTTGTTTGTTTACTATTTGTGTTTTGCTTTATTATCTTCCATGGTAGCTTATTACCTCCTTGTAAAATGTGCCCCAACACATGCTGAGCTACTTCCTGTTCTCTTGGTCTTTCAAGATTTCCTAAAAAGTAACAGTTATAGATGAAAGTGTGGATGTAGTAATCTCATAACTTGTTTTAGCAACTTGGTTCATTCATAATTTCTGCAAGCGTTAAAATACCCTGGTTCAACAGACTCTTGATCAAAATTTCTACTTTGTTTGCCAGATGTCACCTTGGCTTAAATGCTTTCATCAGTGTTCTAAAAAAAAAAATTAAACTTTACCGTTACTCCTGTTTTCTTCACAATTTGAAGAAATCTTAACAATAGGTCCTAAATTAATGGCCTTTGTGGGATTTTCAGATGCACTCAACATTACCCTAATTGTACTCGCATTGAATTCATTGAGTTAGGTCAATGATGAACACTCTTGAAAATCCTGCTATTTGTATCTAGTGTAAACATTGAGACCCTTTTAAAAGGTGCTTTAGAATCGTAAGGCATTATTAAATAACTCGGTGTTCTTTACCAAACCATTTTATAAATGGGAGAAATTCAGCCAGAGAGAATAAGTGGGATTTGTGGAAGTGCCTAAGAGAATTAGGAGTACTAGTCCTGTTAGAAGTCCCCAGTGACACTCTCTCCAAGCATGTGGCGGTTGACAGTAGAACCTAGAGTCCAATCTGTAAACAATACTTGCTTGCTATTGCTTGTTTACTACTTTAGTACTGAGTATCAGCATATAAGGTTTAGGATTAAAAAACTGAATTCTACATTTATCATAGCTTGTAATGGTTTCCTACTGTGTGTTTTTTTTGGTTTTTTTTTAATACACATATAGGAGGACAAAGAAGCTAAGAATCCCGTGCCAGACAAAGGAAACCATGGACTAGCTCCAGGAAATGAGAAATTCAAACCTGTGGTACCCTGGCCTCATGTTGAAGGCATGGAAGTGGACTTAGAATCTATTCGAAGAAAAAATAAGGCCAAAAATGAACTAGAACATCATGTTGGTGATAACAATCAGCAGAACATCATGGAGAGGCAATATCTCACATTTAAGCCTCAGACATTTACATACCATGATCCTGTTTTACGACCTGCAGTCCTTGGTAATTTTGAGCCCAAAGAACCTGAGCCTCATGGAGTTGCTGGTGGTCCTGGAGAGGAAGGCAAGGCATATGTATTAGGACCAGACTACAAAGAATCCATTCAAGCCAGCATTAAAGAGTTTGGGTTTAATATGGTGGCAAGTGATATGATCTCACTAGATCGGAGCATTAATGACTTGCGTCAAGAAGAGTAAGCAGACTTCTTATTTTTTGTTCTTGTTTTGTTGTTGAAAGATTGCATAATTTTTTTACAAGTTTTAACCACATCTTTAAAACTAAAGAATAGATGAAACTAAATAAGATATCTTGTGTTAGCAGACTGCCTGTTGCATCATATCGAACACTTTTTCCTGTCTTCTTATTTTACTTAATCCTTTCTTGACTATTAATCTCAATTGCTTGCCCCTCTGAAGTAGTCCATTCTCCTGCCCAGTCACTTGAATTAGGATGTCTTGGGTCAGCCACTTCTTTAATTATCCTTTTTATTTTTAATCTCTCATCAAGATTTTTTTAATATTGTGAATAAGCCTTTTTATGTCCTTTTTAAAGTTTGCGCAGAGCATTACAACACTTCCTCTTCCCATCACTCCGCAAGCCCTCTAAAGAGAGCTCTTTGTAATAGAAAAGCAAAACTAAGAAATATATTCTTTCCCTTGACGTATGCACCTATAACTCTGATTACCTCCCTACATCCACAAAACTATTTATCTGCCATAGAGATGTTTAGAACTGAAAGCTGACATCAGCATAATCCTAACCACTTTGCTTCTTGCATGTTGTAGTGAAGAAAACCGCCTTAGAGATTTAAATTTCTTACTCTAGTATGTGGGGGTTTGGAGGTATATTTTGACGGGGCTTGAGAGTTCTTAACAATTTCTTTCAATTACTCTACAGATACTCTTTCTATTAGCTTGTGAAGGCTGGATTGTGTTCAATCTTCACGTTTTCCTTCTTAAATCTCTGTTAAGAAAAGCTCCTCTGAATTCAATATATTGATCACTGCTAAATCATTTGCCACTATTATTTTATTTTATTTTATTTTATTTTATTTTATTTTATTTGTTTCTGTTTGCTATGTGAAATATGGTACTTGTCTATCTCATTCACTTGCCATTCCCATATGTGGAGCTGTACCAACCACAGGGCTTGAAGCCAAGCTCTAGATTGTATGTCTCCAGCTGTGGCATTTGAATCATTGGTTGAGTGATTGGTTACTGTAGCACCACCCCTGTATTTTCTGATGAGTGTTTTCCACTCCAGGAGCTGGGACACAATCAGCCATCTGCTAACCTGACTCATACTTTTTATATCTTCTGTTATTTGAATTTACTGCCTGCTGCATGCTTGTTAAAAAAGAAAAAGAGCATATTCTGAATTAACCGCTTAGACACTACAGCATTTTTTCCCCTTATATTCTTTTTTTTTTTTTTTTTTTTTTTTTTTTTGTGCTGAGGTCCACAGATTCAGTACAATAGGTACTTCTGCCTGCTTGCAGCTTGGGGACAGTTCTCTGCAGTTTTTTCTGCTTCCACAGTGGCCAGCAGCTCAGCCAGACCTCCTTACCACACAGCTTTTCTGAGGAAATTTCCAAATGTTGTTATTTCAAGTGTTTATAAGATCAGCTGAATAATTGGTTTAATTCCCAGATATATCCCAGGCCTGCTTTTGACTTATGCAGAGATTGACCCATCAGCTTCACTTCCCCTTCTGAGGTGTCTGCAGCAGTTGCTCCCCCTGCAAGCTTCAGGGAAAGCGCTATACCAAGAAAAGTTGGAGGCAGAAGGAAGAGTCTGTATCTCCTTGCTCTACCCCTGCCATTAAGTGTCTTGCTGGGGAGCAAGAGTGTAGTTCCCTTCACAGCCCAGGTTGGGTGGGGTCACCTTGGACTCTCTCTCTGTGTGGGAAAGGATTTGAGGAGACTGGAAAAAAGGTGGCATCGGGGCAAGCAGCTCCCATCTCTATGAAGGGAGTGAAGCCAGAATGGCAATGCACTTGAGTCCCAGTAGCCCCCACCAACATCTACACCTCTGACTGTAGAGTTTGGTTGTCCCCCATCCACACACAAACTGTCCTCTCCTCTCCCTTCCCCATCCTCAGTCCCCTTGGATTGGGGATGGAGACACTGGATATCACACAGATGCTACCAACACTTGAGAATGCAGTAAGTGGGCCTTTTGGTTCAGCTCCCTCTCCTCTGCGGCCAACTTCATCCTCCCTCTGAAGCAGGATTATGGGGACAAACTCCCAAAGGCAGAAATTAAATGAGTAATAGAATCAGTGCTGGGTTCTCCTGCTCACTTCAGAGTGCAGCATGGTCGATCAGTGCAGAAAGGACAGGCTATAGATGTGCTGATTCTTTTAGGCATGCAAACATGCAATCCCACAGAGGCAGTTCTTCCTTCTAAGTGCCAAAATCAGAGTTTGAGAATCAAATAGTAAAATATATTTAAAATATGAAAAAAAGAATTGAGCCTCTTTCAGGCAAGAGAGTATTAAATATTGTGCAACTTACATTTAGGAAGTCTACTGTTGTCTTAGACAAGCTATAGCTAGCTATCCCTCCTCATGCACCCTGGGAAAATGTAGTGGAGGGATAGAGGTTTCCTACTGCCCCCAGAAGATGCGGAAAGTATCTGGCTTGCATCTCCAGCTGCTGCTGTGGTTCAACATGCCCTAAGGTCCAGGCTGTTGTTCCCAACTTGAGTTATAGGTTGCCATGTGTCACCATCACCTCCACTTCCTCTCAGCTGATGGCTATGAAGTGATCAGAGGGACAGCAGTACAGATGTGAAAGAACTGGTAGGCTGTAAGCAGCTGCTTGATTCACCATTTCTTTCATTTTACTCTACTCTCTCACCAGCCTCCATTTTATAAAGCTGGAAAGTTGCCTGGTTTGCACACATCAAACTTAACTTGGTATCTGTACCAAAGAGAAACTCAACTATCAGTGTTTGGAAACTAATTTTGCACTTTGCAGCAGTACTCAGATTGAACCCTTGCAGAAAGATTCTTTTTACTTTCTATCCATTAATGAAGGCCTCCTGATGGCTCCTATCTCCAATCCAATCAAAGTTGGGGGGAGGGGTATTTGAAATGGAGCTTTCTCTAATGAAAGGCAATATTATACTTTTAATTCTGGCAGGTAGTTCTTTCTACAATCATTGCATTCGTTCTCTACGCAAATTCAAGAAATAGTCTTCCTTCAATTAAGCATCAAACTCAAGGTCTTATAAGAACTGACAATCTCAGGGCAGAGTAGTCATCTCTCCAGTATTGAAATCTGCTAGACAGCAGATGGCTATCAATACATAAATTCACCAAATTCTGCATATTGGTTATCGAGCCTTAACCAATGCCATTTACATTCTTTTTTGCAAAAGTCTTCTTCATGCCTTAGTGCATGAGAGAATGGATACAATATTTATAGATAATCTGCCTCATTTTGGATGTCCATGGTTAAAGCATAATCCTGCTTCCCAAACTGAAGCTATGGTGCTCTGAAAATCCCATTGTAATGGATCTGTGTACCTTTAGCATGAAGAGGAATTGGAAAATTTTATCAGTGCTTATCTCAAAATTTTTCTTCAAGTAATAGGATCCACAAATGCAGTCCATTCTAAGAACAAATGGATCATCCAGAATAGCTACAGAAACTGATATCCAAGGATTTAGGTTTGCAGTCATTAGATGGAATTCACCTTGCCCTGAAGTAGGAGAAATTGTTGTTGTGCTTTTTTACCTAAAGCATATTTAATCCAATCTGTAAATTAGGAAGATAGATTTGAATTATGCTGGCGGTGGAAGTTTTCTCAACTGGAGGGAGCTTTTGGATGTGAGGCATTCTTGGGCTGCTAGTGCCTGATAGGTCTCTCCTGCCCCCACACTGAAAGCAGACTGAAGTACCCATTGTCACAGATCTGTGGACCTTAGTACTTGAAGAAAAAAAATTTCAGGTAAGCATGGATGAATTTTCCTATTACCTGGGTTAAGCAAACCATTGTTTCATCTTACTTCACATGGTGATTTTCTGTATAATAGGAGCTGTTTCTAAAACTACTCAGTATGCAGATGTGTCTCGCATGCAAAACAAATGTGTGGCTTTTCTAGCTTTTTTAGTATAAAGCACACTTTTTTTAACTGTGTCTTAATCCCCAAGAAACAATTGAAATTGGAGCTGCATGCTCTAGTTTTATTTCCAATTACACACACAAACCTACATTAAAAACATTACTAACCTTATAAAATCATGCGCTCAGAAGTTAGGACATCCCAGAATTAAGATTGCCTGGTCTCGAGGAAGCATCCACCGTTACTCTGTGGGGATGGCGTATGCAGTCTTGTCAATGTAGGAGCTGAGAGAGGCTCAAGCATGCTTAGTGAGGATGGATTCTTCAGAGATTAAAGCAGTTAAAATCTAAGTAATATCTACTGAGCATATGTGAACTGCAATTTTTTTCCCAAAAAGTTTATAACTTGGCCAAATATAGGTGGATTTTTATGGTGACGGATACCAGCCACATCCTACAATGACTACAACCTCTGTGAAATTTCAAGTCCCTGCTCCCAAGCATTGGGATGCTAGAGTTCTTAGAGAAAGTTGCCAGAATTTTTTAATATGGGGAAAAACAACGTATTTTTCCCTAACCTCGTTCTCTGAAATGGCTGAACCACTTTGGCTGAAATTTTTCCAAGAAAAAAAAAGTTTGAAAGAGAAATATATTCAGCATGTAAAATTCCAGCAAAAAAGTTATAAGCAAATGAATACAAAATCTTATAATGGGAAATGTCTGGCAAACTTAACAATAGGTGATGCTAACAGTCCTGCATATAAAACTAGACAGCAAAATGTATCCAAGACCGAAACAACAGGACTTCGACATTTCATGTCCTTAAGAACGCTGTGTACACACGGCATTAAGTATAGCAGTAATTTTACTGCTTGCAACTTTTACTCTTGTGATTGTCAGTGAGGTAAAAAAGTTCTCCTATTAAAAAGATATATTTGATAGAATAACCTAAATCCATATGTGGTCTCCTTTTGGTAGAGAGAGTTCACTGTAAAATGTGTATGTGGTATTAGAAACTTAAATCAAGAAATTTTCTCTTAGGGTGAATTATTTCTGTGAATAAATAATACTTAGAAACTCCCTGTCTGTCCTATTTACTAATTTTTATCTTATGTTAGAGCCTGTAGGCCAGAGATGTTCATACTGTTGATCAGATTATATGCCAGGATAATAAACCGGGATAATTAACTGTGTTGGCCCTAGGAAAGAATGAGTACTCAACATATTGTTCTTCTAGTTGCCATTTTATTATATAACCAATAGAAATCGTGGTTACAAATGTGATGGCTTTGTTAGGATTTTATTTATGCTAGATTTTCTCTCTCCCTCTCCCCTACTGTTTACCAATATATGACTTTTCAGTTATAGGAGAAAAAATTGAGTAGTTTGGTGGCTGGTAGATTAAAGTATTTGTGTGAATGTTTGTGACATAACATAGTGAATTAGGTTAATCATCTCATACATAATAATAGATCCGAGGCTTGTGTACCTCAGATGCTGCTGTGTAAGTGCTACACTTCTTAAAATCTGACTTTGGTCAGCATGTTATCATTTTAAAGTTATAAACTGAGCAAGGCTATTTTGCTGGCAACAAAATATTCATTGTAATATAACTTAAAAAAAAAAAGACTTTCCATCAAAGCAAATTGTGTGTGTATTATTAGTTGAAGATAAAACAAAATTATCATAGACTTGTTCTCAGTAATCTTTAAACCAGTAAGACCCAGATGTTTAATTATGTTGCTCCTTTGAATTTATTGTTGCTCTTCCTCCCAGTTCTTTCAGGGTTTCTCCCCTCCCTTTTCCACCTTTAATTACTTTATAGCCCTTAAAGGGTATATCCTCTGACTATATACAGCTGTATATTTTCAATGAAGGGGTACTGTCATCATGGATAATTTATTAAACAAACACTTTTTGCTGATTTTAAATTTCTTTTCAGTAATCAGAAATGAAAAAAAATCAAGATTCTCTTCTCCTGTTCTTTTGGTCACCTAAATATAACATAGTTTAATTTTTTTCAAGATCAGTTTTTATAAATGAACAATCAATCCATTTTGATCTTGTTTATCTTAATTAAAAATTGCACTTCAGAAGTGTCACAGTTGCTTATCATGTGCCAAACACAACTTATTTGTGTACCAAAGTGAAGAAAATACTTCCTTCAATATATTTTTGCAGCATTGTGTATAATTCCACTTTTACAATAAAATATACTTTGACAAATTATGAAAAATTGTAGGGAATAAAGTATTGTTTCTAAATTTATAAGGGTTTAGCAATAGGGTGGAGTTCTCCTTTTCCCTGCTCCCTAACATTTTAGGAACTGATAAGAGCAAGACCGTCAACCATTTTGATGGTTGTCTCAAAAGTGGAAGTGCAAAGACTTTTTTTTGTTTTTTCCCCTTAAATCCTATAGTTTTTGGAGGGCAGGGAGGTTCTCCTTATTCCTAGATTATTAAAGGTAGAAAATAACCTGTTTTGGTAGGAATATAGAAGTATAAGTATCCATCTTCCCTGTAACAATCTGGTGAAAAATAGCCCTTTATTAGGTCAGAGTCATCATAATAATGTGAAACTATCACATCAACATCCAATGCCAATGACAGATTTTGTGAGGAAGCCGCTGCTAACCAGAGAGGGACAATATTTAAACTGAGCACACAGAGCGAGTTTAATATGTTATAAATCAGCTGGTCAATGCGGGGTCCACAGCCCCCTGGGGATCCACGAGCCCTTTCAAGGGGGCTGTGGGGCTCCGCAGCTGAAACCCAGACCCTGAGCCCTAGCGCCCCTCACAGGGCTCAAGTCGGGACTCCTGGGAGGTGCAGGGCCGAAACTTCGCCGGTGTAGTGGTACAAACAGCTCCCTGGCAGAACTTCCTATCTAGGTTGTACTGAGCATGCTCACCCAAACTGAGGCTCAGTAGGTAACTGCTATTGGTGAGGAAATGTGCCAATTGCTGTTTTTGCCATTACACCGGGCATTGCAGGGCAGCTGATGCTCTGATTGGTGCCATAGAGCAGGCAGCTGCAGTGTTCCCTCCTCTGCTCCTCATCTCCCAAGTCCCAGGCCCCTTTGCTCCTGCAGAGGTAGCCGGTAAGAGCTGTCTGGGTTGGGAGACTCGGCTCTGGGAACAAGGACTATAGGGGAGCCTTCCCAGCACACAGCCCCTAGTACCCCCTCTCCCTGCACCCTGAGCTACCCCCTGCCTGCACACAGCCCCTAGTGCCGCTCTCTTTGCCCCCTGAGCTGCTCTCTGCCTGCATACAGCCCCAGCTACCCCCTCCCTGCACCCTGAGCTACACACAGCCCCAGTAACACCCCTCCTTACACTCCCAGCCACCTCGTGTGCACACGTCCCCAGCTACCCCCCCTACACCCTCCCTGAGCTACCCCACTGCCTGCACACAGCCCCTAGCTACCACCTTCTTGTGCCCTAAGCTGTTTTCAAACTTTCTGAGCTAAGCCTCCCACCTGTGAGTTGTAATTTTTGATTGTGCCCTCCCCCGCCCCAAAGCCAGATAGGCAGGTGGCCTGCTGAGGTGAATCAGGTGGCACCAGTGGCCTCTGCTCCCCGCCCCCCAAATAGAAGTCAGACTTCGCCTATGCTGAAGGCCCCTGCCCCGAGCCCTCTTTCCGTCGCCCCTCTCCTCCAGCGGGGCCCTGGAGTTTTTATAGCATATTGAGGGGGGGCCTCAGAGAGAGAAGAAGGTTGAGAATCCCTGTTCTAAATAGCTGTTAATTTTTCAGTCAGCTCCACTGTATAACAAAGGAGATTCCACAGGAGGACTCAATGCCAAAGCTTGCTTACTTCACAAAGGTCGTGATTTGCTTAATTGCATTGTTGTACTAATTACACATATGATAACTGTTTAATTAAATAAGCTTTTAGAAATTACAGTTGATATGTCTCCTTGGAAACCAAGCATTAAGGACTTGCTTTCATTATACACGAAGCCTAGGGAAAAATCAATTTTTGTAATATGGCACACTATAATAATTCCATGAACTACCAAAAAAGAGGTTTTATTATGCAAAAAGCATACTAAAACAGTGTTTTCCTGAGACTTAAGTTTATGAGAATCAAGTGAATTATAGCGATCAGACTTGAAGAAGGCTATACTCTTTACCGCATGTCCTCAGCTGCTTTGTTGGCAAGACTCCGAAGGAGGGGGAAAAGATAGCTGTTTTAAAATATAATTAGCAGTGTTTGGTGGATCAGACCTCCAAGGTCTTGTGTGTAGCAGGAAAATGTGAAAGCATTTTTCTGTACCAGTCCATCTCTACCAGTGTCACTAACAGAAGAAGAGTGTACACTGAGCCAGTGAGCTTTAACACTATGTGCTGCTGCCATTATATATTTTCCCATTGTAGATGCACTCCAAATGTGGGTTATTCCCCTCCTGGGGGGAAAGAGACATTGGCACAGGCATAGGTATTTGTAAGTGAATTTATTTGTACGTGTACTTAGTCCGAAATGGGGAGATTGAGCTGTAAACAGAACATTAGATTCCAAAAATCAAATGGGAATATAGCACAACACTTTCAGAGCTCTGTATTCAAGTTCTCCACTAGACCTTGCAGCTTTTTTCCATCTGCTGTATGCAAGACTTCCCAGTCCTCACCTGTCCACTTTCATCATGTGTTTTTTCTTTTGTTCTAAATGCTTTTGGGCAAATGGAATGTTGCTCACCCATGTCAGATGTTCAGTAGCACAAACAAGAAACTCAGTACCATCATTGACCCTATTTGCTCAGTATCATTTCCACAGCAGGCTTGTTACAGAGAAAAATATGATGTTAGAACACAAGTTAGCAATATGATGTTAAACACAAGTTAGCATTTGGTGTACACAAGAACTGTTATGATTAAGAAATCAAGTCAGCATGAAATTTATTAATATAGCCTCTTAATCTTAGGCAATAATGCATATAAGATAAATAAATGTTAACGCTAAGATTAATCTTCTCCAAAAGTCAGATACACTTTTAAAATCACCCCATTGCAAAACAATATATAATAATAAAATAACCATGCTTAAAAATACCTTAGTTCATATAGGTCTCATGATCCTCGTTTTCACATCATTTTTTCTTCTTTTTCCAGACAACCAGGCAAATAGAGTGGGAGGTTGTTTTACTCCTTTTGCATTTGGGAGGTCAAAACCTTTTCAAAACTAACTACAAAATCTTTAGGAATACAGATAGAAGAGCAATGTAAAGCAGAAAAATTCCAGCATAAAGTCCATGATGTAAGTGCACATTAGGGTGACCAGAGAGCAAGTATGAAAAATCGGGATGAGGATGGGGGGTAATAAGTGCCTATATAAGACAAAGCTCCAAATATTGGGACTGCCCCTATAAAATCGGCACCCTAGTGCACATTACATTTTCACCTTTTATCACAGCAGAGTAGCATGAGAGAAATCAAAGCGTAGTGTGAAAAAGCAGCATTATTACCGACTGCAACAGAATCCGAAATATGAAACTGTTTGTGGTAAAACAGAAAATATTTATTGGGACCATAGTCTGAAAAATACCTTATTTCAAGGGCAATTTTTGTCCCAAAATTACCACCATCTCATAACAATTTGTGTCCCCTTTATTGTTGAAAATTATTTACATCAGAAATAATCTTAAAACTGGTGCTATAGCAAGAGTTATTTACATGAAAAATAATGAATTCTGCATTGTTTTAACTTTCCTGCATTAACCTTTTTATTTTATTTATTTAATCCCATATTTGGGATTTTTGCACAAATTGTATTCCACATCTGGGTACTGGCAGATTAAGAGATATGACTGAGATACCCGTTCTTCCATGCGCTTTAATAAATATAGCCATTACTTTGAAAAAAGTTTGTTCTTTGGTGACTGAAGGGCAACAGTAGGGCTGGAAGTAGGCAAAGCTGGGATGTGGTGTGGAGTGTTAGCCATTGCAGCAGTCTCCAGTTGTTAGCTTGACTAAATAGCTGTTGGGATGCTATCCCCTATTAAGTCATGGAAAAAGTGGTAAACCCAATTGACTGAAATGATCCGTTTGGGGACTGTCTGTTCACCTCCTCTCCAATCATTTTCCTGTTTTAATATATATTTACATTACTGTCGTTTACATGTGGATTGCCTATAAACTGCATAGAATATTTTCCATATGTAAATTGGAATGCTAAATTTACTTGGTCACGTCTAGTTAACAACAAAAATGATGCATCATAGTAGCAATCCTCAAGCCCACTTCTGGATTATTTTAGGTCGACGTGGTATATCAGGTAAGAGGGTGAGCTGTTAAGATTTCACAGTATTAAATGGCTGTTGGTTATTTCCAAAAGGTCATGGACCTTTTTTCTTTCTTTTGAGGTGACAACAGTAATCTATGCAATGTTTTCTGACTTGCAGAAAGTCTTGCAGTTACAAATTTAGGATTTTAGTGCTGTCAGCAGAATATCTGAAAATGCTGTGTGGGGATTTTAGTTGGATATTTTGTAAATGGCAGTGCAACTCTTAAAAATAAATGTTTTGTTTTAACTATTCTTCCTAACAAAACTTGATAACAAAAATATGTCCTTGGCAGGCTTGAATTCAAAATTTGACTATGATACCAGTATGCTGGTCAGTGAAAGGCTGTTGGAGGGAGGTAATGAGCCGATCTGACTGCAAAAGATGATTGTGAATGAAAAAAATGTGCTTTTAAGAAAAGACTATTGCAGTTACTGTATCAGTACCATATCACTTTTGAGCAAAGCATCAGAAAAGTGAGCAGTACAAAATAGTTACCACTAGGTGGCATGATGAATCACAAATCTTTTGAAATTGGAATCAGCTTGAAAATGCAATTTGTTTATGAAGGGTTTGATACTGATTTGATCTCTTTTTTAATATAATTTTAGCAGTAAATTAGTTATTTTTTAATGTCTGAATGACACTTGGAATATGTTTCAGTAATGTAAATGCTAAGTTTGTAAGGCCTCCATTTTCAAAATTGTTCTTTAATTTTTGGTTCTCTGCTGAGCCTGAAATTTTTAGCTACCACAGCTCTCAAAGAAGTCAATATAAGTACTTAATACCTCTGAAAAAAAGACATTCTAAATGAGTAGAAACTTTTTTGAAAATATAGGTCGAAATGACTACAATATAAATAGATAAAGTTGTGTGCAAGAAAAAATGGCCACATTCCTGTTTCTGGTCGAAATAGAAAACATAATATCTTAAGCAAGAGAGACCAGATTTCTTAAGAATTAAAAAACTAAAATATAGATGAAAACTTTATTCTTAAGATATCCAGTATTAAATAGCCCATTATAATTGCTTCTCTCCCTCTTATATTGGGGGAAACTCAACTTGACCACAATACCTATTCTATATCTTTCTGGTTTTGGTATTCAAGAGTTGTAAAAATGGAAACGATCCATGAGATTATCTAGTTTTGTCTCTTTGTTGCTTCAGGGTTGTTTCCTACACTGTATTTTTTTCCCCTACTGCTTTGTGAGTTGTAGTTTCTGAGCAGTGATTTGAGCACTAACTCAAATGATATGTTCTAATCCTCAGATTGTTGTAGAGGTTCCATGAATGTTACATATTGTGGAAGTCTGTAATGATTATTTTTAGCTGCAGTCATCAGAAGGGACAATAGCTATTGTGGTGGGTATGCATTTCTGAATACTAACTTTATTATTTTTATGAATTTATGGTAGTATTAAGTTGCCATCTCGATAGCCGTGCATTCACAGGACAGATACTGTACTTCATCCGGAATATGCATTTTTCCATGTTGTCAGGATAATGCCTGTTTTCTGGAGGGGAAATGCGTGCGTACACCTACCAGAGTGAGAAACTAACTCTATTTCCATAAAAAACAACGAGGAGTCCTTGGGCATAAGCTTTTGTGTGCTAAAACTCACTTCATCAGATGCATGGAGTGGAAAATACAGTAGACAAGTAAGTAAATTTGTTAGTCTCTAAGATGCCACAAGGAGTCCTCATGTTTTTGCTGAAACAGACTAACACAGCTACCACTCTGAAATCTATTTCCACAATCATTCAATTTTTGTATTAAGGATGGTCACTCAGCAGTACCCATTGTTGTCTGATGTGAAGACCTGCTGCCAGAAACTGAGATCATCAATTCATTTCACATAGATCACCCACAGTAGTGGAAGATTCTACTTGTTCTGCTTTTAGACAAAATGTTCGGGGTAGACTAGTGAAGAAAACCTAAAGAGAAACTGACTAGCTGCATGTTAGTTTCACTGTGGTATCAGTGGGTTAAAATGTCTTTTATCCTTCACAAAACAAATATGATCAATCTTTCTTTACCTTGTCCCTTCCCCTCCCATCCCCCACCCTAAAAGGATTGCCTTTCCTGTGGGGACAGGTGGGATATGTGTAATTTGATGACAAATTTAAATTGGAACTGCTGTGCCTGATCTTCCTGTATTTGTCTGTGTTAACTTTATACCTGAGGTGTGAAAGGTGCTGTATAAAAATAAATTCTAATCTATTATTTTATTTTTAGTCTGGCCAGTCATAATTTTTAAGTTCAATGTGAAATTATGTAAAATCAGTTTAAACTATAGGGAAAACTTACTCAGTGCTGTTTCTTGGAATTAATTTGTACCTGGTATTTATTTAGTCTACCACTGGATGTCACCACTGTTCCACCTAAATGCAGCCAGGAAAAGGATTTATCAAGTGTTGGGAGAGAAAGTAGGAGGGAGAATCATTTGGCACTTAAAACTATTTGAAATTGTTTAATTTAACGCTTCTCAGAAAAATTAGCACATTATAGCTCACGTTGACGATTCATAGCATACGTTTGAAGCCATTAGACGCACACATTGTTTCAAACTGCAATTGGCAAGTGCAGAATTCTGAGAGCAGACTGAATGCATCAATTATTGTAAACTCTGAGTGCCATTCACAGACTTGTTGGTGATGAGTCACCACACTGACTGTCCAAGAAATTAGATCAGGTCTCTGGAAATGGCTAGGAGTAAGCTCTTACTAGGCATATAGATGCTGTAGTGTTATAGCTTACAAATAGCACATTTATCCAGAAACGACTTTCAACCTACAAGTGTAATGTCTACTGACTGTTAGATCTGCAGGGATTAGGTTGGATTTGTATAATAAAAAAAGTCTAGGCCTTCCTTGGTTTTATGTCAATGGGATAGGTCTGTTATATACTAGAGCACAGCATGCTGTTAAATTGCTCACAGATGTTTCATGATGGTCGGCTTTTGTAATCCGATTTTTAAGAATTTTTTAAAGCTATTACAGGAACAGAACATGATTTACTATTAGATTTTTTTTCCTCTTGAAAATTGTACCATCAGGAACAAAGGAACAAGCAGAACATTTGTTTTTTAGCTTTAAAACAAGGCTGTCACTCCCATTTTTTGGGTGATTTATGTGGCTTTTTTGGGATCAGGATGCAATCTCTATATCTTATTAATTATCAATGTCTTTCCCTATTTGAAGAACACAAGTTATGTGATAACGGTGCTTAAACTTCGTAAAGACAAAAGTTGGCAATACAATCTAGATCAGATACCTCCTTCTGTCATAAGGCAAACATACAGATATTTTCCATGACCTTTAAATTGAATTTTTGAATGGATTTCAGCTGCCTTTCTGTCTTAGAACATGATATATTAGAGTGCATGATAATGGGGTGGTAGAAATACTTCCAAATAAGTGTAACTAAAACTCCAAACTTGATCCAGATAAATGCATATTTAAAACCAGAACACAGTTCAAATACATAACCTGCCTTGAGTAAATACGTAGTGGAAAAACTTTCCTCTAATAAATAACTTTAAAAGGACACAATAGCTAAGCGTGTAGTCTGCACACAGTATAGTACCTATATTGCCAACAACTCGTATCATAGTGGAGGAATACCAGAAAAGGTTTCTGCTTCAGACTGGAGTTACTCCTATTTGAAATCAGACAAAATTTTTGTGACACAGACTTTGGGTGAAAAACCAGTGTCTGAATGTATGATTAATTGAAAATCTGTCCACAGATACTTGCATGTCCTTAGCTGATAGTCAGAAGTGATTGTCTTTTATTCTTTCTATCTCCAGCTATAAAATAGCAAGATACAAAATATACAGTCTCTAATCCATATTTTTAAAGAGCTCTTCTGATTTCAGAAGTGGTATTTCAAACTCATTTGAGAGTAGAGGCCTCATTAGGGACAATCTTAATAGATTTTGCAGTCACATTCTAAACTGGTTTCTGGAATGTGAGACTAATTTATGTCCACCAGATTTCAGCTTTGCTTTGATGATATATAGAATAGCACTGAATCACATCTCCTTCTTAAAAGAGCAAAACTCTTCCCTCCTTTTGTACAAATGTCTGTAGTCATCCACAACACTCCAACTATTTGCATGTCTGCTTGCTTTCTAAATTTTGTTTTTGAAACATCCAATGGCATGATGAACATAATTGTTCTGTTTATCAGTCAGATGCAGGATTCTTTACAGATAACTGCTGATACAGTATATAGGGAAATATAAAAATGAGGAATAAGGTGTGAGCTTGCTCTGTCTTTCTTTGTTTTTCTTTAACACCTAATAAACACAAGTTAGATAATGCTGGAAAACAAGATCAGAATCTCTCCTGTTCTATAGACATTCCTGTAGTTAACAGTTAACCTATTGCCATGTTGAAAATTAACTTAACAGTAGGTTCCTCCAATTTTCTGTAGTAGGACTGATCGTATGGATACCATCAGGTAGGTTGTGGAAGCTCCTTCACGGAGGTTTTGAAAAGGAGGCTGGATAGCCATCTGTCTTGGATGGCTTAGACCCAACAAATACTGCATCTTTGCAGAGGGTTAGACCAGATGACACTTGCGGTCCCTTCTAACTCTATGATTCTATGGAAAAGGAGTGCCAGGGCCAGGCTGTGGGTGGCCTGTGTGTACTGGTTAATTACCCAGTTGCAGTCAGGAGACAAATAGTGGGGTTGGAGTTGAGCTGGAAGTAAGGGTCAGGCACCAAGTTGCAGATGGGAGACAAGTAGCACACTCGGGTTTGAGCCAGGTCAGGATACTGGAGAGTCAGGATCAGGCATCAGGTTACAAACAGCAGGCAAGTAGCTGTCAGGGACAAACCAGGCTCAGAAGCCAGAGTCTAGGGTCCACAACAAGGCAAGGTCTGGAGCAGAAGCAAGCAGGTGTTTTATGTTGCTCACACAGCTCACCACGATGGCTTCCTGCTTTATATACCAGCATGAGCCAATCAGTAGGCGGGGGGAGGGGGGTCACCACTCAGGCACTCCTGAGCAGTACTTTCTGCAGTGTCTAGCCTTATGCAGTCCCTCAGTGGAAACCCAGCCTATATTTCCAATAGGGATGCGGAAGCATCAGCCCAGAACCTCCATTGTCCCAAATTACAATCCTGCAGATTCTTACAGGGAGTGAGCAGTAAGGTGATAAAATTTGAAGCTGACACAACTTGCCTAGGTTGGTCACAAGTAAGGTGACTAAGCAAATTCAGAGGGATCTAATGCAATTAGGTAAATGGGCAGCACAATAGCAAATGAAATTCACTACTGAGAAATGTGACATAATATGTATTGGAAGGAATATTTTGAACTACTTAAACACATTGCTGGTTTCTAATGACTTGTCTGCACAATGATTTAGTGCATAGCAAGCCAGGGTGTGACTCTGTAGCACACTGACTGGCTGCTTTGGATCCTGTTACCATGCACTAAAAGTTCTGTAGTGCACTTTGATGTACTGCATCACCCTTTATCTCATATGATCTAGTACAGGGGTCAGCAACCTTTCAGAAGTGGTGTGCCAAGTCTTCATTTATTCACTCTACTTTAAGGTTTCGCGTGTCAGTAATACATTTTAAGATTTTTATAAGGCCTCTTTCTATATGTCTATAATATATAACTAAACTGTTGTCATATGTAAACTAAATAGGGTTTTTAAAATGTTTAAGAAGCTTCATTTAAAATTAAATTAAAATGCAGAGCCCCCTGAACCGGTGGCCAGGATCCAGGCAGTGTGAGTGCCACTGAAAATCAGCTTGCGTGCTGCCTTCGGCACCCGTTCCATAGGTTGCCTACCTCGATCTAATAGAAGGGTTTTAGAGACATGGACAGTCTGAAAAGATTGGAAATGTTTAGTTTGGTAAGGGGACATAAAGCATTAAAAATAATAAAGGGCAAAGTTGTAGTAAATCCTGTTTTCCTTTTTTAACCGTTGAAGATAAAGGGAACATTCATGAAGTTAAAAGGTAACACGTTTCAAACTGATAAAAGAAAATACTTTTACACAGCATCCCTCATCTGGAACTCATTGCCACACGATGTTAGAGCCCAAAAACTTAGTAGTATTTTAAAAATATTTAAACCTTTTATATGGATAATGAGAACATCCATCATTACATTAAATTGGATATAAACCCGCATGCTTCAGGTCACAAGGACTTACTGGGAATTAAAAATTTTCTCTGAAGAGGGTATTCCAAAGTTGTCTGCTAGGGGGCTCCTTGCACTTTGCACCATCTTGTGTGACCTATGTCAGAAGTATGGACTACCAGTTGGATATACTGTTATTGATGTGCCACCTCCTGTGGTCCTAGCTCAGGGGTTCTCAAACTGGGGGTCAGGACCCTCAGGGGGTCATGAGGTTATTATATGGGGGCTGTGAGCTGTCAGCCTCCGCCCCAAACTCCACTTTGCATCCAGCATTTATAATGGTGTTAAATATAAAAGTGTTTTTAATTTATAAGGGGGGGGTGGTCGCACTTGGAGGCTTGCTATGTGAAAGGGGTCACCAGTACAAAAGTTTGAGAACCACTGTCCTAGCTGAATTTCTGTTCATGTATGAGGGAATGGCAGCCATTTAAAGGTTACTCAGCTCAGAATTTTGAATATTACTTTTTTATTATGGTGATGCCTGGTAGCAATATCGTAGATAGTTTACGTTCTAAAGTGGCCACCAGCTCTTGGGGTTTTTCCCCCCTAAATGTAGATGGTCTATCAGTGTGAAATTTCATACTGTTCGTTTTTAGGCTGTTTGGATTTTGTGTGCAGTTCTTGTTTGGTCTCTTGTTTGATAAATTTTTTAATAGGAAGCCTTTGAAGTTGGGCTGTGGCTGAAATTTGTTGTCAGCAGTCTGAGCTTCGTTGTTGACTTATCTGTTTTAAAAAATTGTATATCTACACAGAATTTTGCAAAAAGATATATCCTCAGTAGATTGGATACAATGCTTTTACTGTTATGGGGAGGGGGGCGGGGGAGGATGGATGTCAAGGCACTTCTTGCCTTCATTCATCATAGCTGAAAGTTTATGCATCAGTGATTTACCAATTAATAAAATTTGTAAAGATAAAATCTTCTCCATAAGCAGCTATGCTTTTCTGTCAGATTTTATATAGCACATTAAGTTTTATATGCATCAGTGGCAAATGAGCATATGTGTGCAGCTTCTGCACATCTATCACTTAATATCTGTGTGCTTAAAAATGTGTTTAGATATGAAAGGACTGATAAACCAGGGCTTTGGGACACAGTGAGAAACAGTCCACCTAATGTTTATAGTAGTAACTTACAAGATTTTGCAGGTTTTGTATCCTAAATATGTGACACAAATGGAAACATTTAATAAACTATTCTTTTTACTTGTAACAGTGTGGTTTACAGGAACATTACAAACTGGTTGCTGCTTTTTATAAATCAGTAATATAAATGTATAATGCAGGAGGTCAGACACGTAATGGTCTCTCCTGACCTTAAAATCCTATGAATTTATGAAATAGTAATGCTGTATTTTATTTTTGATAATGCTATTTATCTGTAATGTGAAGCAGAGACATTAAGTAAAACTTCATTCACACACATTAAGAGAGACGCTGGCAAATTTACAGTAACAAAATAAAATCTTTTGCAGGTGCAAGTATTGGCATTATGATGAGAACCTGCTCACCTCCAGTGTTGTCATTGTCTTCCATAATGAAGGATGGTCCACACTCATGAGGACAGTTCACAGTGTAATAAAAAGGACACCAAGGAAATACTTGGCAGAAATTGTGATGATTGATGATTTCAGTAACAAAGGTAATACACAGGCTATTAACACTGAATCTGTAGAAAAGGGGCGGGGGAGTATTAAAATAACTTTAAAAATTAGCTTCGTGGATTTATTATTATTTTATTATTTATACAATATGGATTGTATTTAACTGTGCAAGAAAAACAAAATGGTATTTATATGGTCATTTTCGTCTTTCAGTAAAACACAAGCTACATCTCCATGGACAGTAGTGAAAAGAAAACACTGGTCTATATGCATACATTTCTGTTCTATGCATAGAATAAGTGGCAGGTTTTCCCCACAGTTTGGTTAGCACATTAGTATGGATGTCTCGGTTAATTAGCACATTTTGTCATTAGGAATTTTTAAAAGGATAATCTGGTTAGAGATAAATTGAAACAGCACCCAGCACTATGCCCTATCAGTAACTGCCAAACCAGTGACCATGAGCAAAGTACTTATCTAACTTCGTATTTTCACTGCTTCTCTTCTTTTAACTGAAGAGTTACTGCTAAATTTGACGTAAGAAGTGTCTTTCATCTTACCCTCACAAGGGAATCCTATCTTAATTCTGACTATAGTTGAAATTTGACTAAAACTGTTCAGTAAACCATATTATTTTTTTCACTGTCTTAATGTTTTTTGGAGCCACCCATGATTCTTTAAAACACAATATTGCATTTATCAGAGGGTAGTCGTGTTAGTCTGGATCTGTAAAAGCAGCAAAGAATCCTGTGGCACCTTATAGACTAACAGACGTTTTGGAGCATGAGCTTTCATGGGTGAATACCCACTTCCTCAGATGCATGTAATGGAAATATCCAGGAGCAGGTATATATATGTGTGCTAGCAAGCAAGCTAGAGATAACGAGGTCAGTTCAATCAGGGAGGATGAGGCCCTGTTCTAGCAGTTGAGGTGTGAAAACCAAGAGAAGAGAAACTGGTTCTGTAATTGGCAAGCCATTCACAGTCTTTGTTCAATCCTGAGCTGATGGTGTCAAATTTGCAGATGAACTGAAGCTCAGCAGTTTCTCTTTGAAGTCTGGTCCGGAAGTTTTTTTGCTGCAGGATGGCCACCTTAAGGTCTGCTATAGTGTGGGCAGGGAGGTTGAAGTGCTCTCCTACAGGTTTTTGTATATTGCCATTCCTAATGTCTGATTTGTGTCCATTTATCCTTTTCCGTAGAGACTGTCCAGTTTGGCCGATGTACATAGCAGAAGGGCATTGCTGGCATATGATGGCGTATATTACATTGGTGGATGTGCAGGTGAATGAACCAGTGATGGTGTGGCTGATCTGGTTAGGTCCTGTGATGGTGTCGCTGGTGTAGATATGTGGGCAGAGTTGGCATCGAGGTTTGTTGCATGGATTGGTTCCTGAGCTAGAGTTATTATGGTGTGGTGTGCAGTTACTGGTGAGAATGTTTCAGGTTGGCAGGTTGTCTGTGGGCAAGGATTGGCCACACTGGTTCATTCACCTGCACATCCACCAATGTAATATACGCCATCATATGCCAGCAATGCCCTTCTGCTATGTACATCGGCCAGACTGGACAGTCTCTACGGAAAAGGATAAATGGACACAAATCAGACATTAGGAATGGCAATATACAAAAACCTGTAGGAGAGCACTTCAACCTCCCTGGCCACACTATAGCAGACCTTAAGGTGGCCATCCTGCAGCAAAAAAACTTCAGGACCAGACTTCAAAGAGAAACTGCTGAGCTTCAGTTCATCTGCAAATTTGACACCATCAGCTCAGGATTGAACAAAGACTGTGAATGGCTTGCCAATTACAGAACCAGTTTCTCCGCTCTTGGTTTTCACACCTCAACTGCTAGAACAGGGCCTCATCCTCCCTGATTGAACTGACCTCGTTATCTCTAGCTTGCTTGCTAGCACACATATATATACCTGCTCCTGGATATTTCCATTACATGCATCTGAGGAAGTGGGTATTCACCCACGAAAGCTCATGCTCCAAAACGTCTGTTAGTCTATAAGGTGCCACAGGATTCTTTGCAGTATTGCATTTATCATTGCTTATATTTCATAGTTTTTCTTCCAATTTTACCCACACATTTTTACATGAAATATTTTCTTTATTTCATGGTAGCATATGGGCTCCAGCTGCATGTCATCAAAACTTCCAGATGTTTATAGTCTTTCCTGCCTGTGCTCATCATCCCTGTTCTTCCTTTCCTCAGATGTGAACCAAGATGGGAATGTTTAATGCCATGTGTACATATGTATGATTTTAAATATATAATTGCATTATAAAACACTCTCTCTCTCGCTCTCTCTGACTGTTTTCCTAATATTGAAATCTGCAGGTCTAGTGCTCATTGGCAATATAAAGGGAAGCTGATTTGAGAAGAGAATAGCAAGAGGTGGCATGTTAATGTACATGTAAATAAGATAATGAATGATAGAGAGAGAGGGTCAGTCCGATGTCTGTTTTAAATTTAAAACTAATCAAAGAAAATACTTTGTTTTATACTATGCATAATTAATCTGAAAGACTCACTGCCACAAGATGTTGTTGAGACAGAATTCCTAGTTAGGGTCAGAAAGAGATTAGACATTTGTGTGAATAAAAAAATATTTGCTTCTGCAGCAAGGATAATCTTTGGTTATGGCACTGGACTTGGATTCAGGCGTACCAGGCTCAGTTACGGTACCTTTTCCGTTCTGACTTCAGGCAAATTGTTAATCTCGTTGTGCCTCAGTTCCTCATCTGAAAATGGAGATAACAATACTTCTCTACCTCATGGGGTTATCATGCAGCTAAATCCAGAAATACGGGGATGTGGGGGACAGCTTTGAGATGCTACAGTGATGAGGGGCAAAATAAGTACTCAGACAGAAAAGTTAGATAAGATAAACATTTATAAGGTGCATAAACCTGAGATTAGAAAGAAGTTTCCTCTATAGGCAAGTTGTTGTATACATTATTATTGTGGCATCTTTGCATGCTCCTCTGAAACATCTGGTATGGGTAGCTGAGAGTGTGAAGATTACCTTTGGTCTGCTTTTAGTATGGCAGTTCCTATGCAAATCTAGTATTACCAAATCTTGATGCAACAGCATTTCTATGCTGTCTGTCCTTGGATTGGTATATAGCAAGGACAAGGCATGGCTGATCGTAGGTGAGTCTGAGCTGCTCCTGGAATCTGGGATATGCTTCTCCCTACACTCCTTTTTCCCTTTGAATAGTTTAATTTGGAGATATGGAGGGCATCTGGCTGTGTGGGGATCCAGCACTGAAGTGGTTCTCCTTTTGTATTGTTAAACAGTCTGGCACACAGTATACTTGTCCTCTGCCTGTCCCCATGTCACAGGGGTATATTGATAAAGAATGAATCCTAGAATTTTTAATTTTAAAGCTGAAATGATTGTATTAAAAGCAGGTTAGACTTTTTGCATGTAAAGCATTATTAAAATGATAAATAAACATTAATTTTCACAACATCCCTATGAGGTAGGAAAATTTAAGGACCGGAATAGTACTGGACTCAGGACTTGACCCCCTATGGGACTCCACTAGATATGCCTTCCCAGTTTAACGGCGAATAATTGATAGCTATTGTTGGAGTATAGTCTTTCAACCAGTTGTGCATCCAGTTTTATGGTAATTTCATCTGAATCACATTTCCCTAGTTTGCTTACAAGAATGCCATGTAGACCTGTGTCAGAAGCCTTACTAAAATCAGGATGTTTCACAAGTACTGTTTCCCTGCATCCATTAGACCAGTAGTGCTGTCAAAGAATGGTCCACTATATTCCTATTGACTCCTAATGGAATCATACCATCTGAGGAGCTGGTTTAGACTTTTGTATTATATGTAAATATTTCTCTAAGAGAGATTTTTTTTTAAATACTTTAGTCAGCAGCCATATACTAGACTTTTTAGCTGGCATCACAGCTATGTTCATGTGCAATTCAAGGACTTGCTGACCCAGTTAAAAGCTAACATCACTGTAAAATTAGATAGCCTATTTAAATACCAACAAACTTTTACCAATCTGAATTAATAGGACTGTTCATATTTGTAAATATGACTTAGCCCTTGTCCCCTGACCCCCCCATCCAATCCCCACTGTCCCCTGACTGCCCCGACCCCTATCCAGGCCCCCCAGGACTCCCACACTTATCCAGCCACCCCTGTTCCCTTTCCCCTTATCATGCCGCTCAGAGCATCAGGACTGGCAGCCCTAAGTAGTACACCATAAGTAGCACATTCCTGTGAGGAGCAATTTAATACACTACACCTGGCCCCGCTCAGCGCACTGACAGTCTGGAGTTCTCAGAATATGTTCTCGCCCCCCTTATCAAAAATTACACTACAATTAGATTAAAAACTTGGTTTGTATATTACAGTAATCGTTAAAAAATGTATCATGTTAATAAATACATTGGTTTGATGAAACAAAGTAGTTGTACTTATGTGTCTGTGCTTAATTTGTGTTTTCATTGGTTTATCTTCTAAACAAATCTCATGTCTTGCACCCCCCAAAGGGCGTCTCGCACCTCTAGGGGGTGTGTGCACCCCAGGTTAAGAACCACTGCACTGAACTGATATCTGCATTTTAATTTAATTTTAAATTAAGCTTCTTAAACATTTTGAAAACCTTGTTTACTTTACATACAACAATAGTTTCGTTATATAATATAGACTTATAGAGCGAGACCTTTTAAAAACATATTTCTGGCATGCAAAACCTTAAGTTAGAGTGAATAAATGAAGACTCGGCACACCACTTCTGAAAGGTTGTCAACCCCTGTACTACAGGATATAATAGTATATGTTGGGGTGCCAAATTGTGGTTCACAGGCTCGCGGAGTCCTCCCATCCCCCTAGTCTGCTAGACTGGGTGAGGGGGGAGCTTGAGACCTCTGCCTTGCAGCAAGGTGGTGGGGTAGGGGCTTCTGCCCAGTGGAGAGAGGGGTCTTAGGGCTTTAGTCCTGTGGCGCATGCATACTGGGGCTCAGGGTTTCATCAGGAACAGGGCTGAAGCTCCAAGTCCCGTAAGGTGCTTCCTACAGGGCTAAAGCCCCGAGCACGAGCAGGTGCACCCAGCTCTTCAACTTCTGAAGATTGTTGTATGTGGCTTGGAGGGTCAGAAAGTTTGGCCACCTCTGGTATATGTGTATCTAAGATTATAATGAAAAATGTGAATTTTATTACCTGAGAAACAGCATAACTATGCAATTAGTATTGTCATATAAAATATATAGACTCTTAATTATAGTCTCTGATTGTTACATATATAATATGTATCCTAGTGGATAGTGTGCTGGATTGGAACTCAGATGATCTGTGTTCTATTCCCATCTCTGCCACTGGTCTGCTGGGTGATCTTGAGCAAGTCACTTCATCTCTCTCTGCCTCATTTGCCCTATTTGTAAAAAGGAGGTGGCAATATTATTTATTTTGTGAAGCACTTTGAGGTTTACAGATGAAAAGCATTGTATAGAACTTGGTGGTATTATATTTCCTAACTCTCTTCAGTGTTTTTAAGCATGCAACTTTAACATAGTTAGTTTTTGTATGGCATTTCCTATGTTTTTTATGGGTGGGAGGAAATCAACCAACCAAAACATAATCTGACACCATTTGGCTAGAAACTAGCAGAGTGCCATATCCCAAGCATCTTATGCGGCCCATCTCTGTGAACCTTAGAAGCTGGGAATCTCCTGCTTTCAGGCTGGCAGAATGGGGCTCCTTACAAGGTGCATGGAGCTATTATACATCATGTAGTGAAGCCAAGGCTTCTGAGAGGCCCTAGTCCTAGCACATGAACATTTTGTGAAGTGTGCTTACAAAGCTGTCAGGTATATGTACAACTCTGCCATCCTTAGCTGCATGCTTCACACATGCTATCATTGTTAGTGTGCATGTGCATACAGTAATATAGTTTTCACAGGTTCAGTTAAATCAAAATTAATTTTGCATTTTCTCCTTTTCTGTGTCTGGAACTGGTTAAATGCAACTACCAGACAATGTTGCCTGAAAAGCTTGAGCCTCAGCTCAGGTGCTTAGCTGCACTGCCATCTTAGTAGTGAAGAATGGAGCTCTGATTCCCCACATGAGAGCAGATTGAGTAGCTTGAGGTTAAGGTGATGTTTTTGCTGTTGGCAGTGCTCCTAAATGCCAGATTCAAAATGCTAAAAGGTTATTAAGGGCATCTATTAGCATATCTTTTTTTGTATTCATTAATAATAATATTCTCTTCTAGTTACTAGAAAGAAATGGCATTGTTTATGCATCTTTCATATTTTCAAAACAATATTTTATAATAAACAGCACATTTCTCTCTCTCCCTCCACTCTCTACTGTGCACAATATTTGGTTACAGAGAATTTCCAGAGTGGGTTTCGTTGTTAACTTGTTTTGTCAGAAGCACAGGAGAATAGCAATGACAGGAATTCAGTGCCAAGTTAGTAAAATCATCACAATTCTGATATCTTAAATGGAAAAGTGTGCATTACTAGGATGTTTAAAATCCAAAAATTAAAGAATGCAAAAGTTTCTATATCAATGTCAAGTTGGCCACATTGTGCGCGCATATAGAATATTTCCTTTCCTTTTGTTTCGTGTAGGTGTAGCTTTTAATATATATTCTTATTTTGCCAAATATCAGACATAAGGAGGGTATAGCTCATCTTTATATTGCTGCAGGTACCTTACTTTTTATATTTCCTGAATCCTTCTGTTTTAACTGTACACTTTAATGTTGCGTTAACGTTTTTTGCATTTAGACCTCGACTCAGCAAAATGCTATGACGTTCCATTGAAGTTAGTGGGACCACTTGTGGTTAAAGTTAGGCTAATGCTTAAATACCTTGCTGAACCGAAGTCTTAATGTCCTTCGTAAAGAAAAGGGATCAGATCCTCATCTGGTATAAATTGGCACAATTCTGTTTGAATCCAAAGGAGTTATGCTGATTTACATCAGCTAAGGGCTCCTGATCTCAGCTTTTCACTAGTTCTCAAGTTATCATAGGCTTTGTCTACACTGACCATTTTTATTTTATTTTATTTTATTTTATTTTATTTTATTTTATTAAATCTTGTTTTACTGCCACTGGTGCAGCTCCACAGGAGGTAGCAGCAGAGGGAGAGCTAGCATATACCACTGTTTTTATCAATATATTGTCTAACCCTGCTCAGAGCATATATAGATGAAACAGTGGTACAAACCTCACTTAATGTTGTTGCTGTATCTATGCTTATACTCCTATTGATGGCCCCAGTAGACCTGCATCACTGATAGCATCACCGTGAGAGTGCTCACAACAATGGCTGGTGTAGGTAAGACCTATGATAACTTGGGAACTAAAGAAGTAAAATCTGAACAGTTGAGAGGCACAGGAATATTTAATCACATTAATTGATAGCACTCACTATTTAGAAACATATAGGAGGTTCTTCAGCAAAATCGAGAGAAACCAGACTAACCATTCTTGATATTTCTAAGGTGTTTTTTTTTTTTTTTAAATAGCAGGAATTACACCCTTAATTTAAAATTAATTTAAAAACAAACAAATCTTTCCTTTCAAACCACCTTTTATATATATATATATATATATATATATATATATATATATATATAATATAAAAGGTGGTTTGAAAGGAAAGATTTGTTTATATATATATATATATATATATATATATATATATATATAATATAAAAGGTGGTTTGAAAGGAAAGATTTGTTTGTTTTTAAATTAATATATATATTTTTTAAGAAACAAAATATATCACAAAATTCAGCACTGGGCCAGTGGTGGATTTTCTAAACATAAAATATCAGGGCTTTATATTCTGTTGTCTCACATCCCTGCAAGGCTAGACCTTGGAACTGTATAATGTTGGGAAGTGGGAAATCCACAGCTTCCCAATGGGAACAGGCACTCACTTCCTAGGCCTGGAAGGGCCTTAGATAATAGACTTCAAAATTCTGAAATACTTACCATTGAAAAATATTCCATAATCAGTTTTAGAGATTTTTATAATTCCCTCTGAGCCAAGGGTAGGTAAACTACAGCCCGCGGGATGGATCCAGCCCTTCAGGGCTTTGTATCCGGCCTGCCGCCCCAAGTGCGGACAGCACCATGTCTCTGCAGGAACTGGGAACCGGCCAATAAGAGCTTCAGGGGAGGTACCCACAGGCGAGGGCAGCACGCAGAGCCCTTTGTCCCGTCCCGTCCCCCCCCCCGGGGCCGCAGGGATGTGGTGCTGGCCACTTCTGGGAGAAGGGCCAGGGCAAGCAGGCAGGCAGGGAGCCTGCCCTGGCCCTGGTGCACGTTGCTGCCACCCCGGAGCCACTCCAGGTAAGTGGCACCGAGCCGGAACCCGAACCCTTTCTGCACCCCAACTCCCTGCCCTGAGCCCCCTGGCACACCCCTCCTGTACCCCAGCCCCTGCCCTGAGCCCCTGCAGCACCCCGCACCCCTCCTGAGCCCCTTCCTGCAGACCGCACCCCTCCACACACCCCATACACCCTCCTGCACCTCAACCCCCTGCCCCAGCCCTGCATACAATTTCCCCACCCAGCTGTGACCCTCAGGCCAAAATGTTTGCCCACTTCTGCCTGAGCCCTGCATAGGTGAATTTTATAATAACTAAAGCACCTGCCTTTTTAGGCAGAAAGTGTTAGAAATATATTCAATTTTTAATAATCAGGAATGCTTTACAGACAGCTGAGTCTTCTTGTAATGTATGAGGCATATAAGTAATGGTGTTGTGTAAAGCTTTTATTGACATTTGTGTGGGATGACTTCATAACTTTCTTGTAGTTATGAATCCACACTAAATCCATTTTGTAAAATGTCTATCCTGCATCTATCATGTATCCTCTATATAATGCATAAGACGTATATAAATAATTGTCCTTTTTCTAACTTAGTCTTTAGGTATATGTGAAATATTTGTAACCCTCAAATAATTGTTTTCAAACCTGCGACATATGTAAAGGAAGGGAGAAGAGGGTAGATCAGATTTTGTCCCTACTGATTTTGACAATCATATTTTTTTATTTTGTTTTGTGTTTGTTTTTTTTTAATGGAGGGTTAAATAGTATTTGGTATTCAGGTGGCTTTGGAAGAAAGCAGGTTCAACAAAAATTCCTGGTTTTTGGTGCACGATTCCTGAAATAAATTTGGATGTCTTTTGGTTTTTAAAAATCCATTTTTATTTCAATGAGTAACGCACAAGCTCATTAGTTTATATTTTGAAGTTGGCATCTTATTAGTAGTTTTGTCAATGGTGAGGTAAAATTGTAATAATTTGAGACTAAAATTTAAGCCTTTTCTATATATAAACTTGTACTGGTTCAAATAAACTGGTGAAAACTAGTGTGTGGACCCCTATTTTGGTTTAAGTGGGTTATTTTGGTGTAGGTTAAACTTGTTCTTAATTGACTTACGCTAAATTGAAATATGTTAGTCTTAAATCAAAATAGGAGTCCACAATGGGATTTGCACTGGCTTAAGGAAATCTTAAATTAACACCTTTATTTAAATCAATGCAGCTTCATGGAGACAAGACATACCTGTTCTGGTGCATGTTCAGACTTTTCTGAGTTGAATCATTTGTGCATAGTTGTTCTGCAAGAATGAAGCACTTTTTCCATAACTGGGATGTGATTTCCACATCAGAATATATTTATACCTGAATCGATTGATTGATTTTTGCTAAATATGTAACTGAGCCCTTTAAGTATGGTCCAGCCTGTCTCCTACCATCCTCCCTGAAACTTTCTCTCTGCCTCAGAGTTTTTCTGCCTAATATCAGTGATTCTCCATCTTTATCATTTTGTGTATTACTTTGTGATATGATCGTCAGGTGATGGACCACAGTCCATGCCCCTCAGTCATCGTCCTTCAGCTGCTCTGTTTATTGAGGTGTTGCTGTAGCTCTGTTGGTCCCAGAATATGAGAGAGACAATGTAAATGAGATAATTTCTTTTATTGGATCAACTTCCGTCAGTGGAAGGTACAATCTTTTGAGTTTCATAGAGCTGTTGAGACAGATTGTTAAGTAAAAGAGGTAACATGTTGGAGACAGTCACTTGAAATGGGCAATTGGAGGTTACATTGTTATGCATAAAGGATTTGAAGTGGGCAATTAAGAATAGCAGGCAGTGTGGTATATTGCAGATTAGTTGTATGGCTCATTACAACAATGTCCCTGTAATCCATGGCTTTTTGTTCTAGCAGAATTATGAATATAAGTTCCCAAGTTTGCTTTTTCAAAGTGTGCAGATTTCCCTGGAATTGCTTCATGAAAAGAGCCATCCAAATGCCCTGGGAGAACCTGCTTCAATACAGGAAAAAGGAAACCCACTGACCACTTACATGGCTACTCACATATTCCTGGAATACTGTAAATTCCAGTACTTCCAGGAACAGCCTGGGTGCACCCCCACTGGCATTATTACCTCATACACACCATTCATGTGAGGTCACCCTGCACAGTGGGAGCCATTTTTTAAAGCACCCTGCTCTGTCACTCTCGGCATGGCGCGTATGAAGTCACGCTGCACAGGGGACGCTATTTTTAAGTGCGGAAGGGTGGAGTGGTATCCCCCATCCGATACTGGACCAAACCAGACATGTCTGGTTTTGTCCCAGGTCCATATCAGGGACAAACCTCTCAAAAAGAGGACATTCCGGTTTAGTACCAGATGAGTGGCCTCCCTACTGACTGCACTCTCCTAGTTGTCATCTACCACCCCACACTGGAACCCATACAAGGTATCATCAAACAATTACAACCCATATTTGATTGAGACCTCATCCTGAAAGAAATTTTTCCCAAACCTCTTCTTCTGGCGTCCAAATAACTCCCAGCCTCACCAAGCTCATCATCAGAAGCAAGCTCCTCACAGACCAGGACACACCAACTCAAAGTGGTACCAAATGTTGCCACACCATATCACCCGCGGATGAACACTTTTCACAAAGTGATCACTCCATTTTTGATATTTCAGTACTTGCCCTAAAGGGAAACCTGCCAACACCTTCAAAAGACGAGCCTGAGAACTTAAATTCGTAACTCTGCTAGACACCAAAGTCCATAGACTTTACAGGCATGCTGGTTTTATGGCTCATCACAACAATTTGTAATACACACGCTATCTGCTACCCTTAATTGCCCATTTCAAACCCTTTATGCATAACAATCTTAACACCACTTCATTTCAAGTGAGCGCCTCCAACATGTTATCCCTTCTACTTAACAATCTGTCCCAACTTGTATTTAGCTCTGCTTTCTTCCCCAGACCTGAAGAAGAGCTCAAGAGCTTGTACCTTCCACTAATAGTAATTGATCCAATAAAGGAAATTACCTCACCTACCTTGTCTCTCCTTCTAGTGAATACAGCTGCCACTATAAGGACATACTCATTGAGGAGATGGATGGGAAGCATTGACTGACCCCAGAGATGCGGGGGTTGAAAGGGATAGAGGGATCCAGGTCTGGCAGAACTTTGCCTCAAGTTCCCAGCAGTTTTAGGTGACAAAAACAGATAACTTAACAAAGACATCATGCAAATTTCCCGAAATAATTTGATATCAAGTCAAAATCATGAGGCATGTTAGTGAAGTGTCATTGACTATGGTCTTTGCTGAAAGGTAGTTCAGAATCTACTTTTGCAATCCCTTAGTATAGTGCAGCTATTAACTTTTTCTGTATTAAAGCTAGAATTCTTGCTATGAAATCAGAGAACTTCAAATCAAGCTTTCATCACACTTATGAGCACTTTATCAATAAAAGATCAGGCAGTGTTGTATTTGAGAAATTTTTAGTTCTGAACATCTATGTTTCTTTAGTAAATCTGGTCAGTTATATTTAGTTTGCATTAAAAGTGTAATGCTAATTGTTATAACATGGAAAAAATTCTTTTTTATTATTATTTGATAGCGCATTTAAAAGAGAGACTAGACGAGTACATTAAGCAGTGGAATGGCCTTGTAAAGGTTTTTCGAAATGAGAGGAGAGAAGGTTTAATTCAAGCTAGAAGCATTGGAGCTCAGAAGGCTAAACTTGGACAGGTAGAAAATGTTTGATAAATAAAATCATTTGTATTTTCTTTACATTAAAATATTTTTAACAAATCTTAAAATGGTTATTTTATTATGAACATTGTTGAAATAAGAATGGTTTAAATTCTTAAAACCTCACTATAGTGAGGTATTACACCATAGTGTAATAAAAAAACTTGTATATATTTGTGTCAAAATTTAAGACATGATAATTCAATCAATGTGTGATTTGTATACAGAAATCTCAAATGATATTATATCTCCCTGCCTTTTTTTGTTTTTGTTTTTAAAGGTTTTGATTTACCTTGATGCCCATTGTGAGGTGGCAGTTAACTGGTATGCACCACTTGTAGCTCCTATATCTAAGGACAGGTAACGCTATCCTGTTTTTCTATAACTCAGAAAGCCTCCTAAGAAGAAAAAATAGTTACAGTAACAATCTTCATGTTTTAAACCATACTTAGTGTGTTGTTCACATTACAACTATTGTATCGTCTCCCAGAGTGGAAGATATGGTCATGTAACAAGTGACAGTCATGCAAATAAATCTCTAATTAGTTTATTTTAATGAAGGTACTCAAATGTGGATTACATTTAAGGACAATCCAGTCTGTTTCAATGACTTTATCTAGGCCCCCTGTTGTGAAAATGTCTTACTAGGTGAATGAGCAGCCTGCTTAAACAAGATTATTATTAATCAGAAATATTATATTTTAAATGGAGGTAGGAATTGGGGAGAGAGAAGGACCTCAACTTTGATTTAGTGGAAATTTTCAGACTACTAAAGCCTCTGTGATCTTAGGATTGCAATAATTATGGTAGTACTACAAAAAAGTATTTGTTTCTCTTAATTCTAAAGTTAGAGAATTGTTTCAAACAAATCCTTGCCTTTGGGATGTGTGTGCCTTATCTGCATGCCCAGACGTGCTAGTAGTTAATGTTGGAACCACAAGCAACTATGTCCACGAAACTCCATTTGAGCCTATAAAGAGGGCATGGACCCAACCTGCCTCCGATCCTTTGAACCACCTGGCTGCTGCAGTTGCTCTTTGCTGTTGTTTTAGCTTTAGTTGGCTTATTCCAGGGGTAGGCAACCTATGGCATGGATGCCGAAGGCGGCACGCGAGCTGATTTTCAGTGCCACTCACACTGCCTGGGTCCTGGCCACCAGTCCAGGGGGCTCTGCATTTTAATTTAATTTTAAATGAAGTTGCTTAAACATTCTGATACCTTATTTACTTTACATACAACCATAGTTGAGTTATATATTTTAGACTTATAGAAAGAGACCTTCTAAAAAGGTTAAAAAATATTATTGGCACATGAAACCTTAAATTAAAGTGAATAAATGAAGACTCGGCACACCACTTCTGAAAGGTTGCTGACCCTTGGCTTATTCAGTAGTTGAAGGAGGAGTATGGAAGTGTGGCATATCTTTATTTTAAAGCTGTTGAATCCCTCAGCCTATTGTACCACAAGAGTCTTAACTACAAGTATGTCAGAGGCTTAAAAAGTGCCAGGAAACAAGTCCTGCAAGGCCACTGCATTGGTGATAGGCCAGGTCTCCAGGTGCTTCAGTTGTTTGGGATAGGGGCACTTCTCTTGCTCCTGTTCAATCCCTTTACCTGGGGGAGGCAGATTGTGGAGAACATTGAAGAAACATTTTCAAAGACAAAACTTAGGGAGAGAGAGTGGTGCTGAAGGCCACAGTATTGAGGGGTGCTGATAGTTGCTACTCGATTGTACAAAGCCCTGAAATGGAAATTTGCAAAGAGTTAGATGAAAGAGCTACTTTTCTGGCCTCCTGTTTGGAGGTAAAGATTATGATGTCATTTCCCCTTGTTTTGATTTTCTCATTGTATATAGCATTTGCCTCTAAAATGAAAGTGTTAAGGAAAAACTTGCACTTTCAATTCAGTCAGTGCATCAGCAGAGCCTATTATGAAAACACTGGGAAAAAAACAAGAGAATGTTTATCTTCATTACATATTGTGTCTGATGGATCGCAGCAAACAGTGTATTTGTAAAAAGCAAATGTAGAATCTTCTGATGGACTGTTTGGCCATTGTGTTTAAAACCAGTGCTAAGAAATGCCTGATCCAACAGCAGCAAAGTTTGGTTTGTTTTTACCCCAAAAGAATGGCTTTATAGGACAACAGTATACTGTACAGACTTGAATAGTGAAAGGCTCCATTTGCAACAGGAAGAGCTAAAACTTTGTTTTTTTACCCACTGAGATCCCACATAAATAGCAGCAATTATGGAAAGATTATAAAATCGTGAGATCTGCACTTTCCCTTTCCTTTAACCCTCTCAGGTCTCCCATTTTTTCCCCCTCATTGCCCCAGGCAATATTTTATCAGAAGGCCAGTGTTAAGATTGGTGTGTTATGACAGAAATGTTGACTTGTCTGCTTTCACTATGCATTTCATAGATTCCAAGCCCAGAAGAGACCATTGTGATCATGTAGTATGAACTCCTGTATAGCACAGGCCAGAAAACTTTCCCAAAATAATTCTTAGACCATATATTTTAGAAAAAACAACAATTTATTTAAAAATCGCCAGCAATGGAGAATCCACCATGACCCTTGGTAAATTGTTCCAGTGGTAAATTTTTAACAGTGAGAGTAATTAATGCCTTCTTTCCTGTCTGAATTTGGCTAGCTTTAACTTCTGACCATTGGATTGTGTAATTTGATGCTCTGGCATCGACATGTGGACTGTTAAAGTACATATTTTTTTCTTCCATTAGAATGGAGCTTTAAATTTTTGAGATGATACATATTTACATTTGACCTTTCATTTAAGTTACATTTCAATAAAAAATAAAATGGTAGATGTATTAGATTAGACAGCATATCTTTCTTAAATTATATTTTGCTCTCTTCTTCCCCTTCCAAAATGTTTCAGAACTACATGTACTGTGCCTCTAATAGATTACATAGATGGGAATGATTATTCCATTGAGCCGCAGCAAGGTGGGGATGAAGATGGTTTTGCCAGAGGGGCCTGGGACTGGAGTTTGCTGTGGAAACGAATTCCGTTAAGCCACAAGGAAAAGGCCAAAAGAAAGCATAAAACTGAGCCTTATCGGTAAAGAGTGCTGTTTTTATTCTGTGAATTGTTTTGAATGCATATCTAAATCATCTCATTTTTCCCCCTCTTTTCCCATGAACTACGATCCGTGTAAATGTGACATGTGGCTCCTTGTACCTAACCTCATCCTCACTGCCACCATCCACGACCCTGCAGAACCACATGCACTGTGCCGCTCATAGATGTCGTAGATGGCAACACTTACACTATTATACCCCAAGGGGGTGGTGACGAAGATGGGTTTGCTAGAGGTGCATGGGATTGGAGTATGCTATGGAAGAGGGTGCCTTTGACCAAGCGAGAGAAGGAAATGAGAAAGACACAAACTGAGCCGTATCGGTAATCACTAAATCACTTACCCATTTCTCTTCTGAAGGAGATACTGATCTACTAAATACTTGCACATATTTTTAATACTCTAACAACTGAAGATACTTTGTCCAAAAGAAAAAGTATCTTACTATTACTAATTATTTTGGTCAAACGCTGCTAATGTAGCTTCACTAACTTCTTGTGCCTCTCTATTTCTGTTGTTATGTACTTAACGCTTCAAGCAAAATATAGGATGTATTTCAGAATAATAATTTTCATTTGGAAAAACATGTTCTTATTTGGTTTTCAAGCAAAATTCATGGAACTATTAATGGGGGCTCTTTTCAGGTATGGTTTTGGGAACAATAAAAATTGCTTACTTAACTGTTCCATAATAAGCATGCTACAGATGTTCAAAAGAATTCATAATACATAAAATGTTCAGGCTGTTTTCTCTCATGGATGCATGTGTACAATTCCTTGTTAATAGATCAATGCAAGTGTATCAAGAGCAATATTAGCCCTCTTTTTCGTGTCAGATCATTCTCACTTGCTTTATGGAAAGTCCCATCTGACCAATACAAGTGCACTACTTTGAAATCTTAGGAAGATAACCCACTAGCTCTAAGTTTGCTCTCTGTAATGTACTTAACTAAAAAGAATTCCAGTCTGTCTTGGTGGAGGGCTTTAATGAATTTCATGTATTCCATTCTATTTCTTTTGCTTTGTGAATGGAACGTTTTCTTTTCTATCAAAAATACATGCAAATTTTTGCTTAAACATTAGTGCTACTGGACTTTTTTTGGGACTTGGGAGGCTGTGGTTCTGCTCTGTATTTTCCCTTATACTACTATAATCTTGTAACCAATTACTTTTTACTTGAAAGCACTTTCACATATTTAAAAAATAGTGTTTCATATCACTTTTTATTTGTGGTTTAAACAAATTGCAGGAGCTGATGTTATGCTTCACTTAGCCCTCACCCTGTGATTCTTCTTTGCAAAAATGGCAAAACATGTTCAAGGAAATTATGAAGCTTTGGTCTATTCAGTAGTTTATGTAATATAGACAATATCCTGTCGTAGAGAAGAAGGCTGTCCACATTGGAATTTTATCAGCACTAAACTACTTAGTGTTAAGCTGTTTCAAAGGTTGCTATCACATTCTTTGTCCACAACGTTATAAACTGTTTTCAGAACAGTTCTGAGAATCAAAATTTTTAAAAAATGGTTTAGGTGACAGCTATAATAGTTGAATTATTGACCGTTAGCTCTTTTTCTGAAAAAGGACCATATCCCGTTATGCCCAAGCTATACACACGTTTTACTGCAGTAATATTAAAACAATTAAAATTTAGCTAATCATTTTGCTGAAAATAGTAGTCTAGGCAGAATAAAATAGTTCTTAAACATTTTGTAATGTGGAAAGATCCTCAGAAATCTTAGTGCTCACCACCTCAGACCTTGTAAAATAAACTGCTGAGCTTGTGTGGATTTTACATTGTTCTTGTCAGAGGCCAAGATTGAAAATTGAACGTTTCAGGCTTGTGCTCTCCTTTAGTTTCGGGGTGCTTGTTCTTCCTGCATATTTGCTTTTTCCATATGATGTTCCACATCCCTGAATTATGCAGCTTTTTGGACTCTGAAAAGGATCCATGTAATACAACTATGTGGAATAAGGGAATGTCAAAAACAACTTCATTAAATAGTGTAGTCAAGGGGAACATGCAGAAAGAGCCCACCATACATCTGATCAGAGATTTTTACAGTGATAGATCCACAGTGTTGATTGATTTTTGTTGGCCTTCCTCTCTGCACACCTGCCACTCTTCTGGGTTGCTCAGAGAATATGTGCTAACTCTACAACTTAGTTTAAATGGTTCCCTTCCATGCATTTCTGTGCAGGACAGGAATATATAGCCATTAATATTTAAAAGGGAAATCATCAAGTTCAAAATTCAATATATGAAAGGAGTCCTTAATGTTACTAATGACACCACCATGAAACAAAGCAGATTTTTAAAATCTATTCACATTTTATGTTACTAGTTTACTTGTTTGTATTTTACTTAGCTCAGCAAGGTTGGGCTGGAGACTTTGGTTCTGTTCCTGTTCTCTGCCACAGATCATCTTGGTGACCAGGACACTCTATAGCCCGGTTTCCTTATCTGGTGGGGTTGGGTTTTGTTTGTTTTTAATAATTGCCTACCTCACAGGAGTTGGATAAGGCTTAATTCATTAATTTTTCTGTAGTGCTTTTTGATCCCAAGGTGGACGATACAGTACAAGTCCAATGAAAATAGACTAGCTAGTTTCACTTTCATGTGCCTAGCACATTGGTAAAGAATTTTGTTTGCAATCATTGCAGTCAAATTCTTAAATCAAAACTAGAACATCTTTTCATTTAATCGTTTTTAATGTTATCAAAATTTTGGCATATAGGTTTTACAAAACTGTTCTATTAAACAAAACCTAGCTTTGAAGCCTGTACACTGCCCATCTAAAAAAATTTTATTGAGAAGAATTCTAAATGATTTATCCTCCATGCCTGGCCCTCCCACTGGTTTCACATTAATAAAAATATTTTTTTAAGTATGGATTAAACCTGTATAAGTAGAATGTTGCACAGTGAGATTTCAAGGTGGCAGCTTCTCAGAACACAATTTGTGTACTGTAGAGTCTTGTCCACTTTACATGCTCTCATATGCATCACGAAATGAATAGACCTTTTCTGTTTGTCTCCACAATGGTTCTTGTCATGGCAATAAGTGGCATGTAACTTCAGATGCAGATTGGCTGAAAAGTGTGGGCCAATGCTCTATGTAATTCAGAATAAGTGACTTCTTTAAAACTAACACAAGTATCAAATTCAGAGAATCATTGAAAGCTTGTAATGAACCAATAATAAAGCCAAGTAATTTCTAAATGTATTGCCATCAGTCTAATCTTTTTCACGCATTAACAAGAAATTGCTTCTTATATTAAGAGTAACTTTTTTTTTTTCCCCAGAGGAGTCACGTTCTGTTGGTGAAAGGAATTACTTTGTTTGTTCTTTCTCTTAGGTCCCCTGCAATGGCTGGTGGATTATTTGCCATTGAACGTGATTTCTTCTTTGAACTGGGTCTCTATGACCCAGGTCTTCAAATCTGGGGTGGTGAAAACTTTGAAATTTCTTACAAGGTAACAGCAAAATTGATCTGCCTTTTAAAATGAAAAATTAACTTAGTTCTAGAAATACTAACATAGATGGATGTGACTTTAAAGAATGCTGTCAAGAAAACTAACCTGGTGATACTTTTCCCCCTTCCCTATCACACTTCTGGGTGAAAAATGACACTGTGGTTCTTCAGAATTATGGACAATAAAATAGGCTTCCCAAAACAAGGACTATAAAAATGGAAAAATCCCAGTGACGTGACTCATCACCAGCAAAACCAGGGCACAGAATTTTGTTTTGATTGCTAGACACATGCATGCTCTTCCATCTAGCAAGACATTAAGATCATAAGAATTAGTTTCTTATGCCCCTTTAGACTCTAAAGGACACAGATACGAGCAGAACAAAGAGCTGTGTCCCCAAAAACAGGAACAAATGTTTTAGACAGAATTTCTATCGAACATCCTTGAACAATGACCCTTAAATTTTGGGCTATGTTTTAGTAAAGTAACAGAGCACATTTGTAATCAGGTGTTGCAATCAGATCTCTCCTAATGAGCCTCAGTCCTCATTTGCAACATCTATCTTTCTTTTTCCAATCCTGGGTCTTGCTTGAGCAAGGACTAGTTTTGTGTCTAGAAAGTAACCAATGTTCTGTGTAGTGATTTTTGAAATGACGATGGAGGTCATTCCATAGTCCTGTAATGAACATTTAAACTAGTTTAACTTCTGGACAAAACCAGAACTTGAACACAACTCTTCAGAAGAACTGAAAGCCGCTTTAACTGATGTTGTGTTCAAGCTTACAAATATAAAAGTATTATGTAATATCAACATTTGTGAAGAAAACCTCTTTAGTAAACATTTAAACAAAATGCTGAAAGAAAACCAGTAGGATAATAAGATCCCCATAGTGAAGAAAGTATTATTCGTAATATTTTACTATCTGTTATGAATAGATGGTCCCAAATCATGCAGTCCTAATCTGGAATTAGATGTGATTTGGAACATCCCCAGTGTTTTAATGGGTTCAGATCACATGTGATAGTTCAGGCCCATCTTTAATTATAAACATTTAAAAGCAGCATTATTTAGACTACATTTAAACTTTCTTTTTTCTTAAATTTAATGGATGACCCTAAAGTGGTGTGTGGTGTTGTTTCAGCGTTACTTTTTCACTTTTGGTGTTCTTCACCTCTTTTTTTGGTTTTAGTGTTACAGCAGTAATGTTGATGGGTAAATGGGTTTCTATTAACTGGAGGCTTGATCTCTTCAGGATGTCAACAAACCCCATTAAAAGACACCGTCAGGAATGGTCTAGATCAAGGGTGGGCAAACTGTGGCCCACAGGCTGCTTCTGGACCATCAGATATTTTTATCCAGTCTTCAAGCTCCTGCCAGGGAGTGGGGTTGGGAGCTTGCCCTGCTCTGCCACTCCAGCCAGGGAGGGGGGTTGGGGGCTTGTCCCACTCTGTCACTGCAGCCGGGGTGGGAGGTCAGTGGCTCCCCAGCCCCTGATTCACAGTTCCCTTGATGAGCACCATCTTCCAGCATGCAGAGCCACACTGCGCAGATGCGACTTCACTGTGCTGTTTCCGGGATCGGAACCCCACGCCTATGTGGCAGGCCCCCAATCTTCTTCCAGTCTCCTACAGCCCTACACTTGAGAGCCTTGAAACCACCCAGGGGCCACACCCATCCCAGCAAGAGTTTCTCCGCCCATGATGGTGCCAGGTACAGCCCTCTTGGAGTCACTGTTGGCAGGGCCCCTAGAAGTCCCTGGTACTGCCCCTGTGGAGCCCCATCCCCTCATGCCACCCTCCTCCCACCTCACTACCATCTCTTATAGAGCCCTCCTCCCCTACTAGGCATTCATGCCCACCATACAATTTCCATACCCAGATGCGGCCCTCAAGCCAAAAAATTTGCCCACCCCCTCGTCTAGATAATGAGTGCAGAGGACTGGACTAGATGACCTCTTGAGGTCCCTTCCAGTTGTATGATTCTATGAATGTGTGATTAGGATTATCTCCTAGTTTTGGTGCAATTTTCTTAAGATTCTCTCTCAATGACTGCTACTGTACTTTGGGATGAACAAATCTATCCAGAATAGAGTAGTCCTGTGAGTTACCCAAGGGTTCTGTGTCCCCATAACTTCCATTGGGAAAAATATTTGGGGTGAGTATAAATGCAAGAACACTGCCTATTATGATGAGATATGAGCTGATGTTTAATAAAATAAATCCTGACCAGCTCCAGTTTCTGTATACCCATTTATTCCTGTCTTTGCAAATAGTCATGGAATAGGATCTCTCAAACATGATTTATAAAATGGTGTTTGTAAACATGTCCATTGTAGAACTGAAGAATGTATTGGATACAGCCCAGGACTTTTATTTCAAGCTCTCATTGTTAATTTTACTTCAGGCTTAAGCATAAATTTATTTTATGATCTCAGCATGTTATCCAATTAAAGTAATTTAATTTTTTAATCTATTGTAAATTAGTTCGTAATTGTTTTTTTTTGTTTGTTGTTTTAAGTTTAATTTACATGTGTATTATCAACTTTTCCACCACTCTTTTCTTTAACTTATAGATCTGGCAGTGTGGAGGGAAGCTCTTGTTTGTTCCTTGTTCTCGTGTTGGACACATCTATCGTCTCCAGGGTTGGCAAGGAAATCCGCCCCCAGTGTACGTTGGGTCCTCTCCTACGCTGAAGGTGAGGCTTTACTTAAAACTGCAGAGTAGTTTAACTTAAATAACAATGCTTGTACACATACAACATTTCTTCTTTATTACAGGTCTTTGAGTATATGTCTCTAGGGAGTGCTCCACCATAGGAGGCACATGCACCCATGCTCTTAAAACCAGAGAATGCAAAACAGTGTCTGCAGGCACTTGCCTGCATAGAGCAGAATCTTGTGCCATCTCTGTGACAACACCTCTCTGTCTTCCAGTCAAGAAGGATCTCCTGATGTAGAACTCAGGGACCCTGATCCATCTCAACCCCTCCTCGAACCTGAGAGCATGGTTCCTGGATGGTTCTTGAGCATGGAGCTAACCTGTTTCAGATGAGATCCAGTCAGTTCTCTTATCAAGCAGGAAATCTAGTACTCTCAAAACTTTCTTTCAGAAGTGAAAATTCTTCTGATGTTCCCCTTGGTTCTTCCTGAGCCTCAGAGCTTCTGCTTTCCAAATCCTGGACTGCCTGTTGGATTTAAAGACGCACAGTCTGTCATTGAGCTTAATTGGGGTACATTTGGCTGCTGTAATAGCCATCCACTCATCTGTTGAAGGCTTTTCAGTCTTTGCCCACCTTACTACAGCTAGATCCCTCAAGGGCATATGCAATTTGTTTCCCCCCTACGGAACCCAGCTCCCCAGTAGGACTTCAGATTAGTTCTCAGTGCACTGAGGAAACCTCCATTTTGAACCAATGGTGACCTGTTTCCTCTCCACATCTCCAAGACTTCATTCCTCATAGACATCACTTCAGGCAGTGAATGGGAGAGCTCAGTGCTCTTATGGCTGACCCACTATTTGCCACCTTTTATAAAGATAAGGTAACACTACATCCCCCTCCTCGCTTCCTCTTGAAGGTCTTTTTGGAATACCACATTAAGCAAGAGATACACCTGCCTGTGTTCTACCCAAAAACCTCATACCTTTAGAGAAGCAGATCAGCCAACATAGACTAAATGTCAGAAGGATCCTCGCCTTCTACTTTGACAGGCAGGGGTGGCTCCAGGCACCAGCATTCCAAGCTGGTGCTTGGGGCGGCATTCTGCAAGAGGTGGCAATCCCTGTTGTTTTGCCTCCAAGCAGTGCGCCGAATTGCCGGCACGGACGGCGGGGGCAGTCCGTGTACCCTTAGGGTGGCAGGCGTGTTTCCGCAGTGGCGGCAATTCTGAACATAGAAGCTGCTGCCGAATTGCCGCTGCTGCGGAAACACGCCTACCGCCCTAAGGGTACATGGACTGCGTCCGCAGCGGCAATTTGGTGCGCTGCTTGGGGCGGCGAAAACTGTAGAGCCAGCCCTGTTGACAGGATTAAGATAATCCTAAACTATGTGTATCATTTGCAGAGGGGATGAAGGGTCAGCCTGTTTCCGCTCAGACTGTCAGAGTGGGTTTTGGGTTGCATCTTAACCTGCTATGAATCTGCTGGTTCCACTGGAGCTCAGTCCACACCAGTACTCTGTTGAAGGATGTTCCTATAACAGATTTTTTTAGTACAGCAACTTGGCCTTCCATTCACACCTTAACCAAGTATTACACCATTTTATCTGCTTCCAAGGATTATACTGCCTTTGGTGACACAGTCCTCTGAAACATTTTGGACTTGACTCTTCAGCACTAACTTCCTGGTTGAGTTACTGCTTGGGAGTCTCCTAAAGTGGAATATATATACTTACAGGAGGAGACGTTACTTACTTTACAGTAACTGGAATCCTTGGAGATATTTTGTTCCTATGGGTGCTCCACCTCCTGTCCTCCTTTCTCTCTGCTCTGGAGGCTCTGCTTCACAGTCAAGAAGGAACTGAATGACAGTAGGTCCATGGCTCTTTATATGCCCTTGTTTGGAAGCCACAGGCACTGCTGTGAATAGGCGTGAGCCCGGAGACATCACTTTGCATTCTCTGGTCAAGAGGGCACTGGCACTGTGGAGCACCCACAGAAACAAAGTATCTTGAAGAAATCAAGTTACTGTACATTAACCGTACTCTCCTTATTTAAAGAAACATCATTTTTCTTTAAGAATAGTCAGTAAGTACTTTATTCCAACTGCCTTAGTCTGATAAATCTGATTGAAGCACTTGTTTATATGAAAATTCCTCATCTGGAATCATTTTCTCCCTATTGAATAAAATATACATCACTACTATACTTGTAAATGCACTCCTGTGCTATACTAATATTCTGTTCTAGTTTAAAGTACAGTTTTGTTCTGAAAGTGACAAAGTTAAATTGGTACCTTCTTACTAAACAGGTCTACTCCCTTGTGTATTCAGTCATATCTGCTTGCTTCAATGACAAGCATATTTTAATTGCATACTGTTAACACTGGCTGTACCATGCTGAAAGAAAGAACGAACCATCTGTGGCAGATGCATTCAAATACTACAGTGATGAGATCCATATAAAGATCTAGATAAAAATGTGAGCTGGACAGCTTACTACAAGGAAGATGAAGACTGGGGAAGAGGGGAATAAGACCGTGTGTGATAAGATTGTGTGAAATTAAAGATCATTTTACACTTTTTATTTTATTTATGTGTGTTTATAATCATAATTCCTGGTAGTACTGCTGAGCCAATGCAGGCATGGAGAGGAGATAGAATCTCTCTTTTGTATCTGTTGAACTGTTTAAGGCCTGATCCACACTTAAAACTCAGTTTGAAAAATGTATGCCCCTGAGAGATGTCATTAAGCCAACCTATGTTCCAGTATCAAAACCACTAATTCAGTGGAAGAATTCTTCTGTGACCCTATCTGCTACCAAGAGGTTAGGTGGGGGGATTAACTACAGTGACAGAAAAATTCCTTGTGTTGCTGTAGCCAGGGCCGCCCAGAGGATTCAGGGGGCCTGGGGCAAAGCAATTTTGGGGGCCCCTTCCGTTAAAAAAAAGTTGCAATATTATTCTCATGGAGGCTCTGGGGCAAATTGCCCCACTTGCCTCCCACCCCCCGCTCCGGGCGGCCCTGGCTGTAGCAAGTGTCTGCACTACAGCAGTGTAGTGACATAGCTGTGCTGCAGTGGCATCTGTAGTGTACACAAAGCCCTAAGATCCAGATCAGTTACACTTGTGAAATCCAGTTGGGGGTTAAAAGGTGTCACTCTATTTTAATGCTACGAAGTGTAGAAGGTGAAAATAAACTCCAGATGAAACATCACATTTTCTAGAGTATTGCAATCAAATGAACAGCACTGTTTTCATTGTACTCCTAACTAAGGCAACTTTTTCTTCAAAAAAGAGAATTCCCTAGATTTAGTTATAATTACAACCTTCACTAAGCTCACTTAATTATGCTAGTCTTACTCCCAAAATATATAAAAAGGCTATTTTTGTGCTGTATCTTCTGTAAAGGTGGCAAGTTGAGGGCTGTATAACACGTATTAACATGTTTCTAAGAATTCTTAAATCTGTGAGATTAAATTCCTCATACATACAAGATATTGGTTTTATTTTGCAGTAGTGATGTTTTTCCCTCCCTACAGAACTATGTCAGAGTGGTGGAAGTTTGGTGGGATGAGTACAAAGATTACTTCTATGCCAGTCGTCCAGAGACGAAAGCACTACCATATGGGGATATATCTGAGCTGAAAAAGTTCCGTGAAGATCACAACTGCAAAAGTTTTAAATGGTTTATGGAAGAAATAGCCTATGATATAACTTCACACTATCCCTTACCATCTAAAAATGTGGACTGGGGAGAGGTATGTACAGTGAATGCATCTAAAATCAGCACATGCGATAGGTTTTTAAAGTTGGGAGTCCACAATGAAGCCACTGTAACTTCTTGTACCTGATAAATATTTTAATATTTAAACAGAAAACAAAGAATTTATTTTGGTTACTGTTGTTTTTAAATGTGGAAAATGAGGGAATATGTATATTTTTTTTTTTTACATGTATAGCATGCACCTCAATTTATGTTTAATATTATCCTGCCTGAGTGTGAGAGTTAAATCCAAGGAGGCTGTTAAGTGGCATGCAAACAAAACAATGACAAAGATAAGGCTCCTTAAGTGAACAATGGGTGCAGCTATTAATTGGGGGAATGTCTCTGCCGGGCTCCAGCCTAGTTGGCATGTTTTACTCTTCTCAAGGCTAAAAGGCTAAGATCATAGAGGATCCTAAACCTTCAAGATGCTGTCCTAGAGAAGAAGGGGGATGAGTGGGCTGTCAGCAACCATAGTGAGGCTCTGGCAGACAGACATGCGGCAGGCAGGCTGGCTCTCCAGAGATGGTAATAAACTGAACCTACCCAAGCTATGAATAGAGAGAGTAATCTTAGGCAGACTAATACGTGTATGCAACATGTAGTTGTTCTAACCCAGGGGTCGGCAACCTTTCGGATGTGGTGTGCCAAGTCTTCATTTATTCACTCTAATTTTAAGGTTTCATGTGCCAATAATACATTTTAACGTTTTTAGAAGGTCTCTTTCTATAAGTCTGTAATATATAACTAAACTATTGTTGTATGTAAAGTAAAAACGGTTTTTAAAATGTTTAAGAAGCTTCATTTAAAATTAAATTAAAATACAGAGCTCCCTGGACTGGTGGCCAGGACCCAGGCAGTGTGAGTGCCACTAAAAATCAGCTTACGTGCCGCAGGTTGCCTACCCCTGTTCTAACCCATTTTCTTAGATGCTGTGTTCCTTTTGGCAAATCATACTACTTTGTTTTGAATAAGCTACTTTCTGTGTCACTTTAACTAGCTGCTGGTCACAGGTTTCCAGAGATAATGTGCTTTCAAGTGCTAAACCCACTTGAGTCTGTCAGGTTGACCCATTTGGTAAATAGGGAGGCTGCAGGCCAGAGATCCAGTCTAAAAAGTGGCAGAACCATGTGCTTCCACCAAGAGGGGAGGAAGGTAGCAAAGCCTGTCTCATGGGGTGAATGTGAGAGGGAGTTAGTGTTCTAAGGCACAATTTACCCAGTAACCATGACACTAAATAGCGGGTCTGGATAACACTTGACAGACAGGTATGAAAATACTGTATTTATAGAGTAACGACAGGAGATCAAATGCAACAGTAAGTAACTAACTCATGATGTTTTAACATGTTTTTTATTGCTTCTGCATTTTTGTTGAGAATTCTTTTGTCTGTGTGTACTCTTCTTCACCGATGATTATAATCCCGAGTCCGCCTTTCAGAGTGAGAATGTATTTTGAGAAGAAACTTGGAATCACGATATGGTGTTCAGTGCTCTTCACTATTTTTGAAGTGAGGGCCACTTTGGCAAAAAAAAAAAACTTCAATGTGAGAGCCACATGGGGTGGGGCCGAGGGGTTTGGAGTGTGAGAGATGATCCAGGGTGGGGTGTGGGGGTGAGGGCTCTGGCTGGGGTTGAGGGCTCTAGGGTGGAGCTGTGGATGAGGGTTGAGATGCGGGGGTGAGGGGTGCAGGAGGGGGCCCGGGCAGAGGGTTGGGATGCGGGGGTGAGGCGTGCAGGAGGGGGCCCGGGCAGAGGGGATGCGGTGGTGAGGGGTTCAGGGTGCAGGAGGGGACTCAGGGCTAGGAGTGGAGGGGTGGGATACAGGGCAGGAGTGAGGGCTCTGGCTGGCGGTGCAGGGATGAGGAGTTTGGGATACAGGCAGGCTGCCCCAGGGCTGGGTGCTGGCAAGCAGTACAGGAGCAATGAGGGAAGGGGCCCTCTATCTGCAGGGAGCTCTGGGGCCGAGGCCCAGAGCAGCCCTGAAAGTCCCAACTTGCTCCCCTCCCTGGTTCCCACCCACCCACTACCTCTCTCCTCTCCTCTGCATGGCCCTTTAGAGCTGCTGCAGGGCTATTAATAGCCTGCTGTGCAGCTGCACAGCTTAGAGGGAACTTAGGGAGCCACACTTAGGGTCGATGGGAGCTGCCACTGGCTTGCAGGCCTTGCAATGAAGAACACTGGTGTATGTAGAAAAGGCATATCGGGAGACAATTATGCAGAATAATCAAGATATTTGCATTTGAATGTGACTTTGAAGACTTAAAATTACTGGGACATCACAGATTCAGCATTCTCATTTAACTGCAGGAAAAACAACTTGGCAGGGTTTAAATTCAGTGCATGATTTACAGGAACTGAATTCTCTTTCATAGACAATCCTCGCTGGGTTTTTTACATACTCCTTTGTAGGATTCCCTGCTAAGCCAGGGAAATGCCTTGGCTTATGAAGATTGTTTTAGTCCCCCAGAAGCTCTGCCTGATCTCCGCTATGAGTGTACTGAACCTACTTCTGCAGAACCTGGAGGCAGAGATAGTGAGTGTTCTAACTGGCAGAATAATAAGCCCTGTATTCCATTCTACTTCTTAGTCAATTGGCTAATCCATTAGATGTGCAAGGGAGTAGTTTTAAGAACTTACTCTTCTATAGGTATGAAGGATCTACTTATGTGACCTCCAGAGAGCTGTGGTGGAGTACAGAGTTGTCCAGTGCACAACAGGCATGTTGGGAATCTGTCAGGCTCTATTATGAGGCCTTTGGACCTGGTTGTACAAAGTGCATGTGAAGATGGACAAACAGTCCTGCATCTGGGAGCCCAGGGAAACAAGACTATCTCCATCAAGGCAGATTTCTTGTCCAAGAGTTAATACAAAGCAGTAAGTTAGTTGATCAGCTTTAGAACTGTTCCGAAGTCCACCTAAGGTGGGGAAAATATGTCAACATCTAGCTCCTGACTGAGCTGTTAGAATCACTATAATAGTGTCTGGAAAAAAGGCAGGGAGCATCCTTGAAAAAAGGAATTGAAGCCAGCAGCCCCTTGGATGAAGTGACAGGGAAGCTTGAAGTAGTGTGGCATGAATCAGAGTGCTATGTCCTCAGGTTTCTCTGAAATGTTTTTGATCTCTCTTAAACAATGGCCAGCAGTCATTACACAATGTTTACAGGATTTTAATGCTCCTTTGTTGCACTTTTAATAACATTGCCTCAGTTGTATTTCTGGATGGCCAAAACCTTTTTGTCTCTACTATTTGGATACAAAGTTCTTTCCAGTCCTATTTTTCTCATATTTAAAGGATTCCGTCACTAAGTGGATGGCTGCTTTTTATTGTAGCTTCTTGGATTAGTGTTCATGTCAACCCTCCACTAATTTCCAGCTGTTTAAAACACCCTAACTTGCTGGTAGGTTCTCCCTCCTTGTTTGCTTCTTAGTGGAATTACTAGAATAGAATGCTGGTGAACAACCATGTCACTGATGCAGTTAGTCATTGGCTCTGCGTGTGTGTTTTTTCTCTACGTGCTGCATTGGCTCTGGCCAGATAGCCTGTACATTAGGCTCCGATTGAACTGCTCAATAAGACCACAAGACTTGGTTTAGTAGCAAAAACACCCGGCCAGGTTTATTGTTGATGAAGCACAGTTCTAGCTCTCCGGACCAGTGTCTAGTTACGCTAGCACATGTATGCCTGTAACAATGGACCAGCTCAGTGTATGGCGGGATTCTCGATTTCCTGCCCCCAGGCCAGTCAAAGACACACCTGCTGAGACTCCTCTTTATACAAAAAAGTTACATATTGCCCCTGTGACATGTTTAGTTACCACCCTTTCACCTTGTACATGTTGGGCTTATCAATCAAAACATCTCTATTCATCACCCTGTCATCCTGACCTTATCTTTAAGGGGAGGTCAGTGTGTCCTTGTATCATCTTTGGGAAGCGTGTTTGTGTCATACTTGGTATCAGGGTGTACTGGTACCACCCTTCTGGAAGGTGTTTTCATGAGTGTCCTGTGCCTAGTACTTCTCAAGAAGGTGTGTATTTTTGCAGTACCAGGCCTATTCTTGCCAGGCTCTGCAAACCTGCAAGCAGGCATGTTTTATAACAGGACCTGACTTCTGCTCACAGCCTGACTTTTTTGCTAACTTTGCTTTATATTAGCAAGGCTTGACCACTGCTTTAGTTCAGGCCTTTTATACAAGGGCTCGTGACTCAGGCTCTCTCTTTCTACTACAACTGGGTTAATATTTCACTGGAAACTTCATTAATCACTGCTGTTCATGATGTGTAAAGATTGGTGATAAACTCTATCTATTTGGGAAGACAGCTGTGATAAATACCCATAGATTCATAGAATTTAGGGCCAGATCACTATAGACTACTGGCCAGTCCCCTCAACCCAGGAAGGAGTGACACCATATTCAGAATCTGGTTCAGACCCTCTTCTCAGGGCTTCAGTTTTATTTCTTCCACATAAAATTAGTGCAGCACATTGAGCACTCCTTCCCTGCCCTAACCTGGAGTGTTCTGTAGGGGCTTATCTATTCACTACAGGTTTCCATTCTACAGGCCACTTGCTTGACAGCCATACCCTGCTTCCTCCTACAGGAGTCCAACTACTTACTGTTAGCTCTGGCTCTCCTTCCTGTTACTGCCTTCAGGCTCTTGGCAGCTCTGTTCCAGCTGAGTCACTTTCTGGCTTTTAATAATCACCTGATCCTTTGCTGATATGTTTCAGCTCAGCTACCTCCCAGAGCTCATATGTGAAACTAGGCCCAACTCCCATAAAAGGGATTTTTTGGCCATTCATCCTGTGACAATTAACTAGCTGAACGATATGTATATGACAGGCTCTTACAGTTCACCCAGTTACCCTTGCATTTAGCTCAATAACTTGTTTGACTAAACCATACTTTCCAGACAGGCATCCAGTCTTGATTTGAAGATACAAGAGAGACATTTTTTTCCAATGGTTAATCACCTTCATTGTTTGTTTGGTTCCCCTCCGCCCCTTATTTCCCATTTGTATATGTCTGACTTTAGCTGCCAATCAGTAATCATTTAGTACTCGGTATTTCCCGCCCCCCACCCCCACCCATGGTACCTATATACTATATCAAATAAGCTCTCAGTTTTCTTTTTGATTGAGCTCTTTAAGTCTCTCAATGTGTAAGGCTTTTTCTCCATACCTCAAATCATTTTTGTGGTTCTTTTCACAATCCTTTTTAAAATGTGGACACCAGAATTCTACAATGTTGAAGCTTTATCATAGTAATTTTCTGACATTCAGGTCAAGCTCCATTTCATTTTAAGTCTGAACAAAACAACCACCTATCTCATCCCTCAGATCCTCTCCTAGGTGGGAAGCCCGATCAACCCTAATTGCAAGCCCCTGCTGCACACCATTCAGGAACGTGAAGAATCCTTTCATGGGGGATTAACTGCATAAGAAACCAGGCCTACATCTGAAAGAGCCCCTGTTCTGTATGAATATGGTAAATTTGAAATCAAACTTCCATACAGTATATTCACTAGCATATTTATGTCTGTTATCTCACAATAGCTCTCAAATTAGTATGGACAGTTGGATTCATAAAACTTTCTCCTGAGAATTTAACAACCTTATCTCATTTGATTCAAATTTCTTGCAGTCTTGCTTCAAATATCCGTGTATATTATTCGTTGGAAGACGATAAGTAGGATATTACTTAACTTCTTTGCACTAGAGATCATATTTTCCCAAAGTCTAAACTGAAGTGGAAAAAGCCCTTTTCTCCTTCTATCCCCACAGATCAGAGGCTTTGAAACTGCTTACTGCATAGATAGCATGGGGCACACCAATGGCGGCTTTGTAGAACTTGGACCATGCCACAGAATGGGAGGTAATCAGGTAAGTAACCTTGAGGCAAGACATTTGAAAGAGACAGTTGATGCAATGAATAATCATAAAGCTGTTCTCTGATAAAGTCCCTAAAACTACTGTGGTTACCAAAAAGTAGATTAAATGTGGGGAAAAAGTTGTTGACTGTGCCAGCTTTTATAGGTGGGAATTTGGGATTTGTTTCCACTCAGGAAATATTCCTTTTACTCACTGTGATGCCTTAGTTACTACTTTTCAGAATTGTGATATAGGTGTGCAATGCACTGATGCAGTAAATGGCTTTCCACTACCAGAAGCAAGGAATAAAATACAAATTAATTCATAAGAGAAGCTGAGTTAAATTGGAAAAAGCTTAGTTCCTAACAGATAATTGTAATAAAACTATTGCACAATTTGGCCCAAGTCTTCACAATTTTGCCATCTCACCACCACAAAGACAGACCTACTTCAGGCAGTCAGCTTTATCTTCTTGAATTTGATACTTAAAGTTTTGAAAGTCTGTAAACTGAAAAATGGCTCAAAGCAGAATGAAGAGATTAACAAAAAATTATCTTTTCTCTCTCGATAGATAGATAGATAGATATAGGACTTAATCTTATGCAGTCATACAGGATGGTGTCCCTGTTTAAGAGCCAACTGAATATGATTTTTTAAGTAAAAATGTCATTATTGTAACTGTAGTTTTAAAATATAATACAGTACCCTGTGAAAATACATTTTCAGCATACAGTACTCTAGAAAGCCTCTGAAAAAATCATTCTTTTTCCGTTGTAAAATCTTACCTTAATTAAATGCCGATCTAAGAAGTAGCAGAAATTATCTGTTTGTATTTCAATTTGGTAGTTTTCCCTCTGGCCGAGTGCTCTGTAGTTCTTAAATTTATTATGGTCTTCATTTGAAAATACTGGTGAGGACAAAAATTCACTGGTTTCCAGCTCTTTGAAAGACAGTGATTATATAGCCATCAACCCACCGATTGATTTATCCAGCTGTTCTCAGGAGCCTCTCCAAATAAAATCTTTTGCATTTATCCCCTGTGTTCTTAACTTAATTTAGTAGTTGTATATATTTAGTTTTCTGAGCTCAGAAAGAAAGTACTTCGTATGCTAAGTCTGATAGTGAAAAGCTAATATATTGCATCACCTAAAATAAATCAGTCCTATTTAAGCAAAGGTAGGTGTGATGATAATTTCAAAAGAATATTCCATATGATGTAAATTAATTGTTATAGTATTGCTTCTGAAATTTCAGTTACCTTATAAAGTTCACCCTTTGTGTCTACAGTAACAAAAAGGTGCCTCAATATTTTTCTTTTAGCTTTTTCGAATAAATGAAGCTAATCAACTAATGCAGTATGACCAGTGTTTGACTAAAGGACCTGATGGATCAAAAGTTATGATTACGCACTGTAATCTAAATGAATACAAGGAATGGCAATACTTCAAGGTATGTGACAGCATATGGTGCAAGGATAGATGATTTGTTAAGATTTTTTTTACACCCCATTTTGTTAAGACTTTTTTTATTGTGCATACATCTGGAAGTAAAGCTGTAGGACCAGATTCAGTGAACTTGGTGTGGCAAAATGTAAATTTCACTTTCCTGTACCAGGCTCTCCTCTTGCTTTATGGGAGGAATTCACTCTGAGGGAAGATGGATTTTGTTGGCACTACCCACCCTCTCCCAGGATTTCCACTGCAGAAAAGCAGCTTTAAATTCCACCAGGAGAGCTGCTGCCAAGGAAGAAGGAGAAAAATTGTTCTCCTTAACCTCTGAGGCTAGGACAAGAAGCAATGGGCTTAAATTGCAGCAAGGGTGGTTTCAGTTAGACATTAGGAAAAAATTCCCAACTGTTAGTGTGGTTAAATACTGGAATAAATTGCCTAGGGAGGTTGTGGAATCTCCATCACTGGAGATTTTAAGAGCAAGTTAGACAAACACCTCTCAGGGATGATTTAGATAGTACTTAGTCCTGCCATGAGTACAAGGGACTGGATTAAATGACCCCTCAAGGTCCCTTCAAGTCCTATGATTCTATGGGTATGTGCTGAATCAGCACATTCCCGCTGCCCCCTTTTTCGCACTGTGGTGGCATGCACACCCCAGTGAAGGTTGCAGCAGCTTTTGCTCACAGCAACCTTCCTGCTAATGCCCTTCCCACCAAGAGAGTCTTCCACAATGTCTGTACTGCCAGAAGCTGGCACAGATGCTAGGGTGAATTTAGCAGCTCAAATAATGTAACTTGATTACATTGCATATCTATACTGAAATAGTGCTCCATGTAAATTACATTTTTCAGCAGTACTGAGAGAGGGGAGGGGAAGTACAGCAATGCTAGTTCTATTTCTGCTAAATTTAGTAATTTATATGTGTTGTCCTATGTCTTGTTCAGCATTTGGTTTTGTTCTTTTTTGAGTTAGCTACCTATTCTCTCGGTAAATATTGTCTTGTGTTTTCTAAATGATGCATGTGGCCACTGTGTGATGCTGTTGTGAAAGATCTGAATCTTTAAATGAAGTATTGATTTCATAGCTTGTAACAGCTATTAAGTAAATATGTATTTTGGAATAAGTACTAACTTTGAAAACATTTTTATCCTACTTCTCTATTATATTTAATGAGTCAGCTTACACTTTTGTTCCAGTAAAAAGAGATAAAGATAGAATACACCAATAAGGAAATTTGGCTTTAAATACATACGCGCGCGCACACACCTCAATTATGTATTTGAGGGCATAATGTGGTCTAACAGGGTTGAATGCCAGATTGCTATTACCCACTTGTTTTCTGAATCATTACCATCTAGCTTGTTGTGCATTTATCAATTCACTCATTAGTCTGTTGGTATCTGGATTCTATTTGCCTGAAGCAGCTAGATTCTTTGTTAAGCATTATGTGGTGAAAGTCTATTTACCTTCCACTGACACGCAAGTTTTTGTAATATTTGCATACAGCTGTGAAGTCCTGAATAACAAAAAGCTGTTTGTATGGAGCTAAAAAGCTGGGAAGAGACAGACAAGACCATTAAATCTCAGCAATGTAGATAAAAATCAATACACACTGTTTTGGTGTCTATTTTGTTCTGTAGTGTATATGTACAACTTGTTTGGTCTCCACCAATTCTAATGTGGCTCAGCATGTTACTTGCCATTTCATTAGGTTTTGTTTTTACACAAGTTAAATCCCTTTCCACAGTAGCTGTGCCAATTGCGCAATTGTTTGCTTCAATGTTTCTGTTACTAGAAGTTAGAAGAGCATGGCCCAGTAGGCACAGCACAGAATGTGGACCAAAACATTTGGTTTATTTCCAAATAAATATGATAAAAGACTATTGAAGGTGGGTAAGCAAACAAACACTGGAAACTTGGTGCACTTGTGAGACAGATTTTCAGTGTTTAATTACTGTGCAACCCATTTTAAAATATCTTCCCCCAGTCCAACCCCATCAGTAAGAATATAACAGTTATAACCAGTACAAGAAATGTGATGCCCAGTGCAGACGTGAACAGCAACATTTTTTGAGGAGTGTTTCAGTGTCGGTCAAACAGTCACAAGATTTGGCCTACTCTAGTGAATCAGTTATGTGACTATAGGGATTCAGTAGCAGTGCTCCTATAGGCAGGCACTCAGGTATCCCAGAGAGAGAGTATAGCCAGATCTGGTCAGAATATTCCCTTTGTCTTTTGCTGACTTGTTGATTTGGGGGACAATGGCTATGTCATAACCCCACTTCTCCCTGCTACCACTGGAAAAAGATGATGTGGGAGAAGAGCTGAGGCAAATCATCACTTTCACCCCAAATATTTGCATTGCTGTAATGTCGGCATTATGATTATAACTTTAGGTGAAGCATAAACAGCCAGATTAGATGGCAATCCTAAAAAGGAAAGGTCTTGTTTTCAAGCATTTATTTGTCTTTAAAAAAAAAATAACTAGGCTAGACAATTTTTTTTATTAAACATAGTTTAGGATCAGTTATGCAGAAGTAGCCTGTTTCCTATGAGGAATAAGTGTAGGTTTTTCAAACGGACCAAGTGCCTCTATTTACATTTTTATAATGTAACATTTCAAGATGTGAAAATATAGGCCTAATAAGTGATAAAATTATTAATGTAGAAATGAGACTTTCACAGGGACCCTGGGTAATTTGTTTTCAGACAGCTACACATATTAGATGGGGAAGATCTTAAATCTATTTCTGATTGTTTTGTTTTCCAGAATCTACATAGATTTACCCATATTCCTTCAGGGAAGTGCTTAGATCGCTCAGAGGTCTTACACCAAGTCTTCATCACTGAATGTGACTCCAGTAAAGCAACACAAAAATGGGAAATGAACAACATTCTTAGTGTATAGACAAAACAAACAAAAACCTGGCCTACTGAAACATTAATTTGTACAGGACTGAAAATAACCTGAAAACTGCTGCAACTATTAACTTTGTACAGCTGCAAGCCTGAAATCTCCTGACTTGGATGAAGGACATAGATGAACTGTGATTTTACAATAACATTATCATCTGCAGTTAATGTTTACAAAACTGCTTTTACCTTAAACTTTGTAGATGTTTACATCTTTTTGTTTTAAGATGTTGGGGGTTTAATGTGCTCTTAGCTATGTTTTATAGGAACAAAGTTAAAGGCACTGTGGTCTTCTTTGGGATTTCACTCAGGGGTCTGAAGGCAGTTTTTTTACACACACTTGAAAAGGTTGGAGTACCCAGACTTTCATATAATGTGGTGATTATCAACCTGTTGTATCTTTTTATTTTATTTTACATCCTACCAAGCACTGCCACGGGTTATTAGCCAGAGTGGCCTTCTTTCACAGTCATGCTGCTTTTTTGGAAAGGTAGATTTCAACATTAGTGCCTCCTTCATTTCTCTATATATTTTACAAGAAAAACATTTTGATGGAATGTACAGTATGGATATGTTGATAAGTCATATTGACAAGGATTAGTTGTACCACCCCCATAATTACTGAAGACAAGTCTGTTTTGCCAATCTGACTTCTGTATTTACTACATACTGGTAAGGCAAATAAAGGTACAGACCACACCAGAAATGCTGTAGGGGGTTCCAAAAATATTGCAAAATGTCCCTTTTGCAGCTAGGTGCTGTAATTTCATTGGAACTTTAAGTAAGCTGAACCAGGTATGCTGAGTAGCACTTGGATACACCTGCTATATTAGGCTTTGTCTACACTAGCACTTTAGTTAGTCCAATGAGTGAAAAAAAATCCCACCTCGGCTTACATAAGTTTCACCAACAAAAGTTGAGCCCTTGCACCTCACAGGATCAGACCCTGAAAGTATTTGTGTTAGAACCAAATTTTGCCCTCAAATGCAGATTAGTGTTCCATGTAACGTCCATTGAAGTTAGAAAGGGTTGTGTGTCATATCTAAAGGCAGAATTTGACCTTTATAAAGCTATCTATCTATGCATATTTTGGCAATGATTTGGGATCTCCTCTGGCTTCTTTAAATTTCTCAGCTGTCCTTTAAAAGGTGTGAAAAATAGAATTAGAAAATAAAGAGGGAGAAACTGGAAAAAGGAGAATAAGAGTATAGGTAACTTTATTATTTGTGTGTATGAAAACTGACTCCATTTTTTGTGTTGGGTAGATTAATCATGTTACTATGCATTAGTGAAAGAAAGGTGGCATATAAATTGTGCAGATGTGTATTTTAAATGGGTATTTTGTGCAATTCATTAAAAGATACTGTATGTGCATATGAATCTGTATCTGAAACTGCGAACTGCAAAACATGAGAACATCAGAAGCTGTTGCTGTAATGACTTTTCCTATTGTAGCCTGCTTGGGGGGGAAAAATGTCCCATATCTTGCTTTGTAAACTGATATCACTATGCATTTCTACACATTTTATAAATTTGATTTATGCAGATTTTGATACACTATGTTTCTGTAGAAATTGTATAAATCTTCAAAAGTTTTATTAGGGATAATATTTGGGGAGCCGATGTGCATCTTAATGCTGGATTGCGTGTTTTCTAGGTGAGGAAAATTAAAACAAATATTTTAACTTGTGGGTTTGCTACACTTTTATTGTCCAAAGCACTTGCAACCCCTCCCAGCTTGACATTGTCCACAAACTTTATAAGTGTATTCTCTAAATCATTGATGAAGATATTGAACAGAATGGCTATGATAAGCAAGGCATTCAACCTGAGCCAGGCCAAATCCCAGACTCGCACCCTAATCACTGGCCCCTTCCATCCACTGCCTTAGCCCAGTTGGCTATGCTGTCACTTGAATCTCTGAACTACAATGTAAAACGTTGTTCCCCAGAATTAAACAGTAGTATGTATTCACCTACAGCAGCCATGAAAATGTACCTGGTGTTAACAACATTACATTACCAAGCTAGTTCTTTTTTTAATAAGCTCACCTTCTTCTGTTTGTGTAGGAATATAGCTACTGGACTTTAAGGGGAGGAGGATGCAGGATTTAGTCCTAAACTTACCACATCACAATACTAAAGCTTCAGTATTTTTTCCTCAGCAAAGTACAGTAACTCCTCACTTAATGTTGTAGTTATGTTCCTGAAAAACATGACTTTAAGCGAAACCATGTTAAGTGAATCCAATTGCCCCATAAAAATTAATGTAAATAGGAGAGGGGATTAGGTTCCAAGGAAATTTTTTTCATCAGACAAAAGACATATATTTAATATACACACAGTATAGGTTTTAAACAAACAATTTAATACTGGTACACAGCGATGTTGATTGTGAGGCTTGGTTGAGATGATTAAGTTAGAGGGTAGGATATTTCCCAGGGACTGCCTTAGTGCTGAATGATGAACTAGCAGTTGGATGAGCCCTCCAGGATTAACTCATTGTTAATGTAGCCTCACACTCTACAAGGCAGCACGAATGGAGGGGAGGGGAGAGCATGGCAAAAAGAGGCATGCACTCTGTGTGTGAGAGAGAGATGCACATTGCCCCTTTAAGTATTGGGGGAGGGATAGCTCAGGGGTTTGAGCATTGGCCTACTAAACCCAGGGTTGGGAGTTCAATCCCTGAGGGGGCCATTAAGGGAACTGGGGTAAAAATCTGGGGATTGGTCCTGCTTGGAGCAGGGGGTTGGACTAGATGACCTCCTGAGGTCCCTTCCAACCCTAATAGTCTATGATTCTATGCTGACCCCACTCTAAGTACATTGCCTTGTTAAGTAGATCCGCAAGCTGAAGTGGCAGCTGCTGCCAGGAAGCTCCCTCCATCCTGAGCCCTGTCATGTGTCCCCCATGCTCTGTGGAAGATGGGGTAAGTGGGGTGCAGGGGGACATCCTGACATTAGCCCCTCTCCTCCCCCACAGATTAAGCAGGAGGCTCAGGGGAGCAGCTCCAAGGCAGAGGGCAGGAGCAACACATGGCAGTGGGGGGAGGGACAGCGGAACTGCTGGCAATTGGTAGCCTGGTGGGCAGCTGCTGCACAGGGAAATTAGGGGAGCGAAGAGCTGATGGAGCTGATGGGGGGGCTGCCAGTCCAAAGCCCCCACCAGCTGGCTGCTCTTCCTGCAAGCAATGGATAAAGCAGGCAGCTGCCAAATGACATTATAAGGGAGCATTGCAGAACTTTAAATGAGCATGTTCCCAAATTGATCAGAAATGTAACGAAACAATGTTAACCACGACAACTTTAAGTGAGGAGTTACTGTATGTACTTGATGAGACTGCTGCTATAGTGCTCAGTTGTGGTGTTACCTACACATCTTTTCCAGTAGCTAACGGTATGCCTCCATGTAAAATGGTTATGACAACTAGTTCCCTCACTGGGCTATTACTCCACTTTTAACACAATACCCATCATTTCCATTTTTGGACAGTAATGTCACCAAGGTTGATGTGCATGTACAAACTTGGCATTTTACAAGTTGTCAAATGGAGGGGGGGGGGCACAGAGTAAAAAGAATTTGCCCCAATTTAGGGGAAAGGGGTGATTTTTACACCCCCCCACCCAAACTACCAATTTTGGATTGTAGCTACAGTAAATGTCTTTTATAAGCCTAACATCCCTCCTAGATTATTTGATTCTTATAAGCAGAGTATATTTAGCCTATACGAATGATTTTTGTCTGTTTTGATCACTATATGCCCTTGATTCTTACAGCAATGATTCTTCTAAATGGGAGTGCACTGTAAAAGAATGTCCATAGTTAACTGTGCTGCAGCTATGCTATAAAGTGACTAGGCCCCTGTGTTGATTAGGGCTTAAGTGGGTTAGTTGCCTGGGGAGTTAAAGGTTTAGAGCAGGGGTGGGCAAACTTTTTGGCCTGATGGCAGCATCTGGGTATGAAAACTGTAGGGCAGGCATGAATGCCTGGTGGGGGAGAGGGACTCTGTGGAGCTCTACAGGGGCAGTACTGGAGACTCGCAGGGTCCCTGCCAGCAGTGACTCGAAGGGGGGAGGCATACCAGGCACTGGCATGGGCAGCAATACCCTAGCTGAGACTGGTGTAGCCTCAGGGTGGTTTTGAGGCTCTTGAGGGTCAGGCTGTAGACTGGGTGGGCATTAGGTGCTCTGCTGCATAGGGAGGCCAAGCCTGCTGCATAGGGATGGGGTTCCAATCCCAGAAACAGCACAGTGAAGTGTGGCTCTGCATGTCAAAAGATGGTGCTCATCAATGAAATTGAGAGATGGGGTGGGGACTGGGGATCACTGGGTGGCTGGAGTAGGGCAAGAGCCCAATTTCACTCCCCAGCAGGAACTCGAGGGCCAGATAAAAGCATCTGACAGGCCAGAAGCAGTCCATGGGCCATAGTTTGCCCACCCGCTTTAGACCATGGGCTCTCAACCTTCACTCACATCCATTTTCATTTAAAAAAAAAAAAGTGGCTCCTACCTACCCCTCCCCTTTAACAAAATGAGACTTTCCAATGTAATCTTGATGGAACTGGGTCTATCAATACAGAATCCCATTTATTGGAATCAGTGTTTTAAATAATTGTTTTCAGGGCCATATACCACAATTTCAGCATTGAACACTAGTGGGCAATCCCATGCAACAGGATGCATTACCACTTACTGAGATTTGCCCCAGCTGCTCCCAGCCAGGCTAGGTTTCTGTGGCAGTGGAACCACAAGTGCCTGGTCACACTGCCACTCACTGAAATTTAGCCTATCTGTCCCCACTGTCTAATAAAGGGGTGCCAGCACCAAATTTCAGTGGGGTTCTCCAACTGTAGCTTGGGACCCCCAAGTGGGTCATGATCCCCATTTTAATGGGGTCACCAAGGGTGGTGTTTGCCCTGTGCCCCAGCAAGTTGGAAGCCCAAGCCCTACCATCAAGGATAAGGTAACATGGCCCCTGCCGGTGGCTGTCTTCAGTCTCTCTCATGGGGTTGTGTAATTTTTGTTGTCAGAAGAGGGCCACAAGGCAACAAAGTTTGAGAACTGCTGACCTAGTGCATAGGGTTCACCTACAAGCCCTCTTGAATACTGAACTGGAAAACTAGAACCCTAAAAACAGATATTAAGGTATATGCTTTAAAAAGGTTTCTAAGCCTATGTAGACTGACAGGAGGATCAAGGACCTGATTATTTAAAGCAGAGTCTCATTTGTTTGAATCAGTGTCCTAACAGCTCCCAGTACCATCAAAATTACTTTGTAAAATTCCCTTTTGTTAAGGGGAAGGGATCAGATCACCAGTTAAGCACTAGTATAGTCAAACCTATATAAGTGAAAGCATAGAGAGAGGGTTTAAGATTGTGTACAGAAGCAAAATTGTAAGGCAAAGCTGTTATCACTGTACCTATTGGCAACTACAGAACATCTTGAGACAAAGCTTTAGGCCCTGACCTCAATCCTTCCTTTAAACAACACACCACCTCTCCTATGCTAGCAGAATTCACTGTTAAATGTAATTTAATAGTATTCGTTAAGGAGGGCCTATTTCAAAGTGATTAAAAAAATCATAAATCCTCATTAACAAGGATGCATGTTAACTTTAAAGCTATGTCTTCATCAGAAGAAGGCTTTTATTTTATCTTACAAAAATATATATTTTGGCAGCAAAGACATCCTTTGGAAACAAAATATTTACCAATCTCCATTCAGGGATTTTACTTTGCCAAAGTTGTTAACTTATAAATAGAAACAGAATAGGAAGCCAGTTTCAAGCAAGCAATGATGTAAGATGTAATCAACTCGTGAGAAAAATCTGAATTCTAGTCGTGCCACTTATTAGCATTTCAGAAGTATCCACAATCACTATTTAGAATCAGGGCCCCATTATTATAATGTATTTAGATTAGGCAGTCCTACCCCAAAAAGAGCTTACAAGTAAAGAAAGTTTAAAGTGTCAAATTATAAATACCTAAGTGTATCCATTTATTGCTTTATGATCATAAAGAGTATTTTAGAAGATGCTCCAAGACAGTAACAACAGAACACAGTAATGTACATCATTTTATTACAAAATTGTTAAAAAAGTAATACAATGCAATATTCTACAAAATATAAGATCAACTATTTTGCTACTTCCTATGTTTTACTCTGCTAAAAACATCAAACTATCAGTCACTGAATTTTAAAGAAACCATTAAATATGCAAAAACATTCCACAACATCCGTTTTTTGTTTTTAAGAACCTAACTGTAGCGGCCCTCAGCTACTACTTACATTAAAAAATATAGGTCTCCCTACAAAGAATCACATTACCTATACACAATTCTGTACAGTTTTTTTTTTATACTGAAGCTAACAATGAGCTGCACTTGAGTTCACATTCTTAGCAAAATATTGGACTTCGAGCACAAATCTTTACAGCAGGATATCCATTTACTCTTCATCTTCATCCTCCTCCTCTTCATCTTCTTCCTCCTCTTCATCGTCCTCATCTTCATCCTCTTCAGGTTCTGCCTTCTTCTTAGATCCTGTGGGCCTACCAGGACCTTTCTTTCCTGCATCACTCTTGCCCTTGGCACGGTATGCTGCAACATCCTGAAAGAGTGATGTCATTAAGTTTCAAGTAATGAATTACATCCCTGTAAATCCTGAGACTAACGTTAATTTAACAATTGTTTGCGTTATACTGAGCTGAACATACAGATTAGATGCTTTAAGAGAAAGGGTCTCAACCTGGTACTTATGACCCACCCCATAGGAATCCCCAGATCAGATTTCAGGGGCTTATAGCCTTCCTGCTTTTTCTGTCCTATTTTAAGATGCAACTTTGGTATGGAGCAAACTGAGAATCACTGCAATATCCGGCCTGAATATTTTTACATTGGTGTGTTTTCCTACACAGTAAGGCCTTGTCTATCCTATCTCTATAGAAATTGAATGTTCTTCAGTTTTCCATCACATTGTGTAGTCTATTCAGGATTGTGAGGCAGCGATGGTTTTTTTCCCCTTGTGTAAAGCATAGAGCATGCCACCACTATTTCATTTGTAACTGCTCAAACTTTGGACCACATATACATTCTTGGATGTTTTCACTGTACCTTTTCATATTTCTCCTTTAGTTTTGCTGCCTTCTGTTCAAATGGCTGTTTATCTTTGGCTGACTGCTCAGACCACATTTCGCCTAGTTTTTTTGCAGTATCCCCAATAGACAAGCCAGGATGGTCACTTTTGATCTTTGGACGATGTTCAGAACAAAAGAGAAAGAACGCAGATCTGATCAGGAAGAAAAAAAGAACAATAAAAGGTGTCACACTGACCAAAACTGAAAATATACTTTTCATTCCATGATGAAGACACTTACGGTGGCCTTTTAGGAGCATTGGGATCCTTTTTCTTTCCCTTCTTCTCGCCTTTAGGAGGAATATAATTTTTCATCTCTCTGTCATAACGAGCTTTATCTCCTTTCGCCAGATCTTCAAACTTTGATTTTTCTTTTGCAGACATTGTCTGCAGACACATTGCAAAAAGAGGCGTTAGATCAGCTAAAAGGCCTGGTGACTCATTAACAGCTAACAGCAGCTGCACCCGAGGATCCTTTTCTTTCCCATAAACCCATGAAACAGGCTGACGAGGCGGTGGGGGAGGGGAGTCACGATTCCCAGACACGAGACCCCGCACCGTTCTCCACTGAGCTAGCAGGGAAGCCCCGCCCGCCCCGAGGTGCGGCCTGGCCAGTGGGCGGGCCCGGGCCCCCTCTCACCTTCCATCTCTCCGAGCACTTCCGGGAAAACTCAGCGAAGTTGACTGAGGAGTCCGGGTGCTTCTTCTTGTGCTCCTCGCGGCAGGTCTGCACGAAGTACGCGTACGAGGACATCTTGCCCCGCGGCTTGTTGGGGTCGCCTTTGCCCATGGCGGGAGCGGTCACGGGGCCCTTGGGGAGGAGGCGGAGTGAGAAAGGGACGGCGGCGCCTGCCGGGCGGGGCTGCGGCTGAAGCCACTCCCGCCTATCCCCTAGCGGCGGCTTCCCGCCTAACCATCCCCCGGGCCCGACCCCTCCCTCTCCCGAGGAGCCAAGCGGCATCCGACTCCGAGTAAACTTCCACGGGGCGGGGCGGCGCGGCCTCCCCGGGCCCAACAGGCGCCTCCACCGCACCAGCGGCCCCAGCGAAGCCACAAACCCCCCTCCCGAAATGCCACCGCGCTCGCGCTCTCCCGATGGCACCGCGCCCCAACCCGCGGACGCGGTCCTGCCCAGCCGGCCTGGAGAGCCAAGAAGTCCCCACAAAACCACCGCCCCCGCCGCGGGGCCGTCCACCCACTGCGCCCAGGAGCCGCCGCCGCGCCCCAACTTATGGCTGGTCCCGTCCCAACTCCCACTGGCACCGTCACCAGCACGGAGCGGCGCGGACACTCCTCAGGGCAGGCTGCAGTTGTTGGGGCCTTGCCTGGTGCGGTGGGAGACGGCGGCTGCGGGGTGTCGGGCTCTGGTGCTGGGATCTGCTCCGTCTGCCACAGCCAAATGGTTTCTCTCCGACGCACTTACAGTCTCTTGTTTTCCACAGTCCTACCCGGCACAGCAACTTGACCCACAGCACCTACGGTCCCGCCTACCGCGTCATCCGATTGGCTATCACACCCTTTTGAACCGATACGGTCACGCCCCTACGCTTGCAAGTACAATGGATTGGTTCCTCGCTCTCCTGACGTCATCCAAAGAGCAGTGCTTAAGTTAGGTCGAGTCCCAGGGGTTCGTTGGCTGCTGTACTCGTTGGAACCGGTTAGGGAGAGGACGGGGGCGGGACTAAGAGCTACGGCGCCGATTGGAGGCGAGCAATAGTTTAAAAAAACGCGGGGATGTTTGCCATTGGGTGTAATGGAATACTCGAGCTGCGATTGGATAGAGCGGGGCGGAGTAGCGTGGTTTAAAAATACAAAGGGAGGGGGAGGGATGTTAAGTGAGAAAAACAAGAGGAGTCTGAAAAAGGTGCGGGAGGCGGACAGGATTGGCAGTCTGAAAGTAGAGACGGCTGTGGCTTGAGGAAAGGAACTAGGGCGGGCGGGTTTGTTGCGAAACTTCTTATTTACAGCCTACAGGCCGTTAAAAGCCAGCGGGGTTTATGAACGCACATCACGTTCGTATGGGTAACGCGGGCTGGCATTAGGGGCTGCAGTCTGTCGGGGACGTGTGGAGCCCGGGGTGGCTCCTGGGGACTACTGCTCCCAGTATGCCTTGCTCCGTCTCTAAGGCGGCAGCTCGGTGCAAGAGAGGGTAGAGCGTGCTGGGAGTTGTAGGTCTCTATTGAGAGAATGTGCTCAGCAGTCGGCACCTGTCTTGAAGCGTCCCCTAGGAGGGTCGGGGATTTCTTTCACACCTAGGCGTTGTTGGGAGTGAGTGGCGCGGGGAACAGGCGCAGCTTTTGTAACCTGGAAAATCTAAGATCCCTGTCCCTCCTCCTTCCCCTCTTGTGATATTTCTCTCTGATTCGCCTTCCTTTTCCCTCCCTCCCAGTGTTAAAGGAAAAGGGCTTTTCCCAGTGACTGGCTGCGGCTGCTTACCCGGCTCCCTTCTCCCCCCGGCTTTTCACGCTGCGCATGGTATCAGTGGGGGCGGATTTCAATGGCGAGTGTGTTTGGCCCTGCCTTGAGGGATGGGAGATGTGAAGAGTGGCGAAGGGGCTGGCTGAGGGTTGGTGTGAGTCAGGGTATAGCTGGAGGGAAGGATTGGGGATGCAGGAAGTTCAGGCTCAATGGCTTGGTGGGGAGCGAGGAGCTGCAGGGCTGTTTGTCAAGCTTGGGCAGTTCGACTCGGGTAAACTTCAGAGAACTGTGGAAACCTCTCATTGAAATGCACGCGGCATACACCCTGAGCGAGAGTGACTGTAAACACTGCCTTAAACAGCAGCTCCGAGAGCCAGCCTGCTCTCCTCCCCAGAGCATGTGTGTGGGGGCTGGCAGCAGCAGGGCCAGAGGTCGATTATGTTTTGCTGATCCAGCTAACAACGTGTGGTAAATAGCAAAATCATGTTTTAACTTTCACTTCTACATCTCCTCAAACCCTCACAAGTCCCCTCTCACTGTCTTCATTGTTAAATGAAGCTGAAAGCGGGATGCGCTTAGCTTTGCTCTGTGGCAGGGGTTAGAGTTTACAGATCAGAAGGAAGGTGCAGCTCCTGCTTTGGAGCAGGAGGAAGGATTAATGGCTATTCCTGGGTGGTGATGTCTGATAGTCGCCCCTTCTTCCCGCCTTTCCCGCCCCCCAAAGTAATTGATTGGGGTTATAATGCCCAGGAGCTGCTCTGTATCAGTAATTCTGGCTTTTCAGGCTTTCTGAATTGTATAGGTCTGGTTCCATACAGCGAGTCTCCCTCATCAGCTAGTCCTTAAAGGTAACATGGGTGATGTTTGTGCGTACTACTTTTCAAGCTTTGCTTTATGATGTGTTTCCTTCTTGTGCTTTCCCAACTCTTCTGTGATAGCTGAACAACTTCATCATGGAATCAAAGCCTGGAACTTGTGTAGCTAGAAGTTTTGACCTGCCTAGTTCCTTCTCATTTGGAGCGAGCCTCCTTCCTTGGTAAGTGAGACAGTTTTTACAACCCCTTCCTTTGGGAATGTAGGATGCTTTTTACAATACATATTTCAATGACGAATTTGCAATCTCTCACTTTTGTGTGGTTTTTTTTTCTCTTTTTTTTAATCATCATCCTCATATAAACTATCCCAGTTTAAGACAGCAGTCTGTGATTGAAGAGGCTGGTAGGCTTCCCCTTTCTCTTGCACAAAGATAAAAGAAGCCAGTTTCAACAAAAAGAGTGGTCATCTGGTTGTTATGTTGTGGTTTTCTTCCCTGTAGAGAAAGCTGTAGTTAAAAGCCTAGAGACCATATTCAGTAACAGTAAATCTGCTCTTTCTACAAACTGTTAACTTTTATAGTTAGTACTTATCAGAGCATCATGTTATACCAGGGGGTAAATTTTGCCCTCAGCGTTTAGGTGCTAAAACTTGTACTTTCTTTTATTTATTTCTGTTCTCCTCTTCCTACTCTAGATCCATTTTTATTTTGAAATTAGCTTAGTCTGTTTTGTTGTCACTAAGGCCTGGTTTACACTACAAAGTACAGTTGACGTAAGCAGCCTTGCATCAACCTAGTTGTGTGTGTGTCTACACCAGGGGTCGGCAACCTTTCAGAAGTGATGTGCCGAGTCTTTATTTATTCACTCTAGTTTAAGGTTTCACGTGCCAGTAACACATTTTAACATTTTTAGAAGGTCTCTTTCTATAAATCTATAATATATAACTAAACTAAACTATTGTATGTAAAGTAAATAAGGTTTTATAAATGTTTAAGAAGCTTGTTTTAAAATTAAATTAAATTAAAATGCAGAGTCTCCCCAGACCGTTGGCCAGGACCCGGCCGGTGTGAGTGCTGCTGAAAATCAGCTCGCGTGCCACCTTTGGCGCATGTGCCATAGGTTGCCTATCCCTGGTCTAGACTTAGACCTGTAAAAGCAGCACTTAGACCTGGTACACTCTAAAGAGTTAAGTTGATGTAAGGCATCTTACAGCGACATAATGTCAATGTCTATACTACAATACAATATTTCTCCTGCTGATGTAGCTAGGTCAACATAGTGGCATTGCAGACGCTGCATTACTTATGTTAATTGAACTGGCCTCCAGGAGCTGTCCAATAATGCCCATTATGACCGCGCTGGTCACCATTTTCAACTCTGCTGCCCAAAGCAGTTATTCTAGTGTGGAGCTGCAGATATGCTACTTTTACAAGGAGTTGCATGCTATCCTCTGCAAATGTATCTCTTGCTATGATCTCAGAATGATATCCTCTTCCTTTTCCTCTGTGCTTTGCATTTTGCAACCCCTTCCCAAGACACGCACAGTGGGATAGCTACTCATGGTGTGCTGCTCTCTGTGTTGATATAAGCTGCTAATATGGACACACTCTGCTGACGCAAGAAGCATAGTGCGGACGTGGACAATCAACTTAGTTACTGTGGTGGCAGTATGATGACTTAAGTTGACTTAATTTTGTGGCGTAGACATGTTCATAGATTTGTCTCCCACCAGTGTAAGTGCCTTGTTATGGCGATGCGGTAACACCACCTTGCCCAGTGGTGTTGAGCCATGGTTAATGTACTGAGGTCAACACAGTGCATGTGTAGACAGTTACCTATATTGACCCTAACAGTTCTCAAGCAGCTTTCCCACAATGCCCAACGCTGACCGCTGTGGGATCAAGGAGACTAGAAGACTGCACCCCACCCTTATAAAACTGAATTTTTGAAATTAATTTTCTTCATTGCCCAGCTTAGAGAACTGCTGTTTGTGCTCGCTATTGTTGTATGCAAATGCCCAGCTGACCATGCTGGCTATATGCTCCAGACACTCCGGTCTGGAGTAAACAGGAGATATTGGATCTCCTGGGACTATGGGGAGAAGAGGCTGTGAAGGCACAGCTGTGGACCAGCCATAGAAATGTGGACATTTCCTGCTTTTCCTGTATAACCTGCTTGTAGAAGGGGTATCAGCTGCAGTGCCGCATGAAAGCAAAGAAACTACAGCAGGTATACCAAAAGGCCAGGGAAGCCAACAGTCGATCCAGTGCTGACCTGCTATTTTTAAAAAGAGCTGCATGCCATACTTGGTGGAGACCCACTGCCACCCTACAGATCTCCATGAAAACCTCTGCGGTGTTGACAGAGGCCTGCTGTGAGGAGAAAGAGGAAGATGAGGAAACATGCCTCTAGGGGGCCAGCTTGTTGCAATCCATGACCTGTCTGAGACTTCACTGCAGTCCAGTCAGTCCTGGCAGTTTAGAAAGGACAAGCCTGATGCAGGGGAAGAAACCTTGGCTCAAACATATACATGTGTCCCCTGTTACAGGGATGTACTGATGGCACTCACAACTTAGCAGGATACGGCTATCCTCTTTTCATTAATTTACTTGTACAAGCAGTACACCAAAACTCAATATGGTATACCAGAAATGGTCTCATCAGTGTCAAATACAGGGGTAATATAACTTCTCTACTCTTGCTTGATATTCCCGTTTATGCATCCAAGATTCCCATTTCCTAGTCACAGCATCGCACTAACTATCTTGAAGAGTTATCTGTTTTTCATTCCCCTGTAGTTAGGTGGGGCTTATGCAGAGTAGTTTGTTTATGCACATAGGGATAAACATCACCTCTCTTTGTAGTTCCTGGAGAACTTAGTTTTAGCACTTCACTACACCATCTTCCCATAACATTCCATGTGGCATTGGGGCCACACTCCCCACTCCACACCAGGGGACAGTAAGTACAATCACAGTTTCACATACCCTTACCTTGAGAGTCACTGTTGCTGTACGTGTAGCCAAAATAGACAGATAGGCGCCCCTCCCCCCGCTTGTTAATTTCTGTTCCATGAATTTATTAAGTTTTTAATGTATTCTTAAATTTAACTGATTTTTTTTTTTGCATTAGTCTTGTTAAATTAAACTATAATTTGGGGGAAATCATTCATCTTTATTAATTCCCACTATGTCCTGCAGAATGCCTAGCAGTACTGAAAGCATTCACTTACTTGTTACTGTACAGTGTGACACAAATCATAGGATCAGTGACAAATGCAGTGTAATGATAATGTAAAGCAGACACCACAAAATCAATAGGTGCATTGATAGTAGTATATTCATAGATGTATACCAAGCATCACACAATTCCAAACCGGTCCCAAAACTGCAAGGCCAGGTACAGTGCTTTCTCAAGGCCTCCCTCAGCAGCATAACTCTGCATTGAACTCTTCTAATGGCTCTTGTTTCTGGCTACTCACGCTCAGCAGAGAGCCACTCTGCTTCCACCACCATGGTAACTTTTGCCTCACAGATTATGCAGAACGTGGGAGGCAGTTGTCATATTTTTCTTTCAGCATCCAGTCATGTGACTAAACAACTTTCAATTTACCAAAATCACAGTCAGTCCTCATTCTGCATCTGCCAAACCAGAAGTTGACTTGCTGCTGTCAAGGTGACCAGATTATGGCTTCATGAGCCAGGGTAGCAAAGGGCAGGCTGGGTTCCCTTAGGTCATTATTGGCATTATTGTCAATGGTAAGGGGGGGTTGGGAAAGTCCCTGCTTTAAGCTTTCTGAACAGTTCTGTGTTCTCAAAGATGTATGCATCATATTCCTTTCCTGACCAGCCACCATTAACGTTGGTGAAGCATTCCCAGTGTTGAAGTACTCTGGGACAAGGTGCCAAAATACAGATATGCATTACCATCTATCACTCCACCACAGTTCGGGAACCCCATTGCTGGAAATCCAATCACTATGTTCTGCACATTGCTGAGTATCACTGCCTTGCACAGCAAAAGACAATTATTAGCCCTACATGCTTGAATGACAATAGCTCCTACTGTGGATTTGCCAGTTCTAAAATGATTTCCCACTGTCCAGTAGCAATCCAGTTTTGCAAGTTTCCACAGTGCAGTGGCCTCTGTTTCTCCACTTTCAGTGCAGCATTCTGGTGTCCCGGTGCTGGCTTGGTTGAACTCGAGCCACAGACCAAGGAATGTGGCCTTTCACATCCAGAAGATCTATAGCCACTGCTCGTAGTCCCAATCTGCATTATAATGCAATCCCACTAGTCAGCGTTCATTTCTAGGGCCCAGAAGTGGCATTCCACCAGCTGCAGTTGTTCTGTGAATGCCCCCAACAGCCTTCAATTGGTTTTTATGTCCCTCTGCAATCTGTCCTACATTAAACTGTCGTGTTCCCTACTGATTTGGTTCTTTTTGCAGCTCTGCAACACTCATGGCAATAGTGCAGAGCTGGGCAGGTTTCTTGCTTCTGTTGGAGATGGTGGACAGCAAAGATGGTTGCTTAGGTTCATGGGATTTTAGCAGGTTATGTTATAACATAGGCAAGACGTAAGTAATAACTCAACAGGGACAAGATCTTAAACTGTGTCTACATTGCAGTTTTCAATTGAGTTAAGCTACCTTGATGCTTTTTCCTAGTTTAGACAAGGCCTGCAGTCAGTGGCAGATAGTACATGTATAATTGGTCAGGTGTTCTACAATTTTTTCACAAGAGATCCTCCTATTCATTCCTGCCCAGACATTTCCAAGCACCCAAAAGACATATCCATCAAGGAGTATGCTGCCTAGTCTCTCAACTTCACTTTGACCCTGTACCAAGGGCTTGTCTACACAGGGAAATTTACTGGCAGATCTGTATGGTGAAATCCCCTTGTGGACACTTTTTCAGGATTGACTGCTTTTTTTTAAGTTTAGTTTGAGCTACTTCCAAACAGATGTAAGTTGAACTGAAAAAAGGGACCCTAGATCCCAACAGTGTCCACAAAGAGTTATACTGGCTTATTATTTGGATTACCATAGGAGCACTAGTCATGCTACCATAGGAGCACTAGTCATGGATCTGTTCCCCATTATGCGAGGTGCTGTACAAACACAAGACAAAAAGACAGTCCCTGCCCTACTTACAATCTCAGTAGTTCTTCCAGAAAGCTTCCCTGCACAGACAAGTCCTAAAAGAAACCTCAGTAGTCAAAATCTTCTGTGTTGCCTAACCTCCATGGCTGTGCCTATTCAAAATGTTGGCACACTTACTCAGTTTATGGTTTTTAAGTCTAAATTGTGGATATTTTATAGTGCCCTAAGGTAGGCTTATTATTATAAACCATTTCCTTCTGACTAGCAAATCAGGTTTCTGACTTTTAATAGTGCTGTGAGGAGCTATTAATTTATTTTGTTAGGAGTGTTTTCTTAATCCTTACGCATTTTTAGAAGTTGATTTTACCTTGCTTTGCTGTTATTATTTATACATATTTATTTGTAAAGCACAATTATCTTGTTTTGGGAATCTGATTGACTGATGAGATGAGACATTCCTATGTGATAGTTTCCCTAAGGATGTTTTCTTCTTTGAGTAGTGTCCCCATGGGTGCTCCACTGTAGGTGTGTCTGCATCCCTGGGCTGCTGATCGGAGAACTTCGGTAGCAGTATCCGTTGGGCCTGCACATGTGCTTTCTCCCCTCATGCTATGCCGCTAGGTTATCCAGCACACACAAGCTAACTATCCTCAGTTCCTTCTCTACCACGCTTGCTAGAGATGGAGCCTTTAGCTGTCCGGTTGCAGATCATCAATAATAATATAACCAGCAGTACGTCTCCTGTAAGACTGTTACCTGGGTCACTAGAGGTATCACAAGCATTGCAGGCCTCACATCTAGGCCATTCAAATTATGACTTTGGAGGGGCCCATTCTGCTCAGTTTACACCAATGTAAATGTGGAGTAACACCGCTGAAATCAAGTTTTACTTTGATGTAACTGAAAGCAGAATTTGGCTTATAAAGGCGGCTTGCTATATGAGTGTTTCTCAACTAGTGGATTGTTGACCCCAAGGGAGGTTACAAAAGGCAACCAAGGTGGTCATGAGGTGTTGAAAAATTTATTACAATCTAAAGCAAAGAAAAAGTCCCTCCCCCACTTCCTGCCGACCCTTACCCTTCAAAGTCAAATATTCTTTGCTGACTTCTCAAGAAACACACACACACACACACACTTTATATAGGCTTATCGTTAGCACTGATACTTTTGTTTTACTTTTAATTTTATATTAAATGTAAGGCAAGGCATGAAAAAATTTGACTTTGAATAAGGTGTTGTGAACCTGGAAAGGTTAAGAGACACTGCACTCTATCATAGTTACAATTTCAACCAGGGTCCATTACATGCTTTTTTTTTTTCTTTTTTTTTTTTTCCCCCTGCTCTAACACCAAAAAACCGAAATGAAACTTTAATCATCTTATTATTATTATTATTATTTATTTATTTATTAGAGTAGAATTGTGTTTTGCATAAGCATCAAGTAGTTTCATTAGGTAGTTTAGAAATTACAGTTGGTTACAAATTTGCCTCTGCAAGTCTGAACAATATTTTTTCAGCCCCTTCTAACTTCAGAATAGGTTTACACACTTAAATTTGTTTGTGGATGGCTATATTATATTCTTGTGCATCAGACAGCATTCAAACCCAAACATTTGTAGTCATTAACTTCCACTATATCCTCCAACATAACATAGAAAACCAGTACTGAAAATTTTCTATGCCTGAATATTGATGCTGAAAACTTTCCATGGCAGTGTTGATGCTAAACATTTTCAATATGAGCATTCGTGTGTGGAAAATGTTCTGCTTCAAAACTCTAGTGTGTAAATCTTTCCCTGCCAGCATGCTAAGGTAAAGGAAACATTTTCTGAGTGAGTTTGACTCCTACAAAATTGGACTTTACCAAACATTCCACTAAACTGTGACTGTCCTCCCTTTCCTCGATGCAGCTACTCCTCTCTCCAGAGGAAACTATAAAAAAGAAGCTTTGTGTTCTGATCCATATTCCCTCCCAGGGATCTAGTCCTTGCTTTTCCTAAAGCTGAATTATAGAACTTAGAAGCTCCATAGCACTCTTCTCCTATGCAATACTTCTAGCATCAGTGTCTATCAGTCCATGCTCAGCTTGCAAGCAACACATGGACTACATCAGTTGAGGGTGTGTAGATCCCAGGACTTCATACTTACTTTTTACTGTACAGCATGAGAGGATCAAGTACAATTTAGGTCATGAAGTTATTGTTTAAATTGTATGGCTCCCTAGTTCCATGCCCCTCTCTTAGTCCCTAATCCACACCACAATTAAACGTTTTTTTTTTGCTAATGTTGATTAAAATCGTCAGTAAAATATAAATTAAGAAGAAAAGAAAAAACAGTAGAATACAGGGAATATTGAGGAGAGGGGAGGGCGTAGAACAAAGGAGCCAGCCTGAGCTGGAGAACTGGTCTAAAGAAAGGTGCACAGTGGGCCAGAAAAAAATGGTTCTAGATTGAGTAATCTGTTTTCCAAGCCTACTTTTCAAGCCCTACTGTCCATACCAGCTCAGCTAATCAATTTCCCAATCCTGCTCCCTTATTCCACATCTAAACACTGCTCTTGATCAGTACTGATGTTTTAAAAGTGGGGGAAAAACAGGGAAATTCACACACAAAAACCCTGTTTATCTTAGATTTAAGATTGCTCTAGTGAATTTCCTTTTAAGCATAATCATAAAAAAATGACAAAATCCCCAGTTAAGGCCACAATAAAATCCAGACCAACCTCAGCTCACATCAATAATCATACAAACATCCTAAATACTCATGCCTGACCTTAACCCTGACCTCAAAATTATTCAAATATCACAGTGTAGGGTGAAATGCTGGCCATGTTAAAGTCAATGGGAGTTTTGGTATATACTTCAATGGGGCCAACATATTCCCCATAGACTTTACCATTATGTGTTTACCACTAGGGAATATATCTTAATGTAGCTGTAGCTGGAGTTAAGGTTATGCATTTCAGAGTGATTGTGATTGATTCAATGTGTATTGCAGTTCATCGGTTTGTTATATGTTACAGTTGAAAAATGTTGCCTTAACTTGATTTTTGTTGATTGCATTGAAAGGAAATGCACTTGAGCAAACTTAACTCTAACAACAATTTTTGTAAAAAGAACGAATACTACTTGTGGAACCTTAGAGACTAACACATTTATTTGGGCATAAGCTTTCGTGGGCTAAAACCCACTTCATTGGATGCATGCAGTGGAAAATACAGTAGGAAGATCTATACACACAGAGAACATATAAAATGGGTGTTGCCATACCAACTCTAAGGAGACTAATCAATTAAAGTGGGCTATTATCAGGAGGAATAAAAAAAACCTTTGTAGTGATAATCAGGATGGCCCATTTCAAACAGTTGACAAGAAGGTGTGAGTAACAGTAGGGGAAAAATTAGCCTGGGGAAATAGTTTTTACTTTGTGTAATGACCCATCCACTCCCAGTCTTTATTCAAACCTAATTTAATGGTGTCCAGTTTGCAAATTAATTCCAGTTCTTCAGTTTCTTGTTAGTCTGTTTTTGAAGTTTTGTTGAAGAATTGCAACTTTTAGGTCTGAAACTGAGTGACCAGGGAGGTTGAAGTGTTCTCCGACTGGTTTTTGAATGTTATAATTCTTGACGTCTGATTTGTGTCCATTTATTTTTTTTGCGTAGAGACTGTTTGGGTTGGCCAATGTACATGGCAGAGGGGCATTGCTGGAACATGATGGTATATATCACGTTGGTAGATGTGCAGGTGAACAAGCCTCTGATGGTGTGGCTGATGTGATTAGGTCCTATGATGGTGTCCCTTGAATAGATATGTGGACAGAGTTGGCAATGGGCTTTGTTGCAAGGATAGTTTCCTGGGTTCCTGTTTTTGTTGTGTGGTTGCTGGTGAGTATTTGCTTCAGGTTGTCTGTAAGCGAGGACTGGCCTGCCTCCCGAGGGCTTCTTTTCCATGGGTCCAGATGATGATGTCATCAGCGTAGTGCTTCCTCAGCTTTCATCCCCTAACACTCCTCCTCTACTTGCGCTGTGGCAGGGTGCTGCTGTAAACACACTTAATCAACCCCTACCATGCCAGCCCCAATCAAGGTAGATAGATTGGGGCTGGCTGAAAACTCTTATGTCTGCCTGGCAATTGGCAACACCTACCAGCCTGATAGGCAGGAGCTACAAAGGCTGAGAAGGAGGGAGACAGCCAGAGAGAGAGAGAGAGAGAGAGGTCAGTCTGGGAGGGAGGTAGAAACTCTCTAGCTGGTTATTGACCTAGCCCGCGGTAGGCGAGAAACTTGTAAGGATTGTATATAGTTGGATACTGGTGGTGGGAAAACACTTAAAGAATAACGGACAAAGGTGTTGCACAGAGCTGAAGTCTCCCTGGACTTATTTGGGAGGGCAACTGGACCTTGAAGAAGGGGGGCCAGCTGTGCATCCCATGATACCTCCTTATTAGACTATGACTTAAAAATTCTACAACAGAAGGAAGAAACCATATATAATTTTGACCTATTCCATACCAGATCTGTGGTATTAACTATGTTTGGGACATCATCATTTTTAAAAAGCAGAGCTATCTTAACAGTTGATGCAATGAATTTAAAAAACTGAATAATTTACTGTACCCTTGAAATTGTAAGTATGTACTTTCTCTGTATTTGAGTTTGATAAAATTAGGTAATATAGTACAGCTGCTCAATTTTAAAAACTCCTAATTTTCGGGAAAAAAATTGTCAAACTTTTGAAGGAAAGACTTAAAAAAAAAATTGTGAAAACTATTCCATTTTTGACCCACTCTGTAAAACAGGAACATCTCTCTATTTTTAATGTATTATTCTGAACAAACAATGTTCTCCTTCACAAAATCACATGCTTACTGCACATGCTATGTAAAGCCTGCATAACTAGTTAAGCCGCTCTTACTGTGGCTCTATCTTAAAACAGAGGTATAGTTGTCACACTGGGAGTTATAAAGTTTAGTGAGTTGTTTTGACTTTGCTGTGTACCAAATATCTGAAATAAAGACAACCTACAGTAGACACTCTTAAGGACAGCTGCAGAGCAGAGTGAAACTGAAGTGGTCATATGATGGGAAATGAATACAACAAATCTATATTCGTGCTAACACAGATAATATTAGGAACACCAGCTGTTCTTGGTCACAATGATTGTTCTATCTATATTTAACTGAACTTCTTTCAAATTCCATTCAACAAGAAAATAGTAGTTTTGCTATTTACACTGTTTACAATTTTTCTTCTGATTTTTCTCTGTAGGGCCTGATTCTCATTTATTCTACTAGGGCTCTTTATTATTGTTCTAATACTGAGAGGGAGGCAAGGAGACTCTCGTCACAATCCCAGCCCTTCTGTAGCTTGAGCACCTGGATAGACTAGTACCGGTGCACAGTTTTGCCAAACCCGTGTTCAAAAAATCATACCTCACGACCACCCCAAATCGTGATTGGCTTACAAGTGATGAAAGTTTAAAAACGGGCGAGGGGAAGGATTGCCTTCTGATTTAAAGCCTTAAAGGGTTCATGTTTTCAAGCCTTTCTTTAAAATGGGGAGGGCTAGAAACTGCCCTTCTTTTTTTTAAATGAAAACTGAGATTCTTGAATAATGACATGACTCCAAGACCTGGGACTTTAAGAAAAGGAACACTGTGTGAATTGGCAATGTTAACTGCTAGTAACCAGAAAAAGGGAGAGAACCATCTACTTTCACTCCAGCCAAAATAGCTGAGCTGGTTTGGTGAGCTTCCCATGCTGTTCCCTGTTAAAGCATGTAATTCTCTTGGAGTTGTTGGGCTCAGTACTGACCTGTTCCTTAGTGGTGTAAAGTCCTTAAACCATTTAGATCTGGCAGAGGTTGTCATCAGTTGCAAATAATTGCTGGAATGGGCCTTTGTTGCCCATACAAGGGTTAGATTAGAGGACCCTTGTGGTCCCTTCTAACCTTCTGATTCTATACCTGCTGGATTGGCGGGCAGCGATCGATCCACCGGGGATCCATTTATCGCATCTAGTATAGATGCAATAAATTGACTGCTGAATGTTCTCGCTTCAACTTTGGTACTCCACCAGAATGAGGAGTGTAAGTGGACTCGACGAGAAAGTGTCCGCTGTCAACTTACTGCAGTGAAGACAGCGCAGTAAGTAGATCTAAGTATATTGATTTCAGGTACATTATTCACATAGCTGAAGTTGCGTATCTTAGATCGACCCTATGCGGTAGTGTAGATAAGCCCTTATAAGAGCTGGAACAAAGCTGTAGTGTGTACACTGATAATTAGGTCCATGTAAGCTGCTTTACAACGACCTAACTAATGTAGACCAACCCTAAAATAACATGTATGATGAAAGGTAAGAAAGCATATGCTTGATTTAATAATTTTAATGGGATTACCTGACCTTTAATAAGTGAGCAATAACATAAGAAAGTGTAGTTACAGCAGAATACACTCTCACCATGAGTATAGCAAAGCCAAGGGTCTGTAACCACTCACTCTATATAGCATTTCCTATATTTCTTATGTCTTAACTGTAGGATTAGCCTGGGTGATCGGCACCCAGGTTAGCCTAGCCTGGGGTGAGCTGTAACATTGCAATGCCATACCTGAATTACTCTGGCCTCACTGGTGCTGTACTTCCACATGTCTCTAGGAGTTCTGGGTGGAATATCCCATGGTTCTAGGTGCTGCAATAAACTGAGCCGCTCTGAGTCTTCCTCATTTAATTGTAGGAGAACTTTTTTGTCCTTCTAGGCACAAAGAAGGAACTGTGGAAAGGCACTGGAAGACTATTAGCATTTGAGTGATTTAACCTTTGTCATCACTGCAGAGTGAGTGGGTTATCAGCCCAAGTGACCATGAAAGCTAGACTCTAACCCTTTTGCTCAGCTGAGCCAGCTGGCATGGCTTCAAAGTACCACTAAACTTAGATGAGAGAATTCTGTGTGTGGATGGGAGTGGAGGTGGGGGTTAAGGGCATCATCATGGAAAGAGCTCAGGCTAACTGTCCAGTAAAGACATACCCAGTGTATCCATTCTATCTGAAACTTGTCTTCACTAGCCGCCCCCTTTTTTGAACCTTAATATATTTGTAATGGCTGATATGGACATTCCCCAGTTTTATTCCAGGCTATAGTTATTTGTTCTTTACCCTAGGTTGATCCTAGCTATGGTTAAGGTTGCCTAAATGTTTTTATCATCATCCTTTTCTGGACAAAGTGCTTTCATCTTTACTGATTAAAATTTTTCTGCAGGGATAAATGCCCAAAGGTGCATTTATGCACATAGTGAATGTATACATCTCCTGAAGTGTATGTTGAATGAGGTAGGACTCTATTCTACATAAAAAATAGTGTATAGACACTCTCAGTAGAGAAGCATAAAGGGGCCCGGTTGAGGAATGGCTTGGTATATGACAGCACAGGTATCTTTCACCCTGGCTGGTAGGCTCAATCCATAGATTAATAGGGGTCTAGTAATTGTTTTCATACTGTTGTGTAGCCATTGCCCATGTCTTAGCTATAATACAGTACATGAATAGTTAGTGAGCTAACATTACTGTAATGTTGGTTTATGTATTTAGTATGGGGTTTTTTTGGTCCTGATTTTCTCTCTCAGCTCTAGTACATAACAGTGACTGTCCCCTAATGAACAGAGATGCCAACTTCTCCTTCTGGACACTACCCTTGCCACTCGTTGAGTCAGCCAGAGGAGGGCATTGGAGAATGACATGCAATTCTCACTCCCCCGCTGGCTGACTGTACTGCCTGTACCATGTTATCACTTCGTGTCATCTCAAGGAGCTTGGAACAGAGTTTATAATGCCTGATGACATCTTGATCTTCTACGTGGAAGGAGGAAAAATCAAATCAGTGGTCACTTTTTTACAATTTTAATATTGTTTTGCTGTGCTGTGTACTACAGTACAATGTACATTGGCCAAACTGGACAGTCTCTACGTAAAAGAATAAATGGACACAAATCAGACATAAAGAATTATAACATTCAAAAACCAGTTGGAGAACACTTGAATCTCCCTAGCCACTTGATTACAGACCTAAAAGTCGCAATATTACAACAAAAAAACTTCAAAAACAGACTTCAACAAGAGACTGCTGAATTGGAATTAATTTGCAAATTGCACATCATCAGACTAGGCTTGAATAAAGACTGGAAGTAGTTTTACTTTGTCCATCCATTTCCCCATGCTTATTCCCTCCCTCCCCCCACACACAGTTCCTTACATCTCCTTGTCAACTGCTGGATATGGGCCATTTTCATTACCAATAGTTCTTTTTCTCTCCTGCTGATAATAGCTCACCTTGACTGATCACTCTCCTTATAGCGTGTATGGTAACACCCATTGTTTCATGTTCTCTGTGTGTATATATATATCTTCCTGCTGCACTTTCCACTACGTGCATCCGATGAAGTGGGCTTTAGCCCACAAAAGCTTATGCTCAAATAAATGTGTTAGTCTCTAAGGTGCCACAAGTACTCCTGTTCTTCTTACTACAGTAAAGTAACTGAATTGGCAGTTTTAAAGGACCAGAACTTCTGTGTCCATAACATTCTGTAGAGATGCTATTTTATTTGTATCATACATTTTTTTTTAAACTATACACCACATATAACATCTCCCTTCCATGTGAAAACAGGTGGTTGACAGCTAGCCCAACAAATAGTTTAGATTAGATATTCAAAAGAACAAAGTGGCTTAGGAGCACAAATCCCTCTGACTTTTAATATGTGTTGTGCAGTCTTAAGTGATTTAGGGTCTTCTGAAAATACCACCCCTTGATATTGTGGACACTGGGGGCCAGATGTAGCCCAGATAAAGCCAGGTGCTGGAGATCCCCAGGCAGAAGGCCATCAGGGTGAGTTTGTGGAGTTGAAGTGTACCTAGACTCCAACGGACCAATTCAGCCTGAAATGTGGCAGTGTTAGCTGAGAAGAGGGTGTGCCCAAGACAACTGGGGGAGCCGCACCTTCATCACAACGTCTTAGCGACCACTGCCGATGTGGTTACTATGAAGCTTCGGTAGCAATCCATAGCTTACCCCCCAGGCTCTGATGGAAAATCTTAACCAAGCGTGACAATAAACACCTTCAGGGTTAATCCCCACCCCATAGGGCCAGGCTTGCACAAAGAGAATCTGACCATGTATGTTACATTGGACAGAAGCCCTAGCTGAACACAGCAAGCAGGGAGTAAACTCTTTGCTCACCTCTACGTATAGACCCAGTAGTTAAAGAACTAGATTGTACAACCTGTGGGACTTAAACCTTTAAGAGAGAAACTGTCTTGATGAATAGTTTTTTTTTTAATTGTTGGATCGGGTATTATCTGTTTAATAGGTTTAGACTGGATTTTATGATTTTCCTGGCTATGAATTTTATATTGATGATAATTAGCACCTCAACACTATGTTCAAAGAGCTTTGGAAATATTAACTGTTGGTGGCACGGGACCCATGACTACCCTATTTGCCATTACCAAATCGTAGTAGTAAAGACTACATTCAGTAAAGATAAAAGTCCATCACAAATAGTAAATATACATAACAGAAGAGAATATAATGCTGCATTTTATTGTTTTAGTTATGCTAATAAATATAAAACAAATACAAAATATATATCCTTAAATGTATTTGAATGCCTCCTAAGGCCAGATCCTACAGATTCATGTAGGTGGATCTCTGTGCGTCTGCAGAGCCCCACTGATCTGATCTGCAAGACCAGGTCCCAAACATGTTGTCTATAGTAGCAGTATTACTAACCCAAGCATCTTGAGATACATGACTTAAAAAAAAATGGATTTATTTTTGTTTGCTTTCTTGTTTTTGAGCCATCGGTGTAATCTTTGGCCCTGCTTTCCTTTGCAATCATGAGGGCTAGAAACTTACTTTAAAAAGAGAGAGAACAGAGACTTACATAATCACCTGTCTATGTGAGGTGGGGCTTTAAGATACAGCTCATGAGAACTGGCAACTCTGTGTAGCTAATAAACATATGAAGACATGGTCCCCTATCAATGCTCCGTAAATATTATTGGACTCTGGACTTTTGTTGTAAATGTGCAAAGCCTTCCATCATCTTCCCCCTACCCTAACCCTTTCATTTTAAAGGTTATCGCCACAATAGAAACCATACTTTAAAAAGAAAATTTTATCAGTTACTTATAGATTAGAACATTAAAGCTGAAATCATTTTATAAAAACATTACTTTTTGCATGTCATTCTCTTTGGATTAGGGTCCAATCTAGCACCTCTTATTCATCCAGAACTCCCACTGCAGCAAAACACTACAGGGAAATATTTAAAACTAAACAAAACAAAATTTTAATCACTTTATCTTAATTTCATGAAACTATTTCAACAAATATTGTGTTTTGTTAAGCTTTTCATAAACAGAACCTAAATTTGGGGCCTAAATTACCTTTAAGTAAATTAATTGCTAAATGTAATATTCTGTACTTAATAAATTCTACTATGCCTAGGCAGAGAAGGGGAATGGACTTCCTGTTGAAGTCCATGGATATTGCCATTAACTTCAGTATGAGTACGATCAGATATAGAGATGCAATCATCTCAATTTCTGCAATACAGTTATTTATCTTGTAATACTTACATTGAAGGATGCAAAAGTTTCCCACTTTATTTTGGGCAAGGAAAATCTACATTTCAAGATGTAATGAAGGTACAGAGGATCATCTTTTTTTTGTGACCTCTAGGATAAAATTGCAAAGGTGGAACATCATGCATTAGTCTGAGGAAACACCTAACCAGAGTGGGTAAGCTAAGGACAGTGTGTCAGTTGTGAATTTATCTCTTGGTTTCAAAAGAACAAAATCCACATTGTAGATTATTGGCAGCTAAATTAAATTTTGTGAAGCACAGCTAGTTTTTGCAGTGTTTGAAAACACATCCAAGTCAAGACCTGCAAATATTTGCTGGGAAGATATGGTAGGGTTTCCATTACTAGCAAAATAGCTGGGAGATAAACTTTTTTGGAAAAAAGGGAATGAAAAAAGAAGATTGCTGGACAGAGACTTTGTTGTACCTTATATTGAATATTAACAGCCAAATTATATTGTGTAACGAAACTTATAGTAGTATTTTCACCATATGCTCCAGATAGTGTTTCCCTGTAATTGAAAGAAATGGAGATAATAGTCTTCTCTGGTATTCTTCTGTGACTCTACATGGCCTTAGGAAGAACATAACAGCATGTAACAAAATGTCAAGGAAAATGGATAGGCAAATGACCATTGAAATAGTAACCTCAAAGTCCTGCACTATAATATCAATTGATGTGCATCAAGTAATCTTTCACTTTGAAGGCTCTTAGGGTGAGAATATATCAAATTTAGCCTGGACACTCTATGGAAATTTGGAGGTTTGCCCACATTTCTGTGGTGTTATGTTTGAAAATACACCCCTTAGCTTCTATTTCTGCTTCATAAAGCAAAGTAATTTGTCATCCTTTATTAATACAAAATTTAATTGACACTTTTGCATTCAATTAGTTTCCAAACAAGAATAAAGGAGAAGAGTCTTATTTTGCTTGCAAGTGACTATTCCTTTTTTTTTTTTTTCCCCACATCAACTGGTAACTATTTTACTTTTCTGTGCACATAAAAATGAAGCCATTTACTAGAAGGACCTTGGAGACTGTTTTGACAAAATATAATGGCACATTCAAAGACTGAATTGCTACAAATAGTAATGGGTATGTACACAAATCTTCCAAGGTTTTACAGTACTCAGGCTTATCAGTTTTAATCCTCTAACACGTAGATTATTCTTAAAATGTTGATTTTTAGACTTTGTTTACAGCTTTCAATCTTTTTTAATAAAACCATATCTTACATAAACACTGTTAACTTACAAAATATAAGGCAGAGGATTAACAAAAAGGAACACATCAGATCAACTGGATCACTCACAAAGCCCTGGTTTACACACATTTTTATTGTAACCATTTAACTATTTTAGATAAGGATGTGGGTTATTTTAACAATAATAGCTAAATTATACTGGAATAAGATATATTGGTATCTGCACCTGTATATGCTAAATTTTTCACACTGGAAGGTTGTACAGCTTTAACTATACTGGTTTCAAACCGATATAGTGAAAGTGGCACAAAAACTGTGTGTAGACAAATGCTAAGGGTTATTTCAACTTGGGGTCTCTAACTTGGCCAGGGTAAATCCCCACCCCATAGGGGTCAGGCTCACTTGGGAGAAAGATCAGGAGCTCAAAAGTTAGAAGAAGGAGAGCCCACTGAGGAGGGATGGGATGGGAAGGAGGAAGGGAATGTGATGGCATAGAAGGGATGACACTTAATATTTTAAAACTACTTCAGCAAAAGTTGTGTTGGGTACTGAATGTCCTATATCAAAAGGGAATTCAGTCTATAAACTTACTTTTTTGTTTTAGAGCCCATTAAGACTAGACTACACCTGACACTCCACTCAATGTTGTCATGTTACTTACCACAGGTCACCATAGGACCCTGCATTTTTTTTTTGAGTGGGGTTTAAAAAAATCAATTTTATAATCTCAATACTAGAAAATAACGAATGCAATAAATATATGCAAAAATAAACTTCTCTTGATTTCCCTTCCTATCCTAACCACTCTCCAATAGGCTGGTTTCACCCTCCAGTAACATTCTGTGGCACCCTTAGGTACAGCATAATGTATGAGTGGGCTTCCAAAAAATAAACTTTTCAGGACCTAAAAAGGGAAGACATTAATCTCTAGTTGTTTAAAAGGATAACCTGTCAGGTTAAAAATAATATATTTTTACAAAAACAAATTTCCTTGCCTGTGATAGCAGTATCATCTTAAGATTCAGCCCTGCAACTCACCTTGCTCCTGCTGCCCTGCAGAACAACACTGAACTCAGAGGGGTGGGGTGCAGGTGCCGCAGTGTAACTATGAGCGGTGAACTATCCAATCAGGCTCATCCAGTTCAGTCTTGTTTCTATTCAATTTCTATGCATTAGCAGATTGCTGCAGTGTTTGATATGTATAATTTGTTACGGATGCTTATTTTAAAAAATTTCCACAGAATTTTTTTAAATTACATGGAAATATTACTACTAGTCTCAAGTATTGCAAAAGATCATAATTTTATAAAATTTTGGACCAACTTTTATCTAATGGAATCCCTCTTGACACAATGCTAAACTCTGAACTGTTTTGAAAACCAAAGCCCTAATCCTGCAGCGAGCTTCACTGATTTATTTATTTAGCATTTGCATATTCACAGAGTCAAGCAATAGCATTCTTAGAGGCCAAATGGAGCTCTCAGAAACCATCATTGAATTTGGTTAGCGGGCATTCCTCAACAATGTGCATCATTTGATCTGCATCACAGCTACAGTGTGGATTGTCTCAAAGACCCCAGTGGTGTTGGCTGGCTGCACAAAATCCTTGCCCAGTTTGGAATCAGTTAAGAAGGACCCATTGATGATATGGCAGGTCAAAGCTGGAAGGTGAGCAGTAGGGTCTATGATGAGGAACTGATTGGTGGTTGGTGTTAAGCACCAGTCTTCCCACCACAGGGACTCTGCTGTCACATCCTTTAATGGCAGCCTCAACCACCATGGTGTTGCAATGAAAGACGTGTAGCTGGTGGGTTAAAAACGTCATTGAACATACATTCTCAAGCAGCTCGCCAGTTGCAATCTCTCCTGATGTAAGGGGGAGTAATGTGCCTCAGAACTGGAAGTCATGGAAGATGAGTTGGTCGGAGAGTTGTGATAATGCACCTTGTTGAGTTGAGCTGCACATCAACAAGCTTGGTGTGTCAACTGACCCCATACTGGTGTACAGTACTCCGCTACTAAATACCAGATGGCAAGGGCTGAGGTCCTCAGTGTTGGAGCACTTTCTCCCCATAAAGAAGCAGACAGTTTGCTGAGAAGGTTGTTGCGTGTCTTGACCTTTGCAGCTATCTTGCTCAGGTGGCTTCTGTATGACAGCATTCGGTTGAGGGTCATCAGTCGAGAGTAAGTGAGCTCCGCGCAGGCTCATGAGTCCAGTCATATAGAGCTTACTACTGGATTGGGACTCCAAGTTGAAGTAATTTTAAACACTGTTACAGCTAAATCAGTTTCAGATATGGTTTGGCAATTAACATAGGCAAAACCATGTCGAGTAATAATGACTATGCTAGATTTGATTTTTTTCCACCATGTCTCAGAACTGGTGCCAGAGAGTACCTCAACCACTGTTGAACCTGACTGAACCTCTCCATGCTCATGAAGTAAATGAGTTCAGCACAATGGCATATTGGCCACTTATTGCTGAACACAGTCTAAAATGCAGGAAATTGCAATTAATATCCCAAAATTTGCTAAGGGAGGATTCCTGGAACCCACCTGTATCCTTATATGCTTGCTATCCTATACATTCCTACTTTTTTTTCCTTAATAAGGGGCTCTCTGTGCTCCAACTTTACAAATGTTACCTTTATTATCCAATACTACAGATAAGCTAACTGATGCACAGAAAAGTTAAGTGACTTGCCCAAGTCCATAGAGTGGCAGAGTATAGAATAAAGCCCAGGTCTTTTGACTTCCAGCCTTATATCAGCCCACTAGCCTGACTAAACCATAGCTTCCTAACTGCTTTCTATTAACTCACCTTCAGTCTTTGACACATCTCTTCCATGTAATTGACATGTCTGCATGCCCAACTGAATATCAGTTATGTGATTATTACAACAGTTTAAAATTCCAGTCTAGGGGGGACCTTAGCCATGTTCTATAATACCAGGTTATATAATCAGATTAAAATCCCATCTGTACTATAGATTGGAATAGTTATAGTCAGGTTCCCTGACTCAGAATTGTAGTGTACACAAGACCTGTTTCTTCAAATCACTCTCTGACCTCTCGATCCCCTCTACTTGTTTTGATTTGGTAACTATTGAATACTCTGTAATTAATACAACTGAATTAATGTTTCAATGACTAAACTCACACTTCTTTAACTATGGTCAATATAAATCCCCATTTTGTTGAGAGGAAAACTCCATTACCATGGGCTATGCAAACACATGAAGAAAAACGGTAGGTCAAAGTCCGACCCTTCACTCTATCCCTTAGCCAAGGAAAACTGAACTATTATATGCTTATGTGTTAGTTAACCTTTATGTACTTTTGTACAGTTTTGATATTAGATTTGTTTTGAACAAATGCTTTTACCCTTACTGCTCATTACCTCCATTTTAATTGTTCCTCCTTTTGAAGTCAGTCTTGAATTTTGACCTCTCCATCATGCTTGACAATACACTTAGCATAAAATTTTAATTTAATTGTAAGTTCTGGAAAGAGAAACTATGTACTGATAGAGAAAACTGTTGCTGCAATAAAAATGTTCCTACTAGCGGCAAGGGAGAGCTAGGAAAATGACAGGCCAAGAAATGGACTACGTTTGTTGTTAAAATCTTCTTTAATTAAAGTCTCTTTTAATTATAAAAACTACATTGACCCTTATTCCTCATCTTAAATAGTGTTATCTAATTGCTCTCTAAATTAACTAAAATTACATATAGTTTAAAGCTATCAGCCACAAAGAGCAAGGACCAATAATTCTCCATCAACACAGGCAAAATCATAGGCTAAGTTTAGAGCTGTCAGCTTGATCTCATTTCAAGAAGTGACACTGCAACTTCCTTAGTTCTACCGCCACCGCCCAAACCAGACATACTCCAGCCTTTATCCCCCGAGACCTCGGGGTAGGGAGGGGAGAGAAAAAAATTAAAGGCGAGCGGAAGACAGGTCGGGAAAAGGGTTTTGCAGAAAAAAGCTCTAAAACCCGTCCCTGGCGCGACCCCTCCATGACATCTGTGCGCGACGGCAGGACCAGAGAAAAAGGCGCTGAGACATGGGAATCGCGCTCTCGGGTTTGCAGTTGCTGTGTGCGCCGCTGGCCTGGCACGCGAGTGCTGTGTCGTTTGGGAGACAAAAGCGCTCCTGCCTTTTCCGGGAATAACTACGCGCCGCGGCGCTGCAGCAAGGGCTGCCTCACTCAAGCGAGCCCCTTTCCACACGGAGCTAGTCACCGCGCACACAGCAGGCAGCTCTGCAGCCCGCTGCGGCGGCCGCCTCAAACATGGCCGTGGCTGGCCAGGGAAACGCCTTCGGCGCGGGGAGGTGAAGAGACGCCCCCGAAGGACAGAGCTGCCTGCCTGTTGCTTGATGGTACCAAGCGGCAGCCGCCACGGGGCTCAGGGGTCATTTCCCCGCCTTACGCAAGCCCTCACCCCCGCCCCCCAATAACCCGCCGCGCACACCCCCGGGCAGAGATGGGGCGGGCCGGACTGGGCTGAGCCGCCTTGGCAGCAGCAGCGCTCTCAGCCAGCGCCGCTGAGAAGTGGCGTTACAGGAGGGGCTGGGAAGGCAGCTAACGGCTCCGCTTCAGCTTCTGCACACAGACGTGTTTCAAATCTTAACGGCTGCTGCTCGGCCAGTTTTTGAATGAGGAAGCGGAGCAGGAGCAGGGCCTAGCGCTGCGCCCCCTTCTGACGGGGACCGAGGAGGGGACTCTTGCCTGTGCAGCGAAGGAGAACGCAGTTACTAATCTTGTCCCGCCATCAGAGCGGGAGGGGGGCGGCCTCATAACCGTCTACAGCGGCCTTCCAGGCCGACCGCAAGCCCTACTCGCGCGGTGCATGTCGGGGGCTGTAGTTTTCCAGCCCTCCCCGCCTTTGCTGACGCTGCAATGATAGAAACTACAGCTCCCATGAGCCCCCTGCGGCGGGAGCCCGCATGCGCATTGCGGAGCAGAGCCGCAGGCTGGGTGCTGCTGTTGTTACATAGGAAACAGCTGAAAAGTCCCCACATGACAGTGGGGGAAGGAGGAATCGGGGTGACCCGGGGAATGGACGTGGCTTTTACAGAGTGAGGCGCTTGGCCGCTTCAGGGAGTCCCCCAGCAGCCTCGGGCCCCGACTCGAGTGGAGGGGGGCCGAGCGAGGATCTCGCTGTGCCCCTTGAAGGAGCCCTTGTTTGCCTTTGGGGGAGGGGTTGTGCCCCCTGTTGCGGGGGTTCTGTCTGCCGGGGGCCAGAGGCACGGAGGTGACCCTCAAGGGGGGGATCGTGCCCCTGCAGGGGACGCTGCCTCTCTCAGGAGCGGCTGCTGATGGGGCAGATTTAAATCCCTCCCTTGCAGCCAAGCGCACAGACAGCGGGGAAGTTTGATTCAGTCCGGGCGGCAGGGACGGATCCTGCTCCTCTGCCGGACAAAGGGGCGGCGCAGGCGGGTGAGGAGCCCGGGCGGGTCGGTGGCTTCCTCTGCTGGGATCGGGACTCTGCTAGGGCAATGAACGGGTTCGCCCCCGAAGAGGTGACCCAGAGAGGGGGGGATGCTGTTGCTGCCACCGTTGTTGCTGCTGTTGTGGCCAATGCAGCTGCCACCGTGGAGGTGCCGGCGCCGGGGTTAGGTCCCGGCGCTGCCGCAGGTGCCGCCGCCGCCAGTTCCGCAGGGCCCCCCGGTGGCGCTGGCCCTGGGGCTGGGCAGCTGTGCTGTCTGCGAGAGGAAGGTGAGAGGTGCAGCCGAGCCGCCGGTAACGCCAGCTTCAGCAAGAGGATCCAGAAGAGCATCTCGCAGAAGAAAGTGAAGATCGAGCTGGACAAGAGCGTAAGTGACGGGAAACCCCCTCCCCAAAGCCGCTGCGCGCCCCGGGGCAGAGGGAGGGTGCCCGGGGGCGGGCGTGAGGGGCAGTCGGGGAGGGCCGGCCGGTGAGTGAGTCCGCTCTCCCTGCAGTGCGCTCACCGTGCCAGGCGGTCACGGCTACTCCTGCGGGGTCACTGGCCCCGAGCGCCCCCAAGGCAAGGAGATCAGCGGCTGATGGGAGCCTCCCGTGTGGGGGTATCGGGGAAGCGCCTTGGAGTTTCTGTAGTCGCTACTGACGGGATAATGTGTCTGAGGCGCCGCGTTGCAGCTCTCCGCGCAGGGCGCACTGCACCATCGCTCACCCCCTCCCCGGAGCCTTACTCTGGCCTCAAGAGTCACCCCCACAGAGGCTTCAGCTACTTCCCCCTTCCGCGCCGCAGCGAGTGTGAGACTTCTGCGTTAAACGGGGTTGGGCTTTGCCCTTGGTACGGTCGGCGGACGCTGGAAGAGTGAGTGAAGCTTAAACTGCTTCTGCTCAGTGTAATGGGGGAGACTCCTGCTCTTCCTTCCTCTTCCCTTCTTCTCCCTCCATAAAAGTCAGGCTGGTAGTCCAGCGGGAGGCTGTTTGTCCGGCTGCCCACCTACTGCAGGAGAAGCTGGGGGCTGCACGCCCCCCCCCCCCGCCGCCCTTCCAGAGCAGGGACTCTGCATGTTTGTGTGGCTGACTCTAGTGAGGGCAGCACACTTGGCCGCTCCGCCGCGTGTTGTAATGCTGCGCGTCTCTCTTTGCCACCGTGTCTTCCGCTTGGCAGCCATCAGGCTCTTCGCAGTGCTCCTCTGTCTGTCCGAGAAATCGCCACAAGCTTGTGTCACTGTGCGCAGGCAGGTCGAGCCCCTGTCTCCCTTCCCCAGTCTGCTGAGACAGAAACACCCTTTGGTAGCAGATACGTTTCTAAGATTCGGAGCAGTGTTAATCTGCAGAGCAAATGTCTGCCGGTTTCCTTCCCGAAGGAATACTTGTTTCTTCAGAAGAGAAATGCACGAGTATTGGAAAAGGCGATTTATTTTTACCTGACACAGCAGAAGTGTTAGGGGATGCTGGCCCAAAGAGGGGCTTCTAATATGCTTGTTACAGTTTCCACCCTCAATAGATTGTGTAAACTCGTGGGAAAAATGGTTGCTAATTTGTATTTGTGCTTCTGTTGGTCGTTGTGAGCTTTCTCTTTGAATCCTGGTTTATGAGAGAGCTCTTGTGAAGTAAACTTAAGCGAACTCTAAATGGGCAAAGAGAACTCTTTTTTGCATTAACAAAAGGAAAGCTTAGGACTCCAATGTTTGGGTTTATATGTGTAAAGAGATTTTCATTTATGCCTCCAATTTCATTTAGGCCTCTCAAATTTAACTTTCTAAGTTCTTGATTCCCACCCCCACCCTGTGCACCCACAGCTCCAGTTGAAGCCAATGGGGGCTACTGGTGCACAGTAGCCCTATGTGTATGTATACATTTCCTCTATAAAAGAACTTCTTGCCAGATTTTTTCAGGTATTTAGGCACTTAACTACTGGCCTCTAATCTCAAAATGAGCTGATTCCTAGAAAAAGGAAATTTCAAAATATAGATGTATAAGTCCTTTATTTACAATGACTTTTCATGGACAGTGGAAGTAAAACTAAGGAAAAGAGCTGTGAAGTGAGATCGGTGAAATCTTGCTTTTGTTTTTGTCCGTTTAACTGAACTGCAAAGTAATTTTCATACCCCATTCCCTGCATTCTGATGAGTAATGTAAGAGGGCTGTACTTGGCTCTCTCTACAGCCTGTTAATATCAATTTTGAATTGGCTCACAGCAGCAGTACAGTGATACAAGGAGTTTTCTAGGCGAAATGGGATGCAGTAAGTTACAGCATACCAAATTTTATCTTGTGGGTTCTGGTAGAAGCAGAATTCTTAAACTCATAGTTAATGTCACCAGAACCTCTTGCAGTAATTTACCATGAAGTATATCCATCAATGTGTAATTTGCATTATCATGTATTTCCTGGATGTTAGACTAGTGTGGAATTGTGTTTAAAATATGCGTTGCTACTTTTTTAGGCAAGGCATCTTTATATTTGTGACTTCCACAAAAACTTAATTCAGAGTGTGCGAAACAGAAGAAAGAGAAAAGGCAGTGATGATGATGGTGACTCACCAGTGCAAGACATCGACACTCCAGAGGTAGCTGAATAGTTGTCCTGGCTATTGTCATGTAAAGCTTGTTCTTAATTGCTACCAAGTCTGTGTTAATGCAATTTTTTCCAATGTTAATTTGTTCAAAGGGTGAGAGAGAGCTCCTGTTTCACTCACTTTATTAATATTTATGTAATATTTTAGTGTTTCTGTATTAGTTGCAATTTAATAACTGAGGATATATAATTATCATATATAATTTAATTGATAGATATGTTTTCATTTTGTTTTACACACAGTATTTTTCCCAGAAAGGAAAGTTGGAATTATATATATATATATATATATATACATATATATATACACACACCAATTTTAACTTTGATAAAGATTTCTCCTTCATGAAATTTTTTCCACAGATTCCCAGTGTAGGAGCCATGTGCTTAGCCATGCAGTAGCAGAACTATTTTTGAGTAGGAATTGGCAGTTAGAAGGCATACTTAATTCCTGTGATTCCTAACATTGCAGGAGATGGCAGATTAATATAGGAAAATAGAATTTAAAAGGCATTCATCTTGACTTGCTATGTTCTTCATTTCATAGATTCTAGGGCTGGAAGGGACCTCGAGAGGTCATCGAGTCCAGTCCCCTGCCCTCATGGCAGGACCAAATACTGTCTAGACTATCCCTTATAGACATTTATCTAACCTACTCTTAAATATCTCCAGAGATAGAGATTCCGCAACCTCCCTAGGCAGTTTATTCCAGTGTTTAACCATCCTGACAGGAACTTTTTCCTAATGTCCAACCTAAACCTCCCTTGCTGCAGTTTAAGCCCATTGCTTCTTGCTCTATCCTTAGAGGCTAAGATGAACAAGTTTTCTCCCTCTTTCTTATGACACCCTTTTAGATGCCTGAAAACTGCTATCATGTCCCCTCTCAGTCTTCTCTTTTCCAAACTAAACAAACCCAATTCTTTCAGCCTTCCTTCATAGGTCATGTTCTCTAGACCTTTAATCATTCTTGTTGCTCTTCTCTGGACCCTCTCCAATTTCTCCACATCTTTCTTGAAATGCGGTGCCCAGAACTGGACACAATACTCCAGTTGAGGCCTAACCAGTGCAGAGTAGAGCGAAGAATGATTTCTCATGTCTTGCTCACAACCCACCTGATAATGCATCCTGGAATCATGTTTGATTTTTTTTGCAACAGCATCACACTGTTGACTCATATTTAGCTTGTGCTCCACTATAACCCCTAGATCCCTTTCTGCCATACTCCTTCCTAGACAGTCTCTTCCCATTCTGTATGTGTGAAATTGTTCCTTCCTAAGTGGAGCACTTTGCATTTGTCTTTATTAAACTTCATCCTGTTTACCTCAGATCATTTTTCCAATTTGTTCAGATCATTTTGAATTATGACCTTATCCTCTAAAGCAGTTGCAATCCTTCCCAGTTTGGTATCATCTGCAGACTTAATAAGCGTACTTTCTATGCCAATATCTAAGTCGTTGATGATGATATTGAACAGAGCCGGTCCCAAAACAGACCCCTGCGGAGCCCCACTTGTTATACCTTTCCAGCAGGATTGGGAACCATTAATAACTACTCTCTGAGTGCAGTTATCCAGCCAGTTATGCACCCACCGTATAGTAGCCCCATCTAAGTTGTATTTGCCTAGTTTATGGATAAGAATATCATGCAAGACTGTATCAAATACTTTACTAAAGTCTAGGTATACCACATCCACCGCTTCTCCCTTATCCACAAGACTCATTATCCTGTCAAAGAAAGCTATCAGATTGGTTTGACATGATTTGTTCTTTACAAATCCATGCTGACTATTCCCTATCATCTTACCACCTTTCAAGTGTTTGCAGATGATTTCCTTAATTACTTGCTCCATTATCTTCCCTGGCACAGAAGTTAAACTCAGTGGTCTGTAGTTTCCTGGGTTGTTCTTATTTCCCTTTTTATAGATCAGCACTATATTTGCCCTTTTCCAGGCTTCTGGAATCTCTCCTGTCTCCCATGGTTTTCCAAAGATAATAGCTGGAGGTTCAGATACCTCCTATTAGCTCCCTGAGTATTCTAGGATGCATTTTATCAGGCCCTGATGACTTGCAGGCATCTAATTTTTCTAAGTGATTCTTAACTTGTTCATTTTTGTTTTTGTTTTTTAGTTTATTTTCGAAACCTACCCCCTTCCCATTAGCATTCACTTTAGGCATTCCTTGAGACTTCTCAATGAAGACCAAAACAAAGAAGTCATTGAGCATCTCTGCCATTTCCGAGTTTCCTGTTGTTTCTCCCTCCTCACTGAGCAATGGGCCTACCCTGTCCTTGATCTTCCTCTTGCTTCTAATGTATTGATAAAAAGTCTTCTGGTTTCCCTTTATTCCTATAGCTAGTTTGAGCTCATTTTGTGCCTTTCCCTTTCTAATCTTGCCTCTGCATTCCTGTGTTGTTTGCCTACATTCATCCTTTGTAATTTGTCCTAGTTTCCATTTTTTTATCTGACTCCTTTTTATTTTTTAGATCATGCAAGGTCTCGTGGTTAAGCCAAGCTGGTCTTTTGCCACATTTTCTATCTTTTCTGCCCAGTGGAATAACTTGCTTTTGGGTCCTTAATAGTGTCTCTTTGAAATACTGCCAACTCTCCTCAGTTGTTTTTCCTTGATTCCCACGGGACCTTCCTATCAGCTCTCTGAGCTAACCAAAATCTGCCTTCCTGAAATCCATTGTCTCTATTTTGCTGTAGTCCCTTCTACCCTTTCTTAGAATTGTGAACTCTATGATTTCATGATCACTTTCACCCAAGCTGCCTTCCACTTTTTAAAATTCTCAGTGAGTTCCTCCCTATTTGTTAAAATCAAATCTAGAACAGCTTCCCCCCTACTGAAATAAAAAGTTGTCTGCAATGCAGTCCAAGAACTCATTGGATAGTCTGTGCCCCTTTGTTTTATTTTCCCAAAATATATCTGGATAGTTGAAGTCCCCCATCACCACCAAATCTTGGACTTTGGATGATTTTGTTAGTTGTTTAAAAATAGCCTCATCCACTTCTTCCACCTAGTTAGGTGGCCTGTAATAGACTCCTAGCATGACATCACCCTTGTTTTTTTTACCCCTTTTAGCCTAACCCAGAGACTCTCAACATTTCTGTCTCCTATGTCCATCTCCACCTCAGTCCAAGTGTGTACATTATTAATATATAAGGCAACACCTTCTCCCTTTTTCCCCTGGCTATCCTTTAGATGGGCATTACCTGGGAAAATGCACTCAGCTGGAGGCTGTGATGCCTGTGAGACTTTCTCCAAAAGGCCCCCAAAAGCACTTTTAAGACTCTGCTTCAGAACTTGTTCCTTCAAGTGTTGTTGGCATTCCATATGTCCTGAGGGGGTATGTCTACACTGCAATTAAACCCCTGTGGCTGGCCCTCACTTAAACAGAGCTGTTTAATTGCAATGTAAACATTTGGGCTCAGGGGAGAGTCCCAGAGCCCAGGTTCCAGCCCGGGCCCCAACATCCATACTGCAGTTAAACAACCCCCATAGCCCGAGCCCTGCAAGCCCAAGTCAGCTGACATGGTTCAGCTGCAGGTGTTTAATAGCAGTGTAGACATACCCAAGGTGTCTTCAGGCATTAGTAGTATGGCAAAAACCTTAGACTGGGAGAGGGCAGCTCCCTTTTGAAGGCTCTGATGGAGAGGATGTCTGAGGTCTCAGAATAGTCATTTTTGCTGAGTCCTGTTTCTCTTCCTCGTAAGATCCATTTATCAGTTAATAGAAAATTTTATCTAAAATTGCCTTTCCAGCCACACTCCTGCATCACATAGATGACCCCACAGTGCTTATGGAACCATAGAATTGATATACTCAGAAACTTGATATTTTTTTTCTTGTGGGATCTGCAGTTCTTGATGCAACTGATCTTGTGCTATAGATTTCTCTGGATCATAAAAAAGCAAGACCCTTGCCAGACTGCTGCAGCTGCACTTCCAAAAGAAGCCTAGCTCAGGAAGAGCCTCAGTTGTCAACTCTTGATAACACCAGAGTTTCTTACCCAGGTTTTCCTCCATGTGGTTATCATGCATCTTAGATGTGTGTGGCTGTATGTTGCTCCATTTGTTGCATCAGTGGCCTCTTGAATATGAGATCAAGGTCTCCTTCGAAGAAGAAGGGTCCTGCAAGGATGCTTGGCCTCCATCTGAGTTCTCAGGACCAGTATTTCTTTGAAGTGGCTTCTGCACATTCTCACTGATGGAAAAGGTATCCTCAGCACTTGAAGCTTCTGGAACCTTGTGGAAAGTTTAATCTGCCTTTCTACTCAGGTGGAGTAAAGGCTTCTCAAATGAAATACTGGTTTGGGGAATGGGATTCCCCGAGAAAATCAGATATATCTAGGGACCTACCAAATTCATGATCCATTTCGGTTAGTTTCATGGTCACAGGATTTTAAAAATTGTAAATTTCATTATTTCATATATTTAAATCTGCAATTTCATGGTGGTGTAATTGTCTGGAAGCCCAGCTCTGAAGGCAGAGCCACCGCCAGTAGCAGTACAGAAGTAAGGATAGCATGGTACACTATTGCGCTGCTGCCTGCAGAACTGGGCGTTTGGCCAAGTAAGGGTGGGAATACCGCGACCCCCCCCAAAAAATAACTTTGCAACCCTCCCACAACTCCCTTTTGGGTCAGGACCCCCAACTTGAGAAACGCTGGTCTCACCTGTGAAATCTGTATAGTATAGGGTAAAAACACACAGAAGACCATATTTCATGGGCTGTGACATGTTTTTCATGGCCGTTAATTTGGTAGGGCCCTAGATATAACACACAGGCATCTGATTCTGGGAAGACAGGGCAAATGATACACCTCTTCACCATTCTTTGGTTATGGAGGAGCTGTGAGGCTGGCACCATTCCAGGCTTGGCCAGGTTTCCAAGTGTGCAATAGCTTGCCTACTTCACCTAAAAACTATCATTAACATTGCTTCATAGTATTAAAATAATCACTTCACAATCCTCATGACATCAAGATGTTGGTTTTGGAAGGGCAGTGTTGCAATCACTGTTCACCTAGGTCTTCTCAGTCAAACCATCTCAGGGAGGTCACTGCTACTTAATCTCTTACAGTGGGGCTGTGTGGTGATCAAGTCAGAAAAGAGGAAAAAGGGGTTTCTTAATAGTAATGTTTGTTCTCCAGGTGGTGCCCTCTAAATAGACCTGGGAATAGAGAAACTGAGGGAGAATTGGGATGAGGTGTGGGTATTTGTATCTGTGGCCTGTGAAATGTAGGACTTAAGGAGATGCTACCTCTTGATGGACAATAGTTCTGTGGGGCTCTGGCTATGCACATAGCTCTTGCATTGTGGCTGTGCGGAGGCAATATATTCACAGATCATGAGCAACTGTTCTCTTCTGCCACTCAAAACTAAAGAAACTTGTAGCATGCTAGGTTTCTTCAGCCTCCTATTGCACAGATGTTATGGCACAGCTGTACTATTTCTTGTACATCCTCTCTGCAAAGTTTTGACTATTGAAATACTACTATAGGGCATCCTGTGAGCACAGTTCTTGACCTTGCATTAATGATTGACTAGTATTATGCCTTTGCTTGGTCATATTAAAGTCGAACTATGAATGAAACTGAGCTGAGTTCACAAATTAGTGCCAAATACGACTCTTCCCCCCTAAGAGGGAGAAAAGGTGTGGTGGACATTCAGCACAGAAATAAGCCATAACTGTACTTTTAAGTATCTTTAGGGTAGAGGAGGGAAGATGAATTCAAAACATTATTCTATGCTGAATGTCTACTAACAGCTGGCTGGGTCAGCAGGATAGTATTTATCATATGCATATCCCTGAAGTGAAGAAACTAGGCTTCTGCCTTCAACTTCGTTTCCATACTTGTTTAGTACTTCACCTTTTAAATCACAAGTACATTACGATTAATAACAAATTAATCCTCTCTTTAGCCCAGATACCTTTAATGATATTCTTCTTCCTTTCTAGGTTGACTTATATCAGTTGCAAGTAAACACACTTCGAAGATACAAAAGACACTTCAAGTTACAGACCAGACCAGGACTTAACAAAGCACAGCTTGTTGAAGTACGTATGAATGTCTGTTCAGTAGCAAACAATGTAATTTTACTATTACTTGTGGCTCTGGAAAATGTGATCCTTACCAACATATTAGCATTAGTAGCATATTCTTGTCTTTAGTCAACTATAAAAGTTATCTATAATTGCCACAGTTAATATACCACTGCATTATAATCAGATTGTATTCTGCGCCACAAACTCTTCTCTTTGCATAAAGGAAGCATGTGGATTGGATTGGAAAATAAAATGAAGTTTATTTATCTAGTTTACCCTCAATTATCCAGTCTTTCTGTCCCCAACTCCTGAGCCAGGAGCACTCAGTTAAGAAAGAAAATCAAAAGTAAAAGCTCAGGTTAGAGGAAGGAAGTCAGGTTTAGAAGTATGTACTCTGAAAGAATCCTGAAGTAATTTATAGAATTGCAACACTGCTATTCAGAAACATGTAGCTGAAGACAAACAATGGGCCTAAATCTACACTCAGTTACCTCACTGCAAAACTATAGGTTTCAATGACACTGCACCTTTGCAGCTAAAGGCAGAATTAAGTCTTTTATTTTTGCAGTAAAGTTCTAGTATAGTTTTAAAAGTGCAATTAATAGAAATATGGGCACAAGTAATAGTAACAATGTAAAATCTAGGTATCTGATTTCATGTCTCTTCTTGTAAGTGTGTAAATTTGCCAAACTAAGAGCCATAAAAATACAGAAATATCTGTAGGTACGGCAGAATGCTAGCATTTTTGCAAATTTCGGTCTTCTGAAAATATAATTTACTTGGTAAAAGGTCAGTATTTTAGTCAAAACAAATCATTTATAATGTGGCACAGCTTTTACTTTTTTTTAAAAAATGGACTCCATTTTGCATTGCAAACACACAGATTTGGAATGCTATCTGAATCTTCATTGTGTTGTGTCTAGTTTTATGAAATGTTATGGTGAATTGCATTTGTGTGTAGGCATTTTGTAGCTCTCTCAGCTAATCAGTGTGGATTAAAGCCAAAATTCTTAAATGTATGCAAGAGGCTGGTCTGTAAAAGAACAGTATGTTGCCAACATTTTTGCAACTGCAAGTATGAGTTTAAAATCAGCACTGTTTTTTCTCTTTATATGCGACTTCAGACAAAGTGTGAGCACTTATTAAATTGGCAGATATGTGACTTGAAATAACTGATTTAGTTGCATAGTATAAAATACTTTATACGGGAAGAATAAAACTATAGGCTACTATAAAACTCTAGCTAGTCTACAACCAACTTGTACTGTTCTGTGTTGCCAGACTTCTGGGAAGAACAGTGCAAGCTAAAACTAGCTTTTGTTGCTTATCCAGTGGCCATGAAGTGCCAGATTCAGTGTTTTAGAACCACCTTCTTCCCAGAGATGTCATCTGTGATTTCCCCAGGTGATCACCATTTATAGCAGACTTGGTTCTTGGGAATGATGCCAGGAAATTCTGAGCATGTTCATTGAGTCCCCAAATGTCCTAATGCAGTATGGATGCTTTAGTTGGTCAGCTAGAATTGAACTTTAAAGGTACACTAGCACTTAAAAAAATCACCTCTCTAAATGGTTCATTTACTGTCTTCACAAGTAACTGTTAAGATTACTGTAACTAAAAGAGATTAGGGGGGATTTTTTTTTGGTTTACTTTGTGCCTTTGACTAAACTGTGTAGTCATTTCCTCCTCCTCCTCCTCCTCCCCAGCACATGTAGGTGTTTTTCACAGCAACAAGGGAGAGAGTGATATTACAAATCCACAGTAACTGGCAGGGGGAATTGTTTCAGGTACTACCATTGCTCCCTACTTAGGTACATCTTCTAACCAACAGTCTTAAATTCATAAAAGGTAAAAAAAACATTCAAAAGCAATTAAGTGATGTAGGAGCCTTTTTGAAAAATTTGACCAGTTTAAATGGCCATGACCAAAGCTGAAATTCACCTTGGCTGACTGCTCAGTTATTACGTCTTCCTCTTTATAATCAGGTTAAAAAACCCATGGACAAGCTCATTAACCCCTCCAAAAATGATCAAATGCAGGGCCCTTCCAATATAATAATGATCTGGGATTTCCTATTTCTACTATTATATTCTACACTCAAGCACTGTACAAACTCCCCAATACCTTTTGTGGACTCTTACCTCTCTTCTGAAAGGTCAGTTTTGTGTAGCTGAGAAACCCATGGATTTCACTGGATTAGGTCAATCTGCTGCAATTCATACTTTAGAGTATTGAAATGATTCAATGCCTAATCCTTCTGTGATCCAGACTGTTGGATGGAGGCAAATGTCTTAACCCCTGCTAGTATTGATCTGTTCGATCAAATCTTTAAAAAAGGAATAGAGGTCAACTCGGTGTTTATTCTGAATTTTAGTTCCCTTATCTACAAAATGTGAACTTGTTCATTGTATATAACCAAATGGCTATTTAATTTCCTAAACTTTCTCTTTATAGATAATTGGTTGCCATTTCAGGACTATTCCAGTGAATGAAAAGGATACCTTAACATATTTCATCTACTCAGTGAAGAATGACAAGAACAAACCAGATCTAAAGATGGACAGTGGTGTTCACTAGGACGGAAAAAATGGGACTAATACTCAAGTTGCAGATCTAAAGACTGTTTTTGACATGCAGAAGCTTTCTTTGTAACTTTTTTTTCAGAGAACTTGTCTCTGATTTTATTTTTCATGGTCTTGCTGACTCACTGAAAAACAACTTCCTCTAAAATGAAATTTCCTCAGCAAAAGTATTTTAAATAAATATTATTAATACTGTTGCTCAAGTGTTCATGTGTGTTTGTTTGTACCTTATTTAGTGAGTTATTTGTACTTAATAATAGTTTGGGGTTTTACCTACATATATTTAAAGTTATAAAAAATGTATTTTTTTCAATTATAGAAGTATGCTAAGGATTAGTTTGTGAAATGTGTTTTGAAATCATCACACTACAACATGAGTTCTATATAGTATAAAATTTTGCTGTGATAAATTCTAAACATAGTTGCTCCAAACTGAAGGGCCATAATAGAATTGCTCTTGGCTTCCTGAATAGCAATGACACTTGTAGTTATAAGTCATAAGTACAAATGGCTGCACTTATATTTTCTTTTAGAATTCTGGTATGCAAAGATCTTAATAGAGGGTTTTTTGAGATCTCTAGTTTCTTCACTTCTGGGATATGCACTGCTAATGCCTCAGGACCATCATGCTACTACATAAAAATGATGGCAGCTATTTAGTGCTCAAATATCCACATGAAGATGAAAAGACTATCACCATTTATAATAGAAAACTTCTGTTTCTTTGAACAATGATTCTCTATTGATCTATGTATGCTACTATCCAGAAATCACATTGGAAAAAGGAAGGCTGCGGAACTCATGCTGTGTTTCAATATTATTTAATAAACATACTATGTTTTGCTCTGGTGAGGTCTGCATTAACTTATGGCTGGAAAATGCATAAAGATCATTAATTTAAAGAATTGTTACTTTTACATATAGCACTTGCATCTAAATGTATATATTTTAGTAAAATTTACAACATTTGAGTGACAGCTATGATACAACACAAAACCTCCTGTATTTCCACTGAACCCTTACCAGAACAATGAAGTTCTGAATAACATGCAATTTTCTGCTTTGTCTTCTGAGCTGTGAGGAGAAACAAGTGAGATGGCATCTTAAAACTGAGAAGAATGCAGCATCTCTCTATGTTCACTGAGGCATGGTTGATTTAAAACTCTGAACATTACTTTTTGATCAATGATGAGCTACCTTCACTTTAAGAAAAATGTGTGAAAGAAATATTATCATTGTTTACCCTGTCCCACATGCTTCTAGATGTGGTGATTTAGCAGGTTCTCGCTGTCCTCAAAAACTTGCTTTTATTCCTGTGTGGTTCTTTGTTTTTCCTTACATGTAGCCCTTCGTTGATGGAAATAATCCCCACGCTCAAACTGGCTGTTTTCCCAGTAATTAGCAGCCACGGAATTTCTTTTGCATTTGCAATGTCCCATGAATTTTCACACTTGTGATCAAACTTCGGTCACCACTGTACAATCAGACATAGCTATTTGCCTGAATTCAGTACTCATACTCATGGACCTTCTCTTCTAATGTGAGCGTTCATTGTAATGTTTGTAAAGTGCTTTGAAAACTAAGTATTACCTTGAGTGGCACCATCCTACTGATGGAAATAGAGTAAGTTAAATTCAGTAAGATAATAAGTAGGATGCCCAAAATGTGGATGTATTTAAGCTTCTATTGCTTCTTAATCACATTACACATGACAGGGCATGAAATATCCTCTTGGATACTTGACAGGGGTGAGTGGAAACTTTCCTTGGTGCAAGAGGGAGCCAAAAGCCCAAGTTTTGACAGAATCTAAACTTTCAGTCTTAAGCTTCTCTTAAAAAACAAAACATTGTTTCTGGCTCTTAATACTGTGTCAATTATAACCTCCTGCATGAGAGAGAATGTGGTGCTGTCTTTTTGAATCTGCAGCTTGCAGAGCCTTTCCCAACCAGCAGTAGAAGAAGGAAATTGGTGAATTTCACAGAACTGGTCAATTTTACTGCCACATTCAGAATGCTGTATGGCAATGTGAAGGTGACAATTGTCAGTTTTGCTGCTACTTCTTTGGAAAGTTGTGAGCAGCAGAGGCAAGCATAGTGTAATTCAGGTAGAACCTGAAAGAGGAAGGAGACAGCTTGTCTCTCCACACCTTGCTGATAGATGGCAGGACAAGGCCTTCAAGCTTTCCAGAAATCCCTAGGTTTCAGCAGGTCTTATTTGCATCTGCAGAGATTAACAGTTTTTTGGCTCTGGACTCTGCTCAGAGCTTCTCTTTTGCATAGTTTGATCAGGCTCTGGGAAAACCAGTGAATGAGGAACAGGTAAACTGAGACTTTCTAAAAAATTGCATCTGTCCTGCAGCTGGTCATTGTGAAACTATTTGGTGCAAGTCACTTAACATACATACATGATTAACTGAATACACATTTATTATCATTTGCATATAGTCCAGCAAACACTCTGACCAACTAGGTACAAGATTACAATAATCCAACCATTATAGATGACAAAGTTTCTGAACATATTTTGTATTTGATACAAAGTTGTCATGTAAGTGAAATATGGTTGTCTGTTAGGCAATAGTGATTTTTTTAATGCTATGTAGCTTACATAAAATGACTACTGCAGAAAGTGTCATTGAAAAAGAATAGCACAAGATAGCTATATTGAAGTTTCATATTTTGCAGTAGATATTTTCACACTTTTCCATCTGATTAACTTTGTAGCTCTAGGAATTACCGTATGTTAAAAAAAAGAAACATTTAATACTTATGGCATACAGCTTTCATTGGTGTACATGCTTAGAAGGCTAGTCTCTGTGTCTAATTACATACCTGTTTTCTCCTAAAGGGCTATATCATAACCTTAGTCCCAGATCTGGACCTTAGCGTCCAAAATATGGGGGTTAGCATGAAAACCTCCAAGCTTAGCTACCAGCTTGGACCTGGTACTTGCTGCCACCACCCAAAAAATTAGAGTGTTTTGGGGCACTCTGGTCCCCCTGAAAAACCTTCCCTGGGGACCCCAAGACCCAAATCCCTTGAGTCTCACAACAAAGGGAAATAATCCTTTTTCCCTTCCCCCCTCCAGGTGCTCCTGGAGAGATACACAGACACAAGCTCTGTGAATCCAAACAGAGTGACTCCCCCTCTCTGTTCCCAGTCCTGGAACAAAAGTACTTTCCTCTTCACCCAGAGGGAATGCAAAATCAGGCTAGCCACTTCAACACACACAGATCTCCCCTGATTTCTTCCTCCCACCAATTCCCTGGTGAGTACAGACTCAATTTCCCTGAAGTAAAGAAAACTCCAACAGGTCTTAAAAGAAAGCTTTATATAAAAAGAAAGAAAAAATACAAATGGTCTCTCTGTATTAAGATGACACAATACAGGGCAATTTCTTAAAAGAATATTGAATAAACAGCCTTATTCAAAAAGAATACAAATCAAAGCACTCCAGCACTTATATTCATGCAAATACCAAAGAAAAGAAACCATATAACTTACTATCTGATCTCTTTGTCCTTACACTTAGAAACAAAAGATTAGAAAACATAACTACTTCTCCAAAGCTCAGAGAAGCAGGCAGCCAGAAAACAAAGACCTCAGACACACAATTCCCTCCACCCAAAGTTGAAAAAATCCGGTTTCCTGATTGATCCTCTGGTCAGGTGCTCCAGGTGAAAGAGACATTAACCCTTAGCTATCTGTTTATGACAGGCTATATTAAAGATAGGGAACTAGCATTTTAAGTTACTATTGAGTTGCGCTATAGTTCAAACGAGGCCTGATTCAGGGCCTGTTGTCTTCCAAAGTATTTGAATGAGGATCATCACCAGTAGCTGTTTTACTGAATATATACATTATAGCAGCTGTGTACTAAACACCAAAAGTGCAAAGAGGAGTTTAAATAAGGGCCTATTATGGATAACTATTTTGCGAATTTAGAGTTCAATTTTGTTTCCATGGCAGCTAGTGAGAGTCTTGCTATTGACCTCAGGGGGATTAACAAGCTTTTTAGACCAAGATTTTCAAAAATAGATGTAAAAGTTAGGATCCTCAAACCTTATTTAGGCACCTAAATAAGTGACCTGATTTTCAAAAGTGCTGAATGCACAGCAGCTCCCACCGATTTCAATGTTACTTTTTGTTAAAGTGATGAAGACTTATTGATGTGAAACTGCAGTACAGTGAACTGCTGCTAAGGGCTTCAATGAGTGTAAAACAGTGTAGTGAGGTGCTATACTGCCTTATAGCAGTTGAGAATTTGACCCTAGATCTTTGAGAGGTGGAATGACAACAGCAGATTTTTTGAGACTGTCTGGGTTGCACAATGAATTAAGGAGGTTTTACTGAACCCTTCTTAAATCCTTCTAATGAAAGCTAATGTAGCTACCAAGTTAGAAAGGAGAGCTTTACCATTAAAGCTTCAAACCATGGTTCCTTCTATATACAGAAAAGGAAACATATACTACTTGGTATAGCAAGGCTCTGCACTCTAATGCTGTAGAAAGGAATAGATTTTCTATGACAACATTGTTTATCTCCTGTTGTGAAGTCCTGTGTGTGTCTTCTCACTGGTACACGTGATGCTCATAATTGATTGTTGCAAGGGATCAAAAAAGAGATCTTTGGTCCAAAGAAAATATCTCTGAAAGAAATTATCAGGTATTTCAGTTGTAAGGTCATCATAAGTTATCAGAAACTCTAAAATGAAACCCATCTACAACTGCTTTGCTGTTGCTTTGTTTTGTTTTTAAATACAAACCTGAAGTGCACAAGCTTCAGTGTCAGCAGAAACTAAACTTCTGACAGGTGGAAATCCTAGTTCCAGTGAAGTCAATGGCAAAACTGCCAAGCACCACAGTGGGGCTAGAATGCATAATTTCAGTTTTATTGAGATAAATTCTAAAAAAAATGCATAGGAAATGTGCATATACACAGTTAAGTGAGGCTTTTGTACTGAACTCCAAGGTGAGGGTCTTTTGTGGTATGCAAAGAGATCTTTTGCATTGTAGTCTAGTAAAATCTTTCTTTATCTAAGATTTAGAAGACTTATTGTGAGTTAGCAAGCAAATATTGTGCCTTATCTAGGTACCTGCAGTGATTTTGGAGGGAATGGGAAATACGAATCGTTGCTCTTATTTATTTATGAAAGTTGCTATTAACCATACCCCCTAGTTTAAAAGGAAGTGGGTTGCTGGCACAGTGACTTTGGAATTCATTCCCACATAGCCTGATTAATTAACCCTTCAGACATGCTGAAAAGCTCCTCTTCAGGACATTTCAGGAGTGGGTGAGTTTGAGTAATACAGGTGATCAATGCAGGGATCATCCAGGTTACTGTGGCATAGTAAGGACAGGCTAATATGATTTTATTCTTTGTAGGTTTTAGTTATCTTAGAGCACCTGGAGCAAAGGGTATGGTCTTTAACGTTGAATGAAATAAATATTTGTTAGGAAGTACTCTTACAAAGCAATGAAATTGGGTACGGGTAGTGTAAGGGAAAATATGCCATTATAAACCTAATGAATAGAGTTGAGTGGAGGATGGAAATTCTGTGTAAAAAAGGACTTTGAAATTTGGCTTCATTCAAAATTGGGGAGGGGGGGGCAGTCTGAAAACTGTGACATTCTCCCAAAAGAAAATTCAGGGGGAAAATTGTTTCCATTTTGGCTTTTTAAATTTTTATTATATAGTATAAAAAATAAAGATTTTGAAACAAAGTAATTTCAAAACAAACAAAAAAAAAATAAAATGTTTCATTCCAAAAATGGTGAAGCAGCATGTTTGGAAATTTTCAGAATTTTTCCCTGAAATGAAGTTTTGGGGAAATTGACATGATTTTACAAATCATTTAGATTTTGACTGAATTGTTGCACTAAAGTTTTTCCAACAAACTCTGCTAATGAACATTGAGAGTATTTGTCACTATCCTTCACTGTTAATGTACAACATGGTCTATGACACTACAAATAGAGGTGGGGGAAATGTTGGGTTTTTTAGGTGAATTCTGAATCCTTTTCAATTCAGTTTTTTTCCCCATTCACTTTTCTGCAGACTTTTTATTGTAAATGTCTCTTTTACAGTAGTTCAACTTATTTAGATGAAATATCTGCACCCACTAATATAGAGAGGCAATGACATATTTTGCCATGCAGCAAGAACCTTAGGTCTTTCTCATCTTTTTTGAAAAACTGGTCTTCACTAATGGGTACTGAAATTATTGGCTGAAAAATCAAGGGATTAGTTCAAAGAGCCTAATTTTTATATGTCCTGGGTCAATTAAGTAAAGAACAAGGGACAAAATTCAGCCTACTATAAACTCACTGAAGTAAATAATGTTACATCAGGTCTGTAGTGGGATGTGTGATTTAATACTTTAAGCAAACACAATGTCAATCTTCCCCTTTACTTTAAAAAAGCAAATGAAATTATAAGAAAAATGGCCAAGTCTTGGTCTAACTTCTAAGCTTGATAAAATATTTCATTTATTTGAAAGGAAAGCTGGTCCCTTAAGCAGTAGTCCATACTACAGTGAAATGTAATGAGCACTTGTTATATCCATAGAAATATGTAAAATTCTGTGTAACAGAAAGTTGCCTTACTTTGGGCAGCAGAGCAATTCACTAAAATTGCAGTAACAGATCACCTCACAGCTTTTCCCTTCCCAGAAGTGGTCTTGAAGATTTCCATCAATGCCTTGAAGACTGGCCACGCCTTCTGGGATGCTGTGACAGTTGCGATCTTTTAGCACTTTCTTGTAACAAGAAAGTCGACTGAAAGGCATCATGTTAGTACCAAGCAGCATGCTCAGCAAAACAAGAGCTGATAGAATCTTCATTTTCATCATTCCAAAGCTTGCTTTTGGCAGGAGTGCTAATGAGAAAAGAGGCACATTAGACATGTATTAATGCTGAATAGATCAGTTTTTGTGCAGGTTGATTAACTCATTTCTCTAGCTTCCATCCAATTTATCCTGAGGATTTTTGGGAGTTGGACCACTGTGCTGGAGAGGATTATTTCCCAGGAGATAGAAGGTATTGCTACTTCACCGTTGCGGAGTTAACTTTCACTGCCCTCTCTGCACCCTATTCTTATTTCTCAATAATAGAGCCTTTTATTGCTGGCAGTTTTGATGTTTTTTTAGCTTTTCTCCTTCAGGAAATTGCTTTGAGAGAATTTGACCAGCTCACTGGTATGAATGTCTACTTTCATGTAGTTGTATATGTTTGGAGCATAATAACATTAACAAAGCAGTGTGGAAATGTTCAGATACATTTCCCCAGTTTCTTGATGCTTTTTGGCTCTTTTAAATCATTACAAAATTATGATGACTCTACTGAAGTTGTTTCATCCTATGTCTCCCAAATTTGGTAGAAATTACATGCTAGCATGACCTACTAATGTATTATAATCATAGAAGATTAGGATTGGAAGAGACCTCAGGAGGTCATCTAGTCCAGTCCCCTGTTCAAAGCAGACCAACCCCAACCCCAACTAAATCATCCCAGCCAGGGCTTTGTCAAGCTGGCCCTTAAAAACCTCTAAGGATGGAGATTCCACCACCTCCCTAGTAACCCATCCCAGTGCTTCACCACCCTCCTAGTGAAATAGTTTTTCCTAATGTCCAACCTAGACCTCCACCACTGCAACGAGACCATTGCCTGGGCCAATTGGGGGGTGGGGGTGGAGGGCCATCTGGCCTGGGCCTCAAGCTCAAAGAGGGCCTCAAATGTAGACCTTTGTTAATTTTTTGGCATTTGATAAGTTTTCACAACTTGTTTTTATGCACGTCCCTATTGGACCAAAATGTGACTCTCTCAGCTTAGCGCTGCAAATTTAAGCAAATAAGAGATGTGATTTGGTAAAAGACAATTTTTTTTGTTAACTGTGATATAGATTTTGGTGGTTTCTCTGCAGCTTGAGGTCTTCAAACCAATTTTGAGGATTTCAATAACTCTGTCCTGGGTTAGGGGTTGTTATAAAATTGGATGGGTGGGGTTCTGTGGCCTGCCGTGTGCAGGAGGTCAGACTAGATGATCAGATTGGTCCCTTCTGACCTATGAGTCTATGAGTCTATGAGTCTATATTAAAGTGTTTAAAAATGTTCATAAGTACTAATAAAAATATATTGGTTCTGATGGCACAAGATTAGACTGTGATGAACATGTCCTCTCAGATCAGCTGATTATATAAACAAACCACTATTAATGGCTGATGCTGGATCAAGTGCATGTTGAAATGTAGAGAACTATTACATTTAGTATCTTTATAGTTTATGTCTAGTTGACTAAGGAATTATTTATGTATGAGAATTCCTCATTATCATCTTCATATGGTAGCTAAAAGAGGTGACTGGCTGGTGAGCCCTAGGTTGGTAGCTTGGCTATCATCATAGGCTTTCGGAGTCTATAGGCACAGATTCAAGGTGAAAATTTGAGAGGACTATCTTGTACAGTGAGTTTCTTGAGGACACATGTTTGAAATTTTTGGACATTATCCCTCTGTCTGTATCCATGTCTGTGTTTATAAAAATGTCATCCCTTTGACTTCAGCTCAGCCTGTTATATTATAATTTGTGTGCTTGAGTTTTGATTCAGTGATAACGATAATAACCTGTCTGACTGTTTGTTTCATTTTGTGTTCTTAATTAGTATTCCTTCTTTTTAAATCTTTTCAGCATTTGTGTACCATACAGCATTTGTGTGAATCTCACTGCACAGGCTCGAACTGAATTTCAGTCTATTCAGAAGCACACGTCCAAATCTGAATGCATTCTGATGTCATCTTTGTGGATGAAGCTATTTAAAATGATCCACCAAACTAATCTGATATTTGAAGTACGCAATACTACACTTGATGTTGAGACGGATAACACTGAAAGTCTTATCAATGACAGTCAACAGATTCGTGGACAATAGGATGCGATCCTGACTGAGTCCAAATTAGTAGCACAGAATATTGGCATTTCAGCTGAGTTCTCCACCAGTTGCTACTTACCTACTGAATCTGATGCCGAGCAGCATTATAGGGTCAGTGTCTTCCTTGTTATCATTGATTCTACTCACTCAAGTCTTATTTGTCAATTTGAGTAACTGTGAGTAATTTGTACTTTTTTGGGTTTCTTTTGCAGTTCAACAGACTGAATAATGAAGATCTACTTTCTGCAGCTGAACAATTTCAGCAACAGTACAACAAAGAAATCTCAAAAGAACTCAGTGACAAGGTCATCTTCTTCAAACAAATATATTCCATTAACTTTAAATTAGATTGCAAGCCAAAGGAATTGAACTAGGACTCTCTGAGGTGTTTCCTATTATCACAATTGCATTGCATACTTTTGTCAGTTTGCCTGGTGAACACAACTTCAACATGTTGAAGCAGATGAAGAACTATCACTGTTTATCTACGGGACAAGAGCGTTTGAATGGGTTCTCCATGCTTAATATCAACTGTGACATTGCATGAAAGTTAGATTTTTCTTCAATAATTAGTGCAGTTGCACAGAGAGAGGCTAGAAAAGTACTTGTTAAATAAAAAAATATTCAGATTATGTCTCTCTTTTTTTGGTGCTCTATTTTGTTTTCATGTGTCATCATTTTTTATTTTTATTATGACTAGGGGCCTCAAAAGCTGGAAGTAGCCTGGGCCTCTCTGGACCTCTGAGAGGGCCTGACCATTGCTCCTTGTTCGTCATCTGCCACCACTGCAAACAGCCTAGCTCCATCCTCTTTGAAACCCCCCTTCAGGTAGTTGATGGCTGCTATCAAATCCCCCTTCATGCTTCTCTTCTGCAGACTAAATAAGCCCAGTTCCCTCAGCCTCCGTCATAAGTCATGTGCCCCAGCTCCTTAATTATTTTCGTTGCCCTCCACTGGACTCTCTCCAATTTGTCCACATCCTTTCTGTAGTAGGGGTCCCAAAACTGGACACACTACTCCAGCTGTGGCCTCACCAGTGCCAAATAGAAGGGAATAATCACTTCCCTCGATCTGCTGTTAATGCTCCTACTAATGAAGTCCAATATGCCATTAGCCTTCTTGGCAACAAAGGCACTCTGCTGACTCATATCTAGCTTCTTTTCCACTGTAATCCCCAGGTCCTTTTCTACTGAACTGCCACTTAGCCAGTCTGTTCCCAGCCTGGAGCAATGATTGGAATTCTTCCGTCCTAAGTGCAGAAGGGGAACAGGAATTTTGTTGACTTAGGCCTTGGCTACACTTCAGAGTTACAGCACTGGTGGTGGCTTTCCAGCACTGTAACTCACTCCCCGTCCACATTGGCAAGGCACATACAGGGCTGTATCGCCCTGGCTACAGCGCTGCATGTACTCCACCTCGAAGAGAGGAATAAAGAGAACAGCACTGCTGTTGCAGCGCTGGAGTGCCAGTGTAAACAGTGATTAATCTTACTATGCTGTAACTGACCTCCGGAACCTTCCCATAATGCTTTTAAGGAAAGATAACACTTTGTTTTGTTGTGATGCCTCTGTTTGTTTTGTTGTGAACTCGGGGCTCCCGGGGCTGCTTATCTAAAAAACAAACACATCTCCTGTTTGCTGTGAATGAGGCAGGCAGGGGAATCCCTTTGGAATGTCCACAGCTAGTGTTTGCTTGAGGAGAGAAGCAGCACAGTGGGCAGTGGGGGGGGGGTCCGCTTCAGAGCAGCTGCTCATCTGGTCTGTGAGGGGAAAAAACCAAAGAAGGCTGTTTGCATTTAGTGAATGAGAGGGGATGGGGGAAGGGATCGGAACTTGCAAGGCAGGGAGCTGACACAGTGTCAGCTCCAAAAATCCTCCCTCTCTCTCTCTCTCTCTCTCTCTCCCCCACGCTCCCTGTCACACTCCACTCCACCCCACCCCCCTCTTTTGAAAAGCACGTTGCAGCCACTTGAACGCTGGGATAGCTGCCCATAATGCACCACTCCCAGCACCGCTGCAAATGTGGCCACGACAGTGCGCTAGTAGCTGTCAGGGTGGCCACACTGCAGCGCTTTCCCTACTCAAAGACAGCTTTAACTCCCAGCGCTGTACAGCTGCAAGTGTAGCCAAACCCTTAGTCCAAGTGCAGACTTCTGGACATGACTGGTTTTACTTTTCAAGAAAGTGAAGGGCCAAGCATAGCAGTGGGAGTTCAGGCTCTTCACAGCATTAACAGTGCACCTCTGTCCTGACTTCCAACACTGCCTGCTATTCTAATCCAGCACTTCCATGAAACAGACTGTTGAATGTGTTACTCAGAGGGTGTTGGAGAAGAGCATCCAACTTGCATTCATGTATAAATTAGGCCAGGATCTGAGCTGTTTCTCAGCTTGGTTTTAGCAGCAGAATATTCAAGGGTAGAGGGACAATGTTTGTTTACATTTCTTTTAGCTTGATACAAAGATTCCAATCCCTCTCTAGATTCAAAGAGTTGCTCTACTCTGATAACCAGCCTAGACAAATACTGCATCTTTTCATTCAACAGATATGTATTTATTTGTATTTGTATTTTTGTATGTATTCCTACTTATAGCTGCTCTACAGTCAAATAGGATTTAGTTGCTTTTTGGTCTTAACATTATAGACCCAACTCAGCTAAGAGACTATGAGCTGGATTCTAGGCTTTCTTGTGTAGCTGGAGTAGGGAGACCAGATGTCCTGATTTTATAGGGACAGTCCTATTTTTGGGTCTTTTTCTTATATAGGTTCCTATTACTCCCCACCCCATCCCAATTTTTCACATTTGCTGTCTGGTCACCCTAAGCTGGAGAATTGAATGCATAACCTGAATACTGTGGGAGGAATGGGGATGCAATTTGAATAGAATAGAATATTTATAATGGATGATGATGATGATGATCAAAGAAAAATCCCATTTTGACTCCCAGATCTCAGGTCGAGGTTGCAGGATTGATAGCAGGCAAGTGGGGGAGGGGAAGTCTTTTGTAAACTAAGCATGCTTGATATGGAAATCACTTAAACATGTAACCCTGCCACGCCATTTTTTTACAGTCACTTTTCAGAGAAGGACCATATGTTAAAACACAAAACATTGTCGGACACACATACTGCTTTACCACGTTCTTGATTCAATTAATTTTCATAGACAGTTACATTGATATTTCCACCCTGCTGCTCTTCCAGTCCTTCAGCCATTTTGACAAATTATCTGCACAAAACATCAAAGATAACTGCCTAAGAAAATCAGTTTCTGGAGACTTAAGCCCATTTAGAAAAAGCACGAACATTATAGGGATAAAACTGACATTATTAGTTTGCTACTCATCATGGGCACCTCATTATTCTGGTCTTTTACACAAACTTACATGCTTATGCTAACATTATGTATAAAAAAAATTGGTTTATACGTTTTGCTATGGGTACTGTGGCAGGGCGATGATTCAGCAGCGCTGTCCCTCCTGCTGGTTGTCCAGGGAATTAGCTCTTTTCCAACTCCGGAACACCTACCGGCTGATGGCTTGCCTGCTGCTGGCCCCATGTCCCTCCCAGATTCCGGTCCCTTTGTCCAGGGGTTCTGCCAACCACAGTACCTCCTCTGTCTGGGTCTCCCCTCCCAGGGGAATCCCCACGCTTTATCCCCACCTCGCCTCAGTAGCTACTGCCAGCCATCATCTAGCCCCTGCTCCCTGGGGCAGACTGCAGTCTGTAAACCACTCATCATTGGCAAGGGGGGTTGGACCAGCTGCCTCTGCCTATCTCTGGGCTGCAACTCTGCAGCCCTAGTACCTTTTGTAGGCCTTTAACTAGGCCTGCAGCCTGGGGTTTTGCTAGGCTGGAGCTCCCCAGTTCCTGCTGCCCTTCCCCAGCACTGCTCCACACTAAGTACCTGCCTCAGCTTCCCAGGCAGCCAGATCCTTCTGTTTCAAGAGGCTAGAGAGAGAACGTGTTTTTTCTCCCCAGTTTCTGGCCCTCATCCCTCTTATAGGGCCAGCCATGGCCTGATTGGGGCGTGTCCCCACCTGTGGCTGCTTTCCCCCAATCAGCCTAGCCTTTTCCCCCATCCCAGCCCTCTGCTAGGGCTGTTTTAAGCCCTTCAGGGCATGAGCGGGGTGACCACCCCGCTACAGGTATGCTTAGTTAAAATAAAAGCAAATGCTTATTTATCTTTGTTTCAGTTGTGAAATTCAATGAACTATTTTTCTGGTTTACATGAAATTTTGCATGCACGTTTATCTTAATGAGTAACTCACCTTAATTATTCTTTTAATTTATAAAATGTGCTCATTAGACCTCAGGGAGCATGTCTAATATTTAAAAGATTGGCTAGAACTAGTGAAAATAATACAATGTGCCAAATAATAAATTCCCCTTTCCTTCAAATAAGGTAAACATCAAGCCATCTTTGCCTAAAGTTAGATTTTGGACTCAAGTATGGTGTATGTTTGTAGGACAGTTCTTATTCTAAATCAGTTTCCCCAGCACTAAACAGTACATAAGTGAATCCTGCTTAAATGAGTTTATAGTCTAAGGAGGACAGGTGTGGACACAGTCTACCCTGGTTAACAAGAAGGGCAGTCTCAAAGTAGTACAAGTTGTTTTTTTTCCATTGACTATATAATTTAAGCATTTCATAAAAGAAAAAAGAGTTAAAGGTGATGATGGTGCATGATACTACACCTAAAAAAATATGGGACCTGATTTTCAGAGTTGGCCTCTGTTTTTCTAGGCCCAATGTAACTAGTTGTGCCATGTTTTGTATCTGTTATAAATTGCAGGCACAAATAGATATTTAACTATTGAACTATGTGTGTTTGTAAGTCTAGGGTGACCAGATGTCCTGTTTTTAAGGGACAGTCCTGATTTTTGGGTCTTTTTCTTAAATAGGCTCCTATTACTCTCCACTCCCGTCCTGATTTTTCACACTTGCTGTTTGGTCACTCTACTGTAAGTCAGGTACATAAGTCTGCTATATGTTGTGCAAAATTGCCCCTGCAGCAAGAGGAGTTAGACCAAATCCTGAGTGAAAATTAGGCCCTTATGACAGCGTGCAACTCAAAAACAATGTATTTTATAGCTCCATTAAAAGTATGACTAACTTATTAAAGAAATCCTTATGCTGGGTCCTAAACTCTGTCAGACTCTGTCGCTAGACTGCTAAAGATAGCAGATTCCAAAGGCCGAGGACGTCAGCTGAAAATACCCTGTTGCTGATCCTGGAGAGTTAGCTCACACTTCCAGGTATGGGTATCAAGAATGCTTTACTGTCTCTCAACTGCCACAGGACACATGGCAAGAGGTCTCAGGTAAATTGGTCCCAGGTCTTTTAAAATTTCAAAGATAACTACATCTTGAATTGCAGAATTGAATGGGCAGCCTGTTCAGATTATAAAGCAGAAGTGTGTGGGAGGGCCTGAATCAGCTAATGGCCTACAAAGCCATCCCTTAAAGTTTGTTATATATCAGAGGGGTAGCCGTGTTAGTTTGGATCTGTAAAAGCAGCAAAGAATCCTGTGGCACCTTATAGACTAACAGACGTTTTGGAGCGTGAGCTTTCGTGGGTGAATACCCATTTCGTCAGATGCATGTAGTGGAAATTTCCAGGGGCAGGTATATATATATGCAGGCAAGCTAGAGATAATGAGGTAGTTCAATCAGGGAGGATGAGGCCCTGTTCTAGCAGTTGAGGTGTGAAAACCAAGGGAAGAGAAACTGGTTTTGTAATTGGCAAGCCATTCACAGTCTTTGTTTAATCCTGAGCTGATGGTGTCAAATTTGCAGATGAACTGAAGCTCAGCAGTTTCTCTTTGAAGTCTGGTCCTGAAGTTTTTTTGCTGCAGGATGGCCACCTTAAGGTCTGCTATAGTGTAACCAGGGAGGTTGAAATGTTCTCCTATAGGTTTTTGTATATTGCCATTCCTAATATCTGATTTGTGTCCATTTATCCTTTTCTGTAGCGACTGTCCAGTTTGGCCGATGTACATAGCATCCTATACAGCAAACAGGAAAACATCAAAAAAGAGCTCTCCAACCTGGACACTCTCATCAATAACCAAACTTCCATACAAACGGACTTCGCTAAAATAAAACAGGAGATCTACATTACTCACTTCAACTCTCTACAAAGGAAAAAGGACTGTAAGCTGTCTAAACTCCTACCTGCCTCATTGGGCCACAACCGTGGTACCCCCAACCCACCCAGCAATATTGTCAATCTATCCAACTACACACTCAACCCAGAAGAAAAGTCTGTCCTATCTCGGGGACTCTCTTTCTGCCCTGTCACCCCCACAAACATGATACAGTTCTGCGGCGATCTGAAAGCCTACTTTTGCCATCTCCGACTCAAAGAATACTTTCAGGATAAAACTGAACAGCGCACTGATACACAGGTACCCTCCCACCAACAGCACAAGAAGAAGAACTCCACATGGACTCCTCCTGAGGGTCGAAATGACAGTCTGGGCCTCTACATTGAATGCTTCCGCCTACGTGCACAGGCAGAAATTGTGGAAAAACAACATCACTTGCCTCATAACCTAAGTCATGCAGAACGCAATGTTGTCCACAGCCTCAGAAACCACCCAGACATTATCATCAAAGAGGCTGATAAAGGAGGTGCTATTGTCATCATGAACAGGTCTGACTACCAAAAGGAGGCTGCCAGACAACTCTCCAACACCAAATTCTACAGGCCACTTCCCTCAGATCCCACTGAGGAATACACTAAGAAACTGCAACATCTACTCAGGACACTCCCTACACTAACACCGGAACAAATCAACATACCCTTAGAGCCCCGACCAGGGTTATTCTATCTACTACCCAAGATCCACAAACCTGGAAATCCTGGATACCCCATCATCTCGGGCATTGGCACTCTCACTGAAGGACTGTCTGGATATGTGGACTCTCTACTCAGACCCTATGCCACCAGCACTCCCAGCTATCTCCGTGACACCACCAATTTCCTGAGGAAACTACAATGCATTGGTGACCTTCCAGAAAGCACCATCCTAGCCACCATGAATGTAGAGGCTCTCTACACGAACATCCCACACACAGATGGAATACAAGCTGTGAGGAACAGTATCCCTGATGATGCCACAGCACAACTGGCTGCTGAGCTCTGTGCCTTTATCCTCACACACAACTATTTCAAATTTGATGATAATATATATCTCTAGATCAACTGCTATGGGCACCTGCATGGCCCCACAATATGCCAATATTTTTATGGCCGACCTGGAACAACGCTTCCTCAGCTCTCGTCCACTCACGCCCCTTCTCTACCTATGCTACGTTGATGACATCTTCATCATCTGGACCCATGGGAAGGAGTCTCTGGAAAAATTCCACCACGATTTCAACAGCTTCCACCCCACCATCAACCTCAGCCTGGACCAATCTACACGGGAGGTCCACTTCCTAGACACCACGGTGCAAATAAGTGATGGGCACATTACCACCACTCTATCCCGAAAACCTACCGACCGCTATACCTACCTTCATGCCTCCAGCTTCCATCCCGGGCACATCACACGACTCATTGTCTACAGCCAAGCACTGAGCTACAACCGCATCTGCTCTAACCCCTCAGACAGAGACCAACACCTACAAAATCTCCACCAAGCATTCTCAAAACTACAATACCCGCATGAGGAAATAAGGAAACAGATCAACAGACCCAGAGGTGTACCCAGAAGCCTCCCACTGCAAGACAAACCCAAGAAAGAAACCAACAGGACTCCACTGGTCATCACATACAGTCCCCAGCTAAAACCTCTCCAACGCATCATCAAGGATCTACAACCCATCCTGGACAATGATCCCACACTTTCACAGGCCTTGGATGGCAGGCTAGTCCTTGCCCACAGGCAACCTGCCAACCTGAAACATATTCTCACCAGTAACTGCACACTGCACCATAGTAATTCCAGCTCAGGAACCAATCCATGCAACAAACCTCGATGCCAACTCTGCCCACATATCTACCCCAGCGACACCATCACAGGACCTAACCAGATCAGCCACACCATCACCGGTTCATTCACCTGCACCTCCACCAATGTAATATACGCTATCATATGCCAGCAATGCCCCTCTGCTATGTACATTGGCCAAACTGGACAGTCGCTACGGAAAAGGATAAATGGACACAAATCAGATATTAGGAATGGCAATATACAAAAATCTGTAGAAGAACACTTCAACCTCCCTGGCCACACTATAGCAGACCTCAAGGTGGCCATCCTGCAGCAAAAAAACTTCAGGACCAGACTTCAAAGAGAAACTGCTGAGCTTTAGTTCATCTGCAAATTTGACACCATCAGCTTAGGATTAAACAAAGATTGTGAATGGCTTGCCAATTACAAAACCAGTTTCTCCTCCCTTGGTTTTCACACCTCAACTGCTAGAACAGGGCCTCATCCTCCCTGATTGAACTACCTCATTATCTCTAGCTTGCCTGCATATATATATACCTGCCCCTGGAAATTTCCACTACATGCATCTGACGAAGTGGGTATTCACCCACGAAAGCTCACACTCCAAAAGATCTGTTAGTCTATAAGGTGCCATAGGATTCTTTGCTGCTTTTACAGTTTGTTATAATAATGCATAGAGAGGAGTCTGACATGGATAACTGTGACAAGTTCAGCATCATTCAGGAAAGGTCATAATATCCTGATCAACTGTAGACAGAATAGTGGACTAGAATTGTCATGCAGTGCCAGTGCCCTCATTTTATTTATTTTATAACCTGTCTGGTATGTCTAGTATTCAAACATTTGCCCATTGTTTCTCTTGCACTGAAGTGTGTCCTCTTTAAATGCTCTTTCTATTTTCACAGATATTAATTTACATAAAACTTATAATCAAAGACCTTCCTTCAAAAAAGATTTGTCCTAGAGGAAAGGCTATTTTCAGATTGAAGGCTGTCCAAGATCATGGAGACTACAGCTTTGTCAATATAGCACTCCTACTGTGTGGAGATAAGGGAAGAGAGGTAGTGGCTTGGTGGAGCTTCTATGCAGCGCAATATATGGAATATATTCTGACTCACCAGCTACTGCTATGAGCTCTTTCCTTATGCTACTAAACTAGTACTGTTGAGATATCCATGAAGGTGGAAAGTTGCCTAGCTGAGGAAGAGTTGCTGGATGGAGAGAGAGAGAGAGAACAAGTATGTGGGGTGTGTGTGAGTGTGCATTTTACAAAATATAGATACTCAAGTTTTCTCTGCCATCACCAAGTGCAGATAAAATTGCATTGATACCTATCCAGCCAGTGAAATCTGCTGAACAAATGTCACACAGATGAGCTGAAGAACAGTTACCAGTAAGTAACTTTTCTTTCTGTGATACTTGTGTTTCCTGCCTTATTAAAAGGCACCAATGTCAATCACACCAAGCTCAAATAGGTGCAATCTATCAAGCCTATTCAGTTTCAAGTTCCAACAGGGATAAAATCTCCTGAAAATATTTGAAGCAAACTGCCCACATTTGCATAGGTCCTTTTTGATAAAATACTCCATTGATGGCATTTGACATGACATTGGTGAAAGAAGTTAAGATGGGGAAACAATTTCAGTGTCACAAAAATAGCTTTAGTTTTCTGTATGACTGGAAAATAGACAGTTTGAGGGGAAGATCCCCTGATGAGTAAGGAATCATTGCTAAAGTTAACAGCGAAGTTCCTAAATTTTTGTTTTGCCAGGCAATTTGGCACTGCATATTCTTTGGAATAGTTAGATCCACAGGGAGATTTTTTTTTTTTAATTCTCTGCCTCAATGGCCAAGACAAACAGAGCTATGTTTCTTGAGAATATTCATACTGCTGTAAGTTCCATGCAGGCAGCTGCTGTCAGTAATGAGCATTAGTGTTACAGGTAGGCAATAGCAATATGGAAAAGTGTGAGTGAATGAAACTAAAAATATAGTTCAATATCTTTTCCTTTAAATCCGTTCCTTGGCCTTTCATATTTGGAAACAAATGTGTAAGCTATATATGTACTGAACTTTAAATGTACACATATTTATAGTTGTCAAGAATTCTATAGCGTCTCTAGCTGCTTCATTTTGAAAATGAAAGATACATCATTGTAAGTGGGTCTCTGTCTTCTTATGGTCCTTTACAGTCATACAGGAGGTATATCCTACATTAACAGACTAATCAATTAAGTTCAAAGTGCAATAATAGTTTTATTACTCTGCAGATAATATATTTAGATATCTTCACAATGGGTGTACAGTTCAAGATTTAAAAGTAACTCTGTTAGTAACACCATTCAAAATACAAAATTCCCTTCACATCATTTAGCAGTCATCTGTCAAACTTTCCTAGTCCAAAATACCTTCAAAAGGCTGAGCTGATGACATTTACTGTTCAAATTTGCAACTTGTTAGATGCAGCCATAGGAAAACATTAAACAACATTTGCCGAATTGGGGTATCACTTGATATATGACATATGTGTGAGGTTTAGAATTAAAGAAGTTTGAAGAAGCGTTTATCAAAATTAAAAAAACAAAACAAGAAACAAAAAAACTGACTTTTTTTGCCTAAACAGTCAGAACATTGTGAACCATGGTAAGGACCGCAGCTATTCCACTGAGGATGAATTCAATGAATTACCTCTTTGTAAAACCCATCAATACCATGTTTCTTTCCAGGAATTGGGTTTTCATGAAGACTCATTTAGTTTCCCTAAAGACAGCAGCTCATTGTGAAAACACTTCTCTTCACATCCACCAGTTTTTGCAATAAGGTTGAATGCATGTAAATAGTGGGTGATAGTGGAAAACTTACTATGAACTGTGGTAACATCCAACTTTACAAGGAAGAGTAACATGTTAAAAAGTATTGTTTTTTTTCTTTAGCTGAATTAATTAAACTGGATTTATCTCCTCACATCTGTCCTGCAACGCATCATTTGCTCACAGTGAATGTCAACCTTCCCAAAGTGCCTCCTGTACATGCCATTCATCTTATGTAATTTATCTAGCTTTGCATCCTGTAACGAGCATGAAGGGGAACAAATAAATGAGGATAATTGCAGGAGCAAGACATACCTTTCTCTTTTGCTTCTCTCTCTCTCTTTCTCACTTTCTTGGTAGCTGTATCCTTTTAAATGTACAAATTGAGAGTTGGAGCTAAAGGAGATGAGGAGAGGGAGGGCTGAAGGGAGGTGCTGTACAAATACCCCTTTGTCTGCCCTGGCTCCTGTCTGTGAGTGACAGTCTCTTTTATCCAGCCAGGGACCCGGGGGTGGGCTTCAAGGACTACCTCTTTCAGCTAACTCCAACCCAGACAAGAAAGAAATGAACAGCTCCTTTCCGGCTGGAAACAACTAGTCCATACAGGATTCAAAGAGAGGAAGCCTCCTCAGGGAGTAAAATACCTGCAGGAAAAAAAATACTTCTTGGAAAGTGTTTTTCCTCTCTGTGATAGTAAAGTATGATTGGAAAAGTAAGTAAGTGAGAGCGAGCGAGAGAGAGAGAGAGAGTGTATAGAGAGGTGGGGTGAGCGAAGCTGCCAAGATCATCTGGATTGGTAGGAGAGCGTAGTTTGGTGAACGAATGCATTGTCCTAGCATATTTTCTAGTTGCCCTTCTCTTGTTTCTCTCATTGTGTCATAAAAATTCCCTCTGGGAGAAGTTTCATAAACAGCACTGATGATGAGGCAGGAATACCCAGCAATGGAAACCTATGCAACGTTCACATGAAATAGCTTGGGTCATCCTTTGACTTCAGAGTTCTGTTTGTTCTGAAATTGAACTGACTGAGAACCGTGGTAATTATTTTAACTGGATTTTTGGTAATAGATGCACTGCCACACCTTCATTGTATTGAGTTTGCTACTGGCAAAACATTTAATCACATCGTAATGGTGAAACAACTACTTAGCCAATATTTCAGAAAAGCATATTGTGGAATAGTGCAATGGTGCCCTTAAAACCCTTTAATTGAGGTATTCAGGTGAGTAGTTAATTTAAATGGAAAGAGATTTACATACAATTTACGTTATCATCTAATAATAACTAATTTAGGGAATAGATTTCTAGCTTTAAGTCAAGACTCCTGTATTCTAGTCCCAAATCAGCTTCTATGGACATCTTGGCTCTTCTTTGTGGTTTCATCAAATCCTGCCACTGTAATTTCTGTCTTCTAGCTGTTTGACGCTGGCTGGGTGTCAGCTTAGGGTAGATAAGATGGAATTGGTGCTCACAGGCAGGTATGAGTGTGCCTTCTGCTAAAGGTTTCTAATCCACCTTAGCCATTTCATGTTTTAGTCTTTCCATTTTAGCTCTAGTATTGTTTTTGAGCTTTAGGTGTCAGTGGGTTTTCTTCATCTACTACTAGCCCAGAGGTTACAACATTTCTTTTATTTTCTGATGTGGAGCTCATCACAGTGTTCGATGCCACTAAACTAGATTATTGTAATGCACTCTATTTGAGGCTACCCTCCCAGTGCTCTGCTAGTGTCAGCAAATGTAGCATGCACCAACCTGTCTCTTTTTAATGCAGTGAGATGTTATGGACCTGACTCTCCCTTACATTGCTATAAATCAACAGGAACACCACTAAAGTCATTGGAATTATATAGCAGTAATACTGCATTGAGAAGAGAATAAGATCTTGTATGTGCACATAATGCCATTGTTGCACACTGACTGCCTAGTCACTTCTATGTGCAGTTGGAGTAATTTTGTTATGAATGGTTTCATTTTGAAAGAGAGCACCTCGTTTTCTGATGTGCTCTCACAAGAAATAAAAATGTAATGAGATCTTTTTGCTCCATTTCTGGGGTTCAGTTCTCTTGTGTTGGTAGCAGTATGTTCTCAAAGGAGGGTCCAAACTTCTGGAACATACTCTCTTACCTTCAAGTCATTTGATTGTTTGCAGTTGCCTCTGATGGTTTTCTATTGAAAAACTTGGAACTGAGCATGGCTAAACAATTGAGACTTGCATTGCATCACTGGCTAAACAGGGCGGCATGACAGCTGCCCCCCAATCCAAAAGGGCCATCATCCCCCCTGCCTAAATGGATATTATCCCTGGTGACCAATTTCTATTCCAAATTCATAAAGCTTACTTTCAATATAAATGTCATATTCCTTAAGTTTTACTTGTATGTACAACTCACAAAATTATGCATCTTGGCAAGTTACGAGCTTTCTGCAGATACCTTACGTGTTACATGTTATTTATGGATAAATATCCTGTAAGACCTGTTGGGTGCAGGCAATTTGTCTGGTCTGAGGTGAGCATGCTTTGCAAAGAACCGATGACTCTTTGCCAAGTAGTGTCTGGTTCACAATAGGGTTATGAATGGGAAAGAGAAAAGAAAGTTGTAGCATAGCTGCTAAGTTTTGCATAGCTCCATGTGTGACATTGCCTGTTATTAAGAAATGATCACTTATTACTCTTCATCGTGCCCCAGAGCGGTGGGGTGGGAAGCGGGCAAAGCTCAGCCTGCAGCAGCGTAGGGGGCTGAGGAAAGCAGGGGCTCTGGAGAACCTGGAAAGGGCAATAGGGAGCAGAGTATTGGAGTGAGTCAGGGCAGATTGGCGGGGGGTGGGAGGGAGGTGAAGCTCTGAGCCTTTGTTTGGGGAGGGGCAGTAGAGCAGGCAGTTAAACTGAGGGTACGTCTGCACTATGGGATTATTCCAATTTTACATAAACCGGTTTTGTAAAACAGATTGTATAAAGTCGAGTGCACGCGGCCACACTAAGCACATTAATTCGGTGGTGTGCGTCCATGGTCCGAGGCTAGCGTCGATTTCTGAAGCGTTGCACTGTGGTTAGCTATTCCATAACTATCCCATAGTTCCCGCAGTCGCCACCACCCCTTGGAATTCTGGGTTGAGATCCCAGTGCCTGATGGGGCAAAAATCATTGTCACGAGTGGTTCTGGGTAAATGTTGTCAGTCATTCCTTCCTGCGGGAAAGCAACAGCAGACAATCATTTTGCGCCCTTTTTCCCTGGCTTGCCCTGGCAGACACCATAGCATGGCAACCATGGAGCCTGTTTTGCCTTTTGTCACTGTCACCATATGTGTACTGGATGCCGCTAACAGAAGCGATACTGCAGTGCTACACAGCAGCATTAATTTGCTTTTGCATGATAGCAGAGATGGTTATCAGTCATTCTGTACCGTCTGCTGCCATTCTAAATTGGCAATGAGATGGTGGTTATCTTTTGTTCTGTACCGTCTGCCACAGAGTGAATTCCCCATGTTTATCCTGTAGCCCATATTATGGTGCCTCTGGCTGAGGTTGGCTGGGGGCACAAAGGCAAAAATGGGAATGACTCCCTGAGTCAATCCCTCCTTTATGGTATCTAAAAATAGAGTCAATCCTGCCTAGAATATGGGGCAAGTGTACTAGAGAACCAATGTATCAGAGAACCAGAGAGCACAGATGCTCTGTGTCAGATCCCTCAGAAATGATGAGCAGCATGCCATTCATGGGGGGTGTCCCTGCAACAACCCCACCCATTGCTTCCCTCCTCCCCCAACCTTCCTGGGCTACCATGGCAGTGTCCCCCCTCCATTTGTGTCATGAAGTTATAAAGAATGCAGGAATAAGAAACACTGACTTTTTAGTGAGATAAAATGAGGGGGAGGCAGCCTCCAGCTGCTATGATAGTCCAGGCAGGACATTAAGCGGTGTGGGGGAGAGGAGCCCAGCATCCCACTGCTATGATAGTCCAGGCAGTACAGAATCTTTTCTTTGCACATGAAAGAAAGGGGGCTGATGGAGCTCAGCCCCCAGTTGCTATGATGAAGACGGTTATCAACCGTTCTGTACCATCTACTGGGAATGACCAGGAATCATTCCTATTTTCACCCAGGCGCCCCCTGCCAGCCTCACCTGAGGCCAGCCAGGAGTATTCAGCAGCTATCAAGCATATTGTACTATCTGCCACCAGAGAGGGAAGAGGAGCGGATACTGCTCTTTACTGTTGCAGCATTGCGTCTACCAGCAGCATTCAGTAGACATAGGGTGACATTCAAAGAAGTCACAAAATGATTTTTTTCCCTTTTCTTTCACGTGGGGGGGGAGGGAGTAAATTGACGATCTATTCCCTGAACCACGCCGGACAATGTGTTTGAACCTACAGGCATTGGGAGCTCAGCCAAGAACACAAATACTTTTCGGAGACTGCGGTGGACTGTGGGATAGCTGGAGTCCTCAGTACCCCTCTCTCCCTTCATGAGCGTCCATTTGATTCTTTGGCTTTCTGTTACGCTTGTCATGCAGCACTGTGTAGCTTGAAGATTTTTTTCAAACTCTTTGGCATTTCATCTTCTGTAACGGAGCTCTGATAGAACAGATTTGTCTCCCCATACAGCGATCAGATCCAGTGTCTCCTGTACGGTCCATGCTGGAGTTCTTTTTGGATTTGGGACTGCATCACCACCCGTGCTGATCAGAGCTCCATGCTGGGCAAACAGGAAATGAAATTCAAAAGTTTGCGGGGCTTTTCCTGTCTACCTGGCCACTGAATCTGAGTTCAGATTGCTGTCCACAGTGGTCACAATGGTGCCTGTGGGATACCACCCAGAGGCCAATACCATCCATTTGCGGCCACACTAACCCTAATCTGATACAGTAATACCGATTTTAGCATTACTCCTCTTGTTGGGGAGGAGTACAGAAACCGATTTAAAGATCCCTTTATATCGATATAAAGGGCCTCGTAGTGTGGACGGGTGCGGTGTTAAATCGGTTTAATGCTGCTAAAATTGATTTAAACACGTAGTGTAGACCAGGCCAGAGAGTGAGATGGTTGGAGTGGGGAGCAGAGAGTCTGGAGCATTGGGAGGATTGTTAGGGGAAGAGTGAGGCATGGAACGGGCATCCCATGTCTTTCCCTACTTCTCATTCCCGAATTTATCCACAGATCTCTAGCTCACCCCTCCTTGAGCCTCTACTTCCACATTGTCCTTGTCTCATTCCCCTATCCTCCCGCTGGCTGCCCCTTTTGTTCCTCTGTTTGCCCATCCCACAGTCTGTGCCTCTCCTTTTTCAACTCTTATCCTCTTCTAGTTCCTCAGGTGAATCACAATTGGAACCAGCTCGCTCTTTCTTTCTCATGCTGCCAGTGCTAGGTTGGCTGGGTGCCAGCAGAGGGAGTATTATGAGCAGAGGAGAGACAGTGCCTTCTGTCCTCAGTGCTGTCACCTTGTATCAGGAAGGACTAATTATAGTGAAAACTCTACTTTGTTCCTGCACCCATGCCGGATGTGCAAAGATCCAGCTGGGCTGCATGAATGCATGACACGCCTGCCAAATGCATTCCTTTCATGTCTGATGCATGCTACTTGGTTGGCCTGTTCTAGTTTTGTGGATTACAGTAAATTGTGTAACGTGCTCAGATTCCACAGTGAATGACCTAGTTCTATAACTATTTTGTGACTTCTCAGTGTTCTGTATATGTTCTGCATTTCTAAAATAAACCACACACACCCTCACCCTTATTCTGAAACACATATCTATTCAAATCTCACCTATCACATTCTGGCCTCCAACACAGACATGAACTCTCCCCAACTCTCTCAATGGTCCCTTCCGGCCTTGGGATCTAAACACTTCAGCTACTGACACACTTACAGTGAGAAAGACTAAGAGGAACACCTCTTATATTCCATCTCTAGAAAAGATACCATTGATCTACCATTCCACTACGTGCCAGGCAATTCCCACTACCTTATCCATCTCTTCAGAGCATAAAGAGTTTATGTGGCCCTTGCACGTTGGAGGGTGTAATCACAGTAGCTTATTGTAATTGAATCTAAGATACTACAAGTAAATCTAATTACCTGAAACTTTAGAGTGGGGATTCATTTATGTAAAACTCAAGGTATCTGAATTTTGTACAGATACAGTGAAACATTTGGGTATTCAGTGCTTATCTCTGATAGCACTGTTGGGTGCCCCAGACATTAAGTGCCACCACCATTTTAAGCAGATGTCAGTTAGACCTGCTCTGAGCAGGTTAGATGACATAGTGTTTAAAATGGTGGCTGCAGCCAAGGGATCACTTGTTAAGAGTTGTGTGATTCAGAAACTATTTTCAGCACACAAGAACAACGTTCAGTCTTACAAACCTATGAACAATTGCATATTCTTATGCTTATTTTTAACTATTTATATACACAGTAATATCTCTTTCTTTTATATAAAACTCTTGTAACATCTCTCTTCCTATAAGATAATTTGAAATTGCTAGGCAACTTCACTGATCTTTCACTTAATGTGGTTTTTCTTTTGAGTCCCTTACTCTGCTGATGTTTGTCCTCAGGACATTTTTGTGCTTGTATGTTTTCTAGCATCATCTTTGCCAGTTCCTGAGGGGCTGTAATAAGTCGACTCATTTTACAGTCATTGCCAATTTCTACTGTAGTCCCTATATTGGCATCCACAGGGGGAAATCTTTTGAGTTTTCTCTTGAAAACAGCTGATCCTTGGTTGCTGTTAAGAAATGAAAGTAGACAGATGGTAGAGTTGTCCTTATACTTCTACTGTGTATGATTTTGGTGCTACCCTTTGTGTACTTGTCCTTGTCCTCCATCTTTTGTCTCTGTCATTAGATGCTGGTTGTAATCTAACTGGCTATTCTCTCTGGAGTTCGGGAATTCTTCTGTGCCTCTTTCAAAGTGTTAGGTTTGTTTCACTGCTGTTCAATTTGTTCTGTCACCTTTTCCAGTACTGCTGATTCAAAATGTATTTGCTATAGTAGTAGAATGCATGTTTATGGGACAGAAGGCACAATATTTGACTGCTGTCCAGGCATTCTGTTGGTGTATTTCTCTACTCCAGTAATATCGTCCACGTGGCCTTTATTATCCTACTGTGCCATTTGGCGATCTTAACAGTTGTTTCTGCTTTGCCATTAAACTGACTGTGATGTGGAATTTTGTAAAGGGACTGCTCAGTACACGAGAAACACACTTACTTAAAGTACAACAGGCAGGCAAAGTGCTCTTTTCTTCAACTACAATACACTCCTGATTATCTGAATAGCATGAGGGACAGGATTTTATTTGGATAATTAGGAGTCTGGATAATCAAGAAGGCAGAAGCCATTCAGCAGTGGGGTGGTTTCCTCTGCTGCTGGGGGATCCCTGTGCTACAGCAGGCCCAGCAACACCCAATCCCTGCATGCACAAGGGGGAAGTGCATGCTGCACTTGGGACACAACAGAATTTTTGTCTAGTCCATTTCCTCATCTGGGAAGCCATTACTGATGTTTGGTTGAGGTGTTCCATGACTAACACAAACTTTTCTGGAAGCTCTGCCACTGCTAGAACAATCTGTTTCTACAATCAGCTGAAGGTGTCTGTTCCGGCATGCTAATGCCCTGCTTATAGATTATCCCATACAGGAGAAGCTCAATGATACGAACACCAGAGTTATGGACTGACTGGTCAATCAGACACTATGTGAAACCAGAATAGCCAATTGGGCAGCAGCTGAAACCAAAACACCCCAACAATAATACTGTACTGTGCCTGTATTGAATCTTAAGGTAAGCACATCTGAGCTGTCTGTCCCCACCCCACCACCATGTGCAGGGCAGTAAGAGGTGAAGATGCTGGGGCTACCAACCCAAGGCAGCTGGAGCCTGCAGAGCAGGAGCAGTGCTGAGATCTGCATCATTTTCACCTCTTCTTCCCCACCCCCGTTGGGGGGGGCTCGCTGTTTTCACCCTCCTCTACTAGCCAGAAGGGGGACAACGAGCTGTTCACACACACACACATCCCACCTCCCCCTACCCTGCTGGGAGGAGGACAAGCTTGCAATCCAACTCAGGAAAAGAAGCTGCCTGCCAGAGCTGAGGAGGGAGCTCAGCTACTGCTGAAGCCTGGCCTGGAGGATCAGCTGCTGGATCTGGAGCCCAAACTGTGCTTTGTTCAGAGTTATGAACATTTCAGAGTTACAGACAACCTCCATTCCCCAGGTGCCAGTAACTTTGAGGTTTCACCGTGCTCATAAATAGCTACAAAGTCCAATGCTGTACCAGGGCAGCTATCACGGCTTGCACACCCTTATTTTAATTCAAGAGTCTTGCAAGTTGTTTGTGATCTGTCAGAATGGCAATTCCCATATAAGTATTGATTAAAAAAATAGTAGACTTTCTTCTTCTAACTGAGAATAAACCCATTCAGCTTTAGTCAGTGACCTGGAGACATATCCAGTTAGCCATACTTCAACATCCCTCATGTTATGTGACAAAACTGTCCCTACCCCTTAAGATGTAGCATCACATGATAGGATTAATTCTTTGCCTAGGTCACAATGAACAAGTAGATCCAAGGACTTGAGTAGCTTTTTCGACTTCTGGAAAGCTCCCGCTTGTCTCTTTCCCCAATACCAGGGGGTTTCCTGGATCAGGAGTTGATGGCAGGGCTATAAAAGGGCTGAAACATTTGGGAGATGTGGTATAAAAATTTAACATACCAAAGTATGCTCATAGCTCTGTTGTTTTCCCAGGGGCTAGGGCCTGCTGTTGTGACTTTGTCTGCCACAGAGTGAATTCCCCATGTTTATCCTGTAGCCCATATACACCACTTCTGGTCTCATGCAAAAACAAACAAACAAACAAAAAACATACAACAAAAAAACAGTTCCTTTGTTTTCAGCAAAGTCCCTCCGCTTTCAATCTTTGAAGTATGTTCTTCAGGTGTTCAGCATCACTTTTGCCTATGACGAAGAAGTTGTCAGTCCTCATCACCACACATGGGATACCTTTCAACAAACTTTCCATGGTCCTCTGGAAAATTTCAGGTGCTGCTGATATTCCATGTGACAATTGATTGCACTGGTATAGTCCCTTGTGAGTGTTTATAGTGATACATTTCTTACAGTCCTCTACTCTCATCTGCTAGTATACCTGCAATATGTCCAGCTTACTACAACGAACTACAACGAGAGAACCGTAGTGAAGCCTGAGAGAGGTGGAAGGGGTATTAGTTTGAAGACTTGTTTGAATCTTTATTTGGACTCATTCACACTACTTTGGAAGAGTTTAGACTTTTATGTGAATTAATCAGAGGCTAGAGCCATGGAACAACCAGAGGGCGAGTTGGGAGAAGAAGCAGACTGAGAAAGGACATTCCAGGCCCAGGAAATAGCCACCAAGGGAGTGCAAGAGGCAAAGTCACCTGCAACATTGCATACAAGTGTGAGGAGGCACCCTAGAGGTGAGGATGCATGCTTACACAAATATTTACAAATATCAAGTGGCTCCTGTCACAGTCCGGATTGATTCCTTCCTAGTGGATGGTGACCAGACTGTGTTAATTTGACTCAATTTTTGGATTCCATATGCTTTCAAGTCACCTGGGTCTGGACAAGTGTCCAGTCACTGTTTCTAACTCTGGGTCTCTCAGGCACCGTCCCTGGGGTGAACTCCCTGTCTGGTCCCCTTCCTTGGCAGTGGGACTCTGTAGTCCAGCTGACCTGTCCTTAAATCAATGCTGAAACTCCCAAGTCTCCCCAGTAACTTATGCATGCTCCTCCAGAGATGCACCCTTGTGCTTGCTCTGAATTAAAATGTAATTATTTGAGGAAACATGACAGTTAAAGCAAGGAATGCAGGCTTTGGAAATGAAAAGCTAAGACACATACATACTTTATGCTTAGGCAGAACAGGAGAGTTACAGATCTAGGCAAAATAATAAATGGCCAAATGCAATTCTCCCTCAGAGTCCTCACCACTCCAAAGAGTCCTTGGATTCATCAGTGTCCTTCTGGGAAGGCAAAGTCCCTTTGCCCACTCCTCCAGTTATCTTCTGTTTCTGGTGATTAACTGGCTTCTTTGCTTAGTCAGCATGTCATTTTTAAAATCAATCTGTAACACTTTCTCTGTTTGTCACTGAGGATTTTCTATAGTCCAATTCCCCTGTCAGTCAGTGGCTCTTCTGTTAGCATTTTCTTTTTCCACCAAGGTTGAACTATTCACTGTTGATGCCCCATTGATGAACCTGTTTTAATTTTCTAGACATCTCCTGTTTCTGCTGCAAAATAGAAGCTGTAGTCCACATTGAAGGTTACAATCATAAATGCTATTTCACAAAATAAAATGGAATTCGTAAGTTGACACACATTCTGCAACTGTCAGCTCCTCTTCCTTCATTTCTGGCCATCTTGACATAATGACTGTTCTGAGTGATTGAAGCATGGTGTCTGTTAGAATGTGTGTCTATTTGCAGAAGTGCATCTGTCTGTCACATGAACAAGTTCTCTTTGGTTGATATGTTCAAGTTCCTGATGACAGTCCTCCTCTTGGCATATGCTGAAAATTTCATAAACTTGGATTTCAGTAGTCTGCAATGAACATCATTAGCTCATGTTTGTATTGTACATCCACGCAATATTTTGAACTAGTTGCTGAAAGCCCATGCTGTCACATGGATGTAATTCTTAAAGTCATGTGTGTATAAAGAAGCTGAAAGGGGCTGAGAAGTTAACATTGGACAGTAACACACTGTGAATCCCAGTGATGATTGAACAAGGTGATATTCTGAACAAGAAGTGCTTGTAGTTTGTTTCCATCACAGAACACTGGCTTCGAAATTCTAGAGTGATGTTTTGGGTAATTGTATGTGTTGTATGGGTGATTGTGTTGATTTATTTGTGGGTTATGTTGTGCTGGGAGAGTTGTGTGGATTTGTACAGGTAGAAAATGAGCGTGGTGTGCTATTGTGAGTTGCTATGTGTGGTTGGGGTTGTGTGTGGTGGTTGTGTTTTTTGTGTTGGGAGATTTGTGTAGAGGTGGCAGTTAGATTTGTGTATAGCAGGTGGGCCAAGTAATCCACCATCTGTATAGTCTCTCCCTTATTCAACCAATGCAATTGTTGCATGCAAATTTGTTGTAGCATGACAGTGATTGGCTGAGTTAAAGCTGATATCATAATGGCTTAGGACTCTCGGCATGGCATAGATACACACCTTACTGTAACTGTATACCACGTAGATGTAATTCATGGTCAGAGTAATTGAGAATTTAAAAACAGACCACAAAACCCAGTGATGATTCAATCTAGTGATCTTCTGAACCAGTGGCCTAGCTACAAGTCAGGGCCAGCTCCAGGCCACAGCGTGCCAAGCGCGTGCTTGGGGCGGCATGCCGCGGGGGGCGCTCTGCCAGTTGCCGGGAGGGTGGCAGACTGCTCCGGTGGACCTCCCGCAGGCATGCCTGTGGAGGGTCTGCTGGTCCCACGGCTCCAGTGGAGCATCCACAGGCATGCCTGCGGGAGGTCCACCGGAGCCGCGGGACCACCGGACTGCCCACAGGGAAGCCTGCAGGAGGTCCACTGGAGCCACGAGACCTGCAAGCGGCAGAGCGCCCCCCGTGGTGTGCCGCCGTGCTTGGGGCGGCGAAATTGCTAGAGCCGGCCCTGCTAGAAGTGAAAACGTGGGTAGGTCTCCAAGTTATGAGGCTGGGCAATGACCAAACTGTTGAGCTAATTTTAATACAGATTCACTGCCATACTGCTCAGTCTTGTAGCGTAGGCAGCCCACGTTGCTCCACTCAGCAGCTGAGAGCCGAGCCCACCAGTGCATCTGCAGTGACATGGGATTCCAGGCCATGAGCACTAGTGCTCATTTGGGCTACTTTGAAGCTAGCCTTCTCCCCTCTGCCCTTACCACCTCCTGTCTTTTGCCTTGTTTCCTCCCTTACCTCTAACGGCACTGACCTTTACCTTTTACCTCCTGCCTCCTCTCCTCCCCCTAATTGTGCATCCTGCCCTACCGTAACTCCCCTACCTCTCCTACCCATTATACCCTTGCCTTCTTTTCCTACTTCTTTCCCCACTCATAGCTCCATCTTATAAAACCACCACAGCATCCCATTTACCCACCACTACTGCTTACATGCCCATCTGCCTTTTGCCTCTAAACCAGTGGTTCCCAGACTTTAACAACCTCTGAACCCTTTTCACTAAAATGTCAAGCCTCACAAACCCCCGCCTATAAATGAATATTTCCAGGGATTTTCTCCTTTACCTGACTATAAATTATAAAAGTAGTGATCTTGGAAATTTGTTTTTATGACATGCTTATTACACACTATCATTATTTATCATTACAGTATTTTTATTATATTGTGAAAACGGCAACACTCTTCCAAGATCTCATTTTCATAGCTTGTATCACTTTGAATGAGCCTGTTATAAGACAAGCCCCTATGTTTCATCAAGTAGTATCAGATGTGAAACAGCATGAAGGTATTTAGGAAGCCAACTCAGAAAATTCCTCCTACACAAGCAGTCAGGTCTTGAGCAATCCAGGCAAATACTGCATGTTACAACAAAGCTTAAACTTGTTCTTCATAATAATTTTAAAAACAGTAATAGCTGCCTATTTAATTTTAAAAACAGCAAAAAATATCCACCTCCCTTTCCATTTCTTATAAGGAGTCTTGAAGTTTAAATCTCCTCAGTGTGATACATGCGCTTGCTTTGACCTGCTTAGCTCTTGGAAGTCCAGGGGCTCCGGGCTGCAGGCAGTGTGCTGCCTAGGGTTCCTAGGGACAGCTCTGTCCACCAGCTCTGTCCGCCAATTTTTCCCCCAAGAACCCCCTGTAACATTTCGCAAACCCCTAGGGTTTCACAAACCCCAGTTTGGGAACCACTACTCTATAATCTCTCATCCATGCCTCTGTGCCCAAACCTCTGCCTTCCACCAGTCTCCTGCACCCACTCAACACTCTCTAGCTCCCCTCCTCCACTTCTGTTTCCCCCAGCATCTAACACCCTCTCTGCATCCCCTAGTTTTGCCCCAGCTCATCTGATTCTGACCCCCTTTTACTCCCTAGTTCAGAGGTGGGCAAACTATGGCCCACGGGCCACATCCGGCCCACGGGACCGTCCTGCCTGGCCCTTGAGCTCCCAGCCTGGGAGGCTAGCTCCTGCGCCCTCCCCCGCTGTTCCCCCTCCCCCCGTAACCTCAGCTCGCCATGCTGCCAGTACTCTGGCCTGCCACTCCTACTGGGCAGCGCAGCCGCATGGCTGGCTCCAGCCTGGCAGTGAGGCTGCGAGCTCCTGCTGCTCTGAGTGGCCTGGTAAGGAGGCTGGGAGCAGGGGGTTGGATAAGGGGCAGGAGACCCTGGGAGGCATTCAGGGGCCAGGGAGCAGGGGGAAGCTGGATGAGGTGCAGGTTCTGGGGGGAGGCAGTCAGGGGATGGGGGGGTTGGATGAGTCAAGAGTTCTGAGGGGGGCAGTCAGGGAGTGAAAAGTGTGAGGGGATGGATAGGGGCAGAGGCCAGGCTGTTTGGGGAAGCGCAGCCTTCCCTACCTGGCTCTCCATATAGTTTCAGACACCAGATGTGGCCATTGGGCCAAAAAAGTTTGCCCACCCCTGCCCTAGTTCCCCTTAGCTCTGACCACCTGGCTTGCCCTGTCTCTGACCATTCTCTGTCCCTGGCTTCCCCAATCTCCTTTTCTGTCTCTCTCCTCAGCCCATCACTGGAGCAGGACAGATCAGGACAGGATGGGACCAGGGCCAGCGCTTCCATTAGGCGACTCTAGGTGGTCGCCTAGGGTGCCAGGATTCGGGGGGCTGCATTTTGTGCGCTCCAAACTGGGCACACGGGAGCTTCCGGTTCCGCTCCCTGTGCGCTGCCGAAGAAGGACCTTCTGACGACGTGCTGCGGAAAACAGCGGCAGGCAATTGAGCTGTTCAATGACTGCCACTGTCGCCTGTGGTATTTCGGCAGAGAGTCCTTCTTCAGGGGCGAGATGGGAGTGGAACCGGAAGTTCCCGCGTGCCCTGTGGAGAGCGCACAAAATACTGCCCCCCGAATTCTGCCTAGGGTGCCAGAAACACTGGCGCCGCTCTTGGATGGGATGCAATAGGATTGTGATGATTTCTACCAAGCAGCTTCTCACTGCTGGGAGGAACCAGACCCTGAAAAGGCTTGAACGGTTTTGGACAAGCCTATGGGGGCATCAGTACCTGGAATCCACCAGTGAAGCAAGAACTCGCATGGAGCCGGCCCGATCGCTCCAGGCAGCCTTCCCCTCTTTTTGCTGACCATCCCCTCATCTCCTCATTCCATGGGGCAGCAGCACCTGCTGCTGCTTTTCCTGCAGCTCCTGACTGTGCAACTGGACACAGGGGTGGCAGTGCCCTGCTGGACCCTGAAGCCTCCCAAGGAGCTCAGCCACACACTGGACAATTTTTGCATTTACACAGGCTCAGATCTGGCTGGGCCTGGTTGCTAAATGAGTGGGCTAGGGCCACCTCTGGCTATGCCTCTGTTCTGAACAAAAAGAGCCCTTAACCATGCTTGTAGCTGCTTCCATCACTTCACACTGACTCAACTGACATTTTAGGCTTCAGAGTGACAATCCTGGAATTTTATTATTCAGATTATCATTGACATTCTTTGCAGATGTTTTGGAGCTGGTAGCAAAGGCTTTCTGAAGATGGATTCTAAAAGTTTGTGGTCTGTGTAATCTGTATAGATATGATTACCTCTCAAGGGCTAGTGGTCAAACTTGGTCCATGCTAAAATAATGGCTAGTCATTCTCTTTCTATTTGAGCATACTGTAGTTTAGCTTTGTTGGCAGTAGTGTCCTACAGGTTAATTCTACAGGCTGACCATTTTGTTAGAACGCTGCTCTCAATTCGCAATTACTAGCATCACACTGAATAGTTGCCGGTGCTTTAACATCATAGTATTTTAGGACTGGATGGTTAGTCATTAATGTCTGGATCCGTTGGAAAGCATTTTGCTGTTGGGTTTCCTGACACCATCTAGCCTCTTTACTGGTCAATCTCCCAAGGGGTTCACTGACCCCCTAAGAGGTGTAGCAGGTATTTGGAGAGAATATTAACAAATCCCTCAAATGGTATTCGTCTTGCAAACTTTGTGGCCAGGGTATGTCCAAAACTGCTCAAACAGGGTTTGGTTTTAAGCCCTCTGTTGTTAGATGTCTGATTCACAGCACAGATAATAGGCACAGTCTTTTTTTTGTTATTCAGTTTGAGTGGGTGGGTGAGGTTCTGTGGCTTGTGATGTGCAGGACGTCAGACTAAGTGATTATAGTGGTCCCTTCTGGCTTTGAAGTTTGAGTCTGTGAGATTCACTTGTTCTACTGAAAAATGTAAAATTTCATCTGCAATCAGCCCCTGCAAATCCCTCTAGCACTTCCTGTTGCAGTCTGTGATGATCTAGCAGTGGAAAAATCCTAACTAGTATATGCAGTCATCTATATCTACCAAAAAGGGTTCAGAAGGTCATCAAATAGCGGCTTCCTTCAGCAAGGTTTACCTGCCAGAAACCACCCTTGGTATCTAAAACTGAAAAGACCTTTGTCTTTGTGAGACTTGGCAGAATCTCTTCAGCTGTAGATAAAGAATGATGAGATCATTTTAGAGCTTTACTGAGGTGCAAGGGGTCAATAGATATGCAGGGTTTGCTGTGGTTTTTTCTAAATAACTAACATATTGCTGATCCAGGCTTTCAGTTGTATAAATTTCTTTGACTCCCATCTCCACAATGCTGTCAATCTGTTTTTAAGTTCTTTCTTTAAAGGAATTGTCACTCTGCTTGACGACTGATTCAATTTCACTTCAGGGTTAACTTCCAAGTGACATTCTCCAGCAAAGCCTCACATATATACTGCTATCTCTCTCTTATATAAAACTACTTTTGTAATAACATTTGCAGTAGGGCTCCCAGGATTGCTACCACTGGTGAAACTGAACTAGCTTTAGCAATGGTGGAAAACTTTTGAAAAATTTCCTTGTTGTGAATGGAGAATCTGGACCGATGCACTGGGAACACTGGAATCTTTGCAGGATATAGGATTTTTGGAGGCCTGCTGTACGCTCTAGTGTGTCACAGATAGCAAAACAACAGAGTACAAAATTCAAAAGAGGCACAAGCCAGTACTAATGCCATCTGTGGACATATTGGAAAGGTAATGTTAATTGCTCTCTGCCCCTGGGCTTTGGATGAAACATGCAAAATAGTGATCAAGTAACTGAAAGTGCATAGCTGAACTTCAAATTGCATTGAACTGCTGACAGTTTGGTGACTTGCCAAATTGAATTATACACTTCATAATTAAATTATCCAGCATGAAATGGTTTCAGTTTAAGACAAGTCTGTGCACTCCAGGTAACTTAATTGAAACATTTTATAAAATAATCAAATAAATACATTCAGGCAGCTTCAATTTAAATATAAAACTTCTGCTTTTAGTAATAGCACTCAAATATCTGCTCAAACTTATTTTGTTTTTGTATATGAACTGTGTAGCACATAATTCAGCTACAGGAAGTAATTAACATGTAGCCAATCAGATTTTTAGCTATAAAAGATTACTTTGTTTTAGATTTTTGTAATACCCTTAATTTAACTAAAATCTGCCCCTAAAACCATATAACGGTAGCACAAAAGTGCTGGCAATTTAAGTACATAGTGTACCATTGGTTATATCTTTCCAGTACATGAAGGTTTCCTTCATCCCTAAATCATTACATATCTCATTTAGAAAAATAAAAGTTTACTTCTACAATGAAAACGAAAAACCAAGGAATACCGTAAAGTTCTTTAGACTGTAACAAAATTATTTGCTAAGTGATTTGTTTAAACCTAGTAGAACAAATGTGCATGATTATAACATTTTCCATATAAGTGTGGACATATCGTAGCTCACATGGCATACAAGAACTTGATCTTACAGACTCTTACTTACATTAATATTTATGTGACTAGCACTATTTTTTTGCAATGGGACTACTTGAATGAGTTACATTTTATAGGATTATGCCTAAGGCTACGAGTCAGTCACGGAGGTCACGGATTCCATGATTTTATGTGACCTCTGCGACTTCAGCTCCTGGCGGCATGGCGGGCTTCTGTGATTTATTGTTTATTGCCCATGTCCTGTTTGTGACTTTTACTAAAAATACCTGTGCCAAAATCGTAGCCTGAATCATGCCCTTTATCAATATGTTGTGAGCCAAGGGCCCGATCGTGCAATCCTTAGTCACCTAAGTAATGTTTGTGCATTTGAGTTGTCTCCATGGGGATACTGGTAAAATAAGGAGAGTGGAATTTGGCTCTAAACATGAGTGGATCTCTTGTAGCAGGCAAGAAGGAGATTTGATTAACGAATAGTTCTGCATAAATAGTCTTTTTCAAGAAATTTCACTACCCAATTTTTGTCTCACTCCAAAACTGAAGGAAGAAAACTACTACATATACATATATATATATATATATATATACTATAACATTAGTCAAGTACTCAAGTTCTGTCGTATAAGTAGGGCAAAGGAATTCACGAATACAGTCTCATCCTTTGTTATGACAAAGTTCTAAGAAAAGGTCAGGTTGATTAGGGTTCTCCAAAAGATGGTTGCATACAGCGAATCTTACCAAACTGAAGGCATCGGCTGGCAGTGTGAACCATGGTATACTCTATAATGGCAGATAAAACTGAAGCATCGCCAAACTTGCTCCACTGAATTCTAGTGACGCTGCTGTATCAAAAAACATTGTGGTTTAAATAGTCAGACGCCACTGGATAATGCATTCAGTTGCAGAATGCTGTGATCAATATCAAAGCACAAACTTTATTTTCCTTAGTAAACATTTTTTAAATAAAATTTATTTCCCCATATGTACTGTTTTACATTATTCTTCTCAATGGTTCTTTCCATTTGCTAAGGCCTGATCTACATGCCGCTTTTGTAACTGGTATAACTATTTCAGTTTGGGATGTGATTATTTTAATATTGATATAGGTATACCAGTGCAGATGCAGTTATACAAATATAAAGATACTTATAGCTGTATAGCTATGGGAGTAAGCTAACTGTGCCCCCAATAGGGGGGCCATATAATTTTAAGTATACTGGTATAGTTTTGTGATACTTCTGAGTGTAGGTGAGCCCGTATATACGGATGCCGAGTCTCCACTGCCTTGTCAGTTGTGTAGTCCTTTACACCAGTGCAAAGTAGATGTAAAACACTACCAAATTAGAATGGCAGTGCTTTGTGCCAGCTCTGCTGTTAACATTGGTTTCATCGTATTAAATGCACAGGGAGCTGCTAGAAGCTTGGAAAGGGAATTTGTTTGAACTCTGTTTCTCAGATATCAATTTTTAACCTCTTTTGTGCTGAGACACTTCAGTGAAAGCAGTCAAATATCAAGTTCTACATGCATTTGAAAGCTGTGAAATGTATAAACCAGGAAAATGGATACGTTTTTAACTCCCAACATCAACCAGTTTCTAGGTTATTTGGATATATGAGCTCCCTCTAGTGGCCAGTTTACATTAATAGTCTTCACTTTTCTACACTAGTCTTATTTCGGAATTAGCTGAGTTAATTTGGAAAAAAAAAAAAAAAGATTCCAGCCACACAACCAAACCGTTTTTTTTTTAATTTAAAGGGCTCATTAATCTGATTTCTATACTCCACCTCAGCAAGTGGAATAGCGCTTAAATCGAAATCAATATCCCGGGTTAAAGGTATTGTGGACACAATTCGATATTATTGGCCTCTGGGAGCTATCCCAGAATGCTCCCTTGTGACCATGCTGGACAACACTCTCAACACCAATGCACTAGCCAGGTGGGCAGGAAAAGCCCCGGGGACTTTTGAATTTCATTTCCTGTTTGGAAACCATCAGCACAGGTGACCATCAGCACAGTCCACCATCACAGGCGACCACGCAGAGTCCACCATCACAAGAGATCACGCAGTCCCGGATTCGCAGACACGCTCCAGCATGGTCCAGATGGGAGGTACTGGTTCTCATCACATGCTGGGGAGATGAATCTGTTATGGCAGAACAGTGTTCCAAAAAAAAGGAACACAAATATGTATGCTAAAGTCTCCAGGGCCATGACGGAAAGAGGCTACTCCAGGGGGACAGAGCAGTGTCGTACAAAAATCAAGGAGCTCAGGCAAGTGTACCAAAAAGCCAGGGAGGCGAACAGGTGCTCTGGGTCACAGCCGCATACATTCCGCTTCTACTATGAGCTGCATGCAATTATGGGGGGTGATGCTACCCCACCACTGTCTGTGGACACCTGCAAGGGGGGAGTTGCACAGAGCGAGGAGGAAGACACATTGGAGGATGAAGAGACGGAGGAGGAGGAGGAGGACAGTGCACAGGCAGCAAGTGGGGAATTCATTTCCCCCCCTACCCCGGAACTATTCTTAATGCTGGAGCCAATAGCCTCCCCCAACTCTCAAGGCGGGCTCCTGGACCATGACCTCCTGAGTGAGAGCCTGATTGAAGCCATGTGGTGGGGGTGGGGGTGAAACCCAGCTGTGCTGGGATGTTCGTGTTTAGTTTAAAGGGCTCATCCTTGCACAGAGCCACATCCCAGAGAGCCTGCAGGTCCTCCTTTTATATGGCAAACCCACCAGGCATTGCTTGCAATGGAAAAGGGGGCCCAGCAGTTTGAAAGCATTTAAATGAATGTAGAAGAAGCAGAACCCCACATGCCCCTAGGCTGCCTGCAATCTAGGGTGACCAGATGTCCTGATTTTATAGAGACAATCCCAAGTTTTGGGTCTTTTTCTTATATAGGCTCCTATTACCCCACCTCACCCCCCCATCCCGATTTTTCACATTTGCTATCTGGTCACCCTACTGCAAGCTGAATTCTGTTGCCTGGCTGTGTGTGATGGCTTACTCACACCAAAGTGTCCCCTTTGTTCTCTGAAATGTATCTTTTAAAATACTACCCTCCCTTTTTCTCCTTCCGCAGGTGCAAATGTTTCAATGCGGCCCCTATCTACTCCGTCCCAGAGACTGGTCCAGATTAGAAGGTAGAAAAAATGAACTTAGGACGACATGTTTGCCAAGCTCATGCAGTCCTCCCACACTGATAGGGCCCAGCCAAATGCATGGAGGCAAACAATTGCAGAGTCCTGTAAAGCATTACAGGAACATGAAGAGAGGAGGGACGAGAGCGATGAGAGCAGGCAGGACGCTATGGTCAAGCTCATGAGGGAGTAAATTGACATGCTCCGCTGTATGGTGGATCTAATGCAGGAAAGGCAGCAAAACCACAGGCTGCCACTGCATAACTGCCCTCCCTCCTTCCCAAGTTCCATAGCCTCCTCACCCAGAACATGAGGGAGGAGGCTATGGGGATGCACACACTCAACCCCAGAGGATCTCCCAAGCAGCAGAAAGCTGGCATATGAAAACTTCTGATTTGGTTTCTGGACTTGTCCTTCCCTCCTCCTCCACCCCCCTAACTCAATACCCCTCTTCCCGAAGTCTACCTTCTGATTTCTCTTAATGTGTTGTGCATCAAATAATAAAGAACAATTTTAAAACAATTTTGACTTTATTACGTTTCATATATATAGAGGGCGGGTAAATTCAAGAGAAACAAACACAAGTGAAGTGTCACACCGTACCCTGGCCAGTCATGAAACTGGCTTTCAAAGCTTCTCTGATGTGCAGCATGCCCTGCTGTGCTCTTCTAATCGCCCTGTTGTCTGGCTGTGCAAAATTGGCCACCCGGTGAGCTGCCTCAACCTCCCGCCCCGCCATAAACATCTCCCCCTTAATCTCACAGATATTGTGGAGCACACAATAAGCAGCAATTACAATTGGAATATTGGTTGTGCTGAGATCTAACCGAGTCAGTAAACTTCACCAGTGCACTTTCAAACATCCAAAAGCACATTCTACCACCATTCTGCACTTGCTCAGCCTATAGTTGAACTGCTTCTTACTACTGTACAGGGTGTGTGTGTGTATGGCTTCATGAGCAATGACATTAAGGGGTAGGCTGGATCCCCAAGGATAACTATAGGCATTTCAACATCCCCCACAGTAATTTTCTGGTCTGGGAAGTAAGTCCCTTCCTGCAGTTGTTCAAACAGACCAGAGTTCCTGAAGATTCAAGTGTCAAGCACCTTTCTTGGCCATCCCACGTTGATGTTGGTGAAACGTCCCTTGTGATCCACCAATGCTTGCAGTACCATGGAAAAGTAGCCCTTGCGGTTTACCTACTGGCCGCCCCAGTGTGCCGAGGCCAAGGTTGGGATATGCATTCCGCAGTTAGGGAACCCCAGCGTGTTAAAGCCATCCATAATGATCTGCACATTTCCCAGAGTCATTACCCTTGATAGCAGCTGGTCAATGATTGTGTTGGCTACTTGCAGCACAGCAGCCCCTATAGTAGATTTGCCCACTCCAAACTGATTCCTGACTGACCGGTAGCTGTCGGACATTGCAAGCTTCCACAGTGCTATGGCCACTCACTTCTCAACTGTGAGGGCTGCTCTCATTTTGGTGTCTTTGCACTTCAGGGCAGGGGATAGCAAGTCACAAAGATCCATGAAAGTGGCCCTATGCATATGAAAGTTTCGCAGCCACTGGGAATCACCCCAGACCTACAACACTATGCTGTCCCACAGTCTGTGCTTGTTTTTTGGGCCCAGAATTGGCATTCCACGGCATGAACCTGGCCCAATGCCACTATGATCTCCCAATCGCCACATGCCATGCTTCTAGGAACGTCTGTGTCCATGTCCTCATCAGTATAGTAATCGTGCTATCTTCGCTTCCTCACCTGGTTTTGCAGGTCCTGCACATACTGCTGGATAATGCTCAAGGTATTTACAATGGTCAAATCTGCAGGGGAGATCTGAGCGGGCTCCATGCTTGCTGCACTATGACGCCTGCATGGGTAATCCTGGAAAAAGGATGTGAAACGTAGAAGAGCTGTTCAGTTCAAGGTGGCCAATAAAAGGTGGTAAATGGTTGTCTTCTCTAGCGTTCACAGCGTTGGGAAGCTCGCTAGAGCTGCAAGAGCAAGAGAACAGAGTTTGTGGCTGAAGCGTGAGCAGAGTTTGCGGCAGAAGCTGTGCAGCTCCGTTCATGATGGCCAAAAAATGGCAGGGAATTGTTGTCGTCTGTAGCTTCCATGGGAGCCCAGGACTGACAACATGGAAAAAGTGGCAGAAGCTGTGCAGCTCAGTTCACGATGGCCAAAAATGGCGGGGAATTCTTGCCTTCTGTGACAGACAACATGGAAAAATTAGCTAGCGGTGCAAGAGTGGGAGAGCAGAGTTTGCTGTGGAAGCTGTGCTGCTCGGTTCACAGTAGCTGAAAAGAGGCAGTAAATGGTTAGATAAAAGAGTAGATAGAAAGATGAGAGGATATGCAAGGTGGATTCATAGTACCAGTATGGCGTCTGCCGTAGCTTTCACACACATCCAGAAACGCCCACAAGAATGTTTTTGCCCCATCATGCACTGGGAGCTTAACCCACAATTCCAATGGGCGGTGGGGACTGCGGGAACTGTAGGATAGCTTCCCACAGTGCTCCGTTCCGACATTTGATGCTAGCCTAGGTGCTGTGGACGCACTGCCAAATTCATGGGCTTTAGTGGGGGGACACAACACCGAATGTATAAAATCGCTTCAGAAAATTATAATAGAATAAGCTCAAATTAATTTTGTACTGTATACCTACTGTTAATGGTTAAGTTATTTGCAGTAGCATAGAAGTTTGTAGGGTCAGATAGTGGTGTGCTGCCTTGGTTTTAAAAACATTAAATATTTGTTTTTATGGTGGCATGTTATGGAAAAATAAATCTTAATCACTTTTTTCCTAAAGAAAACAAAACCAAACTGAAGCTATATCTGATTTCATATAGGTAGTATGTACAAAAATTGCCAAGTTAAACAACATAGAATCAGAAGTAACTTGATTCCCCTCCAAGGATTCCAGAAATTCACATATAGGAGTGATGTGGGTGGGAGACTAAACCTTAATTGTGTCTTGTTTAACTTGATCATGTAAATGGCCAAACGGGCTCTTGTTTAAAAAAAAATCCCAAAACCCTTCTTCTCAGTTACAACAGTGTACATTCAGAGTAACTTTAAGGTACAATGCAGCCTCACCTTTTTCTATCTGACCTTTTCTTTTTCTAATCTGGTTATTTTTGTAGTTGCTAAATCAGGTAGAAATATTATATTGTGATGCTTTCATAGGATAAGTTTAAATATTTTCAATATGTCTGGCAACTAGGCTTATTTATAGACAACTTTAAAACTGTAAGTAGAATTAAAAAGAAAACAATCCGCTATCCCTATCCTTTATAGGCAGTTAGTTGCTCTCTTTGTTATTTCATTTGTGATCAATGAGCTATATACTGAAGAGTGGAGAAACTCAGTCCTAGTGTGAAACTAGGAAGGCTCCAGACCTCGATCTAATCCTCATCTATGCATCAGCAATATCGGGGTGTGACCCTGTTTCCTCAGATGTTATAGTAGGCACACAAAATTCTGAGCACACACAGATATAAAAGAAAGAGATGTTGATGCCTCCTTCCCCACGATGGACTACGTTATAAGCTTTGTGCAAGTGTGAGAGTGATTAAGTCGATGTAGATCATGCCATTAGTTCTTTTTCTTTGCTCAAATGTCCTGGCTGTGTGTGCAAGTGTCTGGGCTGTGTGTGCATCAGGGTGTATTTTTCAAAAGTGCTCAGTATTGACTTAGCTTTTCAGTGGAAGTTTTACCTTTAACTTTGACAGGAGCAGAGTTAAGGCAACCCTGAGTGCTTAGGAAAATCTCACTCTATAGTCTTGTACCAATTCATTGGAACTATAGACTACAATTAATTACTTAATTAAGCTGTGTACTTAAACATTGTTTTTACCAATGGTTAGTAAAAGGTTATCTTGGGGGCATCAGCTGTGCTTTTATCTGTAGGAAGTATATTTGTATAAATACAGACTTAAGCATTTAGCTAAAAGTGCAGATTCTTATTTGACCTTTTATATTGTAATGATCAATTTCTGTCAAACTCCCCTTTACACTTTCACCAGGCAATAACAGCAATAGCTTGATTTAAACTTGTTATCTGTTGCCACCTGGTGTATGAAAGAAATGGCTTGCCAGAGAAGTGGAGGTCTGGGCAGAGGGACTGTTCTAATATCGTCAGAAATAACTAGCGATACATCACAATATGATGCAGAAAAATACTTTAATCTACAGTGATGCTGTATTTTTCAGATGGAAAATGGCACAAAAGAGAAAAATAACAAATCAAGTTGTCTAATACATTCACAGAGACCAACACTCTTTGTAGAAAAGAGACTTGTATTCACTGAAATTCACTGGAAAACCAGTAGAGGTCATTAATGAATTTCTTAAATACATCTTTCCTACTAGCAAAACTTAATTTAAATAATGTCATCAAGGATGCAAATTCCTCTCTTAATTGTAACTTATTTTCATAATTGCTATGTTTTTCTTTAAATTTATGTCACTACATGTATATTGACTCTTCATATTGAGTTGGACAAATGCCTGTGGTTGTCTAAACATATTAATATTGTATACATAAAAATAAAGTATAATCCTGCTAGCAATGAGTTCTGGTCTCTATTGGCTGATGTGATATGAAACACTGAGCAGAGAATACTAAAATGTTAGACATATTTATGTTACAAGCACAGGTTTCATGAATATGCGGGACAAAGCTGATCAATGTAGCATGTCAATTACTCCCTCCACATCACTGTTATAGCAAAGACAGTCAGCTCAGAGATTCTTACCTTCTGCTGAGAGTACTGCTTATTTTACCTGACCCCACAGAATACCCTTTTAAAACTAAGAATGACAAAACAACAACAACCCCCCCCACCATTTATAGGCATGTTGTGCTCTTATATTTAATTTCTGATCAACAAGTTATTTACCCATGACTGGAGTAACTCACTTCTGGTTTGAAGCCTGGGATATAAGATGCCAAGAAATAAAAATGTCTACAGTTGGATAGATCAGTGCATATTTTACACCTTCTCTTTATTATTGGGGTCATGGCGTAAAATCTACTTTTTGCCAACTGTGGTGAAGGTATATGCATTATAGCACTAAATCTCAGATTCCTGCAGTACACACCAGATGGATCTGCTATAAATGCTCTACTTTACAGCATGTTAGCATTTGCTAGTAGTTAGCTGAAGGTTATAGTTGCCAAGTTTTTCTATGGCAGAAATACACCTTCCAGGCAAAAGGGGGAGAGGGGAGGGGAGAAAGAGCATCACAATAATAGATACAACTCTCTCTAAGCATTGTATACAACTCTATTTTCTCTGATTTGGTTAGTACTGTATCTAATTTGCCCTGGCTTGCTTTGAGTTATAAAGTGTATGAGTTTTAGAGTGTCGATGAAAATATTTGGATTTAATAATAAACAATTGTAATGTTCAATGATTCCTTGGATGTTGTACGTGGAATTAGGATTAAACAAGGAATATATGTAGATCCCAGGCTTGGCTTTTGTATTTTTAAATTAATGCTAATAGGAAAAAAAAACTTTTCAGAGTCTATATTATTATGCATGAAATAACTTAGTATTTCTCTATATTTACTAAATACTTTCAAATGTGCTTATCATGAGTACAATATTTACTGACTGTAACTTTAAGACATAACAGTATGTATTTTAGTATCCATTAATATTTGACTCATGTGCAACTTTGTTCCATTAGATACCTGAGGTGTGTATTATTAACCCAGTAAAACATGCTTTGCAGTGTCTTAATATAACTACACTGTGCCTCCTTGGTTTCATTGTTTCATTTTTTAGCCCAATAACATTTGTAATTTGCTGAAACAAACAAACAAACAGCAGTTCTAAGAACACAGAGGAAAAACATTACTAACTTTATGACACACATGTTCCAAAAGCTTGTAGTATTATTTGTCCAGACAAACCATTAAAAATAGTGGGAAACAGAGTTTTAAAAACTACCTTCTCTTCTGCCTGCCTGCCCGCACCCCAACTTCATGTTCATAACAGGTACATCAACTCTTAATCAGTACACTATTCTTTATGGTGGAGGTTTACAAACTGTGGGGTATACCCCTCCCCTTAGGGGGCTATGGAGGAACATTGGCGGGGGGGGGAGGGAGGGGAATGGTGATAGTAGGCAGTTTGTGCCAGCCCTGCATGGTGTGGGACAGGGAGGAAGGGCCATCTTCAGCCCCCCCCAACTCACCTCAGAGGGCCACCTAGCCTATGGGTCAGTGTCAACATCCACCGTGGCAACCCCCAGAGATGGTTGCACGCTTCTTCCCCCATCCTGAAAACCTAAGCAGGGAGGGGCAGGAATTGGTCCTGCACTAGCGGTGCAGCCTGGATGCAAGGTAGAAGCAACCTGCTGATGAGGAAGCCTTGGCTGAGCTATTGGTAAGTATCTCTGTATTTGAAATTTACAAGTGTAGATATAGTATGACTCATTTCAGAGGAGAGTTCTACAGAATGGGTCAATAGCAATGCACGGGGGGTTTCTTGCCTTGGGGAGTGTCAGCCAAGAGTTGGAATCTGAAAGTGATTTGTGAGTTTGGTGTGGTGATCTTTCTGTGGAGCAGGCTAAGTATTTGAGTGTAGGGTAGGTGTACATAGTTTCTGTTCAGTTCAGCTAAACTAAATCTAAGCTAACTTTTGCCTTAGAAAAGAGAAGGTGTTAAACTGTCCTAAAGTGGTCAATGTACCCTATTCCCTGAGTATTCTGCAAAGGCAGAGTGTTAGTATGAATTTTATGAGTGTATTGCGGCATCGCTCAAAGAGAGCAGAGTTAAGATTTTGTTGAGTTGTACCTTCGCTTTATGTTGTGGGTTTCAAAAGTTTAAGTTTGAAATATCTTACTTCTTTATCGCTTGGTTTTTAGAGAGGTTTGAGTTTTGCTCAACTGAAGCGTCTGGAAGGGCATCAGAGACTACTGGGCAACATTAACTCTGCACTAATGGAGTTTTTTGTGAGTGAATTTCCTGATTTTTTTTTTTAAGAAAAATATTTTTGTATGAGTTAGTGGTCATTTAGGCAGTTGTAGTTATCATGCTAGTTGGCAACTGAGGCCCTATTGTGATTAGCTAAAGGTAAAGGATGCTGTATGATTCCTAAGTGGTCCTCCTGTCTCTTGTATACTTTGTTACAGTGGAATGGTAACAATGGTCATGCTTTGAAATGTATGGAGGGTAGAGTTGCTGATAGGTCAGGGAGAGAAATCACAGTTTTATTCCATGTTGCACTAAAACAATAATTTTAGTGTGTGACAGAAGCCTGGTGTGTCTCTCTCCTTGTCAACCTCTTCCTCTACCATCCCTCAAAACATACAGCCCTCTTGCCAACATTTTCAGCTAACCCTCCCCTACCTGCCTCATTAAACTATTTGCAATTTAGAATCCCTTAGCATATAAAAAGCTGCTCCTTGCTGTCTGGTGCCCTCTGCTGCTGCATACACATATCGCAGGCAGCAGTTTACCATAGGAAGTGTTTAAGTGTCCAATGTTATGTAGCCTGAGCTGCATCTTGTGCTCCCATTGCAACCCTGCTGTAGCTACCCTCCCTGCCCACTGTTTTAGTCAGACTTCCCCAGCTATGCCCCTACCCGACCCAGTCTGCCCCCTCCCAGGTGGCTTCTTCCCCCCTAATCCAGTCAGCACTCCTACCCCACACAGGGGATGTGTGTAACTTAACTTTGTATTTCCTGGTTCTCAGAGGTCTTAATTTGCATCACCTTAAGATCCTGGCACAAACATGAGGGGGGCTCAGATCCTGGCATATGCATGATGGGTGGGAGGGAGGCAGGGAGAGGGGCTCAGATCCCCCCAGATCCTGGCACATGCATGGGAGGGGAGAATGTGAGTCTGTCATGGCCTCTTTCCCTAATCCTTCTGCAATCCCCCTGGCACTCATCCCCATGTCCTTTCTCCCCATGTCTCCTCCCTTCCACACGCGTAGTCCTTGTACCTGCCCCAACTCCTTACTTCTTCTCTACCACCCATCTCCATTCCCACATCCCCAAACCCCTCTCCTCCTGCTCTTACTTTTCCACCTCCTAACCCCACCTAAGTTCCCTATACTACTCTAATCTCCATAACCCATGGCCTGTGCAGCAAGCATTTGTATGTGTAATTAATTTTCTTTCCAGAAATAGTTCTTGCTCCTTCTGAATTTTCAGCTGTATTTGGATTACATGTCCCAAAATTAACCCCCTCTTCTCACAGAGGTAGATAGTAGCAACATCCCTACAGATCTTTCTCAGATTTTTCCAAGGGTACGGTTCAAGTTTACAATGCCTGGGTGTAGCTCAGGTTTAATGGCCATAGCATATCCCTTTGAACCATCTAGGTCATGGGAAAGCAGATAGACTAGGTAAAGGGTTTCTGGCCCTTCTGCAAATGAGCATTGCAATCTATTCAGTGCTCATGTGTTAAGTATAAAGTCTAACTATTCCTTCCATAAAATTTCAATATTGCTTTTCCAAAGGGGTTGGGAGTGCCATGCACTAGCTGAACTAAATGTTGAACTATTGAGATCAGTTAGGGGATGATCAGAGCTGTGGTCTGAGCCCCGTGTGTGTGCAAAAAACCACTGGTAGAATCTGTATGCAGTGTTGTTGCAGCCATGTCGGTCTCAGGCTATTAGAGAGAGAAGGTGGTTGAGGTAGTATCTTTTATTGGATCATCTTTTGTTAAGAGACAAGCTTTTGAGCTTACGAAGAGCTGAAGAAGACCTCTGTGTAAACTCAAAAGCTCGTCTCACTAGTAGAAACGGTCAGCTTTATGAAATCCTGTTTTTGTTTTTATTTTTTCTGAGGGCTGTATCTTGGAAACTCTCTATCCAATGATCACAAGTTTGGATCACGAATCCTACCCTTCACTCCCACAAGGCATAGCGACTTCAAGCTAGTCCAAGTAGGCACGAGGATTTTAGAGCCCTTAGATGAATTATCCTAGAGGAAAGGGTTCTCAAGCTTAACTACAGCAGAACTGATGCTGTGATGTAATAGGGTGGGATTTTGAAATGCACTCAGTGCTGGCCTAACTCTGCTGGCCTGACTCTGCTGAAGTTAATGGTGGTAAAACTCCCATTAACTTCAATGGGAGAAGAGTTAGGCCAGTGCTGAGCACTGCTGAAAGTCCCACCCATAGACCCCAGTTCAACAAAGACTTATATACATGCCTAACTTTATACACTGTGAATAGTCCCATTGAAATCAATAGAACTATTCACATGTTTAAAGTTAAGCATGCACTTAAAATGTTTTGCTGGATTGGGGTGATAGGACCTAATTCTGCCCTCTTTTAAACCTGGGCAACCTCAGTGAAGTCAATGCGCTTGTATGGGAGTAACTGAGGGCAGTATTTGTCGCATGACCTTTTTGTTTATCTTATGCATGGGCTAGTCCAAACTATTTGAAGAGAGAGAGAATCTGGGTTGTTCATTTTTTCTCAAGCTGTGTGTATATATAAATGTCTACAAGAAAACATACATGGAGAGTCATGGGAGTGACTCATCCGCAAAGTGTCACAACAACATCTACTGGCATTTTTTTGCAAGATTTTATTATTGTAATTGGTTAACAAATACTGTGGAAATTTTATGCACATGTTATGATTTAACATTAAATATGAATTTTCACAGTACTAATGGTTGACCATGCCCCATCACTTTTAAAATATAGTTAAAGTGTATGAGTGTTTAATAGTTGTACTTCCTAATATGAAAAGCACACTTACAGAAAAATGAGTTCTTAACAATGTCCATAATTGCCAGTTTAATCATTAAACTTTACCTTGGGTCACTTTTTGTCTCTGCCAAAAGATTATTAAATACAGATTAAGAGGGTTTTGCTAGCATTAGCTTTGGATTCATAAGGCATTGCTGTTCAATTATACTGTATGTTTTATTTGAGCTAGATTCAACAGCAGGACATTTTAAAAAAATGTTAATTGGCAACTGACTTTCAAAGAAATTTAAACCATAATCGGATTATTCACTTTCCTGTTGAATTTAAAGGATAAAGGCTTCTGCTTGTCTTGCAGTTCCATTGGATCTCTTCCTATTTCCTTTAATAGTGAGATATTGTTGAACGACTATATTCTGAGGGTTGTATCCTTTTGTGCTGCTGGGTCTCAAGGTCTTTCCTACTCTCTGATTTTTTCTTATTATTGGAATGCCTAGTGGAACATTTTAATGATTGGAAGTATTCATTTCTGAACTCACTATGTATTTTCTTCCTGCGTCATTGTCCAAGATTGATATCCACAGAGAAGAGAGCTTTAAAAGGCCCTTGACTTTGGCTGTTGTCTGCTAAAAGCTCATTTAACACATAGCACTGGATAGAAATCTTCACTGATCACTGAATTTATGGCTGAGCTAGCCTGATTAAATGCATGAGTGTTTCTGGTAATCTTTGTTTGGACTTTACATGTTTTGAGCTTGATAAGGTAGCAAGAGAATGTTGCCCATCTGGGATGTTAAGTTGGAAAATGTAGCAAAAAAAAAATTTAAACATAAAGAATGATTGCATGAAATCATGTGAAATGTCCATTGGGTGAAAATGAATCCTAACTTTACATCTCTCGAGAGATATATACATAATGTAAATGCTTACAGCTGCATTTAGTTTCTTATATCCTGATTAGATTTAAATTAAAGGAAAGATGTCATGTTGAATTATGAAGGATTATTTATTTTAATTATTTATTTCAATTTATTACATACCTTCCATCACAGACTCTGTAGGCACACTTGCAAAGAACATTAAACTTACAGATATTACTGAGAATAAACTGATAATGACTATTAAAATAAAGACATTTTAAATAAACCCTTTCCAAGCTACTAGCCCAGGTTTTCAAGCTAAGCCTTGTACTATGCTACAAAGTTGGGCTAATTTAGGTTGTATTAGAGTGAACTCCAGAGTTAAGGATCTTCCACTGAGTATGCCTTGCTTCTAGATTTCTGTGACGTGCCACAGGTCTACAGTCTAGATCTACTAGGATCAGGGCAGTTACCATGTCCACAGTGATACCCAACAGCTTTGGTGAAATGGGGAACAGCAAGCTATGAGCCCTCTGCATTCAAGCACCACTGACTGTCCTGCACACACACAGAAGTCCTGACTGGTAGAGCCTACCATGTTTCCTGATTGGTCACGCTATTTAAGGCCTAGTGGAAAGAAGCTGGAGGGTGTCTGTGCAAGTAGGTGGATCCCTGCCTTGCTGTTGCAAGCAGATCTTGCTATGCACTCCTAATACTGAGCCACAGTCCTGGTTCCTGTCCCCAGCTTTGCTCCTGATACTTGGCCTTGCTTCTGGTCCCCTGCTCTGCTCCTGACCCCTTATCCTGCCTCTGTTCTGCTAACTCTACTTTGGCTGGCTCACTTGGCTCTGACCCAGCCTGACTCATTGACATGGACTCTGACCAGATCCTACAGGTGACACAGGTAAGGACTGCTTAATCTTGACCCTCTAGATTGAACGTGGACCATGTTCTTGCATCTCCTGCAACCCAGGCCTTAACCTCAACCTTTAGCCTCATAGCCAGGGTCCTGATAACCTCTAGGCCCTGACAGCTGGAGAGTCCCTGCTGATCTTAACTGTAAAGGCAAAGCTCCAGGGGCAAGGTGTTTGCTCCAAGGTGGTGATACCTAGGATTAAAGCTTGTTGAATAATGGGGAAGGGGGGACAAATTCCATGAATAATCATTCCAATTTTTAAATGCATGTTCTTCAACTGTGGTTGCTTTCAGCAAACATTCAGGCAGTCCAATATACTGGCACAAATATTTGCAGAAGGCAGATTTCAGTATTTCTATGGTAAGTGCTTATATGCTCAGGGAACAAACAATATCATGTGACTGTCTGAATAATCACAACCAAATAACAGCACAAAGTCAGTATATTCTTGAGCAGTCCATAGCAGTGGTTTTCCATCTGTGGACCCTGAGAAATCTGCAGACTTTGTCTAATATTTCCACAGGGTCTGCACCTCCATTTGACATTGTTTAGGGATCTGCAAATGAAAAAAGGTTGAAAACTCCTTGTCTATAAAGTAAAATATTTGAAAACACAAACTAACTTAATAATGAATAGGTTCAAGGATATTGCAATCTGCCTTCTCAAATTCCATGAGAGACTTAATTTGCTGGATAAATTGTTCACTGTGAATTCTCAGCTCTACTTAAGACCCAAAACATAAAGGATGTTGTTCATAGATCAATGTTAACATGCTGATTTACACTGAGATTTGAAATGGAAACCAACATAGTAATATGTTCCTTGTAAAAACAACAGCTAAGTTAGCAGTCAGCTGTTTTTTATGTAGGCTGAGTTTTCTGAATGGCCTTCAGGTATTGTCCCACTAATGTACTGATAGGGAACATAACCCCAACCCCCCGTCTCATTAGATAAGCGTTGCCATTGCTTTTTACAGTTAAATAAGCTTTGCAATTGTTTGCAGGCCCCTATATGCAGGCCTCAGGCTTTAGCTAAACTAATGCTAAATAAGAACAATTTGTTTATCAGCATATTAAGAAACGGGGTATGAAAAACTGACAAAAGAGGAACTGGTCCAGGAGGACAAGGGGCCCCTGGGTGCCATTTCAGCTTCGGGTGATTATAGTGTGGCAACAATCTGCTTGCTTAAGGTGACCGCAAGTTGGGGTAACAGAACAGTCAGGCTCACATAACGACCAAAGAACAATAACAGGATAATTGTGACAGAGCTCTTCTGAAATTGCAATATATATGCCATATAAGGAAAATTATCAGTTATGTTTGCAGTGTTAGCAATGTATTTACCAAATAAGGATGTATTGCTGTGTGACGTTTTGTGGTTTTAATCTTTATAAGCTTGGCAAAATTGTAAAGGGCAGAGCAGCCTACCCTCTGCGTGGGGAACCACTGTCTCTCCCTGTGTGCTCACTTGTACTTTGGTATATCAATAAAGGAGCCTCAGGCTGTCTGATCAAAATTTAATAGGGTGGTGGTCTTTTCCCCAACAGTACATTGCAGAAATATAATCTGGAGATGAAAAAGCAAGGACTGGTATTTAAAATGGAAATAACTCTCTCTCCTTAAGTGTACAAGAAAGGTAAAAGTTTAGGTGCCAGTCTGAATCTTTGAGGTCCAGTGACCAACTCTTCCTGCCCTCCTCTACTTAACAGCCCTTCTATGAAATGGGGGCCTATGCTGCCTCCTTGGGGTGAAGGCCCAGCAGCCTACTAACCACCTCTAGTTAGTAAACTCTTCATGGGGAGGGACTACATTTTTCCTGTGTTAATACAGCCCTTAGTACAATGGGACCTTGATCCTAGATGGGGGCCTTTGGGCACTACCACAAAGAAAATAAAGAAAATAATAATAATGATCGTGACATATGGGGACCATCCAGACTGGCAAGACATTGTCACTGAGTGCCCATGCAGCTGCCTGACACCAGTAGCCAACCCACAAATATAAAGTCTCACCCTGGCTCTCACCAGCCTAGTTACTCCTTGTCAGGTGACACCAGTCCCCGGTCTCCCCAAGTCCATCATCCCCTAGTACCTTCAAACCATTTCCTTTCTGGTTTGTCATCCCTGAAGGCGTGAAACCAGCATCCCAGTTATCAATTCACTTTGGCACATATGCCCCACACAGTTTGTACGAAGGAGGCCCACCTGATATAAAAATAAATGATGTTTATTTAATAGAAAAAACAGATTCAAAGATGAAATAGTAAGGGAGAGCAAACATGCGCACGTTGCGCAGAAAATAAACACAGAGTTGCAACCTCAGGCTTTACAGTATATATAGACTGGTTCTGAACCTATGTATATAGATAACGGCTTATCAACTGTACTGTGCCTTCAAGTAGAGGTGGTAGTACAGGTTAAAGGCGCAGTTTTCTATATACATAAATACACAGATTCAGAACCAGTCTATACATCTCATAATGCCCACGAAGTTCAGAATACTATAAACTTTCATAAAAGACCTTACCTGATATACTCTTATGGTAAAATAATGGAGTATTCAGCCAGTTGTTTCAACTGCTCATTTTGGGGGTTTAAACCTTCTGTTCTCCCTGTGGGGTGTTTGGAGCCTGATTGTCACAATGTGGTACAGCGGGCCGGTTTCCTTACAATTTACTCTGTCATGTCATGTTCAAGAATGATTCTTATGGCCCACTTCCTAATATCTGACTTGTGTCCATTTATCCTTTTTCATAGGGACTGTCCCGTTTGGCCGATGTACATAGCAGAGGGGCATTGCTGGCATATGATGGCGTATATTACATTGATGGATGTGCAGGTGAATGAACCGGTGATAGTGTGGCTGATCTGATTAGGTTCTGTGATGGTGTCGCTGGTGTAGATATGTGGGCAGAGTTGGCATCGAGGTTTGTTGCATGGATTGGTTCCTGAGTTAGAGTTACTATCGTGCGGTGTGCAGTTACTGGTGAGAATATGCTTCAGGTTGGCAGGTTGTCTGTGGGCAAGGACTGGCCTGCCACCCAAGGCCCATGAATGTGAGGGATCATTGTCCAGGATGGGTTGTAGATCCCTGATGATGCATTGGAGGGGTTTTAGCTGGGGACTATATGTGATGGCCAGTGGAGTCCTGTTGGTTTCTTTCTTGGGTTTGTCTTGCAATAGGAGGCTTCTGGGTACACATCTGGCTCTGTTGATCTGTTTCCTTATTTCCTCATGCGGGTATTGTAGTTTTGAGAATGCTTGGTGGAGATTTTGTAGGTGTTGGTGTTAGAAGAGGGCCTCATCCTCCCTGATTGAACTAACCTTGTTATCTCTAGCCTGCTTCTTGCTTGTATAGAAATTTCCACTACATGCATCCGACGAAGTGGGTATTCACCCATGAAAGCTCATGCTCCAAAAAGTCTGTTAGTCTATAAGGTGCCACAGGATTCTTTGCTGCTTTTACAGATCCAGACTAACATGGCTACCCCTCTGATACATAGTACTATAGTGATGGTTGATTTATTTTTCTTTGTTTATACAGAATGTATACATTTTTCATGGGAAGATGGTGACCTGAAAGTGATGCAATATTTCTAATCTTCCAGTAAAAATTTGTAAAGCTACCACCTTATTCTCCATTAAAGTAACTCATTAGATTCAATCTCTGCCATAATCCATATAGCAATCTGATAACAGCTAGGCAACTGATGAGTTGTAGTTCCTGCTCTTGATAGGATGTGTGCAATTCTTAGCCAATTTTTAGTGTCCCATCTCTCCAGCACCAATCCACTTTTTGGTGTCATCCACTTGCTATGTCTTGTCCTGTAAACCATTTGGACCAAAAGCTGTAATTTACTATATATTTGTTTAGTGCCTAGCACATGGGTCCCCAGCCTGGTTGGTTTTGAAGTGCTACCACAACCTAAATGTTAATAATAGAAATAATTTCAATCCTCTGGGACTAGCCTGAATCATTATAGAACATTTTGGAGAGAGGAACAATGGTCCAGTGGCTCAGGCACTAGTCTGTGACTTGAGAGACAGAGAGATCATCTAGTCCCACCTCTCCCTCCCTACCCTGGTCTTCTCCCTCTCCCTCTCCCCAGGGCTGAGGCAGGACCAAGTAAACCTAGACCATCCCTGGTAGGTGTTTGTCTAATCTATTCTTAAAAACCTCCAGTGATGGGAATTTCACAGTCTTCTTTGGATAGTTTTCCTATTATCTAACCTAAATCACTTTTGCTGCAGATTAAACCAATTACGCCTTGTCCTACTGTCAGTGGACATGCAGAACAATTGATTACCATCCTTTTTATAACAGCCTGTAACATATTAGAAGACTATGAGGTCCCCCCTCAGTTTTCTTTTCTAAAGACTAAACATGCCCAGTGTTTTTAAAATCTTTCCTTATAGGTCATGCCTTCTAAACCTATTGCTCTCTTCTGAACTCCCTGGATTTGTCCATATCTTTCTTAAATTGGACACTCCAGCTGCAGCCTCACCAGTGCTGAGGAGAGTGGAACAATTACCTTCCGTGTCTTTCATATGAGACTCCTTTTAATACATCCCAGAATATTGGATATTTTTTTGCAGCTGCATTATATTGTAGGCCTATACTCAATTTATTATCCTCTATTACCCCTGGATCCTTTTCTGCAGTACTACTGTCTAGACAATTATTCCCCATTTTCTATTGTTTGCATTTGATTTTTCCTTCCTAAGTGAAGTAATTTGCACTTGTCTTTACTGAATGTCATCTCGTTGATTTCAGACCAGTACTCCAATTTATCAAGGTTGTTTTGAATGCTAATCCTGTCCTTCAAAGTGCTTGCAATCCCTCCCAACACATTTTATAAGAATACTCTCCACACCATTATCCAAGTCTTTAATGAAAATATTGAATAGTACTAGACTCAGGACAGACCTCTGTGGGGCCCCACTAGAGATGTGTTCCCAGCTTGACAGTGAACCATTGATAACTACTCTGAGTATGGTTTTTTCAACCAGTTTTGCACCCACAGTATAGTAATCTGATCTAGACCACATTTCCATACTTCACTTATCAGAATGTCTTATTAGCTGATGCCATTAGCTGATCACAAGTGTGGGGCAAAAGCCTTGGAGAAGGCTCTCTGATTTCTTTCAGACCTGGTCTAGACTACAGAGTTAGGTTGGGGTAAGGCAGCTTATGGTGACCTAATTATGTCACTGTCTACAAAACAGCCCTGCTCCCACTGATGTATTTGCCTTACTACACCAACATAACTCCACATTTGCAAGGCTTATGTGGGTGTAATTAGGGTTACTTACATCTGCTGTTGGCTGTCATTCTTTTCTGTTGGCTGCCATTCTATTTCAGAGTTACCTGTGAAATTGACAAGAAAGCCTTCATGGAGGGTAGGAGGCGCCAGCTAGAGCCAGCTGCTCGGTCTTGCTGCTCCCAGCCAGGCTGGTGCTCTGGCTCCCTGCTCCACAGTCAGATCCATGCTGCTGCCTGGGCTCCCCACAAAGAGCCCTGCTGCTGCCTGGGGTCTCAGCATCTCACTCCGAGCTGGGCTACTACCCAGGCTCCTCAGTGCCCACCAAAGAAGGAGTGTAGCATGGATGCGAATCACTGCAGTAATTACTACAATGGCTGTAAGTCAACCTTCATTAGTTGCAGGTTTCATGGAGAATAGATAGGGATAGTTTAAAAAGTAAAAATAGTTGTCATATGGAGAAGGAACAAAAATACTCCCATTGACCCAGCTTAATCTTCTTTAAACTGGGGATTTAAGTCTTTTTTTGAGATATGTTCTTGGCTGAGATGGTGAGGCAGGAAGGGGTTATCCTGTCTTTAGGCTTCTTGCCACCAAAACAGAAAATGGAAACAAGTTTTCTAGTTCATCCAAGCAACCAGTTATCCGGTAACATTTGAGCTAGGTGTTCTGTGAAATTAGCTCTTTTAATGCACTTAAACTAGTGAGTAAAGTATTCAGACAGGAACACCTCTCATTTCTAAGGCTCTTTTTCTGAACAGCTGAATCTATTGACAAGTGAATAATCAGCACTTTCAGTTTCTCAAATACACTCTCATACAATGTTAGCTCTACTTTAGTTCTCAGCCTTGTTATTTCCATTTTCCAGTAACTTCTATCCTCTTTGAGTGAATTATTTGCTTTTCTGGACTGAAATTAATGCCACCCACTCTGTTAAAGTCAGATCCCAACTTCCTGACTTACCTATTGTTCTGTCCCTTTCTTACCCTGCTCTGTCAGTTCAGCACTATATCTCCAGCTGGGAGGGCAAGGAAACGACTCCCTTGGGAGCAGTTTATCAGAACAATAAATGTTATGGATTTTACTAGGATGCCATCAACATTCACCATCATGCTGAAGCAAAACAATTGTTCCTTTTATTCATATAATATATAGGTATGGTGTACGGTAAGTGTGTGTCCAGCAGAGTACAGTATCTTGACGGCACTAGGAGTTACTTCAAAGCCCAACCATCACAGGCTGTACATCTTAATTTTTGTTAATGACTGTTTCCCATTTTTCTTCCTGCACCCCGTTGTGCATTTGCTTTAATTGCTTTGCTCATACACGCATCCCCAAATCAGTGCCAGCCTTGCAGCTTAAGCTTCTCTATGTTCTCTTTCTGGATCCTCTCTTCCTTCACTCCCCTTTATCGTACTGATCGCACACAACTCCACTGATTTCAAGGATCCACCATCTCTTGATTTTGCTGAGACCTGCTGGGGCTCAGTAGAATCAGGTCTGTCAATGAACTTCATAGCTCTGTAATGAGGCTAGGACGGATTCCTATTCACGGACCATAGGAAGACAGAAAAGGCAGATCTTTGTGTTAACACTCACTCACCCTTTTATATTTCTTATACTATTGTTTTTTAACCTACTAGGAAAGCATGCCATTAGTAGAAAATTAGTGTACTTTTAATAAACATTTCTTGATCAGAACTGCATATTGTAATGTTGAAATACATTGTTAATCTGCCTTAGATATATTCATTGAGTGCTAAAGGAAACTATTCACAGTAAAAATAAACTTGTCATTGTCTTTAAACCTCAGTCTCTCAATGACATACAAGACCAGTTTTTAGAGGAAGCCAGGGAGGTTAAAAAAGAAAAATCAGAAGCCTTGTACCACACATATGCATGTGCTTAATTTGCATGTGCAATTACCACAACAGTCTGCACAAATCTGTCATGAGAACACGACAGAAAAGTTTTGTATACATGTGTGTGCACAAGGGCTAGATTTCTGACTTTTTCAAAATCTGTCCCATAATATAGCCTGTCTGTTTGTACTTGATAGGCAGGGCGGTTCTTGTTGATCTTGATATCTGAGATATGCCTAATGTGTTTAAATATTGATCATTCTCATGTGTCTCAAAGATGCATATTTTATAAATTATAAAATAAATGAAATCATATCAGATGTGTTTCACAAATACTGTCAAATGTTCCTCTTTAGATTTTAAAGGATGCAATTGCAAGAAATACAGGAGAAAGGTATTTGGTAGAGACAGAAACTTACTGTTTCCATTGTATTAATGAAACATATATATGAAAAAAGTAATTAAGAACTAAAGAACCTGAAGATTAAGAGTTTATTTTATCTTTCAGTATATGATCATTTCCTCCCAGAACACTTATAAACCATTCCAGTTGTCCCATTCCCTGAAAACAGGTGTAGTTATGGCTTCTTTGCTAGAGTTGTCTCCATGGCAAGTTCTCCTGGCCAGATACCTACAACTCATTTTTTGTAAACAAGGCATTTGGCTGCCCCCACTGGCTCTGAAAATGGTCTGATGGGCCAGCCAGCTGAGAAGCAGCACTCTTGAACAAGGGAGCATCATGATGCTGGATTATTCTGCCTTCCACATGCCAGGTAGACTCTTTGCTTCCACAGGCTGTAGCTTCCCCTCCAGCTATGTTCTTCCCCAGCTAAACCTGATCTCCATTGCATGGTACTGCAGCTAATAAGCCTCCTGTAGTTAGTCTTCTAACTCAGCTTCAGCCATTATTGCCTTTCACCCTCAGTATCAGAGGGGTAGCCGTGTTAATTTGTATACACAAAAACAATGAGGAGTCCGGTGGCACCTTAAAGACTAACATATTTATTTGGGCATAAGCTTTTGTGACTAAAAAAAACCACTTCTTCAGATGCATGGAGTGAAAATTACAGATACAGGCATAAATATACTGACACGTGATGAGAAGGGCGTTACCTTACTAGTGGAGAACCAGTGTTGACAAGGTCAATTCAGTCAGGGTGGATGTAGTCCACTCCCAATAACTGATGAGGAGGTGTCAATACCAAGAGAGGGAAAATTACTTTTGTAGTGAGCCAGCCACTCCCAGTCCCTTTCAAGCCCAAATTAATGGTGTTAAGTTTGCAAATGAATTGTAGCTCTGCGGTTTCTCTTTGAAGTCCATTTTTGAAGTTTTTTTGTTGAAGGATGGCTACTTTTAAATCTGTTATTGAATGTCCAGGGACATTCAATTTCATCCTAGGCTGGCTACTTCAGCCACCAATTTTACTATCTCTAAAGCTTCTATATGTCAGGTCTACTATGTGGTCTCAGTTATAAATACTAGGTAATGTAAGGTCACCCATGTTGCTCCAACTGCTCCCAACCCCACCAACTCCAGAGCCCCACAAAGAGGAAATCCAGCCATAGCGTGCTCAGCTTTCTGCAGGTACCACTCCTCCTGCATCACAGCTGAGACTCATCAGGGGGCACCTGAGGGGAGTTTGCTTAGAAGGTAAATTAATGGCTTGCAGCCAGGCAGTGTCCCTCCTTGTCATCTAAATTATAGCCAGTGTAGACCCAAGTTGTCAGTAACCTGTGCCTGCTCTGCAGAATTCTAGGGCTCAAGGGACTGCTGTGAGAGCCTGCTTGGGGTGGCTTTTGTTCTTATTTTAGGCATGAAGGTCAGTTTCAGACATAGAGAATAGAGGGTAAGATCCTTGTACTTGCAGATGCAATTTTGATGTGCTAGGGGAAGGTTTCACTGCTCGATTTTGACCATCAAGCATGGGATGAGGCAGAAGGGATGGTGTTTGATATGACTGTGATGCTGGTAGACCAAGTGCCAGCTCATGCCGAGGCCTCATTGAACACTGACAAATGCATAGCTAGAAAGCAGTCTGGCTCACCTGGTGTTAGTATTATTAAAATGGATGTGTTTAGATTTTATGAAATACTTGTAGGGTGCTACATGTATTAATCTCACTTAGCATCTGTACTCCATGTTATTGTTATATTAAATGTCTGCATTTAACCTCTGTCTAACTCATGAAACAGGAAAGAAACATTAATTAATGTAAAATGCTGGCTTCCTAAGGAAGGTGTTAGGTCCTGCATACGAGAAGACCCATTGAAACCAATTCAGTCATTGTGAAATGACAACAACCTTGTTTATTGTACTCCCCATACCCACGAAGAGGAGATGTGCACATGGACTCGTCCTACCATCTTGAACTCTGGGAGAAAGGAAGAAAAAATCCCTGACAAGAAAGAACGGTATGTCTATGCTGCTTGGACTGGGAGATGGCAAGATTTCTAAGGATAAGGAAGAGATCCCAAGCTCCTTAGCTTGGGTTAGCCCATGAGGGCAAATAACTTGTATATTACAGTAGCTTCTGTTACGTTTTGAAACCTAAGACTATAACTCATTTGTATGTGCATATTTATCTGCTTTAACCTTGTAAATATGGTAGAACCCCACTTATCCGGCCATCCATTAGCCGGCTCTCCATGTTACCCAGGCCACCAACGCAAACAGGTACAAAAAGGGGAAATCTCTCATATGGCCACTAGATGGCGCTGCAGCATTGTACTTTCCCATTCTTCTGTTTATCCAGATTTTTGATTATCTGCTCTGGCCCCAGTCCCAGTTAGATTGGAAAAAGGGGTTCGGTAGTAACTCTTATATTTCTTTCTCTTAAATAATAAATCTTTAGTTAATTTATTATAGGATTGGCTACACGAGTTGTCTTTGCTGCAGGATCTGAGGTAAGTGACTAATCTTTTGGGACTGGGAGTAGCCTAAATATTATTGTGATTTTTAGTGTAAGAGACCATCTATCACAAAGGAAGCTTAATTGGGTATCAAGACAGACTGGAGTACCCAGCGGGACTGTCTGACTCCATGTTAAGACTGTTGTAGTGCTTGAGGAGTTCACACTTGATTGGTGAAATCTAAGTATAGAACTCACACCCAGGTTGGGGTTTTTGCCCTGCTTAAGGTTCCATGAGGTTGGTACTCCTGCTCCTCAGCCACTCCAGACAGTTTGACAATGACCAATGGCTGGAACCAGACCTCAATGATATACACATTGGATTGGAAGGGAGAGGATCATTAAGAGATCTGGCAGGGTTTTTATACACAGAGTCTTCCTTCCTTCCTCCTGACACACTTAATATTCATTTATATGGTCTTTTAATTAAGCAAAAGAGGAACCAGATTGAGCTCAAACTTTATTTTCCCTTGTACCAGGCTGACATGGGTGGCTACATTACTCAGTGGTTCTGGAGGAAAGCTAGCATTCTTGTCACTACTGACAGTCCCAGAAGGAATGTCAGCCATGAGATTTGGAAGTTCACCCATAACAGCTTCAAGGAAATCTTTGGTCATGGCATTATATTTTCAAACTGCTTATCCATCTAGATAGAGTGTAGCTTTCATACACTGGGAATGGCATTCAGTCTTGATATCCAGTCCCAGTTTGAAGGGTAGCTGCCTGAAGTAAAACTGATGAATTATCAGGCAAGCAATCAATATCTAGTGCTGGATAGGGTTATATTCAACATTTGCATGGATGATGAATCTTCTGATTTCATGACCACCAAGAGGACTATGGGACTTTCTCAGGTGGATATTATCTTAACTCATAGCTTGGTGACTCCTGATCTAGTGTTTGGGTTAGGATTAGAGATTTAGAAATTATATCCATGTCATGCTCCAGCCCGTGTCTGTTGATCTGCCTATTGGGCTCCGCTTTCTTGTTGGGATGAAGGATTTATTTTGATGACCTACTCTCAGAAAATAATGGAACCCAAATGTTTCTAGGAGCTCCTGACTGATCAATGGTTTCATGGAATTTAATGTATTTAACTGTCCTCCACCACTGATATAGTGGCTTCCCCGCACCCTCAGAACTCTTCTGAGGAAAAAGTGATGGATCACCTTGGTTTATGGAGGGCCAGCAAGGCTGAAGCTGGGTTCGGTTCTACTGATAGTTATAATTTATGCTAATATTTTAAAATGTTGTTAAGGGTACATAACAAAAGAAAGTGCGTTAGCCAGGTTTAGGCTGAAATTGGTCAGCTATAAAATAGGAGATTATTTTAACTTGCAAGATTTTAGTGAAACCCAGCAGTAGAGGTTTCTGGGGTTTGGCTTGAGGGTAGCTCTAACTTGTTCTAAGCTACTGAGTTGTATTTGACTCCTGCTTTGGATCAGATAATCAGACCTAAGAAGCCAGTGACCAGGCAGTCTTGGGAATATACAGGGGCTCCAATAGTTACCTGGTTTCTGTTTCATTTTACTTAGTGTTTCCTCTGGGCAAGAGAGTGACCATGGCTTCCCTGTGCTGAAAGCAGGGCAAGATTAACTTTCTTGTGGGTCTGGGGCTATTAGATTTTGTGGGGGCCCTGTATAAAAGTCTTTTTCCTAATTTAAAACAAAATGATCACAATGATAGCATTGAGGCTATTAACGCTAAACTAAACTTGCCTTTTAATTAACATTAAGCCATTCTGTGGTTACATTTCAGTCTTAAAACAAGTAGAATACAGTGCAGTTAATTCAAAATAGCCTACTTCTTACCTTAGAACAGCTGTTACTAGTTTCTTTCTGGGAGGGAGTTTGAGTGCAGGAGGGGATTTTGACCAGGGGCATGGGATTGGGGTGCAGGAGGGGGTGTGAGGTGCAGGCTCTGGCCAGGAGGCGCTTATCACAGGCAGCTCATGGCCAGGGGCACAGCAGGGCTTAGGGAACTGGCCAAAGGGAGCTGTGGGGATGGTGCTGGGGTAAAGGGCAACACACAGAGCCACCTCCTTCCCCCCTTGGGCCACAGAGACATGCCCACAGCCGACTGCTTCCCGGATCAGCGTGGGGCCATGGCAGGCAGGCAGACTGCCTTAGCCCTGCTGGACTCTTAGCGGCTGGGAGATCGCAATTGACTGGCAAAGGCTGCAGCTCTTAAAGCCCCATCATTAATCTGACCCTGGCTGAAAAGACCGTTCACATCCATTTGCTGCATAAACTCATCTGGTCACTAATGTAGAGGCCTTTCTGCCATCACTTCTTAGAACTGTGTCCTTCTCTCACATCATACTCAACCCATTATTTTTATCCCCAGATTTAAACAGGAGACTCCAACAAAATGAACTATTAAATCTGCCCTCCATTTGCTGGGACATGCTATCTGCACCTCTGTGTTGTAAAATATGAACATTTGGTTAAAATAATGGAATTCAAACAAATGTAATGATTAACTCCTATCTTGAGAAAACATTTAAAATTAATGTCTTGTTTCTACAACTACGTTTGGGATTTGATGCAATAGTCCTTGCAAGGGTTGATATAGAAGAAATTATTGCAGCCCAATACAATTCTCCATTTTTATTGGCTCTTATACAGAGAATGGCAGCCAACTGATAACATATTCAGTGGAATTTTCCTTCCATCCATCCACAAAATATGCAACAAGCAAATGCATAAAGCTTTTTATTTTGAACAGAAAAAGTGATTGTTTTAAAAATATCTTGCATTTTTATGCTACTGTTAGATGTGAGCATACATGGAATTCATTACACTCATTTATACATTCATCTATACTATGTGTGATAATAAATTAACCAGAATTAAATTCAGTTTACAACTCTCTCTCTCTTGCCTGGATTCTTCAAAGACTTGTTATACTTCAGAGGGACTACTCAGATTGTATAGTTAAGCATGTGCATAAGTCTTTACAGAATCAGGACCTTATACAACATTTGCTGAATTCTGCCTTTTGCGTTTTCAGGCCACTGATGAAGTAGATCAGCCTTATTAGCTGTCATTAAAGTAAGCACAGAACTCCTCAGCAATTCAAACACCATCATATTACTGTACTCTCATTCACTAATTGCCATTCTGTTTAAATCATAATTACTTCCATAATTTAAGTATGGAAAAACATAATATGTTATATAACTTCCTCATTATTTAATGGATGGAAAAAAGCAAGTAATTCATATTAAATTCAGTATTCTTCATTTTGCCGTCTTAACTGTATACATTTCAAAGAAAAATATTTACTTACAGAATACTTGGAACATCCACATGTGCCAGACTAACTACCAAGACTGCCATGCTGTATAACTATTGTGAATGAAGGCACAGTGTGTGCCTGTTTCATTAAATATAGAAGTATCCTGAGGACAATTATCACTTCTTTCCTTTAGAGGAACACTTGTTTGACAGTTTGAGACTAGGAGTCAGAAAGTGACTGTCTGGGTTGCAGTGAAAGAATCTGTATTTTATAGAATGTCAGACCTTAAATAAATTATGCCAGAACAAATAAGGAATAACGTAAAAAACAAAGACTATAGGGACCATTACAATGAAGTTCTGAGTACTCTGTGAAGTGCTAAATGTGACAGTTCCAGGGTAACTGCACCTGTATCCACCCTCTGTGGGCCACTGTAAGAGCGCCCAGTCAGGTTTCTGGCTATCACCCGTCTGTGTGCAGGGACCCTTCTGACTGGGGTATTTTAAGACTGCACAGACCCCTGCCATCCACGGTGATATTGCCAGCAACCCAGTCTACCTAAAGGCAACCCAGTCTACCTAAAGGCCAGCCACTGTGCATTTCTCTCTCTAAACAGTATGAACAGTGTATTGTCCATCGTTACAAGTTGCTACACAGCTCTTTCTAAGCAAGCACATTTATTCTTAAAGTAAAAGCATTACAGAGAAAACCTGTATCTTAAAATTGTTTCTGTATGCATCCTAGAAGCTTCCCTGACAGTTACACATCAGTTTCAAGGGGACATAATAGGTCAAAGTCTTGCCAACCCTTCTGCAAGAGGCAAGGACCCTCTTGGACAGAAGGCCCTATCTATTCGCTAGGTCAGAAGGAAGGCCCTCAGACAGTTTAAATGGAGCCTTTAAAGCCATTTCTTTGACTGTTGGCTCGGGAAAACCCAGTCTGAATCACTACATACCAGCATCCACAGGGATAGGTACATCTCTAGAGGTGTTTACAATATAACTGATTCCCTTTAATCACCCCCATTGTTTTTGGATCCTGAAGGGGCTGTAGTAACCCTCCTCCCTGGAGTTGCATACAGCCCCTAGCCCACCATGAATAAAATTAATATAATATAGTTTCCAAAGATATTGCATCTGGTTGCAATACCCATCACGCTAAGCACCCTTCAATTTCCACTCCTGTCAATGGAAGTGGAGGCTGCTTAGCACCTAGCAGAAGATGTTCAGCCTCTCATGGAACTGGGTCTTATGGGTAAAATTCATTCAGGACAATTGCAAAAGCCTCTGTTTCTTACAACTCCCCTGTGTTGGGCTGTGTAGGTGTTAGGGGTAGAGTGGTATCTTAAGATGCCTCCATGCTCTCTGTGCACCCTGGAATGGGTCTGCAGGCCAGCTTTCCATATTAAAAGGCCAGAGAGGATTTTTAGGATAATCTAGTCAGAGCTCAAGCATAACACAGGTATCTCAGATCCTCAGAGGGTGCTAGGCCTTCAATCTTTGCACAGTCTCTCTGGGAGCACACTATTTCAGGTCTAGGCTTTATGCACCTCCCCTTTCTTAAATGGGGAGCCCCATGACTCCACTGATCTGAGAGTGGGTCTCTGGGTTCAGAACCTCTGTGGCTTCTTTAGCAGAGTCCAAAAAAGCTTGAATGCCCTGCAGGAGACATAACCCTCCTGGGAGCCATACAACAGCAGATGTTTTGCAGGGACATGGGCCAGGCTTTTCAAAACAATTGGAGTATGTTATTTTAGGGTCTTTAAGTTAGAATGTTAAAGCAAAACCTACATATGTAGCTTGCTAGCTTCTGCTTTTTTTCAGGTAAGGAGGCTCCTCGTTTTCCCTGGCCTGGGATGTAGATTTTGTTATAGGCAAAGCAGGGAGGTTTGGCTATGAGCCCTTGATCCAATCTCTCTCTCTCCTGCACTGGTCAGCTGAGTTCTTATTAACCCATCCTGACCCCTCGGTTCTTTGCTTCATGTTGCAACCAGTCTGGTTCTACATGTTCTCCCTCCCTCGGCTGCCAGGTGTTAAAAGTTACCATCTAGTTGTTGAGCTTCCATTGTATTTCCACAGCAATATCATTCATATACTAACAGTTCATGCTAACCCAATGTGACCAACACCCATTTTGTACTGCACGGCCCGCTCCCTGCTGATCCCAAAAGCGAAGCTAACTACTTCACACTCAGTGGATAACAATAAAGTGAGTGGGGAAAATGAGTCACACATTTTTCATAAAAATAATACAGAAATTTCTCACATTTTCCACCGCAGGCCATAGAATGTCATGCAGTAATTCCTGCATCAAGCCCATAGTTAGAGCATCTTTAAATTAAGATCAGATAGCTTTCTAAAAGGTTTCAAGTGATGGGTAGTACACCACAGCCGTGAGTGGTTATTCCAGTAGTTAATTACCCTCACGTGTATGCCTTATTTCTTGTCTGAATGGCCTTCTTCTCACCAGGAAAAAAAGGTGTGTTTGTAACTAACATTAACAAACTTACAGTAAAATCCTAGGGACGACGCGGCAGTTTGTAGTTTTTACATGAATCATCAAGTCGAGTTAAAGACTAGGCACTCTATAACATCAAGTGAAGACAAGCCCTTTGTTTTCTACATTAAATGGTGGAGAAAGGGTCATGGGATTTATATTTATATCAGTTAAGTAGCCCCAATACATAGCACAAGGGCCACAGAGAAGCTGCAAGCATTATTTCAGTCCATAATTGCCCTGCTACATTGCTCTGCATTAATGGGGTGATTTCACCTCCCCAGCTCTCGGTATAAAGTTTGCTCATATAAATCCTGATTTACTGGCATTTTATACAGGTAAAGTGAATCTCATCCTAGCAGAACAGGAAGTAACAGTCCTTACTGTAAAGAAGCAATAGGAATCCTATAACCATGCAATCAAGTGTTATCCACTCTGTGATTTTTAAAGAAATACTGGGCTATAAAGCAGAAAGATTTTCTAGCTTAGTTTCTTGAATTATTAGGACACAACTCAACCTTTTCTGAATTGTCAGACAGTTGTCACTAAGTATGCAGGATATAGAGGGTTGGGACAGGAAAAGAAAATCCATAGAAGAACCCAGTAATCTGGTATTTTTAAATAATATGTTGAAATTCTGTATTATAAATCAACCTCTTGCTATTTCTGATTAAATTTATATTACACCATGCTGCAACTTTCATATAATAAGAACTTACAGCTGTACAGAGTCCTTAACTCATTATGTCAAGGTATTGCAACACTCTCTCATAGTCATACCATTCCACATTTGTTCTTAGGAAACAACTGGAAATCTTTAGTGGACATCCAAAATTTTCCACAGCAGTGGCCTGTTTGCTAAAAGCTCAAAACAACAGGACACTCCAAGGCATTGGGGCTGTGATTCCAATATGATGTCTGGCCAAGCTAATAAAAAATAAACAGATTCACCCACAGTACAGACACTTTAGCAACATACTCAGATGTGTCCTGAGGGCATTCTTTTAAAGTACAGTATAATCAAAAAGGAGGGGGAAGTCCTTCCGCGAGACCCGATGAAGAGCATTTCAGGTTTCTAGAGGGAAACACAAGAGACAAGAAAACTATAAGTTCAGCTGAAGGACAAAACACAAAAGAAGAAGAAAAATCAACAATAGTGCAATAAAATGAAAATACAATTACTGTACAAATGAAAGCCAATAATGAACTCAAGGTCCTTATCACCTAAACCCTGGTCCTCATGGCATATGCATGAATCCTCATAAGGATAGACCCTTTCTACACAGTCATTGGTGGTGCAAGGGGACATGAGCAAATAGACATTATATACCATAGACTACACCCAGCTGCTCCAGGGAGCTGTCAGGAATGGTGAGACAAATGAAATATTCCATAGACTTAGTTACAGTTGCAGGGAATGTTGGACACAATACAGTGGTACACCTGAAGCAGGGGTGTGTGAAGTTTATTTAGTGACTAAAAAGCATTTTGAACATGCAAAGAACTGTATTTTATTGCAGACTTAAGGAACTCATGGAAAATATAAAACAAAAGAATGTTAAAGGGCAGAAAATGTCAGGAAAATAGAAAATATCTAAGCATTGTGTCAAAAAGCTGAAAATTGCAATTAGCAGACAAGCTAATGCCAAGTTAGATATGTGGAATGATATGAATGAATGACTGAATGAAGATGTGAGTAGAAAAAAGAAACCTCACTCTGTAGCTTATGTCGCATATGGAGTGAACAGGCAGAGGCATCAGAAACAGCAAAAACCGGCAGCTGCCCGCTAGAGACGTTGATGGAATTACCCATATTCATGAAGTTTGCTGATCTGGGCCATTTCTTAATTTGTCAGTGTGTACAGCAGTATCTCTGCTATGCACATGTAACATACAATGTTTCTATTATAGTCAGCATCTCAAAAGAGAGGTCATCAACTTGAAGTGGGAAAAATGACAACTATCCAACAGATTTTGGTGTAGATTTGAGAAGGTGGCAGAAAGTGGGTCAGAAGCTGGAAATATGTAATGTGGTTCTTTAAAGCAATATCAAATGTCATCATTACATTCAAGATAACTTCAAAAAGACTTACTCTCATTCACAGGACACATTCATCACAAGGGCAGGAGAGAGGGACTAGGTAGAAATTATTTGGGCAGCAATATTTCAAGCAACTGAAGGAGTGTTTATATTTTGGTTGAAGGGTCTATTCAATATGCTTAGAAGAACCTCCCTGGCAGGCTTAAAAGTTTGCCAATAACAAAACTTTTGGAATGCTGGCAAAAATTAACATTTTAAGAGCCATAACTGTTATATTACAGAGAGTAAGAGTTACTTATTTTTTATTTTATTTACATTTGCAAATGTATAGAGATGTCATTCACCTCCTAGACACATTAATTTCTTGGTTTTTGCCCTTTAACTCTCTTAATTGGAAGAAAGCATGTTACTGCTGATTTATGGATTCTTCAGTAGTGCCAGGAATCATTTTAAATGTACACAGCTGCTCTGCAGTAGTTTAACTTGGCAGATAGTATTAAACCATTGAATTGTGTCATTTATTTGTGTATGCACACAATAAGTTCCTTGTGCAGGTTCTTCAGAAATACTTGCAACATGATTTTGGAAATGTGGCCTAAAAATAACCTAACCATGATTTATTGTTTTGGTGCTTGTCTCCAAAGACCATATCTAATATGAAGAATGAGATATCAGGGGACATCAGAGATAAGGCACTAGAATGGAAGCCATCCATAAGGGGAACTGTACCATGAGTCCGGAATGGAGAAGTTCCCAGGGTGAGAACAAGATGCATGAGGGGAATAGAGCTCTCCTGCTGGTGTTTGGGAATGCTGGAGCACCTCATTATTTCATTGCTAGACAAGGGAGTATATGACATTGCATAATGAGAAAGGGCAACAGTCGTGGCCGGATCATCATCGGTTCTGATGGAGTATAAGTCATGGTAATTTATTGTGTCACTCCATTCAGTGAATCATAGAAATAATGCCTGTTCTCTGGAAAATCTGAGCAGGGAGAGTAATGTAATGAATTTTGCATATTTCCATTGTAAATACAGAGTCGTGTTGATTCTGAACGTAAACCACTTAGAAACAAATTGTCTCTCCATTTTTATGGATGACAGCTGAAAGTATATTTTAAAATCAACACTAATCAGGCCTTGATTAGTGTCCTGAATGATGCCTTGCAAAAATGGTATAGTTTCAGTTACAGCTCAAAAAAATACCTCTTAGGGTCACAGTACTAATCCTTTTGATCCATGCCACTTAATGGACTGGAAAGCTAGAGAACTTCCTTTATTTCTACTTTGGCTACAAAATAGAATAAGAACAGACTAGTGGGAATTGTAGTTTCAATTGCATCCTCAGCAACAGTTCCTAACAGGGAGTATTTAAAGACTGATTGATAGACATCATCTCCTGATGATCATAGCAGAACTCCTTAGACTGCTGATTGCAAGCACAGACATTCTGCAAAGTTAAATTTATGCTTGCTGTGCCTGCAGCACTCTGTCTTACCTATTATTTCTCCCCCCCATCAAATCTCATCTGTATAACAAGAACAATGGCCAAGCAAACTTGAGGCATAAAGTAAAATCAGATGCCTGGATTCTGAATAATTTTTAGGGTAGAAAAGGAAAATTTTAAAAATAATTCTAAAGAATTGAATTCTCTTGAAAAGAGGTTTGCTAGATTTATAGAAATGTTAGATGCTGAAGTCTGGTGTTTATTCATGATAATCCAAGTCTTGCTTGCCTTACTCAGACGGAACTTCCAGTTGGCATAGAATAAGTAAAGCGCATGGATAATGAGTGGTAGGTATTGCAAACTTTGACAAATTGCTGCACCATTTGCTCACAACCTATAATACAGTTCAGTCTCCTTGCCCAGTCAATCCTTGACTACTGAACTACCAACAAGGGGACCATTTAATGCCAAACATTCTAGTGCATAGAATTTCCACTGCTACATAACTAGTTGCAAATATATGCTGTGCATAGCTTTGTCTCAACCTATTCTACTACTCAATTGCAGTAACAGGCTTTTTTGAGATTCATACTGTGCTTTTGAAATTAGAAGGTTTTGCTTAAGCTGAGAGCAACAAACCAAAATCACTGTTCATTCAAGCAACAGAGGCCATTAGAAATACTCTTCTGTTGTTTAATGTTATTTTTCCTGGAGCTAGACTTGATAATCATTGAATTTAAGATCTTATTCGATATTTTTTTAAAATAAATTACTTTCTATGTTTACATTGCCCTCACTGATTGAATGTAGACCTTAAAGTTCAGGAGTGTAGTGGAAATTTTGGAAGTGAGTGTACTCTGTACACTATGTCACCGCCATATAGATTATATACAATAGACAATATTATAACCAGTTTATTGGAGCTGCAACTATATCTCTTATTTCTTTCAGTAGCTGATGAAATCTTTATGACTAATCTGGAACATAATATTTTTAAACAAACATTACTCAGCCAGCTGTGCAGATGCTACATATATGATATCTATCTTTTCATGAATAAAAATGAAGTACAGCAGACTCTGGAGCTATTCAACAAATAGTTCCCAGAGATCACCTTTAAAGCAAAACAGGGTTCAGGTCAGTTTATGGGATGCCAGGTTTACAGAGTTGTAATGAATGATTCACTTAAAGCTAGTTGATTACTGAATAATGCACTTATTCAGAACTACAGTTTATATATTCCTGTAAGAAAAAAAGTAGTAGAATAAACTAGTTAGCCAAATCTTATAATAATAATAAATAATACACTATTTTATAATACCCATGATATAAATGGTTCCAGATGGGTCCTGCAAAACCATAGGAAATTGCCATGTAGATGCTATTTGGATATCTATGGATGCACATATGACAGATATGGCAATTTCCTACAATATCCTTGGACAACCGTATTGTCTTAAGCTTATGTATTAAGGCGGGCTGTGATTGTATGCAGCTTCTCTACAGGGGAGATGGGACAGATGTAAGCCCTGGAAAGCATAAAGAAATTTAAAAGACTATATTGAATTGTGCCAGATAAACATGGACTTTTTTGAGACTATAAGTTTTAAGTGGATTTCCTGAGGAATCCTTGGGGAGTGTGTAATACAAAGTTTACATCTCTGGTTATCCAAAATCACAGCCGTTTGAAGATGTACCCTGAGGAGATGGCCATTGTCTGCTGATTTCCTATTATGGAAGTCCAAGATCAAAGACAAGAGCTGTATAAAGAAAAGCTGGTCTTTCCAGCTTTCGTTCTGGTTTTCAATCTAAGATGGATGAACTTGTGACCACAGGGAAAACCCAGTTGTGGGTTTTAAAGGACTAAAATCTACCAGAATCCTAGGTTGTATTTGGTGACTTCTGGTCAACTTCTTAGAATATGTATAGGTTCGCTTATGGTTTTAATGTTTTCTCTGTAATACCTTTGCCATAAAAATAGATATGCTTGCTTCAAAACTGCTTTATGGTAACTTATAACTACAGGCACCTATGTGCTTCAAAGCCTTAGTACAGAAAGTAAAGCACAGATGCTGACCTTTTTAGGCTGTCTAACTTGCTGGCGATATCACAATGCAAGGCAGCAAGCTGTGCAGCCTTAAATTCCCACATCAGGAGGGAGTGAGACATAGGTTTCTGCCCAAGAGAGGTGACGGCTTGGAGCTAGAAGTCTAAAGTGGGTGCCCGTGATGGACCATGGAGGGGGAATACAAGAGCAGTTGCTCTGAAACTGAGCCACCACATTCAATGCATCATATTTGAGTTCAGAACTGGAGACTACAATAAGAAGGAGTTTGGTGGAGGCTAATAGAAGTGATAGAGTGAAGCTAGGACACCCTGGATAGTCTAATAAAGGGGTTGGAGTCTCAAGCTAAGGTTCTTCTTCAAGACACTGCCTGAGAGAATAGGCATTAGAAATTTCACAAAACATCTGATCATGCAGCCAGAGGTTTTCTTAAGAATTAACTAAATATCTGCAAGATGCTAGCAGTGATTTTTTTAAAGTTTAAGTAAGGGCTAGTAATCATCATACTCTCTTTCTGTGTTCTTATACTGTGTCCGTTATTTTGTATGTTATAAATTTATGAAATGAACCCCAGCATTTTCTTTCCCCAGTTTTGTAGAACATTAGGATAATACTAGAAGAAATGGGCAAAAGTCGAAACCCTGTTTCTTATCACCTTTGATCTTTGTGGGAGCCTTCAGAATCCAGACTAGACACAAAGTTGATTTCACCAGTGGGCTGATCCAATGGTCTTCCAGTGTTAGTGAGTGTGAAATCCATATCTGGAGTTTGTTGCTCTAATCTCCAATTACTAATGAAAAATCCTAGTTTGATGGTATCACAGAAAGAAAAACATGGTGATTGAGATTTTTCTAAACATGGGATTTAAACACATCTTCCATTACTTTTAATGGATTTGATTAATTTAATGAAAATCTGTGTCTAAATCTCCTACAGAAACAAATATAGGTGAGGTAATATATTTTATACTGAACCAACTTCTGTTGGTGAGAGACAAGCTTTCTAGCTCATACAGAGTTCTTCTTCAGGTCTGGGTAAATTACTCAGTGTCACAGCTAAATACAAGGTAGAACAGATTGTTAACTTGTGCTAAACAATCTGTTCTACCTTGTATTTAGCTGTGACAGTAGGTACATTCCTGAAGAAGAGCTCTCTCTAAGCTCAAAGGCTTGTCTCACTCCCTAAAAGAAGTGGGTCCAATAAAAGATATTACTTTGCCCACCTTGTCTTTCTAATATTCTGGGACCAACATGGCTACAACTCTAAGTCTCCAAGACATTTTTGAAAGTCTCAGTCATTGGTCTTTAATCTCTTTTTTGTCTATTCATTGAGAAAAATTTCATGTGCCAGTGAAAATGTCAATTTTTTTATCTTGACAGAATTAATGAAATTGTAATAGTTTACTGCAGAGAGTTGGAAGTATAATAGGTCAGGGAGAACAGCTGACAGCTCAGGCAATGTCTGCTGCTCAGACATATCAGCCTGCCAACTAGAGGTGTGAACCTACCAATCATCAGCTTGGCAGAGGCCATTTTCCCAGACTTTACGAAGGGAAAAGACTATAGATAAAAATAATTTGGAACCTACATCTAAGTAAAGGTAAGTAGGTGTATTTGTGTGTAGTTCTTTAATGGATGGAACTGCATCTGCTCAACTGAAGGACTTTTCTTACCGACTAGTCTACAAAGTAGATATAAGTAAAGTTGTGCAAAAAACTTTCATAATGAAATATGAAACTAGGCAAAATTAATCTGACTTTATCTGTTCAGCTTCACTCAGGATTGCTGGGGATGAATGTATGGTTCAAATTAGAAACCTACTTCTCCACCTTCCAAAACCCAATTGTGCGATGAATAATTTTTTTATGAAGGAAACTTAAAATCCTGTGGGAGTTGTTCCTCTATGGCATATAACTTTCTGTAACCTCAGTTTCATAATTCTTTATTTCCTATTCAAATACTTTTCAGCAATGTCAGAGGACATCAAGTTTGCATAGAGTATAAATAGCTTTGGGACTAAAGTGAATGACTTCTCCCAGAATGAAGTACATTTAAAAGTTAGGGTTAGACACTCAATTTTGCATGGCCTTTATTAGCCCTAAATACAAGGCCTATGTTAACCATGGTTAATGAAAAATTTCCTTTAGTTCAAGTGGTAGAGAACCATGGTTTTGGAACAGAAAGTTGTGAGTACTGTTCCCCAGACTATGCTGTTTTCAGATATACTGGTGTAAATCTTCAGTAACTCCACTGATTTAATGTGTTTAAATCAGTGTAATGAAGACCAGAAACTGTCCACCATAAGGAGTACTTTGGAAATGAATTTTTATGGACATTAATATTGTTATCATTAAATAGTTACATTGGGGTAATGCTTAGGATTCTTAACCACTCTGGATCCTCATTGTGCTTGGTGCTGTACAAACATATAATAAGTGACAGTCCATGTCCCATATACACACTAAAAGGAGGACACAGAATAGCCATAATGGTATTAAAAGCCAGGGGTGAATTGTTGTGTACACTTTGAATGCTGTCTGAGCAACCTTAAAAGAGTCACATAGAGATGGAAGGACATTATTTTTAAATCTTCCTTATTGAAATTCGCTAGTTACACTGACAGGCTACAGTTAGTACAAATAATATTTTGCCTACATATAGCACCTTCCATCAGTGGATCTCAAAGCACTTAACAAACGTTAATTAATTAAACCTTCTCCCTGAGAAGCACGTATTATTACACCTATTATACAGATGGGTAAACAGACGCAGGGAGACTGCCTGAGGTTACTCAACATGTAAATGGCACAACTCATCAGTTGACTCCCAAGCTCCAGCGTTAGACTTTAGATAATACTACATCCCCAAAGCAAGAATTTTGATTGAGCACCATAGTGCCAATCACATGACCCCCAATCATGACCTGATTCATAGATTCCACGGCCATAAGGGACCATTGTGATCATCTAGTCTGATCTCTTGTATAACACGGGCCATAGAACATCCCCAAAATAATTCCAAGAGCATATATTTTCAAAAAGCATCCAATATTCATTTTAAAATAGAGAATCCACCTTGAGTTTTGGTAAATTATTCCAGTGGATAATTAAGCCAGTGTCTAGCTTCAAATTCCAGCCACTGAATTGTCTTATACGTTTTTCTGCTAGATTGAAGAGCCCATTATCAAATATTAGTTCTCTATGTAGGTATTTAGAGACTGATACCATTTAAATTTTGCATTAGTGTAGTTGTAGGATAGTGGTTTTGTATAAGTATACCATGCATGTAATAAGCTAGAATCACTCTCAGAGCTAGGGACTGCGTTACCTTTCTGATTTAATGACTCTTTAGTGACTTGGATTTATTCTGCTGGTCATCAGTTGCAGAGATAGAGGTCTCCTTGAATAGCCTCTTGCAAAAAGTGTGCCTACTGGTGACTGCTCTTTTTGGCCCCAACTCTTCAATAAGCTCTACATGGGCAGGGTCCTGTACCTGCAGGGACCAACCCTGAAGGCAGTAGAACTCCGCACAGGTATTCATCCATGTGGAAATTAGTACAACTTAGTAGCATTCAAGGTTTCGCACCAGGAATGTACTTACCTATTCATTTCTTTAGAAACATAAGTTTTTTTCCCCCCCATGACATTTAACTGCTTTGCCAAACAATAACTGCAGGCTTTTCTCTTCTCTCAGGAATCCTGCTGTATCTGAGCTGGAAAGCCAACTGCCATCAACTTCTCCACAAAATCTCTGCTATAGCAGCAACTGGTGGCAGTTGTCATGTAATATGCAAGTGGTTGAGGCGAGATTACACATACAGTAAGAGATCTTAAACCTGGAAGTTGCTCTGCTATAACTTTGTATTGGGTGTCAAAAATATCTTGATTCTAAATCAAGCAGCTCAAAATAAAGTTTGTAACTTATTAGCTCATGTGTTTGGCACAACTGTTGAATATTGCATTTAATAGTAACAAGTACTTAAATCAATGGTAGGAATATAACATGAATGTATCTTCTAAAAGGTGCCTATGTTAGTATAACCTTCCCCCTCCCCCAAACAGCCAGCTTTTCAGAAGAGCATTCAGCACAACATACATTTTGAAATGTATGCCCCTGTTAGAATCCAGGAATCCTACAATTCCATTCTCTCTTTCAAACATGTATTTCTATAAACTCTTATAATAAATAAGGTGAACAAATCAGCAATCTGTTTTATCGTCTGCATAGGCAGATCAGTTCTTTAACCTTTCAATCCAAATATAAAATAGCTAAGAACAGTGGCAGCAATGTCACCATTATTCCAGTGTTACCAACTCATGATTTGATCATGAGTCTTGTACTGGTTGGATTTCATGAGACCACCCTCTCCCAGTTTCATTTTACAAAAGTACCTTTCTAGACTTCATTATTGCTGATAAAAGTTTGAAAATGTACTTTCTAAAGGCTCAGAACCCAGGGAACAAATAAAAAGAACCTATTTTTTAATCTCATGATTTTAAACCAATCATGATTTGGGGGGTTTACTTCATGATTTTTGAATACTAGGTGTTGGCAGTATTGTCATACCCATCACTATTGTTTTAACAGGGAAACAAATACACTTGAGATCTAGAATCAGATATTAAAAGGGACATGTTTATTCAAGCATAGCAGTCAGAAAGAAGGAGCATTCCTACATAGCTCCAAGCTGTCCAGGACAATTTGGTCATATTCTCACAACACCGGGAGAGGTATAGAGGAAGGTTACACGGGGATCAGGCTCTAAAGGAGACAGATAGGAAAGGTAGTCATAGTGAAAGTCTGGGTTCCTAAGTCCTGTTTTCTTTTCCTTGATGTAGATATAAGTGTTCTGCATGTTGCTTCTGTTCTTTACCATGCTCCATGGTGCACATACTCTTATGTGCCTGTCTTCCAAGAACCTATCTGACAATGTGACACTGGTTGGTTCTGTCTCCTGAGTGACTGTCTTCTTTCACCCACAGTCCAGTAATCATTTTTCTCACAGACCTCTCTATATTTTGCTGTTTGCACTGCAGAAAATCTTGAGCTTCATGTGGTGGCCCTTCTAATGTCACACCTCTAATGAAAACAGCAAAGAATCCTGTGGCGCAGACGCTTTGGAGCATGAGCTTTCGTGGGTGACGAAGTGGGTATTCACCCACGAAAGCTCATGCTCCAAAACGTCTGTTAGTCTATAAGGTGCCACAGGATTCTTTGTTGCTTTTACAGATCCAGACTAACACGGCTACCCCTCTGATACTTGACACCTCTAATGCTTTCATTTGTCAGCCTGTATAGCGCAGTGCAGCAAAGTGGTGTTTGAGGCCAAGTCTTGCAATTGATGAATAATTGGTTTAATTCTTCCTTCAGATATGTCTGTTTTCATTATCTATTGAAATATTTTTGCCTCATGGACTGGGACCAACGCAGAATTAAAAAATGAATGGAATTTCAAAATAATCCTTCTACTATTGGTACCCTAACTAATGACAACCTAGCCTACTATATTTTTATTATAATTTATTTTAAGGTATTTATCTTGGAAACATGAATGCTAGCTGGTTCCAAATGAAATGGTTCCTGTCATTACTTTAGCTCAGCAAAAAAAATGACTATAGAAACTCAGTTTTTAAATATTGCGGTTCAAATCACAGGACCAAAACTGTTTCCAATTAACTCAATGGCAAGACTCCCATAGGGCCTGATCCTCCTCTGCCTGGTACATTGTGTTGTCATTTACACCTGTGCAAAGTGAATACAAAATAGTGTAAGAGGATTTGGTACCACTTTGCACTAGTATAAATGCTACACAATGGGCAGGACAGTGGAGAATCAGGCCTACTGAATTCCAGAGAAGCAGGATTTGGCCCTAGAGCTTGAGGATAAGTTTTGCCCACACTTGTACTCATGCAAAATAACCTATTGTACAGCCCATTACACCAAAACCAATGGAATTGTATGGAAGTAACTGAGGGCAGAATTTGGGCCTTAGCAATTCGTCTTAGCACAGTCAAATTTGCTTAACATGAGTTAACAGTAAGGGAATAGGAAAATACCTTAACACAAAAAGTTGCATTTTGTGATAAAATAAATGCTATTTTAGGACCAAAGCAAACCCAGCCACAGCACAAGAACACAAGGGGTGGAGGAGAAAGGTGGTTGGGAGAAGATGCAATGCTGTTTCCTCCTTGTGTCCCATCAGAGCAGCCAAATACAATTGTAGTCCTTGTACTCCCCTGAGAGCAAGGACTGAATGGCCAGCACACAGTCCAATTAGGGGCAGAAAGGGGGATGGAGCACGTTCTTGCCCCTACCTCCTCTTCCAAATTGCAAAGCAAAGCTGGCTTACTTGGAGTGGTGGTAAGAAGCATCTAAAAGAGGTGGCTAGAGTAGCCATATTTCCTTTGTGCTCCCTGGAGCTGAAAGAAACATTGTTCTTCTCTCCCTGGGGGTAACCTGATAAGTTTTTGTCCAAAAGCATGAATGATGGGAGCCCCAGATGCTCTGAAACAGAGCATCTGCCAGCCATACTGGCTGGGCCCCCTTCATAGCAAGTGTTGGCTACCTAATGGCCCCTAACACATGGGGAGGTTGCAGCTGTTTTGAACTGCTGCAATGTCCTCTTGGTGGATTATCTATCACTGTGGCATGGCATCTGTGCTAAGATTGCCAGAAGCCAACAAAAATCAAGCTGAATCTTGCCTTTGATGTTTTGCAGATTGTCCTCCCCATTGCAATAATGGGTTTTATGTCTTATATAAGCATGTTTTCAATACATTCCAATGACATTGTGCATTTTACTTTTTAGTGCAGATACTCACAGCTGTTTCAAAAGAAGCTGATAAATAGATGAAATCTTGTGCATTTTCCAAGTATTCGCTTAACTTGAGTGATTGCACGTGATAAAACAGCATTTGGACCCAAATTTTATTTGCAAATAGCCAAATTATGCTCCCAGTTGATTTACAAGGCAACAGCATAATGGATCTGGATTGCCACTATCTAATTCTTAAATGTGTTGGTGAGTGGTGAAATTGTGTTAGGGAAGTACGCTGTTTTATAGAGTCAATCGCTTCTTCATAGGTAAATCTGAAACCTGCTTTCCACTAGCAGTATGATTTTGGACGTCCCCCTCTAATGTATTGTATACATTGTAAAGTAGTATACAATCTGAGTGAAATCCTAGCCTCACAGAAGTCTGTGGACAAAATCCCATTGATTTCAGTCGGGATATAATTTCACCAGATATACAACAAAAGCAAGATCTAAGACTACTCTTGGCCTGAAAATATATGAGATTTTCCAATATTTTCTAACACTTGTTTAAATTAAGAGCTCAGAGTTATTTTCCATTTGTAGCCAAAAAAATTGTTTCTCCCTTGCTCTGTGCAACAGCTTGTCCAAAGTAAATGAATAAAGATTCCAGAACAGACAGCAATAGCTTGAGTTATTTGTCAAGTTAACCATGATACATGTCTTTAAGTAAGAACAACTGGAAAGCTTCATATTCAGTACTAGGAAAAGAATCCTACTGAATAGTTCCTAAACAACTTCTCAGACGTCATGGGAGGAAATCCTGTTAATGCTAGGCCAAGTCATGCAGTTCTTACCTTTTTACAGAGTCCTTAATGAGGCAAAACTTCCTTTCCCCTCAAACTGCAAAACCTCTAGGTCAGCTCTCCTTAAAGAGACAGAGCTATTGCTTTCTGAATGTAAAAATCCATTCAAAGCTTTAGTTCCTCATCATGCTCATATTTGGAGAGTGACCGAAATGATCAAGGAGAAAGTTTTGCAGCGTGGGAAGTTGCCACAAAAAGTGAGCCATGAGGCCAAGCCCAAAAGATACTGCATATGACTTCTAGGTGACAGACAGGAGAGGCTGTACAAACTGGATGGTCATGCGCAAAGTGGTAACTTTTCCCAATGTCTATATAATTTGTGTCTTTAGATTTCAATCCCTTATGGTCAAGGATTGTCTCTTTTCTAAGTTTGTAGAGTGCCCAGCATGGGGGCCTAATGGAGTCTTTGGGCATGACCATAACATAAATATTTACTAAGAAGAATCTGAAGAAGGAGGTAAATATTCTAATTTAAAGATTTTGGAACTATGAAAGAAAGCCTGGAAAATAGGTAGGTGATCCTTGAGAGGCTATTTAGATGTTCAATTTACCATACAAGGACACTGGTCAAACTGCCAATCTATCCAACTCTTGTACAAATAGAATGTAAGAGTGGGTAGAACCAGGCAAAATTTGATATTTTTATTTTACTCCATTGAATAAAATATTATTTCTGTGAAATTTAGCTGAAGAAAAAAGCTCAGTGTTGTAGCCTCAACTCTCGCTCTTTTAATCTGAGAGGGAAATGAAACAAGACCTAACTCAGAGGGGTATCATGCCCTCCATGACTGTATAACTTTATAAAAAATAATTTTATTCTACTTTTTATGGAGGCAGTGTTGCCTAGTGGATGAGATGCTGGACAGGGATGAAGGAGACCTGGATTCTATTCCTGGATCTCCCATGGCTGGGTGACTGACAGGGTGCACTTGCCCTGCACTGGTACTGCAAGGGTTCATGCCACTCTCTGAGCCGACGAGGCCATGCCCCCATGGCCCTGCTGGGCATGCTCTAGCTGGAGACTGGATATAAAAGGGAGCAGAGCAGCTCAGCTCATTCAGGGCTGACTGCTGGAGAAGGCTCCAGCTGAAGATTCATCCCAGCCTTTGCCTGGGGAAACCAGAGATCCTGAGAGTCCCAGGGAATCATCTGTGCTGAGGAGCCTGGAAACCCCGATTCCTGAAGCCATACTCCATGGGGTAACACAGTAGGAAGTGAACCAGGGAGGGTGAGCAAGTGGTATCTCCCATCCGAGTGCGGTCAGTGTGTTTTGGTGGGATTCCCTGCTTACCCAATAGCAGATAACTCCACCACTGTTATGGCCCTGGGTCAGGGCTTGGTGGAGTTGGGTGGGCCTGGGCCCCCTACCCAGGCTGCCACCCCCACCAAGCCGCCCTAGAAAGGCCGCACTCTTCTGTGTCTGGATGCTGTTATATTGACTTTAGATGCCAGGCTGCGCTGTCCTGAATGCAAGGTCCACCGTAATTGACTCTGACTGCTAGGCTATACAGCCCTCCTGAACTGGGAAATCATACTGGCTGTGGTAACTAGGCTATGCAGCCCCCACAGAGGGGGTCGCTATACTGACTCTGGCCATTGGTCACCACTGCCTTGTGGGAAGGTGCCGTCACCCTGACTCTGGCCATTGGCCATACAACTTTGAGAGAGAGAGAGAGCATGTGAGCAAGCAGCCATATTGACTTTTACTATTAGTCTTCACCACCCCAAGACAGAGGATGGTCGTAAGGATGTGACTGCAGGGAAGTATTTACTTTGCCCCCCCCCAGAGGGGATGGGGCACACTTGCCCTGCGACAGTGACTAGGGGCAAATCATTTCATTTCTATGGGCCTCAGTTTTCCCCATCAGTAAAATAGGGATATTGATGTTTATTTCCTTAGTAAAGTGTTTAAGATCTGATGAACAGTGCTATATAAAATCTAGATATTATTATTATTTTATATTTTAATAAAAAACTTTCAGATTATAATTGAAAATAGTGGAGAATATTTTATCCAGACATAAGGCATATATTACACAGAGAGATTATAAAAATTGACTAGAAAAATCTAAGAGCCACAGGGCCTACATGATGAATATGGTGCTTGATCTTTACCTTTTCATGTATGAGATAGCAGCTTTGCTCAGTGATTCAGGAAGCAAATCAAGCACAAAAGTGTAACCGCACAAATTTCATAGAGAATGTGAGATTAAAGTCACTGTCTGATTTTTTTTAGAAAATACTTTTAATCTCAGGACCAGGATTTCTTCCCAAGAATAAGGCAAGTTTTAGAAATGTAGAGGGCCTTTTTCAGAAGGGTTAAATCCTGACTGTTGAGTGTGAGTGTGTGTGAAATTTGCTCCCACAAAATTTGTGCCTACTAAAAACTCCATATGCATATTTGAGTTCCTGCATCTCTTATGATTTCCATCCACAGTCAGGCAGAGAGATGCAAGTGATTAGATTTGCCCTTGCAGCTCAGTTTTGGGCACAGAATCCAGGTGCAATGTGTATCCACGGAAGGGAGGCTTCCCTCCCTCCGGAAAAAATATACCCATAATAATTAACAAATGATATATAGCAATTACTTAGCTCTTCATCTTCACAGTATTTTACAAAAATTCTGCTATATTAAATGAACTAATAGTTAAGTTTTGTAGACAGAACCAGTATATTCCAGCTACTTTGTGCCACTAAAGTGATACAAATAGGCCATAAATCTGGTTTAACAGGCCATTTAAGCTGGCTTAATGACTGCTTTGTGTGCCAGAACAGCACAATGCAGCCAGAATCTGTCGGTGAATCTGGCCCTTAAAGAACTAGTTCTGGAGCACTGGAAATTTTTAATTATCTGAAAAGGACCCTTCATTAGAGTCATTTGAATTGACATTTAAATCCCTATGTAAATTCGAAGAATAAAAGTTTGTAAATTGACATGAACCATTTATTCACCATGGCATGGAACTTTGTTACTCCTACTGGCTGCAGACTACTGTCAAAGCAGAAAGTAAAACAATTGGACTGTTAGTTTAATATTTGTACTGAATATTAATTGCTTCTGTTCTGCTCCCCACCTGCCCTGAGCGCTAAGAAGCTGCATATGTTCTGATTGCTGGATCCAGAGAAGTGAAGCAAGCCAATTTGAATGTGAGGTAGGTGGGGTGGAGTACTTGGAAACTGCATAAAGAGAAAATAATTTTTAATAGGAAACGTGTGATTTTTCCAAGTAATTTGACCCAAGTGGAAATTAAGGTTTTCAGAGATTGTATTGTGTGAAAATTTTTGTAGAATGATGTCAGTGTGTTAGCACTATTTTGTAGACTGTTGGGGCTTTATTCACACACAAGAAGGCACATTTCCATTGCCTAGTAGATTCATAAATGAAAAAGTGTGTATGTAAGTGAGTTCTGTGAAAAAAGCATACATCTGTTTTTATGGAAAATGTGTTTTTCTAAAGATTACACAAATTTGTGTAGCGATCTTTGTAGTCCTCAGAACATGGGTTACCAAAAGGTCCCCAAGGTTGCTGAATGACTACAGTATGTCTACACTACAATAAAACACCCACAGCTGGCCTGGGTCAGCTGACTTGGGCTCATGGGGCTTGGGCTGCAGGGCCATAAAATTGCAGTAGAGATGTTCAGGCTGGAGCACAGGCCCTGGACTCCAGGCCAAGTTGCAGGACTTAGGCTTTACTTTGTGAGACAATTCCAAATAAAATATATATAGTATTAAGAGCTGTATTCTTGATCCACTAAATGTAGTGTCAGACTCAGTGCCTGTCATGGGGAGAGGTCGTTTGAATTGACTACCTGATCTGCTATTGGATGGGTACATTTACAGCTAGGTGTGCCATTATCTGACTAGTTAGTCTCTAACAAAGAAAATGCGGGTGGGCAGGTGTAACAGGGTTGCACTCACCTCTCGCAAGCACCCCCTGGCTGAGTGCATATGCCTGAACTCTCTACCTGTTTGTGGTGTATCTTTGCTGACTCAGCCCTCCAGCAAACTCATACAGTCTGTGAGATAAGGCAAGGAAACCCCTTTCAGGGTGCAAGTCCAACAGGGGCCTCTCTCAGTGCCCTGTAATGTCTCTCAGTTTGTCCCTGCTCTGGAATAGAGCAGTGCCCCAGGGCTCCTTACCTGGAGGCAATATCTTCACCCTCTCAGGGACTTTCTGGCTCCAGCTCTTCAGTTGGGCCACTAAAGAGTTTAGTTCCCACTTCCAGGGAACATCAAAGCCCAGGCTATTTCCCCCACTTCCCCCACCACCCAGGGCCCCGTAGATAGTAGCTGTCACTGTGTTCCTTTATCTGAGTCACACTGCTGCTCTAATTCCTTGGACCACTTCCCCATGGCCCTGCACCATCTTCACCCTTACCTCAGGGCCTTGTCCTGATGGAGTCCCTGCAACCGCTCAGGGCTCCTTCTTGCTCTCCCCAGCTTCTGGCAGCACTACCTCATCCAAGGTCCTGCAGCTCCCTCAGCCAGCCACACAGCACCCAAACTCCTCCACCTCTAGCAAGGAACCAGTCTCACTTTGGCCCTGCAGCTCTTCTTATACTAGCCTGCTGGGCCCTGATTGGTTGCTTCCCACACCACCAAATGAAATTAATGGGCAGCAAGTTTAAAACAAATAAAAGGAAGTTCTTCACGCAGTGCACAGTCAACTTGTGGAACTCCTTACCTGAGGAGGTTGTGAAGGCTAGGACTATAACAGCGTTTAAAAGAGAACTGGATAAATTCATGGTGGTTAAGTCCATAAATGGCAATTAGCCAGGATGGGTAAGGAATGGTGTCCCTAGCCTCTGTTTGTCAGAGGATGGAGATGGATGGCAGGAGAGAGATCACTTGATCATTGCCTGTTAGGTTCACTCCCTCTGGGGCACCTGGCATTGGCCACTGTCGATAGACAGATACTGGGCTAGATGGACCTTTGGTCTGACCCAGTACGGCCGTTCTTATGTTCCTATGACATCGCTACTGCCCTTTTCTGGGGAGTGGTGTGGCAGGGCCACAAGGCCTCAAGCAGGGGACCTCAGGGCTAGTCCACCCCATCACGGAAGGGTTAAGGCGGTTCTGAGAAGAAATCAGAGATTGAAAGATGGGGTTCTCTCAAGAAGAACCATAGCAAATCCTCCCAAATTCCTAAAAATGGCCCTGATTTGTCTCTGCATGGTGGGTAAGCAAAGAATAAATTTCCTTCATAATTTACAACTTATAGCCATCATTCAGCACAGAGTAAAGAATCCATTAATTATATTATTATAGTAAGAACTAGGGGCCCAATCAGGACCCCCCTAGTGCTAGGTGCTGTAGAAACAGAACAAAAAGATGGGCTCCCTTTTCTCTCTCTCTTTTTTTAAGGTTTGAAGACAACTGGAAGTCATTGTCCATTGCCAGTGGGTTCATCTTCATTGCATTGCATTACATTGACTGCAGCTGGTTATACATCTTTAATGTTAACATGTAAGGAAGAAATATGTATTTAATTAGAAAATTATGATTAAGAAGCATTATCAATTTTGAAGGTGGTTTTTTTGATGTGGACACTTGTTCCAAAGTGACTAAACTTAGCCTAACTCATTTCAACCAGGTCACTATTGTATTTGCTTTGCAGTGCATGCGCAACATGCCTCAGGTGACATGCGACCAGGATTCATCACCGAATTTGGTCTGCTGGTTGGATCATTAGCTTCCCCACCCCGGACCAGGTACTGATGGGGAGTGTGACATGAACACTGATCCATACCCAACACTGTTGTATCAACCTGGGGTGGATCTCTACTAGATGAGGGAAAGTGCCTGGCAGCCTGCAAAACAGGAGAAAGTAACAGTGGGGGCTGGAAAGCTGCATTATGCTAGATCTATCCCAAAGGTGAGGGTAAAATGGTGGCTGGTTCTTTAAAAGCCCTCTAATTCAGCCATCTGCCATAGCAGCACATCACATGTAGAGGTGCAGGCTCAGGAAGATGCCCAGTTGTTCTCCTTTCCTTAGCTCATCTTATTTACATGAAGCCAAATCCAATGAAGCCACAAAGGGATGCTCACCTTGAGCAGCATTTAGCCTTCTAGTGAGAAACGGGGAACAAAAAATACAGGCAGCAGAAATCACCAGGCTGTCACCTAGGAACTGTAACCAACTTGTGCTCCACTTCCCTTGACCTGCTGTGGACACAGACCACGGGATGTTCCACCTCAAGGGTCTTACAGACAGCAGCCTCATTGCTCCTGATTGGCTCCCTGCCCTATATAAACCCAAGAGACCTTCCAGGAAGTGTCTAGGCAACAGTGTGGATCTTCTGTAGCTGATGTGCCTGTTCCTTGCTCTTAAATTCCTGGCTTGACTTGGACTTCACCTCCTGACTTGGACCTTGAAACCCGATTCAGACTGTGACGCTTGGTATTGACCTTGGCCTAAACCTGACTACGAGCTCCTCAGTGACTCCTAGCCTCAGGTTTGCCCCTGCTCTGAGCATTGTCCTTGTCTGCCCTTGTTGGGATCCTGATAGGGGAGAGGTTCAAAATATGAATATAAAGGAAGTCTAGATGTAATCTTAAAAAGGAGACTGTGACTGGCACCTCTGTGTGTGTTATGGTTGTCTCACAGTTTCTCCCTCTGTAGCTCACACTTTGTAATTTTGAGTACGAAAGGGAGTGAATAAGGGAGCAGAGCTGGACAGCTAGTGCACAGGAACAAACGTTCCCTCAAGCATTCTGCTCCCTCAAGCATTCAGCAAGTCTAAGCCTATTTAGGCTGGTCAAGGTGTGGTTGGTCTATGTAGGTTCGTAGCTTCTGTTCAAAATTGAATTGATAGTTCTGGGTTAAGCCAGTGTCCCTAGGGTGTGAGTCTGGCTCCTGTGTTGCTACTGTTTAAAGACTAACAGGGAGAAAGTTACCCAGAACAATATTCTTAGGTTGAAAGGCTCTAGGAGTACATGAAGAATGAGAACAGTACCATAAACAGACACAAGTGAAAAGTCTTGTTTGTACTGTAAGTTTTACTAAGCAGATGTTAAGGTTACAATTGCACATAGGTATTCAAAACCTGAGAGAGCCTATGCACAAGCCAAAGCAGTATTCATACTGTACTCACATTCCCAAAGATATAATAGTCTGAGGGATCTCTCAGTGGGTGGCCATCAATAAAGGGGTCTTCCCATCCTATCCATACCAGGGAACCATTTTTAGCCTGTTATGCATGGCTAGCAACTTATGCCCATGCATGAAGGTTCCAGCCTCCCCTTCCTTATCTGTACTTCTACGATCCATAAATTTTGGGGTGCCCCACTTTTCCTAGGCTGTTCTCTTAGTTTCCCTTATTCTCATTAGCATTTATACACACATGTTTCCATGGTAACCTGCAGAAATTTCCATGACGTTACAGTCAAGTGCCTTGTAACCTAGACAGGTACTCTGTTATATTTTCCTGGAACATCACCTATTGGCACATTCTTTACAGAAATCCAGTAACTTTACTGGCACAGGGTTTTTCCTGGGTCATCTGCTTATGTCAAGCCTCGTTAAGCCTGAGGCCTAGTATAGCTAAACTAAAATTGTAGAGGCCTTAGCCTGTAGGCTTTGCATTATTGCCTTACTCATGTACCTAATACACACTCATCACTCCTCAATTCTTGTCAATATTATACTCCTATGATCCTATCCTACTTATATCTACACCTACAATGATTACATCTGAAATCACATGAGTTTGCCATGATAATAGATAACACAATTAAATGATAAAAAGAACTAATTGGCTACAGGTTCATCAAGGAGTGGTGAGATGGAATGGGATTATAGAAGAGGTAGAAGTAAGTGCCGCATTGTGAAAGGGTCTTGCAAAGTACAGGGGTTTTTCCAGCCAGGTCTCTCTCCAAGGCCTCTCAAACAGTTGTGGTGGTGAGTGAAATTGGTGACCTGGGACACTTGTGAGGCACTGGTTAGGTGGAGCGGTGTGAGAGAGGTGAGATGTGTTGTTGAGGGGATATGATAGAGAGCTACAAAGTGGTCTGGAAAAAGTGAATAGAGAAGTGTTATTTGCCCTTTCACACAATATAAAAACCAGGGGTCACCCAATTAAATTAGTAGGCAGCAGATTTAATACAAACAATACTTCACACAACTAACCTGTGGAAATCATTGCCAAGGGATGTTGTGATGGCCAAAAGTATAACCGGGTTAAAAAAAGGAACTAGATATGTTTGTGAAGGATAGGCCCATCAGTGGCTATTAGCTAAGATGCTCAGGGATGCGACCCTAAACCTCTGACTCCTAGAAGCCAAAAATAGAAAACGAGTGGATCTCTGTTCTGTATACTCACTCTGAAGCTCCTGTATGAACCACTGTCAGAGACAGGATACTGGACAAGATGGACCATGGTCTGACCCCATCTGATCACACATATTAGTGGGAGGAGATCAGCATAAAATAGGGGAGGGTATGGGGAAATAGGGAAGCTGGGTCATTGTGAGGGTCCATGGGAGAGGTGAAACTAAAGAGTTGTGGAGTCCAGACTCATTTGAAGCAGATTGGATTAGTTAGGCTCACTGAAGGGATGGGAGCCTCTGAGGAGTTTCTAAAGCCTTTGGTGGTGGTTTTGAGGGGAGGTTTATGGAGGGAGCAGGGATAATGGAGTCTGAATGAAGGGAATCAGAAAAGCAAGGGAGGCACAGATGGTGCTTTAGGGGGCATGACTGGAGGCAAAGCTGCGTTATCTGACAGAAACACCAACCAGAGTGTATGTCTTAATGCTTGGATGATAGGTGCTGACTCTGTGGGTGCTCTGGGGCTAGGACACCTATGGGGAAAATTGGTGGATGCTCTGCACCCACTAGCAGCTCCCCGCACCCCCCCCCCCCAGCTCACCTCTGCCTTCTCCCCTGAGTGCACCGCGGTTCCACTTCTACCCCTGGCTTCCAGTGCTTGCCATCATGAAACAGCTGTTTTGCAGCAGCAAGTGCTGGGCGGGAGTGGGGAGGCGAGGGAATGTGGTGTGCTCGGGGAAGAGGCAGGGCCAGGGCAGGGATTTGGGGAAGAAGTCCAATAGGAGTGGGGAGGGGGCGGAGTTGGGGCGAGGACTTTGGGGAAGGGATGGAATGGGTTCAGGGCAGGGGTAAGAGGGGGCAGGGCTGGGGTGGAGTCAGGGCGGGAGTAGGGGGGAGGTTGAGCACCCACTGGCACCAGGAAAAGTTGGCACCTATGGCTTGGATATTAAAATCTGTATGTCTTGACACTAGGGGCTGAGTAAAATCTGAATAAAGTCTCTAGGTTTTGGCCTAACACTAATGATAACAATGCCCTGTGCTTACATACAGGCTTCCATCTTGTGATCTCATTGGGCTGCACAAATTACTTTCATAAAATCCTTTTGAAGTAAGTAAGTATTATAGTTCCATTTTACAGAGAGGAAAACTGAGGCACAGAGAGGCTACTTGGTGGCATATAAGATGTGTGAGGCCAGAATATCTTTACTGAGTTCAAAGAAGACAGCAACTTGCTGAAACATCCACTCAGTGGGGAAGAGTTGTTTCTTTGGAATTACTAACTATGAGGCAAAGTCTGAGATGCTTAAAAAAAATTTTATTTGTTCCTCACTCATGCAAACTCCCTTTGAACATACACTGATTAAAGACCTCAGATTTGGCCCTATAGCTCTGAGAGGTTTCTGAAATAACTAAAAGCCATCCATACTATATTGGGAAGCATAAAATCAGAAAGACAAATATTATCCTCATTTTTATCTATGGAAATGGGATTGTCATATTATCCAACTTCCTCAGTCCATTTGTCCTGACGAGACAAAGTCACCAATTATGCAAATATGAGCCTTGAATCCCCATTTCTTGTTGTCCTCATTTCTTTCTGAAAAACAGAGGAAAACGAATTTTAAGTTACAAGGAGACCTTTGTAGCGATCACTTTGCAAGACTGATGATCTCTTGCTGACAATTGAAAGGAACTAAGTATCCATGCTGATTCTTTTATACCTATCAGCAGCCTTTGAGAATATAAACCATGAGGTATTGCTGAAAAAGTTGCAGACTGGCAGTGATAACTGTTTTTTTTTCATGAGTGACTCCATTCTTCTGTTGGTGAGAGGACCTAGAAAGTGGTGGTGGCTCATCTGCCTCAAGATGTTTCTTGTGTGATTGGAAATAAGGCTCATATTTTTAACAATGAAGGTGATTAACTATTGAAACAATTTACTTGGGAGGTGGTTGTTTCTTTGTCAGCTAGGGTATAGCTACCTGGCAATGTAAGCCCAGGGTTAGTGGGACTTGAGTTAGCTAACCCTTGTTAGAGAACCAGGGGGTTGAGCATCTACACTGATTCTTAACCCTACATTAAGAATTTTCTAACCTAGACTTGAACCTGCAGCTCTGATGTCCACACTGCAGCATGCAGACCTGAGTCAAACCAACCATATCCCATACCCTAGTGCCCTCCTGAAATGTGACTGCTCTAGGCCTTTGACTGTGGTGCACCATGGGAAAACTTTACTGCTCACCCTACATATTACAGGAAGTTTGATCAGCCAACACCCCCTCCAAGAAACATGGAGGAGATCCCTTTTCAAGAAGTTCCCTTGTTTGCACTTTCACTCCTGTGTCAGGGAATGGGAAGAGTTTCACAGAAGCTCTGGTGGACATTAAGTAGTGTTTTCCATCCCACCAAAGACACCTGACAGAGCTTTGGATGGAGTAGGAGAAATACCCAGGCATGGCAGACTCTCACTGGCTGATACTGCTTGTTACTCTTGGTATAGTCACTGATTCCCCCTACATAGACAGGTGCTGCTGGCACAGGGCCACAAGCAGAGACTGGTGGCATCACACTGTCATGCAGACCTGAGATGACCAGCAGTGGGTCCAGAACTTTCTCATGAAGAAAGCTACACTTCTGGAGCTTTGTGAGCAGCTTGCTCCCATCCTCCAGTATAAAGACACATGCAGGAGGCCACCCTTGCTAGTCCAGAAGCAGGTTGCTATGACTGTAAGGAAACTGGCTACTTCAGACGGCTACTGGTCCATTGCCAACCAGTCTGGGAAGTCTACTGTGGATACAGTGATGGCAATGATTTCAAGGCAATCAGGGATGTGGTTTCCCAAGGGGCTGGGCATAAATGGTATTCCTGAGGTAATTGCCGGCTTTGCGAGAATGATGTTTCCAAACTGTGCTTGGACCATTGATGGGACTCGTGTCCATAGTCTGCCTTCTCATGTGTTCCTTGAAGTACACAAACCCCAAAGCATGCTATTCCCCTGAAGACCACAGAGGTTGATTTATGAATGTCATCAAGGGCTGCACTAGGAAAGTTCATGATGCCAGGGTTTTTTGTCAATTGGGAGTTGATTCATGATAGGCTGGGACACTATTCTCACCAAATGACATTGTTATAAATGGAGTTACTGTCACCAGTGTTGTTCTGGGAGACCCTGTATACTCCCTTTTGCCTTGGCTTATGAAATTGTACCCTGATTTCAGAAGCCCTGGAAAAATACAATTTAATTACATTCTTGGCAGGTGCAGAATGGTGGTTGAATGTGCTTTTGGCAGATTGAAATCCCATTGGAGATCTCTACAGACCCATTTAGATTCCAATGTCATCAATACTGTCCGCATTACTGAAGCTTGCTATGTTCTTCACAATCTTTGTGAACCAGAGGTGAGCCACTGCCCTCTTGAATGGAACTGTGACAGCGAGGGGCTACTGAATCGGTAAACTCAGCCAAAAAGTGCCCCTACCACAGCTGGAGCTGGATGCACATGGGCAACAGAATCAGGGATGCTTTATGGTCCCACATTATGGACTTGCATGGCACAATGGCAGAAGGTGAATAGTACCTCTGGGAACATGCTTGTGGAGGGGATGGGGCTAACTTCTTTGAGGGGAGTTCCATGGTTGGGGAGGCCTTGATTACAATGTATTTTTTATTTGAAATGGGGGTAAGGGGTGGGGAATGATTCACCGTATGGGTTCATATAAGGAAGTGATTGAAGTGTGGATTGCTGTACCTAACTTTGTGGAGGACTAGTGTCTACTTAGTAATTCCTAATTGTTCTGGATCATGTGTTTAGCTTTATTTTAAATATACATTGTATGATGAGAGTGATAGCAGTGATAGCAATAAATTTTCTTGATAACATAAAAAGCTTTATTTATAAACCTACGTTTAAAGCTGTACAACATTCACCCATTGCCAAGCCAGCTGTCATTACAACACCAAAACAACAGAACACTTCCAAAACAACAACACAAATGTGCATTAACAATGGCAAACATGACAGAAACCTCCTACTGTTGCATATCCACGGCCCCTGTTCTCCTTTTCCTTCTTCCCGTTTTCTGTGCACTTGGCACCAGGGGAGGGGGGTATCTACAGGAGTGGGGTTCAAGACAGAGGATTGCATGGGGTTTAGTTGCCCTGCCCAGCCGCTCATGGGGACTGATTGCATGGACCACCCAGCCATGGACATTTCCAAGCTATTTCTGGAATGAGGGTACATCACAGGAGACTCAGGCCATGAGGTTGGAGCGGCAGCAGGCGTCAGTACTCTTGCACTCACATAATTGAGATGAGCCACTCAGGGCCGTAGCAACAAAGAACGTGGCCCCCTCCGAACATATGTCCGGGGCCCCTTACAATGCAGAAACGATAAAAAACTAAACAACTAAATTAATAACATTTATCCACCGACCGCCATTATGAAAGCAAATACACATTCTTTGAATCGGTCCAACTAAAATTCGAAACTGACCGACAGACAACTGATGTAGCCAATAGCATTATTACTTACCTAGTTATACCTTACATTTTTTTTGCCACTTTTAGGGGCCCCCTTCCTTGCGGGGCCCCCTCCGGTCGGAGGGTACGGAGGGCGCTTGCTACGCCTCTGGAGCCACTCAAACAGCTTTCTGCTGAGTTCTATCTCCTGCCTTAGCTGCCCTTCCTGTTCCAGGAACTGCATAGCGAGTGCCTGCTCCCACACTGAAACCCTGTACTCATGCTGCGCTGCCAGACTCGGCCTTTCCTCTTGCCTCTCAGCATGCCTCTACTCCAGTTGCAAGTCCCTCTGTCTCTGGGACCGGACTGGCCTGGACTGGCTCGTGGGCCCTCTCCAGAACTTCAACCATAAGTCCATCATGGAAATTATTCCTCTTGGAAAAGTTCATGAACTTATGCTAGGCCAGGCTTGTACTGCATGAAGGTAAAGTTGTGGAGGTACAACAGCCAGTAGATGATGATGTGCTTGCAATAGGACAAGGCACAGAAAGTAATTGTCTCAAATAGCTCAGTGCAGGAGCACAGAAATAATTTTTGTGGAATCTCAAGGACATAAAATGTTACATTGCAAAACTGAACTTCAATATACTGTGAAAGGGTGCTTTAGTTGACAGAATCTCCCCAGACGCAGTCTGATTAAGAAATGCAGCGACAATGGGAAAAGCTAAAAATGCAAAGCTATTTTTCTTTTATAACAGTTGCATAACTAGTTGGGTGGTGGGAGGGCAATCAGTGGCATTGCCACACAAGCTGTTTCTATCATTTCAGGCCTTCCACATTTTGGAGTATGTAACTGTTCTTGTGGTGCCCTATTGGCAAAGGGCTTTGTTATTCCAAGCTGCTGGTGGGGGAAACGTGCAGCCAAAATAGTCAAACATACAGTGACTGATCAGCATATCTAGGAGTGGAGTGGGCTGGTCAACTACTGAGGTAGTGCAGGAAAATATGACCTTCACCACAAAGTGATCTACAATTCCTGCTTCAGGAAAAGCTTGCAGCTATCTGTACCCAAGAGAGGGTCACAATTCATGAGGGAATTGAGAAGAAGCTGCTCTAGCTTGCATGTGGCTTAACCTGTTATGGCTGCATGTAAACACACACAATTCCACAGCCTTCCTCCTCCCCACCCGAACTCATTCCTGGACAAAAATTCAAACCCCAGTTGAGAAAAGTGATTTTTGTCTCCTATGGACTACCTCTAATTCAAATGGAGTAGATCTGGAAATAGAACATATTTCCCCAAACACACATACAGCAGAGCTCACTGTTTCCAGGAGGCTTCATAAGGAGTGATTACAAAGAGCAAACTGAAAGGCACACCAATATAAGGTTATTATCTTTAAGAAGCAGGAATGGCCCTAGCATGTATCTGTGTCTTTCTTGTAAAAATACACTTTAAAGGTGTTTTTTAGTGTTTGCCTTTTCTGGTTGCCATTTTGAACTCCAGGAGGTGAGCGGACGGGAGTGGGGAAGGACACCAAGGCACTGGACTACAAAGTCATTAGTGGATAAGCATTGCTAGTGGGTGCTTCTCATAACTTTTGCATTGGTTCATAGAGCAGAAATCCCCCGTTACTATATCAATGAACGTTAAAATGGAGCCAGAAACTTACTGGGCTCAGGGGTGACTTCTGTCCCTTCCATGTCTGTTTTAGACTCTGCAATGGGCTTTTCCTGAGGGGATGCATCAGCCAGTTCCTCTGAGTATGGACCTAGATTTTGCTGCTGCTGCTCCTGTTCCAGAACCTACTCTGGAACCGGTTTCAGCAACAATGATTTTTTTGTTGTTCTCACTGCTGCTGGCTCCTATTGGTCTCCATGCTGGATTCTGGGGGCCAGCAGGGCACCATCCTGGCTGACCGGTCATCATGCACCACAGTTGGCTCTGTGCTGGATGCAGTGCCCAGCACCCAGTTAAACTCCTCATAAAACAGGTACAATGTCAGCGAGTCTGGCTGTGCTCCCATGACCATGAAGCAGTTCCCTTTGCAAAAGGCTTGTTCTCTTCAGTCTCCATTGCAAACACAGAAGGCTCTCCAATGATATGGTTGCAGTTCAGTGGTCAGAAGAGAATGGAAGAGTTAATGCTGACTCACTGAGCTGCTACTGAGGGATTGCTTCTGTTTTTACTTGAGCTGATTGGAGATTCTTGGGATAGAGAGGACAAAGGAAGTAGTGGGATACTATTGGAAGTCTCCCAGGACCTGAGTCAAGAAGGCCTGCATCTACACTGCAAAGCAATAGACCTTGAGCCCTGGGTTCTGGCTTGACTTGGTCTTGGATCCTTCACCCCCACAGGGTCCTAGGTCCCAGCCAAAGTCTGAGAGATTTGTCTATAGAGAGAAAGGGAAGTGGGGGTTTAAGCCTGAGTCTGAGCCTGGGATTACACTGTAGCATAGACATACCCTTGTAGTCTTTAAACCAAGATTGGATACCTTTCTGATAGATTGGCTTTAACTCAGCCAGAAGTTGCAGAGTTGATTCAGGAATTGCTGGGAGAAATTATATTGCCTGTTTTATGTGCAGACTACGTGATCATACTGATCTCTTCTGACTGTAAAACTATGAATCTACAAGTGTGCTTAAATGCTGTCTTAGAGTGGGGTTCTTCCTGACTTACTCACTATCCAGTGAGCACACCAAGTTCTTTTTCAGTTCCGCAGTGGTATCGTTACAAACTTGGGCCCTGACTCGGGTAGGCATCTCTAGTCAGGAAGGACACCTAAGCACGTGATTAAGACCCACTGAAGTCACTAGTCTCTTTTGCCTTCCCTAAGTCAATGGGACTTAAGTACATGCTTAAGTATTTTCCTGAATCAAGCTCTTAAAGAGCTTAGTTCATCTACCTTGCTCTTTACAAGCTGAATGTTTGAAAATTTCCCAGATTACACATCTGCTGTTCTAGTTTACATCTCGGAGGATAAGACTGACCACAAAGGGAGCAGAAAGGGGGGAAAAAAGCTTCTGTGGGCTGGCAGAAAGAAACTGAAACAGCTGCATGCCAGATACACAGGGCTGTTCTCTGTGTGCACGGGTGCTGGACCATCTGCAGAGCATGCACTTGCCAGGTGCTTTATTTAGAGTGGAAGGGGATAGGGAGCCTTTAGAGAGGAAGAAAACCACATCAGAGTGAAGAGGTGGCTTTTTACAGTCTCACTCTGCTCATTTTATCTCATCCCTTTGTTTCTGATTTTCTTCTCCTGTAGGTAGTTAGTGGTGCAGAATGACAATGAGAGAGGATTTCATGCAGCCTTAGACAATCGTTTTTACACAGGGCCTAGTGCACAGAAACACACAGGAAGGGGGCAAGTTACTGAGAAAAATCTGGAGGCTTGAAGCTGTGGAGTTCTGAATGCCTCATGCCTTTGGGCAATGGGGTTTGCCATACTGCAGAGTGGACAGAGTGCAAGGCTCTCCAACCACAGGAAGGATCAGACCCTTTGACTGTTCTTCTTTATAGTCTCCATTTCACCCATGCCTAGTAATGAGTTCTGTTCCACTTTTCTTTTCATCTACAAGAAAGCATTCCAGGACTGGAAATACACTAGAACACTGATTTTATGAACATCATTCTTACGCATGACCAGTTACATGAACCATTTTTCTTCCACTAAAATCCTCTTCCTGCTGCCGGATGTGACTTCCTTTCTTCAGCCAACCTTCAAGCACAGGTTTGAAAGGACTGAGAGATTTGGCAGCAAAGATGGGACAGACAGTTCTCTCAAACAAATTAAAATCAGGCCTACTGCATACATTTGTTATCATGTATTATGTACATTCTAACCAAACAACTAATCAAATAACTTATCCCCTTTACCTATTGTAATTTTGAAAGGTTCAATTTTATGAACTTTTCAGTTCTATGAACTCAATCCCCAATTAGTTCATAAAATTAGGGTTCTACTGTATTATTCTCACAACAGGTACAACATGGTCAGTAACGATGTCTCCTAGTCTCTTGCCAACAAACCTTAAGACTGACCTCCTAGAGCCAGCAACTGATCCTGCACTCTGGTCACTTAGGCACTAATTAGTTCCCCTAGAGAAGCCTGGTTGAGGAGTGGAAGACTTAATGAGGGGTTGAGGGGTGGAAGGCCTAATTAGCCCATCAGCTGAGAAGATAGTTAAAAAGCACAGGAAGGCAATGCAAAGGGAAGAGAGAGGGTTAGCAGATTTGAAGACCTCTGGCTGGTGAGAGTGCTGGCTCTTCTTGAAGATATGGCTGAGGATTGAAGGTGTCATAAACAGATAGTTAAGGGTTAATAAAACAGAAGTACTTCATGTCTCTTTTGCCTGTAAAGGGTTAACAAGTTCAGTGAGCCTGGCTGTCACCTGACCAGAGGACCAATCAGGGGACAGGATACTTTCAAATCTTGAGGGAGGGAAGTCTTTGTGTGTGCGCTGTTAGTGTTTGGCTGTTGTTCTCTCTGGGTTCTGAGAGTGACCAGACGTGCAACCATGTTTCTCTCCAATCTCTTTGATACAGGCTCTTATATGTCCAGAATAGTGAGTACTAGGTAGATAAGGCGAGTTAGGCTTATGGTTGCTTTCTTTATTTGCAAATGTGTATTTGGCTGGAAGGAGTTCAAATGTGTATCTGGCTGAGAGGATTTTAATTTGTACTTGTATACTTAGGTTGGGAGGGTATTCCCAGTGTCTATAGCTGAAAGACCCTGTAACATATTCCATCTTAAATTTACGAAGATAATTTTTACTGTTTTTTCTTTCTTTAATTAAAATCTTTTCTTGTTTAAAAACCTGATTGTTTTTTTAATTCTGGTGAGACCCCAGGGGACTGGGTCTGGGTCCACCAGTGAATTGGTGGGGAGAAAGGAGGGAAGGGGGAGAGAGAGGTTAATTTTCTCTCTGTGTTAGGATTACTTTCCCTCTCAGGGAGAGTCTGGAAGGGGGAGAGAGAAGGAGAGGGGAAGGTGAATTTTCCTCTCTGTTTTAAGATTCAAGGAGTTTGAATCACAGTGATCTTCCAGGGTAACCCAGGGAGGGGAAGCCTGGGAGAGGCAATGGTGAGGGAAAGGGTTTACTTTCCTTGTGTTAAGATCCAGAGGGACTGGGTCTTGGGGGTCCCCGGGTAAGGTTTTGGGGGGGACCAGAGTCTACCAGGCACTGGAATTCCTGGTTGGTGGCAGTGCTACAAGTACTAAGCTGGTAATTGAGCTTAGAGGAATTCATGCTGGTACCCCATCTTTTGGACACTAAGGTTCAGAGTGGGGGTTTATACCATGACAGAAGGACGCTATAGATACAAGAGCTGCATAGGGATTGTGATGATGGCTTGATGGAGGTAACAAATAAAAACACACAAAGGTATTGACAATCAAGAGGTCTCCAAGACTGTTTGTGAGGGACCTGAGGGTGGGAGAAGAGCTTGTCCTGTTACAAGGACATGAAGTAGTTCCTGTCCTAGAAAGATCCAAGGGAAAGTTCTGTTTTGCTTTTGTTTTTGTTCTCCTTCCCCCTCCCAATTCTTTCCCCATTACTCTGTAGGGCTTGTCTACACTTACTGAGGGATTGACACGTGGTGATTGATGCATTGGTGGTTGATTTAGTGGGTCTAGTGAAGACACGCTAAATTGACCACAGATCGCTCTCCCATTGAGTACTGTATTCACCTGAACGAGAAGCACAAGGGGAGTCAACGGGAGAGCGTCTCCTGTCAACATAGCTTAGTGTGGACCCCACAGTAAGTAGGTCTAAGTACATCAACTTCAGCTCAGTGAATAATGTAGCTGAAGTTGCATAACTTTGATCAATCTCCCCTCATAATGTAGACAAGGCCTGAAGATCTGTCTCAATGCCCATTGAAGTGAATGCAAAGAGATCCATAATTTAAAAGGACATTGGACCAGTCCCTAATTTGGGATATGGTAAGTTGAATGTGGGGGAAGGAAAAGAGGTCGACATTATTTCCCAGCATGGCCTCCATATTTTCCTCCTCTTCCTTTCCTTGTTCTCTCCTTTCCGTAAATTTAAAAACCTTATCTGATCCTAGGTTGTTCTCTGCATCACAGCTCCTCTCTCAAGTCAAATATGGAAGAGATTATTTATAAAACCAACCCCTATCGTAGTCAGTATTCTAGTTATTAGAGGTGGAGCTAGTGCAGGGGTCGGCAGCCTTTCAGCAGTGGTGTGCTGAGTTGTCATTTATACACTCTAATTTAAGGTTTTGCGTGCCAGTAATACATTTTAACATTTTTTAGGTCTCTCTATAAGTCTATATATTATATAACCAAAATACTGTTATATGTAAAGTAAACAAGGTTTTCAAAATGTTTCAGAAGCTTTATTTAAAATTAAATTAAAATGCAGATCTTATCAGTTTAGTGTAATCCTTGCCCTTGCTTTTTCTTGCTGAGTTTTCCAATGTCCGGTGGCATGTATTTGGATACTTTAAGATGCACAAAGGCTTCTGAGTGATCAATTGTTAACTGGCTGGCATGAGGTCAGTGGCTGGCACCCCAGATCGGCAGCTGAGGTGAGTGGAGCTGGTGGCTGGTAGGGCTGAGCAGGACCGGAGGCCTGGACCCTGTCTGGCAGGGGACCTGCACTGGAACTCCAACTGGAAGCAAGGTGAGTGGGGCTGTGGCGGAGACCCCAGCTGGCAAGGAGCCAGCAGCTGGAACCCCAGAGCAGCGACTGAGCGGCTCAGCCTACCATCGCTATGGGGTTCTGGCCGCCACCTCCTTCCAGCCGGGGTCTCAGCCCGCTGTCAGCCTGGGGTTCCTTCACCCAGGCCAGCAGTGGGCACAGGGTGGGACCGGCAGCAGGACCCTGGCTGGCAAGGAGCCAGCAGTGGGAATCCCAGAGTGTCAGCAGGCTGATTGGCTCAGCCCGCCCCTGCTCTGGAGTTTCGGCCACTGGCTCCTGACGGTCAGGGTCTCAGCCTGCTTCTAGCTTAGAGTTCTTTCATCCAGGCCGGCAGTGGGTGCTGAGTGGGACTGGTGGTGGGACCCCGGCTAGCAGGCACCGACAGCGGAAACCCCAGAGCTGCAGCGGGCTGAGCGGCTCAGCCCGCTGCCGCATGCCATCAGAAATTGGCTTGTGTGCCACCTTTGGCATGTGTGCTGTAGGTTGCTGACCCCTGAGCTAGTGTATATAGTTGACTTCACTCAGAGCCACAATCTGGGTTTAGCGCTGGAAAGAATAGGAGAGTCAGTGTTTCACTCTTTGAGTGGTGAAAGCCAGCTATTTGTGTATGTTCCTCAACACACTATAGTGTCTCACTTGTGTTTATTATTCAGCCTTACTTTCACTTTGAGGAGACTTTATTTTAAAAATAACCAAACCAAAATCCCTTCATATAACTGTACTTATCTAGAGAAGAAGTCTATTATTTGACATCCTCTGCTTCCTGCCACCCAGGATATCTGACAGGCCTGTGTACTGAGATGGCTAGCAAGTGTCTATCTAGTGTCAGCTGTGGTAGTTGTTCTGATGAGACTAGTCATCTTGGAACTGGGCTGAAACCATCAAAGTCATTTCACATAGTAGGCCAGCGACTAGCTAGCTATCTGCTAGTAATACCTTGTTGTCATTTTTGACCTGGCAGGATTTGAACTACTAAGCTCTGGCCCTGCCTTTTCTCTCACATACATTTAACTCAGGAGTAAATCCACTGAAATCAATGGACTTGAGTCCCACTGTCTTGCAGCTTGTGTAGTTATTTTTACCTGTACAGAGTGGCTGTAAAATGCCACCAGATCAGACTAGTATCATTTACACCTAAGGAGGCTATGTGGCCCAGTTCATATTGGTGGTTATTGATGTTTTGCTGTCAAATTGGTGTAGTGTATCTAGTGGGGTCTCACTGGGATTTGTCCTGGGTCTGATGCTACTCAATATTTTTTGTTAATGACTTGGATAATGGTGTGGAGAGTGTGCTAATAAAATATGTGGATGCATCAAGCTGGGAGGGGTTGCAAGCACTTTAGAGAACAGGATTAGAATTCAAAATGACTCAACAAATTGGAGAATATGTCTGAAATCAACAAAATGAAATTCACTAGACAAGTGCAAAATACTTCACTTAGGAAGGAAACTACAAAACTACAACTACAAAATGAGAAATAACAGGCTAGGTGTTAGTACACCTGAAAAGGATCCGGGGATTATAGTGGAGCATAAGTTGATAATAAGTTAACAATATGATTCAGTTGCAAAAAAGGCTAATATTACTGTGGGCTGTATTAACAGGACTGTTATAGATGAGACATGGGAGGTAATTGTCCGGCTCTACTCAGCTGTGGTATTGTGTCCAATTCTGAAAAGATGTGGACAAATTGGAGAGAGTCTATATGAGTGCAACAAAAATGATAAAGGCTTAGAATATCTGACCTATGAGTAAGGCTATGTTTTAATCACTAGTACTTTTAGTAAAAGTCACAGACAGGTCACAGGCAGTAAACAAAAATTCACAGTCCATGATCTGTCCATGACTTTTACTGTATACCCCTGACTAACACTTGAACGTGGGGGGCAGCAGGGGGGGGAGATGGCCCTGGGGGAACCATGGATGCTGGAGGTGTGTGGCCTAGGATGGTGCCAATGGGAGCTGCGGGGGGGGGGGGTACCTGCGGGTGGAGGCAGCACATGGAGCTAGGAGCTGAGGGAGGGGAGTTCCTGTAACCCTTCTAGGGAGCCCCCCCCAGTAAACACCGTCCCACATCCTAACGCCCAGCCCTGAGCCCCCCCAAACCCAAACTCCTGCTGCAAGGGGGTGGGGAGGCAGGGCTGAGACTGCCCCAGCAGCAGCAAGTGCACCTGGCCTGGGGGTTGCCTGAGATGCTCAGGTGGTCCCAGGGATGAAAGTAACTTAAAGGACTTACTGCTACGCCGGAGTCCTGCGTGGGGACGGGGCCTCAACCAGAAGAGGTGAGGTCTTTCAAGATTTAAAGGCCCTGGGGCTCCGGCCTTTAAATCACCCCAGAGCTACCAGCTGCAGAGGCAGTTGGGAGCCCCGGGGCTCAGAGGCGAATTAAAGGGCCCAGGGCTCCAGCCGCCACGGTGCTCTGGGCCCTTTAAATCATCACGAGAGCCCAGCTGCCAGAGCTCCAGCGGGGATTTAAAGGGCCCGGGGCTCCCCGCAGCAGCCGGAGCTCCAGGCCCTTTAAATCCCCGCCCGAGCCCAGCTGCTGGAGCTCCCGCAGGGATTTAATGGGCCTGGGGGTCCCCACAGCGGCTGGAGCACCAGACCCTTTAAAGTAGAAGCCAGTCCATTCTGGCACAGCGTACTGGCTCTTGCCGGTACGCCGTACTGGACGGTACCAGCTTAACTTTCACCTCTGAGTGTAGTGCCATGACAGCTGGGGCTTCAACCACATCATGGGAATCCCCAGTTAGAACAGCTTTCATGCTACTTTGTGCCTCTCCAGCAATGCAAACCTGCCTTATCAGCATCAGAATCATTTCATTTTCAGAACGTTGCTAAAATTATACTGACCGTAGTTGCTCAAATGGATATATACAGTTGTCCCAAAGAGTCTGCATAGACTGACACTGTTCTGCATAAAGTAAAAATCAGTCTTGGTAAATGGTAGCTAGTTCATGAATAGAAAAAAAAAGTGTTGAACTGACGAGTCTCCACAATACACTGTGGCCAGCTGTAATTGCAGCAATGGGTTTGGTGCAGGAATCTTGATCTGCACCTAGAATCCCTTTTCTTACTTCTAGCAGTTCCATTTGCAGATCCTTTCTTCTAATGCTACTCAGTCAGATCCCTTTAATATGTTCCTAATTTTATTCCATTTGCATATGTATCTATAACCTCACTGAAAATAATAGCCCTGCTTTTCATCATATTTCTATGCTCCGTTGAGCCTAGATTTGGGTGGTTTAATTTTTCTAGTGTCTAGATAATTTGATTTCCTATAAGTTTTCTAAATTATTCTCTTACCATATCACATTAGATGAGTTTGTGTTGTAGTTCTTTCTAATTTTTTGTCCACCAAGGGAACCGAAGATGTGTGCCACATACCTTCTTGCCTGCAGCACTTGTTTTAAAGTGAGGCCCATTGTATGAAAAATAATAAATGAGGTTTTAGATTGTTTGAAGTGGGTACAATCCATGTTACACATCTGAAGACTAGTGGTGTTGCAGGAGCTGTTGTAGAAAGGAAGGAAATGGAAAGGAGTCACATATGAAGCCAGTCAAACACAATGATGATTGAGCTAACAGATCCTAATGATTGGCTTTAGTGACTGAGGTTTATATTATCTATTCAATCCCTTCTCTGATGAGGTGTTTGGAGATGGCTAGCACAGCCCACACAATGAACACTGCTGGCTGGGATCAGGACAGGGCCAGAGTGTTTAGGGAATGCACGGATTCAGCACACCCAGGGGCAGGGATAAAATTCAGAAGTCCACCACCCATCTTAAGTAATAAGCTGTGTGTTGGGCACCTTTTGGGGGGCTAGGGCAAAGAAATACCTCCCCATTGACCTCAGAACCCATGGCCTCTGCAGCCCCAGTGTACCCTACATGGGTTAGAGGAGCAGAAAATTCATACATCCTCTAGCCACACTCTCTTTGTCCCTCTACATATTACTGTTCAGAGTGCCCCCATGGAGCTGGGCTTGGCACTTTACAGGATCAGTACATCTGGGATCCCAAATCTAACCCTCCCTTGTGCAGCAGATATGGGGCCCTATGCCAGACTCTATTTTAACAGTTTTTGTATACTGTACTATATATACATACACACCGAGTGGTTTTGAAAATGCCTACCCACAATGTTGACTTAACTCTACTCCCATCAAAGTACGAGGTCCAGCGCTGACCACTTCTGAAAATCCAACCCTGTATATTCAGAGCTATACAGATACAGAATATCTACTCTGTTATATACATTTATGCATGGGAAAATACAAACATCTTTGTCCATATATATTTAAAATCTATGGCATTTTATTCTGAATAATAAAATTAAGGGAAAAACTTAACTTAATTCACAAGACTCTGCTAGGATGTTGTAAATTTACTGAAGGTAGAGGATTGTACCTATTCCAATGAAAACATTGACATTAGTACAAAAGTTAGTCATTACTGGAGCAAAATACAGACTGAGTGTGTTCCCACCCCCCCGTCAGACACAGGTTAATTTTCTACAGAGCTATTGACACAAGATTTGTGCTGCAGCTGTTTGTAACTTTATCCAATTGATAGTTTTTTCATATATTGCCACTCAGCTCATGAGGAAAAGGTAGGATAATAAAAAAGGATATTAGCAAACTTTGACATTAAAAATTAACCTATTAAACTGCAACCCATTCCCTTACAGTTTAATTAGAAACACACAATTTTCCCCAAATCAAAAGTTATCCTACCTTACTATTTCAAACTAATCCAATTATGTTAATTTACTAAGAACCAACACTTGGCTTAGTCGGCATAACACTTGTAAAGTAATGTATGTTTGATTAAAAAGGAAGTTAATGTGGAAAGTTTATTACTTACCAGAAAACCATCTGAATTCATAGCCACATGTATTCATATAAAGTATGTGACATCTGAAATAAATTCAAGGATTTTTTAATGGATTTCCTGTGTTGTTTATATTTGTTTGGTCTATTTATTCCATAGACAAGACTCACCAGAAATCAAACTGCAAAAAATGTGTTGATTTTCCTTTGCAAATCCGTTTTCAATGTGTGACAGTTGATATTGCAATAGACATCTTATCTAAGAAACAATAAATAGAATAAGGCAAACGATGTGAATGACATAAGGATTAATTTTATTAAATAAAATAAATTATATTACTTTCCTAATCTTGTAAATTTTGTTATTGATTTCAAAAGATACAGAAGTGGAACTTTTACATTGCGTGCATTGGATTTTACAGTACAATACTATTATGAGCAGATTTCATTTACCAGCTTATATTACAGTTACTGGGACATCTACAATGCAAAACCTAGTGGAATTTATGATTTTCTTTTTTTAAAATATAAAATTGTAAATTTAAAAACACACAAAATGTAATTAATTTGAAAAGATCTACAATGTAAGTGAAGGAATGTAGGATTTTGAATTTTCCTTTTAAAGATTTACAAGGAGAATGTATCATATTTTTTAGTTTTTAAATGTTATTAAAGCAATTTTGCATTTTTCACATTTAGTATTAAAATTGTTAATGTTTATTAATAACCAAAAAACATCATCTCTTGGTTTTGTCATTTTTCAAAAGAAGATACTCAGTTATTAATGGTCTTTCCTTAACTTGCTAGGCCTGATTCTACAGTCCTTATTTTTGCAAAATTCTCACTGATGCTAATGGGAGTTTTACCAAGTAAGGACAACAGTGTACAGCATTCTGTGATTCTTTTCATAGTCCTTGGGTGCAAATTATTTTAGTATGAACATCCAAGAAGTATCTGGACATTATGCAGTACATAAAAGCTATAGCATCAGCACATATGGAGCCTATAGTAGGCAGCATCACCATGATGGCAACACCATGATCCTTTGATGTGACCCAGTTTTTAGATGTGTTGTTTCTTTAGTCATCTCAGCTGTTGGATCTAATAGCAAACCTGTAAAACAAAAGGAAAAAAGGATTGTGTGGGATTTTCAAGTGTGTACACTATAGGCCTAACTCTGCTCCCATTGAAATCAATGGTAAAGCTCCTGTTGGCTTCAATGAGAGCAGAGTTAGGCCAATAATGAACACTTTTGAAAATCCCAGTACTGATAAGTAAATTACATTTATGTTTCAAGATGCAATATATGGAAATCATGCCCTTCCTCATTTACCTACCTAGGATGTTTCTTTAGCAGAAGGTGGAGCTGAATGCAGTTTATGTAGAACAAGTGGAACTTTATTAAACCTTTTGGACTGCTCTGTCCACATGGCTGAGCTGCTTCCAGTCAGACTCTTGGGGTTCCCTGTTTTCCTGGAGTCATGTCAATAATAATCCCTTCAGGGAACATGGGCGCTTCGACTCCAATTTCACTGATCATGATACATGTTCACTATTTTACAAATATTTTAACATTGAAAAGAGATGATTGATGCCTTGATCCCCACCTGTGTCCCTTTAAGATTGCTAATACATAGCTGAGTTGGAGTCTTGTCTTTATTACTGACTCGGCTGGTTGCGTAGTCTTTGAGATACTTTGGTCTGTTCAATAGAGGACCACAGTGAGTGTGACCAATCTCTGTCTTCCTGTCTCTGAGTCCAGCATACTCTCTGGAGTTGGCATCCAGATGGTTGTTTCTGTTCTGTGATGATCTCTGTAGGCTTACTTTCAAGGGTGTGTCGGCTGTCTTGTAAGTGCCTCCTGTTTGTTTGGATAATTTGCCATTGCACCCTCTCATAACTTTGCTGGTCCACTCCTTCAGGTGTCTTTCTAATGGCTGGATCCTCACAGGAGTGCCTGTCTCTAGAGCCAGTAGGTCCTTGGCTGATTTGTCATACTCTAGTACCTGTTTGTCTGATTGTTGGCCATCTCCTTTCTGCAGTGTCTCCATCTGATTAAAAAAATTAATCACAATTAATCACACTGTTAAACAATAATAGAATACCATTTATTTAAATATTTTTAGATGTTTTCTACATTTTCTAATATATTGATTTCAATTACAACACATAATACGAAGTATAGAGTGCTCACTTTATATTTATTTTTATTACAAATATTTGCACTGTAAAAAACAAAAGAAATAGTGTATTTCAATTCATCTAATACAAATACTGTAGTGCAATCTCTTTATAATGAAAGTTGACTTACAAATGTAGAATTGTGTACAAAAAATAACTGCATTCAAAATAAAACAACATAAAACTTTAGAGCCTACAAGTCCATTCAGTCCTACATCATCCAATCGCTCAGACAAACAAGTTTGGTTACAATTTGCAGGAGATAATGCTGCCCATGTCTTCTTTACAATATCACCTGAAAGTGAGAACAGGTGTTCTCATGGCACTGTTGTAGCCGGCATCGCAAGATATTTACGTGCCAGATGTGCTAAAGTTTCATATGTCCTTTCATGCTTCAACCACCATTCCAGAATACATGCATCCAGGCTGATGATGGATTCTGCTCGATAACGATCCAAAGCAGAGTGGACTGATGCATGTTCATGTTCATCACCTGAGTCAGATGCCATCAGCAGAAGGTTGATTTTCTTTTTTGGTGGTTCAGGTTCTGTAGTTTTTGAATCAGAGTGTTGCTCTTTTAAGACATCTGAAAGCATGTTCCACACCGCGACCCTCTCAGATTTTGGATGGCATTTCAGAGTCTTACACCTTGGGTTGAGTGCTGTATCTATCCGTAGAAATCTCACATTGGTACCTTCTTTGCATTCTGTCAAATCTGCTGTGAAAGTGTTCTTAAAATGAACACGTGCTGTGTCATCATCCAAGACTTCTATAACATGAAATATATGGCAGACTACGGGTAAAACAGAACCAGGAGACATACAATTCTCCCCCAAAGAGTTCAGTCACAAATTTAATTAACACATTATTTTTCTAATGAGCACCATTAGCATGGAAGCATGTTCTCTGGAATGGTGGCTAAAGCATTAAGGGGCATATCAATGTTTCGCATACCTGGCAAGTAAATATCTTGCGATGCCGGCTACAACAGTGCCATGCGAGCGTCTGTTCTCACTTTCAGATGACACTGTAAATAAGAAGCAGTCAGCAGTATCTCCCGTAAATGTTAATAAACTTGTTTGTCTTATACATTGGCTGAACAAGTAGTAGGACTGAGTAGACTTGTAGGTTCTAAAGCTTTACATTGTTTTGTTTTTGAGTGCAGTTATGTAACAAAAAAAATCTACATTTGTAAGTTACACTTTCACAATAAAGAGATTGCATTACAGTATTTATATGAAGTGAATTAAAAATACTATTTTATCATTTTTACAGTGCAAATATTTGTAATAAAAATAATATAAAATGAGCACTGTACACTTTGTATTTTGTGTTGTAATTGAAATCAATATATTTGAAAATGTAGAAAAAAATCCAAAAATATGTAATAATAAATATTAAATTGGTATTCTATTGTTTAACAGTGTGATTAATTGCGATTAATTCTTTTAATAGCAGTTAATTTTTTTAGTAGATCATGTGAGTTAACTGTGATTAATCGACAGCCCTACTTCTTTTCCTTGAAGGTAAAGAAATTTGTTCCCACATTTTCCAATAGTCCCATTGTTAGATTGCATCTGAACTCTTATGGGTGGGTTTGAATCCAATTCACCCTGTGGAATCACATAAAAGCAGCCATACTGGGTCAGACCAATGGTTCATCTAGGGTTGTATCTGACAGTGGCTAGATGCTTCTGAGGCAATGAACAGAACAGGGCTATTTCAAATGATCCATCTCCTGTCATCCAGTCCCAGCTTCTGCCAGTCAGAGTCTTAGGGACATCCAGACCATAGGGTTCCATCCCTGACCATCTTGGCTAATAGCCACTGATCGAAGTATACTTCATTAATATATCTAATTTTTTTAACCCAGTTATACTTTTGGCCTTCACAACATTTCCTGGCAATAAGTTCCACAGGTTGACTGTGCATTGTGAGAAGAAATACTTCCTTTTGTTTTAAACCTGCTGCCTATTAATTTCATTATGTAACTCCTAGTTCTTGCATTATGTGAAAGGGTAAATAACACTTCCCTATTCAGAGTGCAGGAGGCCCTGCTATTAAACTGAAATTGCACAGAGCATTTTGTTAACATTGTTGCAGACACAGAGGTTGGCATTGTCCCTTGTTGTTTTCCAGTTTTGACAGCCTGAACCTGATATGTTCTTGGACTCAAGGAGAGAGTCATAATATCATCACCACTGTCTGATATGCCATCCCCCTCTTGTAAAGGTCTGACAATCTTTCTGGGACCTTCCTCTGCTCTTGCATACACTGCTAAATTGTTCAGCTTGCTTCATTCCTTACAATGCTGTGCTAGTGAGGGTACTTCTTTACCTGCTCATATCCCCAGCAGTAAATGCATCTCATTATGGGTATGGAACCCTGGCCACCTGTTTTCCTTTGCCTCTTACCTCCAGAGTGCCTCCTCATGTTCAGATGTAGTATTCCAGGGTTTCTGCACTCTAGCACCCCTTTTATCCATTCTGGTTCCACAACAGTCTGCTGCTTTCGTGGCCTACCTCTCTGACCAGGTCACATCTCAGTCCATTCCCCTTCCAGGGGAAACCAAAAAGTCCAAAGAACAAGCCAAAAATCTAATGGCCTGTAAGCTCTCTCTCAGTCTCTGTCTTGAACTCAGAGTTCTTGGCCTCTTTTACTCTTGATGTCTGTGCTTTCCCTCTTGGTCTGCAGGAGAGATAGAGGAGCTCAGGCCTGCCCTCTCCTTTGGGTTCCAGCTCAGAGACCATTTTTTTAGGAGGCTAAGGACTGTTCCTTCCACCACTTCCCTGAGCTGCTCCTACCTTCACCCTTCTTGCTGGCATCTTCATCAGATCTGTGGGCTTTGCTATCACTACCTTGAATTTGTGATTCCTGTTGTATTAATTTAGATGCATTATGTGAGCTAAAGGTTAACATAACCCAGTCACTGTCCAACATTAAACAATTTTAAACAAAGTGTGGGGCTTGGCATACAGTGACCTCAGCCTGCTTAGTACCATGGCAAAGACAGCATTAAAAATCCTTTTAACCTTTTATTAAAGATACCAAAAAGTAGGACTAGTGGGTTGGAATGTAAAGTATTAAGTAAGGCTTTTATTTTAACAACATTCCTTGTTCCCTTTCCCATTAGCTGGACAGAGTATTTAGAAGGAGCCTCCTTTCCCCCAACCCCTTGTTTGACAGTCATTTAGACGGAAATAACTATCCTTTTTGGAGAAAAGAGAAAACATTTAGTTGAAGTAGGTTGGAAATGCTGTTATTGCTGTTGTTGTAAAAGTGACTTTAAACTTCAAATTCACTCTTTGGATCCTATTGTCCCTCATCAGTGACTGAAATTGCTATCTCCATTTGTAAAGTCAACAGGATCTAGAGCATTCTTTCAAACCTACTTCACTGCCCAATTCTGCTATGGGAGATTTCACACTTGCTTAATTAGGACTGGCAGACAGACACTATGCATGAGTGTATGGATGGATGTGAGTCTGTAGATATAACTTTTATATCTATAACTGTCTAACCATACCCCCACACACGGTATAAATTAACTAAACATGTTACTAGAACACATCAGGAAAACCGCATCCAAATAAAAAGTCCAATATGGAAAAGGATATTGAAAGATCTCATCATCTAAGAGTTTATTCTGCACATGGATTAATCTGATCACAGGATTTGATGCTTATATTGTGTTCTTTTCCTGCTGGTATTCTGTACTTATGGAAAAAACCCAGTTTTTAAATGTGAAACAAATAAGCTGATACTTGAAATTGTACAACCCAAGAAAACTTGGTTGTAATCTTTGTCATTAAACTGGTAGTTGGGAGCTTGGCATAGGTTGTATTTTAAGTTATAGGGTGCCGTGAAAATGCACCCTGGATTGTGAAATCTGGTCTTTTCTGTATTTTTACCCTATATTATACAGATTTCAAGGGGGAAACCAGCATTTCTCAAACTGGAGGTCCTGACCCAAAAAGCGATTGTGTGGGAGTTGCAATCTTATTGTAAGAGGGTCATGGTATTGCCAACCTTACTTCTGCACTGCCTTCAGAGCTGGGTGTTTGGAAAGCAGCAGCTGCTGGCCAGGCACCCAACTCTGAAGGCAACAGCACAGAAGTAAAGGTGGCAATACCATACCATGGTGGCAGCACTGCCTGCAGAGTTGGGCTCCCAGCCAGCAGTCCCTTCTCTCTGGCTGCTCAGCTCAGAAGGTAGCACTTCCACCACCAGCAGTGCAGAAGTAAAGGTGGCAATACCATGACAGCCCTGCAATAACCTTGTAACCCCCCCACAACACCCTTTTGGGTGAGGACATCTACCAGTTACAACACCATGAAATTTCAGATTCAAATATCTGAAATCATGAAATTTATGATTTTAAAAATCCTATGACCATGAAATTGACCAAAATGGACCCTGAATTTCATAGGGCTCTCCCTATTAGGTACAGCCTCAAATAAATTCTTCTCTACAGAAATACAATACAGGAAGAACCAACTCTATTCCTCCAGTGTATAATACACTCAAGCTACATCAGATAAACTCATCACCTTATAACTATTACTAATATACGGACATGTACTCCTTAGTATACCATTTTAATCCCCTGGGGGCACCATTTCTTTATGCTAGCTGGTATGTTTGCCTCATTTTCCTTCTTCCTGCCTTTTATTAACACATGGCTAAATCCCCCAGTCTAAATGTGCTCAATATGGATCCACTCCTACAAGGGATGGAGTACACGAGCCTGGTTCATTTCTTACACTAACAGAATTAATGTAAGTAACAGTATTGACTTTGCTGGAGTCACTTCTGCTTTACACCAGCATAAGTAAGAGGAGAATCAGGCCCAATAATTTCACTGGAAGCAAAAATAATTTAGTACCATACAGGACATGCAGAGCACACTGTAGATGGGGTCATAATGTAGTAGGTTAATTTAGGAATCTGTGGTTATAGGGCCTGGGAAATTTATGGATGAGTATATATGTTTCAAAATGATAATCCTAAATCCTGTATCAAAGCAGACTAAAAATCATTCCACAAAAAAAACTCCAGGGTGAAGGGCACAAGATAAACTGCATTAAATAGAACAGACACCCAAAAATTGAAGGAAATGCTAGGGAGTCTGATAATGACATTGCCAGAAAAGCCAGATCAACAAAGCATAAGAACAGTGTTCTGCTGTGTCAGCATTAACTCCTTACTATAGAATATCTAAACAACTGGGGATAATATTGGAGATTATGATCATACTTGGCGTTTATACAGCTCTTTTCTTTCTCCTGCCTGCTTGCGGTTCCACTTCACTCAGGTCTCTCTCAGTCCTTTTTATGAAGCACAGGTGTCCATTAAACTATTACCTGATAACTTCAGGGGGCTCCCTGTTTATCATGCAAAAGCATAAACTTGCTAGTAAATCTGACTTCTAGTTTTTGGATAGTGCACAGATTAGAATAAAGATTTTAAACAAATATTTAAAATTGCTACAAATATATTGCCTCAAAGGTGAAATGCCAAGTTGGTTGGCACATACTCTAAAACCGCTTTGGCTAAAATTGAGTATCACAGGCCTGGAACACTTATTGAAACTGCAGTAAGCGCAATATACTGCTAGCGTCAATGGTACTACTCTATGAGGAAAAGGGCCAATTTTTGCTGGCCATTTATTCCCAAATTGGGGCTCCCTTCTGTTCTCTTTGAAGTCAATGGCAAAACTCCCATTGGCTCAGGTTGAGGAAGTAGGGTGAGGCCCTTGTGGAAGATTTTAGTGAAGCAGAAGAAAACATTTTTCCTTGTAAATGATTTTTCTATGAATGCAGAAACATAAACCTCTTCAAAGCTATAACTTTAAACATTTTAATATCCTGCCAAACCTCATCAATCCACTATAAAATCACCGAATCCTGTTCTGAAAATCTCTTAATGTTTAATAAAAAATGACAGAGACTATTAAAGAGTTGCTGGCTATGATTTTTTTCTACATATTAAGATTAATAACATCTTTACAAGGATTTTTTTTAATGAGAAAAGTATTTTAAAAGTCAAGACAATTCTATTCATTATGAATGATTACATATTGTGTGGTTAATTTTACAGAGGGCAGGTTAATATTCTGGACACTAAATGTATTGACCATAATTCTAAGTTTCTTCCCTTCTTTTTATTTGTCTCTTAAGACCTCCTATATTGAGTAGCTGTAGATATTCGGGGAAACTGCTAGAGTAAAGAAATGAGATTTGCATTTTCAGCACCAATCCCAGACTTTTAGAATATTTACCTGAATATATTTGACAGGCTATGTATCATATACAGAGGGAAGATTTTATTCAAATTGCTCTTAGTTAAGGCTTCTGGGCCCCATTCGCCATTCCTTAGGCAAGTCAAACTCCTATTTGCTTCAGTGGTCTATAAAGGAGTGCAGGTTCTGCATTTCTTTTAGGTTACATTAAGGAATATAGCTATAGTCTCAAAGCCCCCTATGATGCAAACACTTACACAGGTGCTTATCTTTAAGCAGGCGAACAATCTCAATGACTTCAGAGAGACATTCACTGCTGGAAGTGAAAAAATGTGTGGAGGAGGTGTTTGGAGTACTGGGGCCTCAGATCAAAGACAATTGGGTTTCTAGTGATCTATTACAACTACCATATCTCAGACTTAAAGCAAAACAAAGACACCAGCTTTCCCTTCCAATACACTTAATATGATCTATAGGGTCAATATAACAAATTCTCACTGAAATATTGGTGCTTTTACTGTGTCAATAAGGATCCCCAGTTCCATACTGAAATGCAACTTTCATCTTTATGTTTCTATAAGAGGAATTTCTGAGGTAATTTTATTTGTGACCGTTCAAACTAGGGGTTCTTCTTCCACTTGGAACTCCAAAAGCCCCCTGCAGTTTTTTACCACAGCCCATCCTAATCCTGCAATGGGTTGTGGGTCATGATAAGTAGCTGTGGATCATATATTGGTGCTGAGTGGGGGTGCTGGCCGGACTGTTGCTCTGGGATAGCTGGGGTAGGTTTAGGTCTCCTGGGGTTGCTAGAGCTAGGTATAGGGCTATCAGGTTCCATCAGGAGATGGTGGGGTATCTGGGCATGGAATGCTGGCTGCTGGTCCAGGTGCTGGTGTTGAGTGTCAGGCTGGTTGAGGGTGCTGGATTTGCGGGCCGATTCTAGCTTGAGGACTGGCCGGTGTTGCTGGCTGCTGGGTGGGGACTAGTACTGGGTCAAGGTGGAGACTGGTTAAATCCAAAGGGATCCAACAAGGTAAGAAGTCACCATGTTTGATGATTCTTACCGGTTAATAATCTGTCCTCTCCATTCTTCACAGTTGGTATGTATGTCCCGGAGAGGGAGAAAGGAAACTGGCAACTTCTTCCCCACATTCCCCTGCTCAGTTAATGCAAATACTTTTGCTGAAGTGTTTTCTCTCTGTCTCCTGTCTGTGAACAGCCCTGCTACCGTATCACTGCATGGAGAGCCCTCTCCCCTCCCATTGTAAAGTGGGGGAGGGGGAGAGAACAGAAGAACACTGAGAAACACGTTTTGGTAGAAAAGGCTTTTGAGCTTCCCATGTGTGTTCCACATTGCCTATCACTCACTCTTTGATGTTTTTCTGAACGTAAAGTCACTGGGCCGGATCCAGTTCCCAATGAAATCCATTGCAAAGCTCTCGTCGACTACAATGGAAGCAGGATCGAGCCGAACTTAACCACCCGAAACGATGAAAAGGACGAGGAGAGCCAAGAGCTTCGGGCCCGTTGTCCCACCGCTCTGCGCATTGGCAGTATCATCTGGGCCTGTGTGAGACTCCTTCCTCATTACAAGTCCCCTCCTTAGCTTTCTTCGCGATCCAGGAGAGTATTATGACAGAAAGAAGCACTTTCCTGTGCTCCTTGCTTCAAACGCAGCTGTTTCCTCTTTAATTGAAAGGTGGTGAGGTTGGGGCTGAAATATTAGTACCTGGACTCACTGCTTTCCGGGCTGCTCAGGGGATTTTACTTTATTGACTCTAGTCGGGATGTAGCTGAGCAGAGCTGGTTCAAGAGTTGGTGCTGCCAAGAGGATCCAAGTGTTTTCCCAAAGGGCATGTAGCTGAAATATTTGCGAAATTTTCTCGGTCCAAATCCTAAACTGTTTACTAGCTAGGAAATACAGCCTCCATCTCTACACTGACAGGCCTCTTTGAAAACCTTCCACTCACTATCGGGAACGTGCCATACAGTCTGTAACCACAACCTCACTGGGATTTCCACCTTCGGCTCTGAACGACGCTGTCCGCTTTGCTTTGTGGCTGTAGTTGGCTTTTCATGTAAGAAATCTACAGGGGAAAATGTTTCTTTTTATTTTGTGTCCAATTCAGGATTGGAACAGACGAGCTAGTAAATTTACACTGTGATCTTTTGGGAGATGGTTAAAATAGACATATGACTTTTTTCACTCCTCAGCTTGGATCTGTGAGCGCACTGTAGGCAGGAGAAGCTAGTGAATGAAAAGGTTGGCGTTAAATAGTCTATTTGCTCTTATTTAAAAGAGTGTTGAAAACAACTACTTTGTAGCACAGTCTTGTGAATTTTGCAAACTGTAACTTTAAATGACATCTAGCTATTAGTGCCAATGGAACGCTTTCCAAAAAAAAAAAAAATCCAGAGGAAAATGTTATATTCATCACCATTTTCATGTGTAATGCACTGCACCGGAAACCATCTAATTACACAATCCATTTGCCAGTTACAAAAATGTTTGTTCCCCGCTCAACCCTCTACTGAAATGTTGCTATTTCTAATAACTTTGGGCCATTTCCTGCAGTCCCTGCTCAGGCAAACATCACGTAGACTTCTACACGATTCTTGCCTGAATAAAAACGTCAGGAGCGGGTCCTCATATCAGTGTGACAAAAGAAATAGGGCCCATTTGTCCCTCTACCAAATCCATAGCAAAACTCCCATTGTCTCCCTAACAAATAACCCTCAATCCCTGTATTCCGCACACATGTGAAAATCCCACGGACTTCCTGGGAGTTTTGAGTGCATAATCCTGCCTCATAAACTGTGTATTTTATTAAATTGGGTTTTTAACATTACACATTTTAAAGGACCTTGTTTGGAAATCCTGACCGCTTCAAGCAATATATGGTTTGCAGAATTAAACCCCACTTGTGTTCAGAATTCTGTGATGAAGGGACTTGATCCAAAGCCTGTTGCAGTCTTTTAGGTGACTTCAGCGTTTTTGGATCCGGCTCAAATGTATGAAGGGTTTTTGGAAAACCTGGAGAAAGCATTTCATGTATTCGATAAAGTTCTGTAAAGTGACCATTACATTCCTGAATAAAAGTACACCTTAAAAAGGTGTATAACCTCAGCGAGGCATTACTCCCCGGGGAAAATGTGATTTATTAATATACTTACTAATGTCTGAAGTGTTGTTATAGTCACGTTGGTCCCACTTCCTAATGTCATGTAAGCATTTAAAATCCATCTAAGGATGCACCAGCCCGTCTCTAGGGTCCGATCCTCCCGCTGAAGTCCGTAGGATTTTTTCTTTCAACGGGAGCGGGAAAAGGCCTGCACAGTAGCACCTGTCCTGAAGCTGGAGTTAATTTTCTCTTTTCTCTCTTAAGCACCCCATGAAGTAGAAGAAATATTTGGCTTGCAAACGTAATTATTTGATCTGTTTTGAAGAGATGCGTAGAATTTTGGCGGCCTCGAGCTCCATTTTAAATTCTCTTTACCATATTGGTTTGCGGCAATATTCAGCCCAGAAATTTGCTTTGTCGCAGACTCTCGGGGCTCCCAAAACAACAGTCCTTGTTGCATCCTTTCCTAATTACAAAAAACGTGCACGGCTGCTTGGATTCAGGCAGCACGATTAAGACCAAGCTCACCAGCTCACAATCGAGGAACAAGGCTGGAAAAAAGTATTTTAAGTGCTTATTTTGTTTACAAAAAAGTAGTCTCAGATCACAGGATGTCTTCAGTATGCGCACACTTTATACTCTACAAATCTCACAGGCATTAAAAAGTCACACGCAGTGTAAGTAATTAGAATGAGGGATGGTTAATTCCAATTTATTGATTACAAAACAATTCAAAGGAAAAGAGTCTAATATAGTAATAATCCAGGAAGGAGCTAAGCATGGCAAAAGGTCATGCGTCTCTGATTCTTGTTTAATAGTAAAGACAATGGCGGAAATTCGCTTCTCCATAAAAGAGTGTAGTTTCTGGAAGTCCAAAGTTACAACGTGTGTCAAAAGAAGCCAGAAAATAAAAATACACATTGACTGATGGGCGCATTGATCGCAGTCACATTTGGAAAACATATTGGAGCATTTGGGATACTTACTGAACATCTGCAGATTAGCCAGTTCCTATGATTCCATGTAATTTATCCCAGAAAATTATGTTACCGCTCTTTAGTTCTCCGATTCCAAGGGGGTGTGTGTGTGTCTTTTTTTATTATTCTAACAGTTGCCAAAGTATTTGATACTTAAATAATAATCTGTAAAATTCACTGTAAAAATAATACGTTTGACAAACCAGATACTGTTTTTATTAAAATTCATCTTTGCGGTGTTTCTTTTAAATCCATCTCTTATTTCACTTTTTAAAAAATTATTCAGCATCAAATGGGAGGAATTCAGCTTTTGTGAAGGTCTTCATGTCTGATGCAAATATGCTTAGAACTGCTATGAACTGGAGTTCATATTTAAATACAGGATGCCATGCAGTAAAGACTTGATAAGCTTTTGACAGTGTAGCTATATATCTGTCCTTCCGCGGTCTCTGGTCTGAAGCAAAGCGAGACATTGTATTTGAAAAGTGATCCTCCATAATTAGGACTTGACCTCTGAAGAAATGACAGAGGTAAGATTTCACTTAGTGGAGAAGAATAATGGTACCTAGCCGATGGATACTGATATCTCTGTGGATGGAACACGAGCGGTTACAGAAGCACTTCGAAAAGCAGTGCATTATTGGTCACTGCACAGGTTTTCGTGGATGAATAACAAAGTAATTAGAAATGCAAAATTATTCGGTTGCATGTCACTAGGCTGATCTGAGGAATTAAGTTTGAATTCACAGAGGTAAAATATCATGTTAAACCAATAATGGGGGGGGGAGTAAGGAGAAGTATATGGAGTTGTGAAGTGTAAATAAAATGTGGTTCGATGGGTTGAAAATGAAAAAGTAGGGTCTATTTCACTGAGCTGTGCAATGTTATCTCTGAGAACAGGAATACTTGTTATATTGCCCATCGCCTCATCCTGCGCTCCTTAATGAGGGAAACCTCCTTCAGGGCCAAATCCTGCTGGGTTTACTCTGACGATTAGTCCAAATTGCTGGAGTAAAACAAACAGAACTTCCTGGAGGTTTCAGGGGAAGGTTTGCTTGACTAAGGGCCGCAGGGTCAAGGTTGAAACTCCCCTCTTATTTATGCTTCAACAATTATTTTGTTTTACTCCTTTAAGGAGAAACTGAGAGTGCCATTAGACCCTGATCCAAAGCTCACTGAAGTCAATGGAAAGACTGTTGGCTTTGGATTAGGCCCAAAACGAGGGTGTTTTCCAACTCCAGCCAGTCCTTAGTAATGATGAGTTCATGTTAAATCTGAACAACTTTTTTCCAGCTGTTACTGAGAGGCTGTTACAGTCTTCTTGTGTGACCCCGGGACAGTCACTTAGCCTCTTTGTACCTCAGTTCCCTGTCTATAAAATGAGGGTAGTGGCATTTTCCTACCTCACAGGAGTATTATGAGGACAACCACGTCTAAGATTGCGAGGCTCTCATATACTAAAGTGATGGGGTCCTATAATTACCTACTATGGGTAGAAATTATATGACTCTATTCATGAAATCCTCCGGTCAGCTAATGGAAGGTTTGGAGTGGGATTTGACACATTATCTGATTGTTTGGGGCTTGGGGGCGGGGGTCCCGTTTTCTATTTGGGTTTTGTATTGTTTTGTTGTAGTAACCTGGCACTTTAAAAAGGGGAAATTCTAAAGGAGGGGGCATATTCTTCTTTTCTCATCTAGACACTGCTCAAGACTTTATCAGCACTATAACAACAATACAAATGTAATCGCTAGCATGTCGGAGTAAGATGTTTTGTAGCAGGGCTGCAGTTCAGATGGGAGTTAGTTTAGCTTTGTTAATGGGCGTTTGGGATGCCAGATGATAACTGTACATCGTATTTACATATTACAGGTAACAGAAGAACCACTATTACTTGTCATGGTCCATGTATGTGTTTGTGTTGGTTGTGTGTGTAAATCTTCGCTGTGAAATTAGGCAAGCTATGCAATTGTCACATGCTCCTAAAGACGTTAGCATCCTAAAAAATGACCTGTAACCTGTTGTTTAGGGGCTTGCCAAATCCTGCATTTTCTGTGCACCCAAAAGTTGTCCTCATGGGGAAGAAATGCAAGATCGGGACTTTGGTCTACTCCTGCCTGATATGGGAAAAACTGATGTCGAAATGTCGAAAACCCTAGCAAAAGAGTGCTATGCAAAGCGCGTTTTCTAAATTAGTGTTCAGGTTTCCTTTCCTGCTATTTTTAATGGACAATGAAAGTATAGCTCACACATATTTCAAACTCTTTTACAATTCTATAGTATCAATATTGACCTAATTATGCTCTGAAATGGCGGTGAAAAGCCTTGAAGTGTGCTGTTCTCTTAGTCATGTTTATTAAACTGAAACCTTAAAACAATAACCAAAAATTCTCTCTCTCACTCACTTGCCCTGTTACGAATAAATCCATATAATATCGAAATATTAATTAATTGTAAAATAGCTAATCAACCAGACGTGCATCTCATCATGTTTCTAGTGATTATTTACTGGACGGCCAATTTCAGAACTTCTCCAGCGCACACAAACTTTACATAAAGGAGGCCGAACACGTCTGGTAGTTTTAAGAAATCAAAGTCAAATTTAGAGCATTTTTGTTCTGTTTTTTTAATCGTCTTACAAACTGAAGGGGTTTGACCAGAGCTGGAGATCACTCAAGCGATAATGGATGTGATCCTGAGAAAGTATTTGTGCATGTAGGGGGTGGTGATGGGGGTGGTCGGGTATTGTGTGGATGATGAAGGGAGGGAAGGCAGAAATCAATGGGGTTATGACCAGTTACACCAACTAAGGATCTGCCCCAAGATAGGCTCGAATTGGCCATTATCTGGGCCTTGTGCATAATGCTAGTGCCAGGTTGGAAATCGTGCTTTTAAAAACCGCAACTTGTTGGGGCACTTGCTTAGAACCACGGGTGAAATTCCAATGTTTTATTTCAGGTTGGAACCAACAGCCCGAGTTTCAAGTACGTCTATATACCTAAAGCTTTTGGGTCCAGAAATATGGTGGACAATCGTACCTCATGCATCTGTATTCTGAACTTCTAATTGTGAGGACTACAAAACCGCCCCTTCCTCCTATATCACCTCTCCCTAAACAAACAGGTGAGAAAAAACCTTCCTTCTCAAAGATTATAATATTTTAACATTCTGCCTTCAGTCAAACGCCTTGCTAACCACTCGGAAGGCAGGACAGGAGCCATATGATTGCACTTGGTGTAACTAGGGCCAAAATTCTTTAGTTTTTTGTTCTAAAACTGTCCGATGAGAGGGCGGGAGATTTTGCTACAGAATGAAATGTCTTGTTTCAATTTAACACATGATCCTAATGAGCAGGGCGCGTGTGCAAGTGTAGCAGAGCATCGAGTATCCTCTACTGGGCAAGAATTTACATTAATAATGAAGGTGATACAGTATAATATCGAGAAATTAATATTCTTTTGCACTAACCTTTCAGTGAAAGTTCCATTATCAATTAGCTTCATAATTATCTTATTTATCTCACCTTCCAAAAGTCTTCTGACTTGTTTTCTATCCAGATGCAAGAGTTGGTGTCGAAAATGACTGTTTTCCTTTTAAGGGAATAGTGCTAAACCAACAAGGTTGAAAATAGTGACCTCTGCAAAACCTCACAGGCTAAACAGGTACATGGAAAAACTAGGGTTCTGTTCTGTTTCATTTACGTTAATGCAAAGCTGCTCTTGATTTCATTGCAACAGCATCAGGCCACACCCCTGTTCCTTTTCCAGTGCTTCACGCTCAAGGATGAAGGAAAATCCTGGACCAAACCTATAAAATACAAGATGTATTAGCTTCAGTGCAGCTCTGCAACTCCATTTACTGTTTGTTGCCTCCAAATCTCCTTTGATCGGTCTCTGTCCTACCCCTGCGCCCTCCCCCGCCCACGACTGTCCCCTGCAGCTGCTGCTGGCACAGAGGTGCGGACTGCACCAGGGATGTCTCATAGCTGACCCAGATCTGCCTTTTAACGCCAAATGGCTGACATCTGAACTATTAAACTGGTGCAGCTCTGAAAGCGGTCCCAAACTTTCCCCGAAAAGCATGTACCCACGAGCAGTGTCAGAAGTAGGCCTGATGTGTGAACTGAAGCAGGAAGAATCTGAGGAATTTCCAGCTGTAGAGCGATTCCGTATTCAGTTCTGAACATAGCTAATGTGCTAAAATCCAAACCTCCACCGAACGGTTCTAATTAATCAGGAATGAAAGAGGCGCTGGGCTGCTGACTCGCTGGAAGGAGATACCTATGTGGCTGGAAGCGTTTAGAGGTTTCCAAGACTTGAATTCTTAACAGGGTGTGAAGGGTAATATAAATTTGACATAATATGGGAAAGTGGAGGTTTTCCAAGACAGGTGGGTTGATGCATCCCTTCCCATTTGCAGACAGACACCTTGTTCCTTCCCCGCCTACGTTCTCCAGAGGGAAAGATGCAGTTGAAGGCCCTGGTAAGTGCAAGAATGCCAATATTAAGGTGCAATAATGGCCAGGAAAGGGCTAATTTCCACGCTATGATTTTATATCGGGAGTGAGACTAGGGGAAACGAAATCTGAGCTGGTTTGTGCCCTTATGAATGACTCCCGCAAATGAGCAGGGATCTAGCTAAAGCTTCAGGTGTGATCATTTTTGGGATCGGGAATTCTAATATTAACATCCTGGAAACAACTTTGTGAAATGCACAGTTAGAAGAGACAGTACACATGTCCGGAGAAAGGAAGTGGGGGAGACAAAGGACTCCTATTTTTCCATGGGCTCAGTATTAATACGCATCCTGATTTTTTTACACTAACAGCACACTAAACGTTATTAAGCTAGTGGCAGACAAATCGGGCTTTTAACTTCCTCCTTCATTTCAATATATCAGAAGCCTGAACTCCAGCTTGCAGAAAGTTAATTAAAACCACCATCCAAAAGAAAATGATTCAGAGCTATCTGGAGCTCGAAACTAATGACCCCAAGCAGCTCCTGGGAATAGCCAAGCAGAAGCAGGTATCCAGAGCCAGTTCCTTCCCTGCCCGGAGGAATCCGGATCGGATGGTGGAAAATATGGTCATTGTGTTTTATGCCGCGTTAGAGGTAGTAGAAAAACTGCTATTAATTGCCAGTGATCCTGGAACAAAGAACGTGTCCGTTAGTGGAAGTGGATCCCTAGTTAAATTGAGTTCTTAAAAGCAAACACAGCCAAAACCCGATTCAAAATTAGGATTCAACTTGAACTGCTTTGAGTGTCAGAGAAATCGATGATCAGATAATGACGGTGCTGAGTGAAGTGAAGATGGAACCTCATGACAATAAATTCTTTAAGAAGGAAAATCCTTAGCCTATATTGATGTACATTTAGTGTGGGTTGCAGCTGAACCACATAATTATGTGCTTTTTTGGCCGGAAAACGTGTATTTTGGTTTGAGGCTGGTGTTTTGTGCAATTATATCATTTTCTATCTGGAAAATATGTCATCAGTTTGTGGAAACAGCATATTAATCTTCATTACAACGCCAGTGGTATGTCATTAGACAGGGCGAGAGAGAGAGGAAGGCAGCTTTTTGTGTGTTTAGTAATAAACCTTATGCTTATAAATGAAGTTTATAAGCATGATTTATCTGTTTATATAAAGTTATGTCACTGAGCTCTTTAAACCACTGATACCCTACTGTATGCTGTAAAAGATCGGACTCTCCCAGGGTAATTTAGAGCTCCTTGCTTTGTAATTCAGGTGGAAAAACACCAACTTGTCCACTAATGTGAAGAAGTGCAGTGACTAGGTTCAGAACAGTTAGTTGTATTTGTTGCTACATTCCCCCACAATCCCTGGTTCCTGATTCCGAATCCCTCGCCCTCAGCCTATCCTTCACCCTTCTACATCTGTGCCTCTGTGCTCGTCAAGAATCGTTTGTCCTGCCCTTGTCCAGACGTGTTGATTGCCATGTTACCGACTCATTGCCTTTCCCCTCGCTTTGAAAGCATCGCTTTAAGGTTGAATGGGAAGATATTATGTAGTGCGTTCCCATGTAGAAATGTGTCATTACAATTGAGAAAAAATCACTCCAAAACCGTAAAATCACACCGAAATCAGCATGGATACAAGTGGATAAACATCAGTTCTTACCAGAACAAAAGAAATACAACATGTGTGTACTCAAAGTGGTGGTTTATCACCTTTCCTCCCCTTCCTCTCTAGCCACTCTCCGGTTATGCTCTTTAAAAGATTTGCATTGTGAAACTATATGTATTTAAAAAGTGAGAACAGTCCGAAATATAAACACCAGACAAATATTTCAAATATGATCGAATTTAATTAGCCATTAACACCGTTTTAATTAAACAGGGATGTGCATTACAGATATGGTCACCCCCGAGTGATTATTACAATCCATAAATTATAATTACATTGAAACTCCCTCTCCGGAGGGCAATTAATGGCAAATTTCTCCACGGTATTAATCTAAATCCTGTTGCCAAACAGTTTCCCTTGCCTAGTAGAAAGAAGACAGTGGATGGCGCCCGAGTTCACTCAAGTCAACCTGCTGGTTGCCTCTGAGCCTTGCACAGAGTGGCAGAGAGTAGGCAGGCAGCATGCACTGTGCAGAGAATACAGCAAAGCATGGTCCAGCCGGAGCTGCAGGAGATAAATTTCACGTTAGTGATTTCCCAACAATACAGACTCCAAATAAAATGGCTGCGTGTTTCAGAGCTGACGCCTTTGGTACAGCTCTTTTCCTCTGTTTGTTTTTCTCTGTCCGGCAGTGATGACATCTGAAAAGCTAAGAATGTAGTTCCCAGTCAGCCAAAGAAATTGGTGGATTTTCCAATTTTTGGGTAATTACAGTCTGGCAAACATGTGATTGAACATTACCCACTGCAATCGGATGTATTTTATCTAATGGAGAGAGCTAGAGGCTCATTAATGTATGCTAGGGTAGTAGTTTCTGATCTCTTTTGCATTATAATGAAACTTTGTTTCCACTAGGTTTACCAGAGCTTGTGATTACAGAAAACCGAAACCTTGGTCTCTCCTTCCTAAAGTAACAAAAAATGTAGTTAGATATTAAAGCGTTTCTAGTATGCATAAGACAAACATTAAGCAATGCAGGCAGTTAAAAAGTATATCAAATGTTGCTTACCTGTTTCGTTCTGCAAAATGAAATTGAACTCTTTTTTTAAAAATAATGCCTTCGATTTTTTTTCTAAATGCCATTAGTAAAAAAAAAAAAAAATCGGTGAGTTCCTCATGGTGTGGGTTTGTTTGTGATTGGTTTGTCTAAATAATTTCACCAAATAACATTTCAGAGGGAAATCTCATTTCTATCTATTTCGAACAAATTGAAACATACACAAGGGAGCCGTTTACATGACGTTTGCTCTTTAAAATATCATGGAAACCCGGACAAGATTTCTGGCTCAATGCGTAACTCTGAGCAGTCACAGGATAAAAAAATAAACAGCCTTCTGTCTTTTGCTTTAGCTGCTACATCAGTAAACCCCTTTCTGCACCTAAGAGACTCAGTTTAAAAAAAGGACAAACGATTTCCACCCCCAACCCTTATCCAGGTACAGTTAAAAATAATTGTCCGTGTTAAGAGACACAAAACCATGTTGCATGGAAAACAACCTTCCTTCAAAGCCCGCTAATGGTAACACGATTCATTAGATTACTTAATCCTAATAACCTTGCTAGCATCAGTCTCAGTGACCCAGCCCATTAAAACACCACCAGTGAAACCCCATAAAACAGGCAAGGGGAATGTCCAACATATGAACACATTTATTAGCATTATGTCTCGGAGATAACATTGCTTTGACTCCCCGCAGTCTGCTGAAACGTTCAGGCAGATTGTGGGAATGAAAGCGGTCGAGTTCCGAACAAGTCAAATCACTGGACACCCAAAAATGCGGGCGAGAAAGGGAGCAGCGTCACCGCCAGCCGTTGACATCCCAGTCTTGCCCTCACATTCTTGGGAAGTACATTCCTGGTTCTTGTCGCTTTCTTGTTTGGTCCAGTCTTAGTGGTGCCGCCCGGATCCACATGGAAAAGCGCCCCGCTTCCCCACCCTGATCGCGGAGCAGAGGAGGTTAAAACTCCCTTTCATGCCAGGGGAATGGGAATCAGTCAAACAATAGCTACATTTGTGGGGAGCAAATTTTTGCCTCTGACTAAAACACAGGCTAACCACTGGCAGCCAAAGCAAAATCAAATGCACCAAGTCACGCAGCGATGGTAAAAGAGAGTTAACTAAACACGTGCACTTTTACCAAAATGTGTTAATGGAAAATTTGAAAAGTAGCCTGCCTGGAAGCGTCACTTCGGGGTCAGGGAGAGAGGGAAGAAGCCGTATTATTTAATTCCCCACATTTTAGACAAATAAGATGCTTTTTCAGTACGCCTGTCAGGGATGAGGTCTCTGTACTGAACGACACTCGTGTTGCTATAGTATTTGTGGTCATGTTAAAGCAAGGTCACACACGCATTTATCGCAGGCAACCGAGATGAGGCAGGAGATGCTTGTAGGCCAGTCTATGCTAGCCACTATGCAGTGCAGCTCCCCATTCCTTTACGCGGGGCACCCTGATGAAAGTCTTCCTTGCTGGTGCTCCCACAGGATCAGCCCCTGATAGGCTTCTTTTCCACCTTATCTTGAGTTAACCATATGGTTGTGCTCCTAGATCCGCAGTTAGGTAAGGAACTGGAAAGATACACAATCTTCCTCAACACCTTTGACATACAACTTTTTTTTCTGGACAGGACTCTGAGAAGAGACGCTGTGTTAGTACACTAGCGGCACAATTATATATGTTAGACACACGTCTGTGCTATTTTATAGCAAGGCGAAAGCTGGCTTGCAACGGTCTACCTCTTTCCCTCCCAAATAGTAAAGGCAGTTCCATGGTTTCCAGATATGACGGCTCCAATGCTGGAGCACATCTTCCATTGACTGCATTGCAGGATCAGACCCGAACTCAAGACAACAAGAATAAAGCCAAGCGCATATTTAAATGGAGGTAACCGAAGTCTGCAGAACTTAGCCACTAAAATATTAGCAAGTTCAATTTAACTGTTTTGGCGCACCCTCAAAAATCAATGAGAACAGAGAGGCCAAAATTAGCCGCAAAGCAGCTCCGCCAATAAGAGTTTTCATTGCTATTGAGTGTTTTATGTCTGACTTTTTATCACAACCCTGTAGTCATTGGAATCGGATAAATATTTGGCGCTGCTCGTGCAAACCCTTACTCCGGGAAGTAATGGTTAGTTCTCCGAGACAGACTCATTCACATCAGTAGAATTACTCGGATGTGTAGCGGCTTGCTGTCCAATGTATCACACAATTAGATCCCCTGCAGCCTTTGGTGTATTATAGATTCGTCAATGGGGCGGGGAGACGTCCTAATAAAGCCACTTAATCAAGCAGCAAAATCACAATTGCAGGGGTGCCTTGGTGGTCTCAACGAGATAAACAATATGTTCTAGTACGCTGGTGCACACTTCCGAAGCCGTCAGTGTTTCCATTAAAACCGCTTATTTTTCCAGGGGTTTATTACTTATAAAAATTTGCTCCAGGCTGAAACTTGCATTACCACGTCCTGTACCAGGAGCGAAGTTTATTTATTGGTCCATTTTACATATTTTCAAAAAACAAAAATAAAAGTAAAAACCCTCCCAACGCATTCACTCAATCATTTTTTAAAAAGGGGAGTTCAAAGAAAACCACATATTTCAGAATAAAAATGCGAAATTATGATTTTTTAAAGAAGTTCCTATAAATTCAAACAAGCTTTCTTCCTGGAAGAAGGCGGCGGCGGAGGAGGGGGGAGGCATTCTGCAAGCCATTTGTTCCCAATTTGGACTGTGCCATTTTTGGCATGCAAACAAACAAAAGAAAAGAAAAGCAGCCCCCTCCCCCCGAGATACATTTTTTAAGAAACCATATATTTTACAATATTCTTATGAGTATTTGCATGTCTCCATGTAACTGATCTGCTGGAACATAACAGCTACGCTTGAAAGTTCTGAGGTATTCTTCTAAATGTCAGTGCGACATCTTCAGAGCAACAATTCATAAAATAATGGATCAAATCTATTGCACCAGACTACACCAAAGAGTCAAATGAGCACTTGTTAGCTAAATATTAAGAAAAATGTGTAAAAGCACATCTATACATTAACAACAGGAATTCATTATGTTCTTCAGGTAAAACCTTTTGAAAACTAGACAAAGAAACATTTACATTGTGTAATGGATCCAAATAAGACAGATGAATACTAGACTTTAAAAAAATCTGAACTAATTTACAAATGATCCTAATTAGAGGCTCAACCCTTCTACATTTCTTGCACTCTGTACTTTTTTCTCTTTCCTTTTCATTTTCCCTCTTGCCCATCACAGCAAGTAAAACAAAGAAAATAAATAAACAAAAATCTCCCCATATTTAACAAATTTTAAGAGAATGCATCAATTTTTTAAAGGAACTGGTCTATCTCTAACCCCATTGAAGTCGCAAAGTTCCCATTCTGCTTGGGTATGGCGTATAGAACCGGGTCCTTTATATGTTTGAACAAAACCAAGGATGGATTCACAATCTTTACTTTGCGGGCGCCTGTGTGTCTCTTAGTCTTATAATTGCTTTTATCTGAATACAAGGTGTGCATTTTTAAAACGCATTGCTGCAGAGTAGAAAGCATTTACATCATGAGCTCCTGGTTTGGGACTGATAACAGGTGTCAGAATTTTATTCAGGAAAATCTAGATTTGCAAAAACATATAATCAACTTTAATGAAATGATCATGCTTCCTATGTTAAGCCACGTGTGTAAGAAAAACAACAGGAATATAAACGTTTTATACACCTTTCTTGCTCATGAACTTAAACGCATCATGTTTCAATATATATATATTTAAAATATTGAGCTATTACATTGTGAAATATTGCTATCCTTTTTAGAGGTCAGCACCTTTTCACAGTGCTTTCTGCTAGGGGGTCCAAGTATTGTACGAAACATAAAATTTATTTATTTTGAAATCTGTAATAAGTTGAGTTATTTAATTTTATTGAATACTGTACATCATACAGTAAATAATAATAATTATTAATAAATATAATTTACAACCTTTCATGAGCACTTCATTGCCTTAATATGAAAACTAAAATATACCTTAAATATACGCCCATAGGGATTTATCTGTAGAAAAATAGTTTTTATACCCACAATCAGACACGTCGCTTTATATATGCATTGGCATGGTCTGATATAAATATTTTTTTATCAAAGTGACAATGAAATGTCAAAATTAGCCACTAATGTCACCAGCTACCAACGATTAGTTATTGTGGGTCATTTAAAATGAGTGTATATATAACCTTTATGCCACTCTTTTAAAAAAAGTTTTAGAGATTTTAAAAGGCTGTTACTGGGACTTTTTTAGTGTGTTTTTACCTGCAAACATCAGAATCCTTTACCATTAATGCTTCTGAATAGAGTTCAGCAGGATCGACAACCAGTAGAACCAATTCAAATGTAAAACCTCTTCAAATACCATGGACTAGCTTTCTATACGTAAAAATGTCATGATTTTTAAAGTCCAATATCTTTGGACCTCCCATGGCTAGAATCATGTTGAGGACCTGAAATTTGTCACTTGGGCTAGTGAAATTTTGGAGGGGGAATTCCATATGGTGGGAGGTAGGGAAGAACGAACGATTGTAGTGGCAGGTTCTTTATTTTTAAGTCGCAGCTGAAGCTGCTCAGAGGTTTGGAATGTTAGAAGTCTTAGAAAAGAAGGATTCATGGGCAGAGTACATGCAAGATAGTTAGAGATGCATGTGGAATTCCAATTTATCACATGACTGCAATCTTTTATAAGGGGTGTGTTTAAAGTGTGTAGGGGTATCTATAGTATACTTTAAAACTGTGATCATTCTGTGTACAGAAAAGCTGGGATTCTCCCTTTATGGTGGGTATAATTTAATATCACGCCCCCTATAAATAGTAGTGCAATTCATGGAATAGATTGCAGAATCATATGATAAATTGCACGTCTCATGCATCTTTGACATATCTATATGTCATGTGGATAAATGGATATCACAATATATGTCATTTCCTATATATTTCTACTGTGCCTATCGCAGTGGGGCCTTGAGGTGTTACCACAACATAAATATTAAAAGTATGGAACTATCCATGTGATACACCGCAGAGTCATATGATAAGTGCATTTATCATGCACCTTTTACTATCTCACCTGTGCTTTCTCCTCTAATCCCCAGGATTTGTTTTAATATGCCAAACCCTAAGCAACTTCAAACAGCTGCATTAAAAATAAATCCTGGCTGAGAAATGTTTTCTTCTTCTCTCCACAAAAATACAATAAAATAAAATAAAATAATAATAAATATTAAACCTGAGGCCCAGACTGGGCATTGTTAAATCCTGCACCGGTGACAGCTTTACTGTACATGAAAAATCTCAGTCCTTTAAAGTCTGATATCACAAAGATCTGCAGGGTTAGAAATGGGATCTTTATGCCCTTGGAAAAGAGAGAGTCCTATCTTCTCCAATGGGACACCCAGCTCTTACTTTCAGCCCTAGAAGACCCAGAGATAATGGATTTTAAAATGGTGCCATTATTGTGGACAGAAAATCATAATAACTTTGGTTTAGGTGTGTTTTTCTAAAGAGGTTTTTATGGCTTCCTCTGAACCGTTTACAGTTTGACTCAGGGTAACTAAAGCACCTGTGTTTTTACAGACGAAGAGATAAAAATGTATTTCCAATAAAAAATGTAGAACCCCCTAAAACAATGTATATACACTTGATAAAGAATACATGGTGATGTTATGTGGTTTAACACTTTATCTTCAGCAGCTTGGAATGGCCTGGCTTGTTCACAGGGGAAAACAATAAGTTATCCATGTAATCCAAAATGCTAGTTGATAAAAAATGTATACCAGCATTCACCAGCATGTAGTCTGCAATGCCACATACCATACAGAAAGACAATTTTAGGAATGTGCTTAGGGTCCTCTGCATTTTTATATTGGGATTGTTTTATGCTTCTCCCTGTAAAATCATGTGTTTTGATTACCTTGAGTCCAAATGTCCAGGGCTGAGCGGAAGCTATTAAAAAAACCAAAAACCTCTTTTAAAAAAACACATCGAAAGCTTTTGTACAAAACTCTTGGCATTTTAAAGTGTGTATGTGTGATATCTATATCAACATCAGCGATAATGGACCTTAAAACTGGTGTGTGTGTACATACTATCTATCTATCTATCTATCTATCTATCTATCTATCTATCTATCTATCTACACACATACATAGAGTGTATATATAATACATTATATGTAATATATAGAGAATTTATAGCTATACATATATATATAAAATACACTATATATAGTATATATATGTACATACATACGTAGAATGTATATATTAACATTGTATGTAATATATAGAGAGTTTATAGCTATGCACATTATTATATATACACTCTGTATGTACACCATACACACAGTGTGGTACGCGCGCACACACAGAGCCAATAAAAGAAGTTGTAAGACTTTTTTTATTTTCCCAATAGTAATACTAAGAGTGTCAAATTCAGAATTTGGATATATTACAGAAAATGGCAGAACATGAATATTGCCTTTACAGAAATAGAGAGAAATATTTTTTTTCTTTAAGGACTGATGAATTTCTGAAGCTGTCTAGCCCTCTTGAAGAATATACTGTTAGAGTTTCATTCTTACATCAATGGATGAAAACCGAGGTGATCTTGCAGACGACGTCTCCTAAATAAAGATAAAACGTTCACTAGCTCAAATGTTTTGCCAATTATTCTCAATGACTTGTGTATTTTTTCTCATGGAATGATAGAAAATTGTTTTAAATCATTAGAGGTCACTTAGAGCCAGTCCTGATCGTTTAGTAAAAATAACTGGGCTATTATAGAGCTAAACGGAGCCGGGGTGTCCATCTTAACATACTTAAACATCATGCCTCGGTTTAAAAAATGCATTCACATTCTTCATATTTCACATTACATGCATTCTTTTCTCCATTGGGTATACTTTCATTAGGCCATAAATGCATGAACAGATGAGTGTGCGTGTTTATTTGTGTGTGTGTGTGTGAGAGAGAGGTCTGTGTATATCTGCATGAGAGAACTGCATACCTTTATATGAGAGTTCAAAAGATAAATTCTGATCACTAAACTATTCGATTTATCTGTAGAAAACGTCAGGGTTTGGAAAAAATATCATTGCTGGAAAAATATTATTTAGGTAAATATGGTTACAAATAACTTCACAGCGGTAACTGCTGCATGTGGTTTTTTGCTGCTAAACAAAAAAAACATTTTGTTCTTGAATTGTATGCCAATTTCACATAGTTGTAATTTACAAAACCTTTATACTGTCTATGTGGAACGGGGATGTTCTACATTAGTTTCCAAATTCATCTTGTGCTTTTAAATAAAAACCATGCCAATAAAAAGTAATGCACTCGCGGTGGTGAAAACAGAACAGAATTTCCTAAGGAGTTGTTAACTGTGTTACCCTGGCTATTTTGCAAAACACTCCATATCCGCTTAATTAGATTAGATCGAGAAAACATGAACTTCCTTTCTCTAAACGCTAACGTAACTACTCGATTTTAGACTCCAAAGTAGAAATGAATAAAAATGTTTAAATAAAACCGATCCAGGACCAAATTATGCCTGCTTTACTTTTCAGTTTCAGGACTTTTTAATCCTATCTAAACCAGTCCTTTTAGCAAAGCGAGCGAGATTTGGTCCAGTTACATTAGACTAAAAGTATCAGAGGGTAGCCGTGTTAGTCTGGATCTGTAAAAGCAGCAAAGAATCCTGTGGCACCTTATAGACTAACAGAGGTTTTGGAGCATGAGCTTTCGTGGGTGAAGAAGTGGGTATTCACCCACGAAAGCTCATGCTCCAAAACCTCTGTTAGTCTATAAGGTGCCACAGGATTCTTATTAGACTAAAAGTATACATTCGGTTAAAGCCTTAGAGAAATATACTATATGTGTATATATATAATATACATAGTATAAACAAAAGTTCTGTATTGATTTCATACACTTTAACTTCTGTCCTTGTCTACTTTACCTATTTTCCAATTTAAATATGTTCGTTTCTTAAGAAAGGTGTACTGCAAAAGTGCATGAAAAAGATTCATTTTCTGTGTACTCTTAAAATCTTTTGCTTGGTAAGGTACTACTTGAACATGATCTGTTGTTGTAAACGTGTTTTTATCACACTGTAAATTACTGTCACATTGACAGACCAGCCGGAAATGTAAATCATTTCATATACCTAAAGTTATGAAAAAGTTTGTTAAGTTTCTGAATCCTAGGAAGGTCGCCGTGCTGCTGGATGGATGGCTTGGGAAAAAAATTGTTTACTATTTTTCCAAGCCACATAACGTCGACAACAGAACTGCTGGCTCCATAGTGCCTGGGACTTTGATGAGAGCGAATGGACAATGTGCAGAGTCCTTTCCTATGATACCCAGGCCAAAGCCACTTGGGAGGTCCTCAGTCCTAATGCAACCACAGCTAACTGCTCCCAACAGGAGGCTCTATGGATCAGGCAGGGTCACAATTATACTTCTGCTAAAGGCAAGAACTTGGGGGGAAAAAAAGGGAAACGGGTTTGGCGGGGGGTTGACATCAAGCCTTTCAATTCATCAGGGGAAAGAAAGACTGGAACTGAATTTAGTGGGAACCTTTTATGAGGGGTGGGTGTATGAGTAAAAATATACTCCTTCCATCCAAGCACTTTGCAGTGGAAGAGCCTCTACTCTGGAGAACTGGGTTCAGGTGATTTTAAGAAAGGTTTTTCACAACCTGTATGTTAGCTATTGAGGATCATGAAATAAAAAATAGCATAATGTGGAGAAAGACGAGCAATCAGGCTTAAGCGTCGCTGATTTTGCAGACTAGGTTTGTATCGAGTAGATTAAATATAAGACTGCACCTTTGTGTCTGTGTGTATTTGTTCATGCGAACCTCCCCCTCCCCGAAATAATAATAACAATAAAAAACCCCTTAACCATTAAATATTCTTGTGAGAGGTTGGAGAGGAGTCCTTAGAAAACATCAAAGGCTTGGTATCTCATTTTTCGGTGAAGGGATTATGATTGCTTTGTTTTACTTATTTATATTTTAAAAAGTGACAGAGCTGAGGTTAGACAAATGTACTGAAATATTGCAGCCTGCATAGAACCACTGAATAATATGTCTTGCCCAAGATCACTTCTGTTTATTTAAAAGATCTAGAAATCAAGAAAGAGCAAGAAAAAGTTTTTCTTGAAGTTTCATCTCTTCAGTTACAAACCGGTCTAATATCACTCACGGTTCAAAACCGGAGTCACTGAGCCCCGCTTTGCTGCAGGACAGAATGGTATGAAATTCCCCGCAAAGTCTTGCAAACCCACACTCCTTATTTGCCGAAGCAACATTACAACGACCAGCCTCCTCCTCATTCACTGCCTGCCAGGAAGCTGAGCTGGGGATATTTTTAACTCCAGTATTTAGCTCACATGTTTCTAGCTCCTGGGTTTTTTTTTGTTTTTGGTTAAATCTCTCGTTCAAAATCTAGTGAGCAAGATTCACAAAACAAACAGAAACTGAGCAATCTGAATGAACAGAAAACTACCAACTGCGCAAAGAGAAAGAGGAACGTTTATCCACCATTCTGAAGGGAAATTTGCGCTTCCTACCTGGTAAATCAAATAGCATCCTTAAAAGCAAAGCAAACAAAACAAAAAGTAAAATTCAATTTACTGAGAGGTAAAGCACTGAAATGTGTATTTGCTTTAAGAGCTAACTAATGCAACGCTAAGAGCGTCGTTATTTTCTCATTCCGGGATAGGACTGTGCTGTTTAGAGCTACATAACATTAAATTTATAATTCTGTGTTTGATCTGAAAATTGTTGTGGAAATTACATCCGGTCTGTTACTTACACACACTGAGTCAGCCAACAACGTCACAAAGTATTAATCTGGATTAGTCTCACCGTGTGAGTCGCCGGATTGAGTTTGAAGGAAGGGAGCAGGGCGCCTTCTGCTTGAAGAGGTGTAAATTCCTGGGAGTTCTTCTAAGCCTGCTTTGTGGGAGTCAGGGACAGGAACTGCTTCAAAAGGTTGGTTGGTTGCTGGGCAGGCCCACACGCGGGCTAGGGGTATTTGCTCATGGTGGGTGGAAGTCTGTGCTCAGGGTTCCGTCCCCTATCCACTCCGAAGCGGATTCCCCAGGCTCCCGTGGGACAACGCTGGGATCACACTGGATTCCCGTTTCCCTTAGGCCGGACCACCTTCCACCTCCCCTTTGCTGCTTCCCCAGGAACCACTGGTTAACCGCAGAACCCGGAGCTCAGGGAAATCCCTCGGTCTCTCAGCAGATCCCTAAGGCCAGACTTCTTCGGCCTCTCTAATCGCTGCAGAAACTCGAGGCGGGTTTAGGCCGGGATGACTGGCAATGAAGGGGTCTCCTTCTCCGTGAGGTTTGGCGCATCCCCGGGGAATCACAGGCGCAAGAAGCGCAGTTGAGGGAATACAATCACCTACTGCGATAGAGGGAGCTCATCCCCTGCCCGGAGAGTCTCTGCACTTACCTGTGGATTCTCTGTCCTTCTCGCCAACCTCTGTTCCCATCAGCAGAGCAGCGGGGCTTGTGATCACAAGCGGCCGGGGACAGCCTAGCAGGCCCACAGCTGACACCCAGGGCTGGAATCAGAGGGAGGCTCCCCTAGCAGAGAGCCAGAGAGAAGAAGCGAAAGGAAAACTTTAGTTCAACTTTTCCCGATTCAGCCGAAGTGACCTGCAGTATCTGGAGAAGGTTTTTGAAGACGTTTAGGAGGGAGGGAGAGAGTTTTCTGCTGAGAAACTCAATCTGCCATACAGTAGCGGCTGCATCTGGGATCTGTCACAGCTGACAGCACCACAGGGCACAGACATGATCTTCTGCACAACACTGCAGCTCCCAAAAATACCCTCCTCAATCAAAGGGTGTCTGGTGGACCTGCATCACGCTCCTTCGCCAAAAGGGGGAAATATACCTGGACTAATTATAAAAAAAACACCCTTTCGTGGAAATTTAATACTAAAATAAAGAAATAATAACAGTAATAATAAGGGATGAAGGGTGATGTCATATCTTGATGATGCAAAGGCCATAAATGTAGGAACTGGCTTTGTGAGATTCCTCAGAATGACTTTAATGAATAATTTCAGAGACAGTTATGGCTTTACGCAATTACTGAGCGCCTCTATGAAAACCAGATTTTAGAAACGTATGAAGGACAGTCAAGGCCAGGCCTTTTGCTAGCCTAACATTCACCCGGCACAGCAGCACAAGCACAGCTACCCCCGCCCCTACCTTCCAGTTCTCGAGTTCTGTTTTTGAAAAGCTCCTTTTCATACACTGCACTGACTGAACCCACTAAGGGTTTAATTCGGCTAAACGGCCACTCGGGTTGCTCTCATTCTCTGCCCCGCCCCCTTCAATCTTTGCTCAGGTATTGAGTTCCCCGTAAGAAGATCAGGCCATTTGGAAAATGTTTGTTTCAACAGACTAAGCAAACCTGATGGTGGTTTGCTTTCGAATGATGTTTTATTTGTAAAGCTCTTTCTCTTCCTGTATTTTATTATAGTTGTTTCTTTGCCTTTTAGATCCATTTTTAAACTTCTATTAGTTTGCGTGTATATACTGTCTTGTATTCATCATATGCAGCTCTGTTAGCCAATAGCAACATATGGCATATAAATAGAGCCTCTATAGGAGACTCAACGGCTCTATAATCTCCACATGTTTATTCAATATACGTGGACGGAAAGAGTCTTCTGCTATACATTAAAATATCGCTGTCCATTTTTCAAATACTTTGGGCTGCAACACACCCAGAGAGAATTCTCCTTTACACTCCATTCGTGTTTAACAAATAAACAGGTTCGAAATACACGCTGACTGAGCTCCATTGCTTCATTAATGTACTATTGCTGGTCTCAGAAACGTACTCCTGGTTGTATTATTTAAGGGTAAGAAACCTAAACGCCAGTACTCTATTGACTGTAAGCGCTTCTTTCTCCTTTCTTTCGTCATGACAAGCATATAGGGCCAAATCCTTTTCGCCTCCCCCATGCCTGTCGTCCTTATTCCATTCACGGAGCCCCCATTAACTTCAGCGAGACCAAATGCAGCTGTAGGCCAGCAGGATTCGGCCCATGGTCTGAATGCGCACATTCCTGTATCTGATGATGTTTCTGACCCAAATAATGCAGCTTCTCAAAGAGAAGGGCCCAGGAAGGCACCAGACACCTTTTGCCTTGCACACTATCAGTGACCATTACAGAGCTGTCTCACACAGCTTTGGCATGGGATTTACTAGAGTTTTGGTCGGGTTTCTTTTTTACTTCTCCTTTTTTGTACAAGCCCCAGTGCTACACGTGTTCTTTACGGAGGTGGTAGGGAGCCAAAGGCCCAGCATACCATTTTCACTGATTTAACGTTCCTTTTCCTTTTGAGATTATACATGTAGACCGTTGTGGTGGCTTTTGCTGGAACCAAGCTAGAAATGGGATCCCATAACCTTTTAGGGGCACACAGGGCTCTTTCACTTGGTGATACTATTTTACTTTAATCCTTCAGACAAATACGCCACCATTATCTCTCGCCTTTAGAGACAAGATCAGCAGTTTTTTAATCCCTCCTCTCTGTATATGACAATAGTGCCGCTTGAAATGTACAGTTTCACAAGTGGCTGTATTCTTACAATGCCTTTCAAAGGACTGGGAATGGACGCCAAATGCCAAAATTGTATTTTATTGAATTTTTTTTGCTTTATTCTCCCGGAAAATGTCACCTAACGTGTAAAATTATAATGACGATGATGCAACGGAATAATATAAAAATATCCCCATAACGTGTGCTCATGCATCCTGCTGAACTATGCACAAACATGCAAGCTGTTAATTATTATTAGTCTCTCACTGCCCTGAATTAAATATGATTCATTAGAATTTAATAACAGGTGCAAAGTCATCTCTTTGCCAGCAGTGCTAGCGTTCATTGAGTTAGGAAACTCGTTTTGTTTTACTAAAGGCTCCAGCTTGCCCGGCTGGTTGTAAATTGGACTACATGTTGGATAGCGGTTTTGTGCGTGGGGGGTGGGGAGCCTGAGACACAGATTCCTGGAACGTAAAAGTTGCACTTTGCTTCGCTAATTTGTTCCTGCCAATACATAAGGTGGAAAGCTGCCTAGCTAGTATTTACTTTGGAAGACAGCACTCTGATCGAATGCAAACGGAGAAAGACTCCACCGCTAACACTCATGCAGGGCATTTGCAACGTGGAATGCACCACTGTATTTCCCTCTGTTTCTGATGTTGGCAAGAAGTAAACAAAGAAGCTTGGCTGGAAATCCCAAGAAGTAAAATCCTCTGAGTTAACAGTAAAGGTTTGTTGTTTTTTAATCCCGTCCCATTGCATCCGCATTCCAGCGGGCGGACTGGACTTTAGATAGAGTTTGGAAAGCACGGCGATGATTGCACCCAACTCGAGAGCAGGATGGCTCCTAGCCGTCTGATCTGACGTCAACATGTCTCTAGGCTCTTGCTGCAAGATAGAGGGAGCAGAAATGGGGGAGGGCGGGCTGTAATCACTCCCAGATGTCTCTAATAGCAGATATAAAGACGTACATAGTGCCTAAGAATAAATTTGTAATCAGTGCTCTACAATCTGATCATCAAAGCAGCAAAATTTCTGGAGGAAAATGTGGGGAAACATACTAAGTTTGGGGGAAGTAGGGGGAAGGGCCACAAAGACTTCCCAGAAAGCAACAGGCTTTACAAATCTACATGCTTTGTAGAATTTATGTGAATATATAATTCAGATAACAACTACGCTTTAATCTCTATTATACCGTGCAAGCTGAAACAGCTGAGCAGTAATTGGCCAATTAGAAATGGAAGAGATTGGAGCTGGTTTTGAAGGGGAACATATTTCATAGCCTGCAAAAATGATAAGCCCTAGTTATTATAGAGTGGATTACAGTCGCAGAAATGTGGGATTCGTTTCCTTTCTATCACTTAATGAAGGGCTTTTTTTTGGATAGGGTTGAGGGTAGAAGGATTTAAAATATGTTTTCAGGCGCAAAAGATAACATTTTATATCATTAAAATGATGCAGCGTCATCGTGGGGCTCGTGCTTCATGTTTGTTCTCTGAAACAGCAACCTTGGTGTTTTTCCCATTTACGTCTGCAAATTTCAGCTGCTGTTCTACGGGTATCCACAATCTTTACGGAAAGGCCCCATTACACCTATCTTTGACGCCATCTTTGAAAATGATAAATTAACCATAGTTATCTACTCGGAGATGGGGCACTGTAAACTGATAGGTGAAAAATCGGTTATTCATATTCTCCCCTCCTCCTTTTCCCCCCAGGAAAACATAGATTATATGGAAATCTAACAGCGTGGAGTGCTCATAAAACAACCAAAAATGACAGCCATGGCTCCAAGAAGAACGGTATCAACTATCTTCATCATCCCGCGGTGCACAAAACCTTTAGACTCCCACTACCATTTCTGCTATTTAAAAATCAGCGAACTTCCTTTTTAATATCCAGACTCAATACTATTACATCAGAATAACCTCAGTGATGTCATGTTTACATACTTTCCAAAGTGATTTGAATAGTACAAAACGTAGGCTTTGCACCCCCCATTGTGCAAATGCTTTGAAAAGCATGAAAAATGTTACCTAAAGGTAACGTTCAAGAACAATTATATCACATACTAGACCTAAGTTATCCTGCAGAGAGAGTGAGAGAAATGATCTATCAATAAATCCAAACTAACGCTGCTAATGTATACTGTTAAAACAGAAAACCGTTTCCATTCCTACATTTGAACCAGCCAGAAATTCCCTTGTTTCAATTTCACTGTAATACGTAAGCTTTTAGGAAACCTATTCTTAATAAAAATATAAAATGTGCCATGCCCCCATCCATTTGTTGTTATCTGAATCGCAAGAAAAGTGTAAGGACAAATTCTGCTCCCACTTACACTCACATAAGGGCCCGATCGACCCTACCGAAGTCAATGAAAGTTTTGCTATTGACTCCTGCGAAATCAGGATCCGGATTCCTAAATCTGGAGTAACTCCACCTAATTTACACTATGGATTAACACGAGCGTAATTGAGAGCAGAATCTGCCCCATAAAATATCTCAAACTACGCATTAGAGTTTATAGCTTAAACAAGACCCTTTACATTTAGTTTTAAGAATCATTAGTGGTATATTTCCATGTTATTTTACATTAAAGTTGTCTCCCTTTCTCGCCTCCAGATTCTACAAACTCTTACTCACGTGAGTAATTCTTCTCTCTTCAGTAGTCGTACTGAATTCATTAGGACTACTGGGTGATTAAGGGTTTTTAGGACATAATTTTAAAGTAAGGTATTTTTCTTGTTCCTCAAAAGAAAAAAAACGAAGGTTGTTTTTGAGGCAGAGGACACAGATAACATTGTGAATTTATCCCCCAACTTAGATGTATTATCTAAAATGACAGGTGAGGTACTTAAAATATTGTATAAATACTGAAAATGTTCACAAAACGTTTAGTTTGACAACTTATAATTTTATACAGTTTGCTTTACACCTCTGTTTCTCATTCTTAACTTTTCCTCTCAGATTACCTGTAGAATAATATGGAAAGGCCTAGCAATTATTAACTAGCAAGAGTACACTGATATTTTCCCAATACCATCAGTTCATAAGTGCCTTTATATCGGCGAACAGTCTGTGTCACTAAGTAGCTATCAAGGAGGGCAGACGTGGAATATATGAGGAAGCAAATATGTTTAGTAATGACCTTAAGAACCTAGATACAGTTTCTTTTAAAACTCTTTCCCAGAGAGCTGGCCGTACGGCTGTGGAAAAGCTTCTGGTTCACCATTCAGAATGTTATCAGCCACACAGCTCCTTTAGGAGATGTGGGGCCAAGGCACACTGACATCCCAATCTACCATCAATTTACCTTCCACCGCCCTGCTTCCCCATTTAGCTTTTAACGTCAAAACCTACATTTTTGTCGGCTCCGGCCTGTCTAGGGCTCTTGTGATTTAGCTCCAGGAATGATTGCTCCTGAGAAAATGGCAACATCCTCATTACCAAGCAATTAAAATAGATCCCTTTTAGCGGGTCCAAGGGTGCAGCCAGTTTGAGAAATGAAATGCAAAGGGAGAGTTCATTTTCCGTGTATAGGAAACGCCAAAAAGGCTACTATCTTCACAATGGCATCCTGAATCTGCCAGAGAGGCGCTGGGTCGTTGTGCTCCGATGTAGCCAGATACAGATTACAGCCCTGCATGGCGCTGGAAGTAAAAGGAAGCTGTTTTCCTGATCGAGGAAAAGGACAGACCACAACGAAAAAGTAGTTTTAAAGAATATTTTCACTAGTGCCTAATGCAGCAAAACGATTGGCTTGTGCTTAAAGATCACACATTAAACGCGTGTATTAAACACACAGCCAATGGTATGGGGATTCAGTTGATCGATAAAACAACCGGGTATTTGCAGACAGTTACCGGGGAATAATTCTCTAATCTGGAGCTTTAATTAGTAGCATCTCGATACGTCTCCCATTGTAATAGCTGCACCATTGGAGCCTTTAACCTACCTTGGCAACATTAGCAACGTCAAATACAAATGGAGCAGGGGGAGACCTTCCACTATCAACTGGGAAGCTAGCAGGGAAGGAAAAGAAAACAAAAGGGAGACTCTTCTCTTGAAGGGTTATAAACAAAGGCAAGTGTCTGTAAACAGAACCCTACACCCAAACATAAACCCAGGCAGCCTGGCCCGAAGGGAGAAAGGGCACATCACTTTTGCTTAGTTGTTCTAACCCTTCAACCTTCCCATTGTCAGAGAGACTGGCAAACGGTGTAAGGGCTCTCTTATCTTTTTATGGGCAATTGCAAATCTACCTACTCTTATTGTAAGAGCTGGCCACAAGCCACTTAATTAGGCACTACCATAACTTTGTAAGAGAGCCAGATTGATTTAGGTTACATTCGTGCAAGAATCCTGAGGCCACAAAAATATTAAACTGAGGTTGATAGTACAGATAGAAACCGTTTCCCATAATCCCTGAAAGCTTCCTAAGGTAAACCGCTTGTTTAAAAGTTTAACAGTTTATAAGGCTGGATTTCTATGTGTAAATACAGTAGGAAGTGTGCAGTCCTCAGAACGCTGCAATACACTCAACATTTGCTTTGGTTGGACTGGCAAGGTGAATAGTCAATTTCGAGGAGTGGTGATGGACAAAGACGGTAGTTTTTAACTGTTCAGATACAAAGGATGGAAGATGGGATTGAGGGAAACAATTTTACGTATTAAAAGTAAAGGGGCCAAATCGCAGGCAGTTGCTAGCCTAGAGACAGGAGAGGATAAAAAAAGATGTGCTCACTCTGGCAGGCTGGAAACGTACGGCCCAGGAGAACGTTGGGAACCACAAGGTTAACATTAAGTTCATTGCATCTCATTGTAAATTTTGTTTTTCCTTCCAAATTCCTTGCCTTGTTCACTGTTTCTTACTGGACGTAAAATTACCCGTTACATAATCACTTATAGCAAAGCTCTAACCTTCCTTTGCGGACCCTCAGTCTTAGCCCACTGAGGTGGCTGGAATCAAAGTTAAGAGTCTTCTCTATATAACCCCACACAATATCTTTCTCGTTCCGGGCTTCGCGTGCACTCACCTCGGGAAAACAGATAACTAGCTCTGGTTGCAGGAAATAAACGCCAAGAAAGATTTAATCAAGTCACAACACTTCTCTCCCTCACGCACACTTTTAATTTACAATTTTAATATCCAAACTCCTAAAATTATATTTCAAGTGACTCGTGATTCAAGAACTCTGATTAATGTAGGAATGTTGTCTTTCTTAGGAAAACATGCATATCAGTCATTCTGATTTGATCAAGGTTTGTACGTATGTCCATTTCCCGTTAGCATTAAATCTCATGCCTGGCAAACACTACAAGGAATTCATATTTAGAGTAACTGTATTTTTTCCCTTTAACACGCGCACTGCTGGTAAGATCCTTTCCCGCCCCCTCTTTTCATTCGATGACTTGCTTAAAAATAAACTTAGAGGCAATCTTTATAATTTAGTTTACTTCTGAATATCTTAAATATTATGAAAACTATAACAACGTTGTTATTTAAAAACATTTGAGGTATAAAACATAAAAAGATTTTTTTTGTAAAAAACACACACAGTGGTTTATTGAATACTTACAACGTTTACACCTTCAATATTAATTAAACTCCACTTTTTCCCCCCTTATGGACGGAAGTGCACATAACAAATAGCTGCTGAAAACATTTTCAAATACTGAACGACCACAACAAAATTACCATAGTAAATACCAAGCCAACTGAAACATTGGTGCAACTGTTTCTGTTGAAATATAATTTTATAATCCCATGAATATTTATATCCAAAAGGCCAAGTATTAAAGATACACTTCACATACACACTAATGCCAGGGAGTCTTTTCCCCCCTTTCTTTTCTATTTTTCCCCGTGTGTTCTATACAAACAGAGAAATAACATTCACGAAACTATTGAGACGACATTACCCCTTACCAAGCTGGAGTTTCCTCTTCATATTAAAATATGGAATGCTTTTCTTCGAATATCCACATTTTGGGGGGTGGGGGAGAAATTGCACATAAATAAACTGGATGATTCCAAATACAAAAAGTCCTCAGATCAAATCTCTCTAATGAGTCTAGGAGATTTCCTTGAGTTCTTCAGTCTTGCAGCGCTCATTGCTTGAGCTCCAAAGCCCAGACATGTTGCGGCCAGCCAGTCCTCCCTTTGGTTTTCTTATCGTTGCTGCTAACTGTGCTTTTCAATATTTCATTCTGGGAAGACAGCGTGCAAAAAAAGAGAGAAACAAAGCAGAAGTTTAGAAATTATTTTCTTTTACCTTTCGTAACCTCCGCCACCCACTCCTTGTCTTCTTCCCCCTCAGAAGAGGGAAATCCAAAGCTAGCGACAGAAATCGACGAAGATCTATGCAGGGTCCTGCAGAGGCCTCCAAGCTACAGGACAAACTTTCGGCTAGAAAGCTTGACAAACAAACGCCCGTTTACGGGCTTTTCGTAGAAAGCTGCGGGTACTGTAACCCCTCCCCCCACACACACCAGTTTATATGTTTCACATTCTTTGCAAAATAGCGACTGTGCTGTTATTTTGCACCGATCGCGATCGTGGCAAGAGCGGCTCATTTCCAAACGTAAACAAAGCTTCTTCGGGTTAAAAAGCCACCTACAGCAACAGCCAGAATAATCACAGCCTGCTTTTCATTGTGGGCTTCTTCAGGGTTAAGCGGCCCTCCCCGGTCAGATCTCAGGAGTGTATATTTTATTTCAAATATAAATTACATTTATATATCATAAGGTATACACACACACTTGAGGTTTCAGTGGAACATTAACTTATAAGAAGACCCGAATTACAAGCAGGTCAACGATGAACATTCTAGCTAATGTCAGCATACCACTAAATAACACCATTGTCAATACATTATAAGTGCACATCCATTCATACAAGGCCCGATCCTGTTGTGTTCATTGAAGTCAAATCCCTATTGAAATCAGTGGGAATTTTGCCTGCATAAACCATTAGGCCTATACCAAGAGTTAACATCCACATAAAAAATCACTTCGCCTTAAATTAAAAGAAAAGAAACAAACAAACAAAAACAAAAAAACCCAACCCAAAACCCAACAACAAAAGCATAAATCACAATCAAGACTAATCTACTGTGAACCTGTGGGGCTGTGCATTATTTGTCAAGGATTTAAAACTGTGCTGGAGTTAAATTCAAGTGGTACATGCCTTCCCTATGAGCAATGTTTCTTTTATTTGAACAGATTGCAGGGTGCTTCTGCTTTATGAAAGGTTTGCTTGTGGACAAGACAGAATTATTATTAGAAATTGCAATTCAAACAACACTGTGGGAGGAATGGAGTAGAGGAGGTACTGAAGGGATACTAATGTAAAATAAACTATACAAAACCATATTTCATGATTAAGACATTCGTGTGCAGCTGCAAGGAATGGTTTAACTATTATAATCTGACCCTACACCCGAGTTTGCTACAAGCTATATCAATTCTGAAATATTTCTATCACACAGCAGATGCCAGTTTCCCACCCCAATACATTTAAATTTTAAAATCACCCCCGGTCACTTGGAACAGCTCCTGCACCGAAGTGAATTGAGTCTTAACTTCCCTTTATCAGTGATAACATATATTACTATGGGTACATCCATTTATGCAGATGATAGGTACGCGTACATGTACACACCATATATCATACTCGAAACCCCGTAAACATTCATTCACAGCCATTAACTGAGGCACACATCAACTTTCCTACACGCAGCGCTAGTATATTGGGGCGTGTGTGTGCTGTGTAACACCATGATGTATTTAATTTGGGATCCATTCTGTGGGATCTGGAATGGAGCCTGGGTGACCTAGCAGCCTCTCCCCAAGCCAGCTGTGCCCAACACATCCGGAAGAAAGGACGAGCCCAGAGTAATCCCTCGCAAACAACAACAGCCTCCCCCTGTGGATGTACTGACCAGCTCTTTCTTCCTCTTCTCCTCCTTCACGTCTGTCTTCTTGATCTCTGCCTTGAAGGCCTCCGCCTCCCCGTTCTGATCGTCCTTGGCTAGCAGGTCCATGAGGTAGGCGATGTAGCTGGTGGCCAGGCGGAGGGTTTTGATCTTGGACAGCTTGGTGTCGGCGGGCACGTTGGGGATGCACTCGCGCAGCTCGGCGAAGGCGCTGTTGATGCTCTGAGTCCTGCGCCTCTCCTTGCGGTTAGCCGTGCCCCGGCGCTTCACCGGCCGCGGCCCCCCGAGCCCGGGCGGCCCGCTGCCCGGCGGCCCCCCGCCGTAGTGGGAGTGGTCGATGCCCGGCGCGCCGCTGGCGTACTCGGGGCTGTAGGACAGGGCCATGCTGTAGTCGGGGGGCGACATCTCCGGGTGGCTGCTGATGAGCCAGCCGTGGAAGTAGGGGTTCTCCTCGTGTCCGCACCGGCTGGCGGCGGCGGCGGCTGCGGCGGCGGCGAAGGGGTAGCCCTCATGGTGCACCACGGGGTGGTGGGGGAAGCCCCCCACCAAACTCATCCCCGAGCCCTCGCGCACCCCACCCCCGCCCCGGGACCAAGCCTCCCCCCTCCCGGCCTGCTGCCTCAACCCGCCCTTCGCTGCGGCCGCTCCCCCGCCTCTTCTCAGCGCCTCTCCGGCCGCCGGCTCCCCATAGGGTGCTGCAGAGTCCCGCTCAGAGCCAGCGCGCTCCCCGGGCCCCGGGCGGCAGGCGCAGGGTCCCCCGGCCGCTCATGCGGCGCGTCTCCTCCGCGCGGGGCCTGGCGCTGCGGCGCGCCCACAAACTGGCTGGAGCCCCGCGCTGCCTCCTCCGCGCCGCGGCCCCCGGCTCTGCCTTCACCGCCGCGGGGGGGGTGTGACACGCACCCGCCCGGCCTCCAGCAGCGCCCCCGCACTGTCGGGCTCCGGCGCTGGCCTTGCGCATGAAAGGCTCTGGTAAGGTTCCGCTCCCCCTTGGCCGGAGGCTGCTCACTGGGAGCCGAGCGCATCCATCCGCCTGGCCTGCCCCTCTCCTGCTCGCTCGGGGGCTGGGGCACCGGGCAGCCCGCTGGCCCGCAAGCAGCTCGAATTCCGCCCCGGTTGGTGGCGATGCAGAGGAGGAAGGTGGCGGCGGCGATTCCCCCAGGCTTGGCGCTGCGCGGGGCACTGGCACAATTTCCCAGCACGATCTCCATGTACAGCTACATCTTTCGGGCAGCTCGTGTTAATATATGTCGTCAGAGGCTTCCTCCGCCAATCCCGCGCGGCAGGGGCGGGGCCCTCGGCGCTCCTCAATAAAACTTTTTGATGTTCGCGTTGCTAATTGCCGAGCTCCTCTTTTAGGATTGGCTGGCCCGTCATATCCCTAATATAATTAAAACAAGGGAGGAAAAAACTTTTATCATGGAGGCAGAGGTCAATGCAAGTGTTTAGCAGATGCTGTTCGGCAAAATCTTTCTAAATAAACTCATTAAACCAAAATATTGGATCATTTCAACCCAGGTACAGTATGTCGCCGAGAATTTTGATGGAAAAAATAGCGACACGGTCAGTTCAGTTATTGCTTTACAAAGTGTTTGTGTGGAACTAGCAGAGAAAAACATAAGAACAGCTTCAGGAGGCACTTGCCGATTAACCAATGGCGATATACATGCACCAGAAACACTTTAGCTTATTGCTAGTTAATGCACACAAAGAGCTCACTAGCACTACGTTTTCACGCCGAGAGAAATGCAGTTATTATGGCTACTCATTGGACATGAGTTTCAAGTACAAAACTATTGGATCTGACTTTATAGCAACTGACTTCTACAAAAAGCAAACAATATCGTCAGGGAGATGGTTTTCAAAGAATGAGTTGCTTTAAATAAGAACAATAAAAACAAATCAAATGATTCTCTTCCAGCTTGCTAAGTTAATGTACATACCACGACATCTATTCATCCGAGCCAGTTATATGCCTGAAATCAGTTGCATGCTTGTTTAACTAGCCTGATTGGTAAGTAACCGAATATTTTTTACAGCATGTTCTGAGCTTATTTTCTAGTTTTTACTAACAAATATATAAATATCTCTCTGCATTCCTCCCTCACCAATAAAAAAACAGACATCTGTGGAAAGCGGGTTTAGTTATCGAAAGGGAATAGTTAAAGTTTTGTTTAACAGTCAGGCCCGGAGGAAATCTAGTAGATATTTAGCTATTTTGGTTTTGTAATCTTGAACACATTATAACAGGAAAATGAATCTCAGCTTGTAATTCACAGGGAAGCTGGCAACTTGGAGGCGAGACTTACGCCAAGAAATTGCTGTCATCTTCAAATGGAGCAGAATATTACTAAATAGCTGTGAAATATCAAATACTCACCCTAGGTGTCTTGGCTACTGGATAGAGTGCTTTGGTGTATATTAGAATGCAATACTACAATATAGTCAGTGTGGAAAAACTGTGTCAACGGGAGCTGGTGAGTCGTAAATTAAGAAAGAGAGATAGAGATGCAGGAGTTTGCAAGGAGCCGAGAAGAAACTCAAATCCAGTTGCTGCAAATGCTCAGTATGATATCATGAAGATTAAGATATATTTGGTTAAGCAACAGAGAGTATGCACTTTGGGAGAAAACAACAAACAAATGCTTCTTTCTGTGTATTATTATTCCGAGGAGTAAAAGCGGATTTAAATAAGAGCTGTTACATTACAACAGCGTATTCAGGGACTGCTTTCTAGTTTTCACTATGGCTATAATGCAATATATTTGCACGCAAAGAAACGATAAGGAATGTAAAGAAGAAGAATGCGATATTTACGTTTGTTGGCACCATGCTTAGTCTGTTTAGCTTGTTTCTGCTCTACAATAATGAAATCAAGAACTGTCTTTCGAGTTAAAATTTGCATTGACACAGGCAGGAGAAAAGGCCAATTGAAACAAAGAGAGGATTGTTGTGGTGTGAAAACTCACAGAACAATGAATCCCAATACATACATATGTTGTCCAATCGAGGAATAAAGACTTTAACCAAATATGTACAAATAACGATAAAAATTAAATGCATAGTTGATATAAATATAAGTATATGCATTGATATGTACCTGGGTGTAAAACTGTATATGCAGTCTTATTCAAGGGTTTAAAACTTTTTATATTTAAAGCCAGGATACTGAAAATGGTGAGCTCAAATTTTCAGTATTTGAAGGAAACAATGTATGTACAATACTGGCATTTTACACGTGAAAAATGACTGTGTGTATAATATGCCAATGTCGAAGCAGATAGATTAAAAATATTGTTTGAATGTTGCAGTGAATCCAGTCTAGTGATTTTCTTTAACGTTTTGCTACTTTTGGGTTAAGTATTTTTGGTTTATGAGGAGGATATAGCCGTGCAGAGAACAAATGGGTATATTTGTTTCTAAATCTCCCCCCCCCAGTTAAATTGTGCTTAATTGCAATGCTCTAGGAGCGTTTCAATATAATTCTGGATGTGTTGTAATTGTGCAAGTTTCTGGTGAACCGCTACTATTGTCCCGATAACATCTCAAGTGATGAAAGAAACGGAAAACATGAGGCAGAGAAAAAGTAATAAAAGATTCTCGAGATACTGATCTGAACATCAGTCCACAAAGCTAACATCATTGTTCCTTCATTATTTCTATATAAAAGACTCGCTAAAGTTAAGTGCGGAACTGGATTTTAAATACAAATTTCCAGTACTTCTTTATATACAAGTTATAAAGTCTATTTGAGAGCAAATGCAGCATGTGTGTTCTCAGATGTAAGTACTTATACAAGCCCTCCTATGATATTTTGATTTGCAATAGTCTTTTTCTTTCTGACCAGCGCATATGAAATCTCTGCAGCTAAAATTGATTTTTAAAAAAGATTTCTTAGCTCAGTACGTTTCCTATCATAAACATAAGTGACACACAGCATTTTTTAAAAGTAATACTTTGTTTTTAAAATTCGTCTTTCCTGATATGTCATTGATTTAACTACTAAAATGGTCGCAAGTCGGGGGGGCATCTTTATCTAAATTTTAAACAGACGGATATGTACTAGCTCGCTGTAAGTAAAATATCTTGGTGCATACAAAGCTGAGCATGGCTTTGACTTTTCACATGCTTTTCGTCTCTTATTATATTGCAGGAATAATACAATAAGTTAGGCTGCTGCATCCACTGGTTAAGTCTCTTCGAACTGGATGAGCAAGAAGAGCAAGAGACGAGAAAAGTCTCTTAATAATATACTGGAACTGAGTACACGGCATTTTGTCATGTAAAGCTCAGCGGATGATCTGTGCCAGCAGGAGGAATCCTACGGAGGGCGCAATTCAGCAGCAGCGTCTTCACCTTCGCTGAGTAAAATAAGTGTATAGCCATCTGCTTTACAAGACCTGTGCACCAGAATCTGCAGCCCAAAGAAGCAAAGCATCACAATTGTTTTTCAGTCCCAGTGGTTGTCATTGTAGTTCATCATATGTGCACACACGCTAAACTCCCCAAACAGCCAGAAAGCGGCTCCAACATTTATTTTGCATCTTACTTGTCTTCCCCTCCGTCCCCGCGAAAAGATTCAAAGTGCATGATAGCAGTTCGAAAAACATTTTTCAGCTTGGTCGTGTGTGCTATTTTTGAAAGCAGTCAGAATTAAACTAAATATTTGAAAAGGAGTAGATAGCTCATGGTTTTGTGAAAAATACTGATCTTTTCATATATTTATTTTCTTCTGTTTACCCAAGATAAATAAAAGTAAACAGGCCATAAGGGTTTAATGAAATTAAACAGGCCAGAGGAATAGAACCCCATGTTCTGTGTTTTAGGAGAATGACATTCTAATAAGTGTTGTCCTTTTCTAAACCCTATTTTAAATTATTTTTAAAATAGAGAGGTGAATTTAACAAACCATCAAACACACAAAAGCTCCGGGGGGGGTGGTTAGTGGTGAAGAGAAGTAGATTAAACTATACAGCAAAGAATCAATGGAATTTACAGCTTGAAAACTGAAATATAGTATAATACCTGATAAATTAAAGAATTTCGCATACAAATGTCTTCCCTAAAGAACCAAATTCATCCAGCATTGCCCAATTCTCAACATTAGTTTAATAACTTAAAAAAATAATGATCCATAGTGTACATTGGCTGGATAACCCTATTCTGAAAAGCCTTACTAGCAAGGAAGTTACCCTTACTCAATGGGACAGTTGTCTTGAGTAACAATAGCTCATGTAAGTAAGGATTTGCAGGATCGGACAGGAGAGGTATCTCCAGCATCTTTCTTGAATAAGCTTTTGAATTTTTCTATTCTGATTTTAGAATGACTTGCTTAGAAGATAGTAATACACATTGTTCCTAATTAGGCTCTAAGTAATCTAAACAAAATACACAGTTTTAGTGTTTAAGTTCTCCTTTACTTTATCACTCCAAAATATTATGGAACACAGAATCTTGGCTTTTTGAATGTGGATTTAAAATCTGGCCAGTGGCTGGAAATGTTTAGATCAGGTACCCCCAGCTTCTTCTAACTACAGTACTTGGCTGGGAGCAGACAAGAAGAAAGATGGAGCTTTTTTTGTGGGTGGTTAAAAACTGAGGCCTTTACAAGCCAACTCTGGGTTTGACCCCTTCACCTCATTGGAGGAACCAGGATTCCCTTTATCCTTGTTTGTGCCCTACCTACCTCACAGCAAGTACTGTCTCCCCATGAATCGTTTGAAAAGTTTAGACGTGTTCAAATTTATAGAGTGCATAATGTCATTGACCTGAGACCAAATATATTAGAAAGAGAGATAATTCTCAAATGTATTTTGAAGTGTCTAAGTACCAAGTGCCCTATGGATGGCAATCTGCATGCTACTAAGCCTCCATTTAGAAGTCCATAAACTAAATTCAACACAGAAACCCTGCAATAATATGGAGTTTTGAAGGGACGCTGGAGAAATCTCATCTGAAGTCAAACCTGTCAATTCGCGTTAATGAAAATAACTCTTGCCACGTTAGTTGCACTCAGTTACACTCATGCAGTCACATCATTGATTTCAACGGGTCTAGCAAAGGGCAAAATTTGGCCCTGTAATTCTGCTTTAATTGCTGTGGAAGGACGTATAGGAACCCTGGTGTTCGTTACTATTATCAGTACTGAAGGGTGCAAATATTTAAGGCATGATAATCTGTGCCATTAAGTGTGTATTTTATACATACGCGTATATAAACCCCAACAACAAGATAGCGTTCACTTTGTAAGTTTAAATGATGTGCAGCAAACACACGAACATATCAATTTTACCTCCGCATGTGCGAACAATTATTCAGATTGCTTCTGTTTGGGACGAAGGATACAGAGTTGTATTGATGCCACTTAAAAGAATTTAAGAAACCCAGTGATCCCCAGAAGAAGAATAAAGCCTTCATAAAATAATCTATTGAACAGACAATATTTCTTATTGAGTTTGTGGTGTTCACATAGTTTCCCCTCGTTTAATATTGTTTGCATTACCGGGGGAACTGTGTTTTGAAGCTGCTTTTAAAATGAGTGCTGATGGGATTGCTTAGGGGAAAGGAATTGTTTTGATCAATAAATATTTTTCTGTTAAAGTTAGGTTTATGTGCTTGCGGGAAACAAAGATTAGCCTGACATTCCTTTGGTTGTATGCTAACAAAATATAAGCACTTTTATTGTCAATATTAATGGAGACACTCAATTTAGCTTTGGTTTTAAGCAGTGTTCAGAGATAAAAAGCAACCTTACTTGACCTAAAAATATTCCACTGGAGCTTCGGAAAGTAACTGTAATTTTGCCCAAACTGCCAAAATGTTCACGTCGTATTTTCTGTGCCACTCGGTTCATCTACCTGCTGTAACATATTGTGCTATGACTTGCCCACTAATTATTCAAATACAAAGACTTGTGGTTGAAAGCAGCTGCCTACAGCAAATGTTGTGCAACATACTTGTTCAGAAGCATCAGTGTGTTTAGCTGCATCCACCACAATTCCTATATATGTATCTAAATGTAATTGATCTAGTTGAGTGACGTCCTTTTTGGTAATTTGGATACACCAAGTCTCCAGTTAATGACACATAATCAGCCTTTAGGTCGCTTGGTCATTCTCTTATTACAAACCCCTCCTGCTCTCTCTGATCTCCTTTCAAACTAAATTTCACACAAACAAATAAAGTAAGACAGAGACAAGGGAGAAATATTGGAAAACTTCTGATAGAGCACTGTAAACATTTTAGAAGAAAATCTAAAAGAGGATAGGAAAGAACATCTTATCAAAAAGAGAGCATTGTGTACAAAACTTGAAGAGCAAAAGTTCTGGCTTATGTTAGAAATGACACAAAATTAAAATAAAAATAATTACTAACAGAAATGTCATAACATAAACACAGAAGGCAAGAGCCTTACTGGAAATGTGCACCAGTAGTGTAATTTATTGTTATAGATTTTACAACTGATATGTGATTAGAAAAATGTTTCTTTGACTCACTTTAACCAGCAAAAACTTTTTATTTTTTACACTTATTTTATGAAAGCGAAAGAAGCGGAACAGATTGAGAAATAAAGATCAAAAATGTAATTTACTTGTAAAAATCTATAGAAAAAAATGAAACGACTTCATGGACATAGCATTGTGTTAATTTGAAAATAAAAATCAATATTTTGTGTAACCAAAGATCTTAACATTGTTTTTATTTTTATTACCAGCAGGAGTTAAAGAACCATTTTACTAGATACTTTAAGAATATTCTTTTGATCTGCATCCAGGTGAATATTTTCCATCACAAATACTCTGTATGTATTATATGTATATAATAAACAACGCTACTTCACATATTTATATAAATATAGATATACACATAAGTGCAGCTATAGAAAGACATACATGTCTTACATAACATTTTATGTGCCTTATAAACTGCCTGAAGTATATGTAGAAAAAGATTTAAATATTACTAAATTAAAGTTGATTAACAGATTATTTTAAAAAAACAGTGAAAGTAACATCATTCAAGTGTTTGCATTTAGACAAGAATTCTGAAAGAGGACTGAATTCCACTCTATTATTCAAACATTAGCAATTGACGCATCATTATCAACATAAATTTTTTCCAAACATCTCATTTGTATTTAATAGCCATAGGATTCAGAAGGTGATAATTGAGCATGTAAGTAGAGCTTTTGCACCCTTTAGGAGACTTTACACAGGAAGAAAAATTGAGCAACTAATACACTGGAAGGAAACTCACAAGGCCTCAGGTATTATAAATCTTATGTGTTCATTACATCCACAATCTTTTTAGGCATTTCTAGAACACATTTTCAAACACATGTGAAAAGTTCAGCTAGAATATTTATGCTTAGCAGTGTTATTATCCGATAGAGTAAATCAAATGGCAATGTATTGAGAAATCCTGTACACTATAATCGGATTTTCTGTCTCTCTGGGTACATACACATGTATATTTAAATTCCCAAAGTATGGAAAGTGGCTAGTGATCCTCCTCCTCCTTCAATATATTGTCAAATATTGCATTTCAAGAGTCAGTGCCTCTCATCACAAAGTATCATACAGACTTAATCCCACCCAACATGGAGTGGTCTGCCAGGCATGCACACACAATAACTAACTTGCCCCTTTGTAACTCAGTGGGCACTGAGGGAGCAGAGCAGAATTTAGACATTGGAGGCTGTGAATAAGCACTGTTATAGTAGCATGCTATTGGGTTAACTTTATGCTTCTGGGGTGATATTTGAGTGGAAGGCTGAGCTTTGAACGAGAAATTAAAGGAATTATAGTTTGAATAAAAACAGCTCAAGTCACTCGAATTACATGGGCAAGGGACTGCACCAAAACGCCATCTCTGGGAGGGGTGATTCCCAGCGTGCAGAATACCTCACTGTTACTGTACCCCTAGTATGGCTCGCCAGAGGACACAAGCCCCCCCGCACACACTAAGGACCAAGTCAGGCCCTGCTAGCTCAGGTAGTTCTACCTAGGCGTTTAATGCTATTTGAATAGGGGAGGGGGCGCATGGGGATGATTTATAGATTCTTTTAACCCCTCAATCAGCCCTCGTGGCCTGACGTGGGCTAGATAGTTGATTTAAATACTATCTCTGGGTGACTCTGCGTTCCCCGGGCTCTGAGAAGCTGCGCGTTTGATCTGAGGCGCTGATGTTCCCCCTCCATTTATCTTCCGCAGAACCCGGCCTTTGTCTCCCAGCATCTCAATCAAGCTGCATAGCTGAGCGACGGTGTCAAATCCCCCTCAACTCGCGGTCAGATCTGAGAGGGAGAGGCTGGAGCCCAACCCGCGAACCAGCTATCACGTTCGCTTCAGATTTAACTGCAGTCCCTTTAAAGATCTAGATCGGGGTGGGTTACCCTTGCAGCAAAGGACTTTGCTTCCTCCACGGCAGTAATCAGCATCTGTATTGCTCTGGTGACTGCTATAGAAGGAAATCCCCGTTGCAAATGTAACCATCACACGGTGGAAACTCCCCCCCCCCCTTTCCGTCTTGCAAGCGTGTGATAAGCTCTTATAGGTCCGGAAAGGGTTAACTGCTGCCCCTCCGCCTCCTTCACTCTCCCGGAGCCCCCTGAATGCCACCACTTTCCTCCAGAGGTCTCATTAGGGAAACCCTAACTGCTATTTTCAACATTTCCTCAATCAAGGGCCTTTAAATATAGCTCCACAAACAAATTGGCCGCAAAAAGCGTAGATTTTGTCAGACGTGAGACCAACCCAATATTTCACCCTTGTTTGCTTTGTAATTACTGGATGGCTTGTGGCTACCTCCTTGCCTCACTGGGGCAAACTGCCCTCGCCCGCTCTTTTTTACCCTTTAAAGTGTGGGATGAACCAGCCTGTTGTGCTACTAAACAAGTGATCTCAAAAATAAAAATCTCTTCCCAAATGCAGCCTTCGGGCCATTCGCCGCAGTTACCGGCTTGCTAGCTAGACTTGTGATTTTTCCAAGCCACACTCTCTGCTCCTACAGCACTTTTGTTGCAGTTCACACACTCGCAAACTGTGCCCTTGCAGGTATTTGTAAGCGGTTAGTTAGTCTTTGCTCTACTGGATGAATCTCTCTGTCTCTCTGTTAAACTGCTATTATGATTTGTTATATTTTCCACAGCGCTTATTCTTGTTTGACTGTTGTACAAAGCTGCTTTAAATCTGCTGCAGGGAGAATAAAACTTAAAGCTGCTTGAATGGATTCCTATAGACTTGTGGGCTAGCCCTGGCCCACTTTAGTTCCTGCCTAGCAATCCCTCTGCATAAATCAGGCCCGGAGTAAGGTCGATGTCTGCAGTCAAGGCAACAATCAACTAGCTAATATCAACAAAAACAGTAGTTAACTCAAATTATGTCCCAAGCCTTACATTTAGCAGAGAAAAGGCAGGCTGTGCACTATTAACAAAGCTGTTATATTTACTTTGCTGTGAACTGAGAGAACTTTTATGATAAAGGCAAATAATACAACACGAAAGGGAACTATGACCATAAATCTCTTTTTATGGATTCCCTCTTTAGCAGAAAAACACAGTAATTCAACAATTTTATGATTCACCTATTTTGCAGGTATATTTGTAGTTATTTATATAAAAAAGTATTAATATCACGCACACACACTCTTTCTTGATTTATATGGGCCTGATTCTGCTCCCATTGAATTCAGTGACAAAACTCTCATTGACAACCGTGGGAGCAGGGTTGATTCCTATCAGTATATAGTGCACATATGATTACTGTGGATACACATTCTGAGATTAGTTACAGTGTCATTTGTCTTGTGTGAAGCATCTTTAAAAAATTTACACATCTATATGGAATTATAATTCTGGTATAATTCTATAATCTAATCTAAAATGGACATATTGAATTGTCTCCTCTCTTTTTGCACAGAATCACTGATGTTTGAGATTGTTAAACCACCTAATGCAATAAAAGATATTAAATACATAGTGTCTTCAGAGAATTTACATACTCAGAATCTTGTCCTACTATAAAACTACCTTAATATTTCATAAAGCTGTTTCATTCACTGCTAGCATAGCATGTTAGCTTCTATTTCACTAGGGAGAGTTTGATTAATCCTGCTTTCCGTGCCTTATTCTGGTTCCTGTTTACCGTCATAATGCAGAATCCTGCATTCCTTGAACACCCAGGCCACCACTTTAAGTGAATAGGAGAGCAAAGAATGCAGAGTGGGGCGTATAGTTTGTCACCTGGTTTAATACTGCAGACCTGGAAAATGATTATTTCCCCTAGAATCCAATACTTTTCTCAACATACCATCTATATAACACACAGAGGCACACACTCACACCCACACCTTCAGTACTATCATTGACCATTGAGTTTTGTAACTGGCAGTTTAGAAAAGCAAAAAAGCAGTATTAGTTTATGGAATGAGGTGTAATCTTTAAAAGTATGTTTCTTTATCAAAGGACTATTCCCACATATTATTACATGAAAGATGGAACATTATTTCCCAGTGTGTTTATTTGCATAGAATATGAAAATTATCACACAGCCCCACATTTCTTAAGAACACTTTCAAACTGACTCACTGTGGTAGCTACAGTATATAATGGCTGATCCTAATCACATATAATCACACCTACACAAATGTATGTTTTAGTTTTTGAGTCCAATCCTGCAGTTCTTCCTGCAAGTGGTGTCATTAAAGAAGTCAATGGGATTGCTTATCTGAGCAGTGATTACTCACCTGAATTAGGGTCTCAGGATTTAGACCCTGACCCTGAAAAAAACTTTTGACTTCAGTAGAACTACTCACAGTGCATAAAGTTAAGCATGTCTGCTGTATTGTGTAAGACACAGCACCCATTCACTTCAATGTTACAAAACTCGGTTTTTATTTATAATGCAAAAAGATATGGACTGACTTTTGGAAAGTGGAAATGCCTGCGTTGTGCCCAATGTGCATGACCAAAACTGGGTTGCATGTGTGTGAAAATATAGTCACATGTAAATGAGGCATTTTTGTATATACACTTTTAAAAATGTGGGTCTAGAAGAGTACAGGGTACAATAGGCATAACTTACACCTAAAAGGCAGAAAATGATTTTTTCTATATTCAAGGATATGTCTAAATGTTTAAAGATTTTTTTTTCACTATAATGCTATGCTCAGCAGTGCAGCCAACCAGAGCAACTTTCTGCTCAAAGGTCCACAATTTCTCTTTATTACTCTGCAAATTCACAAAGATGGAGTGACATTCTCAAATAGTAAAATTCACACAGCCATCTTTATATTTTAGATATTCATTTAGGCTGATGTTATTAAAATTCTAAACATGCACTTTCAGGAATGCAGGTTGTCTGCATATAACTATTTCTCCCCCCACCCAGCCCCAAACAACTCAGCTTCCCATGAAACAAATGTTGACTCAGTCATTAAATTGTTTTAAACAGTAGCAAATAAAACAATGATGCCCTTAATGTTTTAGTTGTTCAAACAACAGTTGGATAAGCTCTTTCAGCTGGAAGCACTTTTCTAATACCTTTGTAGGTAATAGGCTTCCCATTATGCGCTGCTGTGTGAATATCAAAGACTGCATGTTGGGCATACATTTACCATTTTATCCAAAATGTCACAAGGAAGACAACACAAAAAAACTGAATGGCGGTGTCTACATTAGGCTTTTTTTCCTTAAAGTTTCCCACTACTACCATAGCACCTGTGCAGCTCCACTGGTGGTAACAATGATGGCAACATGAGTGTAGATTGGCTGCCTGCATTTCAATCCCTGTGTTTTACAACCCTGATCAGTGGTCTGGATGCTATGGTGGTTAAAACACAGGTGGCCATTCATGGCTTGCCTATGCTAGAGCTCCCACTGCTGTTGCTGCCAATGGAGCTGCCATTTGTGGTAGCAATGGTGGAAAGTTTTAAGTAATTACAGCAAAAGGCTAGTGTAGACAAGATCAAATGTGAACTAAACATTCTCAGGAAGTTTAGACTTCAAATAAGGTTTTGAGGAATAAAAAGTTCTTACAAAATCCTAATATGAATAAAATGTTTCAATAATTAAAAATCAACTGAAAGATTTTTTTTTAAATGTGGTTTTAGATGTTCCTGTGACACAGAAGCTCCTTGGCAAAGGGTGCCCTGTTCTTTTCAAGGAACTCTAATTTCAGACCTGAAAAACTCACTACACCAAACATGTCTTGCAAGATATTTATCCATAAAAAGTACCATGTAAAGTATCTACAGCAAGCTTGTAACTTGTCAAGATTCATAATAGGGCTGTCAATGGCAGTTAACTTACGTGATTAACTAAAAAAAATTAATAGTGATTAAAAAAATTAAACCATAGAATATCAATTGAAATATATTAAATATTGTGGATGTTTTTCTACATTTTCATATATATCAATTTCATTTACAACACGGACTACAAAGTGTACAGTGCTCATTTTATATTATTTTTGGTTACAAGCATTTGCACTGTAAATAACAAAAGAAACAGTATTTTTCAATTCACCTAATACAATCTCTTTATCATGAAAGTTGAACTTACAAATGCAGAATTATGTACAAAAAAACCTATATTCAAAATTAAACAATATAAAACTTTAGCGCTGACAAGTCCACTCAGTGCTTCTTCTTGTTCAGCCAATTGCTAAGAGAAACAAATTTGTTTACATTTGCAGAAGATAATGCTGCCCACTTCTTAATTACAATGTCACCTGAAAGTGAGAACAGGGGTTCACATGGCACTGTTGTAGCTGGCATTGCAAGATATTTACGTGCCAGGTGCGCTAAAGATTCATATGCCTCGTCATGCTTCTGCCATCGTTCCAGAGGATATGCATCCATCTTGATGATGCTCCTTAAAAAATAATGTGTTAATTACATTTGTGACTGAACTCCTTGGGGGAGAATTGAATGTTTCCTGCTCTGTTTTACCACATTCTGCCATATATTTATGTTATAGCAGTCTCAGATGATGACCCAGCACATGTTGTTCATTTTAAGAACACTTTCACTGCAGATTTGACAAAATGCAAAGAAGGCACCAATGTGAAATTTCTAAAGCACTTGACCCAAGATTTAAGAATCTGAGAGGGATGAGGTGTGGAGCATGCTTTCAGAAGTCTTAAAAGAGCAACACTCTGATCAGGAAACTACAGAACCCAAAGCACCAAAAAAGAAAATCAACCTTCTGCTGGTGGCATCTGACTCAGATGATGAAAATGAACATGTGTCGGTCCATGCTGCTTTGGATCATTATCGAGCAGAACCCATTATCAGCATGGGTGCATGTCCTCTGGAATAGTGGCTGAAGCATCGAGGGACATATGAATCTTTAGTGCATTTGGCATGTAGTTATCTTGCGATGCTGGCTACAACAGTGCCATGCAAACACCAGTTTTCACTTTCAGGTGACACTGTAAACAAGAAGCAGGCAGCATTATCTTCTGCAAATGTAAACAAACTTGTTTGTTTGAGCAATTGGCTGGACAAGAAGTAGGACTGATTGGACTTGTCGGTTCTAAAGTTTTACATTGTTTTATTTTTGAATGTAGGTTTTTTTGTACATAATTCTACATTTGTAAGCTCAACTTACATGATAAAGAAATTGCACTTGTATTAGGTGAATTGAAAAACACTATTTCTTTTGTTTTTTACAGTGAAAATATTTGTAATAAAAATAAATATAAAATGAGCACTGTACCTTTTGTATTCTGTGTTGTAACTAAAATCAATATATTTGAAAATGTAAAAATAATCCAAAAATATTTAAATAAACAGCATTTGATTATTAACAGCTCTATTAATCACAATTGATTTGTTTAATCATGCAATTAATTATGACTAATTTTTAAAATCATTTGACAGCCCTAATTCATAATAATTATGAGATGTATGTATGGGTACTATTTAAGGAATAATATATTTATAGAAAGTATCCTTTAGTGGACTTGGAGTAAAAATTAGTCTCAGCGATGGCACATTCAGGCAGGATAGAGTTGACACCCAGCCCTGTTAGCTGGTGATGCAATGCAAGGCACAATTGTTTAGCCTTCCTCAAGCCCAAGTCTTTCATTAGAAAACTATCAGAGGCAATAGCAAACAAATGAAACTTCTGGAAGGTAAAAAAGAAACTTCACAACACATGGATATGTCCTGTCTCTAAACAGAAACATAAGACTGCTTCAGTATAGCACAGAGAAGGGAAAGGTATTTCACTGAGGGTGACATATTGAGGTGCAAGGTGTTTTCATGAAAAATTGGGTCCTAGTTCCTGTGCAGCCAGCTCTGAAACAGACTGAACTTGGGTGGGGGGAGGAAGGAGAAGAAACATACTTTATTATATAGGAAAAGTAACTATTGGTTTGCATTTTATCATTTTGCTTTGTGTTTAACCACTTGTTTCCACCACTCTCCCATTTCTAATCAAATCTTTATTCTCTCTTAAATAAACCTACTTTTGTTTTATTAGAAATGCTCAAAAGTGCTGTGTGGTTTATAGGAGCAGTTGCTTACAGTAAAACTAGCAAACTGGGACACACTGCTCCTTCGGAGGCGGAAGAGCTGGAATTTCTGTGAGTAGCCAATGGCAAGGGGCGGATCTCACAGGAGAATGATTCAAAGTCCATATCTTTTTTCATTATAAATAAAAACCTAATTTTGTAACATTGAAGTGAATGGGTGCTGTGTCTTGGACTTCCAATCAGCAGACTTGCTTAACTTTATGCTCTGTGAGTAGTTCTACTGAAATCAAAAGTTTTTTTCAGGGTCAGGGTCTAAATCCTGAGACCTGATTCAAGCATGGTCCTGATTAGGGACTGGGAGTGGCTGGCTCACTACAAAAGCAATTTTCCCTCTCTTGGTATTGACACCTTCTTATCAATTATTGGGAGAGGACCACATCAACCCTGACTAAATTGGCCTTCAGCATTGGTTCTCCACTTGTAAGGTAACTCTTGTCTCTTCATGTGCCAATATATATTTATGCCTGTATCTGTAATTTTCACTCCATGCATCTGAAGAAGTGGATTTTTTACCCATGAAAGCTTATGCCCAAATAAATCCGTTAGTCTTTAAGGTGCTATCAGATTCCTTGTTGTTTCTGTGAATATAAAGTTAGAAAAGTTCTTTCAGTAACTTAAAAATACTGCGATTAAAATAGTTATTAAACTAGATTAAATAAAATGGAAAATTTCCTTTGCATTTTAGAGCCAACAACTCTTTCTGTGCCTTTGTGCATTTCTGTGCTCCATGTACTCTGTGCTGTTTACCCAAAGATTATCTTGTTTATGTTATGATTATTATACTTCATAGAATCTAATCACGGGAATATTTCTCTTTTTATGACAGAATGTGGATGTTGAATTGCTCAGTTGCTTTTATACAACATTCTTGGATTTGAGATAGTGTGATATATTTAATAAAGTGTTTATAAAAGCAGATATAATAGTTTATCAGATCTCAGGCAGACATAATAACAAAACCACCCTTAGCCTGAATGTTATGTACTGTACTCTGTAATTTACAATACCGTATTTCTAAATTACTTCATAGACAAAGAAAGTTGCCTACTGAGGAATCAATCTTATAGGAACTGAAGAACTCTCTGCCTAAATATTTTTGTGTTACTTGTTCTCTACACAAATCATCATTTATAGCTTACATTCAAACACAAATTATGCCTCCCCCCACACACAGTAATATATCCATTTTTTAAGAGGTTTTGGTGAAGATTGATATATCTTTTAATTTCCAGTGGAATGATTGTTTTAAGCTGAAATATTCTCTAAAAATGCATAATATGACATCAGTATGATGAATGATTAAATGGGCTTAAACTGAACATTTAAGACCTTAGAGTGAGAATCAATTGAAGAAATGGTTTGACTAGGAGTGAATAGCTCATGAGCATATTAATAGGGAATAAGTACTTTCATTTGTAGGTTGCCAGTTCAAATCCATACCAAGTTATTATCATCTGTTTGGTGGAATGAGCGAACTCCTTTGTGGATAGGTTTCCAGTCTTGCACCAGGCTGCCGAACTGCTCCGGAGAGATCCCTTTTAGTAACCTATCTGCAAACCACTTATTTGGAGATCAAATATACAGTCCAGGATAGCACTAGTCATTTCTTATGTTGCACTGACTTTCTTAGGGGCTGCTCACCCCTTATGCATCCTCTGCTTGCTACTATATGGAAAGGACAGAACGGAGTATGCTGGGAGTGGAAAATGGTTCTTTCAGCCCCCAAGCAGAAATATTACGAACACCAAACTTGTGAATTGGCTGTTAACTCTTCAGGAGTCTAGTATTTAGTTCAACCTCACACTAGAAGTAACTATTCTTCTATAGTTACTTCTGATGTGGGTTTGCAGCTCAAAGATTATATATAAGTATATTAAACTTTTTAGATCATCCTGTTACATTTGTGAAGGTCCTGTCCTATTATGTTGTGGCCTCCTAGGGTGAAAGAGGAAAACCATCAAATGTGCAAATCCTGCACTGCTTCTAGCAGTTTTGGGGTTCTATATGCAATCATCAGATTCATAACCCCTTTACGAACAAATTGACCCACTGCTTTAGTCTTCTTTCCACATTTCCAACAACATCCCATGTCTGCAGAGTTGGCAGTAATTCTCTACCAAAAGAATCCTTTGGAATCTAATCCTCTGACTACCAGAACTTGTTTTGGGAAAGGATAGTGTGTGCATCTATGCGTGACTGCAAGGTCTCATAGGCAGGTGCATGCAGATACTAACACTTATTTGGTATTTGTAATGTTTCTCACGCAGAGCCATATAGGGCTTACTATCATGCCCTGGAGTTTCCAATAAGATTTCCAAAGTGCAGGATTGGGTGATAAATTTGCACCATTGTTGGCAGAGTCAGAGGACAGGTTTAGAAACTTCAGTAACCTCTCATCCCTTGAGATGACTGTTTCATATCAAGACAAAAACAGCCTGGCAGGGTAGCATGGTAAAGCTTGTATTGCTGCTGAGTTTGTGGTTAAACAGAAGACTTCACCTCACTTGCCATCTACAGGCTATTTTAAAATACACTTCAAAATGATTTTGAGAAAGTCCGTAAAATAAATGGTTTTGATTTCTTTTAAAACATGCACTTGTTAAAATGCAATCAGGAATCTGCTGTATGAAGATTAACTTCCTAGGTTATCATAGTACTTCCAGTTTGGTTTGGTTATGCTCCATAAAGATATAATCTTGCCCACAGAAGTTGTAAGCAATAAATAGATTGAGGGATAAGAGAATCAATACCTTAGGGGTCATAATTGAAAGGGATAGTCTCAAACCTTCCCAGAACACTAAGTATATAAATTTACTTCTTCCTTATCAGAGATGGAAGTACAAGTAGTTAAAAAGCTGTCTTGAAGAAGAGTCTTAAGGGTATGTCTGTGAGTCATGTGTAAAAACATTTGCTCAACAAAGTTTATTAAAAGGTTTATATAATTCTTTGAGCAGTCAGAAAAATCCACACATTGGCCTGGAGGGGTTAGAAGGCATGGTATTGGATTAACAACTACTCCAGTAGAAGTATGAAGATGATCCAAGATAATTCAGAAGCCCCCTAAAGTCCTGTGCAGTAAAGCAATACAGTTTATTAATCCACACAGAATACGTAGGACATCTGATAGCCTCCAAAGAGTGAAACCAGTATCCTTAGATCAGTATAGGGCCCTGTCTACATTAGTGACTTTTGCATGGATGTAGCTTCACTGGTGCAACTCTCCAGTGTGGATGTGCTGCACTGCTGGAATGTAAGCAAAACAATGCTTTACACTGGTGCAGCACAACTACACTGGGGATTGTGCTGCTGCAGCTAAACCTGTGCAAATATCCTCAACATAGACAAACCTTTAGAAATGCACATGCAGTGAGAGCGAGACACACTTCTGTGCATATGATGTGACAGTGGCCCAATGGTTAATCATTATCTGGCCCCAGCCTGAACTCTGGGGTACCACCACAGCTTATTATTACTATTTATTTATATTGGGGTAGCACCTAGAGACCAGGATCTCATTGTACTAGGCACTGTGCAAGTATATAATAAAGGGATGACTCTGGCTCAGAGGCACTTGCCATCTAAGTTAATGTTTGTTGCTGCATCAGCTCTGGCACTCTATAGAGATTTAATTAAAACAGCATTGATTCAAAATGGGCTTTCCCAAGGCGGCCGCTTGGTGTTGTCTAAGTGGAAGTCTTAATCATGGCTTCTGCTTGCTCTCATTAAGACCTCCTCTTTTGCCAATGGAAAGGAGATGGAAAAATCCACCCAGTTGTGGTGTGACAAACAGGAATACTCATAGAAGATTGAACTTTATTTCCAGGCACCAGCCATCTGACATGGATGTGACTCTAGGCAGCCCTGTATTCATATCCTACACACTACTGCAAGGACTTTTGTACAAAATTTACCTTGAGAGGTATCATTTGAAAACCAATAACACACTGGTCAACAATATCATTGTGAAATGTATGTGGCAAAGCTGTGTGTGAAATTATGGATACTCACAAATATTATGCTTTAAAGTCTGTGACTAAAAGATGTTTAAATCACGGATGTCATGGGGACTTGATAAACAAGTTTCCTCTAGAAAAAGAAAGAGGCCAACATCTCAAACCAGGTGTGGCCCATATTCAGTGGACTATTCATTTGTAGCAGAGGTTGCAGCAGGAGAAGATAATTTGCACAGTAACAACCACTAGATAGGGAAGAACCACCATGGATTTATCTTCCAGACCTCACGGCTTTTTTTACTCAGCATGAACTAATGGATTTTATCTGGGGTACCCGTCAGAAGAACACAATTCATAGTGGGTACCCTTCTTCTGGGGCACCCTTCAGAAGAACACAACAACATAGTTCATTGAACTATGAAGAGAGGGGGAGTGCATCCATAAGTTATCCTTCACTTTAAGGAGTCAAAGAAACCAAGTAATTTGGTCTCTGTGATGGATCTGGGGCCTGGCTAGGCCAGCCAGTGAAAAGCTAGAAAGAAGACTGTCGGTCAGAGAAACCAACTTGAACAAACACTTTACCTTGCTGGGTTGAGGGCAGGTCTACACTACAGCAGGGATCGATGCTCTGAATAAAGACCCACCAAATCGACTGCAGATCGCTCTCCAGTCGACCCCTGTATTCTACCCCCGATGAGAAAAGTAAGGTAAGTCAATGGGAGATTTTCTCCTGTCTACCCCTGGTGGTGTAGACCCCATGGTAACTTGACCTAAGGTACATTGACTCCAGCTACGTTATTCATATAGCTGGAGTTGCGTAGTGTAGGTCGACTTACTGCAGTAGTGTAGACATAGCCTAAGTTTCAGACTTCTAAATGTGTGTTTTCATTTTCATTTGCTATCTGTATTTTTATTTCTTTCCTTGGTATCACTTAGTGTATGCTCTTTTGTTAATGAACTTGTTTTGCTCTCATTATAAATCATCTATGCTGTTTAAGTTCAGTAAAATATGTGCTTCTAGTAAACTGACAGACTGGGATATTTTACTGCGTAGAAGCAGCAAACCTATTACTTTTTCTGTGAAGGTGCAGTGTGAGGGACTGGACTCTGCATGAGTACTATTTTGAGGTGAATATGGGTCTGGAAGGGTACTAAGATCAGCCTGTCAGGAGTAACCAACTTGGTCAAAACCAAAGTAAGGCTTGTGGACTGCTGTCAGTCTGTTGGAGTCAGAGCTCTGAACCAAAGCTAAATAGCCATAAGTTATGCAGGGTTACAAAGCAGATGTAGACCGAACCCCTTATGGCTTGGGTGAACTCCAAAATGTTACAATGGGTCTGCGGTACAAAAGTTGATTCTGTCATGTGACTCCCAAGATGGTCTCACCTCCTTGCTTCTTGGGGGATAGTAAGATAAGGAAAGAGCCACAACTGGAAAAGTGTGGGACTGAGGATGAACGCTAAAAGAGAAATGACTGATTAGGTGGCTGGAATGTTGAATGAATTATTTGTAGGGGGAGGAGGAATATTGACTGGATGGATATTTTGGCAGTGATGGATGGGAAAGAGAACTGTATTAGTGGCTTGAGTAGCTACTTTGAAGTTTTGCTTGGAAGTCCACAAACACATTGTTATGCCATTGTCTTCATGTTTTTCAGGAACTGAAGATTCTCAGTGAAACCTTAAAAGGGGAAGATGAAGAAAATATCCTCACTGCTCTGTTCTTTGTGGTTGTCATGGTGGTACTGAAGAAGCTGCTATTGACTCCAGACAGCACCTTGAGAGACAGAGGAGTCCTTGTGTCCACTTTCTCTCACCTGTGTACAAGTGCAGGAGGTAAATGCATTGGGTCTGTGTGTGAGTGAAGGAGACAACTGAACTGGGGTTGTGAGTGGAGGAGAGTGTGTCAGTGGGGTGATGGCAAATGTAAGGGTGGGGAGGGAAATGTATTTGGGGTTCAGTGGAGCATGGTGTTGGGTGGAATTAAAGAGTAGAGAGGTAAATGGGATAGAAGAGAATGAGTTTGTTAGACATGAGTGAAAATGAGAAGCAGGAGAAGAAAAAAGATTTGTTGAGGGGTGGAGTAAGATTACAGGGTATAGAGGAGGAAGTTGGAGGTAGAGAAAAGGGAAAAGGAAGAACAGACACTGAAAATACTGGAGGAAAAGAGACACAAAGTTCTATAATGGCAGCAAAAATAATGTTTATAAGAATGGGAAACTGTTGAAGAACCTTACTATAATAGATATGGAGTATTGGTGTGTTGAAAATACTTGGTCTAGTGTTCTGTGTATGCATATAGATAGTATAGGCACGTTTTTATAGGAGTTGTACACTTGTACATTAATAGATTCCAAGGCCAGAATGGACCATTGTGATAATCTAGACCTCCTGTATAACTGTATAACTTCCTAAAAATAATTACTAGAGCACAGCTTTTAGAAAATTTATACTTAGAAAAACTTTGGCTTTGATTTAAAAATAGTAAGTGATGGAGAATCCACCATGACCCTTCACAAATTGTTCTAGTGGTTAATTATCCTCACTGTCAACAATTTATGCCTTATTTCTAGTCTGAATTTGTCTAGCTTAAACTTTCACCAACTGGCTTTTACTATATCTTTCTCTGCTAAATTGAAGAGCTCACTATTAAATGTGTGTTCCTCATGTTGATACTTACAGACTGTAATCAGATCACCCCTTTAACCTTCTCTTTGTTAAGATAATAGATTGAGCTCTTTGAGTCTATGACTTGTTTTCTAGGCATGTTTTCTAATTCTTTAATCATTTTTGTGGCTCTTCTCTGAACACTTGCCAATGATCAACATCTTTTTTTTAATTGTGGGCACCAGAACTGGATGCAGTATTCCTTCAGTGATTGCACCAGTGCCAAATACAGAGGTAAAATAGCCTCTCTATTCTTATGGGTCTGACTCACAGTTCAGGCTGAACTTTGCTTTACCCTTGTACTTTCCCTGTTCCAGGGCTGGCCTGGGGACTGCCTGACCCTTGCTGTAAATCAAAGCAGCCTTAAAGCTCCTCTAACTTGTTCTGGTTGCCCATGGCCACAAGGGACTATTCTAGCACCTGAGAATAACCAGAGCACAGAAACAGTCTGGCCATACCTCCTGGCCTCCGATCATGGCCCCTTTGCTGGGGGGCTGCGATGGGGACAGTAGTTACATCTGTTCTATGTCACTTGGGGAATCCCCTGCACCCAGGGTGTTGTCCGTGCCCGAATCAGCCAATATCATAGCTCTGTTATGCTCCTCTAGTGGCACAGAGGGGCCAAAAGACAATGGAAAGTCAGGACCATCTGTGAATATTTTTTCCCCTCTGAGATTTGTAATGAGAAATAAATTATAAAAAAGTTTAACCAGCGCTTACTGGAAGCTTGTCAGTGAGTGTCTTTTAAACTCTCTCTCCAATCAATGGAAAATATTTCTGTGAATCAAATTCTGCCCTCTCTACATGTGTTAAATACCCATTAAAGTTGATGGCTGAGCAAGTCTGAGGGTAGAGTCTGACCCCCATGTAAATTCATCCTTTTTGATCTCCGTTGACGGTGGTATTATAAAGGTGGATCTTATTGAATTACTGTATGTTCACTGCAATCTATGTCAAAAGGTATGTCTACACTACCCGCCGGATCGGTGGGTAGCGATTGATTTATCGGGGATCGATATATTGTGTCTCAATGAGACACAATATGTCGATCCCCAAACGCACCTCCGTCAACTCCGGAACTCCACCAGGGCGAGTAGTGGTAGTGGAGTTGACAGGGGGAGCTGCGGCCATCGATCCCGCACCGTGAAGATGGGAGGTAAGTTGAAAAAAGATACGTCGACTTCAGCTATGCTGTTCCCATAGCTGAAGTTGCATATCCTACATTGACCCCGCCCCTTAGTGTAGACCAGGCCAAAGGCACACATATTCCACAACATTCATAGTAGGGCAATGTAATAGGAAACAAAACATCTTTGAAGCAGCTCCTTTAAAAAAAAATGAAAGCCCAGCAATGGTAACACACACTTATCTTTCACCCACACCATTACCACTGAGATGGCCCAGTGCTTGGATGAGATCAGCCTTTGGATGAAGAACAGCTGAGTGAAGCAAGAGAGAAGTTATACTGGTGGACAGAGGAAAGCACTTGGAAGACTTTGCAGCCATGGTGCAGTCTCCTTTGGTTGATGATGTGCATCCAGTTAGTTGGTAGTTTAGGTGTGCTCCTGGATTCCTCATTGACACTGAGTTCCCATCTAGGAGCAGCATCCACGAGTAATGCTTTTCTACCATCAAGGAGATGCTGTCACATCCTGGCAGATGATGAGCTGACAAATATACACAGTTTTGTCACCTGCTATCTGGGCTACAGTGAGGCAATATACAGGGCCCAATCCATATGCCATCTTCCAGTGAATGACATACTGCTTGGGTTTGTTTTTTTTTGGCTTGGCCACTTTGAGAAATGCCAGAAATATTCTCCCTCACCCTACCTGGCAAAATGCCTAGGGCTTCTCCGACCTAAACGAAGGCTACTGTGCTTAGGAAACTCCAACCAGAGGTGTAGTGGAGTTGAAATACACTGGATCAGAGTCCTGACACTTTTTCTGCAGTGGAGTATGACACTTTGTTCTCAGCATGGAGCCCTTTGAACAGCATGAACATACATCTGCATCTAAGGTCATGTCAGTGGGGGCATTCTTGTATTGTGTCGCCCATTCATGAATACATGATGGACTTCAACTGGCACAGAATGCTGCAGCCTGTATCTTCAGCAACTTGGGCTACTGCAAGCACATCACAATGGCCTTGCACTCTCTATGATGGCTTCCCATAAACTATTGAGTCAAAGTTCAGGGTCTGTGTTCTAATCTTCAAGGTGCTCAATAGCCTGGTTCCAGGATAGCTAAAAGATTTCCTAAAGCTCCAGGATGAATACTCCAGTCAACAACTCTACTTCTCAGGCACAATGGAAATTTCTACTACAAGGGTAAAGCTCATCTGTGAAGGAGACAGCATTGTCTTGGGGATAGGTCTGAGAGTGTTGAACGAACACCCACAAGAGCAAAGGATGATCACAGATGACACCACTTTTCACTCCAGGGGCAAGACGTACTTGCTTGAATTTGCCTTCTTTAGCATAAACATATAATAGAATCATAGACTATTAGAGTTAGAAGAGACCTCAGAAGATCATCTAGTCCAACCCTCTGCTCAAAGCAGGACCAACACCAACTAAATCATCCCAACCAGGGCTTTGTCAAGCTGGGCATTAGAAACCTCTAAGGATGAAGATTCCATCACCTCCCTAGGTAACCCTTCCAGTGCTTCACCATCCTCCTAGTGAAATAGTGTTTCCTAATATCCAGCCTAGACCTCCACCACTGCAACTTGAGACTCTTGCTTCTTGTTCTGTCATCTGCCACCACTGAGAATAGCCGAGCTCCATCTTCTTTGGAACCCTCCCTTCATGTAGTTGAAGGCTGCTATCCCCCCTTGGATTTGAGAATCCCCCCTCACTCTTCTCTTCTCCAGAATAAATAAGCCCAGTTCCCTCAGCCTCTCCTTGTAAGTCATGGGCCCCAGCCGCCTAATCATTTTTGTTGCCCTCCGCTGGACTCTCTCCAATTTGTCCACATCCCTTCTGTAGTGGGGGAGGGGAGAGGACCAAAACTGGACACAATACTCCAGGTGTGACCTCACCAGTGCCAAATAGAGAGGAATAATCACTTCCCTTAGTATGCTGGCAATGATCCTACTAATACAGCCCAATATGCCATTGGCCTTCTTGGCAACAAGGGCACACTGCTGACTCTCATCCAGCTTCTTATCCACTGTAATCCCCAGGTCCTTCTCTGCAGAACTGCTGCTTAGTCAGTTAGTCCCCAGCCTGTAGCGGTACATGGGATTCTTCCTTCCTAAGTGCAGGACTCTGCCCTTGTCCTTGCTGAACCTCAGATTTCTTTTGGTCCAATCCTCCAATTTGTCTAGGTCACTCTGGACCCTATCCCTACCTTCCAGTGTATCTACCTCTCCCCCCAGCTTAGTGTCATCTGCAAAGTTACTGAAGGTGCAATCCATTCCATCATCCAGATCATTAATAAAGATGTTGAACAAAACCGGCCCCAGGACCAGTCTGCTTGATGCCAGCTGCCAACTAGACATTGAGCAGTGTGTACATTTAAAAACAGAAAACAATGCTCCAAAATGCCCTACCAAAAAAACACTGTGTTGCACACACAATTCTCCTTCTCGAGAGAGGATAAACCAGATATATGATTGATTTTAGTCAGGTCACTTAATGCACCACTGGAAGATGCTCAGATACTATGGTGATGAGGGTGGTATAAGAACCCACACAGAATGGACCAAAATAGAAACCAGTGCATTTGTATTGCATTCCTGATAGCATAAACCCTCTTTATCTCTATATTTGCATTAAGTTTAACTAGTAAATGATATATCTCATCAACAGTATGAGAGCAAGGATGTTCCAGTGGTGAGATTGATAGCTGAGACCTGGGATACTCATGTTCAGTTCCCAGATTTGCTACAGACTTCCAGTGTAACCTTGAGCTAGTAACTTAGGCACCTAAATACCTTTGAGGGTCTGGGCCTCAGTCTCTCTCTGCCTCAGTTTCCCACCTGTAAAATGGAGATTTATTAGGAGCCCTAACTACCAACAGTATTGTGAGGCATTCAGAGTCTACAGTGGTGGGGCCATATAAGGACCATTTTATACTCGTTAAAAAACAAAAGAAAAAATCCCATAAAGATTGAGAACACCTTTATGCTGAGCCTCACCCTGTACTTGCAAAGACATTTGGTAACAATTAGAGATGATAGGTCAAACCAGAACTGTTTATCCAAACCTCTGTGAACTTTGGTGGTTCAGATAAAATGAGACCCAGACCTGAGCTAGCCCAGGGTTTTGGTTTTGCAAATTCAAGCCTCCACCCACAAGGTATTCTTAAACCAAAATCATCCCAGTTTTTGTCCATCTCTAGTTGCAGTGCAACTCAAGTTTTGTATTTTCTATTTCCCCCCCCACCACAGAAGAAAAATATGAACAGATTAGAAGTTTGACTGATTCTGTGAGGTTGACTTGAGGTCAGTGAAAAATTGATAGCAACTTTTTAGATGAAAAAATCATCAAAGCTAAAGGAAGCTTCTCAGAGTGGGATTTAATAGCAGCTATCATATTGCCTTCAATGCCTTGACCATTTCTTGTGCAGCTGTTTTATTTTAAAAGATTTCAACCCCCACCTCACATGTATGGTTCTATGCATTGACCTAAGTACACACACCCAAGTACTTTGGTCACTCATGATAACTATAAACCCTTCAGTGAACTACCAGAAAGGTAGTTCAAATGGAAATGGTGAAATTCAATATAGCATTTAACTAAGTCACTGTCCGAGGTTAAGCCCAAAAAACCAATCAGCAACACTGGGAGGAAAGGCAAATATATTAATTAATTGGAACCCGGATGCCAGATATGTGACTTTTCCTGATACCTGTCAAATAACCGTAAAAGTATTTCAGTGTGAATCAACAAATGTGCCTAAACAAATCAATTCTTTTATAAAGAAATAATTTAGATCTAGATTTGGGCACAAAGGGTAGGATTTTAAAAATATATAAGTGATTTAGGAGCACAAGTCCCACTGCCTATGAGCAGTGCTCCTAAGTCTATCAGTGGAATTTTCAAAGCACCCAAATAAGTTAGGTGCCTCACCCCATTTAAGTCAATGGGAATTAGGTGCATTACTCACTAGGGCACTTTTGAAAATTCTGCTCTGAAGTGCTTTTGAAAACCACATCTAATGGGCCTAATTTACATCAAACACCAATGGAACTCCATTGATCCCAATAAGCTTACTCTGGTGTAAGTGAGATCAGAATTGGGGACAAAGTGGCTGGGAATCAGAACATTGGCAAGCGTGGTTTTCTCTTGGACAGGTTCATTTAATCAGCAGAATAGTTGTCAAAGCATCTGGGAATTAAATCAATCTTTTGAAAGTCTTTTAGAATATATTTTTTATTCTTAAAAAAATAAATAAAAAGCAGTTGAAGGCTGCGATTTTCAAAAGTATTCAGCAATGCCCCAACTTTGCTCCCCTTGAAGTCAGTGGGCATTTCTCCTCAGTTTACTGGAATGAAGGGTTGGCTTGTGCTACGAGCTTTGGAAAAAGCTCACCCAAAGTCTTTTAACATTCCCTCAATAGTCTGTCCAAAAAGTAAATAATTCCTTTAGCCTCTAATCTAGCAATAAGTGAGTTTGCTAAAAGTATTTTTTGAATGATACATTTCACAGATTATTTGGCATGTTGAATATTTACAGTAAGATCATATATAAAATATACATTACTTCTCCCCAAATATTTAATATTAATATGTTAGTTCAAGAGTTAGAAACTAGTTTAACTCTGGGCTTAAACTAATGTAAGGTCAAAATCAGGCTTTAACTGTGTTAAATAGCCTTAACTGGAATGCATTTTCCTTGTATGCAGATTTTAATAATTCTAATTTCTATTGTCAGCTAAGAACTCACTCATGCTCCTACTGACATCAGCAAGAATTTTGCTATTGATGCCAGTGGGGGGGGGGCTTTATTGTGGGATGGGGCTGAGGCTTCTTTTCTCACATCTTTCTTTACCCTACCCCAATATCCTGTCTCTCTTGTATAGCACTCAGATCCAAGGCATTGCTGCTTCAAGATGCTGTGCTTCACAACATCCAAGAGTACTGCCTCCTGTGGCACAGAGCAGAAGGCTGTGCAAGGGGGTGCAGAGCTCCACTCTGATAGGGCCAGAGGGCTGGATAACAGCAGAAACAGCAGCTAGAGTGAGGGCCATGAGTGAATTAATCCTTCGTTGCCCTCCATCCGGCTCTCACTGCATCCAAAAGCCCATAGTATTATGCCAATTTATTTCCCACGCCATAGGGTGCATATCACTGCATCTCCTGTGAACCATCTGAGAGTTGCACCCCATTTGCTGAGAAACCCTGACTTAGAAGATCCAAAATCTGTGAATGCAATGTTCTGACTTACAGCTGTGAGAAACCCAGCACAGAAATCCTATGGGTGCATTATCTTTAATTTCATCTTTAATAGATGTGTTGGAGAAAACAAAGCAACCAGTTAGCAATAACCAGAATACTACAGTATTCAGAGATCGCTTATACAACCTCTGGGTAACAGAAACTCTCAATGGAATGAAGGTCAGTCACAATGCTTAATAATGATGCAACCTATGGATTCCTCTCCCAATCATCTACAGGTCTGGTTTTCCTGAAGATTTTGGATGGTTCTGAAACCTGCAGAAGAATGGGGTTGCAATGTATTATACATTTTGTTCATAAAGAAAAATCTGAGAAATAATATTATGTTTGTGTTTCCCCTCAAGGGGAAAATACAAGACAACATTTGTCTAACACTTTAGTAATATCTAGTTATTTAAATCCACAGTGTGGTTGTAGATGGGAGGGGAAATAAAATGCTTAGTAGGAAAGGTTAGGCTATATTAAATAGAACCACATTCTTATAATTTATGTATAAAAATGCCAAGAGGATTTTATGTTCTTTATTCTAAACAATCCACTCCTGAAGAATCAGTGCTTTTAAATATTTTTTTTTCTTAAAATTGTTCACAAAGTGAAATACTTATTTTAAAAGTAGCTGGCACATGGGCACTCAGATTTAATTAGTGTAACAGTTTAGTAGCACTAAAATGTAGAGTAGGGCCTATCAGTAGGTTGTTTTATTTTATTACACACATCAAAGCTCTTCTGTGCTATACAATTATAAAATCATGATCAACTCTTATTAAATGCCTGTTTTGGAATGTACTCTCATATAATATTTTAAATTGGCCAAGCAGATGTTATTTGAAAACTGATAAAAATATTCACCCATGGGCTGAGACCTAGCAGGTCAAATTTCAGCCTGGAGTGCATTTTTACAACCAGTTCATTAGGGGTTTAATGATAGAAACACTGACATACTCTTAAAAAGTCCTTATATAATGGGTCTGTAATACAGACTATTCACGGTCAAATGAGATGGAAAGGAGAATGGTGGCAGAAGCAAGATACAATAGTTCAGCTAGTTTGATTGCATTAAACCTTTTGGAGAAACTCATAATTTGACAAGCAGTTGTACTAGCATAAATTTTAAAAAAGCAATTTATGCTAAGTACTGTTACCAGAAGATTTGGTATCACTTTTACTAACTTTTCTAATCCAGTAATCAAAATTGTGGTCTGCCCTAAAGGGAGTTCCAGGGAAAGCTGCAGCTAGCTAACTTTACCTTGAAAGAACACGGATACAGCCCTCCCCCACAATCAAGAATAGGCAAACAAATAGTAAATTCTTCAAAAACAAATATTTAGAAGTGAGTGGTTACAGTAAAAGAGTAGAGAGATAAAATAGGGTTACAGTTAAAAAGGGAATGATGGAGTGTGGCAAATAAAAATGAAACACTACAACAATTTCAATTAACTCTATGGCATATAACCATAGAATCATTTACTTAATCTATACTTTATCACAATATAACCCTCAAACATGTAACAATATTAAATACTTAAAACTAAGCATCTAGTAAACACTGGCCTGGTAGTTACTAAATGGGTAGGAGCAGATCTCACCCAGACCACAAGCATCCAGCTTTACTTACACTTGAAGCCCATACATGAAAGGAATAAATGGGTAAACAGAAAGATTAGATTTACAGGAAACTTTTGTTTAATCCCTCTGAGACCGTCTTTGGTCCTTCTGCTCAGTCTTCATGCTCAGGAGCCTGTTTTGTAGGTTGCTGGCATGGAGCGGCTATGCTGTGATGCTGCTCAAGCAGCTGCCTGCTTCCCTTGACATGAAGTTTCTCCTCAGGTACCAGATACAGATACAGGTTAAGCTGAGGAGAAACTTCATGTCTGGCTGCTGCTGATGTGGTATCCTGCTGGCTGGGTGGCAGAATCGGCTGTCGCCAGAGGCAACCTTGGAACCCTGGGTGGACTGCTGCTGCTGGAGCTGCTTGGGAATGATGCTAGTGAGTGTAGCTTGCGGTGCTACTCTGCAGCATGGCTAGGATGGAAAGACCATTAGCTACTTACAGAAGCTGTTGCTATGACTTGTGAGGCTGCTGCAGGAGTAGCTACTTTGTGAATGATGGCGGCTAGTGAGCATTGTCAATGCTTGTGATCCTGGGTAGTTAGCTACTCTGCTGCTGTAAGGCAATAGTTCACTTTCTCACCCAGCAGGGTTCCACTGATGTGGTTGCAGAAGCTGTGCAAGTGTCTTCCTTCTACCAGGGGTCCTACAGCATTCCGCTTTCCTTCAGGTCCCTGTTCCCTACAGAGTTTAGCCTGTGGGCTGTCACCTTCAGATTACAATTTGCAGTGCATTGGCTGAATTATGATAATATATTATAGCTAATCAGCTTCCAGAGATCAACATATGTTAAATATATGCTAATTAGTCACTTGTACTAGACATCTATGGAAGGAGGAGGAGCTACTATGGGCCCAAAGTATTCCTATGGAGTTTTTCAGCTGGCCTTTGGATGACTCCAAGCTACTTGCTGTTTGAAAGTCCCATTATTCCCATGCATCTGACGAAGTGGGTATTCATCCACGAAAGCTCATGCTCCAATACGTCTGTTTGTCTATAAGGTGCCACAGGACTCTTTGCTGCTTTTACAGATCCAGACTAACACGACTACCCCTCTGATACATGGACTTCAATGTATCTCTTTGGGATTTTGCTGAGTCATTCCTCACAGGAAGCAGACTTTAACATTGCATCATAAGAAGTGGAATCATATTGCAATGGACCCTTATGTGCCCTAGAAATGGGATCTCCCACTATATTCCATCACCCTATAGCCACCAGTACTAGATTTTCTAAATTAAATTATTCTTAATTTTTATTTAAATTACAGATTTATTCCTAAAACTAATTACTGTTCTGAGCATTCCAAAGGGTCCTGATACTGTATCACCATTCATTTTATGTCCAATTAAGCAGTTTATTATAATTTTTCTGAATTTAAGTCCGGTCTCAAAGTTTTTCTGCAAATTTCCAATTTAAAAGTGTTGCAGGGAATTTCAGGCAACTGAGGGGAAAAAAAAAATCTCTGGTCATAGTACATTCAGGGCTGAAAACATTTTAATAAATGTATTTCAAATCAAAAGGTCTGATTCTGCAGCCTTCCCTTATCTGAGCAGGTCCAAATAGTCTTAGTATGTTTTTAAATACAGTGTGTGCAAAAATCACTTCTGTATAAATTTCAGAACTACATATACCTGTGAATTTCTGAAGGACGTTGATCTACTTCAAAAGAATAAAAGAGTTAAATTAATGTAATTTTCAACATTTTTGTCACTTGAAATTAAGGGTTTGGTCACTTTTAATATGGTCTATTAATATTTACATACAAAAACCATTAAGAGACTTATTTAGATTCCAAAGTCAAACAGTTGGACATTAAGAAATGCCAGAGCTGATATTTCTCATGCAACCTTAATTCAGACACTGTTATGATACAGTCTTTAACTACATGATCATGTTTGTTTGTTTTTTCCAGAAGACCCTTCTCAAAAGTTGTACAACCAGCATTCATTTACTGCCACTTCAGTAAGTGGGCATAACTCACACATCCATGCTGGAATAGTTTAATATATATTTTGCTCTCTTTACTCTTCATTGCTTTTGGCCCCTCTACTGACAAGCACAATAGATATGAAGTTCTTGAAGGTGATAGAACAGTAGAAGGCAAATGGATGTTGGATAAAGGAAACTTTTACTAAAATTTGTGAATATGTGTTGGGATTCAGGAAGAAACATCACAACGAATGGTTACCTAATGGTACATGTCAGAAAATAGAAGAAAGATTATTTAATTTCAGTTTGACTTTGCAATCAAGAACAAGAACACAGACACAGTGACTCTAGGAGAAATATGCTATAAAGGACAAAGAATCCCCCAAAAAAAATTGCTAGGGAAGACAAACAAGACTTATTAGACAAAATGGTAACAGATGCACATACCACTGCAGCAAAAAATGACCTGGTACATTATTAGACGGTTGTCAGGAAGAAAAACAAATACCAGTCTACCAGTTCAAGACAATGAATGCAACTTAATAATTCTGACGTCTTTGTTAAATATGTGAAAGCAGTACTCCACTCAGCTACTGAATGGTGAGCTAGTGGCCAACCCCCAATATACAGGAAGAAAAAGACTTCCAATCCTTCCAACAGAATAGAAGTAGAGAAGGCAGGCAATCAGTTAAAAAGTGGAAAGGCACCAGGTCTGGATAAGATTCCAACACAGGTTCTTAAGGCAGACAAGAAGAATATAGCAGACATTTTGATAAGCCTCTTACAAAACACATGGGAAGAAGTAAAATACCACAACAAGTGGGAAAAGGGTCACACAATGAAGCTGCCAAAAAAAATCTGGAAGGGCATTCAATTGCTGTCTATTCCACATAAGGTATTTACATGTATTATTCCAAACAGAACAAAGAAGTTGCAACCTTGAATCTAGCACTAAGGGTTGAGGAAGGGGAAATCATGTATAGATCAAATAATAACCCTACTTATCATCATAGAACTGTCCATTGAATGGCAGTCACTGCTTTATATTAATTTTATAGAGTTCCAAAAAGATTTTGATACAGTGCACAAAACAGGTTATGCAAGTTGCTACACCACTACGCAATCCCAAAGAAATTTGTGAACATCATTCAAAGCTTCTATGAAAATAAGCAGGGCTTTGGAGCTGTGCTCTGGTTCTGCTCCAGCTCCAGGCAAAAACCTGCAGCTCCACTGCTCCGGAGCTGCTCCATGCTCCTGCTCTGGGCTCTGCTCCAAAGCCCTGAAAATAAGACATACTAAGTAATACATAACAGTGAACAGACTAGGATATTCAAGGTTACTACAGGTATCACACAAGGATGTCTTATGTCTTCCATGGTCATTTTACAGATAGTGGATTGGCTAATGAGAAGGAATGCAGAATAATCAAGGGCCATACAATGGACTTTTACACAGAAGTAAGAGGACCTTGACTTTGCAGATGACATCAACTTTCTATCCCATCCCCACAAATGCATGCAAGCCAAAATAAATGATTTTTAGGCCTATTCACAATTTAGTAGGGTTGAAAATGTACACAGATAAAACAAACTATGAGAATCAATATACAAAAGAAACACCAATAACACTTTCTGGGACTGACATAAAAAAGGTCTGCTATTTCACATATTTTGGCAGCATTGTAAGTACAACTGGTGAAAAAGATGAAGACCTTAAAGTGAGAGTAGCAAAAGCCAGACATGCCTTTGTAACTCTAAAAACTGAAAAAACAGAAAACTTGCCCTCCAAACTAAACTTAGAATAATTAACAACATTGTGAAGCTGGTCTTACTGTATGATGCTTTATCTTAAAGATGTATTAAGACCTTACTGTCTAAACTCCACGTTTTCATAAACAGCTGCTTTAGCCAAATCCCCAATATTAGATGGTCAGAAAAAAACTATCAACAATGAAGACCTCTAGAGGAGGACAAAATAGAAACTGATATAGCAAGACATTATGGAACAAAAATGGAGATGGCTAGGACATACCTGAAGGAAAGACCTGAATAAATAACAAAGACAAGTGTTGGACGGGAATCCCCAGGGCATGAGGTGATGAGGTAGACCAAAGATAACTTGGAAATGCACAATAGAAGCAGAACTGAAAGCTATCCAAATGACATGGGTAGGAGCTAACATTGCAGTAGGAGACTGGCTAAGATGGAAGACACACACACACACACACACACCCACCACCTTATTTTAATGTAAAGATAACTCAAGACAGCAGAATATTAAAAGGAGCTACACTTCAAACCTAAGACTAACTTGTGTTTCTAGGATACCTTCACAGAGGATGGTCAGCATTTTGCTCTGCCACTCCAGGAGTGACACAAAGAGGGAATTGTGGCTTCTATGCCAGCAGAAAAATTATATTAACCCCTGCCTTCTGGTTTAACGGTAATGGCTGCTGAGTAAGGTGGAGTGGAGCCAAGGTTCTGGCCATTCCCTGCCTTCCTAGTCATGGGGAGGATTAAGCATGTGTAAAGCGGATTCTTATCCCCACACCCTGCCCCCAGATTCCAACAGATGTTGACTCTAAGCAACAGATTATCCCATAACAACTTCTGAAAACTGTCAACATGGTTAAATATTGTTTTTAAATTAAATTATTATGCTTAAATTAAAAAAGGCAGGAACAGAGAAAAAAAATTCCATAGCAAATTTGAAATCTTTATAATTAGGTTTCATGAATTACTCCAGCAAAAAAGAAACCACCCTTGAACCTGTGCCAGTGTTCAGAACCACACCTAAATAAGAAGTTCTGAAATACTTTAACACATTCTCTCCCAATTCTATATTGCTTTGCACTTTTGGATTCTGGACTGGAAGAACTAAAATAACTCAAGAAAAACTGTTCTCATGGCCTTTGCAACTGGGACTAGAAGCACAAGAATAAGAAATCTTATGAGAAGGAGTGGAAACTTTACAAGAAGCAGGCTCTAATTCCAAGAAGGTCCAAAAAGTGAAGATAAGCTTTGGACACTCTGGAGAATTATCTGAACTCACCCTGAACGTCAAGCCTCTTGAGGTTTGCTCATCCCTGACTATAATTACATTTTATATTTGCTTTCACTTCTGATTAGATGGTTAATAGGGCCATATATGGTATAAGGGGTTTTGCATACAAATAGTTAGTGGATTATTTGTTTTTATGTGTAGTGATCTAAGACTTTTGACAATTGACCGCTCTGATTGAATGGATCTTAGCAGTTACCAGTGGTGGGACTCATGCTAAGATAGACTATGCCCCCCAAATCAGTCAGTTCAGTGAGAATATAGGGTGCATATCCTGTGGCAGGAAGGGGACCTAGGTGACAATTTAATTATGTAATCACCAAGAGACTCTGGGCATAGCAACTGCAGGCTATTACAATATACTTTTTGAGGGGCATATGTCAAATGAACAGCTTCAGATATTTGAGTTGCTACATATATTTATTATATGTACTACTGTTAATATTTTCAAAAATGTTAATAACATTGATTAATCAAGTAATTTAGGGCCAGATTTGTAAAGGCAGTTATTGTACTCAGCGTCACATTGCCAATTTTTGATGGGATTTAGACTCCTAAATGCCTTTCCCGTCTAAGAATGAGTTAGGCTCCCAAATCAGTTTGGCACTGTGATGCTAGTGTAGCAATGCCTAGATACCTTTAAAAATCTGGGCCTTAAGGCCTATACTGAGAAATGCAAGTGTTTTTTTTTAATTAAACATACGAAAATATTTAATGCCTCAAAGTCAACATATAATGAAAGATGCTTTTGTCCCCAATCTTGAAAAACTTTAACACATGCTTTACTCTACATAATCTGAGTGAAGCCCTAGTCACATTTAAATCAATTGCAAAAATCCCATTGAGACTTCAGTTGGACTACTTGGAGTGCATAAAAGTTTATCATAAGGGTCTTTGCAGAATCAGGGCCTAGAAAAGCAATCTGAAAAATTAAGCAGTATAAAAGAATAAATTAGAAGTCTGGTAACTGGGCCAGTGTAAATCAGAACTGCTGAATCTCATATTAGGCTGCTTTAAGGAAGCATTTATTGGAGAGAATTAATCTCTAATTGTATACACCATACTTTTGAGAGAGATCACTTACAGTGATAGGAATGATTAATGATGCAGGGATGAAAGACCTTAATTATGTTTAATTGAAGCTAATTGAAACAGCCTCCTTGATTAATTGAGCAAAGCCCAAAACAAAGGACTGTAATCGATGACACGATTAACAATCTAGGTGATTCTTTGTGCTCCACATAAATATTCTGAGGGTTTTTTTTTTAATATAAAATAAAATTTTAAAATGAATTTTTAGTTCCAGTTATTCACACTTAGAAATGTAATTAGCACTAGAAAAGCTTCCAAACTGTAATTCACTTTTGTTCTTGATTTCTTAAGACTTTAATTGTATAAATGCACTTATCTAGTAAAACCTGATACATTAAAATCTCCAACACTGACTCTTTGTGTGAAATCCTTGCCGCACTGAAGTCAACGGCAAAACTTCTAATTACTTCAGTGTGGTTGGATTTCACTCAGTGTATCTTACTCTCTCTAAATTGGTTTCCATATCTGTAAAGTAATACATGCTAGTATTTAAATTACTTTGCAGAACAGTAATACATACTTATCCCTCTTACTTGGATTTTATACTCATTAATTTGTTACTTTCTGTGAAGGGATTTGAAAATGAAAAGTTTCCTAGTTGCGGTAAATATAATTATTTGAGGCCCTGTGTCCCATCTCTATATGGACAAAACTCCCATTGAAATCAGCTGGGGTTTTGCAAGCATAAGGGATGCAGGATCAGATCCAATGTGCAGAACAACGTTACTTAGTTGGCGTAGAAGGCGATGTATTCTTTATCTTTTATAATTGTTATTTCAATAATATAAATCCAAATCATGCCTTTTTTGGTTTTTATGTTTTCTTTACAGTCACACCAACAGCACAAGTGTTATCCTGTAAATGCTGTGAGATATAAAGTGGTCTTTTATAAAGTTTTAAAAATAGTATCTCTGTGGCTATTCACAACTGAATAACAAATTGCATGTTGTACAATGCATGATAGTTATCTATGTTACTAAAAAGTTATAACTGTGTAGTTATTAGGCTACATTTATCTAAAAGGCCCAAGAAAGATGACAGAGATTTGAATGTACAACCCAAGATCAAAGAATGCAATAAATGATGCAGGAAACAACAATTTAAAAGAAAACCTCTGTGGATCAAAAACTCATTTGTTAATTTCAAGATTTTTTTTTTAAATACTGAGTAAAAGCATAATTTGTAATAGACCACAGGTTTTTTTCCCCTATAAATGATGGCCTACATTGTACCAGCATTTTTATACAAATAGAATTAAATTGGTACAAACAAAAATAAAACATTTGCACAGATGAGAAGCATCATAGTTTTCCTTTTTATTTTAGTATGCAATGTGAGCCTGATCCAAAGGCTATGCAAGGGAAAGGAAAGACTCCCATTGACTTCACTAGGATTTTGACTGGGCCTTGTCTAAATGCAGGACTGAAACTAAAGGTGAGCGTAACTTCCCTTCCTTTGCTAAAAGCAGAGGAATAAATCTCCCTCTTCACCTTCTACCTGATTTGCAGAAGACTTCCTACCGCAGAGCTTCCCCTTCTTGGCTGGTGAGGTGAAAAGTTACCATGCAAGGCAATCTGAAGTGAGGACAGCAGAAGCTAGTGCTTGTCATTGGACTAAATTTTGGGCACTCTCAGTCTTTCCACCAATACGCAGGGCAGCATCAGCATCCAAGGAAGAAAGAAGAGGTGTTCTAGCCTGCAGTCCTCTAAACACACCCTCTCTTCAGCAAGAAAATCTCCCCCTTCACCATCTTCCTCTTGGGGGAAAGACAGATGTTCTTTGCGTAATAAATTTTAGCAGAAAAACTCTTTCAAAATGTCTTTACAATCTTTTTAAATGTAGGAAATTTAAATTGATTTTCCAAATTATTCTTGTCCTCCCATTGCAACTTGCTCATCAATGGTCACAAAAATCCATTACAACTGTTGTATAGCAGTCCCCAGAGAAATTTAACTTGCTATTCATGTGACTATTAATTGATCAAGATATTTCCTGGTGTAATGGTCATCACTTGGAGTCTGGCTGGGGAGCATGGCTTAGTGGTCACAACCACACCCCGACTGCCAAGGGGGTTGCGTGGGGGGGGCCCCATCCACTCCACCAGGCTCCAACCCAAAACAAAAGTGAATTGATAGGACAGTACTGTATTAGCCACACTGAAAAAAAGTACCTCAATAGCAAAGTTGAATGATGCAGTAAGTCAATGCATGACATTTCACCAGTTCAATAGTTTTGTTTCCTGACAGGGACTGACCACAGCTAATCACTTTAGCTCAGTTAAAAATTTACCAATACTTAGATGAGTTTCCAAAAGTGCATCAAGTCCTTCCATACAAAATTCATGTTAATTTGTTTGGAACCTGATCTTGCAAACTGCTAAGAACCTGAAAGAGAGTGGTCAGTTCAATTTCAGGATCAGTCCTTTGGAGAGTTACAATCTTTTCATGTCTACTGCTCAAATAACTTTAGTAATGATTCTGAAGCAGGCAGCAATGGCTGAGTTATTTGTCAAGTTCACAAATCCTACCTGTTAGAAACCTGAAACCAACAGAAAATTAACAGTTTTACAGTATAGTAGTATATAAAACATGTTCTTATAGAGGATTAGGTCTTCTTTTAGTTCATTTGTTCCTAATACAATAAAACCCCATTTGCTGGAGTAGAAAGGGAAATATGGATAAGGCCAATGGTGGATGTCAAGAAACCAAAGCCAACTGTGGACAATAGGGGGATAACTGAGCATAGGCAATGGACTGAAGATGTTTTTTTCTGCTTAGTCACCCAGCAAGGTATTTGTCTTAAGGGTTAATGTTTAAAAGCAAAATAGTTAGCACAAGCAGAGAATAAACAGAATAACTCTCTTGCTTAGGGTTCTACCTGGTCTTTATGAACCATGGGCTTCCTACAGACAATCAGCGTTCCTCAGACATTCAACCTATTGTGTCTTCCAAGCAGCTGCTTTTATAGCTGCTTCCCCGAACACCTATCCAACCAGAGGGGAAAGCCAAGTTAAAGTTAACCCTTTGTTCACTGGGACTGATACAGTAACTCTCTCATCACACACCTTTCCATATCAGAGAAGGTTCTGAAAAATGATGAAGTTTTATTGTATTTAATGGATCATCAGAGTATTTCCCATAGAAATAATAAAAAAGACCACATGTCCTTTTTTCCCCTAAACCACAATCATCTTTTATTCCCTTAAAAACAGACCCTTGGAGAGGTAGCTAAATACCTAATAGACAAAATGGGAAGAATACATCATTGGAAATCTTGGAAGCTGTTCAGAAGTATATTTGTTTCAAAATAAATGAAGGCCTCTGAACTAATCCTCAGATGAAAAGGGGTTCATATATGTCTTTAATTAGATCATGCTATTGGAACACACTATTGTGATAAAGAAGATTTAATAAAGCATTTTGTCCTTTTATTACTTTCATTTCATGCAACGTATCTGCTTATCCAAGCAAGATGTTTGACTTCAAAGGAAGTGCTATCCGCCCTCCCTCTGTCCAATAAATAACTCCTAGAGGAGTAAAAACAATATATGTTTGTAGCTTCACTGGTGCTGCTGAGTGGTAAGAAAATCAATCATTATCTTTCTTCTGTAGCTGTGGCTCTGTGATGGGCCTCTTCCTCTTGTACTCTCTCCTTAATGACAATTTCTGTATTCAGTAGTTGGTAATTTACACTTCTATATCAGAGTCACCAGGGACAGCACGCACCTTGGTGGCAAACTGAAATCACATAACTTCCTGCTGTTCACAGGAGGTGAAGTTAGCCCTGTGCAGAGCCCCAACATAAGGCCTATATACCACTTTAATACCATTTCATCTCTAAAAATATGGCTTCAAGGGTATCTTAAGGGATGTATAGGAGTCATTTAGACCTGCTGGCTAGGGTGAATTTCACCTCTGGTATAGTTTCTTTTCCAGCATGAATATACTTATTGGTCTTAGGATAGAAAGTATAACATGCCCACTGCCTCCCAAAGTTCCCAAAGGGAAGGAAATCAAGCTGCCCTCAGGGATGAATGTGCTGTCAGAGGGAAGGTGAATCTTACAAGAACTGCAAGCATGTTAAAGTATGGAAATGTGCAGTTAATGCACCCAAACAACTTTAACTCCACCCTGTAGTGATCCATAAAATAATCAGAGGAATATGATCAGTGCGTAAAAGTGCTCATGGTTCCATATTAGATTAAACTGATTTTTAAAGCCACATTCGATTTTTGTTTCATTCTTTTCCTCCTCACAGTGTCCCTACAGGGCAGTGTTAAGGCTGTTTTGCTGCTTTAACTGTACACTTCCATATCCTAAAGGTGTCTGGATTTCTTTTAGTGTTCATCTGAATTTCTTAGGTTTGTTTTTGTATAATTACAACACTCTTGTAATAGTTTTAACCTAAATTAGTAATAGGTACTCTCAACTTTAACTCCACTTTGACAGTTTTTAATCTGGAAATCAGGGCCATATTGCACTGAAATTGGGCCACTGGTTTGCTCAAAACACTTGTGACTCATCAGTCTTTAAAAGAACACAATCTGGGTTCTAAGTTTGTAAGGAAGCGCAAAACCAGGTGAGACTTTCAAGCTTTTAGTTTTTGTTGCTGAGCACCTGCAGCTACCACTGACTTTAGGGGAATTTGTAAATGGCCAACACATTTAAAGATTTGGCCTGTTAGTATTTAATATTTATACATAACATTTTAAGGGGACATGAGAGAATTGCAGAGGGGCTAAAGAGATAGTCACTACTCTGAGGAGTTTACAGTCTAACTTACATTAGGTACAACTTTGAATCATACAGAGAAACAGGACGTCAGACAAACAGGAGTGAAGGAGACTTATGAGCTAATGTAGCGCTTTTCCATTCTTTCTTTTTTGGTTTACTTTTGGCAAGCTGGTGAGGGAGTATGTGCTTTTCAGAGGTTTTGTGATAGAAAACAGGATGGAAGAATAAAACTGTGTCCTTTATGCATTGAATTTGAAATTTGAGGGCCAAATTCTGCTCCCAGTTTTTATGCTGAAAGCAGAAAATCAGGAATCCACGTGTTCTAACCCACTGTTCCATTTAGGCATGTTTGAGTTAAGGTCTCCACTGAATTTAAATTAAGTTTACCCTCAGCTGATAAAATCTAGCAAAATAGGAAAAACTTTTTTTTTTTTTTTTTAAAGCAAGCTTGCATGCTAGTTTCTCCTAAATTTGCTCAGCTTGGTTTAATATTGTTTGCTTTTCACTTTGTACTTTAACAAGTTTGCTGCTTAAGTTTTATAATAATTTGTGATCAACATTAAATTTAAGTTTATTTTATTTTAGTAGCTTGTTCAGAACTAATTTGAATTTATGTCTGGCTTTAAATAAATATTTACATAAAAATAACATGAGATTGCAGGGTGTAAATGTAGTGCCATTCAACTATGTAAATAGCAGAAAAGATGTTTAATTGAATATAAAACACTGGTAAAATGTAAACATTTTTGTTCCAGTTGCCTTATGCCTGAGTTTTGATGACACATATGAACAGAACTAATTGACAGTGGAAGTTATCGTTTGAAACAGGGTCCCATAACTTTGTTTTATGTCTGGAAACCTTTCCAGTAATTGCTTGTGCCTTCCAATGCCATTCACTTTGCTTCTTAATCCATTCCACTGTCTTCTGCAAGGTATTCAGTTTTGGTCTTATTAAATAGCACCAGTATAATTGTAAAGTCATGTACAGTATCATAAATCTAAATAAAGAAGCAAAGCTGGTCACAGGTCTGTGCATTTGACTGCAAAGGACATGAAGACAATAGTCACAGGTTATAGACTGAACTGGTTTCATTTGTGATTACTTGCTATTTGTATTTTTCAGATCTGTAGAAGATAAAAAGCCAAGGACTTGGGCATAGTTTCAAACAAAAGTAATAATGGCCACTAGTTTTTGGGACATGAGTGGAGACTGAGAAGTCCTTTGCTACCACTAAGATGTGATTGATCTTTATGCCATTGAGGCTCAGGCCTAGGGTCTGAGTAGTACAGGCAAATGATTAACAAAGCAACAAAAACTGATGCTCAGACACACATCGATTGTATTTATAAAGGGTTGTTTCACTGTCTCCAACGTTGAAAATGGTGACTCACCTCTGTTCTGTAAGGCACTGTTTTATTGCGCTGAACCAGTTGTTTGACTTCTTGCTGTACTGTTCCCAGGGACATCGACTCTGGTTTGTGCCATGCTCTGTATAGTCTTTGACAGCAAAGACTGGAGATAGCAGGAGGCATGGGCATACAGAGTGGGCAAGTCAGCCAGCCCTGTGATCAGAAAGGACAAGAGAGAGAGAAATGTGGAGAGGGAAGAAATCGAGAGGGAGTGGCAAGAACAACAATGTGTTAGCGTAGGGAAGATATGTGGGAAAGAAGAAGAAAGAGATGAAAGATACTCAGGGAAGAGGAGAAGATGAAGGAGAGATAGAGAGACTAGGAGGATAAGAAGAAACAGGATGTGGGTATATGATGGGTTTTTCCGCTGATTACAGAATATATGTGAATGAAACTGACTGTTTGCGCTTCACAGAAGTTGTATGTAAGCCTTTGTGGTTTGCGTGACTATGCACCCCTTGGTTTACTTTGAACATTGAATCTGCATGAATTTCCAAATCTCATAAGTAAATCTCAGCTGACACTAACCAATTATACCAGGTTTGAGTTGGAAACGAAGTGAAACCTTTGTGTTTCTCATAGTTTCCAGCCAAGACCATAAATCAGCCCTAGTTCATTCAAAGCATTCATGAACCTTGATGAAACACATTTAAGGCTTGGGTTATAAAAACATTTCAGGTTTTTGGTCAAATAATACCATCAGGCTCTTACTGCATGGATCTCAGAAACTGATCTTTGTTTTTGTTGTTAAAAGGTCTGGTAGCAGTTTCCTAGCTTAACTGAGGATCTTCAGTTAAGCCAGGATCTTCTGTCATTCAAAAAGGAGGAGATACCCTGACCCGCATCTCTCCTGCATTTTGTTTAAAGAACAGTAGTCTGTCCAACATCCACAGCTGTGCCATCACTAGAAAGGTATTTGTCTGAATGTTTTTTCTTCTCTTACATCTGTCAGTTAAATCAAAGGTCCAAAGGCAAAACCTAGCACTCAGGCACAGAGTGTATGGTACATCCTCAGCTGGTGTAACTATGACCATGTTAAACCTGACAAATGGTTCATGCTCCAATATATGATGAAGGGTTCATGCTCCAACAATCAGGTTTCATTTAATATTTCATATTCAGACAATCATCCTACTAAACCATAAAACAACATGTTGAAATAAATTCAGGATCAGACTTAATCCCACAAAAACAACAACAACAACAACAACAACAACAACAACAGGAAATTCAGACTTCAGCGATGATATTATGGCCACAATATGGAATTCAGTCTTCCCTATCTCCATGCACTTGTGGGAATGTATATTTTATGGCTAGGTAATATAAAACCAATAACTGTTGGCATTTGTGTAACCCATCATATTTGTTGGGAGAGTTAAGAACAATGGAACAAATTAAGGATGCTGTTTCAATCATATGTTTGCTTTTGTGGGTTTACAGTGGACATTTGACAACACTTCAACATAGGGCAAGTGTACACTTACAAATCTGCTGCCTCATTGTAATGCTTCAGTGAAGACACAAACATGCTGACAGGAGAGCTTCTCCCGTCAGCGTAGTTAATCTTTGCGACAGGCAGTAGCTATGTCGAAGGGAGAAGTCTGCACTGGGGATTAAGTCAGTATAACTGCATTGCTTGGGGGGTGGATTTTTCCCATCTCAGGGTGACGTAGTTGTACCAATGTAAGTTTATAATGTAGACCTGACCATAGTTTTTTTGATTTTCATTTCCTTTTGACATCTTTTTGGAGTTTAATTTATTTTATCCTAAGGGTCTTATCCTGTGAGGTGCTGAGCACAACCCCCTCTCATTGAAACCAAGAGGCATTGCAGACCTGAGCCCTACCAGAAGGGCAATGAAAAAGTATATCATGCTGTACTACTTCATTTGAACTGTTAGGGTCTGATTCATGAGTACTTTGTGTTACATTACGGCTTTCAGAGGCAGAGGATGTGTTCTGGGGTGTGGTAGTGATGGAGTAGTGATGGCTGGAGTTACTATGCCTGCATCAGGCACAAGCTGGCATAGTGTCTTGTGAGGTGGAAGAGGTGCTTCCCTTTGCCCTCTCTCCACTCTGGATTATCTGTGCTGGGGAAGCCATACTTTGGTCATTAATGTGTAAATGTACTTTGTACAATTTATTCTGTGTCCTGGTATAATCGTTAGCCACTGGCATGAATAGGGGGTGGTTAGTAACCCAGAGGGGCTAAAAGGAGTAAAAATCTCGTATTAGAGATTCTAAGCCTGTTGGAAAGAAGATAGCCAACACAGCATAAATCCCCCTCCCTCATTGATCTGATGGGAAATTTCTCCACGTGAATGCATTGATTGGTTGTCCTGGCTGGGGGGGAGCATGGCTGGGAAATATCTGCTCTCTTTAGTATTTATTATTATTAGTAGTACTGCAGTAAGGTCTAAAAGCCACATTCCCAGTACTGCCCAAGACCCCAGTGTGACAGGCACTGTGCGAACATCTTACAGGAATCAACCTCTAGCACCTAATGGGGAAATTTCCTATGGGAGTTTAACTCCTACAGAAAGCAGGCTATCACTACCTTTTCATCCAGGCACAGATAGAGAGGTGATGACAGCAGAAATCCTAAGGGGGCCATGCTGCTGGGGAAAAGAGATGCTTAGGGACTAATAGGCAGGAACTCATCTTCTTTGGCTGCTCCAAGACACACACAGGATCTCTTGGTGGATCTTGTGACCTTTTTACAGTTAGAGGACCATGTTATGTATCCTCTTCACAAAAACTCCTCTGACCTAATGAGATACCACGATGGGAGCTCTGCAAGTGTCAACTCACAGAGTTTCATATGTAACTTTGCCCCTGAGCAGGTTTTTTTTCATTGAAAGGGATGAAATAGCCCTACACAGATACATGTGGCACCAGTGAAATGCAGCCAGCTCTGGAGTTGAAGGTGGTAACTAACAAGGTGCAAGACTGTGGGAAGGGAAGTAGAGAAAGAATTTTGGATAAGAACTCCATGGCAAACCTTTACATTTACAGAAAGTGGAATAGAGACTAGAGCAGACAGAACCTACATTAATAAGGTCTTATCTGAAAGACATATAGATAGTTAGCTGCATGGAACTATATATACCTTATCTACCCTGGCAAGATGGAAGTCTGAGTGAATCCTGCTGGGATTTAAACAGGTGGTTCCACGGGGTCTATTTATTTCAATCACGCAGCTTAGACAAGAAAGCCATCCTCTCCTAGGAGGAAGTTACTGTGTATGGAGCAGCAGCAGATTTTTATATGGTACTAAATCTGAAAATGTATTTGTTTTCTTTCTTAAAGTACCAATTCCACATTAAGGATTTAACTAGTTTCTTGAGGTTATTTTTAACTAAGAGTAGTATAAAAAGGGTCTGAAATAAGTCATCTCTACATTTTTTTTACATCTAGTGCACTGTCTGTTGTGAGCTGTTGATATAAATAAGATAAATTTCTATTTGAGCTCTGATTTTATCTCTAAAACCACAAATGCTATAAAGTTCCTTTTTATTTTAAGTTCAAGTCAATATTTAGTGGTAAAAATCCATCACAAATGTAACATTTTAATGGCTAATATTAGTTTTTAAACTTGAACCTGTTTCCCCATCACACCACTATTTTCATTGCAGTATCTGGTGTCTATTCATGTGATTTTCAGCTGTCCCTCATTCATAGTCAGTTCCACAATGTGACCTGGCAGGAGAAGAAAATGCCATAAAATCAATGATCCATTATTAACAGATCTATAAGACAGCAAACTTGGTATAGCCGAAAGCAGTGGAATCACCATAACTAATAGTAGAACTGGACTGTTACTCCAAAAAAAATTCCATGAATATTCATTCAGATTTTTAAATGAATTAATTTCAACTATGTTAACTCCCCTTCTGTTCATTTTGTGCAAAAGTAATGCTGGTACAGAGGACTTTAGTGGTTCACAGACATTGGAAATGCTTGCAGCAGAGTTGAATTTCACCCTTTCAGTGAATATTCTTATAAAGAAGATACAAATAGCAAAATTTGTTGAAACAGAACATTTTAGGTAAGTATTATAGAATGTGTATTGAAAGCAGACTTTGAATTTGAATGTCAAAATTAGCACAGGATAAAATGATTCAGAGTTATGCTCATCCAATTAGAGCACATTATTATTTAACATTTATACTGTAGTAGCACCTATATATGAAGCAAGTCAGGACGCCATTGTGCTAGATGTTGTACAGAAGTATAGAAAATGATTGCCTTGTCCTAGAGAACATAGTCTAAAAGACAACATTTAATGCAAGGATGAAACAAGAGCTGGGGTGAACAACAGAGACAGAATAACAAAAAGAAGAGGTGCGAACAATTCTTAGCCAATTAGGAGAGGTAGGTACAAGCCGCCAACAGTATAGCCTTTCCTAACATGTGATTTGTGTCCAATCAAAACAGCTCAAATTTTGTCTTTTGAGTCGGGAATACTTCTAACAACCTGAAACAAGCTATAGAAAAAGAAATATTTGTAGAAACTATAAACAAGTAACTTTGAATAATGAATAGATTTAAATCATGACTTGTTTTGGGGATGTTACACTCAGAAAATAAATAGAAATTTGTTAAATTGATTATTTATGAATTACTCAATGTTTGTCAACTATGACAAATAATTCCAAGGAAAATGTTGTATAAGCTCCTCTAAAATTGTTAAAATTCTGTACATTTTGAGACATATACACATGTTGATTTGAAACCACTGTATCCAGTCAAATTGACTCAGACATTTCCTCAAGACTCAACATGACTGTCCTTTTCTTTCTTGCATGCTCTTTTATACTGATCATACTAAAGAAAGAACCAAAGAACCCCGATGTTGTACATAACATTGAAATTACTGATTTCAGCCCAGAGAAGCAAGGAAATTCAGAATTAAGGTATAAACTTTATGTTTAACTAACCCAGTTATGGCTTGGTACAACAGGAATCTATAAACAAGGGCTGATATCACTTGCAACAAAGTTTGTACTGCTATACACAGGGGTAGAGTTACAATAGGGTGAGTTAAGGACAGAGTTTCAGCCTTGGCTTTGATTCTTCTTGCTTTTGCAGTGTTTAAGTCAGTTCTATGATGTTATTTGAATGAGAGTCAATTTTTGGTAATTTAATTTGTACATAATTTTAAATCTTGTTTTTGAAAAATACTATGTCTGCAGTGGTGCTATGAGCTTGGGTAACTGCAGATAATTCTGCATGTCAGGGACAATTAACACATATCCTGTGGCTCTGATTACTAGGTTCAAGGAAGTTCTGCTCAGCAGAAATTTTCTTAGTAAAGCCTCCTGGAAAGTTAAAGGCCCCTATCCTACAATTAAAATGGCAAAGTAAAGTACCCCCTACTTTTTTTGGGATTGACTATAAACTTTGACTCAGGGGAGTCCTCTTTCAGAGGATGGTGGTTCAAAGCAATCACGAATGAAAAGGAGTTGTTGTGGCTGAAAATTCTTCTACTTGCTCTCTACCTAAAAAATTTCTAAAAATAAAATTAGGTAATGCTATACTCAGCCTAACACAGGAATCACAAGCAACGAAAGTGAAACTAGTCATTTTTTGCAGTGTTATCAAGTGTAAAAAAGAAAGTACTTTGTGTATTATGCTAAAGCACAGCCTGTATGTACAGCAAAGTTATTTTACTGAATAATTAAAGAATACAACAAATGTGTTTCCTCTAAGCTACAGCACAATATTGGATGATTAACTGACATAAAGGGAAAATAAATTAAAATACCTTCTACTATATACAAAATACCTTCTACAATAGTTTGTATTTAACCCCTTGGAAAGTACAAACTAAACCTACAACCATGGCAGTAGAGAAATTCAATGTTCTAAGTTAGTGATTCTTAACTTTTGGGTCATGACCTAGGATTGGTTGTTAGCAGGTTATTTTTTATTGTCACAAGACTACTCACCAATCCCTGTGGGACACTGTTAAAGCCAACTAATTGGTGCTCCACATGCTTTGTTGGTCTTAGAGACCTGGAAGGCACTCGTATATCATGATATCAGAACCTAAACAGAGGCGACTAGAGAAGTCCTGATCACAGTAGAGAGTTGCCTGTTATCTGCAAGGATTTTAGTTCCAGCATATTGTATGAACTGAAGAGGCAGGGAGGCTGGGTAGACAGTTTAAAAGTAATCTAGGTGAGAGATGGTGAGGGCAGGGACCTAAGTTCTATTTTAGGAATGGAGTTGGGAAGCAGGGTGGCAGGTATTTGAGATGTAAAGGACAAAGCAAGAGGATTTACTGAGAACCTGGAAATAAAAAGTGACAGAAAAGGAAGAGTTAAAGAATGAATATCTCCAAAGTTGTCATCTTTAGTAACTGAGAATATAATGGAGTTGTCAACAATAAGGGAGAAGTGGGGAAGGAAGATAAATTAGGAGGAAAGATGAGAAGTTTAGTTTTTGATATATTTAATTTTAGGAAGCAGCAGGACACCTAGGAGGAGATATTAAAGTGGCTTATAGTAATGCAAGCCAGGACTGAAGATGAGATATGGAGATGCAGGTCTGCCTTATCAGCATAAAGGTAGCAACTGAAATCAATGGAGTAGAGAAGTTCAAACATGGCACAATTGCTGGAGGCAAAATGTGGGAGACAGAGACAAAGGACAAAAGAAGAGGAACAGTGAAAGCAATGATGAAGGAGTAGTTGTGTAAAGAGGAGGAGGAACAGGGTGCTGTTCACTGTGTGCAGAGAAGTCAATGAAAATGTGAATAAAGAAGAGTTGCTTAGATTTGATGAGGGAACGGTAATTTATGAGTGCAGTAGGAAAGACAGAAGCTAGATCAACGTGCTATCAATGTTAATGCCTGGCATAGTTTAATATCTTTCCAGGAATACACTTTTTCTCCGTAGATTTTTTTTCTTTGGACACAACCCAAAGGTGAGCTTGACTCCTCATACCATAAAAGGATAAACGCTTCACAAGATGATTAATTCTACATCCCACCCCTTCAAAAATATCTGTGGTTTTAGGGAGAATGAATTATATGCTGTAATGTTACTGGAAGCTGGAAGAACAGCAGTGGCTTCTCCATTACATTTAAAATAAATAAGCAAAGAAAATGCATATTTTGTTTGGCAATATGTACAATTCGTTATGTATGACAAGTTAGGAACTATCCACTGGTGACTGGAGAACAGATTTTCAGAGTTAGTTGTGCACCCGACATATTTGGTGCAAATATCCCATATGCATAGGCACATTGGGTATTTGCATTTATAAGTGTGGCACACACAGATGCATGCACACAATTGCCTGAGTCTAACTTTGCAAATCTAGCCCTCTAGCTTCCAGCTCACTGCTGAAGTGTTTCTACAGCATCAATGACACATACTGATATAAATCATCCAAGGAGGGGGAAAAAAAAAAGAAACAAAAACCTTTGCTATCAGCCAACCACTTCATCCCTTACAAAATTGCATGCAAATATTAAGCATGGGGATATACTTATGGTTTATTTCAGATAGATTTACTTTCTGATTCAAATAATTGTGTATATTGCTGTGAAATCTCTGTGTAGAGGTGTTAGAAGAATGAATTGAAAGCACAGCAAATAGTAAATCTGCTGGGTCATGTATTCTTCCCTTCAAATAAATTCTTTTTAAGGACTCTGCTTGCACATAGTTCATCAGAGGGATTTGTGTTAAGGATATACTTTTAAAGTACTGCCCATTTCCAAAGGCATAATGTCTCTCTCAAAATCTGTTTGTACTGAAGGCATAGAGTTGCATTTTGGGCACAATGCTACATTTGTATAGCTTTCATCAAATGTGCTGTCACATAGTTACCGTGATGATTAAGACCACTTTGAGAGGTCTACCACCTCAAACTGTATAGATTTACCTTGACCTTTAAAGGCCAGATTGGTACACTTAATAAATTTATCAATGCACTAAATATGTCTCTAGACATTTTATTTATAAGATATTGTTCTTTGTACATATCTAAAATTAGTTGCATGCTTTTCTCATGCTCAGCTTAACTCTCATATAGCAGAGGGGCATAATCCTACAAACTCTCTCTCCTGTGAGATGTACTTACTCAGGATAAGGCCAGCTCATGTGAGTAAAGGTTTGAAGGATAAGGCCCTTAATGTAGAATATACAATTTTAAACAATCTAATCTCCAGATATTTTCTTGAAGATTAAAAATTCCCTTTCCCCAGAATAACTAAGAAAGAACCTGTGTGTAGTGCTGTTGTAGCCACATTGATCCCAGGATATTAGAGAGAAAGTGAGTGAGGTAATAACTTCTATTGGATCAACTTCTGTTGGTGAGAGAAACAAGCTTTTGAGCTTATACAAGCTCTTCTTCAAAAGATGAGCTGAGGAAGAGTTCTCTGTAAGCTTGAAAGCGCCTCTCTCTCATTAACAGAAGTTGATCCAACAAAAATATATTACTCCCTACCTTGTTTCTCTGAGTTAGAAGTGGTTATGTTCTTGTTCTGAATCCTGCTAGCTAACTATGCAACTAGCAAGAGCTATGGTCTTCAGTATAAACTATTCCATGCTTCCAAGGAATTACTGAGCATTAAGTATATCTTTTGTATATAAATTTCCTGGAATGTAAAGAAATAAATGTTTACAGTATGATATCAGACTATTTGCAGTGACAGACATGGTGAGATTTTTTAATGAAAAAAAATCAGGGTAAAAACCCCCATACCTTTCATGGAGATTTGGAAGATGACTGTCTGGCCTTGAAATGCCTCAGCTTCATGATTCAGCATGGCTAGATCAAATATTCATCCGACATTGGTTCTTAGTCCCACTTTGCTTTTGTAACAATTAGTAGGCCACAGATCACAAATAGCTAAAGAAGTTCATGGTCTGTAAGCATATTCAAAATTTAAAGGCTGATTTTTTTCACTTTTTTTTATTATGTGTCAAACTTTAAAATGGAAGGCAACACACTACATATGTGCTGACAACCAAACTACACATTTCTCACAGAAATGGATGGTTGATAGTCTGTACTTGTCTAAATATCACTTGTAGTAAAGGCAGGTTAAGTAATATTAGCATTGGTAATGATTGTGGGTGTCTTGTGCATATCTCAAATCAACAATGACAGAGGTAATATAAAAACAATTTATGAACCACGGTCCTCTTGGGAACTACATTTCAAACCATAACTTCATCTAAACTGTTTATCGGCTGCTCTTATTTAATGTATGAAGTGTCAAAAAGTTTCTTTGACGTTAGGCTTGTTTTTGTCCTTTGATTTATGTATTAAAGGTAAGCATGGTAAATACACAGATTGCCTAGTGGTTTTGCGTTTGAAAAATGATTGGAAACATTTGCTATAGCTCTACAATCATTTATATACAAGTTTTAAAACAATAAATAAAAGTAATGAGCTTGTTTCAACCCAAGGAACTTAGGATGAAGATAAAGATGAACTGCAAAGACTTTTGTTTTTGATATCAAGTGGCCAACTTTCAAATACAGCTACCTAAAATAATGCACATACACATACAAATAGGTAGCTGGGCATAATTTTTCACAACTGTACACACAAAGCATTCCTGTGTTTATTTTGTAGAGTTAGTGTAGCTATTTATGTTTGAACGTGTGGCTAAAGATGAACTGAAAATGACAACAGGGGGACTGGACCTGGCATCATCACTAAAAGATTTTCTCTTAGCTCTGTATGCTACAAGAATGGGCCACATTAACTCCATGTGCACCTCTATGCAAGTAAATGGAACAGCACCAATACATTTACTTAAATGATTAATGGCTATAACTATTCTCTTATATCAAGTGTTTTCTTTAGCTAAAGCTGCTGAAACAGCAGTTTTCTTATTGAAACTGCAGTTAGCTTATTGAAACCGCAAACACCTGTAAAGCCTGAAAAAACTTTGAGGTGAGATTCCTTGAAACCATGGAATTCCAAATCTTGGTCATTTTGCCATTGTGCTGTACAGTGGTCCCTCTGCCATGAAACCAATGATTCCAGAGTGCCATTTTTAAAGAGGTACTTGAACCGTCAGCTCAGAAAGGAAACCAGGGGTAATGCTTTCTCACACAGATGGAAGGAAAATGAAAACTTGACTAGAAAAACACATTCAAATGTCTGGACTTGATAGAATAGGGACGAGTGCATGACAACTGAGGAGGCAGACTGCTGAACCAACACAATTAACTTTGCAATCCACATCTTTTAAACAGCTAATAGCAAATCAGCATGGATCACATCCTGAAGTTCTAATACAGGGAAAACTCCCATTTACCCAGACTTTCATCTAATCACCTTTTCTCTGGGTCTATGCTAGGCCATCTCTTGAAGCCTGATGTCACCAGTGCTTCAGGGCCAGTTTTAAAAGTGAACACTTTGAACTTTGGTAATGTTTATTGGATCTTTGCAGGTTGGCAGCCCTCAGATCACCCTCTTTGCCTCATACAATGCGTGGGTTAAATCTAGAGCTGGCTGAATAATAACACTAATGGGTGAACATTTTCATGAATGCAAGTGCCAGGTTCAATTTGCTATGATTTGAGGGTTGAAGTATATATTAATCGTTAATATTTGGTCAGTTACTAAGTATTTGTAAAAAACTGGTGAGATTCACAAACATTAACACATTTTCGTACAAATGCTTATTCACCCAAAAATTCTTACTTGGCACATAATATTCATCAATCATTATTCCTCTGTTTGAAATATTTAATTCAACCAATCAGACAGCAGAAAATATACCATGTGGCTTATGTGACCAGCCACACAACATGAGTAACAAACATATGAAAAACCGATAGTCTGAGAATTATTCATCCAAACAATCTGAGTAATACTTACAAATAATGAACTTATTAAAAGAAATTCTCTGCTATCTCCCTACATATCACCAGTTCTCTTCAGTTTTCCTTACCCTCTGCAGCCTTTCCTTTATCTCTGCACTTACTCCTTCCTGTTATGGGCAGAGGATGGGACAGCTTTTTAATTTTAATTCAGTGTCCCAAAGTACAAGAATTCCTATGTTTTACAAACAGCCGCAACAAATTATGATTTTCCTCTCTCCCCATCATTGTGCTTTGATGGTACATACACTACTGTCTCTGCTCCTTGGTTTTGCTCTAGTTCCCAAATCACATATATAACAACTTTCAAAATAGAGATTCTTTTTACTGAGCTACTGTTACCTCTGTGGGCCTTTCATGTTCTGGCTCGTAGTTGGAGTCTTCCAGATTGGGCACTATCAGCTCCTCTTCTCCCAGTGGCTCTCTTCCGGTTGAAAGATAGAGCATTCTCATTCTAGCAGTATATATAGAACTCCATAGATGACCAGAATTAACTTGTCTGCCTCCTCATATATGTAATAGCACCTTAAATTACTTCTTATCAGTACCTCCATAGGGCACTATCATTTGGAGGTTTAGATAAGCAATAAAACTATTGGATGCTTATCCAACTGATCTGCTCCATTCTTTTGCCTGGGATTGGTCACACTGAAAGACCTATAATTACCTTGGTCATCCCATTTACCTTTTAAAATATTGTATAACATTAGCATCTTCTAATCTTCCAGAACTTCTTCAGTGTTTCAAAGCTTACTAGAAATCAGGTTAGTGGTCCAATGATCTTCTCCAGTAGCCCTTTCAAAACTCTTAGATGCAGGTAATCCAGAGCTTCTGATTTAAAAATGACTAATTTACTAGCTGCTGTTTAACATCCTCCTGAGATACTAGTAGAATGGAAAGAATGTCATCGTACAATATGACTACATTTTTCTCCCACATACAAAACAGAAATATTTATTGAACACCTTTGTCTTTTCTTCTTTATTATTGATAAGTCTACAAGTCTATCTAGTAATGCACCAATGTAATCGTTATATTAGGGAAAAAAGAATCCACTTAATAAAACTCCTTCTGATTGTCCTTAATGCTGCTGGCCAGAGAGCTCGCTTTCTGTCTCTTTGCTTCCCTTATCAATTTTCTACAATTCCTAGCTTCTGCTTTATATTTATTACTATCAACTTCTCCTTTCTTCCATTTAATTAAGGAAATCATCTACAAACACTTGGAAGGTGGTAAGGTGATAGGGAATAGCCAGCAAGGATTTGTAAAGAACAAATCATGTCAAACCAATCTGATAGCTTTCTTTGATAGGATAACGAGTCTTGGGGATAAGGGAGAAGTGGTGGATGTGGTATACCTAGACTTTAATAAGGCATTTGATATGGTCTCGCATGATATTCTTATCAATAAACTAGGCAAACACAACTTAGATGGGGCTACTATAAGGTAAGTGCACAACTCACTGGATAACCATACTCAGGGAGAAGCTATTAATGGTTCCCAATCCTGCTGGAAAGGTATAACAAGTGGGGTTCCACAGGGGTCTGTTTTGGGACCAGCTCTGTTCAATATCTTCATCAATGACTTAGATATTGGCACAGAAAGTATGCTTATTAGGTTTGCAGATGATACCAAACTGGGAGGGATTGCTTTGGAGGAGGGTCATAATTCAAAATGATCTGGACAAATTGGAGAAATGGTCTGAGGTAAACAGGATGAAGTTTAATAAAGACAAATGCCAAGTGCTCCACTTAGGAAGGAACAATCAGTTTCACACATACAGAATGGGAAGAAACTATCTAGGAAGGAGTACGGCAGAAAGGGATCTAGGAGTTATAGTGGACCGCAAGCAAAATATGAGTCATCAGTGTGATGCTGTTGCAAAAAAACCAAACATGATTCTGGGATGCGCTGGTTAGGCCTCAACTGGAGTATTGTGTCCAGTTCTGGGCATCTTATTTCAACAAAGATGTGGAGAAATTGGAGAAGGTCCAGAAAAGAGCAACAAGAATGATTAAAGGTCTCGAGCAGTATTTCCAAAACTTGGGAGGCTGCCTGTGTAGGGAAAGCCCCTGGCGGGCCGGGTGGTTCACTGCTCCAGGCCAATGGGAGCGGCTGGAAGCAGCACAGGCCGAGGAATACACTGGCTGCTGCTTCCAGCAACTCCCATGGGCCCGGAGCAGTGAACCGTGGCCAGTGGGAGCTGTGATCGGCCGGACCTGTGGATGGGGAAGATAAACAAACCGGCCCAGCCCGCCAGGGGCTTTCCCTACACAAGCGGCATCCCAAGTTTGGGAAACACTTGTCTAGAGAACATGACCTATGAAGGAAGGCTGAAAGAATTGGGTTTGTTTAGTTTGGAAAAGAGAAGACTGAGAGGGTACATGATAGCAGTTTTCAGGTATCTGAAAAGATGTCATGAGAAGTGGGAGAAAAGGTGTTCATCTTAGCCTCTAAGGATAGAACAAGAAGCAACGGGCTTAAACTGCAGCAAGGGAGGTTTAGGTTGGACATTAGGAAAAAGTTCCTAACTGTCAGGGTGGTTAAACACTGGAATAAATTGCCTAAGGAGGTTCTGGAATCTCCATATCTGGAGATATTTAAGAGTAGGTTAGATAAATGTCTATCAGGGATGGTCTGGACAGTATTTGGTCCTGCCATGAGGGCAGGGGACTCGACTTGATGACCTCTCGAGGTCCCTTCCAGCCCTAGAATCTATGAATCTATCTATGAATCTTATGGACAGTGGTGTAAATCAGGACCATAGAGTGGGAGAGGGGGGCAATTTCCCACAGTTACTCTTCTAGAGCAATGGGGTAATCAAGATTTGCTGCCAAGTATAAGACCATAAATACATTTTATTATGATCCATTGGTGAAAAGTGATCATACACTAATGATATCAGTGCAGCTTCTGACTTATACATATACCTATAACCTGACTTACTTGCATCAAGTGACCCAAGGACCCAAGAAATTACTAGAATTGTACTGCAACAAATTTCTGTTACCTTGGAAACACATCATAGTCACAAGACTGGCAGCATCAAGAGCTGGTTTCTTAAGTAGTTATCACATAACTTTCAGAAGAATAGCTGGCACACTGTCTCCCACGGGAAGCATGGCAGGGTGGAGAACTTTCTAGGGGGAGGAGCATATGGGCATTTGGAAACAACTTGTGTTACAAGTTTGACCTATGTTCATTTGAACATTCAAACAGATACCTGTTTTCAAGTTGTCTTAGGCCCTATTATTTCATCCTTCGCATATGTATGCTTTGGGCATATAATGCAAAAATCATGCAAAATAAATGCAGTTTAATGAACAGCTAAACAATGGTCTTTGTTTTAGTACCATCTGTAATTGTTATGAGAAAGGTTCATAAGACATCAGAAAAAATGATAGTCAACATTTATGTGAATTGGGATGTAAGTGGAAATTATTGGTTTAGTATTAGTGCAGTAACATAAAAATTACCTGGCTTTTATTTTCACTTTCAGGTCAGTTTCTTGCAGATATCAGATGGGGATAGCATATATCTTAAGTACCTTGGAATGGGGTCCTTAATGGCACTGACTCTGCTCTAACACCTGCATGAACTGTGAATAACAACAGAAATCCATGGAGTTAAAGACTAGTATGAAATGAGAATTAGGCCCACTGTGAATAAACAAACACAATTGATCAACAGCACAATTCATAAACTGATCAATTGCTAAGTAAAAAGACAATTACAATAGGATAAGAACACAGGTATATTTTAATTACGTTTTAAAATTTGCCCTGCATGTCCATCATTGCTCTCTTTATTTGTAAGCAGAGGCTCTCTGTGAGCTGGGAGATATTCACACTCACTCTGAGATGTGAACTAGTTTGAAAACTCATAAAGTCTGGTGGATTCATACAGTTCCTAAAGCCCCTTGACCTGTAAAATCACCTTTTTAATGATTTTGCAGAACCCAGGACATTGTGTTCATTTAGAAAAGAAGAAATTGCACTATACCACCACTATATCAACAACACAGTTTCATTTATGTCATAGGAAATGAGAGTTTTGGCAAGTAGGTGTTGAGACTTGATTATTTATTCTGTTTAAACGTGTAAAACCTGCCCTTTCACATGGCTGTTGGAGTCTTTCAAAGTGATAGAACTTTCTTTTGGGGGTGGGGGCTAGAGCAGGACTTTTTTTATCCAAAGGGATTTAGTAAGGAAATTACAAAGCTTGTGATCATGATTTAAAAGAAAAAAAATTCTTCCCTCCCTTAGTTCACAATTCTTACTAACAACTATGCATCCATCTTGAAATCTAATTCAGACCCTTCCAGCCAGTATTTATTATTTATTATCTGTACTACCACTGTACCTACAATCCCTAATGGTGGACCAGAAACCCATTGGGTTAGGCATTACTTTCAATCTGCAACCAGTCAGGAGAAGAAAAATCACCTGGAAGATAGATAATTGACTTGAGAGCTGAAGAACAGATTTTTTTTTTCTTTGCAAAGAAAGGGACATTTTTAATACATTATTAATAAACAAATATGTCCATTACGTGGCATCCGAGGTCGACTACCGTATTAAAGAGACGTAAATTTATAGGAAATGTGTACTAATGTTTAAATTAATAAACAGCCATTCCATTCAGTTTTAGAGAAGCAGTTTCATACAGCAGAGATGATAATGGGTCTAACGCTGATCTCACACTGGCTATACAAGTGAGTTGCATCAAACGCACATTTCACTTACACAAATTTAACTATATGCACTTGGCAAAAAAAAGAAAAAACAACAAGATACCTGTAAATAGTGTGGGCGATTCCACCCAATGAGTGTATGCCTCGGAGTGAGCGTTAAATGGGAGATGTGAATCTCCTGTTCCCTCAGTCAGTCTCAGTTCCCACATGTCTCTCATAGTGTGAGCATCTCGCCGCGCTGAGTGCTTAAAGATACGTATTTTTCGTACAACATGGCTCCTAAATGCAAGCCAACTACTTCATCTGGGCTCAACTGAAGAAACGGCGAGCTGTTTCAACGCTGGAGGAAAAACTGGCTGTGTTGGACTTATTGAGAGACGGTATGTCAGTCTCCAATGTGGCACATAAATATGGCCACAGCTTATCTAGCATCCATATACATGAGGCTTACGTTCTCATGGATATGTAGCGCTATGGATGCTGATCCCAATGTTAATGTGATGGAGTGTTGGAAGTCCTTCAACATTGCCGATTGCATCACTTACATTAAACAGGCAATGGATGCAATCAAGCCTGAAACTGTGAATGCATGTTGGTGAAACCTATGGAAAGAATGTGTGAATGATTTTAAGGGTTTCCCGACTATTGACAAAGAAGTGAAATGCATTGTTCAGGTGGCCAGGCATGTGGGTGATGATGGCTTTGTCAACATCCTTGAGGAAGAAATCGAAGAATTAATTAAGAGCCATAGAAAAACATTGACTAATGAAGAGTTAGAGGAACTGATAAAATCGCCTACAGAAGACGAAGATGATGACGACGAACAGGAAGAGCCAGCAGGTTGGAATCTTCATACATTTGCTGAAGTGTTCCAAGCAGCGAAACACTTGAATAATTTAATTTCTGAATATGTTCCCTCTATGGAACGAAGCCTCAAAATCACACGTAGTTTTACAGACGATTTGAGACCATATCAAGAAATATTTGAGCAGCTCAAGAGACAACAGTGACAGTTGCCAATCCCATGTTTTTCAAGGAAAAACAACCAGCAGCAGATGAGCCTACACAACCAACTTCTCGAGCTGAACCAGAGCCAAACACTACAACTCGCTCTCCGTCACCTAAGCTCTCTGTCACTTCCGTCTCCTGGATCGACATCAAGTCCTGACGTGATGACTCCCTGTAATTACCTTCTGTAACTAAAAATACAGTACTGTAAAATTGTATTATGCATATGTACTCTTTATTATATACTGTATATTACTGTATACATTATACATTTATACATATTACTGTACAGGGTTGTATACACAAAACCACGTACAGTATACTGTACTTTATGGGCAATTTAAGGGATTTTCAAGGGTAATTTTGACTATACATGATTTTCGCCTTATGCACTGACTTTAGACCCTATACCGCACATAAGATGCGACTCCACTGTACACCTGAATAACTTGACTAACATCCCTGGAGTTAACTCTTCACTTTTGCTAGTGTGAGAGCAGACTCAAGCTTCAATATTTTTAAAGATAATTTGTTAAAATGACAGTAAAATAATTGCCCAAGGTAAAAATGGCTTGGACTGAATATATCATTCTGGGTCTTGTAAGTTCTGTAGCTGCAGCTGAAAAGTGTTGCTGATCAACATGCACATGTGATTGTATCTGATATATGTTATGAATGGCAGAAGTGAGAAAAGCCACTCCTTCGTTTTCAATATTTTAACAAGGTCTGCCATAATATAGTTATTTTTTCTGATCTTCAAGATTTGTGAATATCATTTTTGGCAAACACACTGCTTAGGGAGGGAGTCTGCAACATGAAAATGAAAAATCTGTCATTGACTGCTCACCAACCATTTAAAGGTACAGTGTCAAGTGCTTAAACTATAAAATGTACTGTCCTGAAAGGAAGGTACATTGCATTAAATCCCATTTAAGCATACTTGCAAAATATGTTTTTTAAATAAGAAAATATAGAACAGTGGTTTATATTATATATAGTATAAACTAAAACAGTGGATCTGGAAAGACTCAGCAAATGTTTTGGGGAAAAATAATCATGACGACGTACAGAGACATAGATAAAAGAAGAACTGTTTAAACAATAACAACAAAATTATTTAAAGGGTCTAGATCACAATTAATCCCTTAATTTCTCTGTAGTTTTTTGAAGGTTATATGAAAGTAGTCTCGCCAACTGGAGTCTTTTCAAGACAAGGAAAGTTACAGTAAACTGAACTGTTTGTGCAAGCTAATGCATGATCTTAATGCGCTTGCAAACTACAAGGAGAGAAACACAATTTTCTCCAGAGGGTTGCTATGTGTTGAAATGATTTAAGTCTGGAAAATGAATCTGTTCATCCTTCTGGACAATTCTGAAACAAATATTTAGCCAGATTTATAGTGCCTGTACATATGCTGTCCAAAGGATTCCTCTGAAATCCAGCTTTTTGTAATGCCTTATCATCTAGTCTGTGAAGACATATTTTTTTAATAATAAATGTAATTAATCAGCATATTTTAGGACCATGTAAATATAACCAATAGCTCAACTGCTTATTCCCAGTGCAAGTAGATGACGTTATTTTATTTATTGAATACAACAAATGATAAAACACTAGGGGCCTCATTAAAAAAATATCAAACAAACCAAACAATAGCACCCTTTCAATCCAAAAAACTTCTTATGAGCACCCAAATTATGAAGATTATGGTCCAGACCAAGCTTTAAGCACATAGAATAAACTTTTCTAAAGCACCTAAGTCACTTAGGAGCCTAAATTCCATTGACTCCTTAGTGCCTAAGTCACTTTTGAAAATGGGACTTAGGTGATTTAGAAAATTTTACCCAGATTGGCTAGTTATTCATCCAAATGGCTATTTGTGCATATATTGCAGTCATGCCTAGGAATCCCAGTCTTGGATGAGGACCCTATTATGCTAGGGGCTGTACAAACATAGAATAAAAAATGGTCCCTGTCGCACAGAATTTACAATCAAGTATAAGGCAAGAGACAATAGATGGAGACAGACAGACAAGGGCGTACAAGAAAACTGTGAGACAATGTTGATCAGCATGACAGGCAGTGGTCTCAGCACACCAGCAGCCAAACCATTGCCAAGTTTTTTGTAGGCAGCTGAAAAAGAGGAGTTTTAATCAGGGATTTGAAAGTGACGTGGCTTTGTAGATGTTTATGGAGCACTCCTCCAAAGCACAAGGGGCACCATGAAAGAAAGCACAAAAGTTCTTCTTTGAAATGTAACATGGGGATGAGGCAGGCCTACAAATACCCAAATGGCATGCACAGTCATGGTAATTGTGCATGCTAATTAGGTGTGTATTTGCTCACATACATGTTTTGTGATGAAGCCTAAGCAATCTGTATTCCACTGCTAATAGCAATGAGAATTTTGATTGTTTTGTTTTGTTATGTCAATATTTTAAATTCCCCTCAAGCAAGTATCTAAATCCTTCATGAAGAATGAGAGATGAAAACATGTGAATACACAGCTGAATATGTTTGTGATTGATCAACCACAGGAACACGGTTCATAAATTCATAACAAGAATCTTCTAATGACAGCATTTTAGGAAATTATAGCTGCAAAAAGCTTGTGTGTATGTTAAGGACACCGTATTTTCAAAATAAAAAAAAACAGGACATTTTTGTGGCAGCATTTTTTTATGACATACTCAAGTGATCTGCATTCGGGCTTCTTTCTTTGATTTGCTTCACCTGGAGTAGAGCAGCAAACATTTAAAAAAGTCTGAGTTTTGCCTCTTTCCACGGAACCCATCTCCAGATACCCCCTCCTCGGTCCCCAGGCCTCTCCTGCTAAGCAGAAGTTTTGCGCTGACTAGATTGGGTCATTACCTCACTGGAGTCATATCACAATTTTGTTACCTGGGGAATTATGACAAGCTCTGCCTGTAAATAATGATTGGGGTGAAACATGGTTTCATAATGTGATGAGAATGAGACAAAGGTATGGTGAATATTTGACATCAGTGCAGCAATATGTTTTATTTGTGGTTATAAAAACTTGAATACTTGAATGCCTTATCTGATGAAAGAGGATATTTGAGGTATACCAAAAGTAGGTCTTGGGACAACAGGACATCATATGAAAAACTGAGTCTGTCCTGGTAAAACTAGGATGCATGGCTATCAATATCAGATTTATTATTGTTATGAAATTCAGTAAGGACTAATACAAAATACTCCACTTAGGAAGGAACAATCAGTTGCACACATATAAAAAGGGAAATGACTGCCTACGAAGGAGTACTGTGGAAAGGGATCTGGGGGTCATAGTGGATTACAAGCTAAATATGAATCAACAGTATAACATTGTTCCAAAAAATGCAAACATCGTTCTGGGATGTATTAGCAGGATTGATGTAAGCAAGACACAAGAAGTAACTCTTTCATTCTTCTCCATGCTGATTAGACCTCAACTGGGCACCACATTTTGGGAAAGATGTGGACGAATTGGAGAAAGTCCAGAGAAGAGCAATGAAAATGATTAAAGATCTAGAAAACATGACCTGTGAGAGAAGATAGAAAAAACTGGGTTTGGTGAGCCTGGAAAAGAGAAGACTGAGGAGGGACATGATAACAGTTTTCAAGTACATAAAAGATTGTTACAAGGAGGAGGGAGAAAAATTGTTCTTGTTAATCTCTGAGAGGAGGACAAGAAGCAATGGACTTAAATTGCAGCAAGGCCAGTTTAGGTTGGACATTAGGAAAAATGTCCTAACTGTCAGGGTGATTAAGCACTGGAATTAATTGCCTACGGAGGTTGTGGAATCTCTGTCACTAGAGATTTTTAAGAGCAGAAGACAAACACTTTAAAACACCTGTCAGGGATGGGCTAGATAATACTTAGTACTGCCTTGAGTCCAAGGAACTGGACTAGAAGATCTCTTGATGTCTCTTCTAGTCCTACAATTCTATTATTTATTAGTAGGGCTGCATGTTTGCCATGGAGGTCATGGAAGTCACAGATTCTGTGGCTTTCTGCAACCTCCATAACTTCTGCGGGGGCCAGTGTGGCTGACCCCAGGGGACAGCCATATTGGCTGCTGCTGGAGCTGCACTGCAGCCAGCCATTCCAGTGGCCCTGAGCAGTGGCCAGTGCAGCTGGCCCCAAGGACTGCCTGAACAGCGGTCCCTGGGTGGCCGGTGCAGCCACTACTGGTGGACCTCAGCGGCGGTCCCCAGGTGGCCAGTGCAGCTGTTGCTGGTGGCAACCGGTGGTGGTTCCTGAACAGCCAGAGTAACCATTTCCCCAGGCGGCCAGTGCAGCCACTGCTGGCAGCCACCAGTAGCTGTCCCTGAGTGTCTGGAATAGCTGCTTCCCTGGGTGGTCCCCAGCAGCAGTGCCCAGATGGCTGGTGCCACCATTGTCAGTGGCGGTCCCCGGGTGGCCAGAGCAGCCACTGCTGGCGGACCCTGGCGGCAGTCCTCAGGTGGCCAGAATAGCCGTTTCCCTGGGTGGCCCCTGGAAGATGGTGTCGTGGCTGGCCCTGGCCTTCCCCCCAGCAGCAGCCCCCTCAGGATGCCCCCCAGCAGCAGCTCCCCAGCTTCCCCCCAAGCAGGGGCCATTCCAGATGCTCCTCCCCCAACAATGCCTCCGGCACGCCCCAGCAGTGATTTAGTGAGGGGTATTTATAGTAGAAGCCATGGACAGCCTGTTAATTTTTGTGTATTGCACTGTCCATAACTTTTACTAGAAATACCCGTAACTAAATCGTAGCCTTATTTATCAGTTATATATTAAGGAAGCTTCTAGGAAGTTCAGTAGTGGGCAAGGACCTCATACTGTTAATCAATGTACAAAGAAAATTTTTTTTGTGTGCATTACATTTCTAAAAGTCAGAGGAACATAGTAACTGGATCAGCCCCATCAGCCATTTAGGCCAGTATTCTGTCTCCCACAGTGGCCAGTACCAGATGCTTCAGAAGAAGGTGCAAGAAACTCCACAGTGGGCAGATATGTGATAAATCCATCCCCATGAGGGTCTCATCTTAATCCCCAATAGAGTTGTCTTAAACCTCAAAGTACGAGGTTTTAAATCCCTTCCAAATTCTTCTCTTATCTTGAACTATTAACTCTTGATATTCTTTCTATCCAGATAAGCGTCGAGTTCCCTTGCTGGATTCTTGGACTCACTCACATTTTGTAGCAATAAACTCCAGAGTCTAATCACGGGCTGAATGAAAAAGTATTTCCTTTTCTCGGTTTTGAATTTGCACTTTTTGATTTCACTGAATGTGCTCATGTTCTTATGTTACAATATGGGAGAACAGAGTCGATTAACCTTCTCTAGATCATTATTTTTTATACATCATATTTGCCACCTTTCAAAGTCACACAATCTCATTCTTTTCAGTCTCTCTTCTTAAGAGAGTATTTCCAGGCCTTTGAACATTCTCAGCACAGTTCTGTGAACCCCCTCTAATTGTGCAATATCCTTTTTGAAATGGGGTGACCAGCACACTGAACATAGTGTTCCAGATGAAGGATGCCATCAATATTTATAGTGGCATTATAAACATTTCCATATTATTCTCTATCCTTTCCTTACCCATGCTAACAGCATGTCTGTTTTTTTTTAACCACAGTAGCACAGTGAGAAGTCTTCATTGAACTATCTACAATGACATTCAGATCTCTTTCCTGAGGTGATGTTTAATTTAGACTTTGGTAAGGTGCATGAGCAGTTCAAATGTCTCCCTTCAAGTCCATCTTAGCTATTTCTACCACATTCCTGTCAGCTTCAATTGATTATTCATTGCAGAAATTAGATTTATTAAGCAAGTCTTCCCCATTAGATGGATGCCTCAGGAGGTTTTCTTTAATTCAATTAAAGAGTTTAAAAAAATCTCCACTCCTTGTCTTCTTTATTTCTGGTAATCTCTTTATCTTGCCTGTATCATCCTGATTTCTGTCTCCTCTATGCTCTCCACCCCCTTTTACATTTATTTTATACCTTTTTATTGGGTGATTTTCAGTTTTACTAAATTTTCATTGTATGTCTGCAAATTTTTTTAAAGCAACTTTCCCTTTCCCCTCCATGGTGAATGCAGAAGCATGGATAGATGTTTCTAGTAACACCAAGTTCCTCAAACAGGCTCCCAATTGGCCTGTTGTATTTATTCCCCATCAGCCTCTAGTAGCACTATTTTGTCTGGATGTAAATGACTTGTAGTCCTTTTTTAGCTTCCCACCATAATGATTTCTCCAAGCACTCAGCTTTTCTTTAGTCATTATTTTCTGCTTCCCATAGGTACATTTCTCAATGGTATACGTATTTGGTGAGCTCCTCCTACGGAAATCTTCTAACACTGAATAATGCCAACCAGCAAAGTGGAGATGTGGAATGTAATCCTTCAGCATCTTTAGTCAAACTGAAATGAAAATAGCAATGCTGGAGCTAGTATTTAAACAAACAATATCTTATTAAAAGCCAATTATTTATTTCTAGTTGATGCAAATTTACAACCTTTTTCAACAAAGCAGTTAAACTAATGCTTAACTTTAAGTCAATATGATTTAAGCATGTGATTAAAATATGCAAGTTCTTGTTGAATAGGGAGAATTTGCTGCACTGGGTCTTCAAGAGGGAAAAAAGGTTGCTCTTTGTGACACCTTGGTACTTCATCTTCCCGGGGAGATAGGCTCATCCATTAGGAGTGTGAAAAGCTGTATACAGCTAAGAGGCTTAGCAGCCATTGCCATGTCCTTGAATACAGACCCCAGGAATTTTTGGGCTTAATTTTTGGACAACCAGTAATCTGACTGAAGTCCATAGGAGCTACAGATGCTGAGCACCTCTGAAAAAAACCAAACCCTTAAAACCTATGGGCAACAACAACAAAAAGCTGGACAACCAAGTCCTACTGGTGAGAAACTTACTAGAAAAAGTGACTCAGTTCAACCCACAATTCCTAAAGGGAGCAAGGCTTCTGGGGAAAATATTGTTTTTCAAAGCTCTTTCTTCTATGAAAACTTTATAAACTTACCCAAGCTGATAGCAGGCATAAAGACATAACATTCTGTAACAGATGGCAAGCTTTAGTTTCATACATACTGTTATATTTGTGGCATTGTTTTTAAAATGCTTATAGCACCAAAGATGAAAACTAAAACTGTACATTTAGTGAGCAGCAGTTCCTTTGGTCAGAAGGCAGTCAGATGATTGGGAGTTTCGAGAAAGATGTGAATGGGGTAAATTACATTTATGTGATCTAAATCCACTGGTTACACACAAGAGAGGATTAACATCTGTTAAAAGTATTATGTTTATCAAGCAGGTGTTTCAATATTTGTATTTATTATGTGTTGCAGCAACAGTCTCTGAGAAAACATTCATACAACAATCTGGTCGTTTTATTGTCTGAATCTGTCAGGACAGTCATTTTGTTACTCAAACATTGTGATCCCCTTGCAAGCTGTAAACTGTTTAATGAGGTGAGTATATTGAGAAAGATGACAGACTTTCAAACTTTTGGAAGAGAGTATTACATCAGAGACATTAGTTTTTACTCTTGGGATTGTCTTTAACACACGTATAGCAAAAATATTGAATTAGATTGAACATTTTCAGAATTCCAGTGAATTCCCTTGCGTAGTCTTATATTTGACATAGCTTTCATTAAGTCAATAAACAAAACACTTAGACTCCAGTATTAGTGGAAATAAATATTCCAAGAACTACCAAACAGAAAAAGTATAATTATATCTGACTTTGAAGAGCTTTGCTCCATGTGTCTGTAATACTTTTATTGCTCACAGAGAAACTATACAGACACTAATTTGCATAAAATTGGCTGTTATCAGTTAAAACTAGATAAAGGTTAAAAGTCGGCCATCTGCTGATTTGTCTTGTAGTGCACTGTGACACTGCCAGTATTACACCTCCCAAATTGTCTGAAAAATGGTAAGGTTGCAAAGTCAAGCACTCAAAAATTAGGAAATGCCAGAATTAAGATTCTTTCTTAAATTTGGTCCCCTTGTGCATATGTATTGTAATACAGTCTTCAATTACATGATCATGATTTTTTTCTAGAGGAACCCTAAGGCTTGATCCAAAGCCCAGTGGAACTAAATGAAAGCATTTTTATACACTTCTGTGGGCGTTAGGCCAGACCCAAAGACTTCATTCTGCTCTCATTTACACCTGTGCAGCCAATTTCTCTTGGGATAACACAGATGTGAATGACAGAATTTGCCCAGCAGATTAGGCCCAGAACCTTGTCCTGAAGAGCTTACAGTCTAAGGCGCTGATCCTGTAATGAACTCTAGGTGTGTGGATTCCTATGCTTATATGGATCCCCACTGACTTTGATTGATCTACACAGGTGCAAGATTAATTTCATGCAGAGTTCACTGCAAGATCAAGGCCTGAGATAGAGAAGACAAAAGAAAATCCCTCTATGACAACACACACAATAAAAATTTGTTCTGTAGACAGACACTCCACAATTAAGGAAAAGGAGTTGGTATAGAAATTATTGGTGAAGATTCACAGATTCTAAAGATAGAAGGGACCACTGTGATGATCTAGTCTGACCTTCTGTATAAACACAGGCATAGATGGCCTAATGATTCCTGTTTGAACTAGAGCATATATATATTTTTAAAAATCCAATCATAACTTAAAAATGGCCAGTGATGAAGAATCCACTATGACTCTCGGTTAGTTGTTCCAACAGTTAGTTACCCTCATTGTTGGAAATTTATGCCTTGTTTCCAGTCTGAATTTATCTAGCCTTAATTTCAAGCCATTAGTTTTTGTTATACCCTTGTCTCCTAGATTGAAGAGCCCATTATAACAGTTTTTTCCCCTTGTAGATACTTCTAGACTGTGATCAAGTCACTCCTTAACCTTCTCTTTGTTAAGATAAATAGATTGAGCTCCTTGAATCTATCATTATAAGGTGTGTTTTCTAATCCTTTAATCATTCAAGTGGCTTTTCTCTGAACCCTCTCCACTTTATCAACATCCTTCTTTAATTGTGGACTCCCGAACTGGACACAGTATGCTAGGCATGAATATGTAGGAAGCAGAGTTCAATGGATAGTTGTGCTCACCTCAGCATTTTGGGAAATGCTGATCTAAAATGCAGCTGGGGATTCAGCTGGACCCTTAGATTATACACCTTATAAGGTCATTAATTTATAACTAATGTCTAGCCAAGGGATCTGGAGGAAAGCTAGATGGCTCATGATCAATCCAGACAGAGTTTATGCCAATGCTAGGGGGAAGGCTGTGAGATGAGATTTATCCTTGCCATTTCCTCTAGAAGCACTCCAGTTCACCAGTATCACCATACCTTGCCTGCTCTGGATTGAGCATCCACCTACCTCTTCTGCAGGTCCTAATTTTGACTTTAGTTGTAATTAAATGATCTCTTTCCAATTATTATAATTGCATTTAGAGTGCAACTTCCTGGGCCAACTTCTCTTACCAGTCATGTACATGGAAAGAGAATTAATACAAGATATTAGCATGTCTCCACAAATCATCATCGCACATACTTTCAAAGATGCTTTTCATCTACCCTTATGGTGGCCTCTGAGAAAGCATGATCACATCCAATCTATTTTCTATCTTCCACCTTATTACATGCCTGCCACCATCTCTTAGTGTTGTCTTTTGAGGGGTCTCAGCTTCTCCGGATGGCTCTCTGTCAGGTCAGTTTCTGGCTTTTGGGGCTTGCTTCAGTCTTCTGGCTGTTTTCTTGGGGCCAGCCTGGTGCAGGGCTGTTTCCCGCTTGCTATCCCAGCCCTTTCTGCCTCCCTTTCCTTCTCTGTGCTCTCCCCTTTATAGCAGGCCTTGTTACCTCTATTGGTTGGAGCTATGCGTATCTGCCTTCAGGACTGGCAACTCTGGCAGTTGCATGGGGTTGTGATCAAGCTGCTTGGTTGTAAACAGGAGAGACTCTGCCCCTGTCTATGCCGAGTATGCTTGTAGACCCCATTAGGATGCCCTAAAACTCATTAGGACTTGTCATAGAGTGGGACTCACCCCTGCGGTGCCTCCTGCTGGTCATCCAGGGAATTAGCATTTCCAGCCTCCAGAGTGGATCTGCAGGCTGGTGTCCCTCTTGCTATTGGGCCCGAGTCCCTCCTGGACCCTGGTGCCCCTTTTAGGCTGGGATGCTGCCCCCTGGCAGTACCCCCACAAATCTGGGTCTCCCCTCCCCAGGGAACCCCCACCCTCTATCCCCACCTCACCTCAGACTATGGCTACTGCCAGTCTTGATCTAGCCCCAGTTCACTGGGGCAGACTGCAGTGTAAATACCACTCAATACCGGCAAGGGGGGTTTGGACCTGCTGCCTCTGCCTACCCTTGGGCTGCCCTCTGTAACCCCAGTACCTTTTCTGGTCTTTAACAAGGCCTGCAGCCTGGGGAGTTTCCAGGCTGCAGCTCCCCCAGCTCCTCTAGCCTTCCCCCAACCCTACTCCACTTTAGGTACTCTGTTCAGTTCCCCAGCAGCCAGGCCCTTCTCCCTCAGCAAGCTAGAGACAGACTCCTGCTCTGGCTTCTGGCCCCAGCCCTCTTAATAAGGGCCACATCGACCCTCAATTAAGACAGTTGTGGCCTGTTGGGGCATGGTCCCCTGCTGAGGCTGCTTCCCCCAATCAGCCCTGCTTTTCCATCCCTGCCACAGCCCTTTCCAAAGGCTGTTTTAAACCTTTTAAGGCAGGAGCGGGTGACAACCCCGCTACAGGCCTGGTCCTTCTCCCATTGATAACTTCCATCAATGTCAATAGGAGCAATATCGAGCCTACCTTTGGATCAATTGATCCAGGCTCAACAAACTAATATGACTGAAATGTCTATATAATTTTGTTCTTTCTTTAGACCTTCTGAATCAGTAACATCTGTTCCTGCTGATGGAAAATATCCCCTTGGCTACAGAGGGATCACAGTCACATGCTGCTGCTGGAACGGCCTGTGTGAATCAACAGCAAGATAGATTCATCACTCTGCACCTAATAGATATAACACCAAAATGCAGCCAACGCATTCCTATCCAAAATGGGAGGTAACAACAAGTCCCTTAGTGGACCACTGACAAAGATTGAGTCAAACCTGCCAAAATGTGAACCTGCTGTTCCAGGCAGACTAAGTATTTCAAATCTGATTCTCAACTCACAAAGCAATTCCTTCTGGCAATTTCTTACAGATGATCAATTAATATTTGAGCAATGCCTGACAATATTCATTAATATTTGGTTAGATGAAATGAGACACAATACAAAACTGAGACTTACTAACAAAATATATTTTAGAATAGATTTAATTTATATTTGGTGCATTCGTGTTCTGCATCAGTCCCACGCTCTAAGTGCTTTACATTATTTATATAAAGCAATTTCCTTAAAATACCATGGCTAAGAAAAAGTCCTATAGATCATATATGATAACACAATCTTCAGTAGTATCTTTCCAGCTCCAAACAACATCCCATTCTTTTCTCAGCCATGCCTTCAACAACCCTTTCAAACCAAAGGGAGGTATGCACTTGTACAAAGAGGACAGAAGAGCCCTACATTTTAGTATGAGAAAAGGAGAAAAAATATAATTTGTTCTACAAAGCTACTTCTATCCTCTATTTGCCTCAAAATCTGCCCTTTTGGATAGCTCATACCTCACTTGAATGAAAGTAACATGACTTAAATAATTGGGATTTGGTCATGCCCAATTGGTTTATTTAAGTGCAAGGCTTGTGGTGACGAGGAGAACATCATTTATATACCATGTAAGTGATGGAAGAAAGGAGCACCAAACCTCCACAGGACAGATCTTCAGTTTGTGTGGAGCAATGCCAATTTACATCAGCTGAGGATCTTACTTCCATCATTGTTCTAATTTGCCTCTGCTATTATCTTTTGTGCCATCTCATGGCATCACATTCTGTATGATAATGAATTACTTAGAATGAACAAATGCAATGTGTCGTGATAGACTTGTCCACACTTTGCAGCAAAATGGAAGTTTCACATGGAAAAGTTTAAAAAGCTTTTCAAAAACACATCTCTTTAAGCCTGATCCTATATGATGCTGGGCATCTCCTTGTCTTCAGTGGGAATGGAGGATGTGCAGCCCCTCACACTCCTGAGACTTATAGGAGAATATTGTAGAAGTCAAATAACTGACATGAGTTGGTGAGGTACAGCTAATAAAAAGGGGAATTGTTTAAAATAGACAAAGTGAAGTTGGGAACCAGCTATCAGAGACAGTTTTGACAGAGAACCATAAAACGCAAAGCCATGTACTACTTTAGCACGCATTAATGCAGCAGACTGACCTTTCTAATGATCTATAAATAAAACAGAAACAATGTCTTCCTGACTTCAGTGAATTATTGTTGCTATTAAAGATGATAGCACAATCTGGGAGGAAAGGTAGCACTATCTCTAAAAGTGGGGTATTCCACCCCCCCCAGCTATTATACAGAATCCTTTCACAGAAATTGGACTAATACAGACAAACTCAGTATGTATAAGATTCATGATTAGCTAGTTTTGACACTATTATCAACACAAAAGAAAAACATTTTTCCCTCTGGAAATTTTTTTTCAGATACTCCTTTTGTGATACTTGCAATTTTTCTTCCCCCAAATTAATGGATAGGCAAACACCCCCCAACTTGGGCCCCACCGCTGGGAGCTATATAAATATAAAATAAAGTAAGTGCCTGCCCCCAAAAGATTACAGTCTAAATAGGGACAAGGTACAACAGGTATGCGCAGAACACAAAGCAGTGAAGGGAGGGAGGAGATAAGGATGACAATAGTAGGAACACAAGGTTATATATATTGGCCAAGTATACAATTTGCCAGCTTCATTTTTTATTACCTATTTTAATAAGATAATTGAACAAGAGATTTTTGATCTATCACTAGAAGGCCACTTGTCTCTCCATTATCATTAACATTTCAACATGGAAGAAATGCCTTTCATTTACTAAACAGTGGGCTGGTCATTAAGTAGAAAATACCTGGGTTTTTTGAGTTTTGTTTCTTAACAAAATTTTAATCTGATCTGAATCAAGGGATTTAGGGGATGCTAATCAACATTACTGCCCAGAGGTTGGGGTTGATTACATAACATTAAGATTAGTGTTTTAGGACTTAATCCATATTATGATAGTTACGTAATAGCTCTCATTACTTAAAAGATGGGAATGATCTCTCTTTTCGTCCCCTGTTACCAAGCGGAAGGATTAAGGCTTTTTAAATGAATGAATCTTTGAGAATGAGGGCAATGATTGTGGGAAAACCTGTGCAATGAGCTGGATTTTTCATTTGGCTCTGATTGTGTCAAGGCTACTGATCATGCTTACTTCTTTTCATGTCAGAGTATGGCAAACTTAACTTCAGCCCTCACATTTATTGTGAACCACCTTTGATGATTAATTTTTACATGATGCGAGTGAATATTTATAGAGTTGTCTATAATATATTGTTACAGAGAAGAAGGAAACCTAGGATCATGATAAGCTGAAAACAAGACGTAAAGAGTCAATATTTCCAGAAGTTCCTTTACAGGCCACATCACTGCTCTTCATCCAAACTACCCACTTTGGTGAGCAGTGATAGCTTCTCTTTCAAAACATTTTACCTTCTGTTTACCTCCATCGAGTCCTTCTCCTCTCCTTCCTTTGTCTCTTCTAGAAGGTGCTAGTGCAAGTGGTGGCCAGAGGAGGGTGGAGGTGTCATCAGTGGGGTCATGGCTATGGTCATGGATCCATTATCAAAATTCCACTTTTCTCAGCTTCCCTGGAGGTATATTTTCAGGCTTGGAGGAAGCCTAGTTTGTTACTCACTACAGTAATACGAATAATAAATAATAATTTTAATAATAGATCGACAGTTGTAGGTCATTAATATACAGAAATGATAGTACAATATTTTTCATATTGTTTCTTTATACCATTTTGTTTCTCAATCTTCTAGCTGGTAGCTCTGAATACTGTTATATCTCTACTTTGAAAACCTGTTCTCTAATTGTTTGTGTGCATATATTATCCTTTTAAAGTTGTAATCAAATAAGAAATCTCAAACTGTTCTATTTATATAGATTAAAAAATCTTGGTCTTGGATCTGGTATTTAAAACAGATTGGGAAATTTTAATAATAATTTTAACATTTGTAGCACTAGGCCATACTTTTATAAGTCACAATGTTATGGAATTTCTTAATTTGAAAAATATGAATACAAAAATTGCTTTCTTTTAGACATGCTTTCTTAACCGAAAGATCAGTTCAGTAAATCATATTAAGTGCCCCTCAGCACTTTTTCTGTATTTTACAGTGCTTCATTACTGCAGATAAATATAGTTATAGTACAAATAATGGGAACATAGAATGCATGTGCAAAAACTTAATTGAAGGGGATAAATTTTTATGCAGCAGTACTTTGTTCCTCCTAAATATTTAGTAGGCCAGAAGTAATAATATAAATGATAGTAGTGTTACATTTATTTTTTTAATGAAAAAATACACAATCATAATTAGTTTAGTGGTTTTGATCTATGACAAGGTATGAAATCAAGTTGAAAGGTACTAAAAAAGGTAAAAACAAATATTTTTGTAAAGAAACCACATTTTTAAGTTTTATGATTAAATCAGCCATTGCTTTGCTGACCAATAAAATGGAAAATGTGTGCTTTTATAGGTTTATAAAAAAGGCAAACTATAGTTGCATGAAAAAAAACTTTCACCGATTGAGTACAGGTGGTGACTTGTTTAAACTTTGAAGACATAAAGGCTTAGCATGTATGCCTGAAAAAGGTAACATGGCACAATAAAAAGTCTTCCATTCTTTGCTCATCAATCCTTTGGGTATTCCATGTCAAATAAATGCTACAACAATTTATAGTAAAAGTATACAGTGGAAGTGCCAACGTTAACACTTCTTAAGATTGGATAGTGTCCAAATTTTTCACACCAATATTTAATGTGAACTAAAATGTCTTTTCCATTGGAAATGTCAGCTGTAACATGCTTTCCTATATTTGGCAACATGCTCATGTGAAGTATGAAGTCAAATGAGCATGATGTTCTTTTTATTTCAACCATGATAAATTGTGTTCATTTGTTTAAGTGCAAGTGGCAGTTTTAGTGTTCCTACTATAAATTTTGGTTAACTTCTATTGACATGCTGTATTAAACTTAAGAAAAACAAATTACACTTCACCCATTTTAATTGACTAAATGTGTCAAAAACACAATAAGGGCAACACTAAGGGTCAGAGCCTCAGACTACACCATAATGGGTGTCATGGCAAAGATCCAGATTTTTGTACGTTTCATTTTTCATAAAGTTTTAGTATAAGGCATACATTTAACATTCACGTCTATGTCAAATGTGTAGCTAAAAAAATCTCTTATGTTCTAGTCCTATTGCACACACTCTATCACACTGTTAAAAGTTTCCCTTGTTATTTAAGGAGATAGTACTGATGAATATGGATGGACTTCTGTAAACATAAGATTTGGAAATTGACTCTGGTATTTCAAGGAATGAATTAATGATTTATGTTGCACAAATGGATTATTGTAGTAACCCACAGCACAGGCCATGTTTTGGAGTCCCATTGCCACTGCTGAATAGATGAACATCTACCTGGTTGGGAGCCAGATAAAACTTGGCACACTTCACTCCTTTAGGAATTGACTAGAGTTTGTCACTTTTAATTCATGTGTTTTATGTTATAGGGTTTACATATATTTTTCCCCTTCCAGAATTTCTAACTTGTTTTCTAAAGATTAACAAGTGAAATTTAAGCAAATCCACTAAGCCACTCTGGGCACAGTCCTACTGCCCTTGAACAAGGAAACCTTCCTTTGCTTCACTTGGGGATTTGCCTGAGAGAAGACTGCAGGATCAGGCCTTCTGTAAATACCTGTGTTTTGTTATTGTAGTTTTCACATAAAATTAACCTGATTTCATGGGTTCTAAACTCAACTTGATAATCAGTGTCTGATAAAGACTGCAGGTAGGATTTTCAAAAATGCCTAAGGGAGTTAGGTGCCTAAGTTTGAATTTCAATGGAAATTGGGCATCTGTCTACTATAGGATTCTTTGAAAGTCCCAGCCTAAGTCTTTAAATCATGGTCAGCTTTGTGGAGGGAATAAGGAAGAACAGTGCCCTGAGGGCAACACCAATGCAGACAGGGGTGGCTCCAGACATTTCGCCGCCCCAAGCACAGCAGCATGCCACGGGGGGCGCTCTGCCAGTCGCCGGTCCCGCGGCTCCACTGCGGGACCAGTGGACCCTCCACAGGCATGCCGCCCTCCCGGCGATCAGCAGAGCGCTCCCTTTGGCATGCCGCCCCAAGCACGCGCTTGGCGTGCTGTGGCCTGGAGCCACCCCAGAATGCAGAATACACAGGAGCAGCAGCTGCTATATCTTTTAACAGGGCGTACGCCTCGCCATAACAGTTAGCTGGAGTGACAGGCCCACGTTTCCACTCCTGACTTGCTTCTGACTTGGGTTTCTGCTGCTGCTGGTGGTGTACCAGATTCCCTCATCTAGGTGCATGGAATTACAAGAACCACTGTTATGCCAGTGGTCAAAGGGGTGAGGATTGCTCCTGGCACACCACAGGCAACTTTAGGCACTGTCTAGCACTCAACATTTTAGCAGCAACAGTTACATTTTGCACATACATTTTTGTACATCCAAATCGTGGACTTTCATGCACAATTTGCCTCTTTTGCTTTCTAAAACTTTTAGAGCTATTGAGACTGATTCTAGTCTGTCTGCTTCTCCCCTTGGTCGTGTTTCTTCTTCCTAATTCTCAGATGGTAGGATTCTCAGATGGTAACTGATAGCAGAGGGGGTGGAATGGGACAGTTTACCTGGATGGCATGGAGGAGGAGCAGGAAGCAGCCAAACCAGTGAGGGAGGCACTGACCTTCCAGCTAACTGGAAGAGGTGTGTATTTCTACAGGATTGCACATGGTATAAATCCTATTTCACCTGCAGTGTGCTAGCAATAATCTAATTGGTGGTCCTGGCATGGGCATTTTGTACACAATTGTAAACTGCCACCATGGGAATATCAAAGCCCAGCCATTTTATAAAAGAGATTTGGGACAGTTGGAACAATTTCTGAATCTTTGTAACAGAGTGTCCTTTTGGAGGAAGGAATGGATGATAGAAGCTGATTTATAGATTCAGATGCTTTGGGAGGAATAGGTTTTAGGGTCTTTTAGCAAGTAAAACAGGTGATGTGACCAGAAATGGCCCTCTGATTGGATACAAAAAGGGATAGCAAAGGACAAAGTTCCTGGCATTCTTTCCCATTTTGATGACAGTGACTGCAAAATTTGAGTGTGTTTCTGGAGTAACAACATGGCTGTTGTGCATGTTGTCAATTGCAAGTGTCCACAATGCTGGGCAATCTGAGGTTGATAAGGGCATTTGTACCACAATGTTTAAATTTTAAGATACGATTTTCTGCCAAACGTGGGCCTGGGACTGATAATGGCATAGATGATACATAGCCTTGATTTCAGATGGACAGATTTTGAGACCTGAAATTGGTAGCCAACAAGGAACCCAAATGGATGCTGGTAGCACTCTGGAATGTTGGTGTATGATGGCTCTTGGGGTAGCACAGATACTGGTAGCTCTGATATATTTAGATCTTATGAAAGGAGTTTTAAAGATTTTGTGCAATTTCAGAGAAAGGAGGGCCTGTCGATGACATGGCCAATTCCACAGGATCAGATACTTCAGTATAGTAGCTGGCAACTCATGATCTGGCACCATTTACCATCTCCATTTGCCTATCAGGCCTTTCATTTGCCAGTAGGATGAAGGGTTACTCAGATCCTTGTAGCAGATTCTTAGGTCGGAGGTTTTTAGTGGGGTGGTCTTGAGACACAGGCCTTAGAGAGAATCCCCATTGTCCCACCACTATTCAGACACTTAAGGATTTGGGGCAAGATCTTAACCAAATATGCAGATGTGGAAAGGAGGCGGCTGTGTTAAAGGCTGCATTTCTGGTAGTGGGTTTTTTTTTTGGAGTTTTTAGAGCTTGTGCTTGTGTCGGCGAGGGATACTTAGGGAGGGGCTTTGGAGTGGAGGGATTTACAATAGGAGAAGCAATCAGTCAGCTTGACCCTAAGGCTCTCCAAAACAGATCAGGGTGGGCAAGAGGAATCCATAATGCTACAGGAAGAGGGTGTGGCAAGGATATGTCCAGTAGGGATATACAGGACATATACAGCACTGAGACTTATTGTGGAGGTGCCCTTCTTTATTGATGATGATGGAAGGCCCCTCACAACACACCTGTTTGTTATAGTTTTAAGAAAGAGTCTGACAAAGTTGAGGCTACAGGTGCATGAATTCAGTTCCCACTCATTCCAGATTAGGGCTGTGACAGCTTCAGCCCAGCTAGAGGCCAGGGTGATTCAGGCAATTGGACAAGACCATTCAAATGCATACAAGATGTTGGTAAGATGCCAGAGAGAAAATCAGAGTTAATTTTCCTGTGTTTCTAATTTCAGAATCATGCCAACAGGAGCAGTTGCATAGCTCTGTGGGTACGTGGGCTTCTGGGTCATCTGGGGGTTTACAGTTAGACCTAGGTGGTGAGAAGATCCTGAGCTGGCATGGAAGGAGGGGGCAGGCTAAGGGACAAGCTGATGCTTGGGAGCAGGCACCAACTGTGATCATTGCTCACCTCAGTGAAAACAGTTTAGAAAGATGTAAAGGTGTTGACTTGATGATCAGCGCTAAGAAGGATTTGGGGTAGCTCTAGACTTTTTCCCCCAGGGATGATGATTATTTGGTCTGCCATGTTGCAGTGCAGGGTGTGGAAAGGAGCTGTGAAACTTGTGTGGGACCAGATGGGAGGGAGAATGGCTAACGACTACACTCCCAAGTATGTGGAGATGATTAAGGAAAAGATGATTAGCTGCATCATACAATTTACTGCCAGGTTCTCCCAGATATTTTAAGTGAATAAAGTTGCAATGCAATTAGATCACATTCTTGCCTCCAGTCTTTTCTGGCAAGGCCAGACAATGTATGATTCCTTATTTCATTACAGTGTACTTCATATACACTGAAAAGGAGACTGTAATGAATCCATTGAGCTTTGAATAATTAATCTCATGCTACAAACAATGATGGTGAGAATACCCTAATAAGTGGGAGAATACAAATGTTACTTCTCTCCAGGCTGGCTCAGGAGAGATGTCGCCCACCAGAGCTGCTCGTGGGTTCTGTGGGAGATTTTGCTCCCTGGGAAGGATGTCTGGCTCATTCCTTGGTCTGGCTCCAACTGAGCTGCAGGGCCTTGCTCTTATACTTCCTGCCTCGCCCTTGCACTTCCGGCAAGGGAGATGGGGCAGGATTAGCCGAGCCCAACAGGGTGACTTAACCCCCTTGGCACCAGAATGCGGCCACTCTGCCACATTACAGCAGCAAATGCTGCTTTACTATTGTATGTACAGATTCAATCCATGTAAATCATTTTTAAAAACTGTAGCCTCTGGCTTTTTTCTTCCCATTAGCCATTATAGTTCCTGTTGCTCTTCATGGATTGTCCCTTACACACTGTCGTCTTATGCACTGATCACTGTTTTGTATCACCACCACATTTTCCATCACTGTCCATCACTCTTCATTATTCACTGGGCTTTTCAACGGCATTCTGCCATGAGTATCTCCATACAAGTAGTAAATCCAGATTTAACTAAGAGTTTTGCTGTATATCTTTGTTTTAGATATATTCTTATTGTGCACCAATTAGTTTAGATCAGAGTAATTTCCTCATATCCCTTCTGTGCCCTTTTCTAGAAGCCTATAGGAGAATCTAGAAGCCTCTGTTAACTGGTTGAGACTTAGTCGGGGGCGGGGCTATCAGGGAGGCCAGGGCTTTATAAAGCAGTGAGTCAGTGACCAGGGACTGCTAACAGGGAGTTTCAAGAGAGAGTTTGGGAAGGGGGCGATGGACACTTGCCATTCTTTAAAATCTTTAAACTAAACTATAATCAAAACTTTTTGATTTAAACAAAAACCCTATCATTAACCTAGGTACCTGTAGGAGAGGATGCAGGCAGAAGCCCAGCAGCAGAGTGGGAGCTATTCTGTTTATTGCGCTCATTGTAGCATGTATGATTACCTGCCTTGAGGACGGGTGGCATATGTATGCATTCAGTGCAAGGAGCTCCTGTCTCTCAGAGACTGCGTACAGGCTTTGGAGGCCAGGGTGGCCGAGCTGGAGGAGCTAAGGAAGGCAGAGAGGTATGTGGATGAGGCTTTCCGGGACACTATAGATTTGTCCCACCTGTGGTCAGATAGCCCCTGAGCTGTTAAGAAGGATGAAAGGCTCAGGGAAGGAGAGCAGTCAACGGAAGCAGAGGGAAACCTTCCCATAGATGGGACCCTCCTTCCAGATGATGTTGGGGTATCTTCTCACCAGGGCCAGCTTTAGGCCTATTCCACCAATTCTCCCGAATTGGGCCCCGCGCCTAGTGAGAATCCCTTCCCTGGCTAGAGACACCTTTTTAATTTTTACACACCAGGTGGCGCTCTGGGTCTTCGGCAGCACTTTGGCGGTGGGTCCTTCACTTGCTTTGGGTCTTCGGCGGCACTTCAGCAGTGGGTCCTTCAGTGCTGCTGAAGACCTGGAGCGAGTGGATGACCCACCACCGAAGTGCTGCCGAAGACTCGGAGCACTGCCCGGTGAGTACAAACCCCACGTGTTTTTTTTAAGTTTTTTTTTTAAGTCATCCCTGCCGGGGCCCCACCAAAAGTGTTGGAATTGGGCCCCGCACTTCCTAAGGCCGGCCATGCTTCTCACACTGAGGTTACCTCTCCGAGGGAGGGAACTCCAGTTATTAGGAAAAGGTCCGTGTTAGTAATGGGAGATTCGATCGTTAGAAACATAGACAGCTGGGTTTGTGATTACCGGGAGAACCGTATGGTGACTTGCCTGTCTGGAGCGAAGGTTGCGGATCTCTTGAGGCATCTAGATAGATTTATATGTAGTGCTGGGGAGGAGCTGGTACATGTAGGTACCAATGACATAGGGAAGGGTAGGAGAGATGTCCTGGAGGCCAAATTTAGGCTGCTAGGAAAGAGACTGAAATCCAGGACCTTTATGGTGGCATTCTCAGAAATATTCCCAGTTCCATGCACAGGGCCATGTAGGCAGGCAGCGCTTCAGAGTCTCAATGCATGGATGAGACAATGGTGTAGGGAGGAGAGGTTTAGATTTATTAGGAACTGGGGAAACTTTTGGGATAGGGGCCACCTATACAGGAAGAATGGGCTCCACCTAAACCAAAGTGGATCCAGACTGCTGGCACTTAACATTAAAAAGGTTGCAGAGCAGTTTTTAAACTAAGACATGGGGGAAAGCCAATTGCTGCTGAGGAGCATGTGGATCAGACAGAGACTTCTCTTAGAGGAGAGTCTATTGATTGTCTAGGTTTTAGTCAGGAGGAGAGGATGGAAGAGGATAAAGTATGGGACAAACCAGATGAGAAACATTCACATAAAAAAAGAATCTGACACATCAGAAAAGGGCAGACAAATAAATAGTGACAAGTTTTTAAAATGCTTGTACACAAATGCTAGAAGTCTAAATAATAAGATGGGTGAACTAGAGTGCCTCATGTTAGAGGAGGATATTGATATAATTGGCATCACAGAAACCTGGTGGAGTGAGGACAATCAATGGGACACAACCATTCTGGGGTACAAAATATATCGGAAAGTCAGAACAGGTCATGCAGGGGTTTGGGGGAGGAGCAGGAGAGTGACACTATATGTGAAAGAAAATGTAGAATCAAATGAAGTAAAAATCTTAAATGAATCCACATGTTCCACAGAATCGCTATGGATAGTAATTCCATGCTCTAATAAGACTGTAACAGTAGGGATCTATTATCGACCACCTGACCAGGACAGCGATAGTGATGATGAAATGCTAAGGGAGATTAGAGAGGCTATCAAAATAAAAGAACTCAATAATAGTGGAGGATTTAAATTACCCCCATATTGACTGGGTACATGTCACCTCAGGACAAAATGCAGAGACAAAATTTCTCCATACTTTAAATGACTTGTTTCTTAGAGCAGCTAATACAGGAACCCACAAGGGGAGAGGCAATTCTTGATTTAGTCCTGAGTGGAGCGCAGGATCTGGTCCAAGAGGTAACTATAACAGGACCGCTTGGAAATAGTGACCATAATATAATAACATTTAACATTCCTATGGTGGGAAGAACACCAATAGCCCAACATTGAGGGGGTTAGTTAAACAGAAATTAAACAGTGACTAGAGTGAAATCCCTGCAAGCTGCATGGACACTTTTCAAAGACACCATAATAGAGGCCCAACTTAAATGTATACCCCAAATTAAAAAACACAGTAAAAGAACTAAAAAAGAGCCACCATGGCTTAACAACGATGTAAAAGAAGTAGTGAGAGATAAAAAGGCATCTTTTAAAAAGTAGAAGTCAAATTCTAGTGAGGTACATAGAAAGGAGCATAAACATTGCCATATTAAGTATAAAAAATGTAATAAGAAAAGCCAAAAAGGAGTTTGAAGAACAGCTAGCCAAAAATTTAAAAGATAATAAAAACATGTTTTTTAAGTACATCAGAAGCAGGAAGACCTGCTAAACAACCAGTGGGGCCTCTGGATGATCAAGATACAAAAGGAGCACTTAAAGACGATAAAGTCATTGCGGAGAAACTAAATGAATTCTTTGCTTCAGTCTTCATGGCTGAGGCTGTTAGGGAGATTCCCAAACCTGAGCCGTCCCTTTTAAGTGACAAATCTGAGGAATTATCACAGATGGAAGTGTCATTAGAGGAGGTTTTGGAATTAATTGATAAACTTAACAGTAGCAAGTCACCGGGACCAGATGGCATTCACCCAAGAGTTCTCAAAGAACTCAAATGTGAAGTTGCAGAACTATTAACTATGGTTTGTAACCTGTCCTTTAAATCAGCTTCTGTACCCAATGATTGGAAGATAGCTAATGTAATGCCAATATTTAAAAAGGGTTCTAGAGGTGATCTCTAGATCTCTGCAATTACAGACTGGTAAGTCTAACGTCAGTACTGGGAAAAATAGTTGAAACAATAGTAAAGAATAAAATTGTCAGACACAGAGGAACATAAATTGTTGGGCAAGAGTCAACATGGTTTCTGCAAAGGGAAATCGTGTCTTACTAATCTATTAGAGTTCTTTGAAGGGATCAACAAACATGTGGACAAAGGGGATCCAGTGGACATAGTGTACTTAGATTTCCAGAAAGCTTTTGACAAGGTCCCTCACCAAAGTCTCTTATGTAAATTAAGTTGTCATGGGAAAAAAGGGAAGATCCTTTCATGGATTGAGAACTGGTTAAAAGACAGGGAACAAAGGGTAGGAATAAATGGTAAATTATCAGAATAGTGAGGGGTAACTAGTGGTATTTCCCCAAGGGTCAGTCCTAGGACCAATCCTATTCAACTTATTTACCCCTTTCTCCAGATCATTTATAAACAGTGAGGTGACAAAGTTTGAAGAACTTCAAAAAGATCTCACAAAACTAAGTGATTGGGCAACAAAATGGCAAATGAAATGTAATGTGGATAAATGTAAAGTAATGCACATTGGAAAAAATAACCCCAACTATACACAGTATCAACTTCCCCCATGGACATTTGAGGCTGCCAGATAAGGTGGCTTCATTTTCTGAGGCCGAAAAGAGATCTTCTGGGGATACAAACTACCCACTATCTCTGAGGGAACTGAAATAAAAACCACATCTTCACAGAATGGCTCATTTGCTGGCTCAGAGACAATGTTGCATAATCCATAGTTCAGTAGCAAGGGAGACCAGTGGATTGTATGAGGATTATAGGCAGAGCCACTTATAGTTACATTCTCATATAGTGACAATCTCCTTCATAAAACTCTGTTTTCAGTTGTTCAGTTGTTTATAACTTTGCCAAAATTTAACTGTTTGGGCTGAAATTTCCCATGCTGGGCATCTGCCTCAAGATGGATTTTTTTTCAAGTATCAGATAAAATGGTCCAGAGAATGAGGTTCAGAATGAATATGTTGTTTTGCCCATGCTAATAAAATTCTTACACTAATTTAACTGAGAAACTCTAATGCCTCCCAATGCAACGGGGACTTGAAATTTGGCAAGGGAGTCACTCTGGTGTCAGGGATGTGCCTTTTGCTATATCTGTGAAAATATAAAAGACGGTTACTCACCTTTGTAACTGTTGTTCTTCGAGTTGTGTTGCTCATATCCATTAGGTGTGCGCGCCGCGTGTGCACGTTCGTCGGAAGACTTTTTACCCTAGCAACTCCAGTGGGCCGGCAGGACACTCCCTAGAGTGGCGCCGCCATGGCGCTCAATATATACTCTTGCCGGCCCACCCGCTCCTCAGTTCTTTCTTGCCGGCTACTCTGACAGTGGGGAAGGAGGGCGGGTGTGGAATGGATATGAGCAACACATCTCGAAGAACAACAGTTACAAAGGTGAGTAACCGTCTTTTCTTCTTCGAGTGATTGCTCATATCCATTCCAGTTAGGTGAATCCCAAGCCTTACCTAAGTGGTGGGGTCGGAGCACTGCAGAGCCGAAGGCTGTGTCATCTCTGGACTGCTGGACCAGGTCATAATGGGAAGCGAAGGTGTGGATGGAGGACCAGGTCGCCACCCTACAAATCTCCTGGATGGGCACGCGGGCGAGGAAAGCCATCGATGATGCTTGTGCCCTTGTGGTGTGCGCAGTCACATGGCCCATAGGGGTGTGAGCCAAGTCATAACAGGTCCTGATACAGGACGTCACCCATGAGGAGATCCTCTGTGAGGAAATGGGTAGTCCTTTGATTCGGTCTGCTACTGCCATGAAGAGCTGGGGGGGTTTGCGGAATGGTTTGGTCCTCTCCACATAAAACGCGAGTGCCCGGCGGACATCAAGCGTGTGGAGTTGTTGCTCCCTGCAGGACGAATGGGGCTTTGGGAAGAAGACGGGGAGAAAGATCTCCTGGTTGACGTGAAAGGCTGAGACCACCTTGGGGAGAAAGGCAGGGTGTGGCCTCAGCTGCACCTTGTCTTTATGGAAGACCGTATACGGGGGATCTACCGTGAGGGCCCGGAGTTCTGACACGCGTCTGGCTGAGGTGATGGCCACCAGGAAAGCAGTCTTCCAGGAGAGATAGAGCAGGGAGCAAGTCGCTAACGGCTCAAATGGAGGGCCCATGAGCCGAGTCAGAACCAGGTTGAGATCCCAGGTAGGGGCAGGGGGTCGAACCTGGGGGTAGAGACGTTCTAGTCCTTTCAGGAATCTAGTCACCGTAGGGTGAGAGAAAACTGAACGCCCATCTCCCCCTGGATGAAAGGTGGAGATAGCCACCAGGTGAACCCGAAGGGACGATATCGCCAGGCCCTGCTGCTTGAGGGACCAGATGTAATCGAGAATACTGGTGATAGAAACCTCCATAGGGAGGGAACCCCTCTCCGTGCACCAACAGGAGAAACGCTTCCACTTGGCCGAGGACATCGCTCTAGTGAAAGGGTTTTCTGCTGCCCAGTAGTACTTGACGAACAGGGGTAGAGCACCATAGTTCCGACCTGGTCAGCCACTCAGGAGCCATGCTGTGAGGTGTAGAGACTGGAGGTCTGGGTGACGGAGCCTGCCGTGGTCCTGGGTGATCAGGTCCAGGTAAAGGGGCAGGGGGACTGGGTCGGCCAGAGACAGGTCCAGCAACATCGGATACCAATGTTGTCTGGGCCACACTGGAGCTATCATAATCAAGCGGGCCCTGTCCCTGCGCACCTTCAGGTGGACCTTGTGGATAAGCGGGAACGGAGGGAACGCATAGAGCAGGAGTGTCGTCCACGGGATAAGGAAGGCATCCGCTACCGACCCTGGTTCCTTCCCTTGAAAGGAGCAGAACATCTGGCATTTCCTGTTCCCTCTGGACGCGAAGAGGTCCAGCCGGGGACAACCCCACCTCTGGAAGAGTGAGAAGGCGACGTCCGGCCGAAGGGACAATTCGTGCGAAAGGAAGGATCTGCTCAGACGGTCTGCCAGCGTGTTCTGTACTCCGGGGAGAAAGGAAGCCATGAGGTGAATGGAATGGGCTATACAAAAGTCCCAGAGCCGCATTGCCTCCTGACATAGAGGAGAGGATCTCATGCCGCCCTGCTTGTTGATATAGTACATGGTCGTCGTGTTGTCGGTGAATACCGAGATACAGTGACCTTGAAGCTGATGGGAGAACGCTTGGCAAGCAAGGCGGACCTCTCTCAACTCCCGTATGTTGATGTGGAGGGCCACTTCTTGAGGAGACCACTGGCCCCGCGTCCTCAGGGTTCCGAGGTGGGCCCCCCAGCCCAGGTCTGAGACATCCATTGTTAGGGATACTGAGGGTTGGGGCGGATGAAACGAGAGCCCCGCACACACTACGGACTGGTCTAGCCACCACCGGAGGGAATCCAATACCTCCTGGGGGATGGTGATAACCGCGTCCAGCAGATGCCTGGCCGGACGGTATTGTGTGATAAGCCAGGACTGGAGGGGCCTCATGCGAAGCCGCGCATAACCCGTAACAAATGTGCAGGCCGCTATGTGGCCTAAGAGGGTTAGGCACGTCCTTATAGAGGTCAAGGGAGCCGTCTGTAGACGCCGAATGATGGCCGACAGCCTCTGGAACCTGGACAACGGCAGAATGGCCCTGGCCAAGGTGGAGTCCAGAATGGCCCCGATGAACTCTATCCTTCGCGTGGGGAGCAGAGTGGACTTGTCCACGTTGATAATGAGGCCCAAAGCTCCAAAGAGTCTGCTGATCTTGCGGACGTGGTTGCGGACCTGCGACTCTGACGTGCCTCGAATCAGCCAGTCGTCGAGGTAGGGGAATACGTGTATGCGACTGCGTCGAAGATATGCGACGACGACAGCCATGCATTTCGTGAATACCCTCGGGGCCGTGGAGAGGCCAAACGGGAGGACAGCAAATTGATGATGGTGGCGGTCGACCACGAACCGAAGGAAGCGTCTGTGTTGCGGAAAAATGGCTGTATGAAAATAAGCGTCCTGCATGTCGAGGGCGACGTACCAGTCTCCAGGATCCAGAGATGGGATAATGGTCCCCAGGGATACCATGCGGAACTTCAACTTCACCATATGTTTGTTGCGTTCCCGCAGGTCGAGGATGGGTCTGAGGCCTCCCTTGACCTTGGGGATCAGAAAGTAGCGGGAATAAAAACCCCTTGCCCTTCTCATTCTCCGGAACCACCTCTATGGCTCCTTTGTTGAAGAGCATCCGAACCTCCTGAAGGAGGAATTGCTCGTGAGAGGGGTCCCTGAAGAGGGACGAGGGTGGGGGGCGGGAGGGAGGGTGTGAAATAAATTGCAGACGGTATCCCGTTTGCACAGTGTGTAAGACCAATGGTCGGAAGTTATTTGGGTCCATGCCGGGAGGAAGGACGAAAGGCGGTTGGAAAACGGGGGAGACGGATCCGTGGGGGAAACTGGTACAGCGTCCTCAGGCGCACTTTCAAAACGAAGGTTTTGGGCCAGGTGGGGCTTTAGAGGAGCCCTGATTCTGCCCCCCTTGGTTGCCCGATTGTCTGCGCCGGCCATTCCTGCTTCGGCGTCTACTAAAGTCTTGCTGCTGGCGGTACTGGGGATAGGACCGGCGCTGCTGTTGCTGTTGCGGCCGGAAGGGTCTGTGCTGGGTCCTGGGCATGTGCATCCCTAGAGAGCGCATGATGACTCTATTGTCTTTCAGGCTTTTCAGCCTGGGGTCAGTCTTCTCTGAAAACAGGCCCTGACCTTCAAACAGGAGGTCCTGGATAGTGTGTTGGAGCTGCGGAGGAGGGCCAGAAACCTGTAGCCAGGAGATGCAGCGCATTGTAACCCCCAAAGCCAGAGTTCTGGCAGCCGAGTCTGCCGCGTCCAAGGATGCCTGCAATGAAGTTCTTGCAACCTTCTTGCCTTCATCAAGAATTGCCGTGAATTCTCGACGTGCATCCTGAGGCAACAACTCCTTGAGCTTATCCGCTGCTACCCAGGAGTTATAGGCATAGCGGCTAAGGAGGGCCTGTTGGTTAGAGACCCTGAGTTGGAGGGCGCCCGTTGAGTAGACCTTCCAGCCTAGCAGGTCCATGCGCCTTGCCTCCTTGGACTTAGGTGCTGGGGCCTGCTGCCTGTGGCGCTCCCTCTCGTTCACAGACTGCATGACGAGGGAGCACGGGGTTGGGTGGACATGCAGGTACTCATATCCTTTGGAGGGTGCCATATACTTGCGCTCCACCCTGCGTGCAGCAGGAGGGATGGAGGCTGGTGATTGCCAGATGGTATTAGCATTGGCTTGAATAGTCCTGATGAAGGGAAGGGCGACTCTGGTGGGAGCATCCGCTGAGAGAGTGCTCACCACAGGATCTTCGATTTCCGAAACCTCCTCAGCCTGCAAGTTCAAGTTTTGCGCTACACGCCTGAGTGCACCCTGAGATCGAGTGGGGGAGGACTGAAGGATGACGTTCCCGCCACTGCCTCATCGGGGGAGGACGACGAGGAGACCCCCAGTAGGAGCGGGTCCATGGGGGGCTCCGTCTGTACCAGCGCCTCTGATTCTGGAGGGAGCTCAGGGTCCTGCTGGTTAGATCGGTCTTCCCCCGCCGGAGAGGGGGGAGGGCGAGACAACGAGGCCTCCGGAGCCCTGCGCTAGGATGCCACCGTGGTTGAGGTGGAATGTGTTGAGGGCCCTGGGCTTGATGGTAGCCCAGGGTGTCCAGAAACCCCACTGCTGCGGTCCTTGATCCTGCGGAGGAGGTTCATAGAAGAGGGCCGCGGGTCTGTCCGCATCCAGGGCGTACATGCTGTCTGCCTGCGATGAGACAGACGGCTGCCGGGAAGGCCATGGTGGGGCCGAACGTGGCTGATAAGGCTCCCTCTGTCTCAATGTCGACGATCTTCTCGGTGCCAGGGACTGGTACCGGGAATCGTACAGGTGCCGGGATCGGGACCTGGACCTGCCGCCGGCGTGGTGCCAGGAGGCCGACCGGGACCTGCCGCCGGCGTGGTGCCGGGAGGTCGACCGGGACCTGCCGCCAGCTCGGTGCCAGGAGGTCGACCGGGGTGCTGACTGCCGACAGGAATGGCTCCTGGAGTCTCGGTGCCAGTAGTGGCGACTCGATCCAGACCGGTGCCGGGAGTAGCGAGACCGTCTGGAAGATGACCGGCGCCGCGAGTGCGACCAGTACCACCGAGGGGAGCAGTGCCGGGACTGCGAGCGGCACCTGGAGCAAGAACGTCCATGGTGCCGGGACCTCGAAGGGGATCGGTGCCGGCTGGGTGAGTCCGGAGACAGCGCTCGCATTGTCGCAGGTTTGCCTCTAGATATAACCCGGGTGTACCGGGGGCTGAGGCTGGGTAGGCTCAGTGAGAGCAATTAGGTCCCGCGCCGAAGTGAATGTCTCTGGCGTCGAAGAGACCAACAGCTCAACCCAAGATCTTATAGGGGAGCTAGGAGGGACCGGACTCGATGGACCTCCGGGGCCCGGAGTCGACGGAATCTCTGCTGGTGGTGCCGCGGCAGAGGTAGGTGCCGGGCGCTCTGCTCGAGTCTGCGAGGATGGAGTCGCAGACGTCGAGGGCCTTGTGTCGGGTCCTGGTGCTGGGGAAGGTCGGTGCTGGGGCGTCTTTCTGGTGCTGGTGCGGTCCGGTGCCGGTGCGGAGCCGGCGCTCTGCATCGGGGCCACAGGGTTAAGTGCTGCTTCCATCAGGAGAGTTCTTAGCCTCTGGTCCCTCTCCTTTTTTGTCCGAGGCTTAAAAGCCTTACAGATGCGGCACTTATCTGAAATGTGCGATTCCCCCAGGCACTTCAGACAGGCGTCGTGGGGATCGCTGGTCAGCATCGGCTTTTTGCAGGCCGAGCACTGTTTGAACCCCGGCGAACCAGGCATGGGCCCGGTGCCGGGTGCAGGGAAGGGCTATAGCCCAAACCCCCTAATAAGTATATACAGCTATACTACAATTAACAATAACTAACTACAATTTACAACTATCTACAACTATGAGAACAGTGAAACGAAGGAGAGCTAGGGACGTGGAGGACAGCTATGCCGCGCTCCACAGTTCCAACGACCGACACGGCGGTAAGAAGGAACTGAGGAGCGGGTGGGCTGGCATGGGTATATATCGAGCGCCACTCTAGGAGGCGACCTGCCAGCCCACTGGAGTTGCTAGGGTAAAAAGTCTTCCGACGAACGTGCACGCACGGCGCGCACACCTAACTGGAATGGATATGAGCAATCATTCGAAGAAGAACCAATGTTGTTTAAGTTAGAAGTCTCTGAAAAATCAGTTTGCATATGCTCAGTAGAGACTGGTTAGAATTTGGCAGCTAAATTCACAGATTTCATCTATATTGAGTATGCTTCAACCTAGGGATACAGTCGCTAAGTAGGACTTTGACTGAAATTTCTCCACCAAGCTACTATGGGTCAATATAATGCCAAATGCAGGAACTGAGAGCAAGAATACTCTCTCTCCTATACTCTCAATGCTCTCCCCTGCTGATACTGAGGCAGCATGGAAGAGGACAACACTTGACTGAAATGCAAAAGGGTGAGGAGCCAAACTTCAGGGCCAGGGATGAAGAAGGAGTAGTTTAAATCCAGGAGCCTGATGTGCTTGTGGTAGTGGGGAAGTGGAGATTGGGATTGGGAACAGGTCCTGTATTAAAAATAGTGTGTGATCATGTAATCAAAGACTGTCTCATAATACATATGCAAAAGGAGACTGAATTAAGATTGCACAGGCAACCTTAATTACAACATTTCCTAATTTTTGAGTGCTTCTTTACAACCTAAATGTCTTTTAGCCCTTCCTGTTATATATACTACAGACTGATGTATGTGTGTGTATAGATCTGTCTCTCTCTCTATTTATACAAACACCCCGGACTGCGTAATTTATAATCTTCCCATGGTGGCTAAGGAGTGAAGTTGCACAATTCCAGGAATCTGCTATAGTGTTTCACAATCCCTACAAGAAGACTGTTGTAAAACTGATGCTGAAGGAGTCAGTGATTGTTACCCTACAGTCTCAAGACACTTGTGGGCAAGTGAGGAACAGCTTATTTGTTAGGGTTTTGCAATTCCAGAGTCAAAAATATTTCAGCAAAAACTGAATTGTTATTGCTATTATTTATTTATCATTAAATAGTTTTAGAAATCTGAAAAATTCAGTATGTTTTTAAATTGAAAACACAATAATATTTGCATGGGAAATTATGAAGAGTGGTTTTAAAAAAATTCCCATGAAGTATTGGCATATTTTGAGCAGCTTAATAATAACAACTTTGTCCTGCCAGAGATACCTCCCAGCTATAAAACAATTATGCACAAAGAAATATCCTACTTTTACAGTTACTAAAAGCAGCAGAAATAACCTTCCACTTACATGCTCCAACTTTTACAAACAAACATTTTTGTTTGAAGCCTCCAGCAATTACTCTCACCTCAGATCTCTCCAAAAAGCCTTCAATGTGCTTTCAAGTCATAAGGACTTTAAAAGAATGGTGGGTCACACAGATCTGCAACAATTCTCCTTCACAGAGAGTCTCTTTCACTTACTGGGCTGAAGGCAAAACCCAGCCTGATTTGGCTAAAATCAAACTCCCACGCCTTTTAATAGATGAACCTATCACCCACTTCTCCTCTTCTAAAATTCCCTACATCAGAATGCAACCTGCTTGGAGTTTCTGGGGAGTGACTCCTTATTCCAACTCTAACATGGTATAGTTGCAGAGATATTTATTTCATCGTGGCTTACTATGCTTGGACATCACATATCACACCTCATCAGGTTTTGCTATTCTGTTTTATTTTCCATTACACTTCAGTATTTTCAACACTGTCCATTATTTTGTAAACACTCTCAATCATCTCTCAGTGCTCTTGACATTCCAACACCCTCCACCCCTACTAGGCACTGTCCATCATTCTCCATCACACTAAGGTAACTTGGGTGGCTCCATCATACTGTAGCTCATTGGACTTATCAGCTGGTTTATATTTCCTCTCATTCTTTGATATTCTCTAGTTATTCTCTAGATATTCTTTAGTTTTTCGTTAGTGTTCGCTATTAAGACAAACAAAATGAAACATCAAAATCTTGCTTTAAATGAAATATGGCATCTTAATATATGTTTCCTTGTAAATATACAGTTATTCATTATCAGATAGTTATTTATCCAGGCCTACATTCTAGAAAATGTATTTATTTTCTTGCCAGTATTATCTTATATAAGAGAGAAACTGATGAGTAAAGCTTCCCATTCACCTAGAAAATTTTCCCACTTGCCATTTGTGAGTAGTTCAAAACATTTGTCAAGTCCAGAACTAGTGAGTCAGAACATAAAATCACATATATTTCAGTAAGCTGTGTGTTCTTTATTTTAATTTTGCTTTTCTTTTGCTCTTTAGTTTATGGAATTGAGACCTTGATTACTTATGCTAAAACATTAATTTGGAGGACATCATAAAAAATTTACAAAGAAAGCACTTCATTTCTTCAGCCAAAACAATGTATTTTGCCTTCTTTAATGGCTGGATAAGTTTGAAAGTCCAGGAACTTCAGCATTTGTAGTTTTTTCTTTCAGATATGTTTTCTTGTTAAAGAGTTACTCTTTATCACAATAACTATCACAAATTCATTCTGGCTAGGCTGATTTGAACCAATGGTTTGTGTTTTAAGGATGGTGTTAAAAAGCTGACATCTGGAGGCAAAACATTTTCAGGGAAGCACAAGAAGAAATGTGATAATGATTTCAGGCATGTAGGTGGATTTGTGCACATTGCACCATCTTATAGTAAGGTCCAGATGGTCCTTTCTCTGGCTAGTGCAGTGGTAAAAGAGATGACCCCACTTCCTCCTTCTATTTAATGTTGCTAATGCCCTACAGAATAGTATCTATGCACAGGGGAATACAGTGACTCTGATTATACCTGTTTTCTTGTGTGATAGCATGGGGTCCTGCTCCTTTGGAAACCCATTTAAAATAAATTTGTCATTAAACTATCCTAAATAGGGCTTCTCTAGCTGATTCTGGGGTTTAGCAGAGTGCAGCAGATAACAGTCTGTACCAACCCCTAGAACCCTCCCAACCTTGTTGGAAGGTCTATTTTACCATAAGGTGACTACATTAAAAATACATGTCAAGGATGCTGAATAATCTTCATTCACTCAAAATAGGCACAATATGGAAGGAACCACTTAAATCTGAACTAGGAACCTATTGAGCTGTGGGGTAAGAGCAGAAGCTTTTAGAAGTACTTATATTAAATAACGTATAGTAAGCAGAAGACTTGCCTTTTCCCTTATCACATGGTGGCATTAATACGAATAATTTATATAGTGTCAATGCAGCACACAGCTCTTAACAACATGGATGAAGATACAATCTTTGCCCCAAAGAATTTATAATCTAAATAGAAACTGACACTATGGTTCATGCATACAGGGTAAATAGAAGGAAACAGCACATTTCAATTGGTGCGTTTTTTTTTAAGTGGACTTTCTGGACATGGAGTTTCATTAAGAAATATTAAGATGTTTGAGCCTTTGCAGAACCTCAATGTAGAATTGGGGTCTTGCATATCAGCTCCATCGCCCTCACCCCTGCAGTGCTACTATGGTATTCTGTGAGCCCAGTGGGTGAAATTTACTCTCGCTGCTCCGGCCATGGACATGACAATGTTGCTGGAAAGTAACAATCCAGATGTATCTCTGTGCTGCTCTAATTTTAGGAGATTTGGCACAGCTTCAGTGATGTGAAACTGTATTGTGTTCTAAACCCTGATACACATGACAAGCAAGACAGATTGTTTCCTTTAAATCTGGGCCTGAATACCATTGCTGGCTTTGAAAATTCCAAGAAATGCAATTTCACATTAAATCACAATAAATTTATAAGCTGTTATACACTGAAGAAATCATCTCATGGGAAATGGGCATAAAACTATATTGTTTTCATTAACAATCTGTTTTCACAATTGACTTAACCTATATTTACTGTTGAGGAATTTGTTTATACATTATAAAACACAATAAAACCATATTAACTATGTATCAAAGTTTCAGTTTTTATGGCCAAGTTGAATTATTCATTTTCCTGGTTTAAAACCTAGGATAATTTCTGTCCGATTATATGATTAAGTCAAACACAACTAGCCAGTGCACTTACTGTCACCTACCTATAAAGGACACCAGTAGCATAGGTGCTGGAACTAGGGACGCTGGAAATGCTCCCATACCCCCTGGCTTGATGTGGTTTCCATTATATACAGCAGTGGTGGGCAACCTGTGGCACTGATATATGGGGTTTACATGGATCAATGGCTGTCAGCACCCCCAGTATACATATTTTTCCAGCACCTCTGACAAGTAGCAATTTCATTAATTAGTTAGTTCATTCATCCCTGTGTCTCCCTTTCCCCAGGGGCCACGTGGTGCTGGCTGCTTGTGGGAGCGGCATGGGGTCAGGGAAGGCAGGGATACGGTCTTAGCCCTGCTGTGCCACAGGGCTGGCAATCACGCAGGCCAGATCCAAAGCCCTGATGGGCCGCATCTGGCCCATGGGCTGTAGTTTGCCCCCCCCTGTTCTAAAGTAAAATTTCCAGTGGTGTCTAAGTGATGTGGCTCCCTGTCCCATTTTAAAAAGCAATTAGGAACAGAGCTGGGCAAATAACTGATTTTCTGGTTCACTGGCTATTCTGAAAAATTGAAAAAAATGTTTTGAGTTGACCCAAAATGAAAATTTTAAAAATATTTTGATGAATCAAAAAGTGAAAAACAAAACAAACACAACAGTTTGTTAAACCTGAAACAAAACATTTTCTTTTGATTTTTTTTAAATTAATTGAAAAAAAAAATCAGTGTTTTGTTTTGAAAATGTCAGAAGGTTTTGGGTATTTTTTGAATTTTTAAAAGGCATTTCTTGACTGAAACTATTCAATGAAATCAACACAAATTCACAACATTCAGTGGACATAGTTCAGTGGACCTGAATCTGCATTTTTTCATTGAAAAAAGGTTTTGTCCCAAAATTTTTGCCCAAATCTACTTAGGAACTCAGGTCTGGGACTCAAGCCACTTTTGAAAAAGGATTTTAGATATTATGGGAAAAATTTACAAATCACCTAAGATTTAATTTAAAAGACTTTTAAAAATCTACATTTTTTTTATTTTTTCCATTTCATGTAGCTTGGATATGAACTTACAGTGACCCATGTTAAATCTTTGGTTTCTCTACAGCAGTACATGGCTGCAGTGTTTGGCTCTGGTCTAATAACTGGTGGCATACAATCCCAGCAATGCACCCTTGTGCTGTCAGTCACAGGATCAGGACCTTGGGCTGCAGGTATTGCAGGGGTTTTTAAGGAAAAAACCCTTCATTTAAACACTTTTCATGAAAACATTAACCTTTTTGTAACAAAAGCAAATTTGGGGACTAAACAATCTAGTTTTATATACCATTCTTATGGCTGAGGTATCCAAGCTCCTCGGTAGACTACTTGACATTGTCTATTAATTTGGGGACTTAGAAAAAAAATCCAAAAAAAATATTATGACATATACAAGAACAGTCTTAAAAGAAAGCGTAGAGCTGATTTTACAGTGAGACTATGTGTGCATCTCCCTTTGATGTCAAGAGGAGTTTTACATGCACATTTCCAGGGTTGGACTCCATTTTCCACATCAACCTTGATGCATAGAGCTCATATAAATGTTGCTATTGCTAACATTTAGAATAAATCATCTCTTACAAGAACAGATTTTTCATATCCATATATGTCAGTTCTAATTTTGTTTCTCCTCTTCTACTAAGCAAGGGCAAGAAAAACCATCCATATTTTAAAACAATTTCCTGCATTTTCATTTCATTGAGCTATAAAACTTTGAGTTGAAGCTGAGATTAAGAGTGAGTTCAAGTAACACTGGAAATGTTGTTAACTAAGGCCCCAGTGCTGGAAAAAGGTGAAGACAATTAGGATTTTGCATTGGCTTAGGAGTCCACACTGGTGCATCTATTTACTGTGTCAGGATCTAATGAAGACATTTTACATTAGCTCATCACAGTATGATCTGTTCTGAGTAAGTGGCAATGTATAGTTGTGCTTTCCAAAGAAACAAATTGTGATACTGTCACGTTCTGTCTCGTAGTCTTGTTCCTTCTTCGCTGAGGAAGTAGAGTGTCAAACTGATAGCTGGCACAGTATACATCATCCAATGTAGCTAATTATGGTGGACAGCACATTGAAAGAGGGGGCAGAGCCCAGGCTCTGCACAGTCCCACTCCCCTCCCGTTCACATGTGGGATGGAAAAGCAGAGCAGCTCTGCAGAGCCTGCTTTTCCTCCCTTGCTGCAACCCACATTACAGGTAGGTCACTCAAGGGAATGTTATGCCCCCTTAATTCCTTGTGTGGATGATTAGGATTGATGTTAACCCTTTATATGTAATTTTCTTAGACCCTCCCCCTCCTGAAAGAGGTGCTGGGGTAGTCCCTAAATTCACATACTCGTTGTTTTTCTGTTACACCATCAGTATTATCTTTGACAAAGATATAACCTATGCAATTTCTGTGTATCTAAGTATTGCACTTTGAATATAATGTACGAGATTGGAAAAGGCTCTTTAAAAGGCAGACTTTATAATCAGATTGGAAGGAAACAAATCTCTCTCACTCTCTTCATATTAGATTATGTCAAAGATTAGCTCCTATTTAAGCACCATTGTTCAAAGTTTTCCAAAGGATTTTTTAAAAAACTACTACCACATGTTTTGCTCCATTTAAATAGCTTACATATTGGGTATATGAGATTGATGGTATTGGTTCCAGTCATTTTATGAGTCATTTATTCATTAGACGGTTAGGTTGAGAATTTATTTATGTTATTTATTAGATGATTGGCAAAGTGTAACTCATTGATACTCTGTCCAAATCTCTGGTTAGAAACCATGGCAGGAACAAAAAGCACACAATAGACCATTATTATATAAACAATATAGCTCTTTTCAGTGCATAAGAATATACATAATTGTTCTGCATGCCCATTATCGTAAAATTTCTACATTACTGTTCCCATTTGAAAAAGCTAGCCAGGTGATTAATATTCTAAGTTTTCTTCCGCACACAAGATTAAAGCATTATTTATTTTTCAGACTTGCAAACACTTCAAAAATGAGAAATAATGTATCAAAAAATTAAAACAAGGCCCCCTCTCATACACACCAGATAGTCAAGGAACATACACATTATGCAAACACTGCCATCACTCTGCTATCCATCTACTATTGCAATGACTAGCCAACATCAGGATATAAATAATAATTGAATGAAGTAAACCTGAGCAAGGTGAAGGTTGTATTGGTAGGATGAGGTAGAGCCTGGGAAGGGTTTGCTTCCATCCTATAGTCACTCTATCGAGGTCCTTGAGCCCCAGACTGTAAAGTTTGCAGCAATGACTGCAGTAAACACTGTCTACAATATAGGGCTATGCAGGAGACTGTATTCCATCTTGTCTAATAACCTTGACCTGGCTTTGGGTACACATGTCCGGTACCTCTATATTGGACTGTTATATTGTATTGAAAGCACTGGCACTGAAAAAGCAACTAATGGTCCAGAATGTAGGTCCCCTCCCCACCTTAACAACCAATACAATTGAACACATATCATCTCTGTATTTTGTGCTCTTCATTGGCTCCCAATTGGACATGCTGTCAATTTAAGATTTCAGTCCTTATTTTCCAAGACCTTCAGTGAACTGGGACCAGGATACCTAAGAGACCGCCTCACCTTTCAAGACTTACTTCCTTCAGCCTCTCCTCAGGATTTTTCTAACTCCTGGGTGAAGCTTGTGATATGCTAGAGATATTGGCTGTTTTGCATATGGCATGAGACTATGGAACTCACTTCTCTGGGAATGAAGAGCAACCAGAGAACTCAGCATTTTTATTTTCAAATGTAAAATCTCTTTCTTTCACTTGCTTTCCCACTAAGTGACAACTTAACAAATATTTATGGCGAGGAGGGGAGAGGATCAGAAATCAAAGAAATCCGTAACTAACTCCTCTCCAGGGCAGGTGGAGTAGAGAGGAATTGGTAACAATTTAAGTAATCCTGTAAGTATGTTTAATTATAGAAGGCATTAAGATACTATGGTGATGAGCACTATATATAAATCAATATAGACTAGAATTAACAGACTACATACAAAAATATTATAGAGTATCGTAATAGTGCCAGAAGCCAGCAGCTGGGAATGAACTACTGGGGATGGATCACTTGATGATTACCTGTTCTGTTAATTCCCTCTGGGGCATCTGGCATTGGCCTCTGTCAGAAGACAGGATACTGGGCTAGATGGACCGTTGTTCTGACCCAGTATGGCCATTCTAATGTTAGTGATATTTAAGGCAATAACAGCTGCAGATAGAGCTTGCAGATAAAAAACAATTCACTGAAAAGAAAGGAAAAGACTGGAAACTATTGTTATGATTGAATTTAGGATACAAACGGAGGGTGGAAATGATCATTTTGATTGCCAATTTCCATACCTTCAGCATTTAGTGTATGTGGAAAGATGTCAATGCCAATTTTATAGGGCTCAAAATATATCTCCAGTGTCCAGGAGTCGAAATGCATAAAAAGGTGAGGCTTTGTCAGTAGTAAAGTTGTTTTATATTACATTGTAACAAGTATAGATTAGTAATCTTGACAATTTTATAATTTCATGGTAGAAAAATTGGTGCAAAACAGAAGGCAATCCACTTTCTTGTAATCCACAGGCCTGGGTCCCATTCTCCCATCACAGAATAGGAGAATGGAAATACTTCTATCCTATAAATAGGGCCCATGAGCTCTTGTTGGATTGTTTAGCTATTATGGTGCAAGGGGATCCATTAACTCCTCCAGTGAGTCTTGCAAAGCTCCCTGTTTCAAATGTAAATCACTTTCTGGAGCTTCCAACCCTGAATACACTGTAGGACCTCTGATTTCCTGGGATCAGAGGGAAAGGGGCTCTCTACCTCCAAACTATGCAGCCATCATTAGATTCTGATATGTAGGTCTGCTGTGCCCAGCTCACCTAACAGGAGAATTAATGAGGAGCTGATCTCTAAGTCATGTCTGTGAAGGTGTTATGATATGAAGAAAAAAGAGTTAATTAATTAACAGTATTATTAGCGATTCAAGATCTGACTCCCCCTAACTTAAATGGGCTTTACAATTGTGTAACTCAGTTGACCTCATTATAGTTACCCCTGATCTATGCTGGTAGAAGTGTCTTATTTCCCAAAACTTGGAAAATGTAGCAATGATTTATTAAGCCTTGGGTAAAAGGACACCCAAAGAGCAAGGGATTAACTTGATGAGTGCCTCATCTTTATGCACATTACAATTTATTACAAGCCGTGCATATGAAACACTACTGTGCTCGATGCACATATATTCTCAGTGAACTTCAAGGGTGCAATTCTCTTTATTCTAAGGCCTCTTTACCCTGTATGGCTTAAAAATTGTGTCAGTACTGCAGCTGGGGGCAAACCTCCCAGCCTTGGTATACAGACTAGCAGTAGCTCAACTTGAGATAGTACAATAAAAATGACAGTGGTGACGTTGCTGGGCACCTGAGCTCAGAACCCAGGGCTGGGGTGAGCAACTTCCTCACAACTATTTTTAGAGACTGTCTAAAAAAAGAAACTAATGATCCAGAATGTAGGTCCCCTCCCCACCTTATATCTATTTTCTTATACCAAACCTGTGTAAATTATGTTGATAGCAATGAAAGAATAATCTAGTAAAACTCTACATGTCTATCTATTCACTTCTTACTGACAACTATAACTACAATATTTTGTAAATTCTATGTCCACGGGAACTTTATGTGCATATGAATGTAAATTGGTTCTGAAAAACACATTTACAAGATACATCAAACATGCAATTTTGTAACTCCAAGATTTTGTAATTCAAGGCCCAGTAAAAAATAGCAGCTTCTAAAGTATTGTATTAAATATACAAATATTGCATTAAAAGTTATTTCTAATAAGTAGTTTGTTTAGTTTTTGAGGAATATATAAGGATAAAGGAAATGAGTGAGTATGAAGCACAGCTGGTATATTAAAAGAGAGCCTATTTGACAACCGCCAAATACCCTGCAGCAAAGAGGTTTAATAAAACAAACAGAAAAAGCACCAGGATGTTTTCTTTACTGCAGCATTACCAAAAAGTAATAAAGCAACCAAACATACAACAAACAAAGTAAACTTGAACACTGATCCTACATTATTGGACTGCTAATAAATCATACTGATGATCTGCTGTTAAATACAAATAGATTTGTGAACAGTGAGAAGCAAATATGAAAGCCAACTAAAATAGCTGGTGTGTATCCTAGTGAGGATAATGTCTTCAGGAAGTAATCACTGTAAAATGATGGAAAAATCAAAGTAATTTGATGGCCTATTTGATGTGTCTGGCAGGGTTGTGCAAACATTTATGCGACCTAGGCGGTTGCCTAGGGCGCTGGATTTGGGGGGCGGCATTTTCTTTGGCAGCGACTGCAGCAGCCAGATCTTCAGTTGCCCCAGTCGCTGCTGGCATTTAGGTGGAGGGAGCTGGGGCAGGGAAGCACGGGGCGGGCCGCCTGCAGCAAATAAGGAGAAGTGGCACGTAGGGGAACTCCCCGCTGCAGCTCACCCCTGCTCCACCTTCTTCCCAAGCATGCTGTTGCTGCTTCACTTCTCCTGCCTCCTAGGCTTGCGGCGCCTAAGCTGATTGGCGCCGCAAGCCTGGGAGGTGGGACAAGTGAAGCAGCTCACCTCTGCTCCGCCTCCTCCCTGAGCATACTGTTGCCACTTCACTTCTCCCGCCTCCCTAGCTTGCAGCGCCAAAAATGGAAGTTAGGACAATGAAGCATCACACAAAAACAGCCAATTAGTGAGTGAACCTCTCCCCCTACTTTTTCACACACCATCAGCACAAGCAGTAGCCCAAATAAAACCAACAGTTCAATAGTTCATTGCAAAATACACACAGAGGTGCTTAAAATCATAGAGCTTTTATACCATAACTCTAAGTATTCCTGCATCCATACCAATTTATGCTGTGCTCCCACCAGATCCCACATGCAATTCTCCATCACATCCATCGTTAAATGCTAACAAGATCAACAAAACTGCCTTCAATTTTTCACTCCAGTGACCTACTTCTTAGCTCTTTACATAGCTATTGAATTGTTACATAACAAAAATAAACCCAGTCACCACTGACTGGCTCAGATTACCATTATATCCGATCAGCTGTGCCACTCAGATCCACTCCTCATACCTAGCATCCCCTCCATTGCAGCTTAGCTGGAATCTTCCTTTGCTGATGAGGTTTCAGTATTTTGGTCTCTTCCATCTCCTCCATGGCTATACAATTAATTATCTTCTCTAACTCTCAGCTGAACTTTCCAGTACATTTTCTTCTTCACAAAAAGTCACCACTACATTCCCTATTTATACTCTATTTTCAGTGGGGATTTATCCATCACCATCTTGGACAATCAGGAGACTGTTGCAGTCCAGACATATTAAAACTTAGCTATTTATTGTGGCCAAAGTTATGCCATTATAGTGTTTTAGTAGCTAGTATGTTTCTTTTATGCTGAAGCTGTAAAATATAACAAAGGCCTATTGTGCTGAATGTGGGAAAGCAAATAATTTTGAAAAATGTGATTAATTGTGTAAGTATGGACCTTTTAAGTACATGTGGTAAGCACTATACCATGGGAATGGCACTTACTGCTCTCTTAGTACATGTCCAGTGGAGTAAACAAAAAGTTAAAATACAGCCTAAACTCTCATTGGCATTCATTAATATAGCATTGAAAGCATGAATAAGCCACATTTCATAGAAAAAGACTCCTGAAAGCTGTCTGCTCACATTAACATTATTCAGTTTGTGGATGCCAAATACGCACATAGTTGGTTTTATGGAATGGAAGAGGGGATGGATCAGCAAGGAAAGCTATGTGTTGGAGGGCAGAAAGTGTAGGGGAAAAGTGAAAACTGCCAAAAGCCAAGCAGAGCTGGACCTTGCAAAGGAAATTAAAACCAATAGCAAAAGTTTTTTTAGCCATATAAATAAAAAGAAACCAAGGAAAGAAGTGGGACCACTAAGCACCGAGGATGGGGTGGAGTTTAAAGATGATCTAGGTATGGCCCACCTAAATGCATACTTTGCCTCAGTATTTAATAAAGGTAATGAGGAGCTTAGGGGCAGTGGCAGGGTGACTAATGGGAATGAGGATATTAAAGTAGAAATTACCGCATCCAAAGTGGAAGCCAAATTCAAATATCTTAATGGGACTAAATTGGGAGGCCTGGATAATCTCCATCCAAGAATATTAAAGAAACTGGCACTTGAAATTACAAGCCCAATAGCAAGAATTTTTAATTAATCTGTAAACTCAAGGGTCATATACTATGACTGGAGAATTGCAAATATAGAGCCTATATTTAAGAATGAGGGAAAAAGCGATCTGGGAAATTACAGGTCTGTTAGCTTGATCTCACTTGTATGCAAGATTTTATAACAATTTTTGAAAGAGATAGTAGTAAAGGACATAGAGGTAGTTGGGGATTGGGATAAAATATGACATGGTTTTACAAAAAGTAGATTGGCCAGACCAACCTGATCTCTTTCTTTGAAAAACAAAAAAAAAAAACTGATGCAGAGAGGAGGATCGGAATATCATACAAGATTTGGATGATCTTAAAAACTAGAGTAATAGAAAAGGGATGAATTTTAATAGTGTGAAGTGCAAGGTCATTCATCTATGGACTAACAACAGGAATTTTTGCTATAACTTCAGGATGTATCAGTTGAAAGTGACAGAGGAGAAGAAAGACAAGGCTGTATTGGTCGATAACAGGATGATTCTGAGCTGCCAATGTGGTGCAGCCACGTGAAAGGCTTATACCAGGTACCGGTGAATCCTCATCTGGAATATGGTATGCAATTCTGGTTTCCCATGTTAAAAAAAGGTGAATTCAGATTGAGGCAGGTGCAGGGAAGGGCTACTAGAATGATCAGAGGAATGGAGAACCTACCTTATGATGAGATTTAAGGAGTTTGGCTTGTTTAGCTTAACAAAATGAAGGATGAAAGGAGATATGATTGCTTTCTATAAATACTTCAGCAGGATAAACACCAGGGCAGGAGAGGAGTTATTTGAGTTAAAGGCCAGTGATGGCACAAGAACAAAAGCCATCAGCAAGTTTAGGCTTGAAATGGATGAAGATTTCCAACCATCAGAGGAGTGAAGTCCTGGAACATCCTTCCAAGGGAAATGGTGGGGAAAAAAAACCTAACTTTTTTCAAGACTGAGCTAGACAAAATTATGGAGGGGATAGTATGATGAAATTACCTACAGTGGCATATGGCCCATCCGTGACTGCAATGGGCAATTATCTCAACTGCCAGAGGTGGGTCACTAGATGGAGGGGGCTTTGATTGATACAGAGAATTCTTTCCCAGGTGTCTGGCTGGTACGTCTTTCCCACATGCGCAGGGTCTAACTGATCGCCATGTTTTGCATTGGGAAGGAATTTCCCTCTAGGTCAGATTGTTTCCCCCACCCCCCACCTTCTTCTGCAGCATGGGGCACACGTCATTTTCTGGTTTGAACTAGAGGAATCTCTGGAACTTGAAGTCTTTAAATCAAGATTTGAGGACTTCAATAACTCAGCTAAAGGGTATGGGCCTATTACAAACTAGATGATCATGATGGTCCCTCTGGCCTTAAAGTCTATGAGTAGGTCTGTGGTAGTCAAAAACATTCTATCGCAGAAGTGTGTTATTAATTTATATTTTTCTTCAGTATTACTTTACTTCTTGAATCTATCCAGGTTTTTTTTTAAAAGGCTGAAATTAATTTAATACAAAGCAGCATTCACATTCACTCTGTTCTCTCATTATATGTAATTGAATATTTCTCCTTATTTTATCTATTTATTTACCTTTAATTAGCTCAAACATACCACAAACCAAAGTTGCCTGTGGTTTTCTAGCAAAAATCCATACTCTAATGAAAAGAAAGGTGGGATAAACCTCAGATCTGTGTTCATGAGGGATTTCACATTGCTACTTTCACAAACCTAATATTTATTTTAAAGTTGAAAAGTAATTGCAGTTTATTCCATCCGTGCCACAGAAATATGGTTCTGTGGTCCAACATGCTTTTATATATTTCCTCCTGTTTCAGTGTTTCAAAGTTCTATATGTCATCAGTTTACATGCAATAAAAAGAAGAGCATAGTTTTTTAACATGGAATGACCTGTGCTATATTCAGCAGCAACTTAAGCTTTTCACCAAAGTGGCTTTATGGGTTTCCCTTACTGCCTATGAAATTTAAGTATGGTTGCAAAGGAAAAAAACCCTTTCCTTTCCTGGTTCTGTTGGCTGGATTTTATACTTGACCAAAGGACTAATTTCAGGTTTGTCTCCCCTATCCCTCGTCTTTCATCGGGGCCTTTGCTCCCCAAAGAGAACTAACAAAAGGATAAGGTGCAAACATGAACAGGTTTATTCATAGACTCATAGACTCTAGGACTGGAAGGGACCTCGAGAGGTCATCGAGTCCAGTCCCCTGCCCTCATGGCAGGATCAAATACTGTCTAGACCATCCCTGATAGACATTTATCTAGCCTACTGTTAGAGAGATGGAGATTCCACAACCTCCCCAGGCAATTTATTCCAGTGTTTAACTACCCTGACAGTTAGGAACTTTTTCCTAATGTCCAACCTAAATCTCCCTTGCTGCAGTTTAAGCCCATTGGTTCTTGTTCTATCATTAGAGGCTAAGGTGAACAAGTTTTCTCCCTCCTCCTGATGACACTCTTTTAGATACCTGAAAACTGCTACCATGTCCCCTCTCAGTCTTCTCTTTTCCAAACTAAATAAACTCAATTCTTTCAGCCTTCCTTCATAGGTCATTGCTGCGTGCCTGGATGCTCTGCAATGACAAGGCCCACACACACACAGGTGAATTAATTTGCTTTAATGAAGGTTAAGTGACACACCCGCAATGGGGACTCCAAGCGTTGCTGCCGCTGGGGTGGGGAACCCAGCGCCCGAAAAGCTTGGCCTGGGGGCGAAGTCCAACACACAAGCGATGGCCCACAGCAATTATAGCATCATGCTAATACTATGCAAAGCAGCACATAATATGCAATTAAGGGCTTTCCAACAGCCATGGCCGCTCCCCTTGGCCTATGGCCAGGGGCTTTCTGCAGTTCCTCAAACACTGGGGCTTCCCACACAGGGCAGTTCTAACTGGTTACAAGCAGCATCTGCTAGCATACTGTGTCCGCTAATAACCTCTCCTTGAGAAAGCGTAAGCCCTAACTAGGCCGTGACAAAGTCTTCTGGGGTCCCCTACAGTCATGTTCTCAAGACCTTTAATCATTCTTGTTGCTCTTCTCTGGACCCTCTCCAATTTCTCCACATCTTTCTTGAAATGCGGTGCCCAGAACTGGATACAATACTCCAGCTGAGGCCTAACCAGCGCAGAGTAGAGCGGAAGAATGACTTCTCGTGTCTTGCTTACAACACACCTGTTAATGCATCACAGAATCACGTTTGCTTTTTTTGCAACAGTATCACATTGTTGACTCATATTTAGCTTGTGGTCCACTATGACCCCTAGATCTCTTTCTCTTAACAGTTACTTGATAACCGTCAACAAGTTAAAGTAAACTCAGGTAAGTATAACAAGGTAAAGTATTAAACAAAACACTCAGGACTCCCAAAATACAACCAACCAGGTGACCAAAAACATAACAGGCACTGGCTATAACAGAGGAGGGCTTGAAGTCATCATGGACAGTTCTCTGAAGATGTCCACGCAGGCGGTCAAAAAAGCAAACAGGATGTTAGGAATCATTAAAAAGGTGATAGAGAATAAGACTGAGAATATATTATTGCCCTTATATAAATCGATGGTACGCTCACATCTTGAATACTGCGTACAGATGTGGTCTCCTTATCTCAAAAAAGATATACTGGCACTAGAAAAGGTTCAGAGAAGTGCAACTAAATTGATTAGGGGTTTGGAACGGGTCCCATATGAGGTGAGATTAAAGAGGCTAGGACTTTTCAGCTTGGAAAAGAGGAGACTAAGGGGGGATATGATAGAGGTATACAAAATTATGAGTGATGTGGAGAAAGTAGATAAGGAAAAGTTATTTACTTATTCCCATAATACAAGAACTAGGGGTCACCAAATGAAATTAATGGGCAGCAGGTTTAAAACAAATAAAAGGAAGTTCTTCACGCAGTGCACAGTCAACTTGTGGAACTCCTTGCCTGAGGAGGTTGTGAAGGCTAGGACTATAACAGCATTTAAAAGAGAACTGGATAAATTCATGGAGGTTGTCCATTAATGGCTATTAGCCAGGATGGGTAAGGAATGGTGTCCCTAGCCTCTGTTTGTCAGAGGGTGGAGATGAATATCAGGAGAGAAATCACTTGACCATAACCTGTTATGGAATGCCAGAGGGGCACCTGGCATTGGCCACTGTCGGTAGACAGGATGCTGGGCTGCATGGACCTTTGGTCTGACCCAGTACGGCTGTTCTTATGTTAAGCCCTTACCCAAGGCTATGCCTAGATTAGGCTAGGTAGAAAGAAAGACGTTGGGTCTCTACCATATCCTGCAGCTTTAACCAATGACACTGTCATGATGGGACTGGCTCTGGTTCCAGGTCCAGGTGACTCGGCAGGAAGGAAGACAGGACCTTCTGGCACAGGCTGATGGATGCTCTATTCTTGCTCTTCTTGCAGCAGTTCTTCCCTGCATCGTCGTGGGTGGATATCTGAGAAGGATCAGAACAGCAGGTGACAGCTTGTTCTTGCATGAAGGCATGTACCCTCCTGACAACCCTCAGTGTGGTCTAGGCCTACTCTTCAAGGTGAGCAGCAGCACTCAGTAGCATTTGCTACCTCCCCGACAGGCAGTCCCTCCTAACATAACTGGTGAGCTGGTCTTATATACCGTCCTAGTTGCTGGGCAGACTCCCAGCCAGGTGACCTGCCAGTTTCCTGCCCTTAGACAGAAAAGGCACCAAAGGTAACAGAAGATGGGGAAGAAGGATACCAAACATGGATTCCTGGTTGCTGTTAAGGGGAATCCAAGATGGCATAGGAGAAAACAATGGCGAAAATTAAAATTTTCCCTTACAGTGTCCTCTGGCCTTGGCATAATCTAACCCTAACTCTACATATCAACGGTGGGATTTATAAGGGCTGTAGAAAATGTATTATTTTTTCTGCCAGCAACTTTGTCATTGTATTAATTCTGGGCCATCTGAGATCGAGGAAGTGAACCTTAAAAGTAGTAATTATTAAATCTAATTTTCTTCCCACGTTTATTTAATTGATGTTTTACAAACAGAAAGCCCTTCAAGATGTAGAAAGTTGTAATCAGTTTGGAATTTAAATCAAAGCAGAAGATTCTTATTTCATGATTTTCTGCATTGTGCAATGCCTGAGATGTATTTTGATGAACTGTGACATATGGAATGTGAGGATGATAAAAAGCTGCATGACTGTCTCAAAAGTAAGGGAATAATCCTTATCTTCAATGTAGCAATGACTGACCTACATGAAAAGCCCTTTATGTTACCCAAGTACACTATGCTGTATTCTAAATGATGTTCCTGAATAACATTTAATAACAATCACAAAACATCCATATTGTGCATACGGTGTTGTCATGGTATAATTCCCCACTCTGAACCTTAGCGTCCATAAGATGGAGTACCAGCATGAATTCCTCTAAGCTCAATTACCAGTTTAGTACTTGTAGCGCTGCCACCAACCAGGAATTTCAGTGCCTGGTACACTCTGGTCCCTCCCAAAACCTTGCCCGGGGACCCCCAAGACCCAATTCCTCTGGATCTTAACACAAGGGAAGTAAACCCTTTCTCTCACCATTGCCTATCCCAGGCTTCCCCTCTCTGGGTTACCCTGGAAGATTACTGTGATTCAAACTCCTTGAATCTTAAAACAGAGAGGAAAATCCACCTTTCCCCCTCCTTCTCTTTCCCCCTCCCAGACTCTCTCTGAGAGAGAAAGAAATCCTAACACAGAGAGAAAATTAACCTCTCTCTCCCCCTTCCTTCCTTTCTCCCCACCAATTCCCTGGTTAATCCAGACCCAGTCCCCTGGGGTCTCACCAGAATAAAAAAACAATCAGGTTCTTAAACAAGAAAAACTTTTAATTAAAGAAAGAAAAAACAGTAAAAATTATCTTTGTAAATTTAAAAAATGGAATAGATACAGGGTCTTTCAACTATAGACACTAGGAACACCCTCCCAGCCTAAGTATACAAGTACAAATTAAAATCTTTTCACCAAAATACCAATTTGAACTCCTTCCAGCCAAATACACAATTGAACTCGTTTCAGCCAAATACACATTTGCAAGTAAAGAAAACAACCATAAGCCTAACTCGCTTTATCTACCTAGTACTCACTATTCTGAATCTATAAGAGCCTGTATCAGAGAGATTGGAGAGAAACCTGGTTGCACGTCTGGTCCCTCTGAGCCCCCAGAGTGAACAACAACCAAATTCTAACAGCACACACAAAAACTTCCCTCCCTCAAGATTTGAAAGTATCCTGTCCCCTGATTAGTCCTCTGGTCAGGTGACAGCCAGACTCACTGAACGTGTTAACCCTTTACAGTCAAAAGAGATATAAAGTACTTTTGTTCTATTAACTCCTACTATCTGTTTATGACAGGTGTAAACAGTTAAATGCAGGTGGTTTTTAGCCTCTGCCACACTGGGATGCTGAGGAGTGCCCCTGTTCAGTTTCTGATTGTTTACAATCTCCTGCTGTGCCAGCAATGTACTTGAATTGTGCTTAAACATATAAATCTGCCTTCAAAGGCAGCTTGGGAGGCAGAAGTGTGGCTTGGGAATTTTAAATGGAGAGGCTAAGCAATGGCTACAAAGAGCTCAGTTGTTGCAGTTTGTTCCAATTACAGCACACCTCCAGTGTGAAATGGTTGTGCCAATCTAGTAAAAGAAAAGGGTACACACAATGCTGAAATTAACACCTTTGTAATGACAGACCAGCTCCATTACTACTACAGGGCAAGCGCAGAGCTGAAGCAAGTTTGGTGAGCTGTGATTATAACTATTTGCAAAGATTTGAATTTATCTTCAGTATGACTTGCTAATTGGAGGCTTCTTTGATGGGTCTATGGCTAAGTGGCTGTTTAAAATCACTTACGTTGTTAGAGCAGAATAACAAGAATCACTAGACTTATGTTTAAGTTAATCAATCTTCAGCCATAAAATAAAATAAAATAAAAAGATTCTTGCAATTAAATGACTGGAATGGTACTTGCATTCCTCTCATTCCCCTCATGAACCATTAACATCACAGAACTGGACATTTGACATTTTTCATAATAATGTATAGCTCTTTTTATAAATGAAGCCAGTAACAAGCCATCATAGAGGCAAAATGTCTTTTCTTTGCATAGAGAGTGCTGTCTCAGAGTTGTGGCCAAATGAATTGCTGGAGATCCCCCAATACTCTCGGTCCCTCACCATTCATACATATTGTTAGTGACTCATCCAGGAAAATATTAGCATGTCTCCTAATTTATTCATGTTTCCACTATAATGCTGCAGAGGCTTCCTGGTGCTTGGACATTTATTTTTGTTAGCCTTACTTGCCAAACAGATCATTTCCCACTTTATTATATTATCATTATTTGTACTATATGGGAAGTATATAGCCATATATTATGTATCAAAACACTACTGAATGCCACTAGGATAATGCCAAGAAGAGTTATATGATATGTATGAAATGGAGGCTTCTTCAGTACATTTAGCACTGGTTGATCAGATCATGTGCATCTGGCACTCTAGATTTGGATTTACAGAGATCTGACACAGAGAACTAACTGGGAGGCTGAGAGCAGCATGTCCAGGAATGATAGCCATCTCCTCCAAACCGAGGGATGAGAAACAGAGACTGGAACCCCAAATTGAAGAAAGAAAGACTAGAGGGTTCCTGTTTAATAAAATGTTTACAATATTTTTTCAAGATTGTACCATAATGCACATATAGACCTGGTTGAAATATTTAATTGTAGATTTCTTTTTGGATCAAAGTAACTTTTTTGTCAAAACAGATTTCTGTGGAAAATATCTGCTTGACAAAATGTTGGGGGTTTTCACTGGAAAACTGGGAAAAATCCCCTTCAAGATAAACTTTGATGAAATGGCTAAACTTTCATTTTTGTCACCTTTTCCCCTTAAGAACAAATCACATTACACATTTCTTGGATCTACGCATTTGCACAGGCAACCTTAATGCGGCCATTTTCTAACTTTTGAGGACTTGACTCTGCAACCTGGACATTCATCTGAATTTTTTCGCATGTAATTTAGATTGCAAGTTCTTCAGGGCAGGGACTGTCTTATGTGTATCTAGCCCAATGGGCCCTTGATCCCATCTGGGGCCTATACTACTGTAATGCAAATAATTTCTATGCATATGAAATTCTGGGCACCTGATTTATGATTTAATATTTGTCATTCCACATATGGGGAAAATATTAGACATTTTCCCAAAGTCAATGAAACAAACATTTTAAATAAATTTGCATTTGTACATCATGATAACATGTTATTCCTGCACATTGACACACTTTAATAAGAATAGCACTTGTTGATGGCATGATGTGAAAGTGTAAATCCTGAGCGGCTTCTGACCCAATAAAAATATAGAACTATATTAATATCTTAGATTACAACATGGAGCAGAAGAACAGGCAAAGAAAGTAGGAAAGACGAGGGGGTGCTGCTTAAACTTATGTAACAGAATACAAGAATAGGAAATCAATGCCCCGGGGGAAAATTCAGAAGGGGGGATCCCTAACAATTGAGCGGTGTCACTATCCCCCAACTGTCTATCTCCAACAACAGCATACATAGTGAAAACATGAAGAGCTATTAATTCTTCTACCTCATGCAGGTAATTCTCTGCTTCCTGTGCAGAGGTAAGGGAGTGTGTTGGGAGGATCAATTTTTTCAGCAATAAAGCAGATGTCTCACCTACATATTTTAGGCTATAAATATGACAGAGACAATCTGTAATATCCTGGACAAACCTTATGGAATTAAGATAAACCTTATTGATTTAGGGTTAATTCCTTTGAGACTGAATTAGAAATGCAATAGTGTATGTGTTATTGTGTGTGCCTTCTCTAGTAAGAAGGGGAAGCTAATGAACTTCCTCCACTATCAGCCCTTTGAAGCCACCACCGTGGAGAGGTTTGCATATACTAGTTCAGACTGGATTCTCCAGTGACCAAGAGACAAAAATGGGGTTTGGTTTTAAACTAGGTCAGGGCCTTTTTCCTGATTCAGCAAATGGACAGAACCTCTGGTCCACAGAGGACCCCAATCCTTAGTGAAGGAGTGGAAGGACTTGGCCTACTGAGATCCATAAGATGGGGTGCCAGTACTGGGCTGAGGCTGTTATGAACTGTGACCATTGAAGAGAACTCTTTTGTGGGGTTTGAAAGACAGAGTCCATGTTAGAGTTGGGGCGATGTCTCATAAGCTAATTAGTGAGGAAGTAATAGTAGCCCACTTGCCTATGCAACCCACTGGTTAGTGTGTGTTACATGACCTGCTCGATGCCTGATCCAGACAGAGGCAAGTTTCTCCCATTTCTTAGCTACAAAGCCTGGCTCTTTGGCTCAAGCTGTAAATTTCTACCTGTGTAAATCCCTGGTCCAGTCCCTGGGTCAGCCAAAATGGTGGCTGTTACACTACTCTGAATGTCTTTGCTATTGTTAATTGGATATGGCTTTAATACTGATTAACTGACTGGTGAACAGGCATGGGAAATCCAAAATGCAAAAAGAGGATTTCTGTACTTTGCTAGCCCACTTACATTTCTATTTGCCTAGTGTCTTCCCCTGTGCATTAGCCAAAGATTGCTTGAAAGCCTTTTTGCCATTGCCTTTTCTGAGCTGAGAGAATTGGTATTCAATTTTAAATCCCTATTCGTCTTCTTCCAACCTTGATTTTTCATTTGGTCTCTCTCTGCTCCGAAGTTATTATGTTCAAGATCAGAACATTCTCCCTTTCTTACATTGGCCTGTTCCTTTGCCTCATATCTCAGTCATCTTCTCTCTCTGCAGGCTTCTTTTACTACAGGCGTTAGCCTTCTGTCCATTTGCTACAGGAGAAATAATGTCCCATCCTTCTCCTGCTGTAGATTCTAGATCTTTCCCTTCCTTCTATAAGCCTAGAGTTTCATATTTGCTTCAGTAGGTGACATCCTCTACTACAGTTGTTACTCTTACTGCAGACTCAACTTTTTGTGCTGAAAGCAAAGTACTATAGCAATCAAAATGTTTTTATCTTTCCCTTTCTGCTTCCACATTAAACAGAGACTTTTTTAGTCTGGTTCTGGATGCATGTTGGTTTTAGCATTCAGTATTAAACATCACTGCAGGCTGACTTAGATGAAACTAGAAAGAATTAATGTTTGAGTGTTCTATTACTTCTTGCTTTTTCATTTTAATATATTACCAGAAAGTAGGAACACATTCCCAACTTGATTTACTGTCACATTTCTCCCCCTGACTTCTGTAGACTGCAGCCCTCTCTACCAAGTATCTACCCATTGGGGGCCAATTCATCCCTGCTGTAAATGGAGCTATAGCAGATGAATTTGGTCCTGTCTTTATTCTTGTAATTCCAACACTGTTCATGTGCCATATGATTTGAATGCTGTACCTTGAATGATTGCCTCTGCTCTGCCTAGATTCCTATTGACTAGAGTTGGTCAGGAATTTTCCATTGAAATTATTTCTCAATGTAAAAGCAGTTTCTCCTTTGTCAGATTACATGTCTCATGATGCACCATTGTCTGCTCTCTGATTGAGGTACTTGGTGAATCATGGGAGTCACATAACTGCACTGCATCATGGGAGATATAGTCCAGCCAAGAAGCCTGGCCTATAGGGAAGAGTGTGGGCAAGCAGCACTCGAACTACAGTTCCCTAGAGGTACCAGAGCACCATACACAGATCTAGGTTAATGCTGAACTGATTTGAAACAAAAATGTTTCAGTTTGGTTCCACAAATTAGAATGAAACAGTTTAATCCAGAAATATTGAAAATAAACATTTTGACATTGGCCTGGAGCAGTGAACCGCGGCCAGTGGGAGCCGTGATTGGCCGAACCTGCCAGCGTGGCAGGTAAACAAACTGGCCTGACCCACCAGGGGCTTTCCCTGAACAAGCGGCGGCCCAAGTTTGAGAACCACTGAAATAAAGAACAATTTGTCTTAATAGTTCAGTCCACAATTAACCCTTTTCCTGCAGCATCAACATTTGCTAACATGGCAGGGTTTTTCAAGAAAACATTGGTAGCCTATTACACAAAGTTATGACCACATATTCAATATGTGCAGTAGAAACTTTATAAATTTTTCTGATGCACATTTAATATTGCTATCCTGAGGGGTTATTCTTTAGCAAACCTATTTAATTGATAAAGGTTAACATTTTCCAAAGCACATAAGTGACTTTGGAGCTTGAGTCCTATTGACTTTCAATGAGACTTAGGCATTTTTGAATAGTGTACCCAAAACTACATCACTTTATCTCTCTCCCTCTCTCTCTCTCTCTGTACACACACACACACACACACACACACACACACACACACACACACACACAAACACTCTTAATTTCACGTTCAGAAAGAATTTTTCTAACATATAGCTTATGATTTTCTTTTTAGTTTAACATAATTTAATACATAGTTATCTTAATTATATCAAAAGAAAATTATAAAATGCAAAGTATGCAAATTTTGGTGATTTCTAGCATTGTGAGAAAACTGTTGTTTCCTCTCAGCATTTTTTATTTACCTTAGATCTGAAGTGGTTACCTGTTTAAATTCCTTTGTCCCCTGCCCCAGCACAGTGGACGAAACACCTTTCAGGATCATGCATATCTGAGTTATTCATACATATTCGTTGAACACATTTGGTTCCAATTCTGACATAGTCTCTCTTTTGTGTACAGCCTAAGAACACAACACAGAAAGCTAATCTTAAAAACTGTTTTCAAAATCAGGAAGATGAGAGTTGAGAAATAACCTCCATGACAGACATGGGCTGCTGTTGGATTAGACATGCTCTCGCTTGAACAAATGCAGAGTTTACACAACTGCAATGCAATGTACCCTTGTCCCTGTTACAGCCCAATTTTGAGTATTTTTCTTTTCCCCTTACAGGCATAATATTACTCCTGATCTTGAACTATTCAATAATGGGTTCTAGCCTTAATAAAACTGTTATAAAAATGGACATTCCCTTTTCTCCTCATTTTTTTTCGGGGAGGGGGAGGGGGGTCTTGTATGAGTCTTCCCGGAAGAGGACAGAACTACATTTTGAAAAATACTGATTTGGAGGGCTGTCTTTACTAGGCACTCAAGTACCATGGTGATGGGTATGGTTTAAAAACCTAACCAGAATGTAATAGAACAGATGAAGATAAAATTGCTCCACCGTCAAGTGTGCAGGATCATTTTGCTGGTCCTTATTTCTGATCATTAAAGGTTATATCCTAAAATATGCTGATCAGTCATATTTCCCACTGAAGTCAACAGGAGCTGAAAGTCAGTGGGAGTTATGAGTGATCAGCATTTCTCAGGATTAGGCTGTACACGTGCAGTTACTGATTCCCCACTGCCTGTCTGCTATGTATATTCCAATTGTTCTTGTTTCTATAATTACACTATGCAATCATCTAATGTCCAGTACCAGATCCTTTTTAGGTTAATAGCAGATCTTAAAGGGGGTCAGGGTGCCCTTTTGGCATGTTTCACATACCCTGTACTGTGCTTTTGTGGAAAAACAAAATCATTAAAATAACGTTATGCATGAATGATCATTAAACAGCAATATAAGAGCTTGGCATGTTTAGCCCATATTTGTGGTTTGGGTATGTCTTTTAATCTGATGCTTTACTTTTCTTAAGCACTCCCTTTTTAGAAACAACCAATAGCAAGGTAAACAGTTTCAAATTACTCCCCCCCCATTTTAAAGGAAACAGAACTGCAAATGCAACTTTAGTAGAGAACTCTATTGGTACTAAAGCTGGAAATAAAAGATACTTTATATTACAAAGCACAATAGTTTTTCCGAATAAACCTTCATAGTAATGCACATTTTGTACTAGGTGGAAGATTTCACAATTTTTACATTTTACAGGCTTTATATTTCATGTTGCTTGTACAAATCACTGTAGAATTATGCAGGCATTTGCACTTTATCACATTATATTCCTTTTGATACTACTTTTTATTTTAAATGATTAATTTGACACATATATACAATTGTGAAGTTTCCTTTGGAGTTTTGACCATTTTTATCTCTCATTATTACAACTGCAAATAAATTAATTGAAAGGGTAGATATTTACATGGAGCATTAATTCAACAAGGAAAAACGGTCATTCAATCTAAATAAATCAATGCAACGATTTAGCGGAAGCAATCCGTCTTTCCTCTACTTTCCCTGCTCTTCACTCCATCTCTCTCTTCTACTATCATTCTGTAGGATATGAGCTGTTTCAGTCTAATAAACTCTGTTAATTATTCTTGGACATCAGCAACTCTGATAGTCTGTCCTGGTTCTAGTCTCATCACTGGGGATTTTTACAGTCATGCTTATAACCCCACCTGCAAACTTTACCCTATCCTGCTTTTCATTCTGGACATTCATAGCCTTGCAACTTTCCCAGCAACTCTAGGGTTCACACCACCTTTCCTCCCCCACCATGTACAACTTTATCATTTTAAGGATCACCTTCCCCTTCTGCATGACTGAGATGCTGTCAACACTCAAGATCTTAAAATTTGACTCTGCCTTCCTTAAACTCTGTCTCTCTATCCTCTTTAACATCTGCACATTGCTCTAATTGGCAAAGTCTATTTCCCTAATTAATTTCAAAATATATACTGTCCACTTTCATCCTTCTTAATGGCCTAAGTAATATTTGATGACAAGGGAATGATCCAGTATCATAATTTTATCTTTTCATTGACTCGTGACCAAATTAATTCTCTCTCCTACTGCACCACACCAGTACGTGAGTACATGCAAACTCAAATATATGTTGGGTTGTGGAGATAAAAAGATGCAAATCCAAGGAGAGAGAGACAGAGTAACTGGCAAGAGCAGACATGGAAAGAATAGGCTTACTATCTACTAAGCTTCCCTCTATAGTTGAGTTGAGAAAAATCAGAATGGGTAACCCAAGGGAAATTCTGGATTTTTACTTTTTTTGTTCCCACTTGGGACAAAAAACTGAAATATTGAAACTTTTAATGGAATGAAAGTTCCAAGAAATGTATTTGACATATCTTATAGAAAAGAAACACTGACATCTCTGAAATAAAATATTGAAGTTTGGTGTGTTAAACTGAATCAAAAGATTTAATTTCAAGCAATTTTAACTCTAAACTGTATTTGTCCAAGGACCTTGGTGCTTCATGGGAGTTGTAGTCAGGAGCGGCGCCAGGTTTTCTGATGCCCTAGGCGGATGGCCATTTCACCGCCCCCCAGGGCCCTGGTGGACCTACCACAGTAATGCCGGCGGACGGTCCACTGCTGGAAAGGCTCCGGTGGAGCTGCCGCAGTGATGCCGGCGGGCGGTCCACTGGTCTAAAGGCTCCGGTACACCTGCTGCAGGCATGCCTGCGGCAGGTCCACCGGAGCCTTTAGACCAGCGCACCATCCGCCGAAATGACTGCGGCAGCTCCACTGGAGCCTTTCCAGCAACGGACCGTCCGCCAGCATAACTGCGGTAAGTCCACCGGACCTGCGTGCCACCCCCCCGGCAAAATAGCGCCCCCCCAAAATTCTGGCGCCCTAGGTCATTGCCTAGGTTGCCTAAATGGTAGTGCCGGCCCTGGTTGTAATTCAGGTGCTTCTTGTCCTCATGTCCCCTGACCATACTACATATGCCACAATGTACTTGCAGTTATGTGACTCCCCAGGATGCACCACATGCTTGGCCAAAGAGAAGAATGGGGAACATGAGGCACTCGCACTACAATGCCCATAAGTCATCATGGAACTTAGGCAGATGCAGTTTTGTGTAGAACTGACTCAAAATGTTTTGGTTCAATCCAATCAAACCAACTCCAAATGAAGTATTTTTTTTAATTTTCCCAATGGAAAAATCAAAACTTTTTGGTAAAATCAAAAATTTTATGGAAATTGCACTTTCCATCAAGGCATTTGGACAGAAAGTTCCCAACCAGCTCTACTCTAAGGTCTGAAAACGCAATTTCTCCATTTGGTCATCATAGAGGTTACTGACATTTCTAGGTGCCTGTTCTGGACTATTTGCTTTCCTACACCATATTCTCCAAATTCCTCTCTCTGTCCCTCACCTCAATATATTCTAAGAAATTTACTACATTTCTTTTTTGAGCTTCATTGCTGCCTTGTGCTTTATTAATCTTCAACTTGGCGCCTTCCTTCATTCACTGATGATACGAATGACCTACTTTAAATAAGCATCTCACTAGACTGCATTTTACCTTCAATTTTCACCTTCTAACCCATGTCTTATACATCACTGGCATCGTCATTCATGTTACCTCTGAATATTTTTAATCTTCCCCTTTACAAAAAACCCTTTTGACCTCTCATCACTCACTATTTCCAGCCTCCTTTTCCTCAGCAATACTCTGAAAAAAGTGGTGGTAACTGTATAAGTTGCCTGCACTGGATAAAATCTGATTTAAACATGCTAATGCTATTTCACATAAATTGAACTGATATGGAATTGTTGCAGCAAAACCTTTGCTCAACTGTGCTAAGCATTATGGGGAAATCCAATAGTAGCTAAAGAGAAATATAGCACTGCAATCCAGATACACAGACCACTGCACATCCATATGAAGTCCGTTAACCTATATGTATGTAAACACACAGATATCTCTATATTTGTTTTATATCTCCTTGTGTATTACTTATATATTACAATTTAAAGTGATCTGAACATTGCATTGCTTTAACTCAGTGCTATTTTAATGACATTTTGGAGTTGTGCATATGCACAAAGAGCATATACATTTTTCCCTTTGTGATTGGTTGCAATTGCTTTTGGTGTATCCTGTATGCTAAGAAATAATATCAAACTAACCAGACATTTAGCTTTCCCAATTAGATTTATATATTAAGTTTATATTATATATCTAGAGAGTGTGCAAGAGCATATAACATTACAAATATAATTATTTCTAGATTTTTGACACAAAGTATACTCCGCTGCTTTAGGCAACTCTACACTATATTTTTTGCTATTAGCTCTCATGGTCAACGGGAGATCCATGTAGTGCCATTGTCTGACAACAACAATGGTTACAGTCAAGGGAATAGGGTGCATCTGACAGGAGACAGCACTGCTCACAAAGCCATATATTTGCTGTATTTAAATTTACTGAATTTAAATTTACTGCTAGACTTACATGGTACACAACACTAAACTGCGGTAGTTACTGTTCACACAGGATACAATTCTCCCAAGGTGTAACTCCACTGACTTCAGTTGAGCCATACTAGGCACTAATTTTGCCTCTAATCATCACGGACACCACTGGCTGAATGTATACAACTTCAAATGTACACATACACACAGTCATTATAGGAGTAAAGAACTGGGAAATTCTATAGAGCCTGTTTGGATGCATGAATTACTACCTGATTTTTTCTTGTATTTCCACTCCTGCAGCAAGATCATTATATTAATGGTAACCAACTCTATGACAATGTTTCATAAGCCATGATAGGTACCCTCTCCTGGCCCATATAGTGCACACATATGCTACTGTCCTTTCCTTAAAAGACTTTTATTAGAAGTCATCTGTGTTGGGACTGATTGCCAGTATAAACGTTTGCTGGCTGGTTTGTGACATATGCCATCAAGCCATCTGGTTTTATGATGATTGCCTCACTGTTCTTCTGTCTTTTTATGCTTGGTGCACTTTTCTAGGAATCACATTATACTGCACCTGAGTCTGCTTATAAGTGCCCAGGTGTATTGCAAGGGTGTATGCTAGGATGTAAAACCAGCTCACTGGTGACAGAAAATTTTGAGTGCACCTTTCCCAGTTCTATTATATTCAATTTTTGTTGAAATGGACATCTTTCTAAAGCTTCTGAGCATTAGTCTGAAAATGAGTCTGGAACTCGGAAACATAAGCTTTTTACTTCAGGCCAGATTTAGAAAGTGCAGAGATACCTGAATAGGATGGAGAATGTTGTTATACTTACATTGCACCTTTCACTTCAAAGCCTCCCAACATATTTGTAAGTATAACAAACTGATACGTAAACTATGCAGAAGAATCACTTCATTCACCATTGAAATGATATGCTAAAATCAAAGGAAGCAGTTGTTCAAACTGTCCATAGCAAGAGTACATAAGAGTAAATTCCTTTTCTCACTGAAACTTCAGGACAAGGTTAGGTAGGCCAGTTGGCATTATTTGAAGAAGTCAAGGTGTTAACTATAGTATCCTTGCCAAATTCCAAGTGGCCCTGAACGGCCACAAATCTTGGTTTGACATCTGAAAGTCAGCATCTCTAGAAGCCCCTCACTGAGGGTGTTTAGCCAATACAATATCAGAAGGAAGAATAGCACCTGCTGAATCATTGGCACAACCTCCTTCAGCACCTAGGTTTCTGTTTCTGGACTCCAGGCCAAGTGCTGAACCAGCCTGAAGCTGCTTAGCTTGACATAGCTGGTAGGTCGCAACACATGATACGTTAGTTTGTTTTGTAATGCCACAAAACAAACAAACCAAAAAACAGCAACAGTTCAAGTTTAGGTTTATTTTGAACAAAGGGCAAAACTATGGTTGATTTCTGATTCCCCCCCCTTTCCCTAAATATTATCCTTAAGAGTGTAATTTAAACCTACAGAAGGACTGAAAATTCAGAGTCAGAGTCAATGTCCTCACTCTATTAAGCCTAGATAGCACATGTAATCAATGACACATCCTTACGCTTTTCTAAAACCAGTACAATTTTCTGGCATGGAAGGCTATGTTAATGAGGAAGTAGCTGCTTAATTCTGAAATTCTTAACTTTTGTTTAAATTTGACCCTTAAGTGGTGCTTTTTCTTCAGTGCTTGGGGAGTTAGATGCACTACTCCTATTAAAAATACTAACATGGCACATGCACTGTGTGATGAAATATGCATGGGGCCATAAGAAGTATAACATTTTAAAAAATTGCTTGTCTATAATTACATCATAACGTTTCATTTTCCACCAAATATCAAAATATATATTCACTGAGTTAGTGAAGTTCACTCTCTGGTCAGGTGACAGGATTATTATGAAATTCATTATTAACAATATATTGTAAATATTATGACTAGTAGGAAGTGTAGACACATTGTACTGTATCAGCATGTCAGACTTGTGGGTGAAGATATACATGCTTCCTGAAGATATTTTAGAGAGTTCTGACCTGAAACTAGAAGTGACTCAGTTTATTCTGACGTTTAATTGTAATTGAATTGCAGAGAAGAAAGTTATGAAATGAATAGCTATGATAGCAGGAAAAGCTGAAGGTATCTCTAAAAGGATGAAGTATGACAGCTGAAATAATCAGCAGCTTTGGCAGTACTGCAACCAGAGTGCCTGTATCTATTATTTATAGAGCCATAAATGCACGTGGTGCTTAATGGAACATTTTAAGAGACAAGATTCTAGCTCCTAAGACCTTGCAATCAGACACATATGATAGAGTGAAAGAAAGTGAAGAGTCCTTACTGATCAGGAAATCAGCATAGGAAGTCCTGAGAGCTCTAAAGACAGATCTGAAGATAGAAAATCAAGTGGAACAAAATCTAAGTGATGCAGACACTTTCTCCACCCTGAAATACTCTCTCATTTTATTCTTGATTCAAAATCCATTGACAATTATACCTATATGGCCTCAGAAAGAGTTAACTAAGGGCGAATATCATTTCCACAAAAGCTGTGCTCCATGAATCTCTCTGCTTTCAAACAGTTTGGCATAGTCTGACTGTTTCAATATGGAGGAGTCATGACATGATCCAGGAAGTTTATTAAAACATTTGCAATGTTTTGTTTAGCATGGTATAATTCAGGGCATTATAGTAGCCTACGAGTGGAAGTTCTTTAAAGGATTAGAGTACATTGGACATTAGGGAAAAAAGTTTCTTTACTCTTAAAAAAAAAAAACCAAACAGGAAAACAAAACAATTTTATGAGAAATTGCACCATTACTTTAGATTTAGTTGTAAAGGTGTAGCAACTCATTACCATATTTTAAAATACAACTCAGTGCTTTAGCACTGGTTTCTCTCTGGATGTTATTCCTCGTTTAAGTGGGATGCCATGAGTTGGTAGAATGGTTCAGCAACAAAAACAATCTTAGTCAGCAAAGTCTCTTCTCAAGATTATTTGGGAAGGTTAAAAAGTGCTGTTTACAACAAGAGAACAACACAGTTCAATATAACTAGAAAATAAACAGACTCCCTAGCTTCAACCCTGTCCCATGACCCCTGGGCATAGAGCTTGACCTTCCCAAAGGCTTTCACTCCCTCCCATCTCCAGGGGAGGGAGTGAAGATGTCTCTGTTCACTGCAGAATATTCCTGCGCCCTGGTAGATGCCTTTAGTGGGACAGTGTTCTATTGTGGGCCTGCACCTTTGTAAGTAATACCAGTACTTGCTAGGGATGAAGAAGCAACACTTATTGTGCAAAACTGTTCTTTAACAAACACTCCATGTTCAGTCACCTTTGACAGCAAGTTTTAATACCTTATTTTGGAGATGTAAAGTAGGATGTGTATGTCAAGAAACAAGCTCTATACTTTTGCAATACTTTATTATAAGGCTTAGTTAGAAACTACACAAAACAATGTGAGCCAAGTGCATTTTTTTTTATAGAATGGGACAGTTACACTGTTCTAGGATGCATACAAAACAAGAAGTGCCAAATATGAATGAACTGTCATTTTTAACACTGGAGATCTGGGTTGAAATTCCCACTAGGGGATATGTTTATAGATCTCATTTAAGCATATTGTAGTCCTGCCATTAGAAAGCTATCAAATGCAATTTGATGCACAGCATGTTACTTAAACGGTGGCCTGAAATTAACAGACTGAATTACTCTCTCCAGGAAGCCAAGGTTATTTATAAATTGGAATTCAGATAAGCAGAAGTGCTTTACTGAACTCACTACTATTATAACCTCAACCACAGCCTTCCATTCTCTAGTCCAGTCTGTTATTGTAACATTCATAGCACTGAGCCATTTAAAGTGGGAACACAACTGAAAGTAGGAAACTATGCTATATACTTATGAGAGACAGCACTTCTGGCATTTGGAAAATATCTTGTAAAAAGTTTAATTAAGAAAAACATATTGGTATCTGTGAAGTTTAACACAATTAACTGCTTTAAACTCAGTTTTCTATTCTGTTTGCCAATTAAGCAAACTTATGCGAGTGAAATCACTGGTAAGAGTACTGGTTAACTCAGTGACAAAATAATAACATGCTAAATAATGTGATTAAAGTTGTTAAAAGCTAAAATAAACACTTATAATTATCTCAAGAAAAACTGCGTAACACAAGTGAGAGCTCTATAAAGTGAAACTCTGCATCCATAATTTCAGACTTTCCTGCACAATAGATCATAGTTAAAGATCTGTTAACAGACCTCTGACTGCTGAGCTGGGCAGCTTGTGGTTTTCTTCTAAACCTATTGGCATAATGTAGATTTATGTGAGAGGTGCAAATTGGAAGTTGTCTGCTATTGGAGCCATTGGCAGAACAGAAATCATACTGTAGGGTTAGCAGCATGAAGTACATTGCTTTGAAATTACACAGCAGGGTTTCTGTTTGTTGCTCTAGTTGCCTTTAAGACCAAGACCTTATATTATCTGGCCATGATTAAAATCAAAGTGTAGGCTTCTTTGCTGGATGCCAGTAAACTGAGGTGAAAAACAAAAACAATCTGGATTCTTAATTATTTTAAAATGCAACAGAGACAAAATGCAAAGATGAAAGCATTTTTTACTAATCTATCCTAATTATTTGAAATAAAATGATTTCCTAAAGAGGCCCATATCATGAAATGGTTATTTTTCTTTGACTATGCAACATCTCTTCCCCATATAACATCTCGCATGACTGAGAGCAGGCACATATGTACAGACAGACTGCAAGATTTGATGTGCAGTTTAAGCATGTATAGAAGGCCCCTACTTTTAGGCAAGGTTCAAGTTTTCTCCAAAATGTTAAGTCAACCTAGATACCACACACTGAATTTATGTAAAAATTAAATGAAGATGACTTATAGCCTCTTTAGTGTCCCACCAATGCAAAATAACCATTCTGGAAAGTTGTCTCTGGATTGTCATAGTATGGCTATATGCACTTTATGTCAGTATGGCCTTTCAAAGCTTAAGATGCTAAATTGAAATGGCTGCACCCCCCTGAGGAGCATGCATTCTGCCTAGCACATCAAGGATGAAAAAGAACAAAGGACTATTAAATTAGGACTTGTCTACACCGTGCATAAGTCCGCACCACTGGTTTTTAAATTCTAGTCTGCACCAGCGTGTTGCACCCTAATTGGCTTACGCAGAACTTGTTGGTGTGCACTAAAAGTTCCCTAGTTCATATTAATGTAGCCCTGTTTGAAACAGGACTACATTAATGTGTACCAGGAAATTTTTATTACACACCACTAGGGACCACATAGGTCAGTTAGTGCGCCATACACTAGCCTGGACCAAAATTTGTACTTCACTGGTTTGGACTAACACACCATGTAGACAAGCCCTTAGAAAACAAAGGAAGTGGGGGGGAGGGCAGCAGCCATCAGCACAAACACAAGGCTCTCCAGTGCAGAGGCTGCAGCACAAAGCCTGTGCACCATATAAACTCTGTTTTCGGGGGAGTCCCTCGTTAAAATATTGCGAGCACACTGCTATACCCACAGCAAAACAGGGTTTAAAGTGGTGTGCTGGCCAGCTCTGTAATATTTAAAAACTGGACACTCCAGCAGGAGTGCCAGAACCTCCTCTGCCCCACCGCTGCCCTGCTTCTTTCCCTAAGGCCTGACCCCTGTTTGTTCCTCTTCCCTCCTTCCCCTGTCACTCACTGCTTTCCCCTCTCATGCCCTACCCTGTGCCTAGGTTGGGAGAGACTTGCCTGCAGAGCCAAGTCTGGGAGCTGCAGCTGCCCGACACAGGTAGCAGGCAGCCCCAGTTGAGTAAGGGTTGGTGCAGGTGATAAGCTGGTGCCTTCCTTCCTCCCCTGCCTGCAGTAACCGGACTTTGGGTGTCTGTTCCCATTTTCGACTGAACTTTCTGATTGAAAACCAGGCACCTGGCCACCCTATCTGCCTGAGCTGACTGTCACTATCAGAGAACTTCAGTCTCTTTGATGGCTTAGGACTCTTTATTGTCAGCTTGTTCAAAGTACCTGTTTTGGTGGCTTAATAGGCTAGATTCTGAAATTCCTCATCAGCTCTTAAAGGTTTAAGTGGTACATAGGTCTTGTAAGTAGGCATATCCTCCACCTGGGGGAAATATTTTTACAAGACCTTCAATTTGATACAATCAAGTTCATTTGAAAGACCAAAAATTTGCTCTTCAGAAAAATTTTCATGTACCTCAGGAATAAATCCTCTTTGGCTTAAATTAATTCCAGAGACAGAGAAATCATCCCGAAATTCCCTTAAATTTTATGGAAAAATTGTAATGAGTGACTCATGGAGATTCCAAGAAGCTCTGGAAAACGTCACTGCTTTTCATAGGCACACACGGCACTAACAATCCTCCTAAAGTGCTGTTCCCAGCATGCATTGAGATCAGTATAAAACCTGGGATATATTATCTGAGATTTACTTGGTTGCTACAAAATTCTGGTCAGAATCTGGAGATGATCCTCTCAGCACATTACAAACCCCCAATACTATTAACTTGGTTCAGTGTAGTTTTGTTTACATTTTCTCCCCATAATTTGAGTTGTTGCTGAATGATAAGAAGCATTGATGAAAAACATTTCAATTTAATTTATCCTTTCAGAAAACCTCTCTCTACACATGCACAAGTAAAAAGCATTGAAATACAAAACATTTTATCAGTTTAATTTTAGATCTATTTCAAGTTCAGCTATTACCATTCATAAAACCAGAACATAAACAAATTCCACATAATAAAACAGATCACACTTTGGAACTACACTTAAGCAAAGTTATAATTTCTGTAAATGAAGCCTGCCAGTAGCTAGCCTTTCCATTTTCTTTTATATAGAGAGGCAAAGATTCAGAGGCTGTAATCCTTCTAGCGCCGATCTGGATAGCTCACAAAGACAACATTATTTTTTTTTCTTTTTGACAGAAAATGTCCAGCATTGCTACCACTGGTGCAGCTCCACCAGTGGTAACCTTAGGGAACTTTAGGGCACTGGCAACTACAGGGTTTTTAACCTCTATGTGGTCTCAACCAGCTTCCATCATTGCTATCATTGGAGGAGCTGCACCAGTGATAGCAAAAGTGAGAAACTGTAGGCCAGCGGGGAAGGAGAGAAATGTCAATCTTCCAATATAAAGAGGATGAGTGGAAAGGAAGATGAAGTAATCTGCTAACAAGAAAAATAACAAGAAAAACATACATAGGACCATACTGCTTAGGCTGCACCAAGACTATCTTAAAGACTGAAGCTAAAATTCATCTTGCTTTCCTGTTCTTCTTCAGATCCCTTACTGGCTTCTCTCCCCTACAATAAAGGGGAGGCACCAAAAGTTTGAATTTAAGGATCTACACAGCTCTCTCCCTGCCTACATCTCAGCCCTCCTTCCATCCTATACCTCCTTCTTGGGCCCTAACTCAGCCCATTCCTCTCTCCACTAATGCTTCCTTTCACTTGCTTCTTCCCCTCTTGACTTTATGCTTTTTTCCATGCTGCTCGGACCAGACTCCTCCTTCCCCTTGTCCACCTCCAAACCCACTTTTTTCTCCTATTCTTCCAATCTAGTATTTTAGGACTGTTTAGTTAGTCTAGTTATATTCATCTTGTAGCCATAATATTGGCCCTGATTCTGCAAAGGGAACCACTTGGGCAGATTCTTATACCTTATCTAGTGTGTGCAGGGCATGGGGATTTGCTTTAAATTGCAAGCTCTTAGAGGCAAACACCATGTCTAATTTTTGTCTGTGAAGTGCCATTAAGGAAGGGTACATTTGTAAGTAAGATTTTTAAAAAATGATTATCAAAATTCAGGGTCTTAAATTCATATTTTTATAAGCATAGTCTGATTTTCAGAAGTGCTGAGCTCTCATTTAAGTCCATCTAGTCTTATATTCAGCCTCTGATGGTAGTCAGTACCATATACCTCAGAGGAAGGTGCAAAAATGTCCAGGGTGGAAAGTTATGGAATAACCTGCTCAAAGAACAAATTTCTTCCTAATCCATCAATAGTTGGTTTATGTCTTAACATAAGAACGGCTGTACTGGGTCAGACCAAACGTCCATCTAGCCCAGTATCCTTTCTACTGACAGTGGCCAATGCCAGGTGCCTCAGAGGGAGTGAACCTAACAGGTAATGATCAAGTGATCTCTCTCCTGCCATCCATCTTCATCCTCTGACAAACAGAGGCTAGGGACACCATTCCTTACTCATCCTGGCTAAAAGCCATTAATGGACTTCACCTCCATGAATTTATCTAGTTCTCTTTTAAATGCTGTTATAGTCCTAGCCTTCACTACCTCCTCAGGCAAGGAGTTCCACAAGTTGACTGTGTGCTGTGTGGAGAAGAACTTCCTTTTATTTGTTTTAAACCTGCTGCCCATTAATTTCATTTGGTGGCCCCTAGTTCTTGTATTATAGGAATAAGTAAATAACTTTTCCTTATCTACTTTCTCCACATTACTCATGATTTTATATACCTTTATCATATCCCCCCTCCCTTAGTCTCCTCTTTTCCAAGCTGAAAAGTCCTAGCCTCTTTAATCTCTCCCCATATGGGACTCATTCAAAACCCCTAATCATTTTAGTTTCCCTTCTCTGAACCTTTTCTAGTGCCAGTATATCTTTTTTGAGACGAGGAAACCACATCTGAACACAATATTCGAGATGTGGGCGTACCACGGATTTATATAAGGGCAATAATATATTCTCCATCTTATTCTCTATCCCCTTTTTAATGATCCCTAACATCCTGTTTGCTTTTTTGACTGCCTCTGCGTCTTCAGAGAACTATCCACGATGACGCCAAGATCTTTTTCCTGATTCGTTGTAGCTAAATTAGCCCCCCATCATATTGTATGTATAGTTGGGGTTATTTTTTCCAATGTGCATTACTTTACATTTATCCACCTTAAATTTCGTTTGCCATTTTGTTGCCCAATCACTTAGTTTTGTGAGATTTTTTTGAAGTTCTTCACAGTCTGCTTTGGTCTTAACTATCATGAGCAGTTTAGTATCATCTGCAAACTTTGCCACCTCGTTATTTACCCCCTTCTCCAGATCATTTATGAATAAGCTGAATAGGATTGATTTTAGGACTGACCCTTAGGGAACACCACTAGTTACCCCTCTCCATTCTGATAATTTACCATTTATTCCTATCCTTTGTTCCCTGTCTTTTAACCAGTTCTCAATCCATAAAAGGACTTTCCTTCTTATCCCATTACAACTTTTTGAATAACAAGAACTTAGCAAGTGGCCTTGGACAAGTCACTTAAGCCTGGTTTACATTAAAAAGTTAGGTTGGCCCACCTACATTGCTCAGGAGTTCCACATCCATGAGGAACTTAGTTAAGCAGACCTGACCCCTGTGTAGAAAGCGCTAGGTCGACAGAGGAATTCTTCCTCTCAGGAAGGTGGGTTACCAAGGCCGTCAGCGTAGGTAGTGTAGTGTAATGCCACTGTAGTATTTAAAGTGCAGACAAGCCCTCAAGCACTCTGTGTTTCATTTATAGATGATGACAAACAGAGACAACAGACTTATTTCAATAGGTATGTTATGAGGATTAACTAATGTTTTTCTAGCTTTCAATTGTTATTTAAAATGGTAACATAAGATATTATTCCTGGAGCCAGGAGCAACAAACAATACTGGATTTATAAAGAATAAATTATGGCAGATAAACTTGAACTGTTTTGTGGTAGAACTGGAAAATTAAGGGCTGAATGAAATGAAGTACCTTTACATTCAGTATCTCAGCTTACGTAAAGTATTTAGTACAATGTCTCATGAAATATTGCTTAAAACTAATTCAGTTTTTTTATGTGAGTGCAGTCACACAGCCTGAAAAAACAAACAAACGAGGGTAATCAAAAATGGCAAAATATCTCAGTATCCAAGATACACAAGGAACAGTGTTAGACCTGCTTTTAATTAACATATTTATTAGTGGTTTGGAAGAAAGAGTACAGGTCACATTAAATAAATTTGTGGATGATGATGTTGTATTGCAAGATCTTGATAACACCAGGGAGGATGGAACAAAAATACAAAGGGATCAGAGTTTAAATATATGGACAGGAAATTAAAGAAAAAAAAAGATTCAACCTGGAAAAAATGCAGCTAACACATTTGGTGAAAGTGACCAAAAATATAGGCTGGGGAACACTAAGGCCTGGTCTACACTACGCAGTTAAACCGATTTTAACAGCGTTAAATCAATTTAAAGCTGTACCCGTCCACACTACAATGCACTTTATATTGATTTAAAGGGCTCTTTAAATCGATTACTGTACTTCTCCCCAACGAGAGGAGTAACGCTAAAATCAATATTAACATATCGGTTTAGGGTTAGTGTGGCCGCAAATCGACGTTATTGGCCTCCGGGCGGTATCCCACAGTACACCACTGTGACCGCTCTGGACAGCAATCTGAACTCAGAGGCACTGGCCAGGTATACAGGAAAAGCCCCGCAAACTTTTGAATTGCATTTCCTGTTTGGCCAGCGTGGAGCTCTCATCAGCACAGGTGACCACGCAGAGCTCATCAGCACAGGTAACAATGCAGTCTCCTGAGAACAGAAAAAGAGCACCAGCATGGACCACACAAGAGGTACTGGATCTTATTGCTATAGGGGGAGAAGATTCAGTGCTAACAGAACTCCGTTCCAAAAGACGAAATGAAAAAATATTTGAAAAAATTTCCAAGGCTATGATGGGAAAAGGCCACACCAGGGACTCAGTGCAGTGCAGATTGAAAGTTAAGGAGCTCAGACAAGCATACCAGAAAACCAAAGCAGCAAACGGAAGATCCGGGTCAGGGCCGAAAACATGCCGCTTCTACGCTGAGCTGCATGCAATTTTAGGGGGCTGCGCCACCACTATCCCCCCTTGTCCGTGGATTCCGAGGTGGGGGTTATAATCTCAACCGTGGCTGAGGATTCAGCAGAGGGGGAAGATGAGGAGGAGGATGAGGAAGAGAAGGACGACCTTGTAGCGAGCACACAGCACTCCGTTAGCCCCAACAGCCAGGAGCTTTTTGTGACCCAGATGGAATTACCCTCCCAGCCCTCCCAAGCCACTAGCTCAGACTAGCCATGGAAGCGACCTCTGGTGAGTGTACCTTTGTAAATATAAAACGTGGTTTAAAAGCAAGCGTTTTTTAATGTTTGATTTGCCATGAGGGCTCGGGATGCATTCACAGCCAGTAAAGTTACTGGAAAAGTTTGTTAACATGTCTGAGGATGGAGCGGAAATCCTCCAGGGACATCTCCATGAAGTGCTCCTGGAGGTACTCCAAAAGCCTTTTGCAGAAGGTTTCTGGGCAAGGCAGCCTTGTTCCGTCCACCATGGTAGGACACTTTACCATGCCATGCATGTAGCAAGTAATCGGGTATCATTGCATGACAAAGCATAGCTACGTATGGTCCCGGTGATTGGTGGCATTCAAGAAACATCCGTTCTTTATCTCGCTCTGTTATCCTCAGCAGAGTGATATCGTTCATGGTAACCTGGTTGAAATTAAGGAATTTAAATAAGGGGACAGAGATGGGTATTTTCCTACTGGGCTGTTGTTTAAAAGAAATCCTTCCTTACACGTAGCCAAGCGGGGGGAGGAGAGGAAGGATAGCGCTGAGCTTTTTAGCGTTTGGCCAGCAGGAATCTTCCCAGCTAGCAGCCACGCAGTCAATATAATATCAATATTAAAAGATGCAAAATGCGACCTTGTAGTGAAATCACATGTGCTATGTAAGTTGAATAGTGTTGTTCACTGTGAAAGAGTATAACCATTGTTCTGTAAAATGTATCTTTTTAAATACTTCTCTCCCTTTTTTCCCCTCCCTCATGCAGCTGCACATTTTTCAAGCCTCCCTACTCCATCCCGAAGGCCGGCTCAGATAAGGCGGAGGAAGAAGAGGACACGAGATGAAATGTTCTCTGAAATCATGGAAGTAACCCGCAATGAAAGAGCTCATCTGAAGGGAGTGGAAGGACATGGTAGCAACATACAGGAAAGATGCCAGTGAACGTGAGGATAGGAGAGACGCTTGAGATGAGAGGTGGCGGCAGGAAGATCAGAGGTGTAGGCAGGAAGATCAGCGGTGGCGGGATGCAACGCTGGAGCTGCTGCGTGATCAAACTGATATCCTCCGATGTCTGGTGGATCTTCAGGAAGAGCAGCAAGGTCACAGAGTGCCGCTGCACCCCCTGTGTAACCACCCTCACCACTCACCATGTTCCATATCTTCCTCACCCAGACATGTAAGAACGCGTGGAGGAAGGCTTTGTGCACCCGCCCACTCCACCCCTGTGGACAGTCCAACCAAAAGGCTGTCTTTACATTGAAATGTGCTTAATGGCCTTTTCCTTCCCTCCTATCCTCCTCCCAAACCACACCCGGGATACCTTGTTAATTCTCTGCCTCTTTTTATAATTACTTTTTAATAAAGAATACATGCTTTTTAAATGATAGTGACTATTTCCTTAAGCAAGCTGTAATCGAAGGGAGAGGGTGGGTTGTTTACACGGAAGGAGTCAATAAAGGGGTGGGGTTCATGAAGGGGAAACAAACACAGCAGTCACACCGTACCCTGGCCCGTGATGAAACTCGTTTTCAAGACTTCTCTGATGCGCACCACTTCCTGGTGAGCTCTTCTAATCGCCCTGGTGTCTGGCTGCGCGTAATCAGCGGCCAGGTGATTTGCCTCAGCCTCCCACCCCGCCATAAAGGTCTCCCCCTTACTCTCACAGAGATTGTGGAGCACACAGCAAGCAGCAATAACAAAGGGGACATTGGTTTGGCTGAGGTCTGAGCGAGTGAGTAATGTGCGCCAGTGAGCCTTTAAACGGCCAAATGCACATTCTACCACCATCCTGCACTTGCTCAGCCTGTAGTTGAACAGCTCCTGACCACTGTCCAGGCTGCCTGTGTATGGCTTCATGAGCCATGGCATCAAGGGGTAGGCTGGGTCACCCAGGATAACGACAGGCATTTCACCATCCCCAATTGTTATTTTCTGGTCTGGGAAGTAAGTCCCTTGCTGCAGCAGTTTAAACCGAGTAGTGCTTCTGAAGACGCGAGCGTCATGAACCCTTCCTGGCCATCCCACGTGGATGTTGGTGAAATGTCCCTTGTGATCCACCAGTGCTTGCAGCACCATTGAAAAGTATCCCTTGCGGTTTATGCACTGGGTGCCCTGGTGCTCCGGTGCCAAGATAGGGATATGGGTTTCATCTATCGCCCCCCCACAGTTAGGGAATCCCATTGCAACAAAGCCATCCACTATGACCTGCATGTTTCCCAGAGTCACAACCTTTAGTAGCAGCAGCTTAATGATTGCTTTGGCTACTTGCATCACAGCAGCCCCCACAGTAGATTTTCCCACTCCAAATTTATTCCTGACTGACCGGTAGCTGTCTGGCATTGCAAGCTTCCAGAAGGCTATTGCCACTCGCTTCTCCACTGTGAGGGCTGCTCTCATCTTGGTATTATGGCATTTCAGGGCAGGGGAAAGCAAGTCACAAAGTTCAAAGAAAGTGCTCTTACACATGCAAAAGTTTCGCAGCCACTGCGAATCATCCCACACCTGCAAAACTATGTGGTCCCACCAGTCTGTGCTTGTTTCCCAGGCCCAAAATCAGTGTTCAATGGGTAGAACCTCCCCCATTACAAGCAGGAGCTCCAAAGTGCAGGGGCCTGCGGTTAGGGAGAATTCAGTGTCCATGTCCTCATCACTCTCGTCGCCGCGCTGCCGTAGCTGCCTCCTCCTCGTCTGCCTTTGCAGTTCATGGTTCACCACAGACAGCACGAGAATGCGCGAGGTGTTTACAATGTCCACAATTGCGCTATTGATCTGAGCAGGGTCCATGCTTGCTGTGCTATGGCGTTTGCTCAGTTCACCCAGGAAAAAAGGAGTGAAATGGTTGTCTGCTGCTTTCACGAAGGGAGGGGTGAGGCTGTACCCAGAACCACCCGCGACAAAGATTTTTGCCCCATCAGGCACTGGGATCTCAACCCAGAATTCCAAGGGGCAGGGGAGACTGTGGGAACTATGAGATAGCTACGGAATAGCTACCCACAGTGCAACGCTCCAGAAATCGATGCTAGCCTCGGACCATGGACGCACACCGCTGAATTAATGTTCCTAGTGTGGCCGCGTGCAATCGACTTTATAATATCTGTTTTATAAAACCAGTTTCTGTTAATTCGAAATTATCCCGTAGTGTAGACATAGCCTAAGAAAGCAGTAATGCTGCACAGTTGATGGAGATGATGCAAGTTACATATGTAATTGCACTGTGATATGGCAACAGAGCATTTGTTACCTGTTTGGGTTGCATACATAGAGCCATCACATCATGGACCAGGAAGATGATAGTGCCTCTCTCTCTGGCCCTGATCCTCCACTATTAAAATCAATGCGAGCTTTGCCATTGATTTCAGAGAGCCATAGGCTTAAGCCCTACATGGCACTAGCAGCATTGCCAAACCCAAGTGTTCAAAATTATGATTCAGGCACCCCAAAATCATGATATTGTGCTAAAATGCATGAACTTTTAAATAAGTATTGGTCTTCTTCTGGGTTTTGAGCCTTTAGGGTTCACATTTTCAAAAAATGAAAGCAGAGATTCTCATGAAATCACATGACTCCCATAGTTGGGGCTTTAAGGCAAACACCAAATACCATGAGACCTCATGATAAAATCATTATAGTTGGCAACACTGTGCATGTGAGACTGTGCTTACTACATGACATTCATTTCTGGGCACTAACAAAAAGGTGTTGATATAACTGAGGAAATTCAGAAGACAGCAACAAAAATTAAGATAACTGATGGATTAATTTAGAAAGAATAATGGCTTGTGGAATGTAAAGCTTTTATTGTTGTGTAAGCATCAGAGGTGGCTTGTAGTGATAAAAATACTCCGTATATTGGAATGCTTAGCCAAGAACTGCAGGCTGCAGCTAAAAGCAGACTCATTTTTGTGATGTTAGATGTCCGTAAAGCATGAATGAAAAATATATTTGTTGAATATAAGCTCCTGTTGTTTTAATGAGAACCACAACATAGTGTAAATATTGTTTATACAGTGTGGCAATGCACACTAGAGGGATGTGACTGCCAAAGAGTGCATCAATGTGCTGCACACTAACTGACCTGTGTACACTCTGGTGGTGTGCACTACAAATTTTGTACTGGAGGGGTTTGCACATTAGAAGAGTTCAGTTGCTGGGAGATTTTAGCACATGCAAGCAGGATCTATATAGGCCAGACAGTATGCGCCACGTTGGTGCAGTTTAGAAATCAGACCCCTCTGCTACACATTACTGTGCCATGTAGAAAAGTCCCAAATCTGAGATAAAATTAATTAGTAAGGTTGGAGCGCTGGGAAAGATATGATAATTGAAGGACATTTACAGAAGGCAGAAGATTTGTTGTGTGTGTATAAGGAAATGTAAGGTGCACTTTTGTACCATGCTATTTCTTATATAACACCAGTTAGAATTTATATAGCACTTCAGGTTTTCAAAGAGCCATACACGCATTAATTGATTAATCCATGCAATATTCCTCACATGTTGGGTATGGAGTATTATTAATCCCATTTTACAGATGAGACAACTGAGGTAGACATATAGTGCTACCGTGATAAAGGTGGGAGTAGAATTTAGAGCTTTCTAACTTCCAATTCTGGGATAATGCCTCTGGATGCTCCTGTTTCTAATTAAGTATGAGTTTGGAGCACAATGCTATTGAAAATGTAGGGTTCTCTTTCTCTGAAATGCAATGCCTGAAAATGCACCCCTCTTCCTTTGTTTCCAGATAGTCTAAACTCCATGTCCTGCCTCCCTAAACAACCACAGCCACTGATCAAATATGAAGATATCTATGCAAGCCTGGTTCTGCCCAGCTCTTGTTAGCTATTTGCAAGTCACTGTGCAAATTAAATAAATTAAATATTGTTTTTAAATGAAGCAGTGCCTCTTGCTTCAGAGTGAAAGAGAACTACTAAAAGATGTGTCACACAAACCCATATATTTGTAACAGGAAGCAGAACTGATCATGTAGTTTGTATATATGAAGGATTAGCAAACAAACTTAGATCTACTTAACAGTAATCAAAATATAAAAGCTGTCCATTTCACCCAGCTTAGGCATTTGATATGACATTAACTTTAAAATATATGAAAGAAGGATAAAAGGACAAGGCTAAAGGCAAACTCAAATAAGGCTCTGTATTAACAGAGCCTGCTATATATCTGACCTCCTCAATCTTTAAATAATTAAACATAACAGACTGGATAAATGGTCCTTTCTTCCCTTTTTAACTGCATTTAGAAATGTCTGGATAAAATCATTAGAATAGTTTGGCAACATTTTAGTAGGAAAAGCCTAGTTAAAAAAAAAAAGCTACTGTCAGACAACTTTAAGAAGATCTGGAGGCATTAAAATAGCTATATTTCTGTCATCTTCAATATTTTGAATAGAGTGTTATTTAAGTGACAATTTCCTTCCCAACCCCCCGTCTTATTATTGGTTGTATCCTTGTTTAAATGATGCAAAACTATGTCTTTCTGAAGTGCAGTACATTTAAAAAAATGTGTATATATGTAATTATTGGATAATCATCATGGATATATTTTTAATTAATAATTAAATTAAGTCTTAGAGGCATGTATAATATCTAACCCATGGTGAATAGTATCTTAATATAGAATTAATCTGATGAAACAGGATTTTTCATAACATATAGTTAATGCTACACGTTACAGTATGGGAAACAGTGTATAGAATTTGATCAAGACATTCTAATTAAAGTATACTTGCATGTATTTAAATGGATTACAGATCTATTCAACATCAGTGTATTTTATTAACTATGTAATTATCTTCTGTGAAAGACAAGAACTGTTTCACTAGCTGTTCTTCTAGCTGTGTGACCACCAAAGTAAAAAACAGAAGGTATGGACTAGTTCGTGTTTAAATTAGGATCTACAGCAGTGATACTCAGATCTCAGTGGTTCAGGAGCCAAATTAGCAATCAATATTACCCAAAAAAGCCACAGTAGTGTGACTCCACTGTTTTCCTGATTGCTTAATAACTTAGACTGACTAATAATTACATCAAACAGTGTTTTAATATCATGTGCTGCAAAGAGCCACAGGAGCCACATTAAAGAGCTATTTGTGGTTTGTGAGTCTTATTGCTTGATAGCGTGTTTTTTTCAGCAAAGCGCTATGTTTCACACAATTATTTCTGTCACTGGTCCAGGTGTATCTCTATCCTGCTTGGCTGCAGCAGGGTTTATAGAAAAGGATGAAAAGTTTATCAATACAGCATGAAAATTGTGTATACTATATAATTAATGGCAACAGATCACTTTGCTAAAATTCATAGTAAGTGAATCAATGATCTGAAGGCGACCATATTTTCTTGAAAACAGGAGTGTGAAATCCAAGGAGAATCTGAAGTTTTGTGATCTACACAACCTATTTAAAATATTTGGTGAACATAAAATATGAGTAAGTTTTCTGAAACTTTTTTCTCCATAAATGAAACCCATATTTTTAAGGAAGATTTGATTTTAAAAACATTTTTCCAACAAAAAATGTTTGTGCTGTGAAAACTGATGAACAGTTACTTGGAATCCCCCAATTCATCTCTCACCTGAGTGCTCTAACTGCTGGACTATGTGATACTCTGATGTGAGCCTCTCTCAATCTCTTCTGTTATAGATGATCCATTGTGAATAAATACTTAAAGAGCGATTGGGCCAGAGAGCGAAACTGAGAATGATTTGATAGCCTGCTGATTATGGCATCTATTTGGGAGGTGGGAGACCCAGGGTCAAGTCCCCCTGCTCCAATGGTTGTTTAAGTGAACAGCTTCAGCAAGAGAGAGAGAGAGAGAGAAATTTACATCAGAATATCCCACAGCCCAGTTGTTAAAACACTCTTCTTTTGGGAAAGTTTTAATTAGAATTTTCAATTCCTTTCTCCACATCAGGCAGAGGTGATTGCTCTAACTACTGGGCTAAAAGTTATAAGGTGGGCACCTGCACTGCAGTAACTCCTGAAGTTTGAATGGGGCCTAATCTGGTAGATGTGCTCTGAACACATCTATCAGATCAGGCCACACAGGCAAGATAGGCAGAAAAAAATTCTGCCTTCACCCCATTTGTGGATTGCACTGGGGTTTAGGCAGCAGATAGGTACCCCAATGCCTAGAGTGAGATAGCAGTGCACACACCTTGAGGCAGAAACTTAGGTGCCTAGGAAACTTTTACAGTGGAGATTTAGGTGCTGAGCAAGTTTAAATACTACAAGGTTAGTGGCAGCTGAGTAGGAGTTCACAGGACCGCAATGGTGTCAAAACCTGGGAGTTAGGCACCCAAGTCCCTTTGTTTCCATTGCCATTTCCTCCAGCCTCTCTATCACACCCCGCTGCAATCCAAGCAGTGGAGGAGGGGAAGGCCATTCCACTATTGTTGCAAGCACTAATTACTATTAATTCTTAGGACTTCAGACTAAATTACTGAAAGGGCAGCCTCCTTTTGGGATGCAAATTGCAGCCACAAAAATTTGTTTCCACAATGCAGTGAAAACCACACAGGTGCAAGAAATCAGATTTGCTCCTACTATCCATTGTGCAGATACAAGTATTGTGGCCTCTATCCTACTGAACAATGTGCCCCAATATCTTTCCATATGGCAACCCCTCAGTGATTACCAGGACTATCTAGAGAAGCTCATTGAGTTGGAATGCACTATACTTAATCTTGTCCATAGTTTCCTTGTGAACATTTTTGGCATTTTAATTCCATGTGGCAAAAATTAAAAACATTCCAACTATCTCAGATCTAGATTAATGTTTTTGAATCCACACCTGAGGATTTCACAGTGCATTGGGTACAATGTGATGTTTATGCTATACCATTGACTTCCTGTGAAGCCATTGTTTAGCACATAATATTAATTAAAAATAATTGTGAGTCACAATTAAGAGCCTTGTGAAATTAAAGATTTCTTGATTAGAAGCTTTATGTGAAAGTGTCTGCATTGTACTTTGCAAGTTTTGTGCATTCAAAACTTTGATTTTTAGCTACCATTTCAGGTGAAATGTAACTAGTGCTTAAGTCATAAAACACCAAAACTTTTTTCATGTGAAATTTCTTCTTTATTAAATTTGAGCCCAAAAGAAAGAGGGATAACAGATTTCTTTAAAAGTTTTCTTTTGTGGAAGAGAAGCTTGGAGAGACAGAGGGAGAAAAACTAATGAAAATGTCCTGGAAGATAGAAAAGGGGAAGTTTCTGCCCCTGTTGTTCCATGAGAGACAGTTCAAACTGTTGGGTCCTTATCCAAACTGAAATGAATCTTAAAGCCTTAAAGGCCACCATTTATTCAGATACACTCCCAGATGATCTTGAGCAGGCTGGCTCCAGGGTCTTTGCTGTCCCGAGCAGCAAAAAAAACAACAACACCTGCGATCTGCAGCTCTACCGCCACCGCTTCAGCCTTTGGCGGCAATTCGGTCACTGGTTCTTTGCTCCGAGGGGGACCGGCCGCTGAATTGCTGCTGAAGTACCAGACATGCCGCCCCTCTCTGTTGGCTGCCCCAAACACCTGCTTGCTGGGCTGATGCCTGGAGCCGGCCTTGATTCTGAGAGGTTTACAGCCTGACTAGAGAGCCTTGTGCATAGTGACATGGAAGCAAAACTGCTGAATTGGAGAAAGGTACATAGTTAGGGGAAGGATAGTTCAGATGTTTGAGCACTTGCCTGGAACTTAGGTTACCTAAATTCAATGTGTAGATCCACCACAGACTTCCTGTGTGACCTTGGGAATATCATCTAGGGCCAGATTTTTACAGGCAGTTAGGCACCTAATACCTTTTGCAATCTGGCCCTTAGTTACAGTTACCAACTTTCACATGGTAAATAAACACCCTGACTTTCACAATAAGCCAAAAATCAGGCTGATCCCATTTCAAAAGAAGCCAATCCCTAAGACCCCCAACACTCTATGTGACTAGATCCCCCCGGCCTGCAGTCTGGGACTGTGCACCCCTGACTCTCTCCCCTCCTTGTCCCTGCTTGCCTCTTGTCCCTTACCTCTGCTTGCCAGGAGCCAATGAAAAAAAAAAAAAAAGCAGCAACAAGCTATAACAAGCAACAAGCTACAAGTCAAACAAACAATCTAAAAGCTACAAGCCAAAAACTAGCCAACATGCAACTCACAAGCCAATTAAGCCAAAACGAAGCCCAATTTCTGCGTTTTTTCCACGGGTTTAGCATGCTGCCCTTTGGCATGACTGTCTATGTCTCATTTCCCCATCTGTAAACAGAGATAATTTTGGAGGACTTCCCTACCTCCAAATACATTAAATATTGTGAGATGCTCAAATGCTACAGTGATGGGAGCCATACAGGTACCTAAGATAGATAGGGGTGGTTTCAGCATTTGCAGAAGGTGTAGAAGTAACACTAGATTTGGGGCAGATGCAGAAATTGTATGGCATCAGCTCTAGAATCTTCTCTCCCTATGCAAGAAAACGTAGATCTGGGCCTGCTCACACCTTTATGCCTGCTATTGAAAGTCATTATAATCTTTAACCTCTTATAATTCAGCCCCTCCCCAGACACTAATGGCCCTACAGCTGTTTGCATTGTTGATGGTACTATTTTAGGTAGACTGTGACTCATCTGTCATCATAATATCACTCATTAACTATATATTGCCCTAGGTAATCATCCTGCTTTTCTTTTGGCTTTGGAACTTTTGCTTGCACATAACTTACTTGTTATGATTTTTTAAATCATGGCTAAAAAATTGCAGGTAATTTTCTGCTCATCTCTAGTGGGGATTTATGCAATACCAAATAGATTGCTGCATTTTTATGGCTACTGACATTGTATAAATAGGATAAAAATACGCACCTCACCTGTCTGGTAAACTTTAGGCTAAAGTCTGTCCTCAGATGCAGAAGTGTGCGGCTCCCATTGAAGTTAATGGGAGTGGTGTGTTTGCATCAGAGGACATAACTGGTCCCTAATTGCTTATAATTGGCCATTTGATATCAATCATATGCAGCCAGTAGGAGAATAGATACATTATATCAATATGATGAACTAGATGATAACGTATCCTGCAGTTAACACTGACAGTTAAAAATGGATTTAACAGTGCCGTCTGCAAAAGCAATTGTTAGTAAAAAATGTAATAATTGCATGTAACTTCTTGATGATAATTATTCAATTTCAGTGACTTCCATCCTATGTTTTTATGGGCTATGAACCAGTAATCATGTAGCCAAAGCTTAAAAAAGCTCCTATAAAAATTCTAAATAGCTTTAACGTTTCAGATGAACATTAATTATTTGTTGCTTTGTTTTCATATATCTTCTTTTTGCTAGACTTTCTTTTTTTGGTTCTGGAATTAATGATACAAATATTAGTATCAACACATAGCTAGTTAAAACTCTAACACACACCTTATCTACAAGAGAGCACCACGTTATAATTAACCGGAAAAGTTTTACGAGATGACTTCTGTAAAGGCTCATAGATCATTGGAGGAAAATGTCAGATAAAGGCACACTACTAAAATAAACATAAAATGTTCTGTACTAAATGTAGTGCATCTAAAAGAAAATCAAAACAAAAAGACCCCATGAAATACTGCAAATGATTAATATAAACATAAGAAACACCGGGGTCAGCTCAGAAATCAGGATGTCATGAATGGTCTTGAGCTGGTAATTAAGCATGTAGAGACTTTGAAAGATAATATGAATGTGTACAAAGTTGTCAAAGGTAATGCAGTAAATGCAGATTGCATAATCTCTCAAAAAAGAAAGACTTCAGGGCTAAAAATAGAAAAGTTCATGGTAGCATCCATGAAGGAAAAAGACACCTCTATTATTGGTTATCATTTAAGTTATCCAAAGGAAAAGTACAACAGGACCTAAAGCACTGAAGTAATCATGAGAAGTAATTTCTTAGCATGGGGAGGTCTGGGTATTGGAATTCCAGCCAACCCTGTGCATAAGACGGGGGATTTTTCCAGCTCTTCAGAGGATAATTTGAAGGGCAGACCTACTTCGAGTTTTTAAGCTCTTACAATATCTCCACAATAGAATAGAGAAGTCTGCTTTTTCCTGTAGACTACTTTTTTTTGGCTTGATTTACTAGGCAATATGACCAATCTGCAGTTTTTTTTGTAGTGCCAGGCTCTGACCTCACTAGGGGATATAATCAGAAAGTGATCTGTGACTTTTGAGCAATAGCCCTGGGATTAATATATATAAAAGTTACCTTCTGCTCCTCTGATATCTTCAGCCACATTGCTCATACTCTCTCACATGATGTCATTCTCTACATCACTATTTTTATTATTTTGCATTTTATTTTAACGTCCATGTTTCTTAGATTTCTGATTTTGTCCAGGGAATGGAAATCTTCTCTGAACCCAGTGGCCTCACCTTCGCCTCCTCCTCAGCTCATCAAAGTCCCATCCCTTTATGCTGGGATAGGCATGGTGGGAATGAAATCTGCCTTGCATGCCTGTTCCACAGCTGTTTCCTCCCTCTGCATCAGAGATGTGACTGGTGCATGTTGCATCCTCTCTTCCTCTTGATGAATTTCTGGGATTGCTTTCTTTTAAAGTGACTGGTTGTTCAATGCCTTGTGCAGTGCCAGATGGCGAGGAGCCTGCAAGTGTGCCTGTAAATTCCCTGATCTTTGGTCTGCCAAGCAGTGGTTTTGTCAGGAGCAGTATCTTAGAGCAGACTTAGTGCCATACTGGCAGTCATGATTTACCAGATCATGCCAGAACTTTAGCCATGTTCCCCATGTTGGGGACTGCAAACCGGGGTGAGGATGTCTGTAAAAGGCAACTTTGTGCCAGTGGTGGAGTCCTCTTTTGAACTATGTTTCTTAAAATAATGTATTTTTTTAGAACAAAATCCTAAGAGTGTTTCATTAAACTGTTTATAGACAGTTAGGCCTTGATCATGCAAACCTTTATGCATGTGAATAGTTCCACTAAGGTTAAAGTGATTGTTCACAGTTGGGCAGTCAGTTAAGGCCATACAGTCTATAAAATATTTAACATTTCCTATTAAATTCTGTCTGAATTTTTCCATAAGGAAATTCAACCATCCCATTAGGGCCTTGCCCCCTTGAAGACAATTGGTGATGTGGCATTGATATCACTGGGAGGAGGACGGAGCTTTAAATGTGGGTCTAATCTGGAAAGGAATCTACAAATGGCCCAAAATGTAAACATTACAGGATCTGATATATATTTGCAAAACGTGCTTAGCAGAAGTCTTAAAACTGAATGTATTTTAACATAGGATCATCTTTGTGATAAAGAGAAGTCTAGCTTGCACAAATCAGAGGCTAGCAAGGGTACTAAGTGGCCATTTTAATGTTTCCTTTGTATAAATTACTCCCAGATGCTGACCTGCATGAAAAACTATGGGATATTGTAACCCGATATTTAACCAGCACCTGTAACAGGTAAGACACTTCACAACTATAGCTGAGGAATTTCGGCTGTATTTTCTAACAAATACTGGGAGGGGAGGGGTGGAAAGAGACAAGATAAAAGCCCAAATCTTGCCCAGTCTACTCCTTTGAGTAATCCCTCAGAAGTCAATAAGAGTATTTACATACTGGGTACAGAGCCAAATGTAAGCACCTTTGTATCTATTAAATGCTAATCTTAATGCCACATTTTTAATTTATAACAACAACAAAAAGCAATGGCAAGTAATTGAAACCTGAATGTTGCAGTTTTCTTTGCTTCCCTTTCCAGTTAATTTTGTTTGTTAAACTGTGGCAGCATCACAGTTTCAAAGTACAAATCGCCTTGTGCTGAATTAATCTTGCCTGAGTTCTATTGATTCTGAACAAGATTATCCTCCCATAATGAAAAAAAAATCAGAATGATTTTTTCAGAGGTCAGGAATTAGTTGTTAACACCTCACCTTGTCAGAAATATATGACATGCAATTTATTTTGTACACAATGACTAATAACTGATATTGGAGAGCATGCTTGCAGTAAGACACATTTTTTTTTCCAGAGGCCAACAATACCAAGTATGCTAGGGGAAAAAAGCTCATTACTTTCCAGGGTGCTTACTTCTCATTTTTCACTTCTGTTTGTAATCGCTGTCATCTTTGTTTCTTATGCTTTGGCTAAAAAAGGTGATTCTTATATTTATTAGAATTGGGTTTCAACAAACATTATGCAATATGGTAGACCCAGGAATGATTTATTGATAATTTGTCACTTATATTTATGGAAGTGTAGACCCTGGAGCCCCAGAGCTGGTAAATCACATTATACAGCTACAATTTTTTTTTATTCTTTGCTGCCAAAAGGGCACCATGTAAACTGACTGCGTTCCCCTCCAGGGTCTGATAATGATGCACTTGCTAATACAAAAGGATGTGAGGGGAGTTTGGGGAGAAGACAACTAATTATGAGTTTATTTTTGTTTGAATAGGTTTGCAGTTTAAGCTAGAGTTGCATAAACAATAGATTGATAAAATATAATTAGAAGCAAGATTACAGTTTAACAAGGGGAAAGATTGGGAAAGAATGTAAATGGAGCAGTAGGCTGTGCAGAATTTTAAGCTGTTTATTTTTGTACAGCTGTACAACACTTTCACATAGTTCCCAGATGGAAGCAGCTGTTTGAACTTCTTTTTTTCCCTTATAGCAAAGGCCTTAGTTCATTTTTATTCACTTGTTGCAGATTAGTTATGTTCGATAGGACACTTCACTAAGTCACAACCAGCAACCACATCCGAGGTTGTCAAGATGGGCACCCTGTGTTCATTTGCCACTTTACCACTCACTTATCTCATCTGGCAACCTCTCAAACAACAAGCTGTTCCACTCCTTGTAATATGTTTATCTCCCATAGTGATGTCAGCAGAACTCGGCAAATCTAATATTCATGCTCAAACAGATTTGTTGGTGCTCTTTGTTTATGAGAAAAGGCTCTATATCACCCTTGCAGCTGCTTCCTCTTGACCAAGCTTTGTTTTTGTATGGTGCTCTTCAGATAGCACTTGGGAGATGTACAAAGCATATGCCCATCTGACTTTACCCTATTTTTGTTTTTCATAAAAAAACAACTCATATCTATTTTTCCACAGGCATGTTACGTAAGCTACATTTCCCCCCAGTTTGTCAAGAGCTCCTATGCAAGAGAGAACATAAAAGTCAAAGAGAAGACTTTCTTCTTTAAAAAACAATCACTGGGAAAGAAAAAAATATGTAGACTTGCAAGAATAAATGATATAGATGTAGCAGAACATTTATCTTGCAGGATGTATGTAATTCAGCATTATGGGCCAGGATCTCCATTGCCCTGAAATGTATGTAGGTATTTACATCAGTGCAAAGTGTGTGTAAATCATTACCCTGCCCATTTGGATAGACACTCTGCACTGGTGTAAATGACTGTATAAGGTGCAAGGCACCATAGTATCTGGCCCTGTATCTGCAATATTTATATATTTCTAGCTTCCCATTTTATGACACATGGGAGTTTTTCAGCTGTTTACAAAGGAACTCTTTAAGCAGGTTTGTACCAATTGTGTTTCCATGGTATGTTATTTGTGATAAATCTCTTAGCTAAGCTCAGGGCACAGTGTTCCATTTATTTATGACAATCCTTAGCAATATTGTGAACACAGTCTTTAAGGCCATTAAGAGATATACTGATTTTTTTTTCTATTTTGATTAAATTTTTGCTATTGCTATACATTTTTTGCTGTTCACTCACACATTCAAATATGAAGGGACTTTAAGAGCCCAACTCTGCAATTTGTTTTCCCTGTGTGGAACAAGTTTCAGGATTGGGTACTAACTAGGCAGCAATGATGGCACTCATTACCTTATCTTGTCTTCCTACAAACTTTTCAAACAAACAGTCTTGTCCCAAACCTCTTTGATAAGAGCATCTTTAAAATATTGGTTGTAATCCTGGTCCCATTAAGCAATGGGACTTTTGCCACTGACTGCAGTGAAGCCTCTGTTTCACTCATGGTTTCCAAAATTCCCTCAAAGTCACGCACTTTTTTTTTTTAAATTTAGAGTTTATGAAATCCCTAGAAACAGAATTTTTCTATGTATCCCTAGAAAGATATAACATAAGAAATAGCAGAAAAAAAAAATCTCAAACTTCCCTATCAATGGGCCACCCACACTCCTGGATTTGGAACCACCTCTAGGCTATGAGAGAAGCTGTTCAGTCTCCATTCCTATACAGTCGTTGGCTAGTCTGCTGACAGGGATGCCAATTAGTTCCAATTATGGTGGGGAGTTTTATGATCTGGACACCTGTCTGTGTTGGAGTTGGACTGAGACCACCAAGTCATTTCTCATCTATCTCAAACAGGCATCTGATGGCTAAATGCTAGAAGTGCTGCTCACATAGCATAAAAGCAGAGGATTTAATTTGTTATATGTGGGGTCTTACTGACTGCTCACATAGGCTGGATGGTTGCTGAGTATTTGTGAAAGTTTAATGTATTTTAATACGATCCATAGTTAATTCTCAAATCTGAACCAGAAGTGCACGCCATTAGGCAAACAAAAGAAGTGTGGTACTGTGGAGAGGCATGAAAAGTAACCGTGACAAGGTTTTAGACCAAAATAAACTAATAAATACCACAACAACTAGGAATCCTGCCTCACATTTATAGACACATTTTGGTCTGATTTTTTTTAAACTTACCATTGTTAAAACATTTCAAAGTACTATTACCAAAAAGATTAAGAAAGTGTGTTTTTTTTCTAGTTTGATTACTTTGTGTACCTGATAATATTTTGTGTAGAGATATCTTCTCTGTTTCCCTTTTAATCAGTCCTTTTCCATCCTTTTGGGTGAATGGGTGGGTAGGTGTGGTTTGTCACACAGCAAAGAGGAGACAAAAACATTTAGGGTGGGTTTCTTCAGAAATGCTCAGCACTGGCCTAAATCTGACCCCATTGAGTTCAATGCTTCTGAAAATTCCACCCTTAAAAAAAATTTAGGAAAATGTGACTGTTAAAAACTATTAAAAGTGGCATGAGAATTTAGATATAGTTGAAGCACCTGAAATTACTTCTAAAATCTTTTATTTTAAATTGATAAAGTTATTGGCATCCCTTTTACACACCAACATGGATGCAGCAAAAACCGTAGGCCCCAGACGGACTCATGTATTTTCCATCAGATAACATAATCCATTCTAAAAAAAAGTGTCAACAATGGGATTATATGTTTTTAAAAATACATAAAAGCAAACTATCAGTATATTCTATATAAAGTCACAGGACTAATTGTTCATGCCTACCTCCCAGCCACGTCTCCTGACCCTCCTTTATACCAGACCAAAAAGTATCATATACCCAAAGATTGAGTCTGATGTCATAATTTGGAACCAATCCTTCCTTGCACAAGATAACATTGAAATTCACTGTGTCCTCTTTGCTGTTGTTTTGTCATTCCTCAAAGAACATCTCTACTTCTTTTTCTGCCCTATCTACCTGTGTTTTTCCACTTATCTCTCTTTCTCATTCTATGTTCCTTTCAATCCCTTATGTTCTGTCATGCTGTTCCCTATTCTGTTCTCTCTATTAGTGATATGATTGCTCAGAGTGGTATGATTGCTCAGAGCTCCAGTATGAAACTGGAGAAAAGCCTGTTGAGAGTCTTTGGAGTCTAAGTTTAGAGGAGAGAGCAACAAGGATGATGTCATGGTGGGCATATGCTGTAGACCACCAGAACAGGAGGATGAGGTAGACGAGGCTTTCTTTGGACAACTAACTGAAGTTTCCAGATCACAGACTATGGTTCTAATGGGGGACATCAGTCACCCTGACATCTGCTGGGAGAGCAATACAGCAATGCACAGACAATCCAGGAAATTTTTGGAGAGTGTTGGGGACAACTTCCTGGTACAAGTGCTGGAGGAACCAACTAGGGTCCATGGTCCTCTTGACCTGCTGCTTACAAACAGGAAGAATTGGTAGGGGAAGTAGAAGTGGGTGGCAACCTAGGAAGCAGTGACCATGAGATGATTGAGTTCAGTTTGTGCTTCTGACAAAAAGGAAGAAAGGAGAGTAGCAAAATACGGACCTTGGACTTCAGAAAAGTAGACTTACACTCCCCTAGGGAACTGATGGGTAGGATCCCCTGGGAGGCTAATATGAGAGGACAAGGAGTCCAGAAGAGCTGACTGTATTTTAAAGAAGACTTATTGAGGGCACAGGAACAAACCATCCAGATGTGCAGAAAGAATAGCAAATATGACAGACGACAAGCTTGGCTTAACAGTGAAATCTTCGGTGAGATTAAACTCAAAAAGGAAGTTTATAAGATATGGAAATTTGGACAGATAACAAGGGAGGAGTATTAAAATATTGCTAGATCGTGCAGAGATGTAATCTGGGAGGCCAAGGCACAATTGGAGTTGCACCTAGCAAGGGATATGAAGGATAACAAGAAGGGATTCTACAGGTATGTTAGCAACAAGAAGGTGGTCAGGGAAAGTGTGAGACCCTTACTGAATGGGGGAGGCAACAGTGAAAGATGAGGTGGAAAAAGCTGAAGTACTCAATGTTTTTTTTAATGTCAGTCTTCACAGACAAGGTCAGCTCCCAGACTGCTGCACTGGGCAACACAGTATGGGGAGGAGGTGAGCAGCCCTCAGTGATGAAATAAGAGCTTAAGGACTACTTAGAAAAGCTGGACATGCACAAGTCCCTGTGTCATGGTATAATTCCCCACTCTGAACCTTAGCGTCCAAGAGATGGAGTACCAGCATGAATTCCTCTAAGCTGGATTACCAGCTTAGGACCTGTAGTGCTGCCACCAACCAGGAATTCCAGTGCCTGGTACACTCTGGTCCCCCCCAAAACCTTGCCCGGGGAACCCCAAGACCCAGACCCTCTGGATCGTAACACAAGGAAAGAAAACCCTTTCCCTCACCGTTGCCTCTCCCAGGCTTCCCCTCCCTGTGTTACCCTGGAAGATCACTGTGATTCAAACTCCTTGAATCTTAAAACAGAGAGGAAAATTCATCTTTCCCCCTCCTTGTCTCCCCCTCCCAGACTCTCCCTGAGAGAGAAAGTAATCCTAACACAGAGAGAAAATAACCTCTCTCTCCCTTCCCTCCTTTCTCCCCACCAATTCCCTGGTGGATCCAGACCCCGTCCCTTGGGGTCTCACACCAGAATAAAAAAAATCAGGTTCTTAAACAAGAAACTTTTAATTAAAGAAAGAAAAAACAGTAAAAATTATCTTTGTAAATTTAAAAAATGGAATAGGTACAGGGTCTTTCAGCTACAGACACTGGGAATACCCTCCAAGCCTAAGTATACAAGTACAAATTAAAATCTTTTCAGCAAAATACCAATTTGAACTCCTTCCAACCAAATACACATTTGCAAATAAAGAAAACAACCATAAGCCTAACTCGCTTTATCTACCTAGTACTCACTATTCTGAACTTATAAGAGCCTGGATCGGAGAGATTGGAGAGAAACCTGGTTGCACATCTGATCCCTCTGAGCCCCCAGAGTGAACAACCAAAAACTAACAGCACACACACAAACTTCCCTCCCTCAAGATTTGAAAGTATCCTGTCTCCTGATTGGTCCTCTGGTCAGGTGACAGCCTGGCTCACTGATCTTGTTAACCCTTTACAGGCAAAAGAGATATGAAGTACTTCTGCTGTTCCATTAACTCTTAACTATCCGTTTATGACACCCTGGGTCCAGATCTAATACATCCAAGGGTGTTGAGGGAGTTGGCTGATGTGATTTCAGAGCCATTGGTTATTATCTTTGAAAATTTGTGGCGATTGTGGGAGGTCCCAGATGATTGGAAAAAGGCAAATATAGTGCCCATACTTAAAAAAGGGAAGAAAGAGAACCCGGGGAACTACAGACCAGTCAGCTTCACTTCAGTCCCTGGCAAAATCATGGAGCAGGTCCTCAAGGAATCCATTTTGAAGCTCTTGGAGGAAAGGAAGGTGATCAGAAACAGTCAACATGGATTCACCAAGGGCAAGTCATGCCTGACCAACCTGATTACCTTCTATGATGAGATAACTGGCTCTGTGGATATGAGGAAAGTAGTCGATGTGATATATATTGAGCTTTGATACAGTCTCCCACAGTGTTCTTACCAACAAGTTAAATAAATACGGATTGGATGAATGGACTATATGGTATCAAGCGGAGTGCCCCAGGGATTGGTTCTAGGGCTGTTTTTTCTCCCCAACATCTTTATTAATGATCTGGATGATGGGATTAATTGCACCCTCAGCAAGTTCACAGATGACACTAAGCTGGGGGAAAAGGTAGATAGGTTGGCGGGTAGGGATACGGTCCAGAGTGACCTAGACAAATTGGAGAATTGGGCCAAAAGAAATCTAATGAGGTTCAACAAGGACAAGGGCAGAGTCCTGCACTTAGGACGGAAGAATCCCATGCAGCACTACAGTCTTGGGACCGACTGGCTAAGCAGCAGTTCTGCAGAAAAGGACCTGGGGATTACAGTGAATGAGAAGCTGGATGAGTCAGCAGTGTGCCCATGTTGCCAAGAAGGCCAACGGCATATTGGTCTGTATTAGTAGGAGCACTGCCAACAGATTGAGGGAAGTGATTATTCTCTTCTATTCGGCACTGCTGAGGCCACACCTGGAGTATTGCATCCAGTTTTGGTCCCCCCACTACAGAAGGGATGTGCACAAATCCAGCAGAGGGCAATGAAAATGATTAGGGGGCTGAGGCACATGACTTATGAGGAGAGACTGAGGGAACTGGGCTTATTCAGTCTGCAGAAGAGAAGGGTGAGGGGGGATTTGATAGCTGCCTTCAACTACCTGAAGGGGGGTTCCAAAGAGGATGGAGCTAGGCTATTCTCAGTGATGGCAGATGACAGAACAAGAAGCAATGGTCTCAAGCTGCAGTGGAGGAGGTCTAGGTTGGATATTAGGGAAAAAACTATTTCACTCGAAGGGTGGTGAAGCACTGGAATGGGTTACCTAGGGAGGGGGTGGAATCTCCATCCTTAGAGGTTTTTAAGGCCCAGCTTGACAAATCACTGGCTAGGATGATTTAGTTGGTGTTGGTCCTGCTTTGAGCAGGGGATTGGACGAGATGACCTCCTGAGGTCTCTTCCAACCCTAGTAGCCTATGATTCTATTCAAGACTTCCTGCTTTATTTAGCATTTCTTTCTTGCCATTTGTCCAGGGTACTTTCACTTCTCTTGCTCTCTCTCTGTTTCTTTCCCATTTTCCCTCAATCCCATCTTCTGCACTCCTGCTCCAATAATCTATCCTGTGCCTGTCCCACTACCCTAACCTAATCTCTGCCAACATTCATCCTGTTTACCCAACTCTTCCCAATGAATTATCAGACCCTAAATAACTACAATTCCCCAGTATCCTCTTTTCAGCCCCCAATCCAGTGGTGCGCAACCTTATTACACAAGAGACCCACATAAATCTAACCACAACCTTCTGTGGGGCAAACAGATTCTAAATATTTTAACAAGATTTAAAGTCACTTGTGTTGATTTATATTTTAAGTTCAGCTTGTTTTGAATGTATTTAGATAGGCTATTTCTATGTACAGCATTTTCTATTTACACACTAATGTAAACTAAAATGATGTAAACATGATGGCAGAATACTAATGAATCAGCTGTTAGTATATTGTGTTGAAGCAGGTCCGTGGGCCTTATGAAATGCTTTGGTGGGTAGTTTATGGCCTGTGGGCCTTACGTTGGGCACCCACTCCATCAATCCAACCTGTGATGCTGACCCCACTCCCCAGCAAAGCACAGTGCTCTTCAGGCCACAAGTTGACTGTTGAAAGTTAAAACTGGTAAGGAAGTATCTGAAAGTATTGCTTCCATTAAGGCTGCAGCTAATGCACATTGTCAAAGCAAGGGATATTACTAGATGGAGCCATGGTTAGAGCATCAAACCAGCCATGAGCCCTGGGTTGTCAGTGAAGATGACCCATATTTAATGTGTGGAGCCACGGTAGCTCTGTACACTTGGACAATTGACTCAATTTCTCCTTGCCTTTGTTTTCCCATGTGTAAAATTTCTGGTAACTTGCCTAGTATGCTGGGCTGAGAAAATGCAGTATTTGTTCTTTTAAAAATGAAAGACATTATATAAGTAAATGTATTATTACAAATAGATGATAGCCAGGTGCATCTGGGAAGGCTCCCTTCCCTTTTTTTCTTTGATACAGACACATAAAACTGAATTGCCAAATCATCTAGGATTCTAGTTAAAGTATTGTATAAAACCTGTAATTTCTAGATTGATTTCCTCTCTTACTCATGCATGAAGAGTTGTGAGATGAAACACGGGAAATATTAAGTCTTTAGAAATTACTTTTGCTCTCAGTTACATTCTTGCAACATGGGGCTAGTTGAAGGAGGGGAAAATTTGCCCCATAACATTTCAGATTCAAGTAGAGCAAATTTGAGCTATCTCAATGGTTCTCAGCCAGGGTACACGTACCCCTGGGGATACACAGAGGTCTTCCAGGGAGTACATCAACTCATCTAGATATTTGCCTAGTTTTACAACAGGCTACATACAAAGCACTAGAAGAGTCAGTACAAACTAAAATTTCATACAGACAATGACTTGTTCATACTGTTCTATATACTATACACTGAAATGTAAGTACAATATTTATATTCCAACTGATTTGTTTTATAATTATATGGTAAAAGGAGAAAGTAAGTAATATTTCAGTAATAGTGTGCTGTGACACTTTGTATTTTTATGTCTGATTTTGTAAGCAAGTAGTTTTTTAAGTGAGGTGAAACTTGGGAGTACACAAGTCAAATAAGTTTCCTGAAAGGGGTACAGTAGTTTGAAATGTTGAGAGCCACTGATCTAACCATGTTGCATCCTCTGGTGAGGAAGTGTTGAAAGACTATAGTTTTGCTTTGATACACTAGTGTAATACTATTGAAGTCATAGATTTCAAGGCTAGAAAGGACCATTATGATAATCTAGTCTACCTTCCTGCATAACAAAAGCCCAAAAAATTAGCCCAACATTTTCTGCACTGACTCTTTGTCCGTTTGACCTACAGTATATCTTTCAGAAAGATATCCAGTCTTGAGTTAAAGATGGCCAATGATGGAGAATCCAGCATGTCCTGATGTAGTCAATAGAGTTACTCTTGATTTGACCATAAGGCAAGCTTCTACTTTAGGTAGGTTTGATGAGAGAGTGTGAGAAATATGTAGGTTTACAATAAGCCAGAGAGGTTTCTAAAACACTTGTTATTGCCTTTCTAAACATTTCACTAGAACCTTAGGCTTTGTGAACTTGAGCCAATACTGACAGATGATGAACATCAGCTGTAAGGCAGGGATCAGCCGGATATGCCTTCGATAAGGGAATAATAAAGGAGAAAATGGGGAAAGGATCCAGTAAAATACCTTGGAAAATAGCCTCCTTCTAAATCAGAAGTCAAGTAGGTCTTAATTTTTTTAACGTGTGAAACACTTGCATGTTAGGTTTATTTATATATAAATATTTATATATGAAAGAATTTCAGTCTTGCACAAGCCTGAGTAGAGTAGATCACCTGTTAGTCATTTTAAATGCTTCCACACTAATCCAAACAAACAAACCTCCACCATGCAACCATATAAAAAGTCATAACGGTTTCAAAACTCACCAGAAATGAAGACTTTCTTAATGTTTTCTTCTAAAGAGCCTGAATATCTGCCACTTGGCCTCAAGGCCATTTAGAACCCTGGAGTAAGCTGATATTTACCACCTCATAAAAATGCTTGTGTACACCTGAGTAGAGGGGGAAAAGTGACATTTTCTGGGGGTTTATAGGGTGGATCAGATTACCTTTCTTAAAAGTAAGAGAAAGATCATCATTTCTGCATCTTGGGTTGGGGGAAAATAGTGTCTGAAATGTCTTTTTTCTTTCTTTTTTTTTTTTAAATCGGGGAGGATGGCTGCAGAAAACAGCTTTTAAAAATAGCTTTGAACAATATAAAACAACCTTACTGACTTGTAAAATCCTCTCTTGGAAAAAAAAAGTATGTGTTTTGACTTTTATTTTCAATCAAAGGCTCTCCCGTGCATTCTTGAGAAAAGTAATAGTCACTCTATACTTCCCTTTATGCCAGTTTGGGGTTCTTTCAACTGCCATGTACTAAGAAATGTCTCAAAGATCTCTGAACACTTTGTGTAGCATGCATGCGCTCTTAATGTCAGATCAGGAATCTATGTGTTGTATACCGTCTCTGCTCTACTGTCTGTTTTCCTCAAATGAATTATGATTTTAAATGTAAACACAAAATTAGCAAAAAATATTTAAAATATTTTATAGTTGCAGGGTTTTTCCCCAGCGTCGACTTGTTTTCCATTCCTTCCATGACATCTCACAACTCTAAGTGCTCAATGACAGCCTGTAGAGGTTTTGCCATAATCCACCTTTATCCATTAACAGACACTCAATCACTAAAGTGCTTACTAGACTAAACATATTTATCCAACCAAATCACACTTTACAATGCAAAACTGCCAATCAGACCGCAGCTATTAACGAGGAACTGCTTTAAGGGGATTTTGGTGTTTGTGCTGTGAAGAGCATGCTTACCTCCAACAACCACTAAACCAAATTAACATAGCTGTATCCTCATAAAAGAAACCAGATATCCTGTTGTGAAAATAGAAAGCTTGGTAGGACAGACCTCCTTTGATGGCTAACAGCGTGGCAGACGAAGGCTTCAGACTACAAATCTGGTTACCACAGGCTCATTACAAAACTCTAGCATTAAGCTTTTGCTAACTTTAAAAGCAAAATAAAAATGTATCATTTGGGTAACTCAGTAAGTCATCAACTTACTAAGTTACTATAATAATTGCAATAAGTGCTGTAATTGTTGGATAAGGCTCCTTAATTCTAATTGCTCCTTTGTCCAAAATCATGTTGTAAAAACTCTTGCATTAGCCAAAATAAAATCCAAGAGACACAAATGTGGTAGTAATAATAATTCTTTTTATTAGCCTGGCAAAGAGGAAGAGAACAAAGCTTTAAAAGACTTCAAAGTTCTGACCAGGGAAAAAAAAAGTCTAGAATTGGAGAAACACGCATACTCTCTGCCCTTTTATTAGTCTCATACAAACTAAGTGCCATCACCACAACTTAGAGCTTGACAGCATTTCTTTCCCTGGCAGCAGGAAAAGTTACACCATCCATGTTGCAGAGCTAATTTAAGTTCTCTGTCAAAAACTACATAAAACAGTCCTGTATATTCTCACTAAGAAGCCTTAATAGTTTTAGACATATTGGTATTATGCCTCCTTTAAATACCAATATTTTAAAGCTGGGTTTGACATTTGCTGGGACTTGATGTATTTCCTCCCCCCCACTTAACCACAGCAAAAAATAAAGTTTAACTATGAGTAAAGTGGCTGATGGAGTAAGTTGAAATTCACGTTATTTTAAAAAATAGATTTTATCCATTAAAAAAAACAACTTTCCCTTCCCACTCTATTCCAAAATATTTCTGGCTTCGTTATTAAAATATGTATTTCAATCTTTTTTTATCAAAAATAATGAGCGCTTTTCTTTTTTACTAGCTTTTATAAACACTTCTGGGGAAAATTTTATGAGCAGCTAAAACAAGTTTTACTTTTTGGAGCGCAAACTTCATGTTGGAATCATTTACAAAATGAGTAAACCACAACATGCACAGATTTTCCAAAGATCCGCAGAGCATGCTTTGTAAATTAGAGTTGAAACATATAAAGTACAAATTAAGTTGTCATGTAGCAGAAAATAACATAGTTTAGTGTGCTAGAGTTAGACAGCATACTCCAGAATAGTGACATCAGATGCATGCTACTATGTCTTTAGGCTACATGTGTTTTGAACAGTTAAATTTAGCTTAATATGTTAAATCTAAAATTATATCGAAGTCCTAGTTGTAGGTGGGTGTAGCATATGTTTTTCAGCTGAGGAAAACTGAAGCAATGTTAAAATGTAATGATATAGCATTTGCCAGAGAGTTGTGTGTATATAAAGTAATGGTAAAAATCTTTGAAAAACCCAAATACAGGGGTTAAAATATTAAAAAGGGAACAAAAGAACAGATGTTTTATAAATCTAGACTCAGCATTGTTGATATAACATAATATATTCTGGCATACCTGTAAATACACACTTGTATTTTAATTACACATTTTGTATATATTTAGTGAAAACATTCAATGAAAAATTCTAAATCACAGTGCATCCGACGAAGTGGGTATTCACCCACGAAAGCTCATGCTCCAAAACGTCTGTTAGTCTATAAGGTGCCACAGGATTCTTTGCTGCTTTTACAGATCCAGACTAACAGGGCTACCCCTCTGATACTTGAGTGCTAATAATGTCTGTTTTCCTAAAACACTGTTTTCCTAATTAAATTAACAAGGCGGCTGCACCCATGTATACACTGTTGCCAGTTTTGTTCTGTACTACTGCTTTTGAACTCTTCTTTGTTCCATGCAACATGGACTGCTCACTGCTTATTTTTAATTAGCATTTTCTTTTTAAAGGTAACACATTTAGCGAAACACTGAAACTTTTCTATCAGCAGAAAGTGAGGAGAAATTAGTGAGAAGTTATTCTATAATATTTTGGAATGATTATTTAAATGAAAAACTACAACATGAAAACATTTTCTTCTAATCATCAAACTAATATGTTATGGTTAGCCAGTAGAGGTTTCAGTCAAGTTCAGTAAAAACCCAAGGCCCAAACCATAACCACATACACACAAAAGACCAGAATCTCTGTTGAGTTACTTGAGGCAACTCTATTCAAGTCAATGGGTTTTGTAGGAGTAACATGAGAATCTGGCCCACAGTTCCTATTCTAAGTACCACCCCCTCCAGTTTTATTTACAAGCACCAGCACTACACTTAATCACAGCTGAGTTCTGAAAAATGTCAAAACTTTCCTCTTATTTTCTATTTGCTTCTTTAAATAGACATTCTTTATCCCTCAACATAACAGATCCATCCAAATTCTCTTTATTTTCCACCATACGGCAGCACCAGTTAGTTTGTCTTTCAGAAACTATACGACTTACTCTTCAGGTATAATCTACCAAAAAGTTTCTTCCAAATGCCACTTAGGCTGTGTGTACACTGCTTACCTTAGAGTGGTACAGCTGTGCAGATACAGACATGTTGCTGTAAGGTACGCAGTATAGCCACTCTTTGCTGGCAGGAGAGAGCTCTCCTGCCACCAATAAAACCACCCCCAATGATGGGCAATAGCTTTGTCAGCAGGAGAACATCTTGCACTTACAAAGCGCTGTCCACACTGGTGCTTTTTGTTGTTAAAACTTTTGTCAGTCAAGGGTGTGCTTTTTCACACCCCTGACTGACAAAAGTTTTAATGACAAAGGGCAGTGTAGACATAGCATCAAGTTTGAAAGGGATATAAGTTAGCAAATAAGTAATTTTTAACTGTCTTTAAGTATCTTAGATTGACCTTTAACAGAAAGCATCCACTAGCTTTTAAAGTATCATCCACATTAAGCAATTTTAAAACTCCACACCTTTTAGGAATCTGGCTAATATGCCACAAATTATGTTACTCTAAAGGAAAACGAACCAGCTATTTTCCCTCTTAAATTCTTTACAGTGATAATTAGCCAAGGCAGGTTTTGTAATCATTTATCTGAAGAGGGGTTCTAGAAGGCAATGACTATTATTGAGAGGTAATGTCTGTCCTACCATAAGCAGATATTTTACACAGGAATGAAAAACTTCAAACTTTCCTTTTTCTGTGCTGAAATTGGGAGAATATGTACAAACAGAATAAACAAACATCTAGGGATAAACTTAGTATTACCCCTGTTCCTTCTTAGTTTTCTACTGGACAGGCCCGCCCAAAGGATTCAGGGGGCCTGGGGCAAAGCAGTTTTGGGGACCCCTTCTATAAGAAAAAGTTGCAATACTACAGAATACTATATTCTTGTGGGGGCCCCGGCAGGGCCCAGGGCAAACTGCCCTACTTGTCCCCCCTGCAGGTGGCTCTGCTACTGGATCTAAAGGAGGTGTACAGACTTCCCCCAACAGTTCGATAGCAAACTGAATTGGAAGTAAACAGTGTTTTACATCAGCAGGATGTTCTGTCCTTACAAAGATAGAGTGGAGGGACACAAACCCTTTCTTCTAGCTAAGCTTTCTAGGAAACCAATTGAAGGAGAAATTCAACTGCTAAAATGAAATCTTTGTGCTAGACTATGTGCAGATATTTTTTGTGGATATTTGCTTAGACATGTGAGAACATGTAAAACATGTTCTTTTGTCTATGCTTAAGATAATTCAGTGTGACGCTGAAAGGATACAAATTGGAATCCACAAATACATTACCGAAATTGGTCTCATTTTAATTCAGTAACTATATTTTGTTTACTAAAATTATATGGGTTACATTTTTTCCTCATATAAATAAGTATGAAAAGCTTTGGAGTCAAATTTCAAATGTATTCTGAGTTGTATGCAGCATTGTTGTAGCCATGTCAGTCCCAGGATATTAGATACTCAAGGTGGGTGAGGTAAAGTTTGTCTCTCTCACCAATAGAAGTTGCTCTAATAAAAGATATTACCTCACTCACTTCCTCAACTATTTTGGCAAGATACAATAAAATAGGGCAAGTTGTGGTATATTTTCTGTACTCCTTATTGACTGGGCCTAGTCCATGTGATCAGGAGGATCAATAGAAGATATATCAATTGTTTTTTTCAGAGGTGCTGTGTTTAAGTCGGAGTCCTGATCCAGACAGAACAGTCTTTGCCCCTCAAAATTTAAAATATATATATATTTCCTAATCTGTGTCTGACTCTAGCAAGCAATGGTCTAGGTTAGCACATTATTATTCTTAATTCCATTATTTTGCAGAAACTTGTTTTTTTAACCTTATATGAAATATGTAACATGACTTTGCAGGAGAAGAATTTCCTGATTCAGAATCCTTCCTCACCAAGTTACCAGCAACTGTTTGGACACAATCTTCCTTCAGCCCCAACAACTTTGTGCAGCAGGTGTCTTCACAAAAACCACACACTGGTTCACAACAAAAACATTAATGTCAGGAGAACCTTGCAGCTCAAACACCTATTTATAGCACTGTCACATAGCTGTTTTTCTTACTTGCTTCCATGGACCATAACAGTTCACAACTTTGTGGCAGTGATTGTATTAAATGTACACTTGGTATACCCTGGACATGATTTGTACCTACAGATGTTATTGCACATCCCTCCCTCCTCCATAATCTTTCCCTGTTCTCCATAGTTTTCCCTCTTCATCTACTTCACACTCCTCTTCTCCATATTTATTTTAGAAAGTGACAGGAATTTTTTTTATATGTTCTCTACCATCTTCAAAAGATGTCCCCTCTGTCCCTTCACAAAGACAAACCCTCAGTTCCTGGCTGTGTGAAACCACACTACTTGAAATTTGTGTACTGGTTCAAGGAATGCAAACATGGACCTTTCTGAACATGTGCTGAGTCATGTGACCTGGTTTTTACTCTCAGTTTATTTGTTCATGCAAAGCTTTATCTAGTTGATTGTTTCAAAATCCTCTAATGAAAGGTCAAAAGATGGAAAAAATCTGGCATCTGAATGTAACAGCTAACCACATCAAATTCTGGCAGTTTCCTCCCACTATATGCAGTATTTGTCTGACACTGATTACACATATCAATGAAAATATATATAAGTACATTTCTTACTGAAACGTCATGGGCAATGAATCACAATGACTAAGAGGAATAGGATTACCTTTTAAAATAAATTTGCAGTAATCTCTTTTTTTTTTTTAAAGCGTCATAGGTAATAATTCATTTGTTTGCTCTGAAACAAACCCATTTATGAATGCAGGATGAGTCATTATTACCCTGATTAAGAGAGGGGAGGATTACTTTTTCATACATTTATCATGCTCCTCATCTGTTGTGCATTTATTTTGGAACCCAATTCCACCTACAATACAGGATCTGTGGTTGCAGATACCAATGGAAATATACTGTACTAAAATTTATACAATACTTCAGGAGGCAGGAGGGAAGGGAAAAGGAGAATAAGTCAGGCTATCAAGAAAAGGTAGGGTTTAAGATGGGATTTAAAGAAAAGAATGTTTCAGGAGCCTAGAAGTTGGAAATTTCAGATAGATGAGACAGTGCAAATATAAGGGTGGGTCCCCAAAAACCCAAATGGGGAAGGTCATAGAGGAGTAATATAGAAGTTTTCAAAACTAGAGAAGCTGATTCAGCTGGCAGGATACGGGACTAATTCTCTGCTTTATTTCCTAGTTTAGACATCCTAAATTCTGTATATTTTCACATTTTCCCTTTGGTAATTATTGTTGCCCCTTTTTGACAGACAGTGAAACTGAAATGGGTACAGAGGAACATGATACTAAATAAGGTGTTTTCACAGAGCTCTGATTCCCCACTCCACCAGCAAGTGAGGAAGCAAGTTAGGAACAATACTCACATCTCCTGCATAGCACCACATTTCTTTGTCACCAAATTCTCACACTGCCACAGAAAATGATATTCAGGAAAATGCTAGTAGTTAATATAATGCCTAAAACTTTTTTTTCTACAAGCTAAAAGCCTTTGGGAAATCCTGGACTATTTATTTAAGGCAAATACAATTTTACTGTAGGAACTAAATGATGCACATGAGCCATCTCACCTTTCAGTGCAAACATTTGATACTGCAGCAGCTCCTTTTTGTTTTTATGAATGGTTATTAGTATAAAATTATAATTTAACATATGATTAAACAGGAAGATATTTAGCAGGGCTGACAGTGGATTTGTTAATAGACTAGCAAGATCTCTCTCATTCATTATTATTACACCCACAAATGCTTATCGGTGTAACAAAAATTGGATCAAGTGCTAGGCAAACTAACTTTTGTGAGAAAAGCTCAAATGTACTAAAAAAGTATAGCAGGGCCAGACAGTACTAAGGGAGGATGTGTTAACTGTGTACAAGTATTTGCAGGGTGTAAATACCAAGTAAAAAGGAATTACATTGATTGGCACATAAGGGTATAGCTAGAATTATGGAGATAAAATTAATCAAAGGAATATTTAGGTGGAATGCTAAAGACATTTCCTAACAGTGAAAATATTAGAATAGACTCCCACAGGAAGTAAAAGCCCTACTTCTCAAATGATAGGCAGAAGGGGAAAAAAACACAACAGAAGTTAAGAATGCTTACCAGCTGGAAGTGAGGGACATGCAACAGATTTGTTACAAAATGATCACACTAGGTTACAGCTGCTTGGTGCTGCCAAATTTAAAGGGACAGCCTCCAGAAAAGCATGCTGGGATATTATGGGACTACTCTGACCTAATAGTGGATCTGAGCAAAGAATTAACCTGAAAAAGTTTATTTTGACAAAATGTATCTAATTTGAAGAGTTCAGAACTTTCTCTATTATCTAGCCATTTGGGAAAAGATGCAAGATGGTGTTTGTGTATCCCCTTGATAAGAAAAGCATGGTCTAATTTAATTAACTGAGTATACATATAGAGACACCTTTTCATTTCAAATTTAAAATTCACAAGTGTAAATTTTCAAGCAGAACCATTTCCCCCCCAATTGCTTACCTGCTTCTATTTCCAATCTTCTAAAATTTTGTGGGGAAAATATTGAATGTTCAAAATGCAAAACGCAAAATCATGGCAAATGAACCAGTGAAAAATTCTCCATCAGTTTTTTTAACTAATAGTATCTTTTCCCATTTCTAATTTTGATTTCAATGTTGCTTAACCACAATGCTGACTTTTTAATATCAAACAGTATTTGAACCATCTCCTGAATAATTTACATCCTATGTAACATCAAAATTTAGTTTCACTTTGTGGAAGCAATGCCTTTCCTCTGGACTTTTTATATTTGAAAGACACATAGAATTCATTTACACAGAATAATGCATGTATAACAGGGCAATTGGCCACACAATCAGCAAAAGTGTAACAGTAAAACACCCAATATGAAGCAAAAATGACCATTTGTGGATATAAAACTTGGAACATCTTCTAAAAAAGTGAAAGCTGCCTCATTACAGTTTTAAATTATATCAAACTAACCACACTTGTTTCACATATAATCTATAAAATTACTAACCTTGGCGGCCTGATGGGTGACACATTATTTAAGAATAGCATTTTGTCAAATTCTCCACTGTATTAAGCACAGATTTCTGCCATTCTTTCTCTGAATACAGGCATTTTGATAACTTCTCATTCTATTACTATTTTCCATTTCCATTTCATGTAAATAATACAAATAAATCATTCATTTTTCATTTCACTTTCAATTCCTCTCTGCCTTTAAGTCTCACTTGAACCAAATTTGATTTCAAAGACAGAGAATCTAGTAATGTTTATGAACTTACTATTTGCACTTCCAGTGTCCTCTCTTATGCACTAAATTTCCCTTATTTATTCTTGGAGAGGGAAAGTTCCTTCAAATATCCATTGAGTTAGAGGGTGCAGTGGATTCAGCACCTGAGGTGTTGTAGTGCAGCAGAATTATCAAATTTCTGTTCATATTTTCATGGGAAAATAAATAATTTCCTGACCAGTTAGTTCTGTTTTTAAAGAATTGCATTGTGCAAAGATGCACAGCAGAAAAACATCACACAATGTGAAATTAAATCTACACGTTTCTTCTGTGTTTTAACACAAATAAGTTCTAAAGTATAGCTGCCTTCGGTTTCATTCGCTGACATATTTAGTATTTGAATGGAGCGTCATGAAGTTAAATACAGTACTCACAGGACTGTGGGACTTTTCATTCCTTCTTAACATTATTCATAAAGCAGGATTACTTTCTTCCAAATGCTTAATGGTTTTATGAAGTCCACATAGGGCCAAACCCTCTACCCAGGGCTTGATCCAAAATCCACTGGGGTCAATGGGAGTAATTCTGTTGACTTCAAAGGGATGCAGATTTTGATTTTAGGATGCATATTGACAGACCAGCTGTGGGTCTTCATGGGCTTGGGGTAAATCTCCTGCTCTTTCCCAACATGTCCTCAACTTCCCTGCATGAAATGATGGAGGGAAAACCTGTGGAGAGCCGAATATGGCACCTCAGTACAGGAAACCCAATTCCTGCATCCCTTTCTACAGCACAGTAACAAAAATTTTAATGGGTAAGATCCATCCATGGGAATGGACAAAATCTGGACTTTATTTAGTAAAGAAGCAATTAAACAATTAATTCCTTTCATTTTTTTTCAGTGTTTAAACTCAATTATTCAATCACATTTCTTTAAAAGTTCTTTAAGGCAGTAAAACAACTGCAACTGCTTATTGCACTGGCACAATTAAAACCAGGTCCAATTATTGCAAACTTTAAATAAATCCAAAACACATTTAGAGTGGAGAACGTGTACTATCAATGAGCACTGCAAAAATTACAGCTAAATGTTTTTGATTATATTAGCTTAGTATTTTTGCTGAAAGTCACTCACTGGATAAGTCTACATATGGCATTTCCTTTTAGGAAGTTAACAGATTCTGTTTCTAATACAAATCGGAAGGCTTCCAGCCTATGCTTTCATACTGTGACTCCTGCCATCAGAGTGAGAGTTGTGGGTGCATATCTTTGTGACACATATCGTGCCACATTTTGTCAGAGACATTTTTATAGCACTGGCATAAAAACAGTTCACGTCTAGGCCCTCAGTCCCACAAGCTGTTCTCTGGGGATGGACCCCTGCACCTGCACAAAGACCCAGAGGGTCAATTTGTTCCCTATGTAGGAAAATATCACAAAATAGACAGGGAACTCTGAGAGTTCTAATTCCGAGTCAGAACCACACTCTGGTACTTTGTGATTCAGAGTTAACTAACCTCAAGGAAGTGGGAATTTGGGACAGACAGGTAGGAAGAAGGGGTGCAATCCACAAAGGTACTTAAGTGCCTAAGTCCTGTTTTTAGCCACCGCTATGATCCACAAAACTTCCACTCAGTTGCTGCCTAACTTTGTAGGCACCTAAACTCACACAGTGCCTAAGTTTTTGCCTCTGGCTATGTGCACTGCAGCCTCACTCCAGATACCTGGGTGCCTCTCTCCTACCTGAGCATATGCACTGATCATAGATGTCTCATGAGAGGTGTCCAAATGCCAATCTCCAAACTATGCCTCAGTGTGATTACCAGGAACGATAGGCATTGGAGAGTCTGATCCTTTAGGCTTGCTCAGGGACCACCTAGGAGGTCGGGCTCTTCTGGTGAGTTCACACAAAACAGCTGGGGGAAAAGCTGGCTTACCTTATGAACTTTAGGCTAGGATATAGGAGTCCCCCCTTCTCTTGAAGGGGAGAAAAGATTTGAAGAGTGAACTGTTATCTCTCAGGTGAGTGCTTGAATCCCGTGTCTGTAGAGTCATTCTAACTCTTTCTCTAGGCCTATTAATATTTATCCAATTAGTTAATTAAAGAGGAATATCTTTAATAAGAGAGATTAAAATATTCTGATATGGGTTACTAGGCTAGGGTGGCTAGGGCACTCATCGAAGAGCTGGCTGAGCCCAGTTCAGATCCCCTCTCCTTTCTTGGGACGGGGGGAGGGAGGATTTGAACTGGGGGGGCCTTTAACATTCTGGGTGAGCACCCTGCCCACTTGGTTGTAATTTATAAGGGATGTCCTCTTTCTCCCCCTGCCTGCAGTCATTTTGTTTCAGGTCCTACATGCAACATAGGCAGCCAAAACACCTATCTTCCCCCAGTTTGTGAATCGCAAGCAGAGATGGATGCAACTCTTCAGCCCAGACTTTGGCACTTATCTTCATGAGAGAAGTGGGGATTAGCACACACCCCTTTGATCAGCATCTCCATTGGCTAGTTTAGGGGGCTCCTTGCCAAGTGTGCTGGCATTCTAGATAGATGCCTTACAAAGCAATCTCTTCCCTTCATTAGCCTAGGTGCCTAACTCAGGCTTTGGGGATTGTATTAGTGTTCTTGTGATTTTCTAGGTGCCACAACCCAGGTCACTAGTCCATCCTCTGTCTCCTCTTGTCAAAGGCTGGAATTGTCAACATATCCCCACCCTAACGCCTAGTCTTTCCAAGCCACGAGCGATCCATCTGTGCTCTAATTCCTCTCAGCTCAGTTAATAAAGGGAATCACCTGGGTGTTCCTTAGCTTACTCCTTGGAGACACCAGTATAGCTCTTTTAACTATCCATGAACAAGTTATCTCCCATTCAGGCATCCAAATATAGTCAGTTTCTTTGCTTGGTCTAAATCACATATGCTGAGTCTTTCCTAGGGAAGCAAATGTGTATTTTTAACCCTTAGAAAGATAAGGTTGGGGAGGTAATATCTTTTATTGTACCAAACTTCCACTGGTGAGAGAGACAAGCTTTTGAACTTACACACCGCTCTTTGAATTGGAATAAAACCAAATTTCAAAATACTCCATGAAACAGAATTAGTTTTTCCACCCAGTTCTTCACACATTCACACAACACACATTCCCAAATCATAGCCACAGTGGCTGAAAAGGTTTGCTGTTTTCTGTATCCAGTCCAGTTGATGCACCACACCAGCCAAATGGAACAGTTCTGGAGGAACACTAGAGAACAGGGTCTTTCTTTTATGTTATTTATTATCTGTCTTGGCTCTTCTTCAATACTTTCATCATCTTCACAGGGATTGTATTTCCCTTCAGTGTTTTTCACCATCCATAGGGACCATTAAATATTTATGTCTGCACTCAACAGGAGAAATTAAAGATATTGTACGTGACCCTGAAGCTGATTTCTAAGGTCATAGATTACTGAGGAAGTCATGAAGTTTCGGCAGGTTTGCATATTTTATTTCTAAGGGGAGCTATGACATTACCAAAAACATGCACTCATGCTCATGTGGATCCACATCAACCAACGGACTGAATCAAATCTCTCTGTATATATGGTATATTAGGTATGTATCTAATAAATTGAACAATTATTTATATAGCACCACTGATATGCATGGAATTTTACTGATTGTCAGCATACAGGTCCCTGCCATGAAGTTATGGCATGAGGGCTTATTGCATAGTGGCCACTTTTCTTGACCCTTACTCACATTGGTCAAAACTTTCAAAAGTGACCAGTAATATGTGGGGAGGGAGCAAACAGACATCTGGGAGAGGTCTAATTTCCAGAAGGCAGGTGATCAGTACTTTCTAAATATTACGCCCCTTTAAGGTGTCACAAGCTGGCACCCCAAAATCACCAGTCACATCTGAAAATCTTGGCCACTGAGCAGTACCTTATTCCACTAATGGTCTCATTGAAGTCAGATCAATGTAAGCACTTTTTCATTAATGAATGACTTTTTCTGAAAGGAATAGGAGCTTTAGTTAATAAGCAAATTTCACAAGTGACAGTCCCAAGTAAATCCTAAAACTATATTTCTTCCCTGATGCCCAGTTCCTAAAGAAAATGTGTCCCCTGTCAACACTAAGCTCAAGACTGCAATTTTTCCCCCTTACCTACTGCAGTGTAGTTGCTCTTTCATGTATAGTACTTGAAGATAAAAATGAGTCTGATAACATTTTCTTGTCAATTAAATGACAAATTTAGTAGCACAGCAGCCTCTCTTACATCATGTAAAACATGCATTTACACATGCAAATCAAGGCATTGAAAATGCAGTTGCCCGTTTAGAACATGCAATAATCTGTTTGTGCAAGTGCATACGTGCATTTTGCTGCATCCTAGAATGAGCGATCACGCTATAAAACTCGTTCCTGTGTATTTATGTCAGACGCTTAAGTAAAAGCATTTTGCTTTGTGCAGTATGGGAAGAGTGGATGTCCACTATGGGTTTGCTTAATTTAATCCTGTTCTATCTGTCCTATTGTTTTTCAGAAACATTCTAAATGTGGTGGAATATCTTGTTAGTGCTAATGAATTTCCATTAAGTCAGGGCAGCTTCACTCACAGAATGGAGGTCCACATTCCATAAGTTTAAAGGCCACTGTGACAGAAGAATGAAAGATATTGGCTGTAGTGCAACAGCAACTAAGAAGTCTGCATAAGGTATGTGCCATGTCTGAGCTGGGCAATATATTAGCAATACCCTAGAAAATACAATGGCCATTATGAAAATATTTTGACTTTTTATTTTTAACTCCCAAACAACTCACACAAATGCACATTTCTCTCTCTCAAACAAACAAGACTTAGTTGTAATGATCTATGCAGATATGGATTATTATGCTCTTTCATTATAGAGAAGTAGGATAAATGACCAGAAGTCGATCTGCAAACCTCTCAATTGACTTCCACATCCACCATCTGTGTGGGTGTGAAGTGTTGACTCTGTACTTAGCAGTATACTTCCATCAAAAGATGTTGGCCCAGTTTCTCAGCCTCTGCATCAGTGGTGCAAAAGGGATGTAATCTGGCCCTTGATGTAACAAAGATGAATTCTTAACTGGCTTCAAACCTGTGGAGCCAGCTCCTACCCTGACCGCCTTACCTTCCACAACATAAAACGCATGTTAGGGCAATGAGCATGAGGAAAGAGGGTGTAGTGGAAAGGAACTCCCCTCTGGCCTTATGTATTTAAGAAGCAAAACATCTAAGCATTTAGTCCTAATACTTTGTATTTAATGGAAGTCCTTCAATTAATTTCAATGAGTTTGGATCAGGACCTTAAAGTGAGAAAACAAGCCATTAGCTTCTATGTAAAGTGTTATATGTTCCCATGTCTTCTGAGGTGAATTATTTTATAATAATGATACTCATTAATGGTATCACTCTGGCTCATAGAATTTAGAACTGCAAATCTGATGCAATTTGAATTCTTCCAGCTATTTTATCAGAATCTCCATCCCAGAAATAGTATTATTCTTCTCATGTTAACCTTCAATTTACCTGAGAAAAGAAGCCCAGATTCAGTTCATCTGCATAAAAGGTTGACATTTTCAAAAGAGCTTTAGTAATTTGTAAGTCAGTAGGACTTGTGCTCCTAAGTCATTTAGGTACTTTTGAAATTCTACCTGAAAGCTTTTTTATTGTTACAAGTACATATTGCTTGGCTTGAAGTCCTGGATTTAGTGAGGGAAAAAATATTCTAAACAATGCATAAGATCTATCTTTCATGACTTGGCTGCTGGTAAAATACATTTTATGTTTTGTATTTCTGTAATAGATAATAGTTCTCAAAACATCAGTCTCAGCTGATACAGGTGGGTGGTTAGTAATAAAATAAGTTGGCTCCTCATATTTATTATTAATGTTTATTAAGTTAGTGCTAATGGTCAAACAAAAATGGTGCTCCATTGTGCTAGGCGCTCAACAAACACTAAATAAGAGACAAACTGCATCTTTTAAGGGGTCTAAATTAAAATCCATGGAGCCAATTTCTCTAAGAGCTTGGAATATCTTCTGCTCCTTTGGTCATTTGCAACATTCTTATAAATATTTGTATAGCTCTGTGTGCTACAGTCTATTTTATTCAACATGGCTTTAGCCTCCTTCATTGTAGCCATTAATATTTTAATTAAGTATCCAGCCTTTTTATGCTGAGGTTTCGTCACAGCTTCTGTTGATGGAGTTTATTTTTAAATCTGCTACCTCAAGTGTTGGACTCTACCTGCTCTCATCTGGAGACACTTATTTACATTTTGGCCAGAGCTGCCAATTTATTTCTTTTACAATACCTGGAAAGGGTACTGCAATAATCTGATGTTTTATTGGCTTTACTTATTGTAAGTCATATGAAGTGCTCAAACAACATGGCAGTTGTGTAGCTGTAGCCTTCTGGTTTCAGTGTTTTAGGATTAAAAAAAAGTCATTATATGAGTTCTTTTGTTGCCGGGGATTTTATGGTCATGAGGACAGTATTCTTCTGTGGAAGAATCTTTTGCCTCACAGAGTTAATTCTGGGGCACGTTTCTGAGGATTAAGCTGGAGGTAATCTCAGCCACATTTGGTCTCCTTGCAAACTAGCCCTTCCTTCACCCATGAAAAACACTATACTTGAAAACTTGCACCTTTTACAGAAGAGAATTTAGGAAAGACAAGCCAAACAAAACTCCTGTATTCATTATTCATGATGAAGTAAACATTCTAAAGTATATTGCTAAACTCCTGCTTACTACATTCACATCTCTACTACATACAAACAAGACGACTACGGTTTTCCACAGACTAGTCTGATTACAGAAACAACACACTACTACAATAAACTGTTTGTATTTTGTGATAAGATAAACGACTTTTTCCTGAAGGTTTTTTCTTGGGGAGGGATGGGGGGGAATCTTGTGATAGTGATAACTCACTGAGAGCCTTTCTATTGTTTTCCTTCATCTGCAGCAGGCTGCAGAGAACTATTTAGATTTATTGTGGAACCTAATTAACTTTCAACTTCTTTGAAATCAGAAACTAGTGCTCATGTTCATATCAGTTTCACCAGCATAGGAAAACTAGAACTTTTCCTCTGCTTTTAGCCTATGAACTGCATTTTACAAAGCAATGGACATTGACATAGAGAAGAGAGACAGGGTTACTATGATTATTTTCAAAACTGCTAATCCCATGTGCGAGAGTAAGGCAGGTTTATGATCTATATGATATTTCTCTCACCACACAAGAACAAGGAGCAAAATCCTAATGTACCATTTACCTCATATAAAAATAAAATCTCTTCCCACTTAACTCTGTTAGCAGAACTTTAAAAAGAGTAAAAAATTGCCATTTGTATGAATGAAGTAAAAAAAATACCGTCCTTTTGTAGGCAGGTTTTTAACATAATTTAATTAGTTCTCTGAAATATTTATACACACAGACCAGAATCTCTGTCTTAATGACAATCATCTCAAAAGTAATTCCTATAATTTCACTACTGCGAAGACTCATTTAAAAAAAAAACAAAAAACCAAAAAAACCTCTCTCTCAGAAAGGAGAGATCTGGTACCTTCTCATATAACCACGAAGCAGACAATTAAATGTAGATGAGTAGATGCTATTATTTACTTTTCCTCCTATAATACTGTAGGTGCTAGACATGTTTTCCTAGCCTGAAAAATTAGGAGAAAAGTCATAACTTGTTATTTTAAAAACAGACCGCAAAGCTGCTTGCACAGGCTTAGCTTTGACTCCTTTCCAATTACAATAGAATAGAAATAGTTTGAAAAGTCCTTAAATATTTAAACACTAATAGTAAGGCACTGTTAAAAATCATTTAATCTGGCTGTAACTTCAGCTTTTAAAGCTGTCTGGTTTTAATTTTTCTCCATATACCAGTGGTAAAGGGAGGAAGCTTTTTCCACAGGGACAGATGAAAAGACAACATAACATTAAATAGGAAGAGCTTTTAGATCACTCCTATCCCAGCTCTTTTTACACCTTCCTCCTCACCTGCCATACCTACTTTATTCACCTATTGTTCACACCTGTATTTGTCTTTCACACTCCTCTTTCAGCTCCAAGTTCTTCCTCCAAACACCGGGCTTAACCGTTGTTTTATAATAAAATAAAAAAAACCCTAAACAAACCACACCACAATGTAATTATTTAAATTGCATGCTTCACTCACCTAAGTGACTATCAGAGGGGTAGCCGTGTTAGTCTGGCTCTGTAAAAGCAGCAAAGAATCCTGTGGCACCTTACAGACTAACAGATGTTTGGGAGCATGAGCTTTCGTGGGTGAATACCCACTTCCTCAGATGCATGAGGAAGTGGGTATTCACCCACGAAAGCTCATGCTCCAAAACGTCTGTTAGTCTATAAGGTGCCACAGGATTCTTTGCTGCTAAGTGACTATATGATCTTGCTGTTGCTGCATAGTTCTTTTGCCTCTCAACTCTACCTTTGGGGCAGGAACTCTCTTTTTTGTTTGATGTTAATACAGAGCCTAGCACAATGGGTCCCTGGTCCATGACTGGGAGTCCTTGGTGCTATAGCAATACTACTAATTATAATTAATAATATTTGCCATCTTCTCCCATTCTTGCCTTAATTTAGGCTTGGATTCTTCAGTCTGAATAACTCTGGCAAACATTTGCATTTGTACAGAGCCAGTGGGGCTCTGCATAGGGGCTTGCCTGGGCAGATCAGAGCCTTAGGGTATGAGCTCTTCTGGGCTGGGACTCCATCTTTGTTTCATGAAGCACCACGCACATTTATGGAGCTATACAAATAATAGTAACTTTTCATCTGGCAGTTCTCTCCTCAGAATATGCTGGAGCACTTTCACTGCTCTCAAGGGACCATACTAAAACTAAAATTTTAGGAGAATCCAGGATTCTGAAGCTAGCAACAGAAAACAGAGCTGGCTTTGTTTTTGATTAAGACTTTCAAATTTGTACTCCATATTGTTCCTGGAAAAATGCACTTGCACCAGTTATTCCTAGGCTTGTGCCAAAAGCTCAAATGAGGCAGCAGCCATGATGGTATCCCTCTAGTGCAGCCCATGAAGCAGTCATGCTCTCTTCATTCTCATATGTGGCCTTGTGCTGTTTCCTGCATGCCAATGTGCTCTTATGAGATATCAGTTGGTCCTACTCTCCCCCAAGACTCTGCTACAGCTCCATTCCACTAGTTCATGTATGTGTTGGAGTTGGAAAGCGGGCTGCAGCTTTGCCCTCGTTTCTGACATAATGAGAGGTAGATGGCAATATAAATGATACAAGGAAGAGGTCATAGTTAAAATATTTGCCGACCATAAAAGGGGCTTAGCTATAACACAGAAAGAGTTTGGTTTGTTGAAGCTAAGTAAATAAAGTTGTTCCTATTTATTGCTTATTATCATATTAATAGGAAGCAAGCCTAAGTTGCTCTGTTACACAGAGAACATCATTTAAAATGTCAAGCCACACTATTTTGCATGTGCCTGGTGTTTGATAGTACAGACATTTGGTGTTATTATTATGGCTATTATGGGCAAATTCTTCCACTCGATGTGCATGCATAGCTCATAGTGGCTTGTGTTTGGCTCCTGTTGGCACATCTGAGGATGGAATTTGGTCCTTTATTTATAAACACACTGTAGCTGTTGATCTTAGCCACTAAAGCATGCAGGTTTTGCCAAATGGGAGTGGGAAATAAACTGGCAGACAAAATGTTTGAGTATGGTTTTTATTAGATTTACAGATGAATTATCAATTTCATTAATAGCTGGGTCTGGTTTTGCAGTGGCTGAGCTCTGTTTTTTTTGTTATTCTTGTTGAGTTGTCATTATTTGGGGCCAAGTTCCTCTCATTCTTGTTCACATCGGAGATATTGGCAGTGAGCAATTGTTTTCTAATTATTATGCTGCTTGGCTAACAAGAACATTGCATAGCAGTGCTTTGCTTAGGACACAGTTCCAATATAACACTGTTGAAGGGCAGGAAGCACAAACAAGCACATTTAAGTGGATCCACTCCATTTTTTGTCCTTTGTAGGGTTCAAAAGCAGAAGATATTTACTGCAAAATGTGTGAATATTATATCAGGAAGGAAAGTACAATGTAATTCATATTTACATAAATTTAGTCTAAATCGTGGTTTTTCTTCGTTTACAGTTTTCCAAAATGTGACTCAGACTTTTGGCACTGTAAAAATTGCACATATTATTTCTCAATACCCCTCCTCCCCATCAGTATCCTGGACAGTTGAAGTCTTGTACCCAATGAGAACAAGATGACTGCAATGTCTAATGGGCAGAAGAGTGTATGCTTTTAGAGACGTTTTACAGAGCTGAGGTTGAAGGAAGGACAGCACATAGTCAACCACAAATGAGTTGGAAGATGTAATTTTGAAGGATTTAAGAAGCTTAAATCCTCCTGTATTGACTCTTGCCAAAGAAAAAAGGCTTGCACGAAACGGTTCAAGATGGAAGTCCATTCTATGAGCGATCATGGCTACAGCATAGCCCTCTGAAGCTGTTGCTACTTCCAATTAGTGCTTCAGTTACCAATATTTTATTAAGCTAAAAAGAAAATCCTAAATTGGGCTGTTTTCACTGAATGAGATTTATTATGATACAAAACTGGTCTGAAATGAAAAATTTTACTTTTGAATCTTTGGCATTTGTCTTACCACACACACATTGAAATATACAGCAAAATTTCCACTGTCAACATGTGCATAGACAACTTATTTTATCAGAAGGTACACAGTAGCTGTGTAACATCACAAGTTTAAGGTGTAAGGAAAAACTAAATTAAGCATGGTGGCATTTAACCATAGGTTTCAATTCACAAATTAAATAAATTAGAACATTTCAATAACTTGCTAAAACAAGTGTCTGATTTTGCTCTAATTAGTGATTTGGTAATTTTGCCCTTGATTTCAATGGGGACAAAGATTAGGACTCTGATGACACAATTATGTTCCCATATTAATGTTTACTAATTACAGTTGCTTGAAATCAAACTGTGGTGCAGTTTCAATGTGAATGTCATAACAGGACCTGCATTTGGATGCACAAGTGAGAAATTAAGGTATATAAATACCTCTTTTGCCTGCCTAAATGTGGCTTTTTATATTAGATTTAGACATCTTTTTTATGTGCTCAGGTTTGTATACTCAGTCTTTGAAATCTGTTAGCAATTTACACACATTTTATTTGTAAAAGCAAATAGCTAAGAAGATTAATAAAAAAATTAGGAGCGGAAGAACAGAACAATTTTTTGGACCAAATCCTTCTTTTGAAGAAAAAAGCATTGATGAACTTCTGGAGTATCGGTCTCCTTTAAAAATTACAGTGAGTTCATATTATATTGTTTCAATGGTGTGGCAGAACTTCTTGTCTGTGCATGTGGTCCTGTCTCCATTGTAACCAGGTTGTATCTGAGCACACTCAGACCTTGCTGCTGCCTCAATTTCCCTCCTTGACATCATCGTACTGCATCAGACTTTTGTATGTCAAATGAAACTTCCTCCTGGAATCTGACACAGCCCAACTATCACTTTACATCAAACAAGTCTCTCTCTTACTCTACAGTTTCTTCAGTCCTGGTTACACTCACGCAATTTCCCCAACCAAGTTTTACTGCCTGTATTCTTCATATTTCTTCTCTTAAAAAGAACTACCTGCCTACCTCTAACTGAGTTGCTTTTAGCCTTTCATCCAAAGAACAAATGACCTACAGATTATCACCTGATCCCAGGCATCAAGCCTATTATCTGGGAGGTAGCTAATTAGCCAGTTCCTTTTGTGGGCCATCCCATCCTATGCCACCCTGATGTAGAGGGACATTGGCAACAGTCATGGGCTTTCTAGGTTATCTGTTATGGTCAGCACCACAGTTCATGGTAACTACATCTGAATTTCCCTTTAGTGGCTCATCAAGGTCACCCCCTCTCAGGTTTCCAGCTCCCCAGTTTATCTCTCTTGGGTGAAGAGGCATGTTTCTCTCTTTCCTGATGGGGGTATGTCAAGGTATTATTCCCACTTTGAACTTTAGCGTCCAAAAAGTGGGGACCTGCATGTACCCTTCTAAGCTTAATTCCTATCTTAGATCTGATAGCGCTGCCACCAACCAAAATATAGTGTTTTGGTACACTTCCTGTCCCCAAAACCTTCCCTGGGGAACCCAAGACCCAAACCCCTTGGTCTTAAAACAAAGAGAAATAAGCCATTTTCCCTCCTTTCCCCCTCCCAGACTTTCCTGAGAGATCACTCTGATCCAAACTCCATGAATCTTACAACAGAGAGGAATTAACCTTTCCCCCCCTACCCCCACTCCCTGGTGAGTTCAGACCCAATCCCCTTGGGTCTTACACAAGGAAAAAAAATCAATCAGGTTCTTAAAAGGAAAGCTTTTAATTAAAGAAAGAAAAAATAAAAATTATCTCTGTAAAACCAGGATGCAAAATGTTTACAGGGTCTAAGCTTATACATAGACTAGAGGGTCGCCCTCCCTTCTAGCCTAAGATACAAGTTACAGCAACAGAGGTAAAAATACCCTTCCAGCAAAATACCACATTTGCAAATTAAGAAAACAAACATAAAACCAATTTGCCCTTTTCTAGCCATACTTACTATTCTGAACATGAGAGACTGTTAGAAAGAAATGGAGACAGATCTGGTTGCACGTCTGGTCCCTCTTAGCTCCAAGAGCGAACAAAAAAACAAAACCAAACCAAACCAGCACCAACAAGACTTCCCTCCACCAAGATTTGAAAGTATCTTGTCCCCCGACTGGTCCTTTGTTCTGGTGTCAGCCAGGTCCACTGAGTTTGTTAACCCTTTACAGGTAAAAGAGACAGTAACCCTTAACTATCTGTTTATGACAGGTATATCCAAACTGAACTGCCTTCATTGTGTTATTCCCAGGGGAAAAAAAAATCTGTTTAAGTGGGCCTACTTGCTTCTCTTCAGAGACAAAGAGCATAATTGCCTACAGTTCTAAGTTACCACACAGTTCTTTCTAATCAAGCCTGTATTATTGTTTTAATGTATTCTTAGGTAAAATCACTAGAGAAAAAAAAATCTACAGACATTCCAATAAGCTTATCAGTGACCTTTGGCAGTAGCAGTCCTTCAAAGCCCCACCCAAGGGTTCTCCTGTGGTTTCAAGTTCATCACACTCTTTGCTCAGAAGAAGAGCATAGTCTCATGCGGCTTAGTAAACCAAAGTCCTTCCAACCCTTCCACATGGACTGGGGCCATCCACAAACTGGAGGTCTCATCCATTTGTTGGATCAGAACAAAAAGCCCTGAGTCAGTTTGCCGCCAGATTATTTATCCCAACATCCGTTCATTGTCTTCTGGTCTTTTGAGAATCCAGTTGAACCTTTGAAGAGACCATGAATAGGTAATCAGCCAGACTGCTGGTCCTCTCCATGGGGCAAAGCTTCACAGGGCAGATAACTGGAGGAATTACTTTAGCATACTTCCTCCTCTTAGAGAAGTTGCATGCTATTTCACAATAAACACAAACAATTGGATTTTAATCAATAGAACCCAAAGATATTAAACTTAATTCAATAAGTTTATCCAGAATAGTGTGTATCTGTGACAGTCCATCTTTGCTTTTCAGAATGTTCTGAAGTTGATCTTTGTGTTTTTGAAATTAATCTGTTAAAGCTGGAATAGGGGCCCTTTCCTATTCACTTGTAGGGAACCTTGTTTACTATTATCTGTGCTCATTGTACATTTAATGGTTGTATGAATACCAGTAAAATAATCAGACTCTCATCTGGGAAAACTGCTAATTAATCACAGGTGGGTCTAAAACCAATAAAGAGCCATCCTACACTATGACACCACCTTATTCCCCCACATGCTGTATTAGGTATTTAGATACAAATTCCTTGCAGAAGGGTCCTGGTCTCTTTGTTTCATAAGGTCTTTAGCACACTTTAGGCATGGTGCAAATAAATAGTAATAATCCATTATTACATTCTTCCAGAGATGAACCTGTGCCTGCTGATAGTGGAGAGGGTTGGTGGGAGTGCGGGCAGCCGGCTTCAGAAGTGTTACGCAGCATGCTCATAGCACACATGAGCCTGCTTAGTACAAGCTGAACAGCAAATCGAGGGAGGCACATTATTCCACATGTCTCTCCTCCCCTCCTCATGTTGCCTCTGCATTCTTCCTTTCACTTACTGGCCAGTAATCTCTCTCATTAGCCATATGAATCAATTCTGTTATCTCAAAATCATAGCTGTGTCCCTATAATATTGCTCACTGTTACTCCAGTTATTCATACATAACTGTCTGTAGGACTAAGACCTTAAGTTATATACTCTGCAAGGCAGGATTCTCTTTATTTTATCTTGTATAGGGCTAAACATATTATCAGACTTATTACATAAAAATATACTGGCAATAGCATTATCTGAAGCACAGTTATGTTTCTGCTAAAGTACCAGGCTTCCTAATCAATCATAGAATCATAGACTATTAGGGTTAGAAGGGACCTCAGGAGGTCATCTAGTCCAACCCCCTGCTCCAAGCAGGACCATCCCCAGATTTTTACCCCAGTTCCCTTAATGGCCCCCTCAGGGATTGAACTCACAACCCTGGGTTACTAGGCAATGCTCAAACCCCTGAGCTATCCCTCCCCCCCAATGAAATGAAACGAACGAAACGAAACGAAACATTGTTTATTCCATCGTGGATCATGCCTGAGCATGTATATCAAGAGGTTACATATTGTAATAAGCCAAATATTGTGTAACTCATATCTTCTCTTCATTACATTCATGCTTACTGGCAAGAAAAGGCTAGTTTTGAAAAGAATAAGGGTTTTAGCATTTAGCAAGCATACATGATTAGTGAAATGTACAGCACTGGCAGTTGTACAGCTACATGAGCCACATGATATCCCTTTCACTTTTGCAGAGTCTGTCATATACTTGCATTCTCTCTCACAGTTCACACAGCCAATTTCCATTCAAATGTATTCTCTCATACACAGTACCCTGAAAGAGTTAAATACAATGAATAATAGTTGTAATGTATGTTAATATGCTTGGGTTATCTATATGACCATATTGGAATCTCAATAGTGTCAGTCACCATAGCATCTGAGTCCTTTACAGGTAAATTAGATCTGCATAGCAAGTCCCTATGGACTCAGAATGTTCATATCCCTTCTCTGGTTATGGGAAGCTCTATGTGGGAATGGAATATACATTTTCCCCCTTTTCTTTTATTTCCTTCCTTCCCCTGCCCCCTGGTTAGGGTGGTTGTGCCCTGATTTATTGGAAATGTTTTATCAAGAAGGAGGCTTTTTCAGCAAACCATAGGTTGATCAGATTGTATCATTTCAGTCTTCCCTGGAACCTTTTCCCCAGATGACCCTCTAGACTGAGAATGTTTTCTCTGTGTCTCTCACATCCTAGGCTCTCCCATCCCACTAACTCTTGACTTCCATCCTCTGGGTTTTATTTCCCAGGTCTTTTCCCCCAGTTTCACCTTTGCCTCAGATTAATGTTGCATAAGATATTAAGTAGCACATTGTTTTCTCCTCCCCTCCTGAGTTATGGAGCAGCAGCAGCAGAAGAAAACTCCTCTTTAATCCCAGGTCTCCGACTCTATGTTCTCTATGCTGTGCTTCACTTACTGGGGAAAGGATCCAACAAGAGCGGAATGAGAGAAAGGAGAAGAAAAAAACTATTGCTACAGCTCTGCCCTTTGGGGAATGAGATAAAAAATTGTAGAGAAGAAAACTTCTCAAACATCATCCCTCTTCCTGGCACGAAGCATGTACATGGAACCCATCAGCAACCTCGTTTTCCTCTCCTGTTCCCTTCTCCTGGAGAAGTCCTCTTGTGGTTCACTTGTCTAACTCCAACCCTTGTATCCTGAACAGGAAGCTGGAAAGCCCAGTACCAGCTTTTTGTTCTCACACACTTGCTCTAATTCCTTGCCTTGCAGGGAGTGAGGATACTCAGTTTGAGAGCTTGGCTAAAGTATTGGGAGTCAAACAGAAAAAAGACCAGTATTGTAAGGCTCCTGACATACAACAATGTGCTTTCAGTGGCTCCTTCCCTCTTTTTGCTTCAAGCCTGAGCCTCTGCTTCACACAAAATTCTTGTCGCAATTCCCCACCTACTTACAACTTTACTGTTATATATTTTTCCTTCTCCTCTTCCCACTCCATTTGTTCTACATAAGCCTCCTGTTTAACTGCTCCTTTTGGGCCCTGTTAATTGTTGCCATGCACCTTATGTAGTCACAGTATAATATCTATCAATTTGGAAATGGTAACATTTGCATCAGTTATACCCTCACTTGTCACTGGTGGAAGTGCCTATACAAGATGGAGGGCAAAAATGAATTGGGACCCATTGTATCCTTCTCCACTCATGTTTCTGTGGACTCTTCCATGCTGCTCTCCAATTGTGGAGCCATCTTTCATTTCTTGTGCTCCATTCTGTCTTAATTGTAATAATTCCTTAAATGCATGTCATCCATGAAGCTGTTATTATTAAGTGGTGATGGTGTGGCCAACACATACAAATTAAAGCCCTGAGGATTTTACAGCCTAAAAGACAGGAACAGAGCTGAAAAAACACACTGGAAGTCTCACAGCAATGTGACCTGAAGAGTTTGGGAAGGCCTCACCTAAGAACACATGCTTGATAACAGCTTATGGTTTTACACTCCACAAAGCAACTTAGGTGTCTCAATTCCAGAGTTAGGCAAGTAAGTCCCTGTGTGTGGTACCATTGCAATCCATGAAACTCTCACTTGGCTGCCACCTAACTCTGTAGGTGCCTAACACTGATCCAGGGCTTACATTTCACTGTAAAAGTTCCCTACCTGCCTAAAGTTAGATTGTGGGACATGCACGCTTCTGCTTCCTTCCTGGTGCCTAATTCACAAAACCAGGGAAAGATAGGCATTCAGCTGCATAAGTCTCATGTGGGGCCCTGATCCAGTAGGCATGCAGAAACTGTCTACTACATTGGGTCGTCATTCAAATTCTCACAGAGGAGAAGCCACACACCTCATAACGTTTTAGCCTTCTGGGTAGAGCACTCATCAGGGATGTGAGAGACCCAGGTTCAAGTCTCCCTGACTGCTAGAGGGCAGAAAAAATCTGAACAGAGGAGTATCCTGCTGTGAATACATGACCAAAAAAAAAAAAAATCTAGTTTAAGGATCCAGTAAGACAGCAACCAGAAGGTCTCTTAGCAACAAAACTCCATAACTAATGTGAAGCAGCTGTGGCAATTTTAGCAAATGGTTCAGACTGTTGAAAAGCCATTAGGAGGCTAATATATAGAGAATAAAAAAGGTCCATTCAACTTTAAAAAGATTTCCCAATATGGATTGTTATGTTATTTTATAACCAAATCTTAGTCACACTAAATTTACATGCTACAGAATGCTATTTATGACCTTGTGGCTGGACTTTCTGCGGAGTAGCTGGAATTCCACCACATACCTGAAATTCCTTCTGAAAAGAAATTGCCACAGTCCTTGGCAAAGTATACCTGTTTCTACAGTGACCTGTGCAATTGCAAACTTCACTGGAAGCTAATTCATTTATGATATTATTTACTACGTGCACTAGGTACAGACTCTAATAAATTAGAATCCACTTTAAATCCTAAAACTTACAGACCCTGTTGGAATACACAAGCCATTTGCTTTTCCAGGCTTTTCATATGGTCGATTATTAAACATTTGCTACTGGTTCCCTAATAACTAATTTGACTAATTTGAAACTGGAGATTCCTAATTGTCCGATGAATGCCATGAAAGTCACTAACCATCCGTTGAAAATAGTGATTGGGATAGGCAATCAGAAGCTTCATGAACACCACCAGTATGCAGCTTTACACTGCGTGTGACTAAAGGTGATTGATGGCTTAGAAGAGATTATTGTTACTACTCGGTATTATTTTACAGCTCCAAAAAACAGCCTAAGAACCCTGGCACACTGATATTGGCCCAGTTTCAGGAAAGGACATAGCACGTGCATAACATTAAAGCCTAATGGCTTCAATGAGGCGTAAGTGCTTTGCTGAATCAAGGCCATAATAAGATATTATTCATTTTATCAACTAAGGGTCTTGATTAGACAGGCAAAATTGTTCATTATGAAATGGTATTCTGTTCCACAGTAGGGAAAGATACTGATCAGTACCCTTCACTGTACTGTAATGTGAGTCACTGAGGGCCTGATTTAACTCTGTCTGAAGTCAATGAAAAGGTTCCCATTAGCTTCAACTGACTTTGGATCATCCCTAAGTACAGCAAAGGTATTCTTTAGTATCATCTATGAACTGCAATGATTCTTTGTCAGTGCTCATGAACACTAATTCAATGCATTAAACTTAGGACTGATGTGATTAAGCTATTCAAAAGACTGCTGGCAACCTCTACTCATCAAGCAAAATCTTTCTGGTAGACAGTTGAGAAGAGCAGCTGAAGGGGCAATCTCTGGAAATGCTGGTTCACAGGAGACTGAGGAGAGACATCTGTTGTGGCATAAATGCTCACAATTACTATGCAAGCAAAGATCTAGTCTGCTTCAAGAAAATAAAGTTATGAGCTTGCAAGTTCAGTTACAGAGTAATAGCACGATTAAAAGGAGGACCAAAGTAGAAAGTGATGTAAACATCTCTCAACTCTGACAGAAAAAGAAATTCGAAGGCACAGCATATAAAAAACCAAGATGACCAAAAATTAAGGTCAGTTCTTGAACAATGGGCCCTTGAAAACTCAATATATTGCTTTTAGTAGCTTCAAATAAAGGATTAAAAGAAATCTGCACTATTTCAATACTGTACTGATATTCACTTCTGTATTTTTAGATCCTAATTTTTGATGACTTTCATCAGAATGATGTTGTAATATCTGATGCAAAATAAAGATAAAATATGGACAAGAGAAGACCATATCAGATTTTAAAATGTATTTTGATCTGTTTTTTAACTTGAATGACTCATACTCTATGTTTAGCTTAGATAATAAATTTAAGAACATGAAAAAAAATGAATCTGTACTACTGGACAAATGCAAGCAGATTTGTGGGTTTGTTTGGAAATCATGTGAAATTCAGTGGTTTTGACTCAAGCCAGGTAAAAGTTGGTCATTTTAGCTGAGTTTCACTTTGAGGTGTTGGGTTAATTGAGACCCCCCCAAAGGAAATCAAGTAAACAAAACAAAAGGTTTCCATGAATCTCTGTGAAATAACATCTCCAAAATTCACACATCTTGAATTTCACAGAGCTCCACGATCCCAAATCCATCACTACCCCCCAGAAGTAAAGTAAAAGTAAATAGCTCTTTAAATCCCGTTATATATATTTTGCTTCAATCACCTTCATCAACAATGTATCAGTTAAAAAGTAAAATAAAAAAAAATGCCCAAGAACAACTTTTCTTTCACAATCAAGGTACCTACCATCTACAAAGAAGGCCAAAATCTGCTCTTGGTTATATGCAGGGCCGGCTCCAGGCACCAGCGCAGGAAGCAGGTGCTTGGGGCAGCCTATGGAAAGGGGCGGCACATCCGGGTCTTTGGCGGCAGGTCCCTCAGTCCCACCATTATAGCCGAGAACACAATTTTGTTTGCCTTTTAAAACTGTAGAGCTACGTAATCCAATAAATTAATAATGGGTGGGAGCAGTAGGAAGAAAAACAGGGGCATTATCCTCTTTAGCTGTTCATTTTTTATAGTAGCCTTGTCAGCTTAATTTTTCTAGACATGTCCTCTGTTGTCTCCTCTGGCACCTCAGGGTAATTTAAGCCACTTTTCCTTATTCTGCATGTCTGCTATGAATTTAATAAGTCAACTGAATGGCAGTGACGTATTACAATATCCATGGCAGTGGTTAGCAGTTTGTTCAGAATCCTTCTTGTTCTGTTTGCTTGAGAGACCAGTCACTGTCCAGTATCAAAGCCTGAGGAGAAATTTTGCTGACAAAGTTGGGTAGACAAAGACCTTCCTTGACAGTACCAGGAGGCCTCCAGTAATATAAATTCCCTCTTATCATTTTACCCCAAATTAGGCCCTCTATCTTTTAACACATTTTTAGTCTGTCCTCCTGCCCCTCATTCTTTTACCCTATTCTCTCTAGCTCCCCCAATATTTTTCCCCTCAGCATTGTCTCTGTCATACCCCATTTATACCCACACACAGTTTAAAACCTACAAAAGGGACTATTTAGGATTAGTCTTAGTTCTGAGTGAAGGTTCATGTCACTTCTTATTTTTTTCTGAACAGGCTCATTCATCTTTTTTCTTGCCAATATAAATAATAATAAACAAGCTACAAAAAGAGAGTGCACATCTGGCAAGTTAAGCCAAGATAAACCTGTTGCTGGAGCACCATAGGAATTTTGTGGATCGCTGTGGAGCCAAAACTTGATTTTAGGTGCCTAAGTACCTTCATGTATCAGGGTCCATGCTCTTTGGAAGTTGTTCAGCAACACACTGCAGTTCTCAAGAAGGCAATCTGAAAGTTCCTTGAAGCCCACTTCTGTATACAATATAGCACAGCAACTAGTACTAAAAGTCATATGCTGTCACAGGCCTGAAATCACTAGAGGAAGAAACTTGTCATACTTGGCTGCTAATTAACTGATTAACCTTGGAGTAGTGCAATTTCAGTGTAATAGAGAAAGAGAGGCCTCTTTTGGTGTTCCTGGGCAAGTGATACAGTGTTTGTGAGTTGTATTTCTAGTCCTTTCATGCTTTGAAAACATATTCACAACTGTCCCATGGAACCCATAACTACAATCAATAAATTATTATTTATTTAGGCTGCAGTAGCCCCTAAGAGCTCCAGTCACATACCAAGACCATCATAATTTATGAATACAAAATATCATGGGACTCTCACCCTACCAGACCCTGCTGGTGGAAAGGGCATTGGATCCTCCTAGTGAAGCTGCATGGAGCTCTATAATATGTGCATCTATGCTGTCCTAAGCATTTTACATTAATCCTCTCTCCTGGATCTCATGTCTATATTTTGCCATCATGCATCCAAGTTTCATCTTGATGTAAATCCTCAGAAAAGCTGAAGAGGATTTAAATAATCTTCAATTAGTTTTTGGTGTATCCTGTTAACTACTAAATTAATTCAACAGTTCTGGTCTTTCAGCTGAAGAGGCTTACACAAATAAATGTGTCTTTAGCACAAACCTGCAAAACATACCAGATAAGAAGTGTTTGAATGAATTTAACCAATTGACTTTCAGCTCTATTTAATATGCTACTGCCATGTCTTCCTTTGTAGACAGAGAAAATACGAGACCTATAAGTCAAATGGGAGAGAGGATAAGCACTCCAAACTGCCAATTTGATTCATATGAATTAGACAAACCTAGTTTAGTACTTCATTAGCTCATGTCAGCAATGATAAAAAAACAACAAAACACAGCATTAATGAGGATGACACTGAAATGCTGAACTTTTAAAATTCTCACTGGCATTTTATTATACGTGTTGCATAGCTCTCAGCCTGCCAAAGCCCAGATATTGGAAGCTATGTGAGATAAAAACTGAACATGAAAGTTAGGAAAGTAATAGAGAAGGAAGACTATTTATGATGGCAAATAGACTTCTTTCACTTAAATAACGTTCTGCAACTCCAGTGGTACTGTTTTGCATTTTGGTAATGAAACGTGTGCTAGAGAGAGGCATATGGTCTTACAGTAAGTGCCACAACTCTCATAATGAGGTACAGTTAAGAGCTATGGAAATGCTACTGAAGAGTTGAAAGAAAAGATTTGATAAGTGAAACTGAAGCTTCCAGTCCTTATAAAGGCAAATTGTCACTATTAGTGCAGATTAAACATAGGCAGCAAGAGCTGACTTGCTCTGCTCAGTTGTACTCAGGAAGGAGGTGCAATTACTCAAGTCTCATTATCTGAACTGAGTTTTAATCTGCTGAGTCTCATCCAAATATAAATGTTGGCTAGACGATAGGATAGCTGAGAGACAGCTCACAATGAGTCAAATGAAAAGGAAAAAGAAAACTGCATATTATCAGCATAAGGATGGTACTATAGTCCTCTAGAAACCTCATGAAACAGAACTGAATCCTATGGTATGCCATGGGTGGAGCCCACAGCTGAAGTCAATCAAGTACCCACAATCACTTGCAAAAGTCCTTTCTTCTAGAAGCACCTCATCCTCCCCAGTAGTGACTACAGACTCATCGCTAACACCTGAGGGTCAGTGGTATCACAGATCTAACAGCAGTCTTACTCCTGCAAATGGTTTCATACAAGCAAACCCCTGTACGCATGCAGAGACCTGTTGACTTCAGGGGGATACCAATGAGGGCACAGGGGTCTCTCCCATGCACAGCCAGTTACAGGGTCATGATCAGCAAGGACATGTTTTTTTTTTGTTTGTATTTTAAATTATCCACTGGTGGAAGGAGACTATCAATCACATTAACCAGGCCTGTTCCAGTACCATGAGAGGATCTAAAGTCTTTACACTTAATATATTTATAGCCCCAGGCTTCATGATACTCTGAGATTGTTTTTGAGCATTTTAAAATGTTAAAAATAAATTGAATATACAAGCTGAACAGTTGAAATAAGGACACAATCCCACCAGCCTTACATAGACATAACTCCTTGATTTCAGTGGACCTAGAGCTGGTCAAAAAAATTCCAGGTGGAAGTTTTAACAGTTGAAACTGAAATGTTATAAGGAAACATATCAGTTTTGACCAAAATTGTCAGAAAGATTCCCCCTGAATAGCCTGGCGGTTAGGATACTTGCCTGGGATGTGGAAGACCTGAGTTCAAGATACTGCATCAAATCAGCAACATTCTAGCTAAATACCCTAACCATTAGGCTATAGAATCAATCTCTTGCTGGCCCCAGTGAATACTTAATTATTGATCAATGTGAAATTACTCCAGCTGGGGAGATTGAGAGTAAAAACAATTGTGTACTCAGCAGTTAATACATTCACATGTGACAGGTTTAAGTACTTGTTCTGAATCAGGCAAAGTACGGATTTGTCATGGAGCCTTCCACATCCCAGGTGAGTGCTTTATTTACTGGCTATTCAGGGGTGGGTCTCTTGGTTGTGTTTTTTGTGCAAAATTTCAGAATGTCTTGTCCCTATTCTGCAGGGGAAAAAAACAATTTTGAAACCTCAAGGTAAAACAGAAACATGTTTTCTGCCCAGCCCTAAACAGGATCACAGTATTCCATAGTGGGGATTCCAAACCTTTGCAGGTCTACAAGGCTACAAGCTACTACCTGTGCAAGGCGTATTCAGCAGAAAGTCTGAGAAGTTGAATTTGTAGAGTTTTCTGCAGACTTCTCCTCTTCTTGGAGGTTTATTTTCTGAGTGGGATGTTTTCATTTTCAATAAAACTTTCCCTCTAATAATAACTCCTTAGATACTGCTTTGCTAACTACCTAAAGTAAATCCACCTCATATTTGGAGCAACATTAGAGGTTTACTTTTATCAGGGAATTGTTATATTTATTTGGTATAACTAAAGTAAAATCAAGGTTTTTCTTCAAGGAACCAACTTCACTAAATGTAGAAAAATAAAAAGGGGCAGCCTTGTGTATCTATGATGCAGAGGTAAAAATTAATAGCTAAGTGCTGTGTTATACTTTGTCTAGAAAGGCTCATTTAATTTTATAGTATGGGGTTTGCATCTGTTTTCTTTTTTCCAATGATATTTTATAAAGGCTTAGGCAACAGTTTTCAAAGTCATTTTTATATAATGCAAAAGACTTAAAAAATGTGTAAAGAGTCTTTGTGGAAAGAAAATAATCAATTTCCTGGTGTTCTACAGTAAGCATCCTGTATGTGATTGGGAGATCCTTTATCATAGAGGGTGGTCCAGCAGTAATGTACAAAAAAGGATAGTGTACAAAAATTAAATTATTATTTGACCCCACATCATTATATGCCACATAACTAATTAAAGCACGCTATAACAATGTAGCCTTAATGTGCCGTCTGTTACTTGCATGACTCACTCATCTTTCAAAAAGAATAAGTGATTTGTATTAGACAAGAGTTGTTAAGGATGTTTTTGCGGCTAGCAATCGCTGTCATTGCTATGTTAAATCACAGGCCCAAGCCTGGGATAGAAAGAGACAGGCTTATCATGAGCCAGGAAAACAGCAGCTCAGGACTGATAGCTCTGACTTAGGGCCTTGTTTAAAAAGTTATGACTCAGTGCAAGCAGCCAAGGTTCCTTAGCCTTCCTCAGTTCAATCCAAACCAGCCACTAAGAGCCCTAATGTTCAGGTTGCGTGCCTCACTCTGATTATTTTTGGGAAATGGATCACAGCAAGTTTCTTTCCTTATGCATTCATCTTCATTTAGTGGATAAAGGGACTTCTCAGTGAAAGCTCTACACATTGGGCTGGATAATGGGCATTTCAACCAAGCAGTGCAACTGATTGGATTCATAGACTGAGATATTTTAAAAAGTTGTAAGTGCACACATCATAAAGCTACACAGTATTACACTGATACAACTCCCTCTGCAATTCTTTATATATGAATGAAAATTCATGATGATGTGAAACTAGACAGAGGTCATTTTGCAGGTAATTTCAAATGAGCACCAATACAATCATTATTTCACACTATCATGTATTTTGTATATGTCTCATAGTGTGCAGAAATCCAACTATAGAAAAAACTTCAGGAGGTTGTTGTTGTTGTTCTGTTTTCCATATATTTTTCATTCCTACCAACAAGCTGCTTTAGCATTGTGAGTTCAATTTGAAAAGGCTCACAAGGAGACTATTAGAATTAATTAAAACATCTCTAAAAATGTCAATATTTTAAAGCCCAATATCTTGGGACATTCAAGGGCAAAAAGCAAGTGGTGTTGCTTTGAAATCTAGGAATGTCTCTTTTCCTATGATATTATATACTATATACTTAAATTATAGGAGTATAATATACAATTTTTACTGTGAAAAAATAGTGCTATCCTGGTTCTGACCAAGAATTGCTTCCTAACACTTGTGCCTATAAAGAAAAAGTTTCTGTAAAAGACACTAGCATACCTAACTCCCTTACAACATACCAGGGTGCTATTGCAATCCACTGCCCAAAAGCAATATCTGAGACAACACAAGTGTCTTAAAATCTGCCAGCCTAATTTTCAAAGATTATAATAATTTAGGAGCACCACTGAAGAATCACAGGTCTCATTAGCTTTATAATTTAAAATCCATTCTGCAGTTAATGAGCCATGAACAAATACTTTTTATTGAAAGGGGGAAAGCAAGAAACTTTTCAGGGAAATTACAGTAAGATGTTAAATACATTTCCTTATAAAACAATTTCATTCTAGAAATTTGGAAAGTTTATTGTTAGAGCTTGTTTGAAAAATGGAAAAAAGCTTGCAAAAAATGTCACAAATGTGGAAGTTATTTTCATCCCACAGGTTTTGAAAATGAATGATTTTTGATTATTCAAATTTTCTTGAACCTTTTAATTGAAAATTTCACTTTTTTCAGTTTCATTTTCAGTTTTTTCTTTTTCCCCCTTTCTCTCCTGTTCTTCCCTTCCCCGACTCTTTTTTGTTTTTTCTCTTCTGCTCTACCACAGAAAATGGGGTAGAAGGGAAGAGTGAAAAGGGTCAGGGGGAAAGGGTTTGAAAAAGGAAAAATTGATTTAAAACCCCTCTAAAATTTGCATTTTCCAGTTTTTGTCAAAAACATGGAAAACTTTTGTGAAAAACAGCTCTGGGCCTGTATCTCCACCACCTATTGCTTATAGACCAGCCTCTTATCTTGCCTATACCATTCTATTCATATTTCCAATATGAGCTAACACAACTGTCCTCATCTGGGATTAACAATATTTACTGAGTGGTGAACCACTTATTCATCTTCCAGCTAAGCAGCTGCTGACCTAAAGTGGCCATTTTGTGACTAGTTTCTGCTTGCTGGAGTTCCCTCTTCCTTGGCTGGTGAAATTTGCAAACTAGGAGTTAATAAATACACATCTCCCTGCTTAATTGCTTTCTTACTGCTGTGGAGATGATGCATATCCACACCAACTATATTATGATCTGCTCTGACACACTCCCATAATAGTAGAAGAAGCCTCCATATTTGTGACTTAAATTGGAATAGTGTCTGCAGGTTCTATTCTCATACAACTGAAGACCATATTGTTGGAGTTCAGACTTAACCAGACAGAGTTAAGTATTGTGTACAAACTCTTGTGGAGGGGATGTGTCTTTAACCCCAATAGATGAAAGTTTGGTGGATATATAGAGGATATATGGAATTTTCTAGACTTTTAGTTTTTAGCGTGTGAGAGAGAAGATGACCTACCATATGATATACAGTGCATATAAGAGATGTTTAACTGCATGTGGGAAAACATTCATTAGGGGCATCATTCACACCATACATTTATCTGTTCCTGTGGTGTACACCAGCACATGGTAGTGCACATGGTGGTAATGTGAGAAACTCCCAATACCAGCCTTTTAAAATTTACTATATCCCCTTCTTAAATGTGTTAATTGGATACAGAAACAAAGAAACACACCTAAGTAAACAAAGGGACATAGGGAATGTGAGTAACTCTAGACTGCCAGAAAGAGTTGGTAGAAATATGAATTTAAGAGGCCATTGAGCCCTGTGAAATATTTTGGTGTGCCACAATTGCTAAAAAACCTGGGCCAAATGAACTTGGACAGATCCATCAGGACAGTTTTTTACAATGTACACTGGCCCTCAGGATTGCTGACCTGTAGTGCAGTATTAAATCAGCTGAGGCTGAAAAGGGGAGCCAGCCAATTCTGGTGGCTGTTTTCATGGACCTGGACATCATGGGATGATGTGGGATTGCAGCATTTTGTGATGTAGCACAGTAGGGGGCAGAGAATGGGGACAAGAGCAGGAATGTGCCAGAAAGGAGTTCATGTCTGCAAGCAGGGTCACTGCCAGATAATCATGAGCATGTATGTGTGGGTGACCTAATGTGGAGCTCTATAGGTGCACATCTTCCTTGAGTCCCTCCCCTATTCAGCCAAGATTGAGACTCTGTCTTGATGTAAAACAAATAAAATTGGGTCTGAATGCAGAAACTGATGCCTGGAAATTATTTAAATTTCCTCAATCTTCAAAATGGCTCTATAGAAAGGTCTCTGTATAATGTCTGTCTGTTATATATAATGGAGTTGTCATTCCCTCAAAAGGGAGTGGAGTCTCTAGCTCTTCCCACATCCATCTTTTGCTGGTAAAGGGGACAGAAATTCCTGAAAAGCAGCAGAAGTGGATGCAGGGTTTCCATTTGGTACACCATTCTTTGTCCTCTTAGGTGGGGCTACTACTAGCATCTGTGCTGGAAACCTGAAACTCCCTAGCCAGGTGCTAGCTCTTGATGATGCTCCCACTTCACACTCCTCTGTCTGAAGAGTTTTTGTTTTGCTAGCCATGGAAGAGGGCTATCCCTTGAGGATCAGAGATCTCCTGAACTCTGGGAACAGGAGTTGTGCAGGAGTAGAGGAGCACTCTTCTATGCTGTTTACTACTTTTGAAGGGGCTGCAGAACACATGGTCCTAGATCTCCAAAAGGCCTCCTCACTTTGTCTGCAAGGTATGCCTGTGCCTTTTGACTTATCATTGGTCAGTCTTGTTCAAATACATTTTAAATCTGAGCAAAATAGCATTAAAGTCACTTATATAGTTCTGTAAAGTACATGGTGCTTTACAAACCTAGATTAAGACACATTCCCTGCCTCTAATAATATACAATCTAATTTGTAAATTAGGTTTAGAGTGATTTTTTTTAACTGTTAGAGTAAAGAGCACTGGAAAGATGGAAAAATTAGTCAACTTGTTACTACATCATTCTGTTTCCAAACTTAAAACAAACATGTGTAGTTGTACGGAAGGAGCACCCATGGGAGGGTGGAGGTGGAAACCCTTGCAGGGTCCTAGAGCCCCAGCCAGAATGTCTACACCACAATAAACAGCTTCTCAGCCCAAGCCCTGCAAGACCAAGACAGTTGGCATGAGACTGCCATGGGTTTTTAATTGCAGTGTGCAGACATCCACTATGAGGCATTCCTCCCTAAGGAGGACAGGGTTTGCCTGTAAGTAGGACCGTAAATGCGTTGTTGTACAAACAGCACACTTTACATGTCTTGGCCAGGATATTATAGTAATAAAGCCAAATCCTAGCCCCAACTCCTTGTGTGTATCCCTCAGACACATTACAGTAGTCAGCCATAAACCAGTTACATGGAATTTAGTGCCCTGAATTATTAGTTGAGGCTGAGAATTGCTTTTCCTCAAACCCTTATTTCCAAGTTCTTCCTTAGGGCCTGTTATTTGACCTTTGTTCTTTATCTCAGGATATGGTTCAGTAAATTTATCTCAGATATAATTTGTATACATCTCATGCTGCTTATTAAAAGAAAACATGACTATTTTCTGGTTTGGAAGCTGGTAAAAAATATCCCAAACCAATTCTGAGTCACATGTTTGAAAGTCTAGAAATAAGGACATCTTGAAAAGTTTAAACCATTTTTACTGGTTAATTAGTACAAAGAAATGTGCATTTGAGCAAACAATTTGAAAATCAGCTAAGCACAAAAGGTTTTGAAATGAATAATGTATTATATTCTCTGTACATATAGGTTTAGCTATCAAAGCAGTTTGTGTTTTCAAGCAATTTCAAAGGTAATCATTGGGTTGTGCCACAAGGAAGGGGAGTACTCAGTTATGGACATTCTTAAAATAAAGGCAACTTTAAGATTTCAGCTGGGTGGGTAGTTCAGAAGTTACGGAATGTTATCCCAGCTCTGGCTGCCCCAGCAATTCTGGAATTCTGAAATTAGCTGAGTGTTCAGCATCAGGGATTTCCAGCAGGCAGATTTCACATGCAGTTATGGTACCTGGCAACTGGTGGGATCAACAGTTGCTAATCCAACTATTCCTGTGCTGTTCTTGGCCCCTAGTACTCCCTAGAGGTGCAAGTTGCTATGTGCAAACCTGCCGGTGCATTCAATATATGAAGTAGTGATGGTACATTCAGAGAACTTTATTCAACATTCCACCATCCACAAGAAATCAATTCTATACCATGTGCAATAAATCACCAACCACAGGTAACCAGGAGATGTTTAAAAGAATGGCCCCAGCCCATGCAATTGCAGAATCTAAGTAAGCACTGGCTTCAGGCAGGCAGAGGAGGAGGGTTCTGCCTGATGCATTGAAGGGTCAGTTGGCCTGGCTATACCAGCCATGTATGTTCCTAAGCAGATAGGACTGAGCTAAAATTTGAAGGAAAATTCATAGCTCTTTTGTGACACTAAGCCTACTCTACCAGATAGGCACTTCCACACATTAGTGCCCATCAGTCACTGGCAGACACAGACGTGAGCACAAGTCAGGAGGCTCTGTGCTAAAGATGCTCAGAAAAGCTCATACTGCTCAGTTAGAAAGCACTTATCAGTAAAATAAAGGTTTTTAAAAAACCTGTTTAATTATGTGGCAGATATTTCTGATGGGGAGTTAGCAGAGCAGCTGTGGACATTTTTCAAGGGTAGAGAGTAGTGTAACCATTAGTTAAGGGAAGGGGAGTGACTAATGAGATTTAAAACAAAAAAGTCTCTCTCTAGCTATATGCAAATCAGCCAATATTATGTGGGGGAATAATAGATTTGGCAACCAGAGAATAAACACAATATCTGATGTCCTATCACAGAATACATGGAGGGACATGTTTTACTAGTAAACAGCCAAAAAAGTCTGCTTGGAACTTACTTTAATACCCTATTGTTCATCCACTCTCTGCCCTAGAACACAGTGAGCATATATTACTGACAGCCACGTAAGATGGTACTTTCTTTGCTGAATGGCATGCAATAGACTTGTCAAACATCTGTATAAAGCTACTTTGAGGGCCCAGAAACTCATTTAGAGCATGCCAGCTCTGGTACATCTAAGGAAATTTAATCAAAGAACATAAATTCAATCCTTTTTAATAACTATGCCAGCATTCAAAACAAAGAAGCTTTTTTTTTTTTTTTAAAAAAAAGTTCCTCCTTTTACAAGCTTTCTCCTCCCTTCTCCTTCTTGGCAGCAGTTTTTCTGCTTCTGAGAACAGATCATCTAAAATTTATTAGCATAATCGGCATGGAGAGATTTCCTAATGCCACAAATAAGTTAAACTGTACTACTTCTAGGACATCGATGAACAGCAGTTGAAATGAGAGACAAAGAAGAATGTTCCATGGGAAATAGCATTAGTGGGTTTATTGCCATTAGTCAAAATACAGCAACATCCAATAGTATGTGGTATCATCTATGAAACTGGCAATCTTATGTTAGTAAAAATATAGAGCCTTAAAAAACAACAAATGTAACAGGGTGGTCTGTTCTCTTTAAGGGCAGTGAGTCCTGGGCCCAGGCATGGCCCTTTAAGAATAGATGTTCCATGGGAGGACCAGCAGTCAAGCTAGGAGCCAGATGCTTTAGTGAGGTGGCCATAATGCTCAGCCAATAAAAGATGGTGAAACTCAGTGAGGTGAAACTTAGAGTCTGGAGAAGAGCTCCTTGATGAAGGTGAGCTAGGGAAGCTAATGAGGATCACACCCCAAGGAAAGAGGGCTGTGGAGTTCTGTCCAAAGTGGAAGAATTTTGAGCCCTGTATCAGGGCAAGGGAGAAGACACTCCTAAGAAGGCAGGCTGGTACATAGGAAGAGGTTCTGAGAAGGGAAGAGCGAGTTTGGGTCTGAGCTATAGGATTGGTAGCCAATCGTTTGGGTTCCCAAGGCTGGTAGAGGATGCAGTGACCTCTGCTATTAAGAAGGAGGAAGACTAGGGACTAACCAGAGCCCACAAAGGACTGGAAGCTGACCCCAGAAAAAGGAAAACTGAAGACTGCTGTGTGCTTGGCATAAGTCTGTGATGGAAGATTGGTGTCCTGTCTTTTGGATTTTGATTATAATGGAAGCGATGGGCTTTTGTGATTTAGCAAGAGGGCTAAATCACCTTATCAACTGAACTGTTCTGGAGACTGAGAGAATTCCTGGAAAACCTAGGAGCTAAACTGAAGCTGGATGACTTCAGTGCGGGCAACTCTTGAGGGGGCAAGTGTGCATGGACTGCTACAATGAATAATGTAAAGTACTGCATCTGGAAATGAATTTTGGGAAACTGTTTTCTGTTTCAGATATTAAAAAACAGCTTGAACACTTAAGCTTTTATACATATTTGAAATATATTCATATTAGAGCAACAAATTCAGCATTGATTTACACCCAGTACGTCCCAGTTAAATCAACCTATGATGGTGATGGGTGTAAATCAGTGCAGAATGTCTCATTGCATTCAGCTGGACAATCAAATCACATGATAAAGAAGTCATGCATTAATTACATATTTTGAGCTTTATAGTGTAGCCTCGAGTTTACCAATCTGATCACAAAATCTCACAATACATACTTTTCCTCCTATAATTATGGTACTGATGATGTCATCCTTGACACTTTTTTTTTTTTTAAAAATTGCTCAATGTGCCTCTGTGATTTTAATTCTAGGTCCAGTCTTGGCATTTTCTAGATCCACTTTGGAAGTGGCTTAAATGGCAGAAGTCTTGCAACTTCTGAAGGCATAATTTAGGCCTAAAGATTTAATTGTGCATAAAAAAGGGGGCAGCTCAAACTATAGTTGCATTTTCAAATGCTTTCTGGATCCTAGTCCTGATCCCCTTTAGGTTTGGGCCCTGCATAGAAATATTTCTTTGTAATTTATTCCGAACTGACATTTTACTTCTTGAGGAGAAATCAGTGCATATTTTTTTGCCTTATGCAAATCTTATGTATGTTATTCCCAGACCTGTAGGGATGACAGAACCTAATATGGAGTCAAACAAAATTCTCATGAAGTGGACACATTTAATCCAAATGAGTTTCACAGCAGAATGCTCTTCTGTTGACCGCAGACATTGGGCAAAATGTTCCAGGAATAAAACTCCTACAGAAAAATGTATTTGCATAAATCTGAGTAGAAAGAACAAACATACCACTCATCTTTTGCATAGTTTCTGTGCAATTGCTACTGTTAATAGCTTTCCTTTTTAGGGACTGAATCTAATGAGAGGAGGACATTCCCACTTACATTACTCCGAACAAGTGCTGTTTCCTATGAGTGCTGATATTAGTATATAACAACCATCACCCTCTAATCAGAAATATTTCTGATGTCTCAGTTCTGAACACACATTTTTTTACTAAGCCTGAACTATGCTAAATTCATTCTTTGTCACCTTCATCAATAGTTACACCCCCAAATTTGCCCACTTTAATTATTTTAAGTAGAAACTCAAATTCTTTTAACTATTTTAAAATTTCCACCATCTAGTGCCAGTTTTGTAGCATAACATCTTAATATATTTAATGTGTGACAATCTCAGTAACAGTTTGTCCTCTGATCTTAATACCCCCAAATGAGAGAGTATTCATGTTGGATGTGAACTGAAACACTTTTAAAAAAGGACACTGGTGGCAAACTGATAAAGTGGAACAGAGGCCTACAAAGGGAAGTTTGAACTGTGGAGATTTGTAGCACTGTTTCAAGTGGGTTTGATATTCGAGATGCCTTGCAGACACACAGGACCAGATCTTCAGCTGTTGTTAATTGATGTAGGTTCTTTGCCTTTAGTAAAACTATGCTAATATATATCAGCATAAGTCCATTGCTTTCACTGAAGTTATGCTTCTGTACAGCGGCTGAGAGTTTGGCCCAGAATTTCCATCTCTGTAGTGATAGTAAGATACTAACTCAGTGTGAATTCTGTTTTTTGTTTCTTTTAATTCATCAGATTCCATATACTACCTTTGTTTTCCATCTGATAGCATGTATAGGTCCAGACAGTTAATTGTATCTCAATCTTGGTTCAGTGCCCTGCCCTCTCTGATTGCACTGTCTTCTTCCGTATTATTGTGGCAATATTGAAAACAGCCTCTGTTCCCCTATCAAGTCTGGAGACATTGAGTGAAAGTAAACATGCACAAAAAACTGCAGCTGATAGGCACAGTCTCACTGACCTGGCTTAACTTCTTGTACCCTCCTATCTGAGTGTATTATATCCTCAGCATAACTAAGCAGTCTTCCCAAGTGGAGGTCATCCCAGCCCATTTACAAAAATTAAAAAGTCAGTGATTAGGGACCCATCTGCAGCCCATATTATATAAAAAAGATTGGAAAGGAGATGGGGTGAAGGAAATGCCAAGGCTATCAGAGTGAGGAAAGCAGGAATTACTGAGCCTGGAAAACATGTGGTGGCTCAGTCCACCTATGTGAGCTGGTTCACTGGCAGCCTTCCTTTCCCACCAGGAAGGATAGTGGTGTGAGGGACAAATAGGTCCATTTTACAGCATGTTCTCCCACAAACAAGAATGAAAAGAAAATGGCAATGTGGAGAGAACACTGGGCCCACTCCCTAGCAATCAACATATTCAGACTCATTTTGGATTGTCACCGAGTTTGATGCTGTCATCCAGAATGCCTCCTTTCTTTAAAAGGGCTATTCTCATACAGATAAAATTAAATTAAGTTATCTGTTTCTGTTTCAAGTTTTGTAGTAAGTTTGAAAGTGTTCATGCCACTTAAAGGAAACCATATATTAGTATGCATATGTGTTATATTTTGTGCTGTGTATAGTTTGTGCACATATTAGGACTGGTCAAAAATTTTCTATCTAAAGTGACAGAAAATGACTTTTGACTAAACAAAACTTTTTAGAGAAATTGTATTTTTCTGTTGAATTTTTGATTGTTTTAATCAGAAACCTGAAAACGCGAATATTTCAATTCAGATATCCTGCCATGGTGCCTTAGGGAAGCTGTTGTTCAGTTTCCTCATGTCCTCATTTTCTCTATGGGCTGACCTCCCCAGACAGACTACACCACCCGTAATGCACCATGGCCAGGGACTCCAATTATACAACTGCCTCTTCTTATCAGGAGGGGACAGCATTGTGCATAAAGGGAGATGTAATCCACCCAGGAGGTCAGTTTATAGAGGAGAAAGGAAGTATGAGTCACATGAACTACAACATCCATGAGATACCGCAGCAGTGGTTCCAAATTGAAATATGTAGAAATGTGGCCCAAAATATTTGTGTTCAAGTTTTCTACCAAATCAGCCTTTTCATGGAAAATTTTGATGGTCTAATCTTTTTCATTCAGACTAATTTTTTTGCACAAAACCTCCTATTTTAAGACCAGGTTATGTGTACATAATTTCCTAAAGTTTAGAATGTTGTGTTTGATATTTGCCAAGGTTACTCTTTAAGTCCAACTAAGGATTTATCGGATCTCCAAGCAATAACCCCCAAAATGCATCCTGCTCCATTCTCATTTTAACATACTGAGTATACAATGAGTGAAGTGAAGGGGAATGTTGGACCATATTAGTTAGGTCACCTTTGTACTTATTAATGAGTGTCTGCCAGAGTCCTGTACCTTGCACCAAATATGGGTGGTAACAGTCATATTGTAACTAGTGGTACCTACAGGGGTTCAACATTGGTCTTAAAACCTTTCAATACCAGCTGAATAAAATGTGTACCTCACCCTCTTAAAGGGTGTGGCAATTGTTGCTCCTGCATGAACTCCTCCAGGCCCCATTAAAGCATATGGCCTCCTTCACTCTCCTGTAGACACAATACCTCAGCAGTTGGCTCTGATACTGTGCTTCTCTTTTTACCCACATTGCTTCAGTGGCTCATGCTACCCATCTTCTAGACAACAGTGCAAAAACAGAGTAGTGTTTTACCCTCAGATACACACACAGCTCCCAAATACTTGAGTGATTTCTATAAGAACTGCATAGCCATACATCAGTGAAGTAGTGGACTTGTAGGTTATATTTTTTCAATTGTCAAATTCTTTTTGTGGAATCACATCTTTTTTCAAAAATCTGGGACAATTAAACCAAAACATAATGTTGATTCAGAAAGATAGGCAGTAAAACTTTAACAAATAATGCCTCTATAAACCTTAAGTGGCAGTTGTACTGCCTTCAGGCATATGATAAAAGATTCAGTGTCAAGCAGATGCATGTTCATCAATCAAACTCCATAACAGACAAAACTGGGAAATGGGGTTTTGGGAGTAAACAGATCTAAAAAGAGGTGAAACTTTGTGACAGGCAGCCTTAACAGACCAATCTTGTTTCTAAATATAGAAGCAATTTTAAGGCCTCTCGAGGCAAAAGAGACAATTATTGCCTAAACAAATAAACTAGTGTTTCTGTACCCCAGGCATACACTAAAGTTAGCTTGGGACTTGAGACTTGAATAGCATTGACCCTGCACTGAGACTTGAATAGCAAAGTGTCTGACACTTTGCATTAGCCCATTAACTTTCATTGAACTCTAGATGAATGTCCTTTTAGTTGATGGGTTAGTTAACCTGAAACAGAATGGTGAAACTAGAGGTGTGCTATAGTTTTAGCACCAATTCTGCTGTCAGCAAAAATGTTCTTCTATCAGCTAGGGAAGGAGGAACAAATGTCAGATCCTGAATTTCAAACCATGTGAATGAAGAACTTTCCAAGTTCTTAAACTGAATAAATCTCCTGAAATTCAGTTTGTTTGGAGTCTGTCCTTCTAAATCTGGCAGGCTGGCTGAGTAGGAACTTGACTGATAAAATTCAAGGCCCAGCAAGGTTCTCCAGGCTACTTAAGCTCCATAGTGAGGCTGTGTACAGAGGGGCCTCAGAACACTCTGTTCACAATAGGGCGTATCTAACACCAGCCTCATATAGGTCAGTATAGAGAAGGCTGGCTAGGAGAAGAGGCCACAAGATCTATCTTTGTATGTATCCAGTGGACCCAACTCGCCATAGCAGACATATGGAGGAGCTGTGGCCACTATTCAGGCCTCTCCTCCTCCCCACTCCCCATTGATTTCGTTGCACAATCATGGTTATTCAGAAGAGACTAAGGAACCTTAGTCCCTTTAGAAGTCAATGGGACTCTAAGCAATTTAGATGCCTCTGAAAAGTTGACCCTCTATACTTTGTTGTGGGGTAGTGTTGAATTTCACTCTACATCATCTCCCAAATTTAGTTGATTAGAATTTTATGTAAGGATTAGTGGATGAGCAGAACTCCAAGAAACTGTGCTACTGGAAGAAATATAAATTGGTAGCAAATCATAGTAGCACTTCAAGCGGCATGATTTTCAGCTAGTGTCAGAGTTAGGGGGATGATATATGGGAATGCTGCATTGCCGTCTTATGACTTTTCATCAATATCTGATGATGAATCACAACAATGCTACATCAGCATTATCAGTTATGACAGCATCATAACTAAAATTGTGTTTATGATGTAATATCACAATGGCATAAGCTGGTGGCTCTCTGCATTTGAAGATGAGGATCCATTTGAGGATAATGTGGCTTTCTAGCTGTTAAAAGTTAAATACCTTGCAGTAGCACAGACGTATCTTCTTTGCTGTCAAAAGAATTTTAAATATGCAATAGCTCAACATTTCTGGATCTGACTCTCCATTCCACTGCCTTGTGTAGTGCTTTTACACCTGTGCCAAGAGGGTATAACATGCTACCAGCTTAGAATGGTAGTAATTTACACACACTTTGCACTCAGTTTGCACAAGGGTGACTGGCCATGCAAGGGGCATAGCAGCAGAAGATCAGGTTCACAGCTTCTTTCAGAATTGTGGGTGGGTTGCTTCTGGTCCTGGAATTTTTGTCAGTCTTTAATTGTTCTTTCTCATATATATATCACCGGTACTAGTATGATCTTGATCTCTTTCAGTATCTCTTCCTTCCTTCCTTGGGAAATTTATGTCTGTTTCTGGCCTCAGTCCCATATCCTCCTTAGTTAATTTAATTTTTTAGCAATATCTATAGTGCCTCTCCTTCCATTGTGTAGAGATCCTCCTGTCTCTTTCATTGACCTCTTGTCCCTTATGTAATTGTAATACTTACTATAATTTTTCTTAACCCCTTGTGAAGGTGAACAGAGAAATTAAGTTTGCACTTTATTATTTTCTAATCTCAATTTTGTTTTATAATTTTTCAAGGAATCTGACAATTTATACCCATCAGATGCCTCCTGCTTGCTTTTCCTATATATCAAACTTTCTTGTTTTTGGCAGCATGTAACATATTAAAGTGACACAATTATTATGAGGCTGCATTATTCATAGGAATTAGCTCACACTCTATATGCATTGATTCTGGAATGTATTCAGTAGCCCCTACCTGCATAATACCAGAATGCAGCAATTTCTACTTGCTTCACTAATAAGGAAAGCTAGCCCTGCATAAAAACCTGAAGTGGTCACAATGCATTAGAAGCTGGCAAACAATATTGTGCTCCATAGGACAGTAAACAATAGAACTTCAGTTAAAAACCTTAGGCCTTAAGAAACTCTGCTAGATCTTGGAAAATTCACAGTTTTTCATAAAAAATGTTGTGCACTTTTCTTCACATTTTTGATGAAATTACTAATTTTGCATCAAAAACATAAGTGTGAAAATCCTATAATGCAGTTTGATTGTATGTGTAGAAAAAACAAATCAAAAGCCTTCATTGTAAGATGGTTCCCCTGAATACTGCAAGGACCCTGTTTTACTAATTTATACTTACAGAGTTTCTAATACACATTATTTAATTAACAAAGTACAAAATTTCTTAAGTTTGGTTGGCTCTGTTTGAGTAGAGTCAGGAGACTTCTAAAAGGCTTATTTTCACCTTTGCTAAAAAAAAGTCTGGTTGGAAAGGTGGCTTTAATTGGGTTGGAGGCATTTCATGAATTGATTTTTCACATTGTGTTTTGATGGTTGCTTCCAGGTAAAACCAGAACATACAGAGGCATGTAACAACTTAAAAGAAAAAAATAGTTCATATGTGTAACTTCACAAAAGGCGGAAAACATCAAAGAACAGTTCAGATCAGGTCTAATTTTATTCATAAAGTTTGTCACTCGTTGGAATTATTTACTTCATTGTGACTCAGACCGGTCTTATGGAACTGCATGAATAAATGGTATGACTGTATCCCTCTCCCACAACTTGTTTGTCTGCAGTGTGGGACTGTTTTCGCTTGTGTATGGACAGTGCCAATACTGTATCATCCTTGTTCTGTGTAGTACCACTACAGCATTGTAGAGTGTTTATTACTGAGAAGGACGTAGCTAAAGAAGGCAGTAGGTGATTATGAATTTGGCAGGTAGTCTCGGTACAAGTACAAGTTACAAGTGGGGCTGACTTTTCCAATTAACTGCTCAATTGACCTGGTGCAAGGAAGGTTAAAGTCCCACCTAATACATGATCATTAGAGCTTTTCATGTAGCTATGCAGACAAGGCAGTCTGGGAAAACCCTGAGACAACACCATCTTTGGTGCCAGACTGATAGAGCATTTAGCATTTGTCAGTTACAGGAGGGAGACTGGATAATAGTATATAAATCAAACAAATACTTCAGTTTGAAAATACTTGAAGGGATTATGTTACTTTACTTTTTTTTTCTTTCTAAAAATGGTGTCAGATAACACAATTAAGAGAGAATTTTGATAATGCTTTAGTAGAAAAACTGGTGCATTACCTCAAGGCATTGTAATGTCTTTTTAATAAATGTAATTAAGGAAGCACGGATCAGAATTTGGACTATGCGAAGTTCTTATTTTGCCGTGATTTAATCCTGTATCATTTCTCTTGCAGACATACTTTGAGTAATCCTATAATGGCCACTAATAAGGACTATTGTAAATGATATACTTTTATAGAAATGTACTTCTCTACAGTTGCATCATGCACACCTTTATCCAACCTTCTAAATTTCCATTCTGGGAAAGCTCTCAAAACAAACTACAGTATAAAGAATTCTAATACAACAGTCTCAGCTGAAGTCTATCAGAGAGGTCAATTCTTTCTTGCCCAGATCTATTGGTGTTTGCTACTTGATGAACTGTTCGTCCACAAGTCTTTTTCATTATGAGAATCCATGAACAATAGCAATGAATGATTGTTTATTTCTGTGGGAAGCAGATAAACAGCTCACAAGGCTGTGAAAAAGGTTAGCATACAACCCAAGACTCAGTTGAAATCTGGGTGCTTTATGCCTTGTGTGTTCTATTCTGTCTGCAAACTTCAACTCTGGTACTCGCAAACTTGTACAAAGTCCTTGCTGGCTTTGGGGTACAGGAGCTAACTCTTCTTCAGGATTCCCTCCTTATATTACATTGTGGTGTATTCAGGGAGAGCCTGTGATCTCTCCCCTCTTAATCACTACTAAGCAAGGTAGCCTTCTGTAAATTTGCATCTTCATGAGGTGCCAGATAGCTGCTTCTCCACCCAGCACCTTCCCTGATGTGGCTTTTATCTCCCCAGGTCTATACAGTGGTCTTCTGTGTCGGAGTGAGTGAGTGGACAGAGAGTTGGTGCACCTACCACTCTATAGGGCAGCGAAAATGGGAAAATACTTCTGCTTATTGCCAGCCAACTCTCAGCCACTCTGAAAGAGATGCATAATGAAAGAGGCTCCATAACCCCTAATATTCTATGCAGTTGCTAAGAAACTCATGTGGGTTCCTTAGTACATTTCTAGGGATTATGAGGTTTCTCTATTTCACTCTGATAGTGGAGGAAACCCAGGGCACTGTTCTAGGGATTGAGGTATCTGAATCACTTCAGTACAGAGCTGATGGACAGCAGGAGTGTTTCCAAGACCCTTGAATTAATTAGGGGAGCTAGTGGCTACATCAGTTGGTCCTTGAAGAAGGTCCTGGAGGCGAGTGATGCTCAAAAACCTCTGCCCTGCAAGCAGAGCAAGCCCAAAGAGTTGGGGACAGGCCAATAAGCTCCACCTGAAGACTTCAGACTATAAATCAGGGAAGAAAGCAACAGCATATGGTATTAGGAATGTCCATTGATAGAGGTTACTTTGGAACCTTGGATGCCTATAGAAACCAAATCTCTGGGTGACCCTACAAATCACCTAGGACAGACCCTGTAGGACTTAAATAAATCTACTAATGACCACAGCCAGTTTAGGTGAAATGAACATAAACATTTATAATGACCTGAAGCTCCAGAAGATATTCTAAACAATTTCAGATAGGCCTGTTCACAAATTTTAAAACCATAATTGTCCTGTTGCTTTAAGACTCAGTGAAAAGAGGAATACAACACATTACTATAAAGTGATGGAGATAGACATATTACATTGTTTCTTTCAGTTAATTTCTGAAGAGGTTGTGAATGTTTTCATTATTTGCAGATTCCTGTAAAGAATCTCTGTTATTGGGATAGCATTACATGTTCTGCTTTGGAAATGATCTGGGATAATTTTTCAGTGAACATTAGGGGAACAGGATGTCTTTTTAAAAGGTACTCCCCTTCAGCCACACATTATTGAACTTAATGTAGGTATTACTGGATAAACCTTTATGGCCTATATTGGATAAAATATATTAGTTTATTACAATGGTCCCTTATGGCCTTGAAATCAATAGATTTCATCAGATGAAGTATTTGGTGGTACAGAATTGGGCTATTCTCCATGACATAGATGGTTCTTTGTGGAAGAAATCAAAAGAAGACCAAACTAACTGTTTTGGGGTATGACAGATAGTGTACCTTCTCACAAAACATTTCCAAAATGGTTATTGAAGTACAAATATTAATAGAAATAAAATAAAAAAATCCAAGTAAAATCACAGCTGAACTCTCGAGTGATGTACATACATGATTGCATGCGGGATGTGAATTTTTAATGTGTGTTTTGTGGTGATGCATTAGAAGTACTGTATATATTGGTCACATAAGATAGGTACCTTTTATTGTTGTTTTTACATGCATTTGTTATGTTTTCTTCTCTGGGGACATGCGCACACATACAGGTGGTTAGTGACAGTGCTTACCAAATTGGGAGCTAATCAATATTCGTTTTCATTCTTCATAAATAATTTACTGCACACCGTCCAGTCCCTGCACTGCATGCAGAATTAATTTCCTTATGGGCTTTCACCATAGTACAGTATTTTAGTGCTTTACAGACATCAGTGAATTTATGTTCACAACACTCTTAAGAGGTGGTGTCATCCCCATTTTACAAATGGGATTCTGAGGCAGAAAGATAAGCTAAAAGTGTCAACTAATTTTAGGTGCCCAAGTTGAGAAGCCTGTAGTACTTCATTTTTCAGAGTGCAATACTTGGCACTTTATAGCACTTTTTATATTTTCAGAGTAGAGCTCCCATAGAATTCAGTTGCAGCTCAGATACTCTGCAAATCAGACCTCCAGGATCTCAAGTGAGGAACCCGGAAAATGAGGAATACGTATTGTCATGATATGAAAATTTTTTGGTTTGTGACCTGCCTAGTATTCCATAGAAATTCTGTGGTAGAGGCAGGGATAGAATCCAGTTCTCCAATGTGGCATTCACCTACCTTAATCACCAGGCCATCCCTTCTGTTTTTGCAAGTCTTTGCCTCATTCTCTACATGTTCCAACTTCTGCAACAAATGAGGTCTGGGTCATACAGGCAAAAGCCTTCTATGCGACACAACTCTGATTCAATCCCAGAGCATGGTCCATCCTGTGGTCTGAATGACGCTGGGGACCTGTAACTGAAAACTGTATCATATGTACAAAGGGGCTGAATTAAGGTTGCAAAGGAAACTTGAATTTTGGCAGTTCCTAACTTTTGTGTGTGTGACTTTGCAACTTTAATTCTCTTTTAATGTGTTTATAGGATGTAGTTTACTAAGATTTTAAAAAACAAACTGGAAAAAAACAGAAATTGCATCATGTGAAATCAGCTAGAACCCAACATAGCTCTTGTACAGGGTTGGGATTTTTAGATCTATAGTGCAGTCATCTATCACTTGAACTGAATAACCAATGGTAGTAGAAAGCTGTTATCTTCTGTGTAGACCTGCCACTAAAGAAGGCTGAGATGCAGAGTTTGCCAATAGGTCTCAAAGCTATTTGTTTTTTTGAGATGATCAGGAATCTTCTAACTAAATTTTTTATCAGAAAATGCATACTCCTCCAAACTGAAATTTTTTGCAGAAGTGTATCAGTTTTTTCCGGAAGTTTTCTTAGGTCCAGGATGGAATTTTTGATAGACACCTCCCAGAATAGCCAGTAGCACAGCAGTTCGGATGCTTACCAGGGATGTTGGAGATCCAGATTCAAGTCCCTACTCCAATTCAGATGGATAAGTGCCCTGGCTGTTTGTTGTTTGTGTGATCTCTGTTGTTTTTTCATGAACATTTGGAAGTCTTGGCTTCATCCCAATGTGGAATGGGGAAGTTTTTTTTTTTTAATCTCAACATTTTTTGTGGGATGAGAAAACTGTCCTGCCCAGCTCTGTTTGTTACACAGTTGAGGAATATTGAGTGTCTGGAATCCAGGGGAGGCTCCAGGCACCAGCACACCAAATGCGTGCCTGGGATGGCAAGGCACGAGGGGTGCTCTGCCGGTTGCCGAGAGGGTGGCAGGCAGATTGCCTTTGGTGGCATGCCTGTGGAGGGTCCGCTGGTCCCGCGGCTTCAGCAGATCTCCCGCAGGCATGCCGCTGAATCCACGGGACTGGGGATCTCCCACAGGCAAGCCGCCGAAAGCAGCCTGCCTGCTATGCTTGAGGCAGCAAAATATCTAGAGCCGCCCCTGCTGGAATCCTGGGGTCAGTTCCAGATTTTGTTGCGGAGAATTCTTTAGTGCTTATAGGCCTCTCTGTTTCTGTGTCCTGTCCTCTGGCTATCCCTCTCTGGTTCCTGCCCCCATGCCATTTCTTCTGCTCTTGTCCCCGTCTTCAGCTTCTGCCCATGTTGCCCCCAGGTTCCTTTCTCATCACCATACTCTGAATTTGTCTCCCTTACCTCGCCCATTTTCCCCCTATCTACATTACCTTCAGACTCTCTCTGCTCCTTCTCCTCCTCCATGACGCCTATGTGCAAGGAAGGGAGGGGCCGTTTCCCTGCTCTGAATTTTTGTGCCTGGTGCTACAGTCTCATTCACTGGTGACCTTTGGGAGTAAGTGCAAGGGAAATACTGTTCAGCCCCAGAATAGAGCATGTTCAGTTGCTCTGTGGGGATGGTGTATGTATAGTCTGGTGGGCAGGAAGGTGTTCTGTGCCTATGGAATTGTTGGAGGTTGTCAACTAAATTCTCCAAAAAGTCTTTCCTAATTATGTGTGAATTGCAATTTTTCATGCTGCTGCGGAGCCCTGCCATGCAGACTGTCTCTGGACCCCAGGCTTGCATGGTCTGGGTAAGCAGCCATACCCATAACAGGATTTCCAGGGTTGACATTCCCCTGGTGTTATCTGGACCGGTGATCTGCTAGGTCACTCCAATCCTCAACTCTGAGATCCAGCCTTACCCTGTTCCGCTGTGAGAACCCCGACTCCTGGGCTGTTCATGCACAGCCTCTGGCATATAAACTGCTCCTTGGATTGTGCAACCGAATTACGCTAGCCAATATCTTCAGTCCCAGACATGACCCTAGGAACCTCCATTTTGCAATGTCTAGTTATACCTGCTGGACCCTGCAAGCTTATATGAGTTCATCAATTTAACAAAGAAATTGACATGTACCAGGCTTGTTATCCCAAGGGGAGTCTCTGACACACTTCAGACCAAACACGCTGCTTCAGGTAGAATAAACAAACAGAATTATGAACTACAAAGACAGATTTTAAGTGATTTTAAGTCAAAGCACAACAAGTTGGATTTTGTCAAATGAAATAAAAGCAAAATGCATTCTAAGCTGATCTTAACACTGTCAATGCCCTTAGAAACTTAGATGCTTCTTACCACAGACTGGCTGGTTGCCTTCAGCCAGGCTCTCCCCTTTGACCAGCACTTCAGCCGCTTGGTGGTGGTGTCTGTAGATGGAGGTGAAAGAGAGAGAAGGGCATAGCAAACATCTCTCACTTTTATCATGTTCTTTCTTCCCTCTTGGCTTTGCGCCCCCACCCAGAGTCAGGTGAGCATTACCTCATCGCAGTCCCAAACTGACCAAAGGAAGGGGGTTGACTCACTCAAGAGTCCAACAGATCCTTTGTTGTTGCCTAGGACAGTGTCCTTTGTTCCCAGGAGGCTCTGCTGGGTTTGTCCCATACATGCCTTGATGAGGTGTGAATTGCCCTTCTGCTCTTAGAGAGTTTTTGCCTGGGCTTACTTTAAACCATGAGGACAAATTCTGAGCCTCATAGTTATATATATGAAATTACAGCCTATAACATTACTATAACAACAATTACTATAAAACAATGTTCAGTGCATCATGAACCTTCTGAAGACACCTGACATGACAAACTTTGCATTAGATACCACACAATCATATTATAAGGATGAACATGGGGGTGCTGGGTGTTCCCTCAAGGTACAGAACATCACACAGGGTCTAAATTTCTAGTATAAGAATTTTTTTTAAGATTTGGTTTCATTGTGATTCAAAATGCAGACGTTTCTCATGAACTGAAAATCCTTATTTTGGCCAGGTCTATTTACTACGTTATCTTCCAGCTTCTGTGAATAAGGCAGAAGTTTTAAGCTGTTGCCTGTAATCGACTGCACAACCTTGATTCCTGAGTTATTACATGTGAAAACATTAATAGGTGATCATGATGCCTACACAAAAGGAGGCAGAATTATGTTTGCCTAGCCATCTGTAATTCTGGCATTCATTTTGCACTGTTTGGTTTTGGAATCTTAATGCTCTTTTAAGAAAGGTTTTATGGAATTTCCTATATTTTTCTAAATAATCTGAAAAAGCAAAGAAATTCTACAATGTACGACTGTAATGATCCCAAACATGGGTTATTAAGAAGACTACCTTCATAGCCACAGCACAGACATTTACCACTTGAAGTATGGTTTAAATGTTTTAGGTGGTGGTGGTAGTAGTAGTATGTTATATTCTTCTGAGAAACAGCTACTAGAGAAGGATGTGAATACTGCCTAGATAGCAGTAAAGGCTGGGAATCAGGATTTTGAGGTTTTATATTCTTTACTGTTGTGGGAGGGTGTAGGCTAATTACAGCATTATTGAGCATTTGTTAATGATTCGTTGCATTTAGACAGTAGTTATTAGAGCTTATCATAAATTTGTTTCAAACTTTCAACAGAATGTCTTTGAAATGGAAACTTGCAAAAAGTTTTAATTTAAACATTTTTAGATTCAGTGTTTTACAAAACATTTTTGAAGAAAAGTTTTGACAAACACAGATCAATTTTTGTCACTTCATTTTTGCAAGGGAAAAATAATTTCCCAACCAGCTCTACTGCTCATTCACCTATGGTTCTGAAAGTGAGTATGTAGGAATAGCCCCATTTCACAGTCAGCCTAGTTAAGGACATAGCTTTGACCTAGCAAAAATGCTTCAGCAGTTTCTGAGAACAAAGTTAGGGAAAAACACATTGTTATGCCCATGTTAAAAAAATTCTTACAATAGTTTTATTGAGAAGTTCTAATGTCTCCATGCTTTGGAGGTGGGACTTGAAAATTGGCAAGGGGGCCAACATAATGACTACCTCAGGGATCTGTGTTTTGTTTTTCTTTTGGAAAAGATCCCCAAATGTAACAAGTTGTAAGCATTTGCAAAACATTTGCTTGTGCATGCTCAGTAAAGACTTAGTTTGGCTTCTAAATTCTGCAACTCCATCTCCAAGAGCTGCAGGGGATGCTTGGGGCTTTCCCTGCAGTTGGTGTTCCTGAATGCTGTGGTGCCAGGCATGGGAATGGAGACGAGTGTGATCTTTCCAGGGCTCAGTGCTTCTTTTGCTGGTGCCTAGGCAGCATTGAGTAGAAGGAAGAAACTACTGACATGAGTGTATAGGGGATAAGAACCAGATATGGGGTGCATGGCTGCACAGGTAGAAGATTGGTACAAGGAGCCTGAGGTGGGAAGGACTGAGATGATAGAGACTGGGAATGGCTGAACCAGGTGATGGACTGGGATGAGAAGCCAAAGGAGATGGGAAGGAGACTGGGATGAAAAATCAGGAAGGCTGATGGGACAGAAGGGTCTGTGATTACTAGAGAGCACTCTTTTCCAGTGTCTGGAATGTAACCCAAGATTCCTAAGTCTCACCATTTTCCTGCTGTCAGCAAACATCTGTGAAACCCGCTAGCAAGGAGTGAATCACATCCCTTCTAATACAGGTACAAATAAAAGATGACAATTTATACTGTTAGCTCAAACACAGAGTAATGTGCTGTGGATCTAAATATCTCAAATCAGCTGATATCCCAAGTATAGTATAAGTGGAATTTTTTTTTATTTTGCTTTTAAAAATCGTAGTAAACTCTCTCTCCAAAAATATATTAAAATAATATTTAGATTGCAAAGTTAACCTTAATTTTCACATTTTCTAATGCTTATCTGCAACCTAAATTCAGCCCCCTTGTATGTATCATTATGTTGCAGTCTTTAATTACATGAACATATAGTATTTTTTCCCACAAGACCGCTGGCTCATTCATTGCACAGGATGGACCAGTTATGGGAATAAATCAGGAATATGTAGCGAATCAGGTTGTTGTCTATAGGAACCTTGCTTCATTTGTTGCAGAAGTTGGAAGGGGGTAGTGAATGAAGCAGGAGATTGAAAGGATGGTCTCATGGATCCAGGTATTTGAATGCTGCCCAGGAGACTTGGATTCTATCCTTGCCTCTATTGCATAGTTCTTATCTGAAGCTGGGAAAGTCAATTTAATCCAAACTTCTGATAGGTAATCATTACCTGAGTTTCTCATTTTCTAGGTGCCCAACTTGGGATCCTAAAGTCTAACCTACCAAAATGGTGAATGTTCACAACAGCAACTGAAATCAATGGGAGCTGGGCTATGAACTTGTAAAGGGCTATGTAATGCACTATGCAGGGATGGTTGAAAATTTTTCCATCAATTGTTTCTTGACAGAAATTTGGATTTTCACTAGATTAATTTTTGTGAGTGCTGCAGTGCCTCAAGGGAGTTGTATTTTGGTTTCCTAATGTCTTCTGTAGGCTCTTTAGTCATCTTATATCTCCCAGGATACGTCATGGTCAGAAATTTCCCATGATTCAACTATTTCCCCTTGCCATGAGGTGAAACCATGGTGCATTATGGGAGATGTTGTTCGATCAGAAGCCTGGGCTATAGAGGTGAATGGGAGCATGGAGCACCTGCACCGCAACTCCCTATGAGGCAAAATGGTAGCTTTTTTATACAGAAATATTTCAGTTGTCTATCCAAAAAAAGCAGTTTTTCATTTTTCTGAAATGTTGAAATTTTCTGCTGAAAAACTTATTTTTCAGTGTAATACTGGATCAAACCCTAATAAATTTGGTTGTGATAAGGACTTTAAACATGAACTCAAAATCTTGGGTTCAGCTAAACAGTGTTTTTTTAAACTTGAACAAAATCCCATGTAAAAGAGACTCACAGAATTATATTCCTCCACTAATCCTAGTTAAAAATGATTAACAAGGCATGTCCCTAACTTATGTATATTTTCAGCAGATTTGCAAAACCCAGTAGTTTGTGCTCAACTGCAACAAATGTGCCACTAGTATCACTGGGAGTTAAGTGTGCATATTGAGAGAAGAATACATCTCTAATCCTAAAGGCAATATTCCTCAGAAAGGGCCTAATCCTGTTAAGGCACTCATCCACTTGTGTGTACACACACAGATATGTCATGTCTTTTACACACACAACACTATGGTAAATACTGTATTGGGGCAGTATTGCCTAGTGGATACAGCAGTGGATTGGGACTGGGGAACTGAGTTCTATTCCTCAGCTCACTGGCCTGCTGTGTGGCCTTAGGGGCAAGTCACTTCAACATCTCATGCCTCAGTTTACCCATCTGTAAAGCAGGGCTAATGAATGCTTACTCCTTTGTAAAGTCCTTTTGAGAACAAATGATGGACAAATGATATAAGAGCAAAGTATAATTATTAAAAGAACATTATTATGATTGCAGAGTCAAACACTCAAAAGTTAGGAAATGCCAGAATTAAAGTTGTTCATGCAAACCTAATCCAACTCCCTGTTTTTACATTTGGATAGTCTTTTTAGTTACATGATCAGATGGTATTTTTTTCCACAGAACTCCTGCCTTATTCAGTCATGAGATAGACAGTGCTTAATGAATGCGAAGCTATTCGATATTTTGTTTTATCCTCATTGTTCAGTAGTTAGCCCCATGTTTTGTTTGTTGTAGGCTACTCAGAACCTGCCCTGAAGACAGAACTATTAATTGTCTTATGGGCTTTAATATGGTGCTTGTCATTATAGCATCTGAGTGTTTCACAAGCATTAATTTATTTTCACACCTCTGTGAAGTGAGGTGCTATTATCCCCATTTGAAAAATGAGGAACTGAGGCACAGAGATCTTAAGGTCAAATGCCTTCACTGATTTTAGTTGCCTGATCTGAAACACTTAGGACCTGATTTTTCAGATTACTTAGCATTAAAGCTGGTGAGAAAATAGTGGTTTCAAAGAGAAAATATATAACTTAATCAAAAAGTTGTTTCTTAAAACAGGGATTTTTATCTTTATTCAGTCTTATTATACACTCTCTAATAAGATTTATCATGAGATGAATAGTTCTGTTGCAAGATTCCCCTAGTACACAATATTATGCACTGAGGTTTGTTTGCTTTATTGATGTGCATCAGCAGTAAGCGTGAGCTTCAGCAAGTTTATAGTGACTATCTTTTTCTCTATTTCCTGGAAAAAAAAAACACAAAACTCTAAAAAGTTACACCTGTCATCTTTCTCTGGTGATCTCAGGCCAGAAAACTCAACACACTGCTTTTCTGTAGGATACTAACCTGTCCATGCTGATGCCATCTCAGACTTGGACTGTGTAAACGATCACATTGTGTTCCTATGAGTTCATAATATTCCAGTTTAATACCCATCAGACATAATTCACTCAAGTATGATGCAACCCTGATGACTCAGAACCTTTAAAGGTTAGTGATGACATAAGTCCCGGCCTTGGAAATGTTGTTGCACTTAGCAGCAGCACATGCCTTTATATTGCCACACTGTACTATGACATGTATTGCTTTATCAGAATTGCTTTTCACCTTGCCTTTACTGTACATGTTTACAATGCTTCCCCCTCATCAATTGAAGGAGACACCAGGGCTTAGAAGGCTCATGCACAGGTTTTATAGGTTGTCAGAACAAAATGATTTTTTATTGAGGAAGGGTCAAACAACTTGTGCTTTTTGTTGCATCACACTAAACAGTATAAGAACCATGTTAAAAAAGCTCTGGACTCCCACTAAAAGGCAATGGCTATGAGCAGTGATTTAAGGCTACATTATCCTGTTTCTAATTCCTTCTCTTTCTTCCTGCGGAAATGTAATTGCAAGGGGCTCGGAGAAGGGATTGGAGCATTGGCTTCTATGTCAGCCTTGAAGAAAGTCATAAAGTCTTTTTTTATGAGTTTCTCTCTAGCCTAGTCCTACTTTTCCAAATTAGAGGAGACAATATGACAATCTTAGCTAGCTCTGATCTTACATCTTAATTTGGTAACTCAACAGCAATATCAGTACTCAATTTAAGCTGCGCTAAGAGAACATTTTTGAATTTAACTGATTCTCTATTGAGCTGTAGTAAAAAGTCATGCATGTAAAAGTATGCAGATCATTTTAAGGGTTAAAAGAAGAAAAAGTTTCAGTTTTTACTATTTATTAAAGATGATGGCTTCACTAATGAAGGCTAACCTCAGTCTGTGACAGACTGAGAATCTAAAAACCTAACATTATGCTACATGACTCAAATAGTAAATCTGAATAATTGACTTTTTCTATATAACATGTAGCAGATACAGAAGTTAAAAAATAGATACTCTTGTAAAGTTGTGAAATTTGAAAGTGATTTTTTTTTCATTCTATAAAAGGCTGCAAAGGCACTGCATAGACTTGCTCAAATCATTTCAGTGTATTGTAGTTCTTTATTCATTGACATAATGATATATCTTGTAAAATCATACCCTATTCTAAATCGTCCATTGTCCTGGTCTCACTTAATAAAGTGCTGGAAGCTGCAGCATTCCACCTCTGTCATGAATGTACCTTGGTCAAGACCTGGGAGGACCACCCACTCCTGAGGGGAAGAGGGTAATTCTGTCTCCATGCTAACTTGATTTTATACCTCTTTTGAAGAAAAAGGACTTGTATCTGTCAGCCTATCACAGTCTGGGCTGTTTTGCTTCTATAATATGGATTTCAGTCTGTTGAAGTCATTTGTAGCTTAGTATGGAAGTCAGACAGGGGAGTAGTCTTCTTGTACTCTTGGTTTCATTTCAACTTAAAGAAAGCTCATCTCTCATGCTATTGCCTCTTAAAAAACACTTCAAGGAAAAAAGGTGTTAACTTCAGCCAAAATGATTCTTTGGCTAATGAGATCTGACTGATCATTTTGAAGAAAAAAAAAAAGTAATATCCTATGACATAAATATAAATATAGTGGTTAAAGATCTAAATCTTATTCTTTGTCACAAACACTTGTAATTAGGAACCAGAAATGCTTTAACCCAACAAAGAGAGAGTAAATTTATTGAAGTGATTTTGCAAATCAGTTAATTGAGCCACAAACAAAGAATCAAATGAAGGAAATGTGGTAATTGGAACCCTGATCCCTTATTGGCCTACATTATGGGTTTGCTATCTTTTAGCAGTATTAAATCATTGCTCGAGAACATTGCCAAAAAACCTCTTCATTTCCTTTTAGTGACTTCTTACTGCCCTCAGCTGAAGTTTAATAGAAAAGGAAGGACATGATGTAGTTTTAATGACAGGAAACCCATGGCTTCCAAATGAATAAATTCCATCACTGGCTGCCACAAAGTGTGCTAATTATTTCCTTTGATAAATTAAAAGCCGTAAAAGTCCAGAGTATATAGCATGTGGCTTACAGTTATAGTCTGCCTGTCTGCATTATTGAAAGTTCATATAAACTTCATTATTTTAATTTAATAAACATTATAATTATTTTGACACTAGTAGGCTGTATAGAAAGCATATGTGGAAGACATGCTTGTCTGACAGGATAAATATCCCACAAAAACCAAATAGCCCAGTGAACCCGTATGTTGTAATAACTCAGTTTATATGATGATTTTGATTTAACTTACAGATTCATCTTTCTTTTTAAAAAAAAATGGTGACCACTTAGACTGTAAATAGATGAGTAAAACTGGAAAGTAGCTTGTTATTATCAAAATCCTACTGTGATGGCCAGTATGGTCATTTTAGTTTAGAGAGAGGCTGAGTGATTTGGAGGGGAAAAGTAAGGGAAATGCTCTACACAGGAAAATGATTTTCTTTCATTTTTCTAAAACCGTAGTCAAAGTTTTCTTGTTTATCATTAATAAACATGTACAAAAATGTACATTTCACCATGCAGAGAAACAAACTTCCAGACGAGGTTCAGAAAAACACAGTACATTCAGTAAGGACAGCATTCGATGAGGGCCTGAGTATCTAATTGGCACTGTAGTTAAGAGGAGTTGAGGGGTACTGAACATCTCACAAGATCAAGCCCTACATTGAACATTGAAAGGGCTGATAAATGAGATGCAGTCCTAGGGTTTGTAGGCTATGGAAGCCCAACCTCAATATTTGTAAAGAAAGTTTTATTTTTTTTTAAGGAGGCTCCCTTAATTTTACTAGATGGATTAGAGATCCAAGCTAGCTCATGTAAGAGTCCCCAAGCACACTAAAATCCTCTACCTTGTCTTGATCTAATGTATCTGACACATGTTGTAAATTGGTTGCAAAAGTTCAAATGACTTTTTTTTTTTTTTTAATTAAGAACAATTTAGCTAGCCTGTGACTATTTCCTCAGTGTGTTCACATGAACTAACTAGAATAGTATATGATGGAGAGAAGAGATGGCATGATAGGCCAGAATAAGAATGCAGGCACAAAACAGTACAACACACTGCTAGGACCAGTGGGAAAATTAACAGAACTACAGTAAAAGGGTTCTTATCTGGCATGTTGGTGGAATGGGGGAGTTCCAGTTAACTAATAGTTACACTTACCAATGGATTACCAATTGTCAAAGCATTGGAATCCAATAAAATGAATAAACGTTCCTATTCTCACCCTTTTCAAGATGTGTACAAATATCTATTTTAATGTCAGCACAACTCTCTCTCGCTTCTCTCCTTTGCTTTTCAATGGTATTTTGGATGCCATAATGATAGGGTGGCATTGATATTTTATGATAAACACAGGACAACATATCAAATAATAAACCAACCAACACAATGGTGGATACAAACCAAAAGAAAAGCACTTGGCTCTTCTCTGCTAACTCGAGCATAGTTCGACTGCTCTCAGAAATACTTAGGTCCTGAATAGCTTCCACATTGATTTCAATTAGTTTTGGCATTGGTCCTGGTTATTAGATTGAAGATTTGTATTGGGAGATATCAGAAATGCAGGGTTTTAGAGCTTTCCAGCTGATAAAGTGCCGGATAACACAGCTTTTACTGTATCTAGAATTGGGAATATCAGAAAATGCAAAGGACAGGCAATCTTCTTTGGAAGTTCTTAACATTTAAAACAGATGGTCTTGGAGCAGTCGGAGACACTGATTAAAATAACTATAATAACTTAGGGTAGGGTTATCCACAGAAGTACTTGCATGCCTAAGTCCTGGTTTTAGGCATCACTGCCAACCACAAAAATCCCGGTCAGCTATCACCTAAACTGTCTTGGCACCTAAGTTTTCTGGGTAAAAGTTCCATGGGCACCTATGCTTCTGCCTTTGAACATGCACGCTGTGTCCTCACTCTAGGCACCTGTCTCCTGACTAAGTCCCAGAACAATTCATAAACTGGGAAAGAAAGGCATTTGGCTGCCTAAGTCCTGTGTGGGACCTGATCTGGTAGGCAGGCTCAGAGTCCTGCATGTGAGTTTACACAAAATGGCCAGTTTCAGGGTGGAAGGAGCCTCAACCTCCCTTATAACATTTAGCCCAGTGGTTAGAGTACTCACACAGGCTAATTGACTAATTTTAATATTAATTAGGCCAGAGAGAGTTAGAATAACTCTACAGCATAATAGTACCCATCTGAGAGGTCACAGCTGTCTGTTCTAAGCCCTTCTCATCAGGCAGAGGAGGGTCTTGAATGGAGGGTGTCTCACATCCTAACCGCTGGGCTCAAGATTATAAGGGAGGTGTTCATCCTCCCACACACAGCTGTTTTGTGTGAAATTGGGCAGCCTCTGAGTGTACCTAATACAGTGGCCTCACATGTGACTTAGGTGGTCAAATGCCTGTTTTCCCCTGCTCTGTGAATTACAAGCTGAGCTAGGTAACTCTCCGCACCTTGGATTTTGGCACTGAATTCCAAGAGGAGTGGGGCTAAGCACACACTCCTGTCATTGGCATCTCCCATTGGCTAGCTTAAGAAGCTCTGTGTCTAACATAATGGCTTTGTGGACCACATTCTAAGGTACCGATCTCTCTCCATTCTTTGTTTAAGAAACGTAGGCATCTAGCTCAAGTGTTGTGGATTGAAATGCTATTCCAGCGACATTTTTTTAATAGGCACCAAAAAGTTAGGTGTTGTCATGCTCAGTGTCTCAATGCCCAACTCCCTCTTGTAGATGTGGGCCATAGTGTTCTTCATAGAATCAAAGGACTTGAAGGGACCTTGAGAGGTTGTTTAGTCCAATCCCTTGCACTCATGGCAGGACTAAGTATTAGCTAGACTGTTCCTGACTGGTGTTTGTCTAACCTGCTCTTAAAAATCTCCAATAATGGAGTTTCCACAACCTCTCTAGGCAATTTATTCTAGTGCTTAACCACCCTGACAGGAAGTTTTTCCTAATATCCAACCTAAACCTTCCATGCTGCAATTTAAACCCATTGCTTCTTGTCCTATCCTCAGAGGTTAAGAAAAACAATTTTTCTCCCTCTTCCTTGTAACAACCTTTTACATACTTGAAAACTATTATCATGTCCCCTCTGTCTTCTCTTTTTTCAGATTAAACAAATCTATTTTTTTCAGTCTTCCCTCATAGGTTATGTTTTATAGACCTTTAATCATTTTTTGTCACTTTTCTCTCGACTCTCTTCAGTTTGTCCACATCTTTCCTGAAATGTGGTACCCAGAACTGAACACCATACTCCAGTTGAGACCTTATCAGTGTGGAATAGAGCAGAAGAATTATTTCGTGTGTCTTGCTCACAACACTCCTGCTAATACATTCCTGAATGATGTTCGCTTTTTTAAAATTTTTTAAAATTTTAATTTTTTTATTTTTTTGCAACAGCGTTATGCTGTTGACTCATGTTTAGCTTGTAGTCCACCATGACCCCCAGATCCTTTTCCACAGTACTCCTTCATAGGCAGTCATTTCCCATTTTTTATGTGTGCAAATGATTGTTCCTTCCTAAGTGGAGTACTTTGCATTTGTTCTTCTTGAATTTCATTCTATTTACTTCAGACCATTTCTTGACTTTGTCCAGATCATTTTGAATTTTAATTCCATCCTCCAAAGCACTTGCAACCCATCCCAGCTTGGTATCGTCTGCAAATTTTATATACTTTCTCTCTCTATATATACTCTGTATGCCATTATGTAAATCATTGATGAAGATACTGAACAGACCCAGACCCGGAACTGATTCCTGTAGGAGCCCACTTGTTATGCCCTTCCAGCATGACTGCAAACCACTGATAATTACTCTCTGGGAATGGTTTTCCAACCAATTTTGCACCCACATTATAGTAGCTCCATCTAGATTGCATTTCCCTAGTTTTTTTTTTATGAGAAGGTCATGTGAGATAGATGAAAGCTTTTGATACTATGTGTCTCCTAGCACTTTGCAAAGGTAGGTATGTATAGGTACCGTAATACACCTCTACCTCAATATAACATGACCCGATATAACACGAATTCGGATATAACACGGTAAAGTGGTGCTCTGGGAGGTGGGGCTGCGCACTTCTGTGGATCAAAGCAAATTTGATATAACACAGTTTCACCTATAACACGGTAAGATTTTTTGGCTCCCGAGGACAGCGTTATATCGAGGTAGAGGTGTACTACAAATAGGGAAACAGAGGGATTCTGTAACTTGTGCTGGGTGTCATAACAAATAACTGGCAGAACTGGGCTGAAAACTAGAGCTGGGCAAATTTTTTGTTTTGTTTTTTATTTTGTTTTTGGCAAATGGTCAATTTACCAAAAACTGAATTTGGTTGGGAGTACATTATTCGCAAATTAGTGGGCTCATGAAAGCAACTGCAAGACATAGGTCGATCAAAAATATCAAAAATACACTCTTGCACGCAAGAATGTCTCTCAGGAAGGCACACTTTATTTAGAAGAAACTAGCTGCCAGGTAAGATCATTGACCATTAAGTTGCAGACCTGGAATTTGAACAGATAACAGATGGATGAATTAGAGATGAAATTATTTGTGAAATAGCTGATGAGATCAAAACAAAAAGTATGATAGCAAACTACAAATCAATAAAAATCTGCACGTAAACCTAATGAATGTCAGCTAATAATTAAAAGGCCTGTTGCCAATTTGTTTGGTTTGTTTTTACACATGAGAGGAAAGTTGGGAAGCACTCACATTTTTGGTACTTGTTATAGTCATTTTTATGATTTTATTTTTGGTTTTCAAGACATGCTTATGTCATCTGGAAAAAGATGAAATCTGTTAGACATTACTTACAGACTATTCTGTTTCCATATCTTATTTTTTTGTGTTGTTTTCCCCCTGCTCATTTTGTACTTGTGTGAAAATAGGATTTCTGCTTCTGCAAGGCTTAGTTACCCCCTACTGCTTATTCCTTACTTACATCATAACTATTCTTAATTTGTGACATTAAAATGATTTTTGATTGTAGCAAATTTTATTGTCATCAATCGAGGGCTATATTTATAAAAGTAGAATAAGCACGAAGAGCCTCTTATTGTACCTGTGACCCTAACAATAAAGGAGAACTGAACAAGTGAAAATTTGTGATAAAGCAGAATTGCTTCTATGCAAGCTTTCCTATAACTGTTGGTAGCAGCAGCAAGAGGATTTTTTCTATTTGCATTTTAAAGATGTATTTAACTCCTTTCAACAAATTTCTGATAGTGGGCTTGTATCTTCTTTGTCTACTGCATTTTATTTTTAATCTAATATAACAGTTTCTATTTATTATTACTTTGTGTTGTTTAGTATGAGTGGCAATGTACAGTAGGAAAAGGAAGTCCTTGTCGTAAGTGGCATATCCTTCACATGTTGAACACAAAGACAAATCCAACCTCTTTCTCTGCTGGTGCATAGGGTCTTCTTGCAGTGGTGTTTTGCTGAGCCTGGGCTCTCTGAAGTACAGAGGAGCCTGTCCCCCTTAGTGGCAGTGTGCAGGAGATGGCCACTCCCCTTCCATCACATCCCCCCTGTGGGAGGGCAAGAAAGGGCTCATGGGAGCTACTCCAGCCATTTCATCACCCTCTGCCCATAACCAAGATGTGGCCAAGAGCTGAGCTCAGATTTTGTCACTCAGTGAACAGTGGTTAAGTTGGATATATGAAACAAAGGGGCTGTGATTGTTTGCTCCTATAGGAGGCCAACATGGTCCTTGTGCTAAGGACTTGCTCCTTAGCCCCTTGTGGATTGTTTACAACCCCTACGCTGCACCACCATAGCAGAGGGCAGAATCCTTACCAGGATATGAGCTAGTTTAAATGTGTGTTCAGATGTTTTGTTTTTGTGTAACTGCCCTAATAGCCCTAAGTCAAGTTTCTTCCACACTGTAAATATGCCATCAGAATTCCCTGGCGGGAAGTTTTGGCTCTCCTTCATTTGAGGGTAGGTGGAAGGGACATGGCTTAGACATTAACTTTGTCCCACAGAGAATGTATGTGTTCAGCTCATCATTTGTGCCTTTTTATGGCTTTTGGGCAGAAAAGTTAATCCAGAGGGGCATCAAATTCTTCCTACCATAAACTGTAGTGTATTTTTCTGAGTTTCTCTGATAGGCTCTTTGAGTGTACGCTAACTAGACTGCCTATTAAGGGAGGCTAATTCACCCTCCAACTTGGGTCTGCATGAGATATGAGGTGGCGAGGGTTATTTTTAATTTACTCTGCATGCTTTATTGCTGACTGGTAGAATACGATGTATAGTTAGCACATTATTTTCTCATTTCCAGATGCCACAGCCAACATGGGGGCCCATGTAAATCCATAGATGTAATTGCCAGTGGAAGAATGTCAGATGGATGTATTGGCTGAAACAGAGGGGTTTCTTATTGTCACAAAGCTGTTATCTACTTTTATCTGGATTTGCTTGTATCAAGTGAGCGAGCCACACAGTAATATTATGTTATGATATAATGTTTCTGTTTCCATTAGGCAGAAAGCAGCAGACCTAAATATCAAATAGTTCCCTTAGAGCTCTAATTTGAAAACCCATCAAGGTCACTCGTTTACTAGCACTAATAGTTAACTAGTACACAACCTTTAAATTACTGCTTCTTACAGAAATACTGTTCACTCTACTATGCTTAAGAACCTGTCAGCATTTCCACTGGAAAACCCTGTTGTCAGATGCTTATGACTTTATCATGAATATTTGCTCTGAAATTTGGCAAGTGTCATCTCAGACTGGAAACATTATTTCAATTATTTGAGGGACAACTCCATGTGAAGGGGAATAAGTGAGCTTTCAAATGACTTTTGGGAGTTGGAGGAGCTGAATTTATTGCTTTTTTTTCCAAGATAGTCTAGAAATATTATACAAACCTTCAATTTAAAAATAATGAGAGGTGTGTGTGTGTGTGTAAAGGGACAAAGTAGGGTTGAGTGTAGGTGTTACAGCAGTGACTCTCAAACTATTTTACTAGTGACCTCTTTCACATACCAAGTCTCTGAGTGTGACCCCCCCCCTTATAAATTAAAAACACTTTTTAATATATTCAACACCATTATAAATACTGGAGGCAAAACAGGGTTTGGGGTGGAAGTCGAAAGCTCACAACCCTCCACGTAGTAACCTCGCAACCCCCAGTTTGAGAACCCGTGTGTTTAGTGTATTTATTCAATTTAGCCGTATAATAAGCTCTATGAGTATAACAATGCACATTACAAAATTTATCCTTTTTGTTGCAAAAATACTTGCAAAAGATGCAGCCCTTAACTACCCGAATCTATTTCAGCGAAGCATTGTTTCATTCAGTTTACTACCCTAGCTGATTCACCGCTCTTCCCAACCGTTAAATCACACTAGACAGGGTTTAGGAGGCCTGGGTTTGGTTCTTGGCTCTGATGTAGACTTCCTTATGGTGACCACCTTTTCAAAGGTAGAAGTGGGACACATGCAGAGCCCCACCCCTTTCCATGGCCTCACCTGGCTCCTATTCTTATCCCTTAGGCCCCACCCCGGCCAGGCTGGAAGCTGGAGCTGGGCCATGGTAAGAGCTGCCCAGGAAGCCGAGGTCATCGTGGGGAGCCCAAGACCCTCCACCTGCCCTGGGCAGGGGGCTAGGAGGGACTGAGAGCAGCCCATGTTCCTGCTCCCTGGGGCATGCAGGTGGAGGGTCCAGGGCTTTCCACAGTGACACGGACTCCCTGAGCAGCTCTTAGTACAGCCTGGCTCCAGCTTCTGGCCCGGGACTGGTCCTCCGGGGTGCGGGGAGAGGAGAAGCAGGGGAGAGGAGCCTTTTGGCGAAGGAAAGGCTAAGGCCCACCTCAGCCCCTCCCTACCAGGAAGAGGCTGGCACCGCCCCTAAGCCTCAGGTAGTCATGGAGTAGCATTTGGACAAATGCTGTCCTGGAGTCATTCAGTCCAGGACTGGGACTTGAACTCTGCATTTTGGGACTGTCCTACCCAATTTGGGATGGGTGATCACTTTGGACTTCCTCTGTGGCTTTGGGTAAGTCCTTTAATCTACCTTAGGTCTCGGTTCCCCATCTGTAACACTGGGACAAATCTTCCCTATTTCACTTTTCATTTTATCCTCCCAGCACACTAATGAATTTCTGCAGTTTATCAGTCATCTGTAAAGATTGAGAATCAACAAATCACTGAATTCTTATCAGGTAGTACACTTCCTGTACTAAAACTGTACATAAAATTATTCTGGGTGGATAGCAATCTTGAATATCTGATTCTTTTTATTCTAGTGCTGCATCAAAAAAGCATAACAACATTGACACACACTGCATTCAAGAAGATGCTATAAAACTACTGACTGGATAGATTCATTACACACTTTTGTGAAAGCTGTAAATCTACCAGTAGAAAAAAAATAAACATACCACAGTTGCATAAGTGTAGCTTTAGTTATCTCTAGTAACTGTGTATTTTTTGATGCATTTTCAGTTGGCCACCCTTCATATAGTAGATGCAATTTTTCATCCACAAAACTCTGTCCATACTTTTTAACTCTCTATTGAATTATGCCTACAGTTCAGGGTATTTCTGCCTCTTGCTGCTGGATTGCAGGTGCCTGTGCTAATGCTCCAATTTATGCCAGTGAAATATTTTTGCTGGTGAAAAATGGAAGTGCAGATTTTTCAGGTGTCTGCTGCACATACAAAAGAGAGGCTAGGGCCTAGTCCAGCTAATATATATGCTCAACATAATGAACATTATATATTCATTTTATATTATATTCATCTCTCTCTCACACACACACAAATATAAACATTTAGAAAAGGCACTGAAATAAATATATAACTTACCGTATATACATGGATATTCAGTGAAGACAAAACCATAATATGCTGACAGAAAGTCAGTAGTTTCCAAATTAGCTTTCGCTGGTATTACCTTCAGGACAGATTGATGGGTGAATATCCCTTGTGTTGGACAAGTCCTAAAATAATTGCCACTCTCTACTCCTTTGTTATCCATATTTCTTTCTTGCTATTCTATCCTCACCCATAGCCCTGTTTTCATCACCATGCTTGATGGTGGAACAGGTGCATCCACTGGTGCCATTTGAGTATAAGATAATGAAAAAAATGGGCTGGTAGGCTGATGAGCCTGCAGTTCTGTACATATTGACTGTTGACATTAGGGTCTATCTTCAAGGAGGGAGGAAGGTGGATGTCTTTCAGGAAGCTACCTACTTCTTTTGTTTGCAGCCATGGTAGTCTATTCACACTCAATGGGAAGAATGGATCTATGTTTCTTCAGTTTACTCCACCCATACTAATCCTAATCTAGGTTGGCACCTCTTCTTACTAAACAGCTTTGATTCTGAGTCTTCAGCATGGAGCCATGGGCACAGCGAAGAAGCCAGAGTTCTAGACTACAAGAGCAAGGAAAAGTGGTTTTCGGAAGTGGCATGATGATTTTGTATTCACATCTCACCATGTGAGATGTGCAGCATTGTATCATTGATAACAATTTTACAAGTTAGGATTACAAGAATATTACTCTTTTAACCTTTAACTCTTGGCTGCTCCCTGGACACCCATGTTTAATGCATCTTCTAGGCTCTGTACACATCATGTACATGATAACATTCCATTCAGATGAGCAGAGCAGAGTGACAGAATCAATGCACTTTAATGGTGCTTCTGCTCCATGTAGAAAAATTAACAGTGAAAATCAAAGTAAATGGGGGCAAGGGATAGCTCAGTGGTTTGAGCATTGGCCTGCTAAACCCAGGGTTGTGAGTTCCAATCCTTGATGGGGCTACTTAAGGATCTGGGGCAAAATCAGTATTTGGTCCTGCTAGTGAAGGCAGGGGGCTGGACCTGATGACCTTTCAAGATGCCTTCCCATTCTAGGAGATAGGATATCTCCATTAAATTATTTATAAATGTACTTTTATTCAAATACAGCTATTAATTTATTAGACCATTTCTATCACTTACATGAAGGAATGATGTGTGGCATTTATGTCCCTGATTGCATAGCTATCCCCAAAAGAGGAACGTTACTTCAAAAAGTATCTATCATCCACAGAACAATGCAGCAAAAAGAACAGGAGTACTTGTGGCACCTTAAAGACTAACAAATTTATTTGAGCATAGCTTTCATGTGCTTACAGAGCACCTGCACAAGTGCTCTTAATTAATGGACATTAAGAAGGGCTGTAACAGGTCCATGATTAGCTCTAACAAATATTTTGACCTAGCGTCCACATATAATCATAGAAATGTAGGGCTAGAAGGGGCCTCAAAGTCATCAAGTCCAGCACCCTGTGCTGAGACAGGACCAAGTAAACCTAGATACACCCTGATAGGTGTTTGTCCAAACTGTTCTTAAAAAACCTCCAATGATGGGGATTCTATTTAAGTCTATTCCAGTGCTTAACTACCTTTATACAGCAAAAGGCGTGTTGGGAGAATGGGGGGTGCCGGTTAGTCAAAATGTTGATTAACTAAGAGTTATACTTACCATCAGAGGGAGGGAGTTTGGGTGTGGCAGGGGGTTTGGGGCAGGGGGTTGGGGCATGGCAGGGGTTTTGGATGCTGGATCCAGGCTGCACTCACCTCGGGCTGCTCCCCACAAGTGGCCATGTGTCCCTGCTGCTTGTAGGTGGAGGTGTGGCCAGGTGGCCGTGTGTACTGCCCCTGCCCACAAGCGCCACTCCTGCCAGTGCTCAGGGTGGGGCACGGCGCAGTGCTTGGGGGTGCCCCAAGGGCCATTCCTCCACGTAGACACAGCAGGGACATGTCGCTGCTTCCGGGTAGCCACACAGAGCCAGGTAGGAAGCCTGGCAACCCTATTGAAGATTGATATTGGGAAATATCAGAAATGCTGGTTTCTAGAGCTTTCTGGTTGGTAAAGTGCTGGATAACACTGCTTTTACTGTAGTTAATTTCCCCCCCAACATCTAACCTAACCCTCTCTTGCTGCAGATTAAGCCCATTACTTCTTATCCTACCTACAATGAACATGAAGAACTATTGATTATAGTCCTCTTTATAACAACCCATAACACATTTGAAGACTGTTATCATGTCCCTTCTCCAGTTGTTTTTCTCTCAAGACAAACTTTTTTGTTAACTTTTCCTCATAGGTCAAGTTTTCTAAACCTTTTATCATTTTTGTTGCTCTCCTTTGGACTCGCCCAATTTGTCCATGTCTTTCCTAAAGTGTGCTCACAATTGGTCACAATGCTCTAGCTGAGGCCTTATCAGTGATGAGTAGAGTGGCACAATTACCTCCTGTGTCTTACATACCACATTCATGTTAATACATCCCAGAATGATATTAGCCCTTTTCACAAATACATCTCGTTGTTGACTCAATTTCAATTTGTGATTCACTATTATCCCCCAACCCTTTGTAGAAATACTACCACCTAGTCAGTTATTCCCTATTTTGTAGTTTGTGCATTTGACTTTTCCTTTCTAAGTGAAGTACTTTGTACCTGTGTTTAAATTTTATCTTGTTGATTTCAGAACAATTCTTCAATGTGTCAAGGTAGTTCTGAATTCTAATCCTGACCTTAAAGTGTTTGCAACCCCTTCCAACTTGGTGTCATCACTAAATTTTATACACTTATTCTCCCCTCCATTATTCACAGCATAAATGAAATTATTGAATAGTACCAGACTGAACCCCTGTGGAACCGCATTAGATACAGCCTCACAGTTTGACAGCAAACAATTGATAACAACGCTTGGAATCTTTCAACCAGTTGTGCACCAACCTTATAGTAATTTCATCTAAACCAGTTTAAATTTCCCTAGTTTGCTTATGAGAATGCCATGTGGTACTGTGACAAAAGCCTTAGTAAAATCAAGATATATCATATCTGCTGCTTTCCCCCCTATCTACTAACTCTTTCAAAGGTTGGTTTGTTCTTGACGATTCCATGCTGGCTATTCCTTCTAATCCTATTATCCTCTAAAGGTTTATAAATTGATTGTTTAATTTTAGAACAGGTGTCATAGATGGCCACCAACAGGTTAATCTTCAGGATGTTTTGCAGTTATAAAATGACAACTAGCCATATTTCTTCAGTGTGTTCCACTAACTTGTAAGTATTCTCTGTATTTGGGTAACACAAGTATCTGGTGACCTTTCACTTACATTTCTGACCTCTCCAAGTTCAGGCACCCAAAGTGTTCATGTTAATTCATAAACATTCAACATACAGAAAAAGAGGCAACATGATGATTGTTACTTTACAATTATTTGCTCAGCTTCAATATGATTTTATACTCCCCTATGAATCCTTTCTACCCTCTCCCCCCACCACTACACAACAACAAACATCCATAATGTTGTGGATTTAAATCAGACATACACAAGCAAAGAAATCCATAGCTCTGGCTGATCCTCCAGACTTATCTTGTTGAAGCAAAAAAAAAAAATCTAATAAAGATAAACCCAACATCATAATGACACAAGTTAAGCTGGAGTCATTCCATTTTTAACTATGAAGTATTATTTCAGACCCTCTTAAATACAGAGTTGAGGCTGTATGTGTAGAACTTTCCCTGTAGTTTTGTTTTGTTTTGTTTTTGTTAAATCTCAAGGTTCATTTAAATAACTGTAAATGAAATTTCAAAAGTTGATGCTTTTCTTCAGGACAATGGAAATGACAAAACTTGCTTTCCAGCAGTACAAATATGTAGGTTATGAGACACAATGTATACAGAACATTAGCCTAAAATTGGTATGACTAAACCTTCTTGTATTTGGAGTATTTAATCAATATTTGCGTTAATTCTATGCATTTGATCTTGGAATACTTGTTTGTAATGCATTCTTCTTGACTATATATGTTTATATAACTTAATAAAAGCTCCTTTATTGCTGGGAGTTGCATGCTGTTAAAAAGAATACAAGATGGCACTTAATGGAGCAGAAAAGAGAAAGTATTTTGGATGACATTTAGTTTGACTTCATTTGGACACTAGTCCTTGAAATTCTTCAGCTGAACATATTGAGTATAAATTCACTTTATTCTTTCTTTTTCTTTCTTAATTGAGTTATTTTCAAGGACATTCAAGTGCTCCCAGTTCAGTCTTTCTTTTTAAAAGAGGGGAAAAAATCTAACCCTTGAGACTAAGTCACTCTGTGCTTGGAATGATAAAATCCGATCAATCTGTATTTGTTGTTGTTGTTTCTTTCTCTATAGCCACTTAAAAATAAATCCTTCAGGCAAACATTTCTTTAGCTTACTTTTTCATTATTTCCAGAGGCAAAAGCTGGCAAGGCAATTTATAATTCAATTTTTGCTAAATCCACAACACCTAATATATATGTCAGGCATTTCAACGGCAGAGTACTTTGGGGATAGGTGATAAATTGTACTGATTATAAGTGCAAGCTGTTCTTCCAAAACATCATATCAAAAAGAAGGCAAGTATTATTAGGAGAATGTAATGTATCTTTAGAATGTCCAGAAACATAAGAGATAATCACTTCATGTGAATATGTTCTCCCTTGAGTTTTACAGCTAAATATTAAGGTCTTACCATGTTTTTGATAGCACTCATCTGGAGCAGGGAGGAGGGAAGACCCTACAAAACCAACATAGGTTGGTAGTCTTTCAGCAGCCACCTAGTTCTTAGGCCTGTAATATTTCATTTCTGCCAAAAAAGGGCTTACTATGAAACCTGAAACATGATTGTAATCATTTTCTGGCTATGTTGGTGTATGTGAAAAGTATAAATATTATTTTATAATATAATCTCTCTTAATCTTTTAAGCATCCTTTCAGTGTTTCCATGTATTTTCCTGTGAGATACACGTAACTTAGTGTTTATCAAAAGTGCTGAGCAAAGACAAAAAGCCCTTTAGCTAAAACTTGACTGTAAAGCTAATCTGAAACTCAGAAATAAAGATAATATAGGTTAAAAATACAGACATAGGCAGAACGGGGGATCTGCTAGGGTGATATGCTTGAGGTATGCATATCAACTACAGTAGTTAAAGCCATAATTAAGGAACACATAACTGGATATCTAAAGAGATTAGCTAATTTGATACAGACTCTTTCCCCTCTAGGTTATTGGTTTGAATTTAACTTAGTTGGTAATGACTAAATTTCAGTATTACCATCTGTTGACTGGTTGGTGACTTTACCCCAGTCTCTCACATGTAATGGTCACTGGACTTTTCCTATTTGTAATTCCAGCTACAAGCAGTGTCTTGCCAACACCTCTTGAGGATGGACAGTTTCCACGTTCTGCGCTTCTGACCTAATAACCTAGCTCAGATACCCTCCCGCATACTTCTGCATCTCAACATAAATTAGAAGCTCATTTTTCCTTGTCTCTGTCCTTGCTTTCTTTGCTTCCTTTGAAGAATGATCACTGGATTCCCCAACACCACCCTACAATCACTAATTTGATTTTAAAAATTATTAGAAAAGCCAGAGAGAATCACATTAAAGCAAAGATAGCTAGTACAAAACATACCTAAACCTAAGACTAGGTAGGCCAAAGCCCAAGTGACAAGAGAAAAGTCATAGAATAAAAATACATGACCTTAGAGTTTCTGTTTGTGTCAGTTCTACCTGGCTTATCTCTCTTTTTTTTTTTTTTTTTTTTTTTTTTTTCTCCCTTTGCCTCATTGCATTTCTAAGCTTCTGACATCAATATGCCTATCTCTCATCTGTGACATACCTTCTGAGAGGTGCCTGCTAATTAGTCCTTGAGCTGCTATAATGTATCAGGTATTTAAAAGTCAGTATTAGAGCTGGTCAATAAATTTTCATCAAAGTATTTTTGATACAATACGTTTTATTTATGGCTTCTTGATAATAAAATATTTTTGTGAGAATTTTCATCTAAATTTCAGGCAGTTTTCATTGAAACACTCCCAAGTTCCCAACCTTTTAGTTAACTGGAAAGAAAAATATGGTTTGTGGATTTTCACTGGACCTCCTCCCACCCAGCAAAATCTGAAAAACTTTGACATTTGTTCATGCAACATAAAATTATTTTTCTGACCAGCTCTAGTTGGTCTCCACTGACTTCAGTGACTAATGTTACGACCTACATGAAATAAGATGTTAGTGACAATTTCCTACTAGATGTGATCCATACTACAAAGACTCACCTCAAATTTGACACCTGATGAGGAAGGCTTGGCTGAATGAAGATGATAGAAAAGGGATTACCTTTATTTTCAGAATCCTTTAGGTCTAAACTGAAGCAGTTTAATGGAGTAGTGTAGGGAAACTTTCATTTTTGCTAACTTATCTGATTTGTGGATAAATATTTAAAACTTTTAGGCACCTTCTATAGTACCTAAACTCACTTATGAACAAAAACAGAGAAAAAATGTCCACTTCTGAGCCAAAACAACTTCAGATTTGCCCACTTGTCTGAAAGACTGATGAGAATAAGTAACGATCTACTTTGACAGAAAAAGGAGAACCAATCTATCCAGAACACCCAGTAGCTCATCTGGCAGTGAAATAGGGGTCAAAATGTCAATCTTCCAGTTCTGCCTCTTGCAGCATTTAAAAATCTATTTTTAAAATCTCTAACATTTACTTATAGTATTATAGGTGTTTCTGACAGACAGAGGAAAAGAGAAAATAGACAAAAGGTGGTGGTCTGGGTCAGAGGAGAAAGAGGTATATAAACAGGGGAAATAAAACAAAGAAAGTAAAAAGAATGGAAGAATCAATGAGGTGAGATTGGTCTGACTGAATATAATGTAGCAAATTGCATGGAAGAATAAGAAAATTGAGTCTAGATACATGGAGGAAGACCTGAGGAAATTCTGAAGAAAGAATGGCAAAAAAGAAAATAAAACACCACAAACTAGTAAAGAGGATATTGTCTACTTGGTGGTTTTACTCCTTTCTTTAGAGATTCAGTAATTGCTTTAAAAATGTGGATGAAAGTTGCTAAGAATTATCTGCTTGTGATTATTTTACCAGGCAGGCACAAGTGATCTATTTGGGTACATTTCTTAGGCACTGAAGAACAATGTGTATTTTAATATCCCCCCAGATAAAGACATGCTAGCACAGTCCCTATTGTGACAATAAATTTAGAGCCCACCCAGCCCATTGACCTCTCTGTAAGCCTGATTGGACTGACTTTAAATCCAGATGCAAGAAAACTGCCAGTCAGTAAATTTGAATGTCCAAAGTTCTAGATTAGAAAACAGAAACTTAAAATATTGTAAATGGTATTTCAGTGAGTGAAAATCCCATGCTTAATGCTATAGGGATCTCAAGAATATGTTTGTACATTTTTGCTTCTGACAACAACAATTGTTTTCCTTTTTATTATTATCCCAAAGTATGAGCTAAACTTTATCTGATTTTAATTAATGCAAAGGCTTCTGAAATATTTATTTTCTATTATTTCTCCTTTCATAACCTTTTGTCATGAAGAAAATAGGTACACTTCCTTCCGAATATGGAATGACAAGTTGTTCCATATAAAATGCTTTTAAGCTTGTAATGCTCATAATAAGAACACTTCACTTAAAGTTGATGATAAATGTGAAATAATATATTAGAGATTTTTGTTACTAAGGGTAGAAGTGGGGAGAAAGAAAAGGCAGAGCTGCAATTGTCTTCAAATGCTGAAAGAGTTTTAGTGAAGTTAAAATAAACAGAGTTCCTAAGCAAATGGAAGTCAAACTTTAAATTATGCTAAAATAGATTCTGGCTTTTTTTATCTAGCTGACACTTTGATGTGTTTAGATCCCTGCAGACACTATGTAAGAATGGAATCAAGGCCAAATACACCCCCTCTGTTTTCAACTGCAGAAACAGTGGTATCTGAACAGTAAGTGGACCAGCTCTTTCAAGGAGGAAATTTGTAAAGATAACATGAACAGTGGCTATCATTAGAAGTCAAATGGCTACTTTTAGATGGTGTAGGTGAGAGTTATCAGAAGGAAAATATGGCGCAATAGATTATGCAACCTGCTTTAAAGGATTTGCTATGTTTTCTTATTTTGTGGGCAGCACCTTGCGCTGTTAGATACAACACAGAACGTGTTTATAAAAGACCTGATTCAGGGGATGGGGTAAGGAGGACACCAAAATCCAGCATTCATAACAACAAAGTAGGCTGTGTTTGTTTGTTTTCCTGTCTGGACTACCAAATTACCTTAGACTTGAATAAACAAAGAGATCCCTTTTAAAATGTGAGCCTTTAAGAGCCTATTGCTAAAATCCTAAAACTGTACACCTGTACAGGAAGTCTTTAAGATTTTTAACTTTTACAGAAATATTACTGCTTAATTCCTTAGAACAGACCATACACTTGGGCCTGGACAAGTCACAAAGGTAAAGACTGTCCCAAGAGCTTACAATCTAAGTGCTTGAACCTGCAGTAGTAGTTCCCCTGAGAACAGGACCCAAAGATGACAGAAAGGACTAAGAAATCCAGGGTATAATTGCAACATTTGTTTTTAATTAAGAACTCCTTGTAGGCATTGTGGCACAAATTAATTCTAAGGAAGGACTGGAATGAGAAAAGCATGGGGCCTTGGCAAACCAATTTTCCAGATCATACAAGTAGAAAAATGAGACCAACCAAAGGTGATACCAAACAGGGTGGATAATGAACTATTTCCCAAAGGGTAAACACAGGGTTAGATGTTATCAATAAAGTCCTAGCAATAGAGTTTTATAGTGTAGGATCCAACAAGGTGGTCTAAAGCTCAGAGACTGCAACTATTTATTTACTTAGACTCATAATGGTGCCCATTCTGGAGATTGTATAAATACTTAAAATACTTTTTAAGTTTTCTTGTGTATTGAGTAACTTTGTGAAGGAGATAATTTATTAGACTTTCACCAAAAGAAGGTCTCCCATTGTATCTTACAATGTGATTTTTCTTCTGAGGTAAGCAGGTATCTCTTAATTTCCCCACAGACAGCAGTCTTTGTCAGTGCCACCAATTGCATTTCCTTACTTTAGATAAGGCAGCATAAAAAATAGCTTTTTGTGATTTTAAATATGGTTGATGAACACTGTGACCTTCTAACACATTCTATAAATATTCCATTATGCCATACACATTTATTTTTAAATAAAGTGCTCTCTGATTGATTTGCAAGTCAATGCAGAGGGGGGTCAGTCTAGAAAAGGTTGTTATCTTAAAAACAATTGACTTTCATGTCTGTCTGTGAAAGAGCTTTAGCAATGAAAAATACACTAGAACTGGCAAGGACAACCACCAGTCAAGAAACTAGGTTTAGTACAACAAAACAAGGTTTTCTAAATACACCATTGTTACAATATATTCCTCTGCTGCATCCATGAAAAAAGCATTTCACAGGGAAAGCAATGCAAGAGCAGAAGGTTGGGGAAAAGTGTTATAGATGTGGAAGAATACACAGCTGCTACACAAAAAAAATAAAGTATTCTTTATGCTTCAGAACAGGACACATTGCACAGAGCTGCAGAAACAAATAAAACTTAAAGACAATTGGTCAAGCACGGCCCAAGATAATGCATATCCCATGGCTGAACCGAGCTGAGTATAAATGGAGTATTCTGACATGTTGTGCAAGTGTTATTAAAAGTAAACTTTTTAAAAAAAGTCACTCATTTTACACTGCAAAAATGCAGTCTGCATACCCTCATAATGGGGAGTGCAGATGTACCGATAGGGCAAGGAGGCCTATGTTTGAGGTTAGCTGAATGCCTAACGAGTGTCCAAGTGGGAGGAAGCTGTGGTGAGACAAGAAATGAGAAATTATTTATTTGGTGGCTGGCATGATGACGATGAATTTGTTTTAAAATTGTTTCTGTATTTTATATAGGTTCTGGGGGTTTTGTCTGTCTTTATTACTGCTACAAAGAAGTACATCTTTTTGCTCGGATTAAATTATGAGCACTTCAGTTTTGTGGCTATTAATCAACATAAGGCATTTGCAAGCCTTTCCCAGCTACATATCCTTTGAGGGTTTCAAAATGTATAGAATGCAGTTTATCTGGCATTGTGAGACCGTGCCAAGTTCCATGATGCAATGACAGCTAAGTCATATGCTGTAGCTGACACTTTCCCACTGACCTCAGTCTGTTACACTGCATAAACAGAAGCTATTATAAGTGAATATAATTCTCTAAGAAGTATTCTGAAAGCAGCACTGTGTGAGTGTATAGTACAACAAAGTTGTTTGCTGTTATTTATACAGCACTCAAAATGAGCAAGGTGCGTGTTTTTTTTGTTTTGTTTTTTGTTTTTTTTATTTTGGACAAATAGAGCCAAGGTACTTGCCCTAAGAAGTTTACATAATAAATGGACAACATACTTATCAGGGTTGCATTAGATTGCAACAAAAAGAAGTGAAGTTTATTAGTGCTATGGTTAGACAGTACTCTCAGGCCTCAATCCTGCATACGTTCATAGACATGCTGAAGCATGAGAGTAGACAATTTACCTTGTCAATATGAAGACAGTTGAAATCACCCTTTATTATTGCGCATTCTGCTTTTGTAACCTTTCTAACCTCCCTTAGCTTTTCACAGGCATTGTAACCATCCTGGTCAGGTAGTCAGTAGCATATTTTTAACACTAGTGATTTTATTCAAATTTCTATCCATATGGATTCTATGGTACACTTTTATTCATGTAATCATTTTATCTTATTAAACGCTAGGCTTTTTTTTTATCTTCCCTTACCAGGGTAACTTACTCCTGTCATTCTTTATATTTTGTACCCTGGTATTACTGTGCGTCCTTGATTATAATCATTCAACCAAGTTTCCATGATGCCTATTATATCAATATTCTCATTTAATGAGGGACATTCTAGTTCACCAATATTAGTATTTAGACTTCTAGCATTTGTACATATGAACTTGTACACTTTAATATTCAGTTGCTTGCCTTCATGTTAATATTTAAATAAGATTCTATTTCATTTGACTGTTCTTCATTTGACTCCTATCTGAGCTTTACCAGCTTCTTTCCTATTTTCTTTCTTTGAATATAGAGTTGCTTGTTTAATAAATTCATTCCTGAGGGCAGTCTTTGCCTGAACCGTGTGCTCTTCCTTACCTGTCAGTTTTCTCCCATCCTTAATGTAAAAAATCCTCTACAACCATTTTTATTTTGCATGCCAGCAATTTGGTTTAGGTAGAGCCCATTCCTTCTGTATAGGCCACTCCTTCCCCAAAAGGTTTCCCAGTTTCTGATAAACCTAACCCCCCTTGCCCTACCACAACACACCATTGTCTCATCCATTCATTTAGACCTTGCAGTTCTGCCTGTTTTACTGGCCCTGCACAGAGCTGGAATCATTTCAAAGCATGCTACCATGGAAGTCCTGGACCTTAATCTGTTAATTATCAGCCAGAATTCAGACTCCATCTCTCCTACATTGCCCTGTGTCATTGGTACCTATAAGTACCACTACCACCGGCTTCCCCTCAGTACTATCTATAAGGCTATCTAGATGTCTTGTGAGATCTGCTACATTCACACCCAGCAGGCAATTCACCATGTTAGTCTCCCGATCATCACAAACTCAACTATCTATATTTCTAGTAATGGAATCCCCCACTCTTATTGCCCATCTCTTCCTAATCATTGGGGTTCCTGTTGGAATATACTCAATGTGAGAGAATATTGTAACATTATCTGGAAGGAGGGCCCTACTCTGGGATCATTTCCATGTGCTTCAGATTGATCCTCTCCTCCTCTGAAACTTACATCTTCCGTAACAGGACAGGGGCTATCAGACAGGGAATGGGAGCGCTTCACGAGGTCCCTGAAAGTCTCTTTGTTCCTCCAGTTCAGCCTCTCTGGCCTCCAGAGCTTGTACTCTGTCTCTGAGGGCCATGAGTTGTTACACTGCATGCACATGCATGCCACCGGCCCATGAGTTTATATTTTATTACTGTTCTGTATTTGGTGGAGATTGTTCTAACAGAGTATTTAGCCACCTTTTGTACAGTGTTTTGATTTATAGAAAAGTGTTGTAACAATCACAGAAAAACTTCATCCTTATAAGTCAGCAGGGTTTGAATTAACCAGTATTTGAAGTACTTGTGGATAGAGTAGGTCAAAAAATTGAAAACATTTTCCCTCACAATTTTATTTTGGGGCGGGTGAGGGGTATTTTGTTGAAAACCTGTTTTTAAGACTTTTTTTTTTTCTATTTAGCTCTACTTGTTTGAGTAATACCAGGTGCTTTTATACTGGTGCATTGTCATATTGTTTGCTATCATTCTATTTTGCAATTAATCTCATTCAGTTATTTTCTTAATAACTTAAATGTATACAAAGAAGTGTATTAAGTTATCTCTTGCAAACCACTGTGTTGCTCAGCAGCCTCTATTATGAGTCTATGGTTCTTTCTTCTGTGTACAGAAAAGCAGTTATTTTGAACTACCACAGAATTGAGCTGTCCTGTGATTTGAACAGCAGGAACTTGTTCCTGCATTTCGAATGATCAAAAGCAGCAGCCTAGTTTAGTGCTGGTAAAGGATGAGTCACTTTCTGTGCTCTCTATATCCACAGCCCAGTCTCATGTACAATCACTAATTCATAAAAGTTACAGAAAAGATTATACTGTAGATTCTTTATGGTCAACTGAAACAAAATAGGAACAGAAATTTCACCAATCCTTCACTTTTGATCCTGAAAACGGCATCTTTTAAAAATATGAAATAAATAAGCATTTTATTCTGAAAAGGGGCGAGGAGGTGGATTCTCCTTGAGGAATCTTGGCCCAGTCTTAGTCTCAGTTTTTATAGATACTCTCTCAATTCCTCAGAGAGCTCTTTCCAGGAAATCAATATGCCCCGACTTATCTGTAGTCTCCATCTTCTAATTTATTAGAATAAAATATATATCTTCTTAATTAAGTCTGTTTTGTCCCTCAGATAGGTCCCAAGTGCATTTAGGGCCTAAGTTTGCAAGGTGCTGAGCACTAGAAGGAGATGTTCCATGTTCACCACTCTCATTGACTTTAAAGGGCATTGAGGGTGGTCAGGGTCTTTTGGGAGCACTCAGCATCTTGCAGGATCAAGTCCTTAACGAGAATTTCAGAATCTCATCAGAATATGAATTACCCTTTTACACATTCTTGTCATTTGACTATTGTTACTCAAGTCTCCATTATAATCCTCTTAGGCTATAATCATGATGGTTTCTTTCTTGGTTCATTTAGACACTGTTTATTACTGATGTTTAGCCTCAAGGCAGGATTATTTTAATGTCTCCAGAGGGTACAATGTCTGGCAGTTAACATTGTTTTCAAAATTTTAGCAGCATATATATTTCTCCTCCAGTGATAGCCATACGTTGGTTTCCTAGTAATAAAAATCAGAGTGAATAAACATTCTACTGGCTTGGAGGTGGTATTTAATCTTGATCCATAATCTGATAATTTGGTTATCTGATGAAGTATATTTATATCTCACTTTTTTGGGGGGTTTTAGAGTCATATCCTCTGTATTTAAATCTTTCTAATACTATGATTCGCAAGGCTAAGATGTTACAATTGGATCCACCATGGTAAGCCTTGCGCAAAGGTGCAAGTGTCTGCCTGTGTGGATCCAGTTGTAGAATTGAAACCCAAGGCCCCGATCATGAAAACACTTATGCACATGTTTAACTTTAATCACGCCATTGATTTCCAGTGGAATACTACTGATTTCAATAAGCCTATTCATGTGTGTCACTTTAAGCCTGTGAATAAGTGTTTGGAGGATCAGGGCTCAAATCTGTAAGTCTCTTACTTCTGAAGTTAGTGCCCCTCCTTTCACCTCTTAAATCTCAACTGTCTCCTGCACACTCTGAAATAAGATTACATGATAGAGAAGATCAGTTTATGTATATGTTAAATCTCAACTCTTAAATCTTTATTTTCGTAGTATTCCAGTATTCTGAGTGCTTGATCAATGAATGTGATTTTGCTAATCTATATTTAGTGCTAATTGAATAATGTTCACTGAATAATAATTAGTTGACAAATCACAGTATTTTTTAAAAAATACTGTGATTATCTGAAACATTTCACTACATAATTTTCCCATACAGTTAGGCTGATACTTGGATGAGTAAATGATCAGCCCATCTCTATATTTTGGGAGAATTATGTCAAATTGTATTTGAAAGGTATTATGAAACTTGTTTGAATTTCACAATATTTTTAAAAATTATTTAATGTGTATATAAATATTCACCCAGCTCTAGTCGTAAGGTACTTTCACTTGAAAGATGTTGGTGTATTAGTGTGTTGTATTGTAATTACAGAATTCCACTTGTAACTATAAAAACATTTGCTTCATATTCAACAATGCAAAAACTGAATGTAAATGAAAAACAGCCATTTTTGCACGATGATATCTATATTTCAAATGGTGAAATTTCTATATTTATAATGTACAAATAGCAAACCTATATTTATACTTAAAATGGCAATTGTCTCCCACATTTTCTGCTCATGAATTGTATCAGGACCAACTATAGTAATGTATGCCCACTCTCCCAACTCCATACATGCTCCCAGTGCATGCCGATCTCTGGGTTTGTTAATTACTAGTGTGTTTAGTGAGTGTGGCATGTTCCTGCATGTAATATTCTATAGGTAGAATGACTTTTATATATTATGCATTCAGCATGCTGTGAAGACAAAATAGTGAACGAAATGGGTGTGGTTACTCCCTGTTCATATTATAAAGTTCCTGAATGTACGGGTAGTATATGTTTAGATACAAGGAAGAATAAAATGGTGTTGGGAGAAGATAACTGGCATAATACCCTGACTGATAACCATGTCAGCTGCTGGTGTCTTGTTTTGTAAATTAAAAATCCATGATCTGTTTTTCACTTAGGTGTTTAAGCCATAGATGGATCTTTTCTTTCTCCATGACCCTTTCATCCTTTTATTGACATTTATCCTTCTTTTTATGCAATTATCCCAGAATGAAAGCTTCTGGCAAGGCACGTCAGCTGTTGTCTGCCAAAAAACAGACACACAAATCTTGTCACATAGCTTTTATTTTTGTGGTCAGGAACCCTCAGGCCTTATATTTAGGCAACTTAGGCTTGTGTGGAACTTTACTGTCTCCTGCACACTCTGAAATAAGATTACATGATAGAGAAGATCAATTTACTCAGGACATTTAAGCTATGAGTACTGAGCTTTTTGTCCAATCACAGCTCCTCTCTAGCTGTGTAGCAGAAAAGCCAGTCACAGAAATCTTGACAAATTAGATATTACCACATCTACTTGTGTATATTTAAGCTTATCAAACTGAATTGTAGCATTGTTACTGTACTATTATGTAGACAAGGACTCCATTTAATAAATGCAGTGCCATTTAATAGTAATTAATCACCCAGCTAAAATGTCATATTAAGGTCAAAGAGACCAGAAGACAAAAAGAGGAGAACATTAAATTCAGCTGACAAACATAGGAAAGGAGAATGCAGAGCCAAAGAAAGTTCTGAGACATTGGCATTAGTGAAACATGTAATCCAAACTTCATCTTAACTTTCAGTTCAGTTGAGAAATAATCACATTCACTTGGTTCAAAACAAGGTCATTTCTGTAACTTTTAAAATGAGATTTCCTCTGTGCATATGCAGCCTCAGTTCATAGCAAGCTTCAGTTTGCTGGTGCATTTTACAGATGTTGTTCTAGCTACATACACTGTCTTATTCCTTTTTCTTTTGTTTTTGAAGATATCCTTTACTTAGTAGAGTTTTCTTTAACACACCCTGAAAACAGGAAAGGTTTCAGACATGCAGATAATTTGGGATGGAGCTCAATGAATATAGACAGTCTAGAAAGAAAGAATGTAATTACATAGTTTGAACTGAAGCATGGAAGTATTTTTGCACTTTAAAAATAAAGCTGCTAATAAGTTTTTGTGATAGGAAAATTTCAAGTTCTGGCAAAGTGCGTAATGATAGAACACTTGTAAACAACTACTGCTGTTCCTTCACCTAAGGGCCACATCTGAAGCTTAGTGAAATAATAGGAAAATCTCAGACCAGAACTGGTTATATAACATAGAACTTGATTTTCACATAAAAAGTAGCTTTAGTGGTCTGTAGCAAATGGTTGCAGTAGCTGATTTGACAGGAGTAAGGAGTAATTTATATATAATCATCCACATTACACTTATACAAATAGAAACTCTTTACTGTGGGCTCGCTTTAAGAAACAGAGCATTGGCCACTTTCAATAAATTTATTGAGCTCTTTGTGGTCTCATACTATGTGCAATGATACAGTAAAGGTAAATGTCTATTGATAATGGTGCCCATTGTATACAGTGTTAAACAGCTTCAGATATGAATGTTTGTAAATTTATACATGGCCCAATTTTTATTCTCTCATACAGTGTCCGTATCTATGTATGTTCTCTTTTTGCTTGTTTTATAAAATGTGACAAATTACCTTTTTAAAAAATACTTTTGAATTGGTTTGGATAAGGGGTCAGCAACCTTTCAGAAGTGGTGTGCCAGGGCTTCATTTATTCACTTTAAGTTTTCGTGTGCCAGTAATACATTTTAAACCTTTTTAGAAGGTCTCTTTCTATAAGTCTTTAAAATATAACTAAACTATTGTTGTATGTAAAGTAAATAAGGTTTCAGAATGTTTAAGAAGCTTCATTTAAAATTAAGTTAAAATGCAGAGCCCCCCGGACCGGTGGCCAGGACCCAGGCAGTGTGAGTGCCACTGAAAATCAGCTTGTGTGCTACCTTCGGCACCCATGCCATAGGTTGCCTACCTCTGTTTTGGACTATATATACTAATTTCTCAGCTCAAAAAAGAGGAGCCAGGGAAGGCAAGGAAGCATAAAAGTACTTATTTCACCACATATTACATGTGTTTCAGAATCCAGTCAAACTGCTTCTAAATATATTCATCCTCTAAAGAATCCATCATTTCTCCTTCCTGTTCCAGAGTTCTCAATTTCATATCCAATAATTGCTTTAGTATTGTGAAAAAATAGAATTCTTCAAAAAATACTTTACATTTGGCAAGATCTATCCCTATAACTTCTGTGTCAATGTAAAGAATTTTGGCTTCTTCGAAAGTTTAAATATTATCCTTCTAAATTGTGTAAACTTAACTACATCAGGAAATGTGTCCATCCTCCCAAATAACCTTTCTTCTTTTGGTGAATTTAATATGTAGGAGAGATATTTGAATAATGGGGAAAATAACTTGTACATTTATTCAAAGAAAAACATCAGATAACTTATTTGGCATTCATTTCCCAGATACTGCTATGTGGTAAATGTTAACTTAATGGTGACAACCGAAGATGCATGCAGAACACAAATTTCCATACATGTGATAGAACCCACATTCCAAATGTTGGGTCCCATTATACCTAGAAAGTTGAATATTAATAAGGGTATTGCTGATATGGAATTTGAGAGTGGATTGTGAGATGTGATGTTAATGAATTTTTTGCCATTCTTGCAAGGCTGTATGACTCAAAATGCAACATGCAGATAATAAACATCTGCTTTTTCAACAGGACCTCTGCTTTATTTGGTGAATGAGTTATTCAATATTTGTCTTTATCCTTCGCTCTGTTGTAGAGGCAGGGTTAGTATCCAGTTTATCCAGGGCAGCATTCAATTTCCTTAGCCACAAGACCATCCTCTTTTTCCTTCTGTAGGCCCCTGCCTCATTCACTACACATGTGCCAGAGTCTGCAACAAATGAGGCGAGGTTCCAACAGACAACAGTCTTCTTCACTATACAACCCTGACTCATATCCTGAATGAAGCAGGTGAAAAAGAAACCGTATAGAGTCATGTAGTTAAAGACTTATAATGCACAAAGGAAGCCAAATTATAATGGCGCAGACTCCCTTAATTATGGCCCTTCTTAGCTATTTAATCATCTGATATTGAACCTTAATTCTATTTTAACATAGTTTTTGGGATGTAACTTCCTGGGTGGGTGAGTGTACGTATGTGTGTTTAAAAAGCTATCTGGAACCCCACTCCAATTTTATGTGGACCCATACTAGTTGTCAACATGAGTCAGTGACAAAGTTTGTTCCTTCATATCCATGGAACAGACCTCTACCACTTTAGGTAATGGAGTAACTGGTAGCAGTAGTGGGCTGTTATCCTATTCATCCCCCCCTGACATTAAAGGGGCATGAAATACACATGTTGCTAACTGATTTCACAGCTATTTCCTGATCAAAGAGGAATTTAGAGACTCCGGATTCCTGGGTTCATTTTCAGGTTCTAAAATGATATAGAACCTTTTTCCCCTGCCACACCTCCCCAGTCCGTCTCTGTCCCCACTGCTCCTCCTGCACCCTTCCTTTTTTGCTTCTATTTAACTTTGGCTCCTGATTCTGCTCCTGGTTCCAACCCCCCACCTATTCTGCTCCTCTCCACACTCTGGTTTCTGCACATACACCCTACCCCTCAGTTCACCCTCCCCTCTGCCTCATTCCTCACCTAGTCAGGCTGTTTCTTCTTTTTCTGCACTGCCTGGCTGCCAGCAGAGGGGGACATTGAGAGAAGAGGGTGACATTGGTTAATTATTATTAAATTACCGGTTTCCATTGGTAAATAATAATTAACCAATGGAAACCGGTGCCTCAGAAATGAGGCGATCTGGGGCAGAGGACCAGGGCTGTTACTGCAGCTACCCGTGGGGATCCCTTACAACTACAAACACATGGAAAGCAAGTTACTCTGAATGTACATGAGGACGGAGTTTATAACTTTGCGCTCAAGGTGTGGTGGCCAGCAGCACAGTGGCCCCCAGCTGCCGGGTCAGCCCTGGACTTGAGCATGTTCAGTGGAGATAGAATCTCTCGAGGATTTAGCTGCTAAACTCTAACCGTCTTCCACTGAACATGTGCAAAATGATTTTATTGGAAGCTTGGCCAGCTTTGGGTGAATTTTCACAGGGACAGCAAAAGATCCATGACAGTATGGAGCCAAATGTTAAGTCCCCATTCTAATGCCAGGAGACAGCAGAGCTTCTCAAAGAAATAGTTACAAGATTTTATCATGGGCAAAACAATGTTATCTTATCTTTTTGGTGTCCTGGAGTAATCTGGAAACATGCAAGTTTTACGCTATGGCAAGTATCTTGGGGAATGGGTTTTTTTTTTTAAAAAAAAGACTGTGTGTTTAAGAGAACTTTTAGAGAAGTTTTATTTGTCAAGAAGAGTTATTAAGCAAAAAGTTTATATAACATTTTGGAGCTTTTTTCAATGCAGTCCAGAGAGGTTTGGCTTATAATGCAATGATCTAGGTGGCACTGTCTTGTCTATAGATTATGGATTTCCTTATTTAACAGTATGGCCTGTGAATAGAAAGGGGAAGTCTCCACATTCTTTGTATGGTTTCCTTGGGTTCTGGAGCAACTCATAATGGAGTTCTGGCCAGAAGCTCTGGGGCTTTATAAACCCAGTGTGAAGAAACAATGTGAACTGAAGCCTCTGGCTGTTGGGCAAATGGAATTTAGTAACTGTGTTCCTATTTTGTTAGTCATTGTTTTGTAAATGGGTAAAGGGACAGTGTATATGCCCCAAAATTTAAATTAAGACTCTAAGACCAATAGTTCCATTTTTCTAAGTGTGGAAAGATTTCTAAAATTATTGTATTTGAGCAAGTAAACATATGCCTTCAGTTTTGAAATGGAAACCTTCCAGTAGTGAGAACCCTGAAAGTGGAACTAACAATAAAGGAAAGTGAAATGGAGGACTTGTCTGTGTTTGGGAATTGCTCTAGATTGTCAGTGATGTCCAACCACAGGTATAGCTGCACTGGTGCAAACCAATAGAAGTTGCAAATAGCAACATTATCTACTCTATGGGGTTGCACAAATGCAGCTATGCCAGTGGCTGCCAGCTGCTAACTGAAATTGACTGGGGAGGGAGGGGCTGGGGAGGTTATTCCAGTGTAGATGAATATTAATGTCATTGGCTTTCATTAGTCGTCTGGAGCTTAATACAATAAATCAATGGTGACACTATTAGTAACAAATAATTTTGATCTTTAGAATCCTTACACATTTAGTAATCAATAGTATTGGTGATCTAGGTAAAGAAATGTTTGATTACAACATATGATTAAGTGGATAGTATGCCAGAGCTGCCCGGGGGTGGGGAGGGCAAGTGGGGCAATTTGCCCCAGGCCCCACAGGGGCCCCCACGAGAATATAGTATTCTATAGTATTGCAATTTTTTTTTATGGAAGGGGTCCCCGAAATTGCTTTGCCCCAGACCCCCTGAATCCTCTGGGCAGCCTGTAGTATACCTTTGATATACCCTTTTCTTGTCTCTTCAGTGAGATCCCAGCTTCTCACACATGCATTTCAGCTATTTCTGTGATAAGATGTATATGGGAATAAGAATACAAACTGTACAGTCTGGTCTGTGAAGAAACACTTGGTATGCTCATATCCTCACAAAGACTTCCTTTATGAGCAGCTCTTTCACCTTCCAAATTCTACCACAAAACAATATATCATTCTGAGCACTTTTTATTGTCTTGAGCAATAGTTTCCAGAGAGCCCAGCCTGCACTAGAATATGTTGTTTCTTTATTTGTTTTCTTTTCAAGATACCAATGATACACTCCTCTCAAGTGTACAGTTTAGTGAGATGGATCACACTTAAGTAACTGGCAGTTCAAGGAAGTCTTACCTCAGGTTGTTTACATGAACACGTTTTAGAACAGCCATTTAGCTTCCACCAAGTTCCACCCTGCTGACCAGCTGTAAGTGTAAAGGCCGCCAGTGAGCCTATAGGTCGCTGATAAACTAAAACCTCATTTGGCAGGCAAGGAAGCCAGGATGATAAGGATGTTGATTTATGTTTTATCTGTCACTATATTTTTCAGTAAAGCTGGGCAGCCAGCCTTAATGGTGTAAATGCTGTTATCACCTCTCCTTAGTTTAAGTGAAGCAGATTCTTTAGTTTCTCTCATTAATTCAGTTTCATTAATTGTTAGGATAAACAAGACTTACAGTACTAAATCTAGCAGCATTTAGTTTAGTCTGTAGTTAATACAAAACCAACACCTTGCTGGAAAGAGTTCATATTATCCTTTGGAATTTCCTAGACCGATTTCTGTGAGTAAAATATCGTATATGCTTTGGACCAGATTCAATGGTTGGCATAAGTGGAGCCAATTTCACTGATATAATTGTTGTCATTGCTGATGCCAGTAGTGAATTTGGCCCTTCATTCTTATTTTTGATACTCATGTTGTGTCAACAGCAGCTACAGGGAAAATGAAAGCTCTGTTTCTCCACTAATGCTTTTGGCAACTTTTTTTTTTAAAGCATAGGAAGTTTTTACATATGATGATAATAAAAATCAATTTTTCAGTATGGAGAACAAGTGCACGACTTCAGCAAACTAGAAATGACCACAGAGAAAAAGGAAGACAAAACTTCCAACATTAAAACATCAGTACTGCTTAAAGTATCTGACCACCAGAAACAAAAAAAAACTTAAACCCATAATCAACACTGTTTCAGACATTAACTATGAAATAATCAAATGCAGCTCTTCTCATTTCTTCTTGCCCACTTCTCTTCCCAAATATTTTCAACGTTTCCCTTCCCAGGCTTGTTTAAAAATAAAAAGAGCCTATTCCTGCTTCTTCTGCCACTGAAAGGCAAAACTCCCATTGACTTGACTTTAATAGATCTAGGAGCAGGCCCAAAGCAGTATTTTATAGCTTGCTTTGTTTTAGGTATTGTTTTGAGTAATCTGTTTTTTGTAAAATTGCTCTATTTCCATAGCAAAACCACTATAATGATAGTGTGTAAATGCTCCAGCCTCATATACACGAACTCAGTTCTACACTTTTATGTACTTAATTGTATTTCCTTTTTTTTTTTGTATATAAGAGACTATAACTAGCATTACAGGCAGATCATGATTTCAGTGCTAGTTATAGTCTCTTTTATATAATTGTATTCTCTTTTTTTAAAGTACATAAAAGTGAAGAATTGAGTTTTTGTTTGTATAATGTAGTTGTTTCATATGTAATACTTGTTCTGTTCCTGGTTGTACCCTGTATTGATTCTCAGACACACAGCATGACAGTGAACAGGAATTTTGTTCTTTACTGATTATTTCAAGTTTGCAAGCTAATAAAATAATTCTAATTCACGATTAATTAAGGAGGCACAGGTTACATGTCTCTTCAGTAGGCTAATCATACCCACCTTCATGCTCTAGCTAGTCTGACTTGGCAACTGTGTTGGGTGGCCCTGTGTCTAAATGGGTTTAGAATTTGGATGGTACCTAGCTGTCTGAAGTTGAATCTAGGGGAAAAAATGTCTGTAGGTTGAGGGTAATATGAAATTTGTGAGATTATATCAGTACCCAGGACAGTATGTACCATTCATTTGTTACACAGTGGGGAAAAGTGATGGAGGGAATGTCTAGGACTCTCTATTTTTGCCTTTTGTTTATTGCCCTTTGTGACGGGGATTCCCAAAAAGACACTTCACAGGATAGAGTTAACTCATAGCACAGAGGCCGCAAATATTAAGTAAATAAACAAGAATGCAAATAAATGAAAAGTGGATTAATGCAATTTTTCAGTAAAGGGAGGATGTAGCCCTTTGTTCAGACCAGGATCCTACCTTTTTCCTGATTGTCAGACTCCAAGGTCGAAATGGACACCCAATTGAATACATAATCTGGCCACGCCTTGACCTGAGACTTAGACCACAAGACACACAATCTACAAGTCTCCTCTGTGATTCCAGGCTAATGCTGCCAGTGATTACACACAGCAACACTGAATCCCACTATTCTGGGTCAGATATACCTTTTCCTTCTGATGTAGCCCAAATAGCCAACTAAACTCACATTCCTGCAAAGGCTATGTGCCATCCCAAAGTTGCAACGCAACATCCTGGAATGTATTGTAAGGAACCAGCTGACTTATTATCGGCTTCCTTTCCTCCAGCTCTGTCAAGATGGAAGGAAAGAGCCTGCCCAGTGGAGGAGTGTTACTCAATTCAACATGTAAAGCCAATGTAGGCTCAATAATCCCTAGAGTATAGGAAAAGGAAATATCATAAGTAATGATGAAGCTCAGGAGACAGCTATAGGTTATGTGAGACCAAGAGCAGCAGGCTAGAGCAGCAGCCTGAGAGCTTGTTACAAGGGACAAGGTTAGATAAGAGGTATCCTGGGAGCTGGAACTAGACGACTGAGAGTAGCGCAGATATGTAGCTGAGAGGAGCTAGCAGTAGTTGTCGCAGGAGGATACAAGGCAGCAATCTGCAGGCAGGCAGCTGTAAGGACAACTGTATGCGTGCAGCAGGAAAATGGTGTGTAGGGAATGTGTATCTATTTGATTCCGGCAGCCCGAGAAACTCAAAATGTGGGAATGTTTATGGTAACCCATTGAAGACTGGAGCCTGCGGAGCCTACCTAATGCCTCGAGTGCCTACACTTTCCTTCTGAGCTTGTGGTGCACAGAGCATAGTACGAAAGCTGTAGTAGTGTATCACTCAGACCAACACCTTGCAGAGGTGCGAGTGTGGGGAGGGAAGAGTGTTTACACAATAAACCCAAATACAACTGTGAAACTGAAAAGTACACAATGATTAGTCAACATGAAAACATATAATTGGCTATTAACTGCCAATACAGTGTCCTCAGGAAAAGGACCAACTACTTATCCTAAGTCCTGTCTGCCAGTGCAGTGGGAGGCAAAGCCTGGCTGCAGCAGGATGACAGTCTGCTACACATTCATTTGATTAATATAATTCTTTTTCTCCTGGTAAATAGCCCATGAAGAGATTATGTTGTTCTCCAAAATATTTGCTGTTCAAAAGTATTTGCCAAGTGCTTTCTATGAGCATTTAATTGAGCTCATTGTTGAATTGTGATAGTAAATTAGTTTTTTTATTGAAGGTCACATGGTATTTCTTTAATACCTGAAAGAGTGCAACTCTTAAACTTGGAATCAGGTCTGTAATGTGAATACTATGTTTACAAAAAAATCAGCTCAGCTTAACATTTGCTGTTTCCTCAGGCTTTCCTGCCACCAAACTGGTTATTCATGGAAAACAAACACAACAAGGGTGCAAATGCTGCTGAAGCATTTTATTTGAGTGAATATTCACTACCAATTTTTGAGGCATTTGCCTAGTTCCTATATATATAAATGAAACAATTTCTGTTTTAAAAAACTGAAAATTTCATCAACCCTCTCATCCTTTTCTGTGCTGAGCAGTCTTTTTTTAAATTTGTTCAATTCTGTTACACGTGCCCAAATACAATTTACCAGTACCTGGCTCCATAGCTTCTGCTATGTCCCAGAACAGCTGCTGGTGCATCACATTTGTGTCTTCCTCTTGCCCTATAACTTTCCATAAAATTGTTTATATTCACTGTAAAAATATTTTCACTCTGTTTACCTAGTGACTGTGTACCACGGTTTCCTTTTTTTATCACTTTTTTCTTTTTTACAAGCACAAAATGAAAATGTTTACAATACTGTTATTGCCTGTACATATAGTACCTAGTATACTAAAGAAATGTGCAATAGCATGTGCACATGGGCAAGATATTTGCTAATCTCTGCTTAATCTTTCTGTGCCGCAACAGGGTGTCCATGTACAGTTAGATCTAAATGAAGATTGCATACATTTAGTGTCTGCTGCTTTAAGTGTTTGAAGCATATTTATGGCCAGTGGAAGGTCTGACGTGTGAACTGGGTAAACTATTTTTGAAGGTTTTTTGTAGTTCTGGCTGTATCTATTCTAAATCATTTGTTTATGCCTCAAAGCGTACTTGTTGTTTCTTTTAGCTCAGATCAGCTTTCTGAGCCCAGTTTTCCTGCACTATTTTAATACAATTCAACATAAACAGTTTACACATTTCTCTCTGCATTGTTGTAATCTGCCATGTGCTCAGAGAAAGGGTTTGGCCTTTAGCTTTTTTTTACACTGACACATTTAAAAAAAAACACAATTGCTTCATTATTTGGAACTTGCATGTAAAGACACTATCCTGATACACAGCAGAGTTTAATTCTAACAGCATGAAATAATATGTACATAGACTCGCTATACACACAGTGTAGTCATGTTGCTTAATGCTCTGTGGATGAGGGGAAAGCCGTGGACATGTTATTCCCTGACCTGAACAAAGCTTTTGATATGGTGTCCCAGTATTCTTGCCAGCAAGTTAAAGAAGTATGGGCTGGATGAATGGACTATAAGGTCGATAGAAAGCTGGCTAGATAGTCGGGCTCAATGGGTAGTGATCAATGGCTCCATGTCTAGTTGGCAACCAGTATCAACTGGAGTGCCCCAAGGGTCGGTCCTGGGGCTGGTTTTGGTCAACATCTTCATTAATGATCTGGAGGATGGTGTGGGCTGCACTCTCAGCAAGTTTGCTGATGACACTAAACTGGGAGGAGTGGTAGATACGCTGGAGGGTAGGGATAGGATACTGAGGGATCTAGACAAATTAGAGGATTGGGCCAAAAGAAACCTGATGAGGTTCAACAAGGACAAGTGCAGAGTCCTGCACTTAGGATGGAAAAATCCCATGTATTGCTACAGACTAGGGACCGGATGGCTAGGCAGCAGTTCTGCAGAAAAGGACCTAGGGGTTACAGGGGACAAGAAGCTGGATATGAGTCAACAGTGTGCCCTCCTTGCCAAGAAGGCTAACGGCATTTTGGGCTATATAAGTAGGGGCATTTCCAGCAGATCAAGGGATGTGATAATTCCCCTCTATTTGACATAGGTGAGGCCTCATCTGGAGTACTGTGTCCAGTTTTGGGCCCCACACTACAAGAAGGATGTGGAAAAACTGGAAAGAGTCCAGCGGAGGGCAACAAAAATGATTAGGGAGCTGGAGCACCTGACTTATGAGGAGAGGCTGAGGAAACTGAGATTGTTTAGTCTGCAGAAGAGAAGAATGAGGGGGAAATTGATAGCTGCTTTCAACTACCTGAAAGGGGGTTCCAAAGAGGATGGATCTAGACTGTTCTCAGTGGTAGTGGATGACAGAAGAAGGAGTAATGGTCTCAAGTTGCAGTGGGGGAGATTTAGGTTGGATATTAGGAAAAACTTTTTCACTAGGAGGGTGGTGAAGCACTGAAATGGGTTACCTAGGCTGGTGGTAGAATCTCCTTCCTTAGAGGTTTTTAAGGTCAGGCTTGACAAAGCCCTGGCTGGAATCATTTAGTTGGGGACTGGTCCTGCTTTGAGCCAGGGGTTGGACTAGATGACCTCCTGAGATCCCTTCCAACTCTGATATTCTATTATTCTGTGATTCTATGAAGGTGATCAGATGCTATGGTGATGAGCGCAGTATTAAAAGCAAGATAGAATAGACCAGAATAGTGTGTCTCATACATAGACTCACTTCTAGTTTCTTGTGTGAATGATGCCATTCTCTGTGTGGATGATATTGCCATTCCCATGCAATATACATGATGTATTGCTAAGCAACACTTAAGAACCTTCACCCTTTATTTTGTTAGTTTCATTCAGTATCTCACATACATTAAGAACTCCCAATGCCAAATCCTCATAATCTTATTCTCAAAAATGCAGGCTGTGATCAGCTGCCAGTGGGAACAAACTGAGAAAGGGGGAACTCTCAGTAGAGAAAAGCTTTGCAGCTGGATAAGGAGTTTTCAAACTTCAGTTCCAGCAACAATCACTTCCCAGCTGATCTTAACTACTATAATACCACATTGGGATTTAGGGTAAGACACTGTTAACTGGGAAGCAGCTCACTCAGAGCTTCAAAGATTGAGAGAACTGACCTTCAGTTTTTTTTCAATACTCACAACTAGTTTTCCTTAGAAAATTTATGTGATGATTGTTCCTTTTCTTGGGAGATATGGCTGTTCTTTCATCCCAATAGCTGGATTTCTTTTATGGCTGCGCACTACTCCTGCTGCGTGTGTGAGCAAGTGATGTTTTGAAATGTGATGTTCTTTATTTATATGCTGTATCAAAGAGTTGCTTCTTCTCACATGTGTACTCCACTTTTTAAAAAATGATCTTTCAGATAAAGTTAGTTGAAGTTTTAAAATATATTTATTTAATCTACCAATTAAGAACATATCACAGTACGTACTGTGATGAACACAGTGGGCCAGAATTCTGCCTCTTCCTGGCGTGGGAAGTGCAAGGGATGAAGGTGAAAAGAGCTGTGTTGCCTTCATTAAGACACAGGAAGTATGTATTTCACAACTGCGTTACTTTATTTAAACATTGCCTAACTCTCACACTATAGCAACCAGAACCTTTTGCTCCCTGCACTCCAGAGCCCCATCTTCAAAAAAATGAAGACCTTTGGTCTCTGCAGGCACTTCCTTACATAACAATAGCAGCTAGTCCATACAAGAAACAATGGCTGGGCACATAAGCATTCTTAGGACTGCTTCCGCTGACACCCACGGGGACTCTAGTCTCTGGGTATGGAGGGGACAGAGCCATGGCCTTACTACTCCTCTGCACCAGTTCTGGTGTGTGTGTGGGGAGTGCATGCTGCTCCCTTTTCAAGCACAATGCATGAATTGATATATTTATTTGCAATACACTATTCAGCCACTAATAGAGATGACTAGTGGGCGACAATTCCTCAAAAGTTTCTGTGAAACTATGATGCCATTTTTCATTCCATGCTGGAATTGTAACAAGATGGCTTATCCCATAGGAGGGAGAGCATGGGGCTAAGCCAGCCTTGATTTCAGGATGGGCTTAGCTGAGAAGAATCCTGCGATTCCTGTATAAAAGAAGCCAGGTGTAAGTGCTGACAAGGCCCAGCTGGGGTAAGTCTGGAAGAACTGGGGGAGAGATAGCTCAGTGGTTTGAGCATTGGCCTGCTAAACCCAGGGTTGTGAGTTAATCCTTGAGGGGGCCATTTAGGGATCTGGGGCAAAAATCTGTTTGGGGATTGGCCCTGCTTTGAGCAGGGGGTTGGACTAGATGACCTCCTGAGGTCCCTTCCAATGCTGATTTTCTATGAAAGAGACTGAAGGGAGCAAGAAGGCTCCTGCAGAGTGCGAAGGGTTCACTCATCACAGGTGAGCCTCCTTGTGCCTGGGAATTACTCTTGCCCTATCTGGCAGCCACTTCTGTCAGTTGCTCACAATGTAGTCCTCTCTGTCCATGACTTGGGGAGCTGTTTCTTTGTGAATTGGCCCTCCAGGCAGGTCACTATATAGTCCTCCTCCTGCTGCCTTCCAAGGTAACAACAACCCCACGGACAAGCTATCTATATGCCATCTCAGGAAGTCTTTCTTCCATCTCCAGGTCCTGTGTCACTTTGCTGAAGGGGCCCACACACTAAGCTGGGTTCCAGACGTGGGATCCTATAAAACTAGCAGCCAAGGTCTGCACAATCCCACTCCTTGCTGCTGTTTGTCTGGCTGCTTTCCCCACAACTTGTTAAACTTTTGATTTATCCTACTTTTAAATTGTATTTGTAGCCCATTTCATGACTTTGATGCATGATTTGCAAACATGATTTATCCCTGTCACATAAAATGATAAATTTGCACGCTAGAATCTGTAAATCTGTATTTACTCATGCCACATGTAAGCAAATAAAAAAAGTTGTTTCCTCTAGTTTATAAAATCTTTTTATTTAAGTGTTTTTAATTTTAGGAGGTTAGTGAATAATGAATCCACCAAAAACTGTACCCTGAGCCCGGTGCCCCCCAAAGCCTGGCACTCCAGGGGGTTGCCTGCCCCTAAATCTGGCCCTGGCAAGGACCAAGTTTATAAAATGGTTAACACATGATACTTCTACCTCATATTTCCAACCGCAAAATTCAAACTACTTGTTTTTCAGGCACGTCCCTAGTTTTTAACTAGATCACCAATATTTTGGCCACAAAAGATTGGCTTCTGTGCAGTGAAGAAGCCAGGAATATTTTTCTCTGAACCTGGTCTTTGGGAAGTTGCCAGAACTATCTAAAATATCCCAAATTCAGAGGGTCCTGAACTTGTCCAAAGCAGGTTAGAAGATCTCAAAATCTTCTTTCCTATCTGATTTATAATATGTCTCATAAACAGCCCATCTATAGCTTCACGGATAACTCAAAAATTTCATTTAAACCTGTAGACTACATATGTTTTAGATTCATTTAATTTTTGTTTTTGTAAGTTTTTTATGAGTATTTTCTGAAATAATTTCCCTGTTTTCTGAGCAAATTACATGCAACATCTGACCCAAGTTTAATCTATCAGCCTCATAAAGGCATAAGTCAGACTTTTTTTATTAGTGATAGTCTAAAAATAGATAATTATCTTGTTTGTTTTAGCAGTTTCCATTCTGGTCTCTGAACAGTTTTCTTCCATTAGAAAAATACTATTTTTATATGTTGTTCTAGACTAGTGGAACAGTCAGTAATCACATCAGACATAAATATAATAATGCTCAATTTACTTAGTAATACAGCTTAATTAAAATATGTAGAATATTTGCTATATAAACATAAAACAAATTACAAGCCTGTTGCATGCTTGTCTATTATATAATTCCCCCCTCTCCCCCAAACTACAGAATATAATTTTCATTACATCTGGATTAGTAATAGCATTTATGAACGTGCAACCAGAATATATGAACGTGTGTATAGAGCAATGTATACAAGATGTATTTTTGGTAAAATTCTCTGCCACTATCTGTGCTGTGTATCTCTGCTCTGACAGACTACTATCCGTGTATGCATAGCTCTCCCCTTATTGTCAATAGAAGTTCCTTCTTTAGGCAGATCAGAGTATTGGTATTAAGATCTATCATCAATGCTTGTTAGTTTAATTTAGTAGAAGAGATCTGTGGCCTAGTTCAGCACTTGAGTCTGCTGGGCCCTTCTGCCACCAAGGGGAACAAGGACCATCTGGCCAAAGGCAGGGATTGGTGGGAAAATGGATGTTTTCTGAGTATCGATCCTTACTGAACTTTCGTGTAAGTTACCAACTTTTCCAGGGTCCACCTGCTGCAGGCAGGAAATCTACTACCTCAATAGGGAATCCAGCGATAGTGGGTGAGAGTGCTGTAGAGTCATTCTGTTAGGGAGGCAGAGAGTGCTGAGGGCAATTAGGAGTTCAAATACATTCCTCAAAATATACTTGTTTTGCAGGTCAAGTCCCACCTTCACTGAGCCACTGCAAAGTTGAACCACCATATGATTATTCTAACTTGGTAGCAAATATTCTCTAGATTAAAAAACGATTGCTTTGTTGTGGAGCTTTAAAAAAATTAAAACAAAAATGTTTCCTGGGACCTAAACAAGAACTCTCCTGGGTATGTAGTAATCACACATTAAGCTACAGTCATTAAACAAAAATTTCCCCCTCAGCTCTACTTACTCATATACAAACAACTTCTCTTTACTTGTACAGGAAACTCCTTTTTTTCATACCTTCTCCTCAAGTTTCCACACCGCAGCCCTCTTGCTAAGGTAATAAATATTCCTACTTCTCATGTCCTTGGCTCAAAGTCCTTTCCTAGATTGCAGGGGTCATCATAAATGTCTTTGCACATTGGCTGCACCTCTTCTATGTACTCTCTGGCCTGCTCATCACCATTTTCCCTCAGCACCATTAAGTCTCCTTTCCTGAGCTCTTGATAAGAGGGATCTATCAGTCACAATAGTTCTCTTTCAAGTGTCGTGCTGGGACTACCTGTTTTCCCCAGGTCTTTCACTGAGATATTGGCTTGGCTTCCTGTCCCAGCATGCTTTGCTGTTTTCTTGTCATGAGATAGTCCCTACAGACTTAAAATCCCAGAATGCACCTCCTTAAAGGATTAATAATAACAGGACAACTGGGCCATGCCTATCCTTAACAGGCCAGAATGCCCTATTTACATAAATGTTGGAATTTAAATTAAAACCAAATAGTCCAAATACCAAATAAAAATACAACCACATTGTGTTGGAGGTATGAAACTGATATATTTTGTTCTGAGGGCTTTGTGTGTTGGAGTGGAGTGCTGGAAAGAGGAGGCAAGGGTAGTGTGTGTGTGTATTCAGTTAAGAGAATTTGCATTCTTTCTTTCTGCGTATATTAAGGGATAGAGAATTAACTAACTTGGATCTTGCTAACCAGTGCCAGTGGCACTGAAAAATAATAGTTGTGCTAAAGTTTTAACTGTATGAATAATATGCAATTTAAATCCATAATCTTAAAGTTCATGCTAAATACAATTTGTGACTTGTTATAGATTTTTTTCTATAATTTTATACATAAATTTTGTATATGTGTAAAGACTGTACTAGCGGGAGAAAACACTTTCAGTGCTAGTTGTAGGCTGTTAGACATGGTGCTAAAATGCCTTTAAGATCATCATCAAAGTACTATATAGTATCAAATAATTCTAAGCAAAAACCTTACACACTGGATTTTTCCTCTTTCTGTTTGCAGAATGCCCATGTGAAGATCTCGATTTCTTCCTATTTATTTCTTCAGATATATTCAAATACTTAAGTAGGGTTTTTTGGTTAGTGGCTTGCTGTGACTGTTTGCAACTTGATATTCAAGCTGTGTTGGTTAGGTGTGATTGATTACAGAAACCATATGATATTTGTGTTCCTTGATTGGGTAAACATAACACTTCTCAAAGCTCCCTCCTGGTTAATGCATATATAGAAAATCTTAAACCTTTTCCTTTCTGGGCTTTGCCAAAGGCAGCACTTGTAGAAAAAATAGGCTACTAGCAGATCTATTAGTTGTATGCAGAATTGATATTTTATTTTCTGTCATTGCATTCACACAAAGAAATCCTAGTGTGATCCTACTTATGAAGGCTGGAGGCAGATCCTTGTTTGTCTTGTTCAATTGTACCACGGCTGTGGTGATGGGTTTGGGCAACTTGTCCCCTACTGTGGTTCCCAGTGTCCCATATATCACATTGAATGCTCTGTATTTTTCTGCCATCATCACAGATACTTCAAGTAGGAAACTGTATATGTGTGTGTGGTCCTACTTATAAAATGTGCAGCCAGATCACTGTACTACTGTTTGACTCATTTAATTGCCTCTGTGGCAGGGATTTGGTACTAAGTTTTGGAACTGCTCATTTCTTCTTTATAAAACAGAAAATTTGGGTCTAAGGAAGGTCTAGTGTGGGCAAATCCTGTACACGTTTCCTCATGCTGCTCTGCTCTCATAATGGACCTCTGCCTCACCTTGAAGCACCCCTAGGTGTGCCAGTTCAGGATCTCTGAAGTAGACTGACAGAAACATCTAATTCTACAAAATAGTTTCATGCAGTGGATATGACTGTTGAGGCTACCAAATTCAGCCTTACATGTGGCCCTATCTTTGAGCTGAAGGACATGATCCCTTAAAAGTGGGTATTTTTTATTTAGAAATGACTCCTAGCAGCAGACTTAGTTTGGGGAAGGATTTTGAATCTGTTGCTCTGCAGGTATCCAAGATTACACTAGCAGGGTACAAGTAGGAGGACAGTCATTTGGGGTCTGATTTTTAGAGGTACTGTGCCTCCATTGGATCCATTGACTTCAGGAGTTGTGGGTGATCAATATCTCTGAAAATAAGGCCCTCACTGCACTACTTCTAGTTTGAAGAACTACTGATTGACTGCAATCCCAAATGAGGATGAGTGTTACTGCTGTGGATATTTAGAGGGAAGAAGGTTCATCTTTTGCCTTGAAAGTAGGTGTTAGAGTAAAAGGATAAGGGATTCTTAAAACCCTGGTTGGACAAGCTAAGAGAAAATTTCTTCTCTCAGATCAGCAGTCATGCTCAGCTTCAGCATTCTGCTCTCCCTATGCATGTGGATGTACCATTAACATCAAGGGCAGCAAAGAGAGGGAAAAATGCACTCGCATACCTAGGAGAAAAGACCACCAACCCCTTTGCTCCACCAGCGTGTAAATCCAATATAAACCAAATAATATTTTCTATAATATTATTTCTGAAAGAATTAGAAGTATCAGAAAATATCACCATGCTTTTAGCTGTGCTGCTTAAATGCTGATATGAAGTCGATCAGGTAAGTAGTTTAATGATACTTCCACTGTTTGCCCAGCTATGTATATAAAAAGAATGTTGTGAAAAATACTAGAAGTGGTAAAATCCTAGGGCTAACAGCTCATACATTAGTGGTGGTTCATTGTGAACAAAGTCATTTTTCAGGCGAGTCATAAAGCAGCCTTAAAAACAAATGATTCACTGTTTGCTTCAAATGCGGCTGTTGCCATGTGACCACCATTCATCTGACATCATTAGTGACATAGTTTTTGTTAGTATGATATCTGATTAAGGCTCCCAGCCATAGTGGAGCCAGACTAAGTAGTTTGAGCTAGGAGGCTGAGGAAAGTTAATGTGTCAGTGTTACTATAAGGTGAGAGTGTCTGCTCAGTTTCCTTTGGAGAGCTAGAATTGAAATTGTTGATGATGATGCAATCTTCTGAAAATATTTGGTCATAGTTAAAGATATGACGAACTCCATTGGGAGATTTAAGCCATTCGACTGAACATGAAGGTACTATACCACTTGAAGGGAAAAATATAATGAAGAAAAAACATGGTTGAAAGATATAGTAAAATGAGCCTTTTTTTCAAAAGTAGGTAAATGAAATTGCTCATATACATTTGCACAAATAGGTCCAGATCATGCATGTGCATAAATACCTGGTATGTGCAGGCAGGGTGGATACATGCAGATATAGGTATGACATTGTATATGCCTAGTTTTAAAACCTGGATCTGTAACTTTTCTAAAATGTCAAGGGTTCGTGCATCTGCACCTCTTGTTACCTGAGCATGAAACTATTTTCAATAGGTACATAAAAGATAAGCAAAAGGCAATTTCCACCTGAGACCAGCTTGGCACTGATCATATTGGCTTGGCTAAAAGAGGCTCCTCTATGATCAAATGATAACGCTGCTGTTTTAAAAAAGCACAAGGTCCCAGCTGAAGTCTAAGCTGCAGGGCTGCCACAGTGTGCAGGATGTATGAACAGTGAATGCAGCCACCTAATGGTATTAACATAATTGTCTATTCTAGTCTTCCACTGTTTTTTGTACAGGCCGTGGCTTCTAGAATTTACTATGACTGGAAATACATTTAAGCCTATAGAAAACTAAGTGAGAAGCCTGAATAAAAGGGTGCATTTTACAAGCCATCAAACAATGCCCCTCCCATTAACTCTCTTGGCAAGGTTTGCTTTGTTTCTCTCCTTAATGTTACAGTGCAGTGAGGTGTCACGGGTTATTTCTTGTCTATGCACGTGATGTGGTTTTGCTTTTATTGTGTAGATAGTATAGTGTCTGTCACCTTGTAAATATTTGTAATATTAAATAATAAATGCTAGTATTATTTACCATCTGGGAGAGCCAGTAGTTAACCTAGGGGCATGGTAAGCTGTCGTCCATAAATAAAGCTCCAAAAGCAAGAAGTTTTGAAGAGTTTTCTTCCAAAGATTGTGTATTAAAAATGTAATTCAAGAGTTCTTTACCTCTCTGTTCTTTTAGATATATCAGAACTAATCTGGTGTTCCAGAGCATGTGGAGACTGCAATTTTAGTGCCTGCATAACTTTTTGAGTAACAGCAATGTTTAGATTTACCTATCTTTTAAATATATACCATGCACATATTTTCAATGGGCTTCTCTGGGGACTTTGTCATCTCGAAAGGAAAAGGAACATTTCTAAAGAAATCTGTATGGTAATATTTGCATGACATGTATTGGGTGATAGATGAGCCTCTAAGAAAGACTGGATATTTGTTTTGGATAAACATTTAGAAATTTGGATGCGAAGCCATGCTCTTTTAATAGCTTGTGGAATGGGACTTAAATCCTGTTCTGGCTTTTCTGGTTCCAGATCTAGACAGAATTTAGAAATGCAGAAGTATTCAACAAAAAACAAACCGCACCAACCAACCAAACAAAACAACACAAAAATCTTTGCTGAAAGTTCAGGGAGGGAATCTTATTTTAGATTAAATGCTTTGACCATCTCAACATGATCTGAGAATGAGTATAATATATCAGGAGTTCCTGAATTCTAATCCCAGTTATGCTCCTAACTTGCTATTTGACTTTGGGCAAGTTACTTCACCTTTTTGCACATAATTTACCACCTCTGAAATGGAATATAATTTGTTCGTCACAGTGGTATTGTGAGGGATACTATATCTACTATGCTTTGAACATATAAATTGTTGTGTTGCCTTGGGGATTGAAACAAGGACCCACAGGGCTGAAACGCTGAGTCTTTTAATGTGAACTAAGGGACTATGGTATGTTTTCAAAAATTCTGAAGTGACTTAATGAAATGACTTAGGAGCTGAAATCCAAGTCACATTTTCAAAGGCGACTGAGGAGCTTAAATTCCATTGACTTTCAACTCTCAAGTAGTCTAGACCCTTCTGAAAACACGATTTATGGTCAAACTTTCAAAAGCACTTTATTCTAGCAGTTGAGGATTGGGCACAAGGGAAGATGCATTATAACACAATGAAGAGCAGATTACATCAGTGCTTGAAGTGTATTGAAGTCAATGACTCTATGACAATATATACTAGCTGAGTATTATAATGCTACATGTTCCTGAATACTATTATATTTCATCCCTCAGTATTGTGTTACTAAATAGCAAAAGGTAGTAAAAACTAGTAAGATGAAAGAGAAATATTTCATTGTAATGTGTTTTTGTTAAAGTTGTCAATTGCTTATTTAAAGAACAGTGCCTTCTGTTTGTTTTAAATCAGCTCTTATTCCTTCCCCATTACAAATGGATGATTGATTGGTGACTATGGGGTGTATCACAGCTTGTAGAAGACATCCATGTTACCTTATAATAATATTTGAATAAACACATGTTTAGTAATACTTCAGAGTCAGGAATCTTCTGTAGCCTCAGATTTCACTAATTTCTTAGATTTAAGCAGAAACCTTTAACTGTCACTGATCAAATTACTCTGTCAAATCCACCCAAAGTGATCCAAATAAAAGGAAGATGTTGTTGTTGTTGTTTTGTTTTCAGTACAAACTGGTCTGTGAGTTTCTTGGTCAGATTAAATGTATAAGCAATTTAGTAGCAATGCAGTGAAACAGAGGTCCTGGTAGCTGTATGCCATCATTATGGTATGTAAAACCACCAAATTCCTACCCATATACAGTGTGCAAATTAGCAGCAACATGAATTTTACAGCTTGCAAATAATTTGGGTAATTTGAAATTAGCTGTAATTAGCAATAAACTTTATCATGATATTTTAATTCACATTCTCTAAATATTTATTATTTTTGAACTGTGGTGAAATTAAGTTTGCATGTAAATGCTTCAAGCAAAGTGAGTTTTGTCAGCTATCTCTGGTCACTTTGTATGCTATGCTAAAGTATCAACTCAAAGGCACAGATGACTTAGTTTTATAAAGAAAACAAAACTAGGACAACTTTAAAAGTGGCAAAGAGTTCTGTGGCACCTTATAGACTAACAAATGTATTGGAACATGAGCTTTCGTGGGTGAATACCTGCTTTGTTGGATGCATGAGATCCTTTTACAGATCCAGACTAACACGGCTACCCTCTGATATAGGACAACTTGGTTTATTTCAATTTCAAAACAAAGAAGTATCAAAGTTAATAGTTTTCATTTTTCAGCTAAACTCTGTCTCTCTCCTTCTAGAGATATCTGAGTGCCTACATTCAGCTAGAAGTCTAAACACATTCTGTATTTCTTTATGCATGGCACTTTCTCCAGGTGGTATAATTGCTGGTATTACTAAGCAATACGGTATAGTACAAGTCTAAAAGTGAAAAATCCCCAGGGACTGTTGGTTCAAAGAAAATTATTCCAGTGAATCATTTTGCTGCCTACTCAAAACATACAGGTGGAAAAATAAGTGTTTCAGAGAAATACTAAAATCTCTAAGGGCCAGATTATACCACCCATACTTAAAATGATTAAAATCGTGCTCCTCAAATAATCCCATTGAAATGAGTGGAAGTATGTGAAGAGTAAAGTACTGTTATTCAGTGTGAATAAGGTTAGCACAATCTGGCCCTATATCTCCAAATAAATTCTACTGTAGATTTTTTGAAAAAGAGATTTCATTTAATTTAGAATGCCTGATTGTTAAAAAAAAATCACCCTCACACTATTAAGCAGCTTTAACATTTCAAATGACCACTAATAGCTAATCTATTTTATTTAGAAAAGAGCCTAAAGTGACAGAACCATCTGACATTAGACTCAACAACACATTACTTAGATGAAATTGTACTCTGAAGTGTAGTGGACTGAACCTCAGTAGTTAGCTGATAAGACACAAGTTTTCACCTACAGGACAACAGTTCAAGCAATCTTTGAATTTCTTAAGTAAAATTAATTTAGTTATGTCAGCTATGCTGCCATAAAATGATAATCCAAGCTGTAGAGATGCCAAACATACTTTTTCCTTCTTTGGCTAGATTGAAACTGTACTAGAAGCACTGTGGTATGTAGAATTCATTTCAGGTGTGTTCAGTAAAGGTGGTAAATTGGAATTGTATCCGCTCTGCACAACTAACAAAAGAATATAAACAGAACAGGGTTCTAGGATCTGTATGTTGCAGCCCAATCCTGCAGAGTTACAACGATGTGTACAGTTACTCCTCTGTGGATTTCCACTAAATCATTGACATCTTACATTTTAGTAGGAAAAGGTCTGGAGTGTAGACACTGATACTATAGGAATAATATAGGTGTTGCAGGGTAGGTACACCCCATAATAGGGTGTTGGATTATGGGATTACCAGAATGGCTACTTGGTGGCCCAAATGACCTGGAGGTGGGTGGTGGCCCTGCAGTTCAGCCCAATCACCAGAGTCAGTGGGGCTGTCCTATGGTTCAGGGCAGCAAGGCCTAGTGGCCCAAGTTCATGTAACAGCTAAGTTCGCCTCTCTGGGCATTGGCTACCCCAGTGGCTAGGGGGCCCCAAACCCACCTTTCTCCACCCTGCCCAGGGCCCTAAGGAATTAACTTTTCTGTAATCAGACATGGTCTCTTGATACTACAGTCTTGTTCCCTGAGATGCTTCCTATCCTTCCTTACAGCTCTGATAGTCTCATGCCTCAGCTATCTTTTCTCCATCAGCATCAGCGGTTGGTTTGGGGTCCGCTGGTATCTCAGTTCTGCTTGCTTCTGTGTCCTGGAGCTCTGGAAGACTCCTAGCAGCAGCCTGCAACACATGTTTGCTCTCATCAGTGGCTAGGCCAGACTAAGCTGAGCTACTCTGTTTTATACTCTGGTCTCAGTTGGAGCATGCCCAGCAGGGGTAGGGTAACCAGATGTCCCGATTTTATAGGGACAGTCCCGATTTTTGGGTCTTTTTCTTATAAAGGCTCCTATTACTCCCCCCCCCATCAATCCCCTGTACTGATTTTTTACACTTGCCATCTGGTCACCCTAAACAGGGGTGAGGGGCCCTCGTTTCCTCTGCCCCAGAGTGTGGTTGACCCCTGCTGAGCCAGTGTGGGGTAGGTACAGTCCATCACAATAGCATGCATGCTTATATATAGAAAACAAACTTTTTTTTTTAATCAAAAGTGACTCACTGAAAAGATCAGGGATTCATTCTTTTTTTTAAAGTCGCCACTAACTGGTATTCACAATTTGAACAAAATACTGTACATTTTAGCATTACTATGACAATTTTTTGTGTATTGAAATAGTCTCTAGAATTTCTGAGGGTAAATATGCAATATAACAATAGCTAGAAGGTGTGAATGTGATTAACAATTAATAATACAAAATTAATAATGCAACTATATATAATAATAATAATAATAATTTATATTACCATAACACCTAGGAGCCTTACACTTGGACCAGAATCTCATTGTGCTACGTATTGTTCAAACAGAACAAAAAGTAGGTTCTTGCTTCAAAATGCTTACAATCTAAGTATAAGACAAGAGGCAACAGATGGATATAGACAGACCAAGGGAGAGTACAAGGAAACAGTGAGACAAAATTGGTCAGCATGAGGCAATAGTCTCTGCACAGCTGCAGCTTCAGTGTTGTCAAGTTTTTTGTAGACATCATAGCAAAGGAGAGTTTTAAGGAGGATTTTGAAGGTGGATAATGAGGCAGTTTTGCAGATGTTTATAGGGAGCACCTCCCAGGCATGTCAGGAAGCATGGGAGAAAGCACAAAATGCATGTTTGAAAATTTTAATAAGTGGGCAATGGAGTCTGCAGATGAGCATCAACAGCTCAAAAGTGAATGAGAGATGATAGTAGGGTGACTGGACAGACTACCTATTTCTGTTTGTTTGATTGTTTGAATCTACTAAGGAAGAAAACAAAGAAATAAGTTATTACTTTGTTTCAATTGTGCTCATTGAATTCAATCTGTCAGTTCAGTTTTTCACAGGGAAACAGCATAGTTCTGCTAAAAGATGCACTGTCATCTTTAAGACCTCTGTGACCACAGTGGGATAGAAGTATTGAAATCCTTATTCACTATTAAAAATAAATGAAACATTAACTTTATTGAGTAACTTCTGGGCTGGTATTTGGCTGATACGATTCACATTGCTGGTGGTAGTGCTTCATTTTGGCAGTATCCTCAGTGATGATCAAATATCTCAGGAATGATGGTCAATAGTACTTTAGAGCTTGTAAAGTTGTTATATTTATAATAGAACAAATAATCTGGTGAGCAGCCAAGCCTTCAGTTTCCACTAAAAGATTCTTAAAAAAAATAAAAAAAAATTCAGTTCCTGGAATACAATGTAAATGTGTTTTCTCTCATACAAGCAAAGTTCAGATGAGTACATCAGACAAGCTCTTTGAGTGAAATATTGTGGTTTCTCCCCCTTTGAATTCAACTTAGTCTTTCAAGACACATATGCCCTCTTTAATGACTTGAAATGCTTTTATAATTATTAAACTCAATTTAACTACAGTATAGACCCTTCCAGACCTTTGAAAGTGAATATAATATATACAGCACTACTGATGATAGCCCATAAACATGAGTTTTAGGTCACTGAAAGCAATGCCTGGAAAACTACTTGAGTTGTCCACACCAACTTTGTTCAACAAATAGTTTGGGTAATAACCACTGCTGAAACTGTATATTAGTAAAACCATTTGACAGAGTAGTGGTGGGCCATTCAGTACAGCACTCAAATTTTAAAAGTAAAAATTCCCCTGTTGTTACATTTCTATAGTATTAAATTCACATCTGATTTTAAGTAAAATATTTTTCTTTGAAATGCAGCACATTACCTGAGATTTTTAAAGTCAGAGCTTCAGTGTTGGAGAACTGAAGGACTTAGGTAAAAAATACTCTTGAATTTGTTATATGGAAGGTACTTCTTCAGCACTATATGGACATATAATTCTATTCCGCATTAAACATATAGAGTTCATTGTCTACAAAGGCAGAAAAATCTGTGTGAAGTGTGCTTAGTTCTGAAGTATTCAGTAGGCAGCTATGGTTTGCTAATTAGTAGGCAATTACTACAAAATGTCTATCAAGAAATTTTTTTGATTTTTTGACAAACTTAATGAATACTTGTTTTGTGAATTGTAGCTAAATTAGCAGATAAATAATATCTTGACACAAATAATTGGCATCTTCTGTGTCAGACCATGAGGTCCATTCATTTGTCCATGCATGCAATTCTTATTAGTAACGGAAGATATGCTATCTAGTGCTGGGTGCCTCTTCACTTCCCATCCAAGTCATACTCCGTGCCCTATGAAGCAGCAGCTGCTGTCGCTACTCCTAGGTGATATCTAATTCTGCAAGTCTGACTCTGTGGGCAAGACAACTCTAGTTGGATTGTAATTAATTAGACCAAATCCTGAGATATGCTTTAGAATGTCTAGTACAGATGGCAAGAACTAAGGAGCTCTCACTCCTGACTCTCAGGCAGTGCAAGCACCAGGAACTTAGCTGCACCCTTGCACAGGTATGCAAAGGAATGGAAAGACCCCTTTGTGAACTTCTCTCTCCTTCCCACTTTTTTTCTCACCTACACAGGTGCAATTAACTTGTTGTGAACTTCATAGCTTCTGCAAGCTGAGTGAATAGCTCCTGCCTTCTTCCATTCCATTTCGTGAGGGCCATCCTCCTATCCCCCTTTATTTCAGGGAGTTCCTGCAACCCTTCCAGGCCTCGCCTCATGCCACAGATTCTGTGTATCCTCCATACTGCACCCACAACCCTCCATCTGCCACAAGCCAGGGGCTCTGTGTGTGTCCCTATTCCCCCATGTTGCTCACCCTTTCCCCTCTATGTCAGGGTGTCCCATTTCTTTCTCCACCACATGCCAGAAACTTGGTGTGCTTTGGGTAACCAGATAGGAAGTGTGAAAAATTGGAACAGAGGGGTAATAGGAGTCTATATAAAGACATAGCCCCAAATATCAGGACTATCCCTATAAATTTGGGACATCTGATCACCCTAGGTATGCTCCTTGATTCTCTGTATTCCTCCCTAGCTCCATTTCACACACCCTGAGGTCCTCGTTTTTCCCTTCTCCTCAGAGCCCTGCTTTCTGCTCCCCATCAGGCCCCTACTTCCCTGTCTCAGCTCCACTTCCCCTGACTCCCTGCTTCCATGCCTACCCCTACCCCAGCAGCCCTCATCACCACCACTTCTCCCCCCTACTCTCTTTGCCCTCTATCCACTTCCTCCACTCTCCATTGCCAAGTCCACTCTCCATATGCCTCCCTTCCAGGTCCCTGCTCCCCCCCCCCACATTGGCCCCCAATCCTCTCTTGGTTCCTGCTTCCTCCCCCATTATCTTCCACTTCCCTCTTTGGGTCCTTGCTTCTGCCACTACTCTGGGTTCCCACTTCTCCCCTCCTACTCCTCCCATTTTAATTCTTCCTTCCTTTAGGGCTCTTGTGTGTTAGGCTCCAGGTAATCTCTCCATGCATCAAATTAAACTGCTGCCTCTGACATATGTAGGCAGCAGCAGCAAGAGGCAGCAAAAAGATTTTTCTGCCTGCAGCACCAGCAGCCTGGGCCCCTGACTTTCCTGTAAAATCAAACCTTTCCAGTGTGCCCATTGATGCCTAGAATGTTCCCTGAAATTTTGGAATTGATCTGATGTAGTGTTCCAAAGTTATCGTGTTACCAACAGAGATGCCATCAAGTCTAGATGGCCACCTGAGATTTCTTCCAATCCTAATCTTCTATGATTCAAAGTCGAGTGCAAAATCCTGCTTTGCTTGGCCAACCAGAATCTAGTCCAATGTGATCAGAGACACTGCCTTTGTTGATTAAGTACACTGTAAATTCCATATGGATTGGCATATGTGGCTAAAAAGAAATATATTTGACATCTGTGCTCAAGTAATTGTTTTACCAAATTACACCCCCATGATGGTGCACCACACATACTAGTACTTTTGCCGATTCCTGTTCAGATATATCTTACAGCTTGCACCCAGAAAGAAAAGAACATATGTACTAAGGTATCAAAAAATCAGGACTTAACATTTAGTTATAATATTGATAGGCAAATATTTACTAAATCTTGTACTATCGTTAAACAGTATAGTAATCATCATAATGGGGAGTACAGCTTTCACTTTATCATTTCATAGAACTCTCTGCCAGGTGATCACTGCAGAAGTTTAAAGAGCCATGTATCTATCCACTGGCTAAAAAAAGTATTATATTGCAAATGTTATAAGTAAGGTGATTTAAAAGGTGGGAGTGGAGGGGAGGAAGAAAACAACAAGATGTGTGGATGAGGTTTAGCATATAAGAAACATTACTTTAAAATGTCTTGGCTCTAGCTGATTGTCCTTTCTTAAGCTGCCTCATTTAATAGTTTTTGTGAAATTTAACATGCTATAGAATGTTATGAGTGGAATGGATACAGATCAGTTTCCAAGGAAACTCATAAAATGGAGATTCTAGCAGTTTTTCTAGACAGGAAAAAAAGTCAGTTAAGCCACACTGGGTCAAAGCTTGGCTGCTGTGGAAGTGAAGTTGAGGACATGTCTCATGAGTACATAGAAGTGCATATACAGCACAGAGAATACTTGGCTGCTAAGCTCAGTTGCCCTTTTGAAAAAGCTCAGTTGTGGCCTTGACTGGCATAGCTGCTGAGGTGGAGCATGTCTATTTCTCAAAGATGGGACAAGTGAACTCTAGAAGGACTCTGATAAGAGAAAAAGGCCAAATTCTGCAAATTTCTAAATATCTACAACTCCAGTTGAACTCATCTCCTCAGAATGTCAGAATTTAGTCCATACTTCCCATTTATATTTAAAGCTCTTTTCTCTTGGTTTTTCATGTGTACACTTAGAATGCTGAATCCTCTAGTAACGTATTGTTCTTTCCGACTAGATTCTGTTCTTTCTCCATAATCCACTACTAGTTTTAAACAGCATACATAAATGTAATCTTATTTGTGCGTCCCCTTTTTGGTGGAGGCTACTTTGTCTTTTAAATAAAGTGTAAGATACTATAAAAAGGAATAGACTCTCTAATCTGACTCTCTCTCTGTAGCTACTTAATATCAAAAGAGGATTAAAGGGAACACCCTTAGCCTCAATTAAACTAAACGTTTAAAATAAGAGAGACAGCAAAACCTCAAGCTATTTTTCCTCTGTAATAAGATCCATCAATTTCCATTGTCTAGCCAGGTGTTTGGTTAGCATTTAAAGAAATCCTTGCTAGGTTCTGAAGTCTAACTTCTAAAATGAATGAAAGAAGTTTATATCTTTTCCACTTCAGACTGGAGAAAGTTGGGGGTGGGGGGGGGAGGACAAGTGTACATTTATTTAAGGGAAGACTTTTCAATGGATGGCCATGACTCAGAATTTATTTAGAAAGTTTAAATTGTGCAGAAAACAAAGACTGCTGAAGAGCCCTAGAAATGAGATTTGGCAGCTTCTTTGTTCTTAATATTGTCCCTCATTGAAAGAATTTAGCTCAATATGTAAAACTCTGTTCCTTGATCCTTTATGCCTGTTTTGAATGAGAGCAGGTACAAATGTAAGATTTGGGAGTCCAACTTCAGTAGTTAACTAACTGTAGTCTACATCACTAAGCTACTATGTGTATTTGGTACAAGCTTGAACTAGCTCAAAAATGGATTAAGAGAGTGAAAGAGGCAGATTTAGGTCAATGTTATAACATGAGAGAAAATCTTTTGTTGCATCTTAATCTAGCAAATCAAATTGGTAGATGCATGAAAAAAGTCCTGCATTTTTCTTAATCTGTGAACATCTATATTTCTGCGTTAGCAGTACATAGGTTTTATAATCACTTTCCTTGATCAGAAAGTCACTATTTTTTGAGCTGACTAATGGTAATAAGTTAAAGGACATGTTATATATCAGGTCAAGTTTTCAAAGGTACCTAAGTCACATTTCAGAAGTGACTTAGGCAGTGAAATCACTTACATACTTTAGGAAATTTTACGTTTCCTCCCAAAGGGTCTCAAAGCACTTTACAAATTAATTTACAAACTACATATAAGGGATGAATTACTTCACCCACCAATGAACTTCAGCCAGTTCTCCCTCTCAGATGAAATAAAGTAACTATTTTGCAGTGCCCATCAACATTACATAACCATTCAGGGTAGGAAGAGAAGAAGTGAAGTTACAGTGTTGCATAAACAGATAGAAAAACAGAGCACTTTCATGTCCTATTTCCACCTTCCATGTCCAATTCATCCTTTCTTTGACTTCCCTCATTTTCCAGTGAGCTTCAGGTGCTAAAATGGATGTTTAATTGTGTTTTTTGGTCCTGTAGGTAATGAGGGAAATCTGACAACTATATAGAGGTACCTTACAGTGACAGGATCAGATATGTCACCAGAAGATAAACAAAGTGCTAAATGCCTATAACTTCTAGGTGGGGAAGGTCACAGGGACTACATCAGGCTATGTGAAGTGTTTGTCATAAACTATCAGTGAGGAGTACTTGTCCTATATATATTTTTCATCAGAACCCCATAAATTCACTATATAAGGTTAATAAAAAAAATCACGTTTCAAGGTGTTTCCTTCAACCTTCTTTGGGAGTTGTGTTTATAGACAGTAATAAGCAGCTCACTGAACATTTTAGACACCCTAGTGCTGCATGTATTGTGTACTGAAGTGAATTTTCACCTAAGCTGCCTATATCTATCTATCTATCAATATAGATATCTGACATGGTTATGAAGTAGTTCTGTACTTTTAACTAAGTTTATCTGAACAAAAATGTTGTATGTGTAATATAAATCCCAGGAGTCTAGAGGAAGACTTGAATCATCTTGGCCTTCAGCGCCAACATATTTAATCCATTTTATCATTGCTTGACAAGACTAACCCCCAAGTCTGGTTAAAAGGAAAAGGAAGCTCCTCTGTCTGATCTTCTTGGCCCAAGATTCATTTTTATTCAACTTTTTACAAGGATCTGTGTGACCCTTGCTCTCATTTTGTCTTCCAGAACATCATTTGGCTGTCTTCAGATTCTAAGACATTTCTCAGCAGTTTGTTTCTGTTGAAAATTCGTATTAATAAAGAAGTTGAAAGAAGTGAAGACTAATACCTTGGAACTGCAGCAGCTATTTATCATGTTTAATTGCCACCAGGTCTACTTAAAAGAGAGTTGATTTTACCTACTCTGTATTAGACAGTCCAGTAATGTTACATGGATTGTTTCAGATAAATAAAATTATAGCAGGTGCACACTCTAGTTAAGATCAAGCTGAGTTCTGTTATGAACAACTGAATAAGGGAGTTATAACTTTCTGAAGCAAGCCGTTTTGGACTAAAGATTTCAATGTTTTTTTTAATCTCAAAGCAAAGGTGAAAAATGTTGAACAAAAGTGGATTGGCCATTTTAAAATGTATTGAGTTTAAAAAATAACCCCATTCTTCTCCATATGCTCCAATCAAAAATATTGTCTATGCATGTCAAAACCAGCCAGACTGATTCTGTTCGAAGTTTGCTTTTTTTGTAGATCCTACTGGAAAAAAGTATAGACACTAAGACAGACATCGCATAAAGGGATGTCTGACAACCAGCCTATCATAAGGGAGGGTTCCACACTGATTTATCTCCAACTCATGTCATTGAAAAGGCTGAATGGCTCTCTCGAGAAAGGATAGCTAAAGAGACAGAGCAGGAGGTCAGATGAGCAAAGCCCTTTTATGTTTGAAAGTACAGGTTATCTTAGAGGGTTGTTACTTTATTAAAAATCAAGGCAAACCCCCAAAAGGGAGAGAATAGTTAGACAATATCCTCTTTGTATATGGAAACAGAATGGGGATCCTGGTGTATTTGTTCCCTGGATAAACAGAGGATGTTGTTTTTCCACAATTGTACAATCTAGCACATTTTGCAAGCACTAAATAAATTAATTAAAAATATTAAGATGTTTTAAAAAATATGTATCACAAATAGGTTTGCCTTTCTGCAACCTAAGGAGTGAGTTTGTGTGGCAAAGAGAGAGTTCATTAAAGGGAAGTATGTACATGACGTTCAGGGAAAGAGCTATGTATACTCTGCGTCATTGCTGGGATTCAGAAATGATTTTGTTTGAGGGGAAGCTTTCAGAACTCGGTACTGATAAGATCATGAATTATCTAGACCTCCCTTTTATGAGTAGGATTACCCATGTCTCGCAAATGATCATAATATATTTTATTTGTCCTGCAGGAAAATATAAATCTTTCTTGCTCTCATATTCTAGGCAATGCTATTAGTCCTTGATTTTTGTGAGCCTCTAAGAATTAGCTATATTTCACCACTTAGAGGTATTGCTTTTTAGGAGTGGCACTTCTGGGAGAAATGTAAAAAACATGAGAATGTACCAGTATGGGTAGTGAAACATCTATCACATCTGATAGTTATTGAACATATGCCAGCCCTCACACCCTGATTAGGAAGGAGTTGCCAGAGCTATGCAAAACGTTGGCAACTGTGGCAGACCTGGCACAGCAGCGCCCCTTTGTGGCAGGTGTAGGATGGGGTGTCGGCACCTCACTCTCAAGTCCTTACATCCGTCTCTCTGCGGGCAGTCGGTTATGGCCTCTTGGCCTTCTTCCCCGTTATCACCCCTGTCTGGCAGGGTAGTGCGGCCTCACGGCTGGAGTCCATACAAACTCCCTAATGAGAGGGACAGCATGGCCTAGCAGTCAGAGTCCCTACAACCCCCTTTGTGAGTGGGGTAGCACAGCCTAGCAGCCAGAGTCTCTAGTATTCCTCACGGTTCGGGGGTGAGGTATTAGAGGGACTCGGGCCTGCCCTCTCCACCAAGCCCCAACCCAGGGCCCAGGTAGTGGCAAGCTCCCCTTGCCATTCGCTCAGCAGGGATCCACCCGCAACACACTGAGCGTCAATGCAGCCCTAACACCATTTGTCTCTAAAGTTCCCCTGGCTCATTGCCTACCATGAATGCCAGGTCATCTGCTGCAGGGGGTGGGGAGGAGTCCTCCAGTTTGTTCCCTTCCTGTGACGTCCGCCGTCGGGGTCTCAGGGAGTGTCAAGGCTTGGCTGACTCCTGGGTCCTGATGCGCAGGCTCTCCCTCCTCCTAGTGTGTCCTTCCCCTCCAGTGGACAGCCCAGACTGAACTGGTCTGCAGGCTTTTATACCTGTTCTACAGTTGGAGCATGCCCAGAAGAGATTCCGGGGCATGGCTTCCTCTGCTAGGAAGGAAGGGTTAATCCCTACGGTACTAGTGTGGGGCCTCTCTGCTCCATCACAGCAACAAAACCTAAAACCATTTTAAACTCACCTAGTTTCAGATTTTATTACAAATTTGAAATGCAGACAGGGCTAATTCAAAGGTTTTTCTAAGTTTTACAAATCTTTCAGCTGAACCTAGGACCACTTAAATTGAACCTAATTTATGGTTTTGCAACAAAATCATCCAAAATGTGTGGCTTTGCCTGGTTTTAACAAAAGACAGTGTAATTCAGCAGTTGTGAATTAGTTTTGATTTGAGATCTTGTGTTCACTTGAACCTGAAACTTAAAATGAAACTTGGAAGATGTAAACAAATGTGGATCAAAGCTGAAGTAAGAGTGCAAGCTCTCTGTGCAGAACTCCAGATGGAAACAAGTAATCTTTAGGATCACATGCAGTGTTTGAGCGAAGCCCAAAAAGGTAACCATTATGATCTCATTGAAGTTGGTTTATCACTTAGAAAGCTATTTTGACACTGTTTAATTCATAATAGGGACAAATCTTATCAGCACCCACCACAAATAAGTGAGGTGGACACAGGGAGCAGAATGGTAGCAAAGCTATTATCAGATAGTCATACAGCTTAATGACTGAATGGAGACAAGTTGTTCTTTCTTGCCCCAGAGGGCAGGACAAGAGACAATGGGTTCAAATTACAGCATAGCAAGAAAACCTTCCTAACTGTAAGAACAGAAGGATAATGGAACAGACTGCCTAGAGATGTTGTGGGAGCTCCTTCACTGGAGATTTTCAAAAGTAGGCTGGATAGTCATCTGTCTTGGGTGGTTTAGACATAACAAATCCTGAATCTTGGTAGGGGGTTAGACTAGAAGACATTTGTGATCCCTTCTAATTCTGATTCTATAACTTCTTAAGATACTTTTGCTCCTGTCTCACCTATCCATGCCACAACTCCAATCTCTTCTGTGAGAAGAATGCAAGTGTCCCTCACAGAGTTGGGTTTTGTGCCACACTGGGGATGCATACCTGGTCTGCACATCTGGTCTGCACTACGATTTTAGGTCGAATTTAGCAGTGTTACCTCGATTAAGCCTGGACCTGTCCACATGACAAAGCCCCTCCCTTTTTTTTTTTTACTTAAAGGGCTCTTTAAATCGATTTCTTTACTCCACCTTCGACAAGGGGATTAGCACTGAAATTGGCCTTTCTGGGTTGAATTTGGGGTAGTGAGGATGCAATTCAATGGTATTGGCCTCTAGGAGCTATCCCAGAGTGCTCCATTGTGACCGCTCTGGACAGCACTCTCAACTCAGATGCACTGGCCAGGTAGACAGGAAAAGGCTCATGAACTTTTGAATCTCATTTCCTGTTTAGCCAGAGCGGCAAGGTGCAGATGAGTGCAGATCTCATCAGCAGAGGTGACCATGATGGAGTCCCAGGATCGCAAAAGAGCCCCAGCATGGGATCTGTTCACCATAATGCCAAAACCATTAGAAAAAGTCTCAAAGGGCATGAAGGACAGAGGCCATAACAGGGACACACAGCAGTGCCGTGTGAAAATTAAGGAGCTAATGCAAGCCTACCACAAAACCAGAAAGGCAAATAGAAGGTCTGGGGCAGAGCCGCAGACACGCTGCTTCTACACTGAGACTGACAGAGCACACCAGAATGCGTGGAGGCAGATAATGTCAGAGTGCAGGAAAGGACAACAGGAATGCGAGGAGAGGTGGTGGGCTGAAGAGGATAGGTGGTGTCAGCTTGCTGACAGAAGGCAAGAGTCGATGCTCCAACTGCTGGAGCATCAAACTGATATGCTCCAGCATATCGTTGAGCGGCAGGAAAGGCAGCAGGAGCACAGACCACTGCTACAGCACCTGTGTAACCAACCGCTCTCTTCCCCAAGTTCCATAGCCTCCTCACCCAGATGCCTAAGAACGTGGTGGGTGGGCCTCCGGCCACCCAGCCACTCCACCCCAGAGCAACGGAAGGCTGGCCTTCAATAAATTTTAAAGTTTTTAAGTTTAAGTTTTAAAGTGTGGTGTGACCTTGTCCTTCCCTCTGCCCCCACCTCTCCCTGGCTACCTGGGCAGTTATCCTCCTATTTGTGTGATGAATTAATAAAGAATGCATGAATGTGAAGCAACAATGACTTTATTCCCTCTATGAGGGGTGATCGAAGGGGGAAGGGGAGGGTGTTTAGCTTACAGGGAAGTAGAGGGAACCAAGGGGTGGGGGGGGGCGTTCATCAAGGAGAAACAAACAGAACTTTCACACTGTAGCCTGGCCAGTCATGAAACTGGTTTTCAAAGCTTAGGAAATAGGCTTCTGTGTTATGTACCAGTTGGTAGCTTCCTTTTAAATTCTTATCTGGACCTAGGTAGACTGACTTACAGCAGTCTAGTCTGGAAGTAATCAACACATGAATTAATGTGGTCAAAAAACATTCAAGTAGTAGAGATTGTCTTTCTAGCTGGAGCTGGTCAAAGGTGACTGTTTCTCTTTGACCTTTCATCTGGATATTATGGTTATGTGGTATCTTCCTTTATTCAGACACACACTTGAAAACATAATATCAATGAGTATTCATATGTCCTCATATTGTGTTAATATATACATTTAACAATGATATTAATCAACAGTGTGTCATTAATTTTCAGAAAAGCCCTCACACACAAACTTTTATAATACTGTAATATTGTATACAATCAATTGATTCAGTTGCTTATCACTTGAGATTCTGACTCCCTATCTTTATATACCAGTAAACTTTCGAAATGGGTTCTTCTGAAAAGTAAAACCCAGACAAAGCTTCTCCTGCTGGTTGTAGACACTATGCTGTCTTTTCTCCTACTTGTTAGCGTTAGGTTTGCCTCTACCACCATCTAGCTTGATGGGTCTATTGACTGCTTATATGTAAATTGAGGTAAACACACATTCCTTTGTTTAGGATAGACCTCACCCTGATGTACCTGGATTACACACACTTTAGTTATAATTCCAGATATAGTCATACCTCTTAATACCAATCCCATACATACATCATGCAAGAATATTACTCATCAGTTATTAGTTTTCAAATGATACCTCACAAGGTATATTTTGTACAAAGATTATTACATTATTATTTTCAGTATGAATACAGGGCTGTTTAGAGTTAGTTATTTCCACAGAAAAGTCCATAATTGAACTATTTTATAGAAATGTGGGACTGGTAGCTTTAATGCTCTCATAACTCACACCAATATCCTTTCAAATTTTACCATCTACAATGGCAAGGAGAACAAGCACAGAAAGTAGGGGGAATTTTCTCAGCAAGCAACATTCAGCCCTCCAAATTACCCTTCAAAAAACGCAAGTGAAAGGTATTTTAGAAATATTGAAAACCAATTGCTTTCTCTCTTTGTTAGTCTTTTAGCTGAAAAGTGAGACCTTTTTAGTTCCCCAAAAGTATAAATTAAGCTCCCATAAAAGAATGTGAAAATGTCTTTGGTGCTATTGATATTTATAGCTATATTGAATTTCTCCAGTTGAAGTATATGGTTGGATTAAAGGCTTTATTTTTGTATAGGATTCTTGCTTTCCACAGTAAAATATTTGATCAAATACAAAAGGTCAGATCTTCCCTGCATAGAAGTCCAGTGTAAGATTTTCCACTGACTTCAACTGGCCTAGGATTTGGCCCAATGGGTTTAAAATTAGGATTTAGTAAACCTATTAGGATCAGTTTTTGTTTTATCCAGAAACTTCACCCAAAACTGAAAACAAACATTGTGGTTTGAGGAGTTCTGATTTAATATGTATTTTACTTGTTTTAATTTTGAAGTCTCTGTACTTCCAGAGTTAGGAACAGGGCTAAAAACAAAATGGCAAACTGCTGCAAGAAAAACCTGTTCTTGTGATATTTACAGGAAATCTTGAAATGGAGTCTGTTCCCATGATTCTTGGAACCCATTTGTGAGAACTTGAGTGGTTTAGCTAATTCACAAAAGCATCCAAACTTTTAGGTGCTTATTGGAACTGAACATCTGAGTCTTTTGAGGTTCACCCATCTCCAATTTAAAAATCCCCTTGGAAGAAGAGATATCCAGCCATAAGCTTTACAAAAGCACACCTGGCAAAATAACATCTGCTGGGGGATGACTTAGTGATCCTTACAAAAAATTGACATATTTGTACATACAATTGAACTGTATAGCAGCAATGCATTTTGAATTAGGAGTGTACACTGGAGAATCCTGATTCCTGAAGAAAAACCTCATTGCTTTTACACTTGAAATTACAGTGACGCTTTATCCACAGAAGGTACAAGCAAAACATGTGCTATTACACACACATGGCAGGTAAAGGAGGTTATTTGCATGACTATCTATTCCTGATTTCCAATACTCATCTTAATACAATAGCTGCGATTTGAGATTAACTCTTTCAGTGGCAGTTAAATCCAGCTGCTGTGGTGTCTGATACTGTCATCAAAAGTCTGCAAGCTGAGGTATTGATGCAATGGGTTTTGTTGACATAGGGGGAAATGGCTCAGTGGTTTCAGCATTGGCCTGCTAAACCCAGCGTTGTGAGTTCAATCCTTGAGGGGGCCATTTACAGATTTGGGGATTAGTCCTGCTTTGAACAGGGGGGGCATTGGATTAGATGACCTCTTGAGGTCCCTTCCAACCCTAATGATTCTATGAAATACCATTCTCTCCTTTATTATGGCTTCTCTCTCTCTCAGGAGGTCTGCAGATCAGCTTGTTGTGGTTCATTCTGATAAAACAGATAGACAGTGAGTAAGTTAGATGAGTTACTTTAAGATTAGTCAGCTGGAAAACCAGCATCACTAATGGTGATTTATAATATGGCAAATGTTCCTGTTTTGAAGATATCACTAATGAGGTTAGTTGATTATTTCTGGAAAAGTAAATTTTAAATGTTCAGGTTCATGAAAACCAATACAAAAGCTTGAAATCTGGTAAAAGAAAGAACTAACTCTTGCAAGTGTTTACATAGCTTGTTTTCTTATATTAAACATTGTTTTAAAATTTAACAAAATATTTCATTAAGTGTTTGCAAATGGCCAAATTCTGACAGCAGCACACAGGCCCAAGTGGCCAGTGGGATTTCAGTGTAGAGGCTGGAGGGAAGGAATTGCTTTCCCTCTTCAGGGCTATGGAACAGAAGCAGAGCCACTCTGTAGTCTCCACTGCTGCCTCAGAGCTGGAGTAGCCCCCATGACAAACATATGATCCCTTTTTGTGCAGGAAAGAAGGCGTGTCCATGTAAGCATGGCTCTAGCAGCTTATTCTTTGCATGCTGAGGTTCATGGTGCCCCATGCAGCATAGCTCTGCTCATTCGAATGACACAGATTCTGGCCATGGAGGGGAAGGCTTAGGCCCATGCTAACTGAATATAATGGATACTGAGGAGTGGCAGGGAGAGAGGGCACTTATAAGGGTTACAGAGATCTTTTATGTAGTACTAATGGCCCTAATGTGGATCCATAGCTTCCTCATTCTTTTTTACTATCCCATTTCCTCCAGCTATTTTTGTCATCTACTGCTCATGGACATGTTCTATCTCCAGACAATGAGGGATGATTGTTCTATCATGTGGGATTAACAGCTAATTAAAATTTTTATTACCACTCTGAAAGCAACTTCAGATGGCCCAATAATGAAGAAAAATCAATCAGGAATGGAACTCCTGGGAATATGGGGCAGGAGGGACAACCCATATATTGTCTTTAACTTCTTTTACTCAGTCAGGGTGTAGAATTTAATTATGTATTGTTGCCACAGATTTATTTTGACGTACTGTGTAGCATATTTTAATATATTGTGCACTGTATGCTATTCCCATTAATACATTTATTAAAACTCATGAGCTGTGGGAAAAGGTTGCATCTCAGTCTCTAACTTCAGTACCTTCACCTGAGAATATTCAGTTGTTTCCAGATTTATAAATACCTGGATGTACAGAGATCTCATAGTGCTGTTGAGAGATTCTGCTTTCATTTCTCTAGCACAAGTTAGATAATAAGTAATGGAAGCAGAAGGCTCATTTCAGCCTGAGGCTATTTGTAAAGCCTAGCTTCAAGATAATGCTTTTAACAAAAAGTTCACCATCTCAAAAATAAGGCTTGGTTTGTGAACTGTACTCCTGCTGGATCCTCTGGTATCTGAATCAAGTGTTAAATAAATTAATATTTACATTTCAATCGAGCCTAATGAGGCCCAGCTTGGTTGTGGCCTTTGCACTAGGTGCTGTACAAACATATAATGGAACTTTGTCTCCAGCAAGATGGCTAAGTTGCTTTTGGAGCCTGTCTAAAATGTCTTTGATGTTATCTGCTGTTCCTGCCCCTGGCTTGAACTGGTTCGATTTCTTATGTCCATCTCCCATGAAAGAAATCTGATTTTTAAACCCTCAAGATCTAGGGAAGCCTAGCCTTTAATAATTCTACAGTGTATTAGCTAGCCTATTTATCAATTTTTTTTAAAAGTGACAGTCATAACTATATGTAATGGAATTTGAATAATTTAGGTGTAATACATAGCAAAGTTTTGAGCCAGGGGAGTGGGGGCAGTAGCATAGTTTATTTAGAAATCTGGAGGCGGCTGTGGCCAAAATTTTGAAACTTGGGTATCTCAGTTTAAACACCTAATGTAATATTTAGTCACTTAATTAAGTTATCTGATTTGTACAGAGGCACTAAGCTTCCAACACTCCCAAAGGAGCTGTAGCTACTAAGTCAGGGCTAAATTTTGCCCATTTCCCCGAATCTTTACTACTCAAAAGAATTTCTTTGTCAGAGACATAGCATATTTAAGAATGGAGGTGTGCTTTCTTGTCACCTGTGCAACTACTCATATCAGCTACTGCAGGTTTTCCCTACCTACAAGGATGCCTTTCCTCTAAGGTTTTCATCTTTGTTTCTGGGGCTGGGATGAGAGAACAGCACAGGCAACTTCATTTTTTGGAATTCCCCAGAATATCCCAGCTCCATGCAGAGCATCTGGTTTTAATGAGGATCTCCTAATTTACTCAATTTCCCAGATGTTTGCACTGAAGCACAGGGTGGTCAAGTTTGGATTTGCTCGGAGTAACTAAATGAATCACTAGGTCAGCTGTGATTAGAACTAGGGATAGAGAATTGGTTTTAAAAAAATGACCCGACATAAACCTTTGTCAGATTCACAAACCTTTGAAAAGTTCATACTGGTTTGGCTAAACTTAGTCTTTCCTAACCAATTTATAGTTCTCTCCAGCCTTCTCCCTTTCAGCAGCTCCATCTCCATGATCCTCCTGCCTCTTTTCAGGAAATGGAGCTCACAGTTGCCCTCATGTAGTTCCAGGTGGGAGGGATGTGAAGACACCACTGGTGCCCCCAGATCACTCAAAACTCTTGCATAGGCAGTTACTGAGCTCCTCCAGAAGCTTTTGTACTCTGACTGTGGGGGTAAGAAGAAAATGTATTATTGGCTTAGCCTCCTGAAAACTTGCAGTTTTGTCTGGCAGAACTCTGAATCAGAACACAGGGAGTAATAGAAGAGCTCTTTCACATACATACTATACACAGGATAAAGAGACTTTCAGCTTCTCTGAGGCCTGGTCCAGTTTATCTTGTCAGATCATATGCATTCTGGAGCTTGCCTCATCAGAGGATTTGATTCAGTCCAGAGTTCTTCTAATCTGGAAGCCTCAGAGTGCCCAAATTTAAAAAGGTACTGGCCCTTTTCCCAGCAGAAAAAGAGATGAAGGATTATCCAAGGCAGAGTTGGTCAAAGGCCACTTGTTGGAGGGAGTTGCAGAGGGTGGAAATATAGCTGTATTGAGATGTATCACGGCACTGAAGGCCCAATAAGGGGAACTATAAAAACCAAACAACAAAACAACCTCTTATCTCTGAAACTTGGAAAAGATTCAGATAAACACCCAAAAGTACAGATTCTTATATGATCTGAACTTATGAACACATGCATATTGTCTCCATTGTTGGAGAGGTGGAGATAGCTGACTGTTTCCCCATATTTATGTTGGAGCAGATGATCCATTAAAGAGCAGATTGAAAGGAAAAGAAAGCTGAAGTTGGAGTTGGATGGATGGGAACAGACAGACTTCAGCAGGGCTTCACTAAGAGTCTGAGGAAAGCAGTGGTGGGAAAGGAAATCCTTGTCAGATTGTCCAATGGGGAATAGAAGGAAAGACTGCAGTGCAAATAGGATGGAAAGAATCACAGATCTATCAAGGAGAGGATGGGGTTAGTCTGGGATCAAGGATGAAAATGAGCAATAGGGAGGAAAGGTTATCGGGCCTGTCTAGGGGTACAGCATATAAGGAAATGAAAACAAATAGATTAATCAGCCCTGGTCATGCTTGTTGTTTTAAGAATCATCCAACACTTCATTTAAAAGTATATTCTATTTAGAAACAATCTCCTATGAGCTTTCCTTCCCTTCTACTAAGGACATTGCAGGTAAACAGTTTCTTCATTTTAGAGTGTTTATTTGCTGCTGCTGTATTTTACTACCTGGAATTACATCACCTTTTCCACAGCAACCAGTTGACATTTCATTTCAATTTAACCTTCAGAATTAATCTCCATGAGCCACCAGCAGCTCTTTACAAATCTCTATGTCAGTACTACTGGCCCAAATTAGATTTTGTCTCTTGAAGGTTTTTGTATGCATGCCTATAACAGGAGGAGAACAGTGTTAGCGGATCAAACTGAACGCAGGTTATGTAAAATGAGTGTCTCTCTCTCTCTCTCTCTTTCTCTCAAGATCCTTGGTAGACAGGACCTGATATTATTCTTCCTGTAGACTGCCAAGGAACAATCTTCCCTCATATTTACTGAAATTTTTATTTCTCCCACCTTTTCTCAGAAGAACATAAGGGCTGCTGTACTGGGTCAGCCCAATGGTCCATCTAGCTTAGTATCCTGTTTTCTAACAGTGGCCAGTGCCAGATGCTTCAGAGGGAATGAACAAACAGGGCAATTTCAAGTGATCCATCCTCTATTGTCCAGTCCCAGCTTCTGGTAGTGAAAGCTTTATGGAGATCCGGAGCACGGGGTTGCATCCCTTATCATCTTGGCTAACAACCATTGCTGGGATGGATCTCTCCCCGGGACCTTATCTAATTATTTTCTGAACCCAGTTATACTTTTGGCCTTCATAACATCCCTTGGCAACAAGTGTCACAGGTTGTCTCTGTGTTGTATGAAGACATAGTTCCTTTTGGCACCTTAGAGACTAACACTTTTATTTGGGCATAAACTTTCATGGGCTAAAACTCACTTCATCGGATGCATGGGGTGGAAAATACAGTAGGAAGATATATATACAGAGTACATGAAAAGATGGGGGTTGCCTTACCAATTCTAACGAACAATTCAATTAAAGTAGGCTATTATCAGCAGGAAGAAAAATCACTTTTGTAGTGTTAACCAGGGTGGTCCATTTCAAACAGTCAACAAGAAGGTGTGAGTAACCATAGGGGGAAATTAGCCTGGGAGAAATAGTTCTTAGTTTGTGTAATGACCCATCCACTCCCAGTCTTTAGTCAGGCCTAATTTGATGGTGTCCAGTTTGCAAATTAATTCCAGTTCTGCAATTTCTCATTGGAGTAGGTTTTGGAAGGTTTTTTTGTTGAAGAATTGCCACTTTTAAGTCTGTAATTGAGTGTCCAGGGAGGTTAAACTGTTCTCTGACTGGTTTTTGAATGTTATAATACTTGACATCTGATTTGTGTCCATTTTTTCTTTTGCACAGAGACTGTCCAGTTTGGCTAATGTACATGGCAGAGGGGCATTGCTAGCACATGATGGCATATATTACATTGGTAGATGTGCAGGTGAACGAGCCCTTGCTGATGTGGCTGATGTGATTAGGTCCTATGAAGGTGTTGTCATAAACAGATAGCTAAGGGTTAATGTCTCTTTCAAAGCACCTGACCAGAGGACCAATCAGGAAACCGGATTTTTTCAACTTTGGGTGGAGGGAATTTTGTGTCTGAGGTTTTTGTTGTCTGTCTGCCTGCTTTCTCTGAGCTTTGGAGAAGTAGTTTCTGCTTTCTAATCTTCTGTTTCTAAGTGTAAGGACAAAGAGATCAGATAGTAAGTTATATGGTTTTCTTTTCTTTGGTATTTGCATGAATATAAGTGCTGGAGTGCTTTGATTTGTATTCTTTTGAATAAGGCTGTTTATTCATATTTCTTTTAAGCAATTGACCCTGTATTTTGTCACCTTAATACAGAGAGACCATTTGTATGTATTTTTCTTTCTTTTTATATAAAGCTTTCTTTTAAGACCTGTTGGAGTTTTCTTTTCTAGGAAATTTCAGGGAAATTGAGTCTGTACTCACCAGGGAATTGGTGGGAGGAAGAAATCAGGGGGAGATCTGTGTGTGTTAGATTTGCTAGCCTGATTTTGCATTCCCTCTGGGTGAAGAGGAAAGTGCTTTTGTTTCCAGGACTGGGAACGGAGAGGGGGAGTCACTCTGTTTGGATTCACAGAGCTTGTGTCTGTGTATCTCTCCAGGAGCACCTGGAGGGGGGAAGGGAAAAAGGATTATTTCCCTTTGTTGTGAGACTCAAGGGATTTGGGTCTTGGGGTCCCCAGGGAAGGTTTTTCAGGGGGACCAGAGTGCCCCAAAACACTCTAATTTTTTGGGTGGTGGCAGCAAGTACCAGGTCCAAGCTGGTAGCTAAGCTTGGAGGTTTTCATGCTAACCCCCATATTTTGGACGCTAAGGTCCAAATCTGGGACTAAGGTTTGACATGGTGGCAGTGTGGGATAGAATCCAGAAGCCAGTAGGAATATTATATTTTTCTTTTCTCTGCTAGGGACTTTTTAGCAGAGAGGGTTTGGTTTTCAAAGAAACCAGAGAGAATTTTTTTTCTGCTCTCTCTGGCAGTTTGTGGCTTGCATATTAAGCAAGAAGCCATTAAGGAGCTGTTACAGGTCTTTTGTCACACAATAGCACTCCCATTGAGAGTCATTACCAGCACTATATAAATGCAAATAAAGTGGTTTTTCAGGTTTACTAACATTGAAGATTAGCTAAAGGCTCTGTTGCCAGGGCAGACTCCAGGAGGCAACAAAGCCTGCAGTCAGAAGATAAACACCGGAGGGCACCCCAACACAAGAAAACAGGAACCATGACTTCTAAGGCAAAAATTGAGGCCGAAGAACAATCAAAGAAGCTGAACACAGGCGAGAGATGGAAAAACACAAACAGAACTAAAAATAAAACAAAAGAGATGGAGCTGAAAAAAAAAGAAGGAAAAAATACATACAAATGTCTCTCTGTATTAAGGTGACAAATACAGGGTCAATTGCTTAAAAGAAATATGAATAAACAGCCTTATTCAAAAAGAATACAAATCAAAGCACTCCAGCACTTATATTCATGCAAATACCAAAGAAAAGAAACCATTATAACTTACACTTTGTCCTTACACTTAGAAACAGAAGATTAGAAAGCAGAAACTACTTCTCCAAAGCTCAGAGAAAGCAGGCAGACAGACAACAAAAACCTCAGACACAAAATTCCCTCCACTCAAAGTTGAAAAAATCCGGTTTCCTGACTGGTCCTCTGGTCAGGTGCTTCAGGTGAAAGAGACATTAACCCTTAGCTAAGCTTGGAGGTTTTCATGCTAACCCCCATATTTTGGACACTAAGGTCCAAATCTGGGACTAAGGTTTGACAGGTGTCCCTTGACTAGATATGTGGGATATGCTAATAATAGCTTCATAATAAAACCACAACCAGGAGAGATGTTATTGCTTGTAGAGAGAATATCTGTCCTACAGAGCTTGAATTTCACTTGGATTCTTATTTGCTATGACAATGTTTATTGATTTTGATAATAAGAAAAAATAAAGTAGCAGAAAACTATCACTTTAAAACCCTTCCATTCTTTTTTGTTATCTACTATTAAAGCAACCTCAAAATGTTGTTCTTGAACATTATCTGGGAGTAAATGAAGGGAGGGAATCATGAACTATTTTTCTTTCATGTGAAAGAAAATGAACTTCCTTTGGAGAATCCTATATCTCTCTCATGAGTCATTTGTTGTATGTACAGTAACTCCTCACTTAAAGTCATCCCAGTTAATGTTGTTTTGTTGTTACATTGCTAATCAATTAGGGAACATGCTCGTTTAAAGTTGTGCAATGCTCCCTTATAACGTTGTTTGGCAGCGGCCTGCTTTGTCCACTGCTTGCAGGAAGAGCAGCCTGTTGCAGCTGGCTGGTGGGGGCTTGGAACCAGGGTGGACCAGCAGCCTCACTATCAACTCCATGCTCCCCTAAGGTCCCTGTGTGGCAGCTGCCTAGCAGGCTATCAATTGCCAGGCAGTTCAGCTGTCCCTCCCCCCATTGCTATGTGCTGCTTCTGCCCTCTGCCTTGGAGCTGCTCCTGGGAGCCTCCTGCTTGGGGGAGGGGAGAAGAGGGAGGCTAATGTCAGGGTGTCCGCCTCCCCCTTACTCCTGCCCCCCGCTTACCCCTTCTCCATATAGAACAGAGTGGGGTCAGGACAGGGCTCAGGATGGAGAGAGCTTGCAGGCCGCAGCTGCTGTCTCAACTTCCTGATTTTTTTTAAAGGCAATGTACTTAGAGTAGTGTCAGCCTACTTAAAGGGGCAATACGCATCTCTCTCTCCCTCCCACACACAAGATGTGTGTATCTGTCTCTGTCTGCCATGCTGTCTCCCCTCCCTCCATTCATGCTGCCTTGTAAAGTGTGAGGCTGCATTAACAACGTGTTAACCCTTGAGGGCTCAGCTGAATGCTAGTTCATCATTTAGCAGTAAGGCATTCCCTGGGAAATATCCCACCCTTCTCTGCCCTCTAACTTCACCATCTCAACCAAGCTTCACAATAATCATTGCTGTGTACAGTATGAAATTGTTTGTTTAAAACTTATACTGTGTGTGTGTGTGTACACACACACACACACATATAGTGTTTGGTGTGGTGAAAAAAAAATTCCCTGGAACCTGACCTCCCCCCCATTTACATTAAGTCTTACGGGGAAATTGGATTCGCTTAATATCGTTTCGCTTAAAGTCGCATTTTTCAGGAACATAACTACAACGTTAACTGAGGAGTTACTGTAGCTGGTAACCCTGGTGGAGAGCAGTGCTGGTGGAAGGAAATGGGATTTTACAGACTCCCAGGAATATGTAACTATGCCAGCTATAAGGGCAAAGTTAAAGTTGGGTGGGAGGTAAAACTTGTACAGGGTGATAGTAAGTTACATGAATAGTTTAAAATAAATTCCCATCGTCCAACAACGCGCTCTCATCATCTTTATGCTTCCATCAAATAGGGCCTAATCCATTCAAAAAACTTCCGATCAAGCCCCTAGTTTTTGGATGGAGAGATTCCTTGCTTCATCTCCCAGGCTGAGAGCTTCTCTCCTGAGATGGCATGAAATCTTTACTGTGTGTCAGTTTTAAAATTCTTCACAGACAGGTCTGTCAGACAAAGAATCTACAACCATTCTAGGAAATCAGATGGAATTGCTCCTCAGTCATAGGCAGTGATGGAGTTAGGCAGAGTCACATTTGGAAGAGAGTGGTACAGAATGTAGCATTCTGTGGAATTGCCATCAGCTAGCAGCCATTGATGCATTTTTTTCTCCCAGAATTGGTCTCTTGTTGAACAGAAAATGATAGAATTTATTTAATTTTGGAAGTATTCCATATTTGCTTGCAATAACTGCTCTAGAAAAGTCATTTAAAAATTTCTATTAATTGGAAACCTCTGTGTTTTTTCTTTTAAATAAAATAAAGGATAAAATATTATTTTTAAACTATGGATTCTTGTTTCAAAAAATTGCTCTTAATTTATTGGATTATTTTAGTTTTATGTCCTTTCTCAAACATGTAAATGAATAAATAAAAGGTGCAATAAAAGCAAATAACTATACGCTTCATATCAACTAGAGAATCAGAGGGGTACTCATGCTAGTCTGGATCTATAAAAAAGCAACAGAGTCCTGTGGCACCTTATAGACTAACAGAAGTATTGGAACATAAGCTTTCATGGGTGAATACCCACTTCATCAGATGCATGACAGCTGATGAAGTGGGTATTCACCCACGAAAGCTTATGCTCCAATACTTCTGTCAGTCTATAAGGTGCCACAGGACTCTTTGTCGCTATGTCAACTAGAAGCATTTCATGAAACAGAAGAGACAGTAAAGGGATAGATTTCCTATACTACTACTTTCTTAAATGCACTAATTAACTTTCAGAGGAGATAATTTCAGTTCACAGGAGTGCTCTTTTAAGTTTTTCTGGGAAATCTGGATTTTCCATTGATAACTGTTTTAACATGTCACACTGGAGCCACAGCAAATTAAAGTGAAGAGCTACATAGTCTAAACAAACAATCTTTCCCATTATCAGAAGCCTGATAATATAACAAAAAACTATAGTCACATGGTCACATTCACAAGTGGTGCAGTAACAATTAAAAAGCAAAGTGTTATACTCCATAAAAATTGTTTTGTTGAGCTTGCATAATACTTCCAGCCCTATTTTTCAGTTTCACATGATATCTTTTTACAAAGTCTTTAAAAAAATTATTAAGCAGAAGTATTTTGAATGGCTTAATATTCCTTTTGACTGTCAGTTGCTATGCTTGTATTATGAAAGCACTGTAGCCGACGACAGTAATATTAGGAAATAAGTTTAGATATTTGAATCCTCACTAACCTGATCCAGAAACCCTCAATGACTAGAAATACCTTTACTCCCATGAGTTCTAATATAAGATTATTATTTAAAATATCATCTTTACAACATCGTATGACAATTTTTTTTTCTACCATGTATATTTGTATCTCTGCATGGTAAAATAACTATATTGGAAAAAGGGTGAATTACTTGACCCAAATAGATCTTCATTATCTGATTTCTACAGTTCTATTATGCTTTGGAGTCCAGCCTTTGCTAAACAAGACTTTCACAATGGGGAAAAAAATTCAAATACTAGATTTAAATTAAATCCCTTTTTGCATTGTGTAATCTATCTTACCTTGTTTACTATATCTTAAAAGAATACTAAGTTTTAACTTTTCTAACACACATCAGGATGCGATATTCGACATAACATACACCAGATGGAAGTCATTAACATGGATAGGTTGTAGTGTAATGCAGGATCAAGTAGTAAGAAACTTCTAAAAGTAACCACTGACATTGTTTCCATGCTGTTTACTCTATAACACAATAGAAAGTTCTCAAGTAAAGACATTAGCTAGGAAAAAAGGATTTGAGTATGCAAAAAACTCAGTGAAATTATTCATATAAACACCTCTGTTATCTACTTGGGAAAAATCATATTGTAATCAGACATTTCCCACTGAAACATTGGACCAAAGCCTTACTTTATTTCAACAGGGAATTCAGGACTCTGGGATTTGTCCCAGGGGAGTGTGTTTGTGTGTTTTCTTTTAAGCAACCCATTTAGATTCATTAAGAGTCTCTACATTAATCAGTAGGGTAAATCTCCTTATGACTTTCCATACATTCTAGTATTTTTCAAGACAGAGCAAGATAGAGTCAGAGGCTACTGAAGCCTTTTTTGTTGTATACAGAATATTCTCTGATACTACAAGTGCTGTAACTTATTTTTTAATCTATCAGATCTTCCAAAGCATCCAAACCTAGACTATTTCTCACCTCTTCATTCTGAGGTGCCATCATTCGCATTTGTTCCTTCCCTGTTTTGTGAGCTATCCTAGCCCTCCTAAAGTGGCTCTTTTCCTCCACGCAGGAGGCTGGGTGTGGGTTTGCTCATTAGGCTATCAGCGACATTGTGAATCACTAAGCAGGCATGGATCACAAGAGCAACGGGACGATAAGTCTTCCTGCAGTTCAACATATCAACATTAGCTGTCTTTTTTTTTTTTTAACTTGAGAAGTGGGAGTCTGAGAGAGCTGCTGATTCTAGGTGTATTGGCTGATTCTTGGCATCTGACAGGACACTGAGAGACAAGGTGGATGAGGTAATATCTTGTATTAGACCAACTTCTGTTGGTGAGAGAGACAAACTTTCACACTCACACAAAGCTCTTCTTCAGGTCTGGGAAATGTACTGTTTCCTTTTCTCCTCAGGTGCAGAGGATGCGAGGCGCAGGGAGAAGAGAAGGTCCCCTGAGATGTTTGCCCCTCCTTTTTATAGTTTCAATCCCACTCTTGAAAAACATTTTCAGCTGAGAGCTAGAAAACAAAGATCCTATATGGAAGGATGTTCCTTGCTATTTTTTTCATCCGTTTGAGCTTGGTTTGTGTTCTCTTGATGACTCTGTTTACTTAAGTGCAAATTAAGGCAAGCACACATTCTTTTGTGTTGGACAGGCCTGTTTGCCAGCTTCTGCCCGAGTGGGGCTTTGGATTTTGGAACATGTATTAATAACATCATACAGGGGAATCGTATAACTTCTTATACACACACATTTTATCAGGATATTACTGATCAGCAAGTTCCGCACTTTCAATTGATACATTACAAGGCATACCTTGTACAAAGATTATTACAGTAGTGTGGAGGGTCTGAATACAGGGGTGTATTCTGTCACAGTCACTTGTTCAACTCTTGTTCTGAAAACAGATTCTCCTGTCTCTAATTTTTTTTCACTATTCTTTTGAAATATTTGCCATCTGTTAATTGACATGTTCATTCTTTTCCCCTCTCTAACTGTAAAGGCAATTTGTAAAAACTTAAACATTGACAGCACCTCCTACAAGCTCTGTAGTTGTGTCTTTGTAATAGTGTAATAAATGTGCAAATCAGTAATAAGTCAGCAGAGGGCAGTGTGATGAATCTTCTGAAGGTGAAGCAACTGCTTCTCTTCCGAAACTGGTTATAGCTCAGCCAGGTGACAGAATCTATTTCAATGGAAAGGACAGTTGAAGATTGTGAAGAACATAATAAAGTAGCTGCACTTAGTGGCTTTGCTGGTGTTTCGGGATACCTGTATGTGCAGCTGTGTGTATCTGAGTTTAAGATCTCCACAACTCATGTACACATAACACCATACCTGGGTCCCTGACAACAATTTTTCTCAACAGAAAATGTTCCGTTCAAGGCCTCAAAAATGATCACTGCTCACATGAGAGGCAACAATATTTATCATATGCATGCAAAAATTGGCTTCTCTATTTTTAAGATGAGACTGTACATCAGATCCAGTAGTATTTCACATGTAAATAGAGCTAAATTAGTAAAAAAAATAATTAGTGTGTTTACAGATAAGATACGCTAAATTTAGCATTCAAATGGCCCTTTTGGAGAGGGATTGGATTAGCTCTAACTGTCTGCTTAAATGTAACCATTTTAAAATGGCTAACTCTAACCTACATGTTGTACACAAGTTTGCAGATATTATACCTTTATATATCTGAAATCTTTTTTTTTCTAAATTGCATATTCTTTTACATGTGAAAGAAACATTTTAGATGAAATGTTGTCTGTCTTTTTATAATGGTTTTAATGCTAACGGATTAATCTATTATTGCATTGATTGGAAAACATTACAAGAAACTCATACAATTGTAGCCTTATCACCTTTCAGACATGATGCAGGCATTTTATCACTAAAGTATACAGACTTTTCATTATAGTCCATCAAAATGAACAAGTAGAAAGTTAACTGAGTAGAGTCCAAGGAATGTAATAAAATCATCTTTAGTTAAAAGAAGAAAAGTAACCAATTGAATCTATATGAGCTGAAGAGTTAATGAAGCCTATTACCTAATTTGCATCAAACTCTACCTGTAAATGCAAATTGGTGTAAATTTCCCTCTGTTCTTAGCTAGAATTTGAGCACTAGGATTCTTCCCTCTGACTGTAAATTTCTCCATAAATAGGAAGCAACTTTAAAGGATTTTTGAATATGAGAATGATTAGATTAGATAAATCTTGATCCTACCCTGCTGAATGGCACAGAGCCAGCAGAACTCTTTAGTCTTATTTGGACCTTTTAAAAGGAAGACCCTATGAGGGTAACTCTATAGTGCTTTTGCATTTGCCAACCCCTCCTGCTAGTATGGATTCCACCCAGCATATCTTTTTTTTCTTTTGTGACTATGACCATCTAACACCACTGACCTCCTTCAGTCCCTTTCCTAGCTCTTCACTGACTTCTGCCTCAAATTGAGGCTCTTCATTCTCAGCTTCAGCTCTGCTTATCTACAGTTTGTGTCTCCAGCCTATACCCTGTACTCTGACATTTCTGCTAAACCCTGTGCTCCCTTTGTGTTCTTCTCCCACAGACAAGAATCTAGCTTTATCTAGATTAGCTACTTATCTAATCCCAGTTAGTGTCATATCTGAGCACCTCACGATCTTTAATGTAGCAAATCTCACAACAGGAAGGAAGGGAAACCTCTTATTCTCATTTTACTGATGGAGAATTTGTGGCACAACAAGGCTAAATGTCTTGCATAATTTCACACAGGAATCCTGGCTGCACCAGGGAAACTCACCCTGGTCTCCTGAGTCTCAGGGGTTAGCATGCTAGCCTGGACCATTATTCCTATCTCTAGAGTGACTCCCTGGAGCCTTTTTGCCATGCTTCTCCCTCTCCTCCTTCAATCCCACCTCAAAATTTCCGTCAACTCTCCAACATTGACCTCACCTCTCTCTCAATATTTTAAAAAATGGACAAAGCTCACAACTTCACCTTTACAAATAAATTATGTTACCACAAATTAGCTCACAATCTTATACTGTTTAAATCTTGTTCTTTTCTTAGCTCTGTCATCTGACATCACCTCTCTAATAATGTTTAACTTAGATTGTGATCTCTTCAGGGCAGGACCTGTCTTTTGCTTGTTTGCAAAACACTATTGATAGCAATGGTGCTGTTTTAAGAACAAATAATTATAACTGGCAGTCAGGACACTGGGTAATGAAGCCAGGGAATGTAGTGCCTTCCTAATCCTAATAAGGGAGTGTGAGAGGGGAAGCAGTTTCCTCCCTGGATGAGTGATGGGTCGGGAGAAAAGAAGTGACAGCTCACTGAACAGTGGTGGAATTATCAGGGCAAAGTACACCAGCATGACAGTTGTGGGTAGGGAGGAGCATTCAGAGCCACAGCCCACCTCTCCTAAAACCTCCATGCTCCAGTAGCAAATATTTTCTTTTTATCCATGTTAGGTTGGAGAGCCCACCCTACTCTGGTCCCCATCTCCAGGGGTGGCTCTATGTATTTTGCCACCTCAAGCACGGCAGGCAGGTGGCTTTCAGCGGCACGCCTGCAGGAGGTCCACTGGTAATGTGGATTTGGTGGCATGCCTGCGGGAGGTCTGCCGGTCCCGTGCCTTCGGCATACCCGCCGCCGAATTGCCGCTGAAACTGCAGGACCAGCAGACCTCCCGCAGGCGTGCCGCCAAAGGCAGCTTGACTGCAGCCCTCATGGCGACCAGCAGGCCGCTCCCCGCAGTCTGCCGCCCCAGGCACATGCTTGGCGCGCTGGTGCCTGGAGCTGCCCTTGCCCATCTCCACCCTTGGAGCTCCATGGAGATTACTTCAGACCCCGGACTACAGAAACCTCAGTGTTGAAAGAAGGAAACCAGAATATGTGACTATGCTGGTCAACGGTCTTGGAGGCTCTGTCCTCTCCTCTCTGAGCATGTCTGTATCACTTACTGGCACACTCTGACCCACCTTCTCTCCAGGTAAGCTTAGTCAGCCTCAAAATTGGATGCCCTGGTGCACAGCCTGCTAACATTATTGCTTGGGGCTTACATATCCATTACGACTATACAAATAGGCCACAGAATCTGGCACCGCTCTGTTTAAGAATCTCTTTTTCTAGGAAATGCTAACTCAGAAGCATTTAGTTCAGTGTGTTCCTGATTTTTACTCAGTTTTTTTTTAATATTCTGCAAAAAGTGAAAAATTGCTGCTTTTCTGTTTTTGCTATCTTCATGCCATCAGAGTTCATAGGTAAAAACACAACACAACTTTTAAGCAGCATTAACCTGGAAATAAGAAAAAAAATTTTAACAATTTACCAAGAGGTATGGTGTTTAAAAAAAAAAAAGTGCTCAAGTGATTTAGGTTTCTAAGTCCAATTTTTAAGAGGATTTAGGCACTTAGGAGTGAAAATTTTATGCAGAATCTTTAAATTGAGACCAGATGACATTCTAAAGCTTATCCTATAATTCAACCATATTTTTCTTGAATACAGTGTGGGAATTACTGGTTGAAAGTCTCTGATCTATGCAGGACATTAGACTATAGTGATATAGTCCCTTCTATTACTAAAATATTTGAATTCTCTTCCCTCTTAATTGCTCAGATTTTATTTTATTGGTTCTTGCGGCTCTAATCCTATTAGTTGTCCAGGTATCACAGAAACTTCCAGGAAAAACAGAAGAGACCAATTTTGAATTTTTCTTGTAATAAACTAACAGGGAAAACAAACCCTTCAAAATGGTCCATGAAGCCCTACCACCACCCTTTAGACCTTCTTTATACTTCTTAACTACACAAACAATACTATTTTCCCCTTTTGTGGGGTTATTTATTTTATGATCTACAGGTAATCTATTGAGTATTCTATTCTGGGAGGAGGGGTTATTGATCTCTCAAGTGTCATATACCTGTGCAAAGCTCAGCATTTGGCTGAGAAGAAATGCCGATAATGCTGCACATTAATAAGGAACAGTAATGTGAACCATAGGGGTTTCTGAAACAGAACTTTCTATAAATTCACAAATGCTAGCTAGTGAAAAGGAGCACCTTTTCTCAAAACCACAAGAGGTGGTGGTCTGAAATCTCAGTCTTCTGTTCACTTCAACAGAGATCCCAAGGGATTCACAAATTTTGTGTTGAAACTTGAGACTCTGCTCCTTTTCTCTAGTTGACACTCTAGTACGGGATAGGCAATCTATGGCACGCGAGCCAAAGGCGGCACGCGAGCCGATTTTCAGTGGCACTCACACTGCCTGGGTCCTGGCCACTGGTCTGGGGAACTCTGCATTTTAATTTAATTTTAAATGAAGCTTCTTAAACATTTTAAAAATCTTATTTATTTTACATATAACAATAGTTTAGTTATATATTATAGACTTATAGAAAGAGACCTTCTAAAAACGTTAAAATGTATTACTGGCATGCGAAACCTCAAATTAGAGTGAATAAGTGAAGACTCAGCACACCGCTTCTGAAAGGTTGCCAGCCCCTGCTCTAGTAGCACATTATCCCAAAGAGTCCAAGTATCATTATTACCCCATCTTTTTCTTCTGAAAGGGACAAAGCTTCTTCAAAAATACATTTTACAGTTTAAATGGGTGAATACTTTGGGCCAATCCTGGCCACTGTGATGTGAGACTTTTTTTTAAAAAAAGCAATCATTGCCACTAAGAGATTTTAAAAAACAGGTACATTTGGACCTTACAATTGTTTTGCTCTTGAGCTGCAAAGTCATTAGAAAACTCTAGTACCCTCTGCTGGCCAGCCAAAAAATCTCCAGTCTCAGAACCATGCTGACTTCATTGGTGATGCTTATACACAAACAAGTCAGCAGCAAGTAGGGCAGAGCCAGGCTGGCTTGGGCCCTGTTAATAAAAATCACAAGAGAACGTACAAAAAACTAATAGGGTAAAAGTTTCTAGAAGGGTATTCCAAACCGTAAAGTAATAAATAACATGCTCAACCCTATCTCTTTCAAAGGCGCATTTTATATTAGGCCTCTTTTTAAGGAAGCAAGCTTTTCATAGTATATTGTTACAACACTTTAAAATGATTTCATATGTGCTAGTGCAACCCCCTCATGTAGGTTTAAATTCTGACTCACTGCTGATATCCTGGAGGCTATGTGATATAGAACATTTTAGATGAACCCCCTTTTATGTTCTTAAATATATGACATTCTTAAAATTAGATATTAACCTTGTGTTTCAGTGGTGCATTAGATCACTTTTAGGTAGAAGCCACAACTTTGTTCTCTACATTCAAAATAAGAGTACTAAGGTTCACAAGGTTAAAGAGGTAGATGGTTTCCCATATACTACAGGCCCGTTTTAAAAAGAGGACAATAATGATGAGCCAGACACTTTTTCCAGAGGTGGAAAGTAACTAGTTAGAATACTTAATCTTCGGAGACACATCCCTGGCATTAAGTGGATCCGTCTAACTCAGCTGAAGGCCCAGCCCAAAATCGAACAGCTGGATTCTGTCATCCCTGACTGGGGCAGTCTTGTTAGTGTAGTGTGACCTCTGGAGCACTAACACAGATAATACTGGCACCTCTCTCTACTCTAATCTACTACCAGTCTGAGCAATTCAACAGGAGATGGGGGCATTAAGGCCATATTATTCCAAACAAAATTCAGCAGTGGTAGCAGAGTATTGTGACAGCATATGAATTATTCTACCTTCTTTTCCCACCAAAGGTTTTTTAATGATAAATTTAGGGAATTATGTATAAAACACCATGGCTATATTATTATTTTTTAAGTTATGCTTAGCAAAAGGCAGTTTGTGTCAGGAATGCTATCAATGTACATTACTGTCATTCCAAAAACACATGGTTAATATGTGCATGCTTGCACTCTCTCTCTCTCTCTCTCTCTCTCTCTTCCCTCTTTCCTTTTTTTAATAATACTTACACATGCAAAACAATCAATCCTGTGTTCAAGGGACATTAAGGTCCCAAAATCAAGCACCCAATAGTTAGGAAATCCCAGAATTAAGGTTGCCTATTCAACCTTAATGTGGATTCCTTGTGCAAATGCATTATGATTGTCTTTAGTTACAGTGATCATATAGTGGTTTTGCCACAGAACCACTGCCTTATTCAATGCACAGGATGGAAAGTGTTCTCTGAATGGGTAGGTATTCAGTATTTCTTTTTATATTTGTCATTCAGTCTGTGGCTCCAGGTATTATTTACTCTATGCCATGAACTCAGTATAGAATTATTGCTTTTCTATGGTGCTTTCAAAGTAGTATTTTTGTTCTTTACAAACATTAAGGAATAGATCTTCACACACCCCTGTAAGAGGGAGTGGTATTATTATTCTCATTTTACACATGGAGAACTGATGCACAGACATGAAAGCCAAAAATGTCAACTAATTTTGGGTGTCCAATTTGAGATATTTATGGCTTGATTTTTCCATAATACTTAACATTTTATATCACTTCATGTTCAAAACATTGCTCCCATTGACTTCAGTTTTGTTGTGAATGCTCAGCACTTCTGCTAATCAGACCTCTTACGTCAGGTACCAAGAAAATGAGGAAAACACAGTGGCCAATTGTGAAAATTATAGTGTTTTGACTTGCCTAGCATCACATAGGAACTCTGTGGCAGAATCCAATTCTCCAGAGTGGCATTCATCTATCATTGCCACAAGTCCATTTCCTATCTTCCTGCAATCCCCTGCCTCATTCACTACATGCCTTCTAACTTCTGCAACAAATGAGGCAGAGGTGCTGCAGAGATACAGACAGAACCTGAGTCAACCCCAGTGGTTTTAATGTTCTTTTAATGTGGGGGCCAGGCTAGTGTGTGTAATGTCCCATGCTTTTTAAAAACAAGAAAATTGAAAAAACAAAAATTTAAGCATAGATTCATAGATTCCAAGGCCAGAAGGAACCATTGTTCCTTGATTTAAATCCACCATGACCCTTGATAAGTTATTCCAAAGGTTAATTGTTCTTTCTGTCAAAAAAAAATTACAGTTTATTTCCTGTCTGAATTTATCTAGCTTCAACTTCCAGACAATGGATCGTGTTGTCCCACTGTGTGTTAGGTTGAAGAACCCATTGTTAAATATTTGTAACTGTAATCAAGTCACCCTTTAACCTCTTTATTAAACTAAACAGATTGAACTTCTTGAGTCTATCACTATTAGGTGTATGTTCTAATTCTTTAATCATTCTCATGGCTCTTCTTTGAACCTTCTCCAATTTATCAGCATCCTTCCTGAACTGTGGGCACCGGAACTGGACACAGCATTCCACCAGCTGTTGCACCAGTGACAAATACAGAAGTAAAATAACCACTGTACTCTACTCCTACTTGAGATTCCCCTTTTTATGCAACAAGGATTGTATTAGCCCTTTTGGCCATAGCATTGCACTGGGAGTTCATGTTCAGCTGATTATTCATCATGACTCCAAAATCTTTTTCAGAGTAACTGCTTCCCAGGATAGTTTCCTTCTCCTGTATGTCCCACATTCTTTGTTCCTAGATGTATGAATTTATATTTAGCCATGTTAAAACACATTGTTTGCTTGAGCCCAGTTTACCAAGTAGTCCATATCACACTGCATCAGTCACCCTCCTCTTCATTATTTACTGCTCCCACAATTTTTGTATCATCTGCAAACTTTATCTGTGATAATTTTATGTTTTCTTCCAGGTCATTGATAAAAATGTAAATAGCATAGGGCCAAGAACCAATCCTTGTGAAACCCCATTAAAAAAGCACCTTTCAATGATAATCCCCTGTTTATATTTACATGTTGAGACCTATCAGTTAGCCAGCCTTTAATCCTTTTAATGCATACCATGTTTATTTTATATCATTTTCATTTTTTACTCAAAGTGTCAGGCGGTACCCAGTCAAATGGCTTTCAGAAGTCTTAGTATATTACATCAACACCGTTACCTTTATCAATCAAACTTGTAATCTTATTTAAAAAAGATATCAAGTTAGTTTGATGGGATCTCTATTCCATAAACCCATGTTGATTGGCATTAATTATATTATCTTCCTTTAATTCTTTATTAATGAAGTCTGATATCAGCTGCTCCATTATCTTGCTCTGGACTGATGTCAGACTGACAGGCCTAGAATTACCCAGGTCATCCCATTTACCCTTTCTAAATATTGGCACAACAATAGCTTTTTTGTAGTCTTCTGGAAATTCAACAGTGTTCCAAGACTTACTCAAATACAATATTAGTGGTCCAGTGGAATGGAAAGAATGTTATCATATGATATCATATGATATGACTACATCAGTGATACTCAGATAGATCTACCTGCAGGCTGATTTGAGAAATTTAGGCTAAGAGGCAGGCTGTTTGTGCAGAAGGCTGACAAAATAATAATTAAAAAAGTCACCTGCCAATAAATAAAAATAATGGATGATTGCAACTTAAGTATTAGTGTTTCTATCTTTTAACAAAGTTTGTAAATCAGCATTATCACCTGCATAGGCACCGACTCCATGGGTGCTTCAGAGCGTGCAGGAGGCGCTGGGGGGGGGTAGAGGGAGGAGTGGGGGCAGGAAGAGGCAGGGAAGGGGGTGGAATGGGGTGGGAAGAGGCAGGGTGGGGTGGGAAGAGGCGTGCGGGAGCAGGGGCTTGAGGGAAGTGGTGGAGTGGGGCAGGGCTTGGGACGGAGCGGGGGTCGAGTACTCTCCAGGAACTCTCAGAGTTGGTGCCTTTGATTACCTGTGTTTGTGGCATTCTCTAATGGGAGAGGTGACATTAATGATCTCTGGAAAGCTTTGTGAAGAGTGGTGTGTAGGGGGTAAGGGCCAGATGCATGCACTGGTGAAGATGATCATCTGTTAGGCAATTGCGGTGTTTGTTTTTTATAATGTTCACAGTAGAAAACCCAGATTCACAGAGGTATGTTGATCTGAACATCATTAAAAGACACATAGTTAGATTCTGACTATTCTGAAACTGCTCAGCATATTGAGTCCAGAAATCACAAAATCCCACTTCTCCAAATTTTGCCTTCAAGACATCTGAACTCTTGAGCCTTACAATTTCTAATTGAAAGGTACCTTCATCAGCTGAATCTATAAAATTCTTTGCTTCAGAAGGGCAAGGTCCATTGGCAGAGTGAACAAATGGATCACGGACAAAAAAAGCAAATGTTTTGGAATTTTAAAATTGTCAAATGGCTATTTAAAACTTTTTTGATCACAATGTTTAGGAATTCTTGAATCATTTTCACTGAAGTTTCACCTGTAGCAACAACATGCAATGTGGGAAAGTGCAATACCTTTCCTGTTAAGTCTGTCTGAAAGATTTCAAGATTCCTCTGAAAGGCATGCACTTTTCCAAACAGATCTCTGGCACTGCTTACATGGCCTTGGAGCTGCAAGTTGAGGGAATTCAAGTGACCAGTAATATTGCAGAGCAAAGCTACCTGTGACTTAGCGGGAACATCATTTATAAATTCCAAGAACTCCCAAACCTTGTTGGTCTTGAGGTTTGAAATATATTCATTATTTCTTTTTGAAATGCACAAAACCTCTCTAACACGCACCCCGTACTTAACTAATGAACATGGTTGTGCTGCACCAGGTCACTGTGTATTCTTTTGAAATGTATTTTAAAACAGCCTTAAAAAGACAATGTTGCAAGCTAGAAGTTGAGCGTATGTAGTTCTCATCACAATATCCACTGTATTTTTTAAGTCCTCAGACAATTTACCACACAGGACAGTCTGGCGAATGATTGTCATAAACAGATAGCTAAGGGTTAATGTCTCTTTCACCTGAAGCACCTGACCAGAGGACCAATCAGGAAACCGGATTTTTTTCAACTTTGGGTGGAGGGAATTGTGTGTCTGAGGTCTTTGTTTTCTGTCTGCCTGATTTCTCTGAGCTTTGGAGAAGTAGTTCTGTTTTCTAATCTTCTGTTTCTAAGTGTAAGGACAAAGAGATCAGATAGTAAGTTATATGGTTTCTTTTCTTTGGTATTTGCATGAATATAAGTGCTGGAGTGCTTTGATTTGTATTCTTTTTGAATAAGGCTGTTTATTCAATATTCTTTTTAAGCAATTGACCCTGTATTCGTCATCTTAATACAGAGAGACCATTTGTATTTTTTCTTTCTTTTTTATATAAGCTTTCTTTTAAGACCTGTTGGAGTTTTTCTTTACTTCAGGGAAATTGAGTCTGTACTCACCAGGGAATTGGTGGGAGGAAGAAATCAGGGGAGATCTGTGTGTGTTGAAGTGGCTAGCCTGATTTTGCATTCCCTCTGGGTGAAGAGGAAAGTGCTTTTGTTTCCAGGACTGGGAACAGAGAGGGGGAGTCACTCTGTTTGGATTCACAGAGCTTGTGTCTGTGTATCTCTCCAGGAGCACCTGGAGGGGGGGAAGGGAAAAAGGATTATTTCCCTTTGTTGTGAGACTCAAGGGATTTGGGTCTTGGGGTCCCCAGGGAAGGTTTTTCAGGGGGACCAGAGTGCCCCAAAACACTCTAATTTTTTGGGTGGTGGCAGCAAGTACCAGGTCCAAGCTGGTAGCTAAGCTTGGAGGTTTTCATGCTAACCCCCATATTTTGGACGCTAAGGTCCAGATCTGGGACTAAGGTTATTACATGGTGGCAGCGGGTGGGAGATAGACAGAATCCAGAAGCCAGTAGGAATATTATATTTTTCTTTTCTCTGCTAAGGGCTTTTTAGCAGAGAGAAACAGTTTGGTTTTAAAAGGGAACCAGAGAGAATTTTTTTTTCTGCTCTCTCTGGCAGTTTGTGGCTTGCATGTTAAGCAAGAAGTCGTTAAGGTGCTATCACGAGTCTTTTGTCACACAATAGCACTCCCATTGAGAGTCATACCAGCACTATATAAATGCAAATAAAGTGGTTTTTCAGGTTTACTTAACATTGAAGATTAGCTAAAGGCACTGTTGCTAGGCAGACTTCAGGAGGCAACAGAGAGCCTGCAGTTCAGAGGAGAAACACCGGAGGGCACCTCAACACAAGAAAACAGGAACCATGTCTACCAAGGCAAAAATTGAGGCGGAAGACCAATTCAGAGAGGCTGAACACAGGCGACAGCTGGAAATAAAACAAAAAGACATGGAGATGAAAGAAAGAGAAGAACAGGCAGCCTACCAAAGAGAACAGGCAGCCAAAGAGGCAGCACACAAAAGAAAACTAGAAGAAGAAGAGGTGGCCTACCGAAGGAAACAAGCAGAAGAAGAGTTGGCTCACCGCCGAGACATGGAAAAACACCAAAAAGAAATGGAAAAACAACAAAAAGAAATGGAAAAACAACAAAAAGAAATGGAAAAACAACAAAAAGAGTATGAAGAGAGGGAAAAACAGAGAAAACATGAACTGGAGTTGGCAAAAGCTGGGCTGCATGTGCCAGCCAACCCTAACAACCCGGCGCCAATTATTGCTCCACAGCACAGGAAATTTCCCACCTACAAGGCAGGTGATGACACCGAGGCCTTCTTGGAAAATTTTGAAAGAGCCTGTCTTGGGTACAGCATCCCCGAAGTCCAGTACATGGTAGAATTAAGGCCACAACTCAGTGGACCTTTAGCAGAGGTGGCAGCTGAAATGCCTAAGCGGCAAATGAATGACTATAAACTTTTTCAAACCAAGGCCAGATACAGGATGGGGATAACCCCAGATCATGCCCATCGGCGTTTCAGAACCCAAAAGTGGAAACCAGAGGTGTCATTTCCCAAACACGCCTACTACATTGCAAAAAACTATGAGGCCTGGATAACAGGAAACAACATTCAAACCTTGGAAGAACTGAACCTCCTCATACAAATGGAGCAGTTCTTGGATGGTGTTCCTGATGACATCACACGGTACATACAAGATGGAAAACCCAAAGATCTCGCTGAGGCGGGGGAGATTGGAGCCAAATGGATGGAACTGGCAGAAAGCAAGAAAGCTACTGTCAAGGGGAACGATTACCCCAGGGGGCACACAGACCATAAACCCTACAACCGAGGACAGCCAAAGACCCCACATACCACCCAAGTAAAGCCACAAACACCCTACCCTTCCACCTCACCAGTCTCCAGTAACGCACCTCGGCCCAGTGACCCATCAGATGGAAGATGCTTTAAGTGTAATGAACTGGGACATATCAAGGCCAACTGTCCCAAGAACACCATGCGAGTGCAATTCATTACACCACCATCACACCAAAGATCCCCAGGCCCGGATGCCTTTCAAATACCCTTGGAGCGAAGGGAAAATTTGAGAGTGGGCGGAAAGAAGGTTACTGCGTGGAGAGACACGGGGGCACAAGTGTCAGCTATCCACCAATCCTTCGTTGACCTCAAATTCATCAACCCAAAGGCCAAAGTTACAATTTACCCCTTCATGTCACAAGCTGTAGACTTGCCTACAGCTCAACTGCCTGTCCAGTACAAAGGCTGGTCAGGAATGTGGACTTTTGCAGTCTATGACAATTATCCTATCCCCATGCTACTGGGGGAAGACTTGGCCAACCAGGTGAGGCGGGCCAAGAGAGTGGGAATGGTTACACGTAGCCAAACCAGGCAAGCTTCCAGACCCATTCCTGTTCCTGAGCCATCCACAGAGGCCCCGTCTGTGTTACCAGAGACCCAGACAGAGGTAGTGGACCCGGATTCCATGCCTACCACTGAAACAGCCACCGCATCTCCAGTCCCAGGCCCGGAACTGGAACAGCAACCAGCACCAGCAAGTGCAACCACATCTTCAACCGCAACGCCAGAGGGCGCCAGCAAGCCAGAACTGGCCGAAGCAAAAGACAGCCATACCCAAAAGGCTCAGCCAGAGCCTGAAATACCCTCAGGTGCACCAGCGGAGAGCGGTTCACCAGCAACGGAAACAACCCCATCACCTACATCGCTTCCAGAGGGACCAAGCCCAAGTCCACAGTCTGAGGAAGAACTGGTGACCCCAGCCTCAAGGGAACAGTTCCAGACTGAGCAGGAAGCAGATGACAGCCTTCAGAAAGTGTGGGCGGCGGCCCAGAGCACCCCACCGCCTCTCAGCTCTTCTAATCGATCCCGGTTTGTTATAGACCAAGGACTTTTATACAAGGAAATTCTTTCTGGTGGACACCGGGAAGAATGGCAGCCGCAAAAACAGTTGGTGGTTCCAACTAAGTACCGGGGGGAAGCTCTTAAGCTTAGCCCATGATCATCCCAGTGGCCATGCTGGGGTGAACAGAACCAAGGACCGCTTGGGGAAGTCCTTCCACTGGGAGGGGATGGGCAAGGATGTTGCCAAGTATGTCCGGTCTTGTGAGGTATGCCAAAGAGTGGGTAAGCCTCAAGACCAGGTCAAGGCCCCTCTCCAGCCACTCCCCATAATTGAGGTCCCATTTCAGCGAGTAGCTGTGGATATTCTGGGCCCTTTCCCAAAAAAGACGCCCAGAGGAAAGCAGTACGTACTGACTTTAGTGGACTTTGCTACCCGATGGCCAGAAGCAGTCGCTCTAGGCAACACCAGGGCTAACACTGTGTGCCTGGCCCTAACAGACATCTTTGCCAGGGTAGGTTGGCCCTCCGACATCCTTACAGATTCAGGGTCTAATTTCCTGGCAGGGACCATGGAAAAACTGTGGGAAACTCATGGGGTGAATCACTTGGTTGCCACCCCGTACCACCATCAAACCAATGGCCTGGTGGAGAGGTTCAATGGAACTTTGGGGGCCATGATACGAAAATTCATCAACGAATTCTCCAATAATTGGGACCTAGTGTTGCAGCAGTTGCTGTTTGCCTACAGGGCTGTACCACATCCCAGTTTAGAGTTTTCACCATTTGAACTTGTGTATGGTCACAAGGTTAAGGGGCCATTACAGTTGGTGAAGCAGCAATGGGAGGGGTTTACGCCTTCTCCAGGAACTAACATTCTGGACTTTGTAAGCAACCTACAAAGCACCCTCCAACACTCTTTAGCCCTTGCTAGAGAGAACCTAAAGGATGCTCAGAAAGAGCAAAAGGCCTGGTATGACAGACATGCCAGAGAACGTTCTTTCAGGGTAGGAGACCAGGTTATGGTCTTGAAGGCGCAACAGGCCCATAAGATGGAAGCATCATGGGAAGGGCCATTCACGGTCCAAGAGCGCCTGGGAACTGTAAACTACCTCATAGCATTTCCCAATTCCTCACTAAAGCCTAAAGTGTACCATGTTAATTCTCTCAAGCCTTTCTATTCCAGAGATTTACAGGTTTGTCAGTTTACAGTCCAGGGAGATGATGCTGAGTGGCCTGACGGTGTCTACTACGACGGGAAAAAAGACGGTGGCGTGGAAGAGGTGAACCTCTCAACCACCCTGGAACGTCTGCAGCGGCAACAAATTAAGGAGCTGTGCACTAGCTTCGCCCCATTGTTCTCAGCCACCCCAGGACGGACTGAACGGGCATACCACTCCATTGATACAGGTAATGCTCACCCAATCAGAACCCCACCCTACCGGGTGTCTCCTCATGCCCAAGCTGCTATAGAACGGGAGATCCAGAACATGCTACAGATGGGTATAATCCGCTCATCTACCAGTGCATGGGCATCTCCAGTGGTTCTGGTACCCAAACCAGATGGGGAAATACGCTTTTGCGTGGACTACCGTAAGCTAACTGCGATAACTCGTCCGGACAATTATCCAATGCCACGCACCGATGAGCTATTGGAGAAGTTGGGACGTGCCCAGTTCATCTCTACAATAGACTTAACCAAGGGGTACTGGCAAGTACCGCTAGATGAACCTGCCAAGGAGAGGTCAGCATTCGTCACCCATGCGGGGGTGTATGAATTCAATGTCCTTCCTTTCGGCCTTCGAAATGCACCCGCCACCTTCCAGAGGCTGGTAGATGGTCTACTAGCTGGACTGGGAGAATTTGCAGTTGCCTACCTCGATGATGTGGCCATTTTTTCAGACTCCTGGCCCGAACACCTACTACACCTGGAAAAGGTCTTTGAGCGCATCAGGCAGGCAGGACTAACTGTTAAGGCGAAAAAGTGTCAAATAGGCCAAAACAGAGTGACTTACCTGGGGCACCAGGTGGGTCGAGGAACCATAAACCCCCTACAGGCCAAGGTGGATGCTATCCAAAAGTGGCCTGTCCCAAGGTCAAAGAAACAGGTCCAATCCTTCTTAGGCTTGGCCGGATACTACAGGCGATTTGTACCACACTACAGCCAAATCGCTGCCCCATTGACCGACCTGACCAAAAAGACCCAGCCAAATGCCGTTAAGTGGACTGATGAGTGTCAAAAGGCCTTTACCCAGCTTAAGGCGATGCTCATGTCTGACCCTGTGCTCAGGGCCCCGGACTTTGACAAGCCATTCCTAGTAACCACAGATGCATCTGAGCGTGGTATAGGAGCAGTGCTCATGCAGGAAGCAACAGATCACAACTTCCATCCTGTCGTGTTTCTCAGCAAGAAACTGTCTGAGAGGGAAAGTCACTGGTCAGTCAGTGAAAAGGAATGCCATGCCATTGTGTACGCCCTGGAAAAGCTACGCCCATATGTTTGGGGACGACGGTTCAAACTACAAACTGACCATGCTGCACTAAAGTGGCTTCATACTGCCAAGGGGAACAACAAGAAACTTCTTCGTTGGAGTTTAGCTCTCCAAGATTTTGATTTTGAAATTCAACACATCACAGGAGCTTCTAACAAAGTTGCTGATGCACTCTCCCGTGAGAGTTTCCCAGAATCCAGTAGTTAAAAAGTGTTCTTAAAATGTAAAAGTCTGTTAGTTATATACTTAGTAGTATATGTAAAGGTGCATGTGTTGTATTAATCTGTTTATTTTCAAGTTCTAGAAGGAAATCGCCGCCAGTGAGCTTCCCCACTGTCTGCAATTTGGGGGGCGTGTCATAAACAGATAGCTAAGGGTTAATGTCTCTTTCACCTGAAGCACCTGACCAGAGGACCAATCAGGAAACCGGATTTTTTTCAACTTTGGGTGGAGGGAATTGTGTGTCTGAGGTCTTTGTTTTCTGTCTGCCTGATTTCTCTGAGCTTTGGAGAAGTAGTTCTGTTTTCTAATCTTCTGTTTCTAAGTGTAAGGACAAAGAGATCAGATAGTAAGTTATATGGTTTCTTTTCTTTGGTATTTGCATGAATATAAGTGCTGGAGTGCTTTGATTTGTATTCTTTTTGAATAAGGCTGTTTATTCAATATTCTTTTAAGCAATTGACCCTGTATTCGTCATCTTAATACAGAGAGACCATTTGTATTTTTTCTTTCTTTTTTATATAAAGCTTTCTTTTAAGACCTGTTGGAGTTTTTCTTTACTTCAGGGAAATTGAGTCTGTACTCACCAGGGAATTGGTGGGAGGAAGAAATCAGGGGAGATCTGTGTGTGTTGAAGTGGCTAGCCTGATTTTGCATTCCCTCTGGGTGAAGAGGAAAGTGCTTTTGTTTCCAGGACTGGGAACAGAGAGGGGGAGTCACTCTGTTTGGATTCACAGAGCTTGTGTCTGTGTATCTCTCCAGGAGCACCTGGAGGGGGGAAGGGAAAAAGGATTATTTCCCTTTGTTGTGAGACTCAAGGGATTTGGGTCTTGGGGTCCCCAGGGAAGGTTTTTCAGGGGGACCAGAGTGCCCCAAAACACTCTAATTTTTTGGGTGGTGGCAGCAAGTACCAGGTCCAAGCTGGTAGCTAAGCTTGGAGGTTTTCATGCTAACCCCCATATTTTGGACGCTAAGGTCCAGATCTGGGACTAAGGTTATAACAATGATGCAGTGAAGTATTTTTAACAAAGGGTTTATCACTGCTAATATGAAGCAACGCTTTTCTCTTTCCTTGTCATGGGGGAACCTCTGTCTGTAACAAACAAATTTACTTTCTGCAGATCTCAACCATTTTTTTTCAAAAAAGCCTTTTACCTGTTAAAAAAAATTCTCTCCTGTGGTTTAGATTAATGGTATTAAACACACAAATTCTTCTTTGAAAATTTCACCATCATAAAATCTAACAAAGAGCAATAGCTGGGCAACGTCACTCAAATCAGTTGATTCATCCACTGAAAGAGACATGTATTTGGCGTTTTTTAAATTGGAAAGCAGTGCTGACGAAATCCTCATAAATTACCTCCAATCTTTGCATTGCCGTGGAATCCAAACAGGGGAACTTGCTTCACATGATTCACAATGTCATCTTTGTTTTTATTTCCGGCAAAAGGCTCCTCTAGCATTTCCAGTGTGCACTCCTTCACAAGCATGGCATCCAGAAACACTTTTTCTTCTTAGCTAGTACCAACATTATTCGAGGAGAAGCAGCTGTTGTTTTTTCCTGTACAGTCTCTGATCTTGTGATACGAAGACTTCAAATTTTCAATTTTGTCATGTCTTGCAACATTGCCAGGAGCATAGGCCACGTAGAAGCTACTGTGCTTTGATTCAAAGTGGCGCCTCATGTTGATGACCTTACTGGTAGATACAATGGTTTGGCATATTAAACACAAAGGCTTTGCATTTAAATGAGGTGGCATAATAAAAAGAAAATCCACTGTCCAGTTTGGGTTAAAAGTTCAGTTTCCGCTGCCGACTTTGCTACATTTACTCCCACTTGCATTCATTTTTGGATCCATTTCTATCAGTAATGAAAACATGGGTGGCATCCTATCTCAGATGTAGCCGATGCTATTGTAAGAACTTAAGATCCAATAAGCAGTGTTTAATTTAGTGCCGGGGCTTGCTGGGGCTGAGCCCTGGCACCTCTTTCATTACAAATTAAGCACTGTCAGTAACTTACTTACTAAGGAAGTCATAGGCAAATATAGGCAGGGCATTATTGTTCATGAATTTAATTATAAACGTTTTTTAAGGTGAGCCGACAGGCCACACAGGAAGGCTTGGTGGGTCACATTTGACCCACAGGCTGGCTACTGAGGATCACTGGACTACATCATCTTTCTTTTTTTTCCCAAATACAGAACAGAAATATTTATTGAACACTTTGCCTTTTCTTTATTATTGATATTTCTACCATTTTCATCTAGTAACTGACCAACACCATTGTTAGGTTTCTTTTTGTTCCTCATATACTTTAAAAACTCCTTATTGTCCTTAACTCTGCTGTCCAGAGATTTTTCCTTGTGTCCCTTTGCTTTTCCTATCAACTTTCTACAATTCCTAACTTCTGATTTATATTTATTACTATCAACTTTTCCCCTTTCTTCTGTTTATGTATTATATTTTTACATTTCATAGCTGCCTTCTTTCCCCTCTAAAGTAGGGCAATTTAATCAATATGGCTTTCTTCCTTGATTGTAGGATTGTGGCTTTGGGGGCACCTGTCAAGTTTTCTTAAATAATTCCCAATTATGTTTCTCATTTTTCTGATTAAATTCTTCCTTCCAGCCATTTAGCTCATATTGTTTTCATCTTTGTGAAACAGGCCTTTGTAAAGCACCAGCTAAGATTATATTTATCTCTGATGAGGACTTTATTCTGTTTGCATATTATAAATGTAAATAAGTCATGATCACTTGTACCTAAGTTACGATTAATTTTTAGATCTGTGATCACTTCTTTATCTGTCAAGATGAGGTCTAATATAGAATCACAGAAAATTAGGGCTGGAAAAGACCTTGAGAGGTCTACAAATCCAGTCCACTGTGCTGAGGCACAAGGGAGTAAACCTGGACCCTCCCTGATAGGTATTTGTTAAACCTGTTCCTAAAACCTCCAATGATGGTGATTCCACACCCTCCCTTAGAGGCCTACTTTAGAGCTTAACTATCCTTGTAGCTGGACAGGTTTTCCTAATATCAAACCTAACTATCCCTTGTTGCAGATTAAGCCCATTACTTCATGTCTTACCTTCAGTGGACAGGGAGAAGAGTAGACCACAGTCCTCTTTATAACAACCATTAATATATTTGAAGACTATCATCAGGTTCCACTCTCAATCTTCTTTTCTCAAGACTAAACATTCCTTATATGTTCCTTAAATCTTTCATCACTTTTTTTTTTTTGCTTTCCTTCAGATTCTCTCCAGTTTGCCCACATCTTTCCTAAAGTGTGGCACCAGTACTCCATTTGGCCTCACCAATGCTAAATAGAAAGGGACAATTACCTCCCATGTCCTACATACAGCACTCCTGATAATACAATATTAGCTTTTTTTTTTTCCAAGCTGCATCATGCTGTAGACTCATACTCAAATTGTGATCCACTATAACTCCCAGAACCTTTTCAGTAGTACCATCACCTAATCAGTTATTCCCAATTTAGTAGTTTTGCAATTGATTTTTCCTTCCTAAGTGAAATACTTTGCACTTATCTTTATTGAATTTCATTTTGTTGATTTCAGAACAATTCTCAATTTTTTGTAGGCAGTTTTGAATTCTAACCCTGTCCTCCAAAGCACTTGTGACCCCTCCCAGCATTGTCATATACAAATTTTATAACATGCTCTCCACTCTATTATCCAAGTCATTAATGAAATTATTGAATAGTGCCAGATCCAGAACCCACCTCTGCAGGATCTCACTAAATATGCTATCCCAGTTTGACAGTGAACCATTGATAACTACTCTTTGAGTATGGTTTTCAACCACTTGTGCACCCATTTTACAGTAATTTCATATAGACTACATTTCCCTAGTTTGCTTATGGCTCCTGATTATGACATCTGGAACTGTTTCAAAAGCCTTACTAAAATCAAGATACATCACATCTACTGCTTCTCCACCTATCCATTAGGTCAGTAATTCTCTGTCAAAGGAGATTATTCTAATTTGGCATGATTTGTTCTTGATAAATCCATGCTGTCTATTGTTTATATTCTTCTTATCCTCTGCGCACTTACATATTGATTATTTAATAATTTATTTTAGTATTTTTCCATGTATTGAGTATACAAATTGGATGCAACGCTTCTTGAGTTAAGAAATTGTTGTTTATAATATATCGTAATTCCATGGATGTCTTAGTATTGGCAGCATGAGACCTCCAGCATATGTTGTTCAGATTGAAGTCTCTCATGATCACACAGCTTTTTCCCCTACACATTCTAGATAGGTGTGTAAAGAGCTGGTCATCCTGTTCCCTAGTGTGACTTGGTGGTCTGTAGCAAACACCAACTACTACCCCATCTTGTGGTTTATCTGTTAGGACGTTGATCCATAGGTATTCAAGAACATTTCCTTTTGTCCACTTGATCCTTCCTAAATAGGTTATAACCATTGATTTGAACATTTCAATTATGTAATCAGTAACACGAGAATCAGGTTTCAGTAATACCAGCTAGATCAAATTTATGCTCATAAATGAGCAATTCCAGTTCCTTTTTTTTGTTACTCAGTTTTCATATCTCCCCACCTCAACACACACACACACTATGGTCGTCAACATGTTTGGAACCTTTTCATCCACAACACAGTTCTCTACCCCTTATGCTAAGGGAGTAAATGGTAGCAGTAGAAGACTGTAACCTTTGTATGCACCTGCCACTAGAGGTGGATGAAGATGCACAATTGGCCAGTGGGTTTCACAGCTATTTGCTAAACAGAAAAGCACTGTTGAAACTTGTGAATAATAAGTTCTAGTCCAGGTTGTATAGGAGAGTGTTCTGTAGTGGTTATAGACCCTTCTGACCCAGTCCCCTGCTGCTATACCCTTCTCCCCATTTTATTTTCCTCTATTCCTGGCTTCTGCCCCTGCGTCCCCTTCCTCGCTTCTGCTCCTATCCCCAGTTACCTCTGCCCCGTTCCTCACCCTTCTGCATCCAAGTCAGGTTATTTCCTCCCTCCTTTTCGTGATAACCCAACACCAGGAGGGGGAGCTTTGAGGCACAAGACAGACAGACAGTTGCCCGTCTCTTTCCTGTGCCTAGTACCACAGTGTCCCCTGGAGGCTGGTAGGCGCAATTGCAGAGGAAGTTTTGCAAAATAAGTTTGGCAAAATTACAAGCAACTAAAAGCAGTTTTTATAATGGAAAGTGATGGGCAATCCGAGGTATAGGTGTAGCTACCTGCACTGCCTATATTTAGAGAGAAAGAGAGAGAGGTACCTACCTACACATATAGACAAACACACACAAATGAATGTTAAGGTTCTAATATAAGTATGTAAGCTTGTGCTTGAGCCATTTCCAGATTTATGCTTTAACCTTCCTTTTATTATTCACTGTTAAATAGCTTTTTATAAAGCCATTTAGTACATTGACGACAATTTTTTGAAGGATGGTCAGAAGTTATACTGCGAGTAACCATCATCCTAACTGGTCCTTGTCCTGACTAATATCAATTTCTTTTTTCTATAAAAGTGATTGAGAAACATGATATTTTTATTGTTTCTAATAAATCAGTTTTTGATTTGAACATGCTGGCATTTATAAGAAACTAACTGTTCACTGGATAATCTGCAATGTCTATTATTCTAAAAGACGTGCTGTATCTCTTGCTCATTCTTTTCTGTGGTGAGTCACTGTTATTTCTGGGAAATGTTGATTACTATTCTACTTATGGTAGAATGAAGCAGAGTTCAGCTAGTATTTTATGATTCTAAGTGGTGTAATTATCAGGATATTTAAAATATATTACTGTGGGGAAAAGTACATCATGGACTTTACCTTGAGAACACAGATACTGTAAAAAGTGAATAATATAATATATTCATATTTCCACAAAGTTAACTTACACAGTTTTCACATACAAAACAAAGAACCCAGCAAGGCCATGGACAGAATATGGCAAACAAAATTCATTAAATAAACTCAGTAATCCATATTGTCAAGAATAATTTGAACTATTCACACAGAACATAATGTAGAGATAAAATTAATTATAACTAATCAAGAAGAGAACCAAATCACCACCTTCTCAAAGGGATGACTTGATTCTGTATGGCCTGCTGGAGCAAGTTTTTCAAGAACATGCCTAACTTTAAGCATGTGAGTAGTGTCATTGAGTTCAACAGGAACATTTTTGTATTTAAACTAGCTGTGTATTTAAGTAACTTGCTGAATCCTGGCCTAAATGGGTGAAGCTGCCCTGCTTGTGCAGGTTGTGAACTGTGATGCTTGAGCAAACATTGCTAGGACAATCTTGATATTTCAATTATGTTCTGGCTTTTGAATGCCTGATTTTTATTACTTTAGTATTACTTTAATGCTATTTTATTTGCTTTTCAGAAGGAAAAGAGGGATCAAAGGTAACTGGTTTTTGAATTGCTTTCTCTGCAGCTGTTTGGCTTTGCCCTTGGAGCTTGAAAGTTCTTGTTTTTATTTTTTCCAGTGCTGTTCACCTTCTACAATATATATGTTCCAGAATTTTTTTTTGGTAAGTTCTTTGTACCAGCAAGTCAACATATAGTGCTTGGACATCTAGTGCTTCTAATACTTTAGTGTGCACCTGCGGCCTCATCCAAAGCTCGCTGAAATGAACAGGCAACCCTGCTTTCATCTCAGTGGGCTTAATTTAGATTCTTGTAATGCAGATTCAAAGAAAAAGCTTATACAATCGAAGGCCCTGATGCTGGAGTGTGCAGGTGCACCCTTGCTGGATTAGGGCCTAAAGGCACAGGGAACTATTTTCTGGTTAGGAACTTATATCTGAGCACAGTTCTTGCATGTACTCCAATAGTGGTTCTTTATAGTACCATTTCCCAAGTTTTAGTTGTGATCCCTCATTTCAACACACTGGTAACTTCTGAAATACCTGCTTTTTAAACTGAAATTTTACATGCTGGATGTCTCCCCAAAGGTTTTTTGTTTTTTTAACTGAACAAAATCCCCCCAATGCTTTGAATTCAATAAGATTGGGGTAAAATATATATCTCATCAATTGAAAAAAAAATTAGCCTCACCTTAAGACAAATTATAGTGAAAATAACTGAAGTACTGAGCTTGACTTGGACATAGCTGTTTATCAGGCACAGTGCCTGTGGTTGGTTTGGAAAAGATTCATTTCAATTTTAGCTAAGTTATAACCATTTGAGAAAATGTCCTTTAAATCTATAGAGCCGATGTGTGCATAAACATAAGAGCACTATGCACCATTGAGCAAACAGAAAGATTCACCTACATTAAAGATGGAAAGTTTGGGGAATTAGATGGATTGTGAAGGAGGAAAGGAAAGGGAGCACACTACTATTCTCTTTCCTTTCAAAAATCTGTTTCAAATGAAATTTCAAAATTCAGTGCTTTGTTTCAATTTGGAATGAAAACAAATTTTGAAATAATGGAGTTTCCCGCTCCAGCTGTAGCAATATTTATTATTTGCTAAACCTTGTTTGTGGATCATGTGGAAGAAGTGTTTTTTTAGGAAGGATTTGTAAGGAGGCATTGAGGAGTGGGGAGCAGACTGGAATATGGAAGCATATGGGTGGCATGGGAAAAACCAAGATGATGAGAGTAGGACAAAGAAACTACAGAAATGGTGAGGAGACTGGTGGAATGAAGAGGGATGTGATGAAAACAAAAGAAGAGATGTAGCTGGGATGGGCTTGGGCAGGGCTTTTAAAGCAGTGGAAAAGAAGTTTAGTAAGGGGGAGGCAATGAGAGATTTAGAAGAGGTGAATAAATTAATTGAGCCTAGGGAGAAGAGGATTATTTTTACTGTACTGTTTTAAGTGAGCTGGAGGAAAGTGTGACAACACTTCACAACACTGCAAACAAAAAGTAATTGGGGATGACAGAAAGAAAGAGACTACTGTAATTAAGGTGGGAATAAATGGGAGGGTATGTTTTAACCATAGACACACAAAGGAATTGGGTCAGATTCTTGAATGTTGTGGAGGAAGAAATTGCAGGATACGATAGCTAGCATATGTAGTGAGATGGCTAAAAAGAGTAAAAAATGATCCCAAAGTAATCAACCTGGGTGACAGGGAAAAATTATGTTGCTATAAAAATAGAGAAAGGACAGTTATTTCCTCTTCCAACCCTGAGAATAAACCCCTAGCATCTCCATTAACATTGTGTGTTTGTTGGCAAATGATGACTTTTTCATAGCTGTCAATGTATATGGGAAAATTATCTCAATAAAGCTTTTCTTTTTCAGAAAATATCACTTACTATGAATGGGGAGGTTTATTTCTTGTTTATGCTGATAGGACAGAAAAATATCAGATATGATTGCTTTGTAGTTTTGTATTCTCATGAAATATGTTAATGTTGGAAATGAACATACATGGATGAACAAATCTAATGAGAAAAGTCACAATTTCATAATCTACCATTGATAGATCTAAGGTGTTCTTCAGTTTGGTATCTAAGCACTGTGTAAAATAAAGGAGTGAGAGAGGATGGGATTTTCAAAAACACCTAAGTGATTTGAGCACAAATCTCATGGAAAGTCAATGCAACTTGTGTTCCAAAATTGCTTAGGAACTTTTGAAAATCCCACCCAGAATCTGAAACAAAAATGTCTCTCTGTTCATCTGTGGGCAAGTAGGTGTGAATTGAATCCTTCTTGGGATTTTTTGTGTGGTGTGTTGATAGGAGAGATCTCCTAGAAAGCACTTCTTAAAAAGGTATATTTTTATGACGACAAAATTCATGTTTTCAGGACTTATCAGAAGAAAATCTCAATACTATTTCTCAATCACAATTTACCCTATTCAGCAACAGTGTTCCTCTGCTTTCTTTACAGAAGAGTCCAAGGGCTTCATTCATCAAAGTAGTCAGTTCATGCAATGGACAAAGGAGGCAGCATACAAATCCAGATCTGAATTAGCTTTAGGCTAATGTTTGGGTTACAGGGCAAATCAGGGCTAGATTTTAGATTCAATAGATGTTACCAGATGGTCTCATGAGATTTCCACCTCAAATTGTGGGAAACTCAATGTGCAACTAATCTCACAAGATTTCTACCATCTTGCATAGTTAAAATATTTTTGTTGACTAGAATTTAACTATTTTGGGTTGAAATCTTGTGTCTATGGCTGTTCTTGCAAGACTTCGGTTCCCTCTAGCTGGAACATGAAAAGAATGACCTTCTGGTTCTAGACCTGACCTAAATTTAAAATCTTACTCAAAGCTAGAAGTTTCAAAGGGTGTCCTTGAGATTTGGATCTGAACTCCACCTTCAAAATAAAAAGGCATTGGGATTTGAAACTTTGATTTTGTGTTGTATAGTTATTACACTAGAGTTCAGCAAAAATTGTTGGTTTACATCAAAAGGGTTTTGTATATTTTTTTCTTCAGTTTCAGTCTGTATTTTTGCACCCCCTGAGCTTCACACTGAATTTCAGATTTTCTAGCTTTTCTAATATGATTTGCAACCTCTGAAATATGCTCAGTAAATTCACATAGCCTTATAATTAGTGGCCATATTTTAATCTTCATATGTCCATCGTTGGACAGGAAAGTATGGTTCAACTAAATGATACATTTGGTAGTGGAGTAAAACTAGAGAAACAGCTTTGCCTGGTCATGGACGAGACACTTTTGAATCTGGGCTAGACATCTGCTGCTAAGCTGTGGTTACACAGAATTATGTTTTTTTCCCCCATAACTAGCCTTCCAAGAGCTAAATTGTGCTCCAATTTACATCAATATAAATAAATAATAATTCCATTGATGCTACTGGTATTACTCAAGATTTATCTTTCCTTAAATTAGAGTATTATTTGGCTGTAAGGTTGCATATGAAAAAGCAGAAGTTGTTGCAAACTCAAATAATTTTGTCTTACGTTCTGGTAGAAATAGACCTGTTTTCATGAGCTTTCTAGGCCAAAACAGTCTGGACTATCTTCAGGTAAACACCCAGATAGCCACCAACCCTTTTGAAGGTCACTCGTCACTACTTACTCATTTACTTACCAGTCTCAACGTCCAACCTTTCCCTGCTGAAAATGCCACACTCTCCTTTTCATAATGTAATCCTGTTCTGTACCATATAAGATCTCTTTGTTAGAAATATTAGGAAGTGTATTTAAATTAATTCTTTTATAAAGAATAATATTTAAAAACAACTACTTTAAACTGAGGTTGTATCTTTAATGGCTTTTTTCTAGTTTTAATCAAATGTTATTTTTCTCACTCACTACACATGGATGTATAACACATGTCCAGAGAAATGGGTGCGAATTACATGGCTAGAAAGGATGAATGCAGTATAAACCATAGACAAAGTGATAGAGAAAAAATAAACTAGTATCATAGATGATGCACCTAGCTCCTAAAATATATTACACAATGAATGTGCATTTTAAATCCATGTGATTTGAATTCTTTCTTCAACATTTATTAAAGCTATCTTCTTGTTTAAGCTATAGTTCCTCAAGTGGTTCTGTAATTACAGAATCATGGGATTGGAGGGATTAGTTCTGATTTCACACTGGTTTTACTCTGGTGTTACTGCATTGACTTCAGATGATTTACATCAGTGTATATGAAATCAGAATCAGGCCACAAATTAGGGCTGTGTTGTGCGGGGGCTATTTTTGTTTGTTTTCACTCTGCTAAAAAATGAGAAATTGAACCCATTTGGAAAGAGAGAGTGCTTAGTTAATTCCTAAGGACCATAGAGTATACACTCTGGCTTCTACTCAAAAGAGGTCATGGATCAAGTCCCAAATCCAACTGAATTATTTCTTTAAAACTTGGCTAGACTAGGGAAAGCTATTTTTCCCATTGCTCTGTCTTGAGCTCTCATAACTGGTACACAGGGCCCCAAGAGCCATTATGATTTACCAAATGAATACCAGGCTTTTCAAGGAGTTGTCTTGATATAGGCTTGCCTGATAGATGATGATGTTGTAAAATATACAAGGGATGTGTTAAATTTCAGACCAAAATTTTGTGTGGTTATCTGAGAATAATCCCTTCATATTTTCCTGTATCTCAGAGCATGTTCTTGGATGGGTCTGACTGTTATGGGAAAAAGTCCACATATTGTGTGATTCCACAGCCTGGATACTTACTGGGGAGTCCACCTTTTGCTGTGGAATGGTGCTCCAGATTCTGAGCTTTCATTTTAGAATAAAAATTGTTTCTAATCCACAAATTATATTCATAACCCATGAAAATGTGAACTGAGCGTAAACTGGTGCAATGTTGTCTTCCTGGGTCCACAGACAACCTAATACATAGCTCTGAAAAGATCACATCTGACTGAGGGTGCTAATTCTGAAACTTAAATATGATGACTTTAGTATCAGCACTGTTAATTCTCTCATTACCATTCCTTTTAACATCAGCATCCAACAAATGTGTTTATTCTAATTCAAAACTGTCTTACATCTCTCCAGCTGGAGAGCTTAATACTAAAATAAATAACACATGGGCTAATGAGCTGATTGTATTAATTTTTTTTACTGAATTAATTCAAAACTGGGGTTTATAATTTGATTTAAATGGATCTATATCAAAATTTGTAGTCTCCTGTACCAGAATGCCCCAAGTCTCAGGGGACCTGCCACATGCTTTAGGAACAATGTGGAAATATGTATACAAAAATCCCTGTCTGTTTCACTTCCCAACTTTTGTCTCAAACCTACCTGGTAGATTTATTGCTTGATTTCACTTCAGTAGTCTGACTCCCTGTGTGATTTCCAAAAGTCTGCAGGAAGGAATCAGCACTTATTGCTGCAAAAGATTATGACATCATAGAGGTTAAAAAGAGAATGAATGATGTGGTTAGCCAAGCATTCAATATTACTGGAGGAGGTGGTTATATGGAAACATGACTTTTCTGTCAGACAGAATGAATGAGATATATAATTTGTTTTGTCCTTCTCTTAAATGGACAAGGGAAAGGAGACAATCTGTCTTAATAAGGGCATGCTTTGAGCATCAATCAACCAGAGTATAATATTTTTTGAACATCCATATGTGATCTCATTATTAAATTAGGATATTGAACAAAATTTAACATATCAATTTATAAATCAGTCAGTTAAATTAGCCAATTTTATACTGATAAATGGGAGTTAATAACAATTACTACTTTCTGAGCCATAAGGCACTGATTCCCAAATCAGTTCTATGATTTATAGATTACAGACATAATTTACGAGTTTTCATTTACATGACTTATATCCCTAATGTCTCAGGAATTAGTCCTATATTTTATGAAAGAAACAATGTTAAATATCGTGGCATAACAATAAAACTAATTGAATTCACAACTCAGGGTGACACTACATTTTCAACCTCTGCTGCTGCTGTTCATAAGGTTCAGTGAGGAGAGTCAGACAGAATTGTAGTCTTAATATTGATTGTCATGACTTCTGATTGTGCATGACCTTACCTATGTGGTGTACCTGTGGATTTTTTTTAAAAGCAGACTTCAATGGCAGGCAGTTGTGCAACAGGCCGTTTATAATGGAAGAGATAGGAGTTTGCTCTTGTGGACATTTCACATTGTTTCTTGCACTAGACACACTCAAATATATTTTGAGGTAAATGAATATCACGGAACTTAAATTTCTTAGTACATTTCTACATAAACTTTTAATTCTCTATTTCTTTGAGATCCAAGTTTGCACCCATTAATGTCAATGAGGCTTTGCCACACACTACAAAGAAAGCAAGGATGGTCAATGGAGAATGTGTTGCAAATTAATATTTGTTTTAATTTTTTTAAAAACATTTTTCCTTTTACTGCTTAGTTCCTGGCATCTGTTTGATTATTCTGTTCAGCACAAAATAATAGTGTCTTTTATTATTCAAACCATGAAGAACTATTGAGGCCAGACTAATTGAGCTGTGGTTGTTATGAGGCTCAATTCATTAATTATAAAGCACTCTGAGATCCTAAGATCAAAGGTGGTCTAGAAATGCAAAGTACTATTATTATTATTATTTATTATTTATTACTATTTTATTAACGATTAGGATCTGGCTAGTAGCAAAAAGCACAATAATATATCATGGTAAGCCCAGGGTCCTGTGCACTCTGCAGAACACTGGACATAGATAGTGCAGTGAGGCCTTCAGATTTCTGTAGCATATTGGAAACTCTATGGTAATAAGAGATGTAGAGAAAACTATTCAGAAAATGAGTTCATTATTGAATTATAGAAAACAGCATTGATTGTATTATTTGTTTGAATATGTAATTGAATAAAAACTTGTTTCCATTTTGCCTCAGGATCTAACATTGACATGTCATAAAATTTCCATGATGGGGGGCCTTGCTGCAGAATTTAGGATCAACCTTTTCTTCTTGCTATGGGTATGGATGAGTGATCTCTACCTAATCTCTTTCTACCTGCTGGGAGATAGATTCTGTCTGATATGGGTGAGGTGAAAGTAAGAAGAACAATGGAGGGACACTCAGGGGAGAAGAAGTGAGCAGGCAGCAGCACGTCAGAGTGGGAAGGGAGGGATCAGATAATCAAAGATCATTCATAATGGCTGCTTGTTGATAGCACTTGTCAGCTTCAGTTTGCAGACTGATTTAAAAAAAAACACAACAAAATAACCTCCTGGTGGCAGGGATTTGGGACTGATAGCTTGCAGCCTTGTTCAGCAGCCTTGTCAAAATCCTAGCTGACTGGTAAACAAAGTCTCCTAGCTCAGGAAGCAAACTACCTCTGTACAGTAGAGAATATGTCCAGTTAAGCTTTCTGGGGAAAGGAAAAATAGACAAAAGAGTTAAGCAGAGCACAGAATGGAAACTGAGTTTAAGAAAAACTCAGTTTTTTCTCAGAACAAAAAATAATTTCCTGTGGCCAGCAGGAAGATTGCTGTACAGCTGGCACAAAAGGCAGATTTTGTGCTGCATATACTGGCAGAATTAACCAGGTTCAGGTTAAGGCTAACTTTATGCTCTTTATTTACCTTGCTATGCCTAGTTATTACAGAAACCCCAGAAAGGAGGAAATCTTTGGCACCTATTAAAATGGGATAGGGTGAATTGAAAAGCATTTTCAAATATTACTTCTGCCATCAAATGTCAACAGCTAATCGATGTACAGACCTCCCTGCACCTGTTTTTCATACTGACTTGACTGGATGGCTGCTCTAAGAAAAGCCAGTCACATAAACATAAAGTGAACAGTGAAGGAATTTTTTTTCACAAAACAAATTCTCTCTATCTGGAGTGTAACTGGAATTGCAGTTTGCCCATTAAAACAAACTGGGACTTTCATTTTATATCACTATGCACTAGGGATGCGTCCATTGTACCATTTTGTCGGATGGAGATATTAATGACCATAACCATGCTTATAATGGTGGTCATCATGTGGTGAGCATGTTAAGTGCCTGAGGCCCAGCCTGTTTTTCATCAGTCAGACTGTACGAAAAGAACTCTGCAAAAATTGCGAGAATTGAGGATGATTTCGTTTTGGTTCATGCATTTGTTATATACATATTACATGCATAATTAATTATATCAGAGTTTACTCCACCAGCAGTGGTCTGCCAAATATAATTTGATAAAAGCTCTCATGGCAAACAGCCTTAACCATGGTAATTTGGCTGTGCTACTAGTAATATATTTGTGCTACTATTAGCACATCACAAGACAATCAGTGAGTCTGTCAGAATCATGTCAATGGTACACACTATATGAATCACAACCTACTTAAATATAAGATAACTAAACATAAATGAAATATAAACTAACCAATAACTATAAATATAATCCTATTAAAACATAAAAACCTCTCAATAAACCTAATGAAAAAAAGTTCCAATGTTTAATAGAGCTAACAGGAACTAGGAAAACTAGTTTAAAAATTGCAGTGTTACAGCTGGGGCAGCCAAACCGCTGTCATCTGCACACCTTTATTTTGGCCCCAAATCTGAAACTGAATTTATTAATCATTTAAGTGAAATGGAAGCTTGGCAGAACTTCAGGTTTTTTTTTCCAGCCCTCTGTAATGATATGGGATTCTAGATAATAAAGTTTCCATTAATACAGCTTCCAGGATGTTAAAGAAAGGATTTTTATTTACAAGCTTTGGCCAGTCTAGAGTAAGGATATTTCAAGAACTCTGATCACCAGACCCTGTTTTCAGGAATTTAAGAATCCATTTTAAACATAGAACTTTGGCCTACAGGTCTTAAATGTTTGTTTTGACAGTCTTAATTGTTGGAGCAGAGAGAGAATTCTCCTCAGCCGTGGTTCTCTTGTGCTCTGTCCTCTTTGGCCTTCAATGGGAAGAGGAATAAAGACTCCAGGTAGTCTGCTCCACATCAGCTCCCTGCATGCCTCTTCCTGTTCCTCTTAGGAGGACATCCTTCATCATTCACACATACACCTACCTTTCTTGAGCAGCGTTCTTGGGAGGAGGGTGGGGGGGTGTATCCCAGTGTGCTGCAGATTAGCTTTCTGGGTGGTTTGATAGAATTATTAGTCTATGCCTTTAAAAATTATGTGATGGCCATATTAAGTCTTTGTGCTCTGTGGAAAATGGAAGTAGTATGTTGCAGACCTTCATCTTGACTGTCAGGGGTCAGTTCTGTGCCATCAGAGTGAATCTGTCTCTGACTGTTTTATCTGGAAAGGAGTAAGACAATATGACAGAAATGCATGCAGTGGTGAATAGCATGGAATGCCATGCGAGATCACTCCTCACAAGTGTGAGGGAACATCTAATGAATTCAAAAGGCATCAAGTTTAAGACAGAAAAAAGAAAACACGTCTAGTCTATGTATTCAACTTGTGGATATCATTGTCACGTTATATTATGTGAGTATAAATAGTGAGGGATAAAATTACAGAAACATGTTAGAATATTTCCTTCCATGCTAGAATAATATACAAATACAATCGGCAAATTAATATATATGGGTTGTTGGCATCTATGAAAGAGAATACCAGACTGCTGGCAATTTCTAGGAGAAGGCTCTACATGGAAAGATATTATGGATGTTTAGGTCTATAGGATACAATTAGATCACCAGGAAACAATGTTAGAGTGCTGTGGAAGAAGCAGAAAAGAGGAAATCAGAGGAGGGAATGACCATTGTCCAGGGGCAGGGCCTGGATCTCCAAGGCACAGACAGACTTCAGTGACTTGCCCAAGATCACACAGGAAATCTGTGGTAAAGCAAGGATTCAAACTAGTCTTCCATGGCTTAAGTTAGGGTCCTAATCTCTGGACCATCCTTATTGATATTTGATCTGTTCATTCTGCTGTATTTGTCACAATATTTCCAATTAGAAGAATTAAAACTGGGATTTTCAGAGGCACCCCAGGCAATGAGAGTTGGCCACCTGACTCCCGTAAACGCCAAGTTGTTATTTTTTATTCATATTTATAAGTGTCTTAGAGATTGTAGTCTTAGATCTGCACAAAACTAGAAAAACTATAGGAAAGCTTCCTAGACTATAGTTAGAGTGATCATGAAAAATAACCCTTTTACTTATTCATTTATTGTTTGGCTTAACATGAGACACTTTGTGATGGACCAGTTTCAAAACTTCAGTAATGCTAAAGGAGAGGAAAACTCAATGTATTCTCACATATCAGTATGTATGGAGGCCAGTGGATTGTTTTACAACCTGTCACCCCTTTTGAACAGCATGGGTCTCCACATGGTTTTGGCACTATTCCCAAAAGTATTGCTCCAGGAAAGTAGAATTTTCACCTTCTGGAATGCTGATTGGTTGATGCTGGAAGATGTCATTCCCTTCTGGAGGCAACACTTCTGGGAATATCATGCAATATGATTGTTGGGAAGACACAGGAATTAGAAGATATTTTTCTCTCATTTGTTGATAGTAGATAATTAAATTCTCTTCCCATCACATCTGTTTAATATCCAACTCCCGTGGAAGATTTATATTTTCTTGAAATGGAAGAGTTAAAGGAGGAAAAAGTTTTACAGAGTACTGTAAATGGCATGTTTTGCTGGCAAACAGGAGCAAACTTGCTAGGATTTCTTCATTAGAGCCTTGCCATTTAAGCCATCAGCGGCATTTTGTGAAGACATCAAACATGTGTATACCAGATGCCAGCAAGCAGAGCAGCACTAAGGACCTGACTCAATTTAACAATAATCTGTGGACAGCGGGTGTGAACCTGAGCTGGGCCAACACCTCATCAGACTGCATGGCTAATTGATTTCAAAATTAGACTTGGTATTTCTGAACAATAATCTTAAAAGGCAGCAATAAAATATATCAGAATCCTTTGAGCTAGCCAAGCTTTCATCCAAATGGCTTATTACAAAGAGCTGGCACACCTGAACTTTGGCATAGACAAATAAATCCCAAAACAGCAAATGGAAACCACATTTGGCACTGGAGGTTTGTCAAAAGAAGTTTGTAGTCATCAGGAAACAAGATTTTGAATTTTTCCCCCCTTTAGTGGCAGGAAATAATTCACTGAATGTGTTTCACAGTGACTGCTGTGATTTATGCAATAAAAATATGTATAATAGTTATGAGTGGGCTTTTTTGTGCATCACACAATCTTTAGGATACCAGAGGCCGAAAAAGCACAGCAAGGGTTACAGTTGCCCCAACAGTGATAACTTAATCGCATGTGTAGGCCTTCCCCCTTTGAACTCTAAATGGCTGCTTTGTGGCATCAGGGTCCAAAAGGATTTAGATCTGACTTTTGTGTGGCTACAATAAATTATACCCAACTATCTGAGAAATGCTTGGAATCTTATCTCAAAGAGAGGATGGGGGCAAACTGAGATTACAGTTTCTCATTTAAGGGATGACATAAATTTTCAGTACAAATCTTTCCTGGAGTTAACATTTCAAAACAGGTACATTTGTTTTTCCTCTTTCTATATTATTATACAAGTGGCTCTTTTCTATAGTGATTTAAGGTATCAGAGATGTGGGAGCAGACAAACCAACTCATTAAATGATTATTAGTTTATCAGTGCAATAATGATTGAAAAAGTGCCTTTTTCACTAACTAATATGATTGAAGAAGGGACAGAACAAATCTCTGATAGCAGCAGCTGATACATGGGGTATCTTAAAACTACTTGGATAGTCAAGAGAAATTAATTTTTAGTTATGTTTAACTTCTGAAACTGATTTAAAAAAATCTGAGATGGGTAAGAAACAACTGAGGCTTACAACAATGAAATAGTCTAGGTGGTTCTTAATTATTGCCATTGAGTTTAAAATGCAAATAAATGCACAGTTTTACCATCCTGACAGTTGGATGCCTGTGGGCATTGAATCCAGGAGAGTTTTGTGCACCAAGCTGCTGGGCTTTTGAATTCTTAATTTGGTGGTTCTAAATTACATTAATATTTGTAAGCTCTCTCAAGACCATACCAAACAGCAGTGAATTAACTGCATCTGAGCTGCAAGTGTACATTTTTTAACTGCCTGGAGTTTCTTCATTCACACAGATTGTCTGTCTGATTTTTTTAATTTTAAGACATGGACAGAGTCTAATATTATTTACAATGATGACAGTCCAGATTTAGTCTGGTTTTACACTGATTTAAGTGAAATCAGAATTTGTAGTCTGACATTGCAACTAATTAGTTAAAACAAAGGCCTGATTCGGTTACACCAGTTAAAAACAGCTATAACTCTGTTGACTTAATAGAGCTATTCTGAATTTGCACTGCTGTGAGAGGACGATCAGACCCTGAAGATGCATCTTTTCTTCCTTGCAAAGTTTCTGGTCTGTAGTCTTAATAACCTTACCATTGTTCCTGTATTATTTGATCCTACCAATACGTAATTTGGTTCCAATCGATGTTTTAGAGCCCTTTCTATTCGTGTACTGTATTCCAGCCCAGGTTAATTTAAAGATGTTAGTGTTCTCTAACACATTTCCCCTGAACTCTATAAGTAAGTGAGTAATAAATACCAGTAATATTCATATTTTGGGGTAATTTTAATGATCCTTTAATTATTTGCAAAGTCATCTCCTTAGTGCCCCAATCTACTATGAAAAACAATTTCTGATTTTCTTCCTGAAATACTTTTCTTTGTACTAAGTGCTACTTTGTCCTATCCCTATCTTAACATCTAAATATGTACGTATTATTGCTCATCTCCTTGAATGTCTTCAAAATCAAATACAAACAAACCTAAATGAATAACAGATGTACAAATAAGGATAGTATGGGCCCAATTCTGACCTTAGCTACATCTATGAACCCCGCTGACTTCAGCAGGGGTTGCGTAGGTGTAAATGAGGGTAGATTTGACTCTAAATTGTTTCACTGCTCATGACACTTTCATCTGCTTATGTAGTACAAATTCTATGGCAAAATCCCAGCTGCTGTGGGAGAATGACAGTTCCAAAAGTTGTCCTGAGTCTCCTGTTCTCTCATACGGACTCTTCAAGTTTTCATCCTAATTTTATATGGTTTCTACGTTTATGTATATGCAAAACAAAGAAACACATCAAAGCAGCACAATCAGCATAACAAAACACAATATACAAAATCTTGAGCCAGCTGGTATTCTTACATGTTTTCGATTAGAGTCCAGAGTGTACTGGCTAGACCACCACAGGAGACAGGGCTATGCGACACTGTGAATGTTCCCATGCACCGCATTACAGAAACACCTGTGGCAAATTAATCTGTGAAAATCCACTGTGAAAATTCACAAAGGTTAATGGCTTTTTCTTACCTCTGAAAGGGGGGTGGTCTTGTTATAGGGATGCTATAAAAACATATAGGGGCACAGATTTCATTGTTTTAGTTTTTAATGTTCAAAGTCAAAAATAAAAAAAAATTAGAAGAGACACAATGTAGAGCAAACATAAAAATATAGCAAATATATGCACTCTTTTGCTTGTAATCCTGTTTGCTGCATTCAAGGCAGGAGGTATATGTCCACCATATCAGGGCTCAAGAGAATATACATAGATCATATAAAAAGAAGCAGTTAACTTGATATGACTTCTTGGCTATTCATTGAGGGATTATTTTGCTCTAGAAAAGGGACTCATGCTACATAAAATCACTAGTATGCATTTTTCTCCACTTAGCTGGGAGCCATTACCCTATGTGTACCTTAAACCTTCTATACTTCTGTAGCATCAGAGGGCTATTTTTTTGCTTGGTCTTTGGTCAGTGTATACCTTGCTACAATGAGGAGAGATTAAATTAGTCTGGAATTCATTATTAAGTAGGGGTTATCCTCTAGGAGTTATAATGGTACCCAACAAATTGAGAGGTAATATGGACTCACTGATTAGAGCTTTAATTTTCTCAATCTACCAAAGAATTTGAACATGTCCATTAACTTCTGTGTGACTACACACACACTTAAGAATGGGCTGCCAAAATGTTGCCAAATTTCCCAGCTCTAATACTGTAGTTAAACTAGTTTTCCATTAGTTTTAAATGTTTTCATGCATTAGTCTTTCCTACCAATGCCACAAACAAAACTGCAGTTGTTTTCTAGGTGGAGATGAACAAACGGACTGCTTTTAGAGTGAAACCAGGAATTCAAAGAGATAACATGACAGAAGTCAGAAAGTGTTTATCTCAAGTTTTTACAGACTATTTGTATGTTGTTAGTTCCTTACATGCAAGTTCTGGAGGCTAGGATTATTAGACTATCAGTTAGTCTAACTACCTGACCTGGTGCCTAAATTGGTGGAAGATACTTGTTCAAAATGTGCAATATTCAGAACTTTTCTGAAACAGGCCTACCTCCACCAGCAACAGAACTTTGTATGTCTGATATATATGGATAAAGGAAAAAGCCTTGGCAATAAAGGTTGGTTTGTAGTAATTATCATCCCTTATGTTCATTTCTTGTGTGCATGCACTTACTCTGTGTGTCTGTTGCATCCTACATCTTTTTTAATGTAAGATTTGCATTTATTTTTTGTTTCAGATTTTAATTTAGGTGCTCGTCAGGATATCAGTCCAAAAAGTAGAAAAAGAAGAGAGAGAATTCCAGTAAAACCAACTCCTCATATAAAATCCAAATTAAATCTGAAGGGGCAGGAGAAAAGTGTAAATAGTGCATACTTAGGAACAATAAATAAACAAGATTTGAAGAAACTGCATAGTTAAATCTCAGTACAACTTGATCAAACAAAAACCCTTGATTTTAATTTTGTTTTTGCATTTTTGAGTATTATGGAGATTTCATCTTCTATTTTAGCTCAAAATGTAGCAATATTACTCTTATGGTATTGAATAAAAAGAATACTGAAGTACAAATCCTACCTTGGTGTATTGGTCTCTTAAAGGCAATACTAACCACATGAGTCTGGTGCATGGAGGTAGAGAATATTTGGGAGTCTGTACCAAAGAGGTGCACCTCTACATTCAGTGCTTATCTCTGTGGGCTTTTTGTGCAGTGGTTGAAGTAGTAAAGGGCTAAGATGGTGGTTGAGTGATTCAGAGAGTGAGAATCATTTTCCTTCATACAATGGGAGTGCAGGGCTGACAGCCACAGCCTCTTGGGCATGAGCTGGTTTCTAGGATTTGGCCCTTACAAAATACTATAGAAAAGGGATTAAGGTGACATGACAGTGGTTATGAAGAGAATAATTCATAATATATAATATTTTAAATCACTTTAGAGATATGTGATATATAAGCACAAAGTGATAGAATGAGTAAATCCTTTTGGTACTGTCCTCCACTGCATCTGCTTTGCTCTTCTTGTCTATTAGAATCCCATCAACACTAAGCTGAGACAAGGACATCATCATGGAAAGTTAAGACTGCATAGCTGTAAGTCACAAATGAGAGTTACGCTATGCCCAAAAGATCCAAAAGGAGTACAGACAGCTGTGGGTCTAGAGTGCTGGATATGCCTTAGTGAAGGACAGTATGGTCAGCGGCCTAGCAGATGTGTTTTTCATGGATAAAGATCCTCAGCTGGAGCAAGCTGGTAAGTAGAATTCAACCTATTAAAAATTAATTGCTTGAGTGCTGTCAAACATTTCTGGCACTTGGTAAAAGGTAAAAAGACTTCAGTGGAGTGATGCTAACACACGCCATCTGAAGATGATGATCAGAATTGTGATGAAGCTGAACAAAGAAATGATGGTGTAGTTTGAAAGTACAGTGACAAAATAAGTTATACCAATAAGAACATTAAGATGTTTGATGTGCATCAACGTCAAGATTAACCAATGTGATTAAGCTGGCTAATTCTAAACATATTATTTTCAGATTTGACTTAAATGTTCTTGTTATCACTTTATCTCTTTCACTGTGCAAATCAATCTGCAAATCAATCTATGACATATAGTCTCATTTTTTCAACATTATCAAACCAAGGCACAAATCCAATTAAGCAGTTGTGATGCCAAAATCTGCGCTCCTGGCAAAATGCATCATGCAGCACATCAAGGTAAGTGAATTAAAAAAGCATCTGAGCAGGTATCTGGTGTGTGTCACAGTTCATTCTTCCATAATAAACTATGTTCTCCCTCTCATTCATTTGTCAATCATAGTAACTAAAGATTATTATTTGCTGTATATACGTGACACCAGCAATTTGCAATGTCTGTTGGCAAGAAAATCAGGTTAGAATGACAGAGTGAGAAATTAAGCAGAAGTCTGATGTAATTAGCTACAACAATCAGTGCTCTAATTTCTGATTTATTGTTTCCTGTTTTCCTGCTGCACTCAGCCCATGCATACTGTATGCGCTTCATATAGGTCAAACAATTGCCTTATCAGTCCTGGCAAACCAAGAGGTCAGAGTTAACAATATTTATTTAAACATGCAGGATGCTTCCCACTGCAATTAGGAAATAACTATTACTAATAGGCTTTTGGTGCTATTTCCTCATTTATACAATTTTGTAAAGACTAGAGGAACAGAAGCAATAGGGAATTTAGATTTCAGACTCTTCTTTTTAAAATATCTCTGGAAGATGGATTTACTTAACTTTTAGCATTTTGTTTTGTCAAAATGTCCAGATTAGAGTTTGGCATTTTTTAAAAACAATGAGCCAAGTCTTGATCTCATTGAAATCAATGAGAGTTTTGCCCCTGACTTCAGTGGGATTAGGATTTGGCTCTATGTATCTGTTTTGGCTGCCATTTTCATATTATACAGAGTTCACGGTTTTTGGATGAGAGATTCCTCTTCGTAATCGAGGACTATTCATAAATCACTATTATACAATTGTTATAGATCCAGTATGAATGTAAGTGAAGGTTCACATCAATTTGCTATCTTTATAGCATCTTAGATTTAAAATTTTACAACAAATATATTTGAGCATTTATCTTATTAGATTACATCCACATTATTTTAAAAAGTGATTATTAGGGGAGCATCACAAGCTCAGAACAATTGGGAAAGTCCCATCCAACCTGGAAAATTCAGTATATTCTAAAGAGCCAACAAGAGTAACTCCAGTGAAATGCTGGGTAGGAGGAACAATTGTGGGTTGGGAGTGTAAAAGATAGCCATTGACATCCACGGATTGAACTCCTGCTACGTAATTGGATTTAAGCTTTTATAACCCTGATTCACAGCATGTTATAACTTTAACCAGCACTACTGGATATCACATCTTTACTACAGAAGGGCACTGAGCCAGGTGGTGGCAGGTTAAAGGAGTGTTGGGTAGGAAAAAAGAACATGGGATTAATGGATGATGAGGGGGGAAAGAGTATGGAATGGATGGATTTTTTATTTTTTTAAGTGGGGTAGGAGGAAGTTTATTTTACCTAGGGAATGTCATGTGTATCACTAAGGCAGAACATTTTGGAGAGAATGTATGTTAAACATTTGGCAACACATCACTGACCCTAGTTAACACAGAAAGTCAGCCTTTAGTTAAGGGGGAGCCATTTGGTGTGAGCGTTACTGTGGAAGGAAGGCTGGATACCAAGATTTTACATTATTAGCCTATTTGCAATAGAGTTATTTAACCTGACTTTAACTGTTTTCTATTTTCAGCATTTCTACCTCCTTGCTAGTTTAAATTAAGCTGTGGGTGGATAACCCATCTTCTGTGTTTTTTAATTGGTCTCGTCTGTGTGTTTATTGGCTCCTTGGATTGTAAGCATTGATCCCATTAGAATAAGTTATTCTGGGTTTCCCTATAAAGTTTCCTCAATGGATTAAACCTTGTGCTCACAGTATGAAGTCTGTTTCCCCAGGGGGAGAAACCTCCCACTCTGTTCAGACTTCCCAAGTAGCCCTTTACCTGTTCTGTCAATAGCTGTTTTTAAGTTTTTTCCTTATTTCCAAATTCTTCAAATTTGTTTATTACTCTTATTTTTCTTGCAGTGCAATGAACACAATGATGCTAGTAAGGGTTACGGTGTTGGTCAGGGTGAAATGAAAGTTATCGAACTGTTTTTCTTAATATTTTAGAAAATGGACAAACACCTGAACTAAGAGTTTATATGCCAACTTTCAGTCAAATTATGGCTGCTTTAAACATACTTGGGGCTTGATCCTGTTCCCACTGATATCAGTGGCAAAGCTCCCAGCCACTTAAATGCAAGCAGAATCAGGCCCAAAAGATACTGATGTTAATGAGCCTTCCTATAATGAAGTGTGAGGCAGGATAGGGGGTACTAAGAATTCTGAGTTGATTTGTAACAAGATGTGCCTTCTAAAGAGGAAAAGCATGTTAAAAAAGCAAAAAAAAACCCTGACCTTCTGTAAAGTTATGTAGGCAAATGTACAACAACCACTCAGTAGTTATATCAGAAACTCTTAAGACCTTATTCAGAAAGAGAGTGTTTAACTTTAAGAAGGGGTTTAATTCCCACTGAAGTCACTGAAATGTACATGCTGGCTTAAACATAAGCACATGCTTAAGTGCTTTCCTAAATCAGAGCCAGAATGAGGAATTATAGTACTGACTACAGCTGTGTTTTAAAGAAAAACTACTCTTTTTTCCAAATACTGGGTTTATTTTCTGCATATTCTATGTATCTCTGACTCATTTAAAAGGAATGAATGACATTGTTTTTAACTGTAGAAGATTGATCAAAGTGACATTTCTATTTTTGCCTGCTGTTGAATTTTAATGTTTAATATATGTAACACTGATTGTCTTGACTTATCAATAGCTGATAATAATTAATAATACTTAGTTCTTATGCAGCACCTTTGTCCAAATATCTCAAAACACTTTACAGACATTAAAGGTCCCAACCTGTACTCTCTGGACACCAAAGAGTCTCAGTAACTTTAGTAGCAGAGTTTGGAGTGAACAAGGATTGAAGAATTGGAGTTTAATTAATCCTTGCAATGCCTTTATGAGGTACTATATGTAAATATTATTGTACCTGTTTTGGAGATATGAATACTAAGGTATGCAGAAATCAAGTGACTTTGCTGATATCTGAGAACAAGTCAGTGCCAGAGCCTGGAATAAAACTCAAGATTTCCAGTCCCCTCCTTTCACTAATAGATAATTAATCTCAGAAGAATACCTTTGCCAAATGTTCAGCTGAATGATGTGAATCAGCATTGCTCCATTTAATTCAGTTTACACCAATTTACACAGTCTGATATAGTTCTAAGGGTAAAATGCATACTGGTGCAAAGAGGACATTAAAAGCATTCTGTACCTCTTAAGACTAGGGCTGATCAAAAACTGTTTTTTGATAGCACATTGGGGTTTTGTAAGAGTTGGGGGGTTTGGGGTGGGAGTGGGGGGTTGGTGATAAATGTCTGTTTTCCTTAGAAATTTTCTACTTTTTAAAAAAATGAATGCCTGAAATCTGAAATGTTTTGATTTGGATATGCCTGTGTGGCATCTTATGGGAATTGTAGTTTGGTTCTTTCATGCTTCCAGCCAGACTTAATTTCTCATGATACACCATCTTCCCTCACCAAGATGAGAAACCATGGTGTGTTATGGGAGCGATACTCTGACCAAGAAGCTGACCTATAGAGGCTGGTAGCATGAGACAGCCAGACTTCAACTCCCATGAGGCTCCACCATTGTGGCATTTCTGAATTGAAATATTGCAGTTTTCAATTTATATATATAAATTTATATATATATAAATATTGCAATTTTCAGTTTATATATATATATATTTTTCTAACCAGCTGGACATAAAACCTATATTGAGATTGTCCTTAGAGACTAATATGGAATATGAGAATCAGGGTGGCCATGAAGGAAGGACTTTGGATTAACAACAGATCCAATGCCCTTAATATCCGATGCAGATAGGCAATTCAGCAGTCCATCCCTGTAGAGCAAAGCAAAGTTTCGTAAGCACACGATTAAGAACAGGGAATATCTTTCACCCAGGTGGAATCTTTCAAAACAGAAATATTACTATCATTGTCAAACTATTGTTTGTTACAATTCTTAAGTGGATAAGTAACAGATAGAAATGACATTTGTATCCTAACATTCAAACAAACATATTCAGCCATTATTACTTTTACTAATCTGAATCAGAAATTGCAAGTAAACATTTAAGCCCCAATTCATCACATGTGCTTAAATACTGTTGCCTTCAGTGGCAGTTAAGCATATGTGTAAAGTGCTTTGCTGAATTGGAGCTTTAAATAACTAGGAATTATAATAATTTATCTAAAAAGAAATAAGTGGATATCAAAATTAATAATTCTAAATTTACATTTTTGACCACTTGTTGAAAATGTAAATCTAATATCACTTTCAATATAGCATTTAAATTAATATTAAGCTATTAATTATTACACTAACATTAGACAGCCATTTATAGTTACATGACACTTCCGAATATCAGTATTATAATCTTTGTGTTAGAAGTGCAAATATCCTAATATTTATTCCCCAAAAGTTATGAACTCTTTGGTAGCCCACCTTTTGAGGAGGGAAACTCTTGCTCACTTGCTGCAAAATATTATTGCTAATTTGTTTGCCAGTGAATTTGGAGTAGAAAATAGAACTTCAGCTCAGCCCTCTTGGTTTTAGAATTTAATACCGATATTACTTACATTATTAGTTTTACTGGTAAATCAAGAAGTAAGTTGCCAGAGTCCAGCTGTGACCCTAGGGCAGGAACTTTCTGCCTGCTGTCACCTTCTGACAGTTTAGGCTGTTAATTACCTCAATCAACTGGAATACAAGCACCTCTCTGTCTGCCAGCTGGCAGGCTCAGCCTCAGAAACTGGCAGCCAGCGAAGATTTAGAACCTGTAACAAAGGGCTGCTATGTAAACAGTTTATTGTATAATACACAATGGCAACAGTAGACCCACATCAGTAATCAAAGGTAGGTTCTGCTCTTGTGATTTGTTATGTTAGAAAAGATGTAAGTCCTTGTTTAGGTCTCATTCAGCCAGTAGAATGAAACCTGAGATGCTGAGGTGAAACTCAGTAGCCAGCTCATGGATCTCAGACCCTTGTAATACTGGTCCCTAAATCCCAAGTATATGAATTGTGAGGGTATGTGAGAATTACTCTGATTTACTTAACAGATGAAAATAATAAGACAATACTTTAATTAGCTAGTGACATGGTGGCTGCCAACCAAAACTGAAGTGCAAAATCATCTTTTGAAAAATAATACCAGATCCCATGAGAGTAAAGTGTAAAAGCAAGACAATACCCACTAAGTTCTACAAGTGGCGCAACCCCCCCAAAATGCTCTCTTGCTGTAGTACATTACAGGAAACTTCTGTATTTGCATGTCAGAGAGAGATGTCAACAAAAATTTAGCCATGTGACTTGTAACTGGTTACAATGAGTATGTCTCTAACCAATTACAAGATCACAGTTGTAGCTGTAGTGTAGATGATCCCCACGGTCATCAAGTCTATCACCTTATAAGTCTAAGATGCATCATTTGAAAACAGAAACCATAGGATTAAAAGAAAATTTTTTAAAAATCACCTTTCAGAAGAAATTTTGTTCTGACATTTTGGCCTGCATTTTCAAGTGTGTGCAAATTCCCAGTGTACACATCCAAGCTGGGAAAGCACTTATGTATCTAGGTATGTGCATACATAACCTGTAGTCTATACATCAGCAGTGCTGGATTTGTGTATCTAATTTGGGTGTGCATCTACTCAGTTACATCCCTGTTTGAAAATATGGATGTTTGCTATTATAAGTAGGCAAATCTGCATTGTTAGATCACTACACTAGCTCTGCTGACCAGCAGTTGTAAATTATACCCTCATGGGGCCTTGAAGCTACATATTCAAGAAAACTGATGTGAATTTTAGAATTGTAACCACTGTATATGTGAACAGTTAACTTTAAACCACAAAGTAGGAAATAAGTGAAAATGTGACTTGTAGAAACAATAGTTGTCGTGGCTAATATTTCTGAGTGTCACCTGTGAAATAGCATGTTTTATTTTCTGAATTAGATTTTTAATGAGTTAAAACTGTCCATTCAAAAACTGGCATAATAGTTAACATTGCCTGGTTGGATATGAACTTTCAAGAAAAGCAACTACACTTACTTTTCTGCTAAGATTTCAAAATATTGTTAATTAAATCACCCCTAAAGAATGCTAGGTTTTTGTCGTTTACAACAACTCTTGGAAAGAAAAGGTTCAGCCTTCAGGAAAAGAAATGTGTATCAAACTATTCCATATAGAGTATAGGTGAGTATGAGCCACAGAATTTAGAACCAATTCTAAACTTCTCTACATGCTAGGGGTGTAGTACAGCACTATCTTTAATACAGAGTTTATATTTGCCTTCATTTTGGACCCAAATTCAAATAGCAGTCAGAGAGGAGTCTGATTTGGAATACTGGATCTGAATCCCTTTGGTCACTGGGGAAGTTTGAATCAAGGGAAAATATTGGAGCAGAAGACCCATCTCTATTATGAACATGACTAAAATGAGTAACAGCAGCCTGAGAACACCCCTCTTCTTCTACTGACAAAAAGTCTACATAAGGGCCAAGCTATCCTGGAGTTTCATGATAGGGACTCCCAAATTATTAAAATAAAATGAAGCTGTAACCACCTTGGATTATGAAAATCTTCTTGAGCCTCATTCTGGAACTCCAAGGTTCTCTAGTGGCTGGGCTGCCAGAGCCTTGAGCTGAATGAGGCTCAATCTTGCACTTTTTATTCAGGTCAAACTCCCATTGAGTAAATGGACCAAATTCTGCTCTGTTACAATGGTGTTATTCAGGATTTACACTAGTGTAATCAAAGGCAGAACTTGGTCTATTGGCTTCAGTGTCTACAGGCCTAAAACCAGAATTTTCACATACATATAGCGTATTTTTAGCTTAAGAGAACATTTTCCATGCTGTTATCTAATTTGCACATGCAAATGGTTGTTCATAAATTCTTTGTTTCCAATTCTGAAGGATGTCTTAAAATTTGACCTGAGTATATGTCCTTACCCCTTCCTTAACCAGCAAAGGGTAAATTTCTTATGTTTCTACTCTGTGAAGACTTGGCAATCATCTTGACAGTTGCCTTTTCTGCACAAATACTGGACTCTGTTTAACTATTTCACTGTTGGTCCTCCAGTCTAGCTGCTTCTATTGCTATATCAGGTGACATTCCACTGAGGCTAGCGGGAACGTCAGGAAGATGTACCTGGTATGTTTCACCAGCAGTTAAGCAATCAGTTAAACTGACTGGACTGGAGCTATTTTCGAGCAATTTTAACAAAAATTCTCATGGCATCTTTTGGATTAGAAGCAAAGCTCCTCTCTTTAATAGTGCTGCATACTTCCGCTGGTAATATTTTGTTTTAGTTGGTTAGAAGAGCAGCAAATACAGAGCCGATGGTTCACTGGCTGCTTTTAAGAAAGTAAATCTATTCTGCTTCAATGATATAGTTCTGATAATCATTGAAACTCAAATATTTTTGTTTGAATTTTTTTACATATTTTCCTGCAAGATAAGTGATCAGATTTCCAGATGACTTCTGGTATCAGAGTCTACATTTACAGTCAGCCAAGAGATTTCATTCCTTTTTTGCTTTCTACACAGGGAAAATTATTTTATTTTCATAAAAATCTTTCATTATATACTTCATATATAACTAAAATAACTGCACAATTAGAATTTATCAAGACAGGCCTTGTTTTTCATATGATGTCCCGGTATCCCAAGTACTACTTTTGGGATGCTTGAAATGTCCTGTTTTTTCATATCAGTCAAAGCATTTAGGTTTTTTCTTCTAGACATTTTGCTGTACCAATACCAAATATCACTGTTTCAATCTTATCATATAGGGTGTGATCCTGTTCCCAAGGAAGTTAATGCCAACACTCCTATTAATTTCAGTGGGGCAAGATCAAATACATAGTACTTGTTCCATCTCTATTTTATTCAAGGGTCAAAAGCTTATCATAACTTCTCAGGTGAGAATATTGTGGTGTCAGGCAGGGGGAGGGACAGCTCAATGGTTTGAGCATTGGCCTGCTAAGCCCAGGGTTATGAGCTCAATCCTTGAGGGGGGCCACTTAAGGATCTAGGGCAAAATCAGTACATGGTCCTGCTAGTGAGGGCAGGGGGCTGGACTTGATGACCTTTCAAGGTCCCTTCCAGTTCCATGAGATTGGTATATCTCTATATATTATTATATTTTGTTAGGTGATGATCCCATCTACTCGAGGAAGAACTTCTGCTCTGGCCTCGCAGAGGTTGCAGAAGAAGTTGTGAACCTGGAGTCCTTTCTATCCTTAATTTCCCTTTTCTTGGCAGTTACCAGCACCATAGAGAAGAGGGAGTGAAGGATAGATGGGCACAGGAGGAAGAAGCAGAGCTCAGACTTTCTTTGATCTATTCCAGGTGGAGCTTTTCTGACCCAGGCATAGCAGATCAAAGAGAGGAGTTAGAATGCAGAGCACTTGAGTATTTCATGATCCTAAAAAATATTGCCACTTCCATTTTTTTTATTTTGAAAATATGCTCACTTTACATATAACCTGACATTGCTTATTACTGGAACCAGAGGATCGAAAACTATTTATCCCATTATTTTATTCATCCCCTCCAGGAAAGAGTTAACTCTACAGTTTCTTACTTGTTGTATATGTACAATTTAAAATAAAGAGAAAAGATAGTAACATGCGTATGGATATCTTTTCTAATAGAAATCTATTTTAAATACAGTGGGTAGTAGAAAATATTGTCTGCTGAATGGGGAAGTTTATAATTTTCTTCATAATTTAGGCTTTTATTTAAAAGAAAAAGTTATCTTCATAGCTCTAATGGTGGTGAGGAGAACCTCCTGAAAATGAACTGAATGTAAACTGATGCAATATTGCCTTCTTGAATCGACAGAACTGAATATTCAAGAACAGTAGAGCAGTATAAAGTGACTAAAATTCAGATCCTAGTCAAGTGCTCATACTGCTACAAAAAAAAAGTGCTGTGTGCTTCACATATATAGTTAGATAGCTGTCTGTCCCAAAGTACTTACAGACTAAGGCCTTGGTCCTGCAAAGATTTATTCATGTGCTTAACGTTATGCACTGTGAGTAGTCTTATTGATTTCAATGGAATATTTATTGATTTTGTTGGGATTACTCGCAATATGAAAATTTAAGCACATGCACTAGCATTTGGAGGACAGGTGCATGGGTAGCAATGACTCAAGATTTTTCTCTTCATGAATAAGGGACACAGGTTTTTCTTTGAGGTTTTTCTTTTTCTAATGCAAACGAATGACAGCACCCTCAATAAAATGGAGATCGTTACCATCCCCTTGGGTCATTGGCTCCTTTCTGACTCAGAGAGAAGAGGTGCCATCTACTGAATCATCAGCATCACTTCCTGATATAGCTAGGCTTTCCTTGGAGAGATTTCATCCATATACTGGCCAGGCAAGATCCCACTTAAAGTATGAGATCTGACAAAATCATAATTTTGAATGCAATGAAACTTTTAAATGAACTACTCATGAGGAGTTATACTTGTTTAAAATAATGCATTAATACATTTCCTTTGTACTGAATAAGACTAAGTAGACTAGAAGACTGGCCTGAAAAACTCAGTTTGGTACTTTCTGTAAAATAAAATATTATTTAAAATCTAGAATTTTCCTTATCAGAATTCTTAAGTGTTGAGACTGACTAGAAGAGGAAGTGTTTTTGTGCCACTCATTACCCTTTGTAATTGTTCAGTGAATTTGTTATAGAATCTGAAGCCTCTCACCTCTGGGTTACTGATTTGAATCTGTTTCAGGTTGATGATGGCAGCAAGTAGTTATCCCTGATGCCCTGTATGATATGAACTGGTTGTTTCAACCCAAAGCCCAGTACCCTAAAAACAGATTACAGAAAAATTCTATTAATACTTTTTTTTAATTTTGTGCCATACTACAAATCTGTGATCATGACATTCTGCATAATAGCACTTACTAATAAACTTTGTCATCACAACCTATTTTTTTCTTTAAAAGACCACATATCTATGAGCGCTGGCCTCTAGCACCCACGAATTTTGAAATCCAGGTTTGGATTTTGTGGCTCAGGCTCATCTCCATATCTATTGGTATGGAGAAAAGGGTACCAAGACACTATAGAGACAGGGCAAATACCTCTGTATTTGACTGTGAGTAAATCATAGGCTTTGTGTACCCCTACACATGCTTTCTGTTCATAATCCACAAGGGACATATGCATTTTTACTGCAGTTCAGTGAATCCAAACATTTGACCAGTAAAATTATTGGCGATGTCAGGGGAAAAGATGTATTTGCTGTTCCTACTTTCACCTCATCCCAGAACATGAAAACACTGTAAATAAAAGCTAATCTTGGCAAATCAAGCTGGAAAAGTCAGAATCAAGTTGTCAGAGTAATAAACAGTCCCAATACAACTGACAATTCTCATTGTTAGGAAATAAGTATACATGTACATCAGCTGTGCAAAAGGTAGTAGGAGACTTATAGTGCTGACTTTGGAAAAAAGAAGAATTAAAATCTGTGATTCTCTGTACTTTGTACAACTGCATTATGTTAAACTTCAAAAGGATGTCTTTTTTGCGGGATTTTTCCTATCTATTTTTTTTCATGAAGCTTGGAACAGTTCTAGTCAACATTTATTACTCCATGATGGACTGTAGGTACAACAGAGAGAGACTATAGCTTCAGAGATACTGATTCTTCTTTGGTGGAAATGGACAGTTGTGACTGGAAATGGTTCAGACTCTTGTATCTGTTTGTATCTTGTCATTCAAAACATCATACTACAAAATAAACAAAGATTTTTCCAAAGTGGATGTAAATGTCATGACTGTGTTAGTATCAAGACGTATTTATGACAGATCAAACTCTTCTCCTCTGATGTTTTGGACAGATTTACAATCAGCAAGTTAAGTTAACACAAGTTGTGAATTATATCTAACTGGAATGTATAAACAAAAGTTAAGCTTATGCATGCAAGGGAATATTGAAAAGTTTGAATAATGCTGTCAACATATACAGGGCCAATGTTTCCTCCTTCCTTTCCTTTATAATTCACTGGATTTTTTTTCCTAGATAGATATATGTCCAACCAGGTATGTGTGTGTAGATTTATGCTTCCAAATGAAACAAAGCTGTGCAGTTGTTGTTCCCGAGCTCAACCACTTTGTGAAAGCACTTTTTTTCCCTGGTCCTCCTAGTGTATCTCCATTTTCCTGCAGCTATACAGTACATGAAGTGCTTCAAGCCCAGCCTGTGTTCTGTGTAAGTGCCTGGAGAATACCAGGTTTAATTTAGAAGCAGCACAGCTCAAGTGTTTCTCGGTGTTTGATATCATCACCTATGAAGTTCAGGTGATTACGTACACAAGGGTATTATGGAAAAGAAGCAGTTAAACAGTTCAGATTAAAGGATTCTCATATTATTAATTATTCTTGTATTGTAATACACAGAGCCCCCAAGCACCAGTGAGCCCCCTAGCACCAGGACCTGTACACACATGCAGCAAAAGGCAGTCTCTTCTTCTTGTAAGTGAATTGGGGTTTTTTTAACCCTTGCAATGACATGTGGACATTTCAGTTTAAGCAGTCAAACTACAATGTTCAGGACTGAGTTAAAGGCCACTTTGGAGGAAAGTGGGTGACGGTGACAGAATCTGGTCCTGGTGAATGGCTGCATTCATTTGAGAGATGTCTCGTGAACTGAAACAAGGTGGGCAATGTGCAAAAAGGAAATGCTGCTATAGTATTTGGTAGTTAAATGTGAACCATATGCATGTGGGAGGCATTGTGGCCTATGGCCTGAGCACAGGACTGAGAGTCAGGATTCCTGTGTTCTGAATCCAGCTCTTTCATAGACTCTCTCTGTGTCGTTGGGCAACTAACTGAAGCTCTTGCTGTGCCTCGTTTTTCTATATTTAAAAACGTTTGTGGCAATACTGTACTTACCTCCCTCCTGGGGGTGCTTAGGGATCATCAGTTATGCTCATACAACACTTTGAAGTTAGATTTTTGACATGTTTAAAACAGAATTTAAACTTGATTAGACGTTTATATAGATATAAGAACATCCATGATTACCTCTGATGAGATAAAAATGTCTAAGGGGTATAAATGCTCATGCTTCCTGGCATAACTAACTGCCTGGGTTAGGAATGAACTTCCTCCAAGGGCAGGTTATTACATAATTGCTTTTATGTGGTATTTTACTCCTTCCTTTGAAGCATCTCATACCAGTGATTGTCTGAGGCAGGATACTGGATAGACAAACTGCTGGTCTGGTTGGGATGGCAGCTCCATGTTGCATTCCTGGGTCACCCTATTTGGTGCAGGAAGTACATGTTGTACATCTCTGCCTCAATAAGGGCACTTACAGGCTCTGGGAGAGTGGGGGTGATGTGTGTACGAGAAGCCTCCTCTAGGGGTTTTGCTGGAGGAAAGCAGTTTACTTTCTATGGGGGCTGCATAAGTGTCTGTCTGCTGGCGTAAGCTACAGCAGGAATACCCTGAGTCAGCTACTTCTCTCATTCATCCTAGTCCTGCTCACAGACTGCTTGCTAGCCAGCCATCCCCTTCTCCTCCTCTGCACTTGTGCGGGAGGGCTGAACCCCGCAATTCCTTGGCAGAAGAGAAATTGTGGGAGCCTTGTATCATTGATTGCAATGTCTCTTTCTAACCAGATTAGTTACCATCAGGGTCTGCGCTAGTGGCAGGCAGCACAGAGCCTAATGAATCTGGTCTGCAATGATCTCTGTAAAAGGTAAGTATCATCACCCAAAATAAAGTCCCCTATTTTCTAGCAAAAGCAAAAATGAAATCATTAGATCTTGGATTTACTGCTAATTTATTAAGAACAACTCCTCCACAGAAAAAATACCATTTTTTCTTTGTCTTGTAGCTTTTTAAAATATATATATATATATATATATATATATATACAAAAAAAAAAGGTGGGGAACAAAGAGAAAGAAAGGAAGAAATAGCGAACATGAAGAATTTAATGTGACACTGAAATGCAAAATATGGGTTTAATAAAAAAAGAAATCAGAACTTGTTGAAATAAAGGACTGTATTTTTTTAAGTTTGCTTATTGGGCAGCTTGACTGATTTCTTTTTTTTATTAAACCCATATTGTGGCATTTCATGTCACATTAATCTTCATGTTCGCTATTTCTTCCTTTCTTTCTCTTTGTTCCCCACCTTTTTTTTTGTATATATACACAAAGGAACATAATCATGCATGAGAAATCCTAAAACTCTTCTGCTTTCCCTAAACAGCACCAGAGATTTTCATTTTTATAAAGGGAGGGAGGGGTAGGGGGAGAGAACACTAACACAGGACAGCAGTGAAATTACGCAGATAAATTTTTGAGTGCTTTTATCTAGTAAACATCCTAATGATCAACTTCAAAGGCTGAAGAAAGAAGTCGTTCCCTCTCTTGTGCCAGATTGAGAAAGCGTGGGCTCTTTTACATCTCATATGGGAGATATGAGGAGCCTTTGAATGGATCATTGCTTTTTATGAGTAGTAATGAGGTGAGAAGTATTCTAGTGTGTGGCACAGGCCTTCATTAAAAAGCGTGAAACAGAATGGCTTATGGTTAAAGGGAGTAATTTGTTCTAACATAGTTGCTAAATTGTGCTGTAACCATGCCAGGTCACTGGACTACATTTTCCATAGGCTTCCCGAATGCATTTGTGTGCAATTATTCTGCCTGTACAGAGTTCAGGGATTTTTCCAAGGCTTGTGCTCACTAGTTGACAACTCAAATTCCTTTACTGGAAACTCTTCTTACGTACATTTAAAGACGTGTGGAAGAATCCAGAAATGTTCTAATTCTGCTTTTTGGGCCTACATTTTCTCATAAAAATCAGAATTCTACTGAACTAACATTAATCAATGTAAATTGACAAAAATACCTACAGGATTTACTGGCTTGGTATAAAAAAATGAATACGAAAATGATCCTCTCACCCTCTTTGCCAGTTCTGTCAAATTGCACTATGCAACTCTACTCTTTCACCTACACACAACAAAAACAATAAGGGGATATATCTTACCCCTACTTTACAAAGAGCAGACAGAATTTCCAAACCTATGTTCTCCAAATTACACTTGTAAATCCATATATAGCCACTTAAATAAAACTGGCCTGATTTTCGAAGGTGCTGAGCAACCACAGCTTCCACTGAAGTCAGCAGTAATTTTTGGTGATCTTCACTTAGGCTACTTTTACTTTGGTGCCTAAATATGAATATGGGAGCCTAATTTTTAGGCATTGAGGTTTTTAAAATTAACATTAATAATGATTTTGCAATTGAACAGGCAACAGAGCTGTCAAACTCTTCTCAGAGATGTGTACAGTCTCATTGTCCTCATTTTATAGATGACAACATTCCACAGCCTGTCAGTGGCAGAACTGGGAACAGACCTCATTTTACAGGCTTCTATTCCCCTGTTCGAGCCAATACACTGCTTCTCACTTTATATAAACATAATTTAGTTCACAGCATCTATAGAGAAAATGACTTTATCCCTTTTCATGCTGCCAAACATATCAAGTACATTGAGTGCATGTAGGTGTTCAGTCCCATTACATGTACCAGGTAGAGCTAGCTGGGAACATATTATTATGTTTTTCTTTGGAAATATGCCAACTAATTGAAAGTGAAATTGTTTACTGAAAAGAGTTGATGCTGACAATTTTCTCATTTTGGAAAAAAATAGAAATTTCTGTAGAAAATGTTGAAATGAACCTTTCTTAATATTTTTCAAATGAAAATTTCAGGTTTTTGGTTCAAGATAAAGTTTAATTTTGAAATTTAAGCTAAAAACATTATGAAATTATTTGAATGAAATTTTGCAATTGACCTGAACTGAAATTTCCAGGGGGAGGATGGGGAGGAGGAGTGGAGAGGTGAGTTTGTGAAAACTTTTGAGATTTTGACTTTTCATTCCCATTGAGATGGGAAAACTTTTTGAAATCTTGAAAATTTTCCTCAGATGGAAAATTGTTTCCTGCTCACCCCTAGTACAATCCTGACTTTCCAAAGATAAAGGCAGGGGGAGAGAGAGAGAGAGTCTGGCAACAATCAAATTGCTAAAGCCACATTTAGGGCCAAATGCTGCTCTCAGAATTTATAAGAATTGCACATGTGTAAATGAGGGGGAATTTGGCCTGAGTTGAAGTATGGATTTTTTTTCTTACCTTTTTCATGTATGACACAGAACAGCCTGGCACATATTAACCACATTTAGCATAACAGAGAGAACACATGAAGAAGAAACAGAACTGGGTAAAGGACACATGAATATAAATTGTATCACAGAGTGTATTCCTCATACACTACTTAGAAAACGTACCTGAGACATTAGCTCAATTGTCTATTTCCCTACTTCATTATCAGATGAAGTAGAGAAATAGACACAAGACCTAGGGGACTTCATCTTAATCTATAACTGTCACGGTCACCCCTCAGGGCCAAGTTTGGAAAGTTTTATTTTAAGACTATTATGGGAGAAATAGGGGCACAGGGAGAAGGAATGGTTGGGCAGAAGCTTCTGTATGATTTGAACAATTATTTTTTATTTTAAACAGAGGATAGTATAGCTTATTTCATCTTTAAACATTTAGCTATTTGCCCACAGCAATGTGTATATATTATACTGCATATTGTAGCAATAATAATTTAGTACCTTGCATTAAGCTTCAGCTGTGGGGTAGATTGAAAGCCCAAGTAGTTGGCCAAAAGTGAGTAAGAGATCTGGACAGTGCAGGACTATGACTCCCAGTTTTGTGCACTAACACATGCTCCCCTCCTAAACAAAGATATGGAAAAATATTCAAAGACCTCAATTTTCTTACATACTAGTAGATGTACCTGGATTGCAGTGGAGGCCTAAAATAATACATCTGACAAATAATGTCTGCTACTTGTTCACTGAGGAGACTTGAATGAATATGGCATGATCTTACTTTGTCTGATACTGAAAGATATGTCTGGGATAAATAACAGGAAAATTATACTTTCAGATAAAATTATCCAGAAGAGCATACATCCACAAATGCTGCAAGCTCTTGGGAGGTAAGAGAATTTGTCTGTTGGTGTGTATTGTAAATTTGAACTTTTGAAATGGACTTCATTGGAATTAACATTTATGTCTCAAGTAGTACGTTTACAACCGTTAGCATTATAGAGGTTCTTGTACCTCAAACAATGATGAATTTAAATGGTACCACAAGATACCTCTATTTTATCGTGGGATGTCTTATGTACACTTTGGTTCAGAACATAGGTCTGCAAAACAAAATCTGGTTTTATTTCTGACCACCCTGCAAACAGGGTTTTCTATAACATAAATGGAGCTTTGGAATTACCATAAAAATGTATTATAAATACAGAAATTATTTCAAATTAATGTTACTAAATTTTTTCATATTCTCTCTTTTCCTCCAAATTGCAGGCTGACATTAAAAATAGGGGGTTTTTTAGATTTAACTTAGTGGGTGCTTTTGTGGTTGAAAATGTTTCTATATCATGCTTCACTATTGTGGCAGAGATTAGAAGGTGGACCTTGTGCTGTTCTTGGTCTTGAGTTCTGTGAGTTTGGCATTATAGGCATTCTACTGATCTCCTTTAGATATCATGTGATGTAGCTCATCTGAGAACCTTGGAAATGTGCAGGGACAGTGCAGGAGAGGAGGGCATGATGGGGATCAGCAAGCTAGTGGTTTAACCAATATAATTAGTTATAGTGATTCATCAGATTGTCTACACTGTGTAATTCTGCTGCTGAATGAGTTTGCCCTCAAGGACCCCTGCAAACTTGCTGAGATTAAAATATTTTTGGGACAATCTAGCTAATATGGTATAGAGGAATTCCTTTTATCCATTTCAGGTAAATGATGCTCTGTTCATGAAAATGGAAAATTAATATTATTTGAGGTCCACTCTTAGGACACAGATTAGGTCCAGGGTATGCCCAGGTGTGTGGACTGGGGCTCAAAACCTCCTGCGTGAATCCCTTAGTAGGTATGATGACATGAGGTAGTCCTTTACAACAGCTGTATAGACAGCATATGGTTGCAATCTCCTTCTTGTAATACACAGAGTGTTAGAGTCCTCAGGTGTTTCAGAAAGGAAGTTGTAGGAATCTTGAGGGGGTGAAGGGCTCTACGTTAGAAGGAGTTCTGTATTTTTCCTTTCCTGGACTTGCAGTTAAAGTGAACAGATTTGAACTTTGTGTTTGGATGGCACATTTTCTAAAATTTATCAGCTTATTTCTTCACCTATTAGCATACCCAATGTGTGGAGCACAATGATAAAAATCAGTTATGTAACTAGATAGAAGTGTCAAAATGGACCTTTTCAATGGAAAATGGAAATAATTTAACAAGATTAAAGTATAATTTTCTAAAAGATTTGTTCAAGCATCTAATACACAAACAAGGTGACAGTCAATTAACAAGAAAGGCAGAAAACTGATACAAGATAATATTTTTTCACACAAGACATAATTAGTATGTAGAACTCAATGCCATAGGATATCACTGAGACAAAGATTATAAAATTTAAAAAAGAATTTCACATTTCTATGGATAATGAGAGCATTCAGATTTACATTAGACTGAACTAAAAAAGTTTCAGAGCATGGGAACTAAGGGTTTGTCTTCACTACCAGGGTAAGTTGATCTAAATTACACTACTCCAACTATGTGAATAATGTAGCTGGAGTCAACGTAGCTTAGGTCGACTTACCCCAGTGTCTTCACTGTGATGGGAGACACTCTCCTGTCAATTTACCTTAATCTTCTTGGGGAGCTGAAGTACTAGGGTCGACTGGAGAGTGAGCTGCGGTCGATTTAGTGGCTGAAGACCCTCTAAATTGACCCCTGCTGCATCAATCTCCCCATAGTGAAGAACAGTCCTAAGAAGAAACTTCCCCTTTGGATAGCTTATTCCATAATTGTTTACTTTGATTATTCTAGTACTTTCTTCTGAAGCATCTGGGGCTGGCCACTGTTGAAGACAAGATCCTGTTGTTGACTTAGATGAACTGCTAGTCTGATCTGGTATGATAATTTCTGTGTTCAGAACCTTTCAGATGTTAACTATAAACAATTTTATAAATTTGGACAGCACTAGGAAAGGAAGTTAAATCTGGATCAGCATGAAAGCTGGGGAGATGTTGTAATAGCAATAAATGTACTGCCTGTGTCCCGTAGCAGCAGTGTACGAGTGTATTTATTATACACTGTTCAGAGTACTCACACAACAAGGGTGAAATTCTGATCTGCTAAAAGTGAATTATAGCGGTAGTTCGTTCAGTTGTCACTTCCAGCAAAACCCCATTTTTCAAATATTTTTGTTTTTAAAATGCCTAAAGCAAAATCATTGCTAAAAACAATTAAGCCTGATGCTTCATCTTTTAATCTGTGGTTGTGCCTTTGAATTGCAGCACATATGGTACAGTATGTTACAACCAGCTGCTAATTAGGTACCCTGAAACACAGTACTTAAGGTCAACAAAATCAAATGAGGACAGAGCAACAAATCTAAGAGATATTTTCCATTACTGCTCCATTACTATTAATGAGAGTTACATTCCTGTATACAGAAAAGAATATATCCTGATCTATCATGGTTATATACTGAAACCAATAGTGTTCTTCATGCTGTCTGTTACACAAAAAAGGAAAAGTTCCCTGCCCGAAATACCTTGAAATCTAAAGTACACAGACAATACAGTGCAGGCAGAATACAATTATATTTGATATAATTTTATCTGTAACTATTTAGTGTTTTTTTTTCAATTGTATTTATTTTAAATGCAAATATAAATTAAGGTTCTGAAAAAAATTGTGTCATAAAACACTTTTATTTTAAACAATTTTATTTACAGTTATTGGCTTCCTTAGGTAGCACTATGTAAAACGTCATTTTTAACAAACATAGAGTGGGTGTAGGGCATAACTTAGTGAGTTATAGTTAGAGTGTTATTGTTAGGCACTCTTCAATAAATAATTATTTTAACCTACATACAGTCTTTGGCAGCAGTATGTACTATATTTTTTTAACTATGGTTTTGTGGATGTCCTGCTAAAAGAGCTGTAACCTTTTAAACATCAAAAGCTTGATCCTGCGCCCATTGATGTCAATGGAAGAGCTCCAATTAACTACAGCCATGGAAGATGAGGACTCTACTGTATATACCAAGCAAATTGCGTAAACAATACTTTTGAATAACTTATATGGGCTGATTAAAGGTTCTTATGTAATTTTTGCTCTTTTAGGAACCTTTTAAATCAGTATTTCTCTTTTACCATTATTTTTCAAACTGTTTCCATCTCAGGGCTGATTTGTCTGAAGTTTCCTGACCCTCTGCCAATCACAAGCTAACCTTCAAAGGAAAGAGATAACCTCCCAGCAGGAAAAGAGGCAAAGCTAGTGCTCTTTTAAACAAAGCAAAACAAAAAAGAATGGGGAGGGGGAGGGAAGGAGGGAGGGAAAAAAACCTATCAATGAAACAAAAGCAGTAAAACTCAAGAAGAGAGTGCAAAACTGCAACTTTTTTTTTGAGGAGGAGGAAGAGGAGGAGGGGGAAAATGTAGACCTGAATTTACCTGATTAACTCTGTGCAGGAGAAGCTAAACTGAGATCTTGGGTATCAAGGTCCCATGGAGGGACCCAGGTGCCTCAATGACTAAAAGTAGTAGCAAGATAAGGTCGCCTCCAGTTGAGGATTGGGAAGACGGTTTGGGGAACAAGGATTTATCAGCTTGGGACTTGCCTATGCTTCATAAATGGGGAAGCTGAGGATATCTGTCTACCCTTGGAGTCTTCTTGCTTTTCATTACAGTTGAGTGAAAATTGGAATTTCTGTCCCATGGGAAATTCTTTTTTTGACATTTGTTTCCATCTTGAATTAGTTCAAAATGTCAACATTTTCATGGGGGAGGGGGGCAAGTCATCATAAATTTAGATTCAGAAATGTCAAAACATTTTGTTTCATGTCATTAAACTGCATCTGCCTGAGGTGCCTCAGTGCCTGCCTCCTGGGCATTGCAGTTCAGGTGCCTCGTGCCCTTATTCTTCCCTATGGGCAGGGCTCCCTGTCAGGGATACATTTCCTGTGATGCACTGCAGTCATTTAGCTTCCATGATGCACTATGCAGCTTGGTCAGAAGGGAGACTGCGGTGTATCATTGGAGATACAGCCCAGCCAAGGAACCCAGCCCATAGGAAAGAATAGGAACATACAGGAGCTAACCTTCAATTCCTATGACACATCATTTAATGTCAATGGAGTATCAACATTTTTCAGAAAAATAAAAATGCCATGACCTCACCACCTCCTCTGCACCAAGCAGGGGACAAGGTGTATTGAAGAGAGCAAACTAATTAATGAGCCGTATGAAGCCTCGCAATAGCCCTGCATTAGAATCCTCACTTTACAAATGGGAAACCAAATGATCAGAAAGCCTTGATGAATCAGCAGCAGAACCATGGTTCAGCGCTCTGAACACAAGACCATACTTCCTCTGATGAATTCAATGAGAATGTTAACAACACAGGTCCAATGGGTCCTTGAGTTAGAAGGAAAAAGAGAGAGTGTGAAATGAGCGAGGATGGCCACAAACCAAACATTGCAATTATAGAATAAACACCAACATTTGTACCACTTCTAGTTTTGCGAGTCCCCAAGTAGCATTTTCTCACTGATAATAATTAAGTCTCATTCTACACAAGATAACTAAAAATATTTAGTTTTTTTCCTAAAATGAGCTTCCTGGACAAGTGAGTTTACCAGTATTTACTAACTCTGCAATAGGAATGTTTTTTTTATCTAAATTTCTAGCAGCAGCTGGCAGAGTAGACCTAAACTGTAGACATTAAACAACAAATATTGCATTATGAAATGTTAAAAATAGAGTATTGTCCTTGATTTTTGTTTTCACTTTTGACTTTCAGATGGGCCACTATAACTTTTATTTTGGTATTAAGAGGGAAAAAAATCCCAGTTTGTATCTTTAAAGTTCTGGAATGGTGTAAATTATTACAGTGGTTTTACATTTTCATGGGATCAAGGCAACAACAGTAAGCTCATAAAACAGATACCACTAATTATGCAGAGGAGAAGTCATAAAGTCACTGGTGGAAGCATGTTTTATATTCATGAACACATCATTAAAATTTTAAGATGCCCTATCAAATTCTACATTTTAATACTATACCCAACAGCCTTAAACCCTCCCAACAAGAAAATCAGATTGCTTAATGATCATGTTTGTCACACAGGTTTTATATGTCTGCTCTGGAAGCAGATGTGGACTTCTTTGTTGTCAGACAGTTTTTATCACTGGACAATTAAAAATAATTTTTAGCCCAACTATTTTATAAAAATAAAATTAAAGGATCAAAAACTCTAGGCACATTTAACTGCAGAAATATTTGTATTTATCAAGCCATAGAAAATGTTTTTCTAGCACTGTCAATTTGGTTTTACTTCTCTTGTATTTTCTTTTTCATAGTAAAAATATCTTTAAGTAAAATTAAGGTTATTTATCAAAGCTACAAACTAGCAACCAAAAGTTATTTAAAAATGAAGGTTTAATTAACACAGAACCATTAAAGCTGAATTTAATGTAAAGGTGAAACAAACAGAGAACTCTACGGGCTCAAACCTGCAATGAGCCTTTGATTTTGATGGAAATTGAGGGCTCTCAGCACCTTGCAGGACTCAGTCTTACGTGACTGTTTAAAGTCAAGGGACAAATCTGAATAAAACACAATCAAACATTAAAATCCAAATCCTTCCCCTGAGCCCAATGTGAGTAGAGTGAATATGCAGAGGGGAACTACATCCCTGGCACATATTCAAATATCTCCTCTGTGGACCACTACACACTCCCAGTGCACAGCTTCTCTTCACCCTACCACATTCACTGCATTGGATTTAGTATGTTTAAGACCTCCAGAAGGACTCCAATTAACTTAAAGTGAACACAGTCTGACTAAACATCATGCACAATACTCTGTAATTACTTAACCTGTGTAATAAAATAACTCCAATGATTAACATTGAAATAAAATTACTGTATTTTACATGTAGTAATACATTTATTCATTTTATTAATTACATTTTGTCAGGAAAACTAGCCTGGTTTATTTCTAGGTAGCCTCTCTACATCGTTTTTCTGTACTAGCTAGCACCATATTGCAGTGTTTAGCTGGCAAATAGTAAAAGAGAATTTCAAATACTAACATAAACTCGTTTTATTTAATCCTTGTAGAAATCAATGAAGATTTCTGCCTAAAGATCAGGGGCTCAAGGTAGCCCAATATTAGGTTTTCCAAACCTTTCCTTTTCTGGAGCTAATATTTTGGCCTAAGCTACCTGCCAGCATCTTTTTTAATGAACAAAACAAACCTATCACAGCTCTGAACATGGAGGAGTAAATATTTTTAAATTAAAACTGTATGCTAAGCATTGAGGAATAGCAGGGGCAGATGCCATTTATCCGATTCATTTTCCTTAGCTGATTCACAATCGAAAATCTTCACTCTTACAGATGCCTCCATCTTGTATTATTCTGACTTCCACAGATAGAGCAAAATAAATTAATAGTAGTATGACATCAAGGCATTCAAAGGCCAGATATTTTACTCATTACTAGAATGGGGCAAATAATTCATTTATTTGGTTCAGTGGCAATTCTGCTAAATTGGGGATGGGGGGAAAGTAGTTTGTGTTGAACTGACTCCTGAAATAATTTGGAATTTTTAGTAACTCAGACGATCCATTTCAGGGCTGTTCCAGAGTGGGGATTTCAACCTGGGTGTCCTAAATCCCAGCTGACTGCCTTAACCACTAGACTCGAGGTTATGGGGTTACAACAATAGCACCACTGCCTCTTCCAGCTGTTTTGTGAATGGCTGAAACTATTCACATCAAATTCATGAATAGTTTTGGGTAGATCAAAACTGCATTTTTTATCAAATTATTTGTCAGAAAAAATAATCACCCAGTTCTTTACTCGGACAGAATTCCCTTTGAAGCCAATGGGTATGTGTCTGAGTAAGGAATGCCCTCAGCAACATCAAGAGAAGGGGTCAAGAAGGAACAGTTTTCTGAAGTTCTGAGTGATCTCAACTGCCGGTAAAGTCAGTGAGTGAGCACTGTTCTGCCCATCTCAGGAGACACATATGACCCTGTTGTAGGCAAGCCCTAATTACACTTGATAGTTCTGTCAATATCACAGTACAGTACCTTCAGCTTTGTTCTTCTGGATCTGCTGCCTTCAGTTGCAGTAGATATCTTTGATTCACTGTAGTCTGTGTTTTTTCTCTTTATGTGTGTGATAATATGCATTATGTCAAATGATTTGGTAAACATTTATTTTATCAAATTTGTTTAATGGGTGGAGACACAACAACGAGACTGGCTAATTTCTGTGCATCATGATATTAGTGAAGAAAATTACATTGGAGAACGTCCTAGAACACTGGGCAATTATGACACAGGACAAAAGTTTTTTTTTAAATCAACAAATAGCACCAAAAAGTGAGAGGAGCATTTTCAAAATGTTGAGCTGAATAAACAGGTGGTTTGCCATGATGATGAAGGCACAATACAATAAAAACAAAGATATAGGGATGATACATGAGCTTACTTGGTCAACTAGAACCTCTTTAGTTGTGAACAGAGGTTTAAAATATTCCTATAGTTAAGGACCCGATCTGCAAACACTTACCATTATGTGTAATACTTACTTACCTGGAGTAGTCCCATAAGCTTCAACAAGACCACTCATGGTAGTAAGTACTATGCCTAGTAGTTGCAGAATCAGGTCCTTATTTATCAGTTGCTGACCCCACATGTGAATTCCGGAATTGTCTTTATTTGATATCTTAGGCACCTCTTTATCTGAAGCCTTGCCCTCAGGGTTCTGTTTAACTTTGCAGCATATATTTTAGATCCATATAAATATTTTCCTAACCCTGAGGAATATTTAACGCTGCCATTTTGTGATTTTTCAATAGTTTCTCAACTTTTCAAAAGTTATAGAATAGGACTTTGGTATTTTATTTTTCCAAACTGACTTCTCTAAATTCGAGGAAGTTTTTAAAAGTTAGAGTAGAAAAAGGAAAAGAAAAGGTAGGAAACAAAGTCATACATGGAGATCCCTCATTTCGTTACTTCCGTGACAAAAACTGGAAAAGGAGAATCACAATTCTGAAAACTCTTCAGGTTTCACAAAGATAAATTAAATGAAAATATTAATTCAAAATGAAGAAAAATATGTTGAGTGATTTAAAAATTTCCCATTGAAAAATAAAAATTTTTGTCAAACTACATTTTTCCTTAAAAACATATATTTTTGACAAAACCCAAATTTTGCAAGGAAATTTCTGTGTTGAAAACTTTTGACAATCATTGCATCAGAGTAATGCAATCTTCCATCAAAAGACCATGTATTTAAGATAAATAAATAAATAGAGCTGCTTACATCTGAATAAAGAGACCTACTAGAGGCATTTTGCTGGTTAAATCAGTCTACAGTTAAACCTTGATATAATTCATCAGACGAGCTTCAAACATATTTATATCCATTTCTCAGGAGCCCATATCACACACAATCACCAGCACAATTGGAATTAATTGCCACTCTTGTCTCAGCAAAGCCCAAGGATTAAGTAGGATTTTGCTCCCAAATATTTATTTTTTTCATTGAATGGTTTCACTTTATTCCCCAACTTTGCAATATTCACAGCTTTAACAAAATAGCTAATTTAATATAAAAATCATTTTGAAAACCATATTTACATGTTTTTAATGTGTTTACTCATGAAGTGGACCCATTGTTGCTAAAAACAATAGCCCCCCCCCCAACCAAATGCACAACATTAGACACATTTTTCTGGAAAGTGATTAAAAATACTTGAATTTAATAGCACTGATTAAAAATGTTACATCAAAATTATTTTGTGGCAAAGTAGTAGACATTTAAAGCCATTTTGCATTTCTTTATGTGTATTTAAGGCACAGCTTCTGCTCACACCTGATGGTGGCTCCTCAGGTCAGTTTAGAGACACATTAGTGGATCAGTGTTGCAACACTTATACTTCAGCTGCCTACTTGAATCGACAGCATTGTCAATTTGCACAAAATGTACAATTATTTCTGCATTTACAAAAATTGAACTTCTTATCTACCCAAGGCTCAATCCTGCCTCCCATGAAGTCAATGGCAAAACTGCCATTCAGTCCATTAAGAGGAGAGTGGGTCTCCAGAGTTTGATTGTGATTGTGGAAAAGCAGAGCGGTCTCCATTTAAAATCTTTACAATTTTGCTTTTTGACTAATTTACATTCCAATGTATTTCTTAGAATTATAAAATGCAGTAAATACTGTAATAACATTAATTATTCAAAACAGTCATTGTGAAGATTTTAATGGTGCCTACTGTAAAAAGAGATCTTATATGACAGTCCCTAGTAGAACCCAAATTAATGATCAAAGTAATATTGACTAGTCCTATGTTTAACATTATGGAAGCAAGTGGAAAAACTGAAAAGAAAAGGCAAGGTTATCAGGAAACTAACAACAGATTTTTATTTATGTTGCGGTATAAACCTATTTTATATTAACAATTGTATTTTCTTACCCAAAAGTAAATCTCGGCAGTAGTAATCAGCCAGGGGAACTCTATTTCCACAATGCCTCAATACTATAACCACTAGCCCTTCTTTCATGTAAAAATCGCATCTTTCCTAGCTGTTTATGGGCAACAACATGATTTCCCCTTTTGAATCATTGGAACTTTTGTTGTCAAACTATTGAGGTGGTCAGACAGATGCAAAATGTGATTGACATTTTGTTCAGATATTTTCAGATGGTAACATTGTAATATATAATATGTATGCATGCAAATATAATATACAAAATATATTGCCACTGGTGTTTAACCTATAACAATGCGACAACCAAATGAGAGAGAGTGAACATGATTGTTCATTTGCATCCTTTTGTTTAATGGCTCCCATAAGTAGGTAGTTACTAAAAGTTTAATGCAAATGCTTTGTCTTATTTATAAGCAGCTGCTCATATATTTAAGAAACAGTAAAATACCGCCTTTGATTTGTTTTTACTGCAGGGCCCATGCTCAGTTGCTACTCTCATGCTGAATAAATAATGCCATGGTGCAGTGAGGCAGTAGACCTTGCCTCTTTTTGTAGTTAACCAATGAAAAAAGATGCATCTGCTTATTCTCAGACATTAATGCAACTAAAGGAATAAGACATCAGAGGCCTGTGAATGAGAAGGTCTTTTTAAATTTACAAAGCATTTGCTCCTGAATCTACCTCAACCAGTTTGGGGAAAGAGCTTTTGGCACCAAGTCACCCTTCAGGGAAAGACTGATAATGATCACTAAAGACATACTACGGGCTCCTGCCTCTCTCACTTCAAAGGCCTTCTCTCTTAATCTACATTAAATCATCATTTTGCCTCGGCTATAGGGACAGCTGTACACAATCTATTTGTTTTAAAACAGATTAGGAATGGTTTCTCTGCCAGAGTATATGCTGCATGATAATTGTGCTTTAAAATCTTAACTTGCAAAAACATTAAAACTTTGCTTCATTAGCTACATAAGGCCCAAGAGTAGTTGAGAAGATTCATCACCCTTCCAGGATAGGGCCCATATTTAATTTTAGTTTCATAAATAAGAATGCATAAAACAACACTGCAGAGGTTTTGTAATTTTTAAAAGTCATTAATATTCCTTCACCATATCTAGGGATTGGGTGTTCTGGGTTTTTTGCTAGTAACGCACATCCTATGTTGTCTGCCTTCATTATGTCCTAAAATTTTTTTTCCTGCTTTGTCCATTGGTGCTCTCACTACCTCAAGGGTGACTACAAAGACATTTAATTTCCCAGTTAAAGTAGAAGTTGGAAAAGAGATAACTGTAAAATAATTAGTCTAAGGCCCTAAATTCCAGGTAAAGTTCCCTCCTCCAGATCCATACTGAAGATATCACGAACACAAGGATTGTCACTTGGTCAATATCTATCTAACTCAAAGGGTCTCATTTTCATATGCTTTAGGCATGTTATGACAGGCACAAAATACTAACACAATGCATTTTAATATAATTAAATACCAGGGTATACATTAGGAGCAAGGAATACAGACTCAACCTACAGGATGGGGGATTGTCACCTGGAAAGAAGTAACTCTGTATTTAAAAAAAAACAGGAGTACTTGTGGCACCTTAGAGACTAACAAGAAGTTGTGAGTTCTTGTCAGCTGCTGCGAATGGACCATTTTGATTATCACTACAAAACGTTTTTTCTCTCCTGCTGGTAATTGCTCACCTTAACTGATTACTCTCGTTAGAGTGCATATGGTAACACCCATTGTTTCATGTTCTCTGTGTGTGTGTGTGTATATATATATAATATATATATATATACTATATGTTCTAGTCTATGCATCCGATGAAGTGGGCTGTAGCCCACAAAAGCTTATGCTCAAATAAATTTGTTAGTCTCTAAGGTGCCACAAGTACTCCTGTTATTCTTGTGGATACAGACTAACACAGCTGCTACTCTGAAATGTGTATTTAAGGATTTAGGTGTTATAGTGAACAAGCTACTGAACATGGGTTCCCGATGCAGTGCTCTGGCTATACAACAGGGCAGTAGCAAATAGGAGTAAGAAGATGATTTTTCCTCTGTAAGTGCCACTGGCAAGATTGATACTAGAATATTGCATACAGCTATGGTGCTCATGTTTTAAAAAGTATATTAAAAATTGGAGGAGAGTCACTGCAGGCAGCATAACAGCTGCATCAACAGCATGAATGCCAAACTCAGGGCAGACTGTTAAGAAGCCAGCACAGTCCCCAAATTGGCTGTGAATTCTATACTTAGATTTTACTAACCAATGATTAAGTATAAACTCAAGCACAACAACAGTCTAAACATGATGTTACAGACAGTCCCCTGGGGTACTCTGATCTGTCTTGCCACTCAGACTGAGCATACCTTTGTGATAGATGGACCCTTACGCCAAGGATCGTAGCAGCATTGAGGTTACGCCTGTAGGGAATCCCAATAACTCCCAGGCCCAATGGAGCAGTCACATACCTCAAGTCAATTGCACCTTAGATTTCACACTAAAGACAATACTTGTAGCCAGTCCTGTAATAAACTATATACAGATGTATTAAATAGGAAAAGGAAATATGAGACTTATTTACAAAGTTAAATCAGGTAAGCACACACACACACACGGATTACAATTTTAAGTTTCAAAAGGTAGTAGAAGCTTCTATAAAAAAACAAGTGCTATATGTCCTTTAAGGCTGAACCAGGCTGAGCAGCTGGGGATTTCTTGCTTATGCCTGGAAAACCTAGTCCCCAGAGTCCAAACATCACAGCAGTCCAGTTCCTCCTTGTTTGGGGTTTCTATCCTACTCTTCCTTCCTTGTGCTCTGAGCTGCAAACTCAGTTGATAGGACTTTCATGACTTGTCTTCCTAGGGGAGAGCAGAACAACTAACAACTTTTCTCCTCTATAACCCGCTCAGTAGTCTGTCTGGTGTCGATGGACCTATCCTACATTGGGCAGGATGTAACATCTTCTGTTGAAGATCAGCACTTCACACTAGTTAATGTCGCTCTCCTGTCTGGGGATTTACAGTTACAGAGGCTCACAATACAACTGCTCAAATATTACTTTACAACATGGGATACAGAGGTTCTCAGTGAAATGAATGCATGCAGCAACTCACTAACATTCAATAGTCTAAACACAAAATGCATTCTCATAATTCTAATACGTATTTTTACAATACTAAACACACAGGTGAGCCAGTCTGATTCCAGCTATGTATTTGTCAGTGTTCAACTGAGACATGGGGGTCTTGGCATGAGCTGGCACCTGGTCTGCCAGTGTCCCAGCAGAAAAGAGACACAAAAATAGACTGTTGAAGAAAATGCCTTAGAATGAGAAACTTAAAGAGTTTGATCTGTTTATCTTAGACAAAAGAAGATTAAGAGGTGACTTGGTTATTGTGTATAAGCACCTCAATGCAGAGAAAATACTGGGTAATCAAGGACTCTTTAGTTTAGCAGAGAAAGACATTACAAGAACCAATGGCTGAAACCAGACAAATCAAAATTAGAAATTAGACACACATTTTTAACAGTGAGAGTGATTAACCCATGGAGCAAACTTCCAAGGGAAGTGGTGGATGCTCCATCTCTTGATGTCTTCAGATCAAGACTGGATGCCTTTCTGGAAGATATGCATTAGTAAAACACAAGTTTTGGGGAGCAAAATAGGTATAACTGGAATGGCCTGTGATATGCAGGAGGGAAGTTTAGATGAAATAATTGTCCCTTCTAGCCTTAATTTATGAAAAATGTGAGTGCTGTCACATGACTAGTTTTCATGTGTAATTAGTTTAACTGTGAACACATATTATGCAACTGTGCCCATGGATGACCACACTCATTTATGTGTGCAGTTACCCGATGTGCATGTGTAACAATACTAACAGCATACAGAACAGGGGTGGAACTGTGTGCCTAAACTCTATGAAAATCACACCCACGATTCAAGATGGTGTTGTCCATTTCTATTACTAGAAAACATGTCTGTGGTGTTAAGATTTTTTTTTTAAAAAGGCCAAGTACAATAAAATATAAATAAAAATCTGCTGTTGATAATGAAATAAGAAATGTTTATGCCTACTATATTCATCTGTACCATATATTGTAGTCTTGCCTTAACCTATTAAATGCATACAATCCCTTTTTAGGTTAAATTTAACAGATTTTTTTTATTTTCTACTCTAATAATAATTTAACAGATAAATATTTATCCATAATATATATGTGATGAAATGTTTTGTTTTATGACAGAAACAGAACAAGATGGGGTGGCTTGGACAAAAACTGGTGCAGTTTCCATATTGGCTTTGGTTTTGGATTCATTGCCCACAGGAAGTGTTTGAAGAACCCAAAGTTGTGTAAGGAAGTTTATTGAACTTTCAAGAAGGAATAGAATTAGGGATGTGTTTCAAAGATGAGGGGAGGTTCAAAAGCTTAAATTTCAGCCCAAACATAGTAGAGGGAACTAAAGAAGCTCCATCATCTTTATGGATGCTAATAGATCAGAGACTAGGATGAAGTAATGCAAGTACAGCTAGCCAGAAGAGGGCCTGCTTGGGGACCTTTTCTCCCAGTTATGAAAATGCTGTAGTCACTGAACTGTTGTAGATATCTCATTTAAATGTAAAGGCAGGATAACAAGTTCATTGCCCTCTTAGGAAACCAATCATTCTGTGGGATAAAAGTGTACCTAATGATCTAGCTAGACAGCTGGGACACAGGGAAGGAAAAATGAGAGAATTTAAGATACTGTTAATTCAAATGAACATGTAACAATAGCAAGATGAGATAGTTTCCCCATCAGGCTCTACAGCAGTAATTGTTGAAGTGTACTGTAGTGACAGAACAATGTACTGTACATAAAAAACTAATTCAATTAATAGTGTAATCATTTATATATATATATAAAGAACCTTACATATTTGAAAAATAATTGAATGTAAATCAAGACAACATATACTAGAGGAGAGAGGGGGAGAGAGAGAGAGACATACACACACACACATGCTCCAGGGACCCTAGTCTCTCACCACAGGATATAAGAAACTCCCCTTGACTTAAAAATAATAACTTCAGAATCATGCTTCTGGCACTGTGTGAGCTACATGTACTTTAAGCACTTGGCAAGAATATTATTTGGAAGGCCCAGGTTGTTCTTTTGCTTGGGAAAGGGAATTGGACTTCTTACTTTGTGACAGTGAATCGTGCTCATCTCCATTGATATCATTGCATGGACAACTGTAAATCTGGCATTTCTGAAATGTTGAATGCTTGACTTTGAACCTAAATAACTTTCTTTTCTTTAAGTGATTTTGCACATGAATTCCATTTATGGTGCACATGCAGGCACATGAGAGCAGTCTCTCATGCATGGGATGCATATGCACTAAGACTGGAATCTAGGTGGACAATATATCTCAAAGAACATAACTTCTTTAATATAGTTTTTCATTAGGTAGTATTAGATAATTAGAGTGATGTATGAGCATTGTTGGTGCAACTTACTGGTTTGCCATGATAAACCTCACATAAAAACTATACTAAAGAGAGAGGGACAGGGTCTGATCTCACACAAGTTTTCTCCTCCTGTGACTCCATGCAATTGAATGGAGTTACAGAAGTAAGTGAATGAAGAATCATGTCCATTGTTGGGTATATGTCAGGTTAAATGGATTTTTAAAATTATTTTGACTGTCTATTTAATTAATAAAATAAAAAAGTTTAAAACTAGTAAACAGTCCTTCCTCCATCACTGCCATTGGGAAGTGCTGTGGTTTTCGTTACTGAAAGTAGATATCAAAATTTTTTCCAGTAAAGCAATTAATTGGCTAATCATCCTTCACTGCTTTATAATAGAATACTTCACTTTCCAAAGTTCTACCTAAATGTGGACATAGGTTCAGTGGTGTGAAAGATTTGGTGCTCATGAGGGGATTTGGGACTAAGTTCTATGATGGTAATTTTCACTTACCAAGAATATCATTCCCAGGAGAAACTATGGCACAGAAAATCTCACGATTGAAGAAAGAAACAGAAATATGTGCTTAATCTTGCTAGGAAGACCTGAGCGCTCACCTCCCATACCAAAACCAGTGGGACTTGCTCAACACTTTCCATGATCAAACCCAATAAGAGGACTTACAGCAGGTTAAATGGTTCACAGACCTGGCTAGATAAAACCTGAAGAGACTTCCCTGAGTTGGCAAATTGTAACTTTTAATATTTATTTTATCTCCGATTAATTAACAAATCTGCCAAATTGGAAATCACACTGTTGTTTGAAAAAATACTGTACCTACCATCATTATGAGTAACTTCTAAGATGATAAAACTGAAACAAGTTAAGCAAAATACAAATGTCTCTCTTTTTCTAGGGTATTTTTCTTTATGCATTTCACATCACATTGCGTTAAGTCAAATTCTCCGTTTTCCCCAATATGATTAGCCAGTTTCTTCACTGCTGAAATGGCAATAGTAAGAATTAACAATGGTGCAGAAAAACTTATATGTATATTTTCATTTTTATTTATTTTTTAATTCCAGGGCTTGGTATTTAAATGGAGCTTTATCACTAACTAGAATGCTGAAAAATTAGCTTAAAAAAACAAAAACTAAGTTGATAATGTTCCTTTTAAGTAATAGCTATTGGTTGCCAGTGAAAGAGAGCACAAAGGTTTAGACCTTAAAAGTGAGTAACTGAAATGACACTTATATTGAATGCAATTGTTATGATAGCTTGCTCTTGATTACTGAGGTAGCTGAGGTGAGTGTGATGGTATTACTGTCATGAACAGTAATAAAATTAAATGTGACTAAATTGTCTTGTCAGAACTTTAAAGAAAGAGAAAAAATTGTTCCTTTCCCCACACAATTTGTAGTAAAGATGTGTTACTTTCCAATCAGTGCAACTAAGTCAGTGAAGTTAAAAAGACCTCTTCAATATGTTTTAAGAGGCTGGGCAAATCAGTTCATATAAATGACACCCAAGTTATAACAAATTGTATTTCAAAGAATTAAAAAAAAATTTTTTTTGAAACATAGTTCGTTTGAAGTCCTTTTTAGAGAGAGAGGAGGTAAGAGATAACACAAGCTTTGATTGTTTGGTCTCAAATGAATTTTCATTCTAAATGTCTTTTAATTTAATTTTTTTAATGAAACATTTTTAAATGGTCAAAATCAAAATGAAACATTTTGTTTCAGGTAGACTGAAACATTTCATTCAATTTGAAACTAATTATTTTTACTTTTTGATATACCAAAAATTTTGAAAAAAAATTCATTTTCAGTTTGACCTGAAACATTTTTTTCAGAATTGCCGGTGAACCAAAGAGTCCAAAATCTCTATTCCTGACCTAAAATCCTGCAGGTTTTTTGACTGGGAGCATATTCTGGTGTTATTTCCTATTTGCATTGGACCTTTTTTGTGTAGGATTGGCACTGGTAGCTGCAGCTCACCAGTTTGGAGTGCAAGTGAGATATTGACCCACAGTAGAATGATGCAGATATAGGGTGAAATTTGTCCCAATGCAGAGGAGCATATATACAAAAGAGTCTGGTGATATTAATTTTATTTCATTGTTGCTCTGATGGGGCAGATGAGTTTTGCTGTATGTATACAATCTTTGGAGTTTGACTGTTTCTGAATAAAAAATAAGGAATAAGAGCTTAGAGTTTGTATTTTGTCCAATCCTCACAAAAAGAGGTGAACTTAAAAGAATGAAGATTCCCATTTTCATCACTGCACAAAGTTTAAAGAAAAACCTCAAAACATTTAGCTGTTAAAGAGTATGAGAATGTGTAGAGAAAATATAAAAAAACAGAATCTGCTAATTTCTACTATAAAGGATTTTTTCTCTGAATTTCCTGGTACATCTGCCTGATCTTGTCTAGGAAAGACTGTTCAAGTAATGCACAGAAAAAACAAACAGTGTATCTATTTTTTGAATTCACGTACATCAGTGGATGAGAAAGGGTTAAACATGAGTTAACGGTGGATGTGAAAATATATGGGTGAAATAAAGGGGAAAAGAAAAAAGAAAAAAATGTTTCCAGTTTGAGCGACTCCATCTGTTCCTTTAATTCAGTGGCAGCCCTCAACTAGATGCTGGGGTCTGCTAGTCCAACACTCCACACAACTTCTCTCTGTAAATTAAGTTGTTGGCTTGTGTTGCTGGGGGTTTAAGAAGGTGAGTGATGACCTTGGTTGAGTATGTTTGTATAGAAACATGTCACTGCAGGATGATGTCTTTCCTCCAGAGACATAGGGTCCAATGCTAACCATTTGTTAGGAAAATACCAAAGTTAAACATATCCAGCATATGAAAAGATCCAAGATCTTTGCCAAGTGTAACTTTCACTCATCTCTGAAACATCAATTTACACTGTATTTTAGAAGTTATTTTTAGCACTTGTCTTTTAAACTGTTTCCTTTCTGGTGTTAACATCTCACAACTTTTAAAACTAAATAAGTTTCAAGCTTTTTTACCCTTAAAATGTGAAATCTCATGAATATGTTGTACAACTGCAGTATATTTAATATGTATTGAAAAAGAAGACGTGATGGTCTAAAATGGCATTTATTTTCTGGAGTGAAGAGATGTAAACCTAGAGCAGCCCAATACTTGCACTTTCAAAAATGTATTATATAGAAAACATTTTAAAATAACAATTTTAAGGAGTAAGTATTTGTTTTCCTCCTTGCAGTATTTGTCATGCAGCCACCCAGATGACTGAATACTGGTGTATGTGTGGCAGAATTTGTTTGGTTAATACAACACAGGGCTGCCCAGAGTGGGGTGGGGGCAAGTGGGGCACTTTGCCCCAGGGTCCGGACCCCACAGGGCCCCCATAAGAGTTTTTCAGGGCCCATGGAGCAGGGTTCTTCACTCGCTCTGGGGGCCCCAGAAAACTTTTGTGGGGCCCAGGCCCCCAGAGCTTTGTCCGCTCTGGGTCTTCAGCAGCAATTCAGCGGCAAGGGTTCCTTCCGCTCCGGGACCCGCTGCCTAAGTGCCCCAAAACCCCCGCAGTGGGGGATCCTTCCGCCCCGGGGCCCACTGCCAAAGTGCTGGGTCTTTGGCAGCAATTCAGCGGCGGGGGCCCCAGGCCCCCTGAATCCTCTGGGAAGCCCTGCTAGAGGTATTGATTTCAGAAGCAGACCATGTGCTCTCACTATTTTGAGTAGGTATATTGAGCTCAGGATGTTTTAATTCTCTCACAACATTAAAATATGGAAAAAGTGGAAAGACAAATCTGAATTTAAGATTAAGGACTGAATTTTTGAACCTGGTTGCCTAAAGTTATGTACCTAACTATGGATTTAAATGCCTAATGTTAGACATCCAGGTCTGAAAATATTGGGCTTGCTTAATATCATTAGGTAGGATGATTAATGTGCAGTCAGGATGTTTTTCCTGATAGTCAGCCTATAAATGTTCCCATTCTAAGGTTCAACCCATTCGACAAATTATAGCTCTAATTTCTCGCCCTTCTTTATACCCTTTAAATATTTCAGACAGTTATAGGTTTTGAAATGGTTGTGATATCACATATCTGGTATTAGAGCTTATCTGAAGGATCTGGTGGGAAGATGGCCAATGAACAGGATAGCCCCTTTTTTTAAATATGAAGGAGGAAATCTTAGCACAGTTGAAATCAGTGGGAGTTTTGCCATTGACTCTGTTAGGGCTTGGATTCACCTAAGTGATGCATTTGGTCTTCACTGGTGTAAATTAGGACTATCTCCAATGAAGTCAGTGGGGTGCAAAATGTAGAACTGGTATGTGAGAAGAGAATCAGGCACTTTATAAAAAGCAAAACCAGTTAAGAAAAATATAAAAAAGTGAAAGACAAATGTAGCTGTTCTCAAGTAGAGTATATTTTAAAGTTTTCTGTCTTGCAAAACTACCTCTTTAGAAAAAAGAGTTGGGGGAAAGAATATTTGCTACTAAAAAAAAGCAATTCCTAATCAACAGGTAGGAGAAAGCAATGACAAAAATGCAAAACATCTTTTCTTCTACAATGAATGGCTGCATAAATTATTTAAAATTAATAACGAAACATTCAAAATAACTTTTCCCCTTTCATTTTGATCCCTTCACCTATTCCTAGCACTACTTTCATAATCTTTTTTTTTCCTCTCTCAAATTTCTTGGATCTCTTTTTCTACAAATCTCTCTCCACAGCATTGACCCAGCTACGTCTTTCAATTGCTCTCCTGTAAGTAGGCCCTGTAGTTTCTACCTTTTAATTAAAGGGCTGTGTTAAGAATGCTCTGATGCCTTCACTGAAGATTTAACAGAACATTGAAAGCTAAAAGCGGATTTAGGTACAAAATATTGCACTATTTTTTTAACTAGTTTTGTAGAAAATTTGAGAAATGGTGATTCCATCAGTTTTCACTTTAAGCAAATCAGAAAAAAAGTTTCCAGAATAGAAGAGGGTAATTTTCACATGATGCAATGCATGTTCTTGATTTGAATTATATTCACATGGCCAGCAGCAGGAGAGAGAAAAATAGCTTGTGTGAGGGTCTGGCAAAATGATGAAGAGAAACACGCCAAAAAAAATGGTCAAATCTACTAACACTCCCCCCACCTCTTTCCTTTTTGATTTAAAGAAAGAGCAAATTAGATGAAGTTTTTGTTTTGAGCTGAGTATGCAGAATTGATTAAGACAAAAGGGAAAAGAGGGGAGAATGATCAGGGGGAACAAAAAGACCTAAGAAGAGAATATTGATCCCTTCTAACAGCAGCCCAGAAATACCTCCCAAAATAACACCAAGATGAAAAGGGTCAGATTGTGACTGTGCATCTCTCTTGGTTAGATGCACTGTGGAGAGAAACATACAAGGGGCACCAGACTGTGGAGTGGGTTAGCTGTACTGTGGGAGCAGGCTGCAGAAGCCTCACAGTCCTCATGAGCATCAGTGACCACTCAGGAACATGACAATTCAGCTACACAGTGAGGTAACAAGCTGGCCCAGAAATGGTGAACTGGCAATGGCAGCTGCTGCCAGCTCTATGAGGGTTTCAAACCCTTTACTGGTCTTTGGGTAAAACCCCTAGCTTGCAAGGGAGCCCCCATCTGTTTGTCTGCCCTTTCACAGCCATTCCACCACCTTCTGGCAAAAAGTGTCTAGTCAGAGCTGCTGCGCATGTGGAGACACAGGTTGGTACCTCTCCTTGCCCTACACTGCACAGCTGGAGCTCCTCTGTATGCTGCAGCCATCTGGGAAGCAGCTGCTCTGTTTAGTTCTTCAGCTCTTGCTGTGTCTCCCTGAACTTCTCCTCCTGCCACCAGGCCTGGGAGAGGATACCCAACTCTCAGGCCTGAGATGGGGTAATTAAGACTTCCCCTCCCACCCCCGACATTGGTTCCCTCCTCCTCTTCAGGCTTCTAATAGTGAGTGGGATGCTAAAATGAAATGGAGGAATACATTTTGGAATGAAATTGGGGTGTATTTTGAAATAAAATGCTGATGCTTGGCAAGAGATTGAACTACTGGCGTCTGTCTCTTCCCTGCGCCCCCTCTTTTTGGGCTTGTCTACCTACAGATTTGTACTGGTTTGTTTAAACCAATGCAAACCCCTATGTAGACACACACATATCACATTTTAACTGGTTGTATTGGTTTAGTTTGCCCCTGTAAGCAACCCTAGAGGCAAGCTAAGCCACTAAAAGCTGGTTCTAAATCTATTTTAAATGTGTGCACACACAAAGTTAAACGATTTATCTAAATCCATTTAAAAATCACACCTTTAGTTAAACTAGTGCAACTTTGTATGTAAAGCAGGCCTTTTTCTCTGCATGTACATTTATGTTGATGATGCTGTAACACTAGTATCTACTTTTTCTGTCTCCCTCTCACCAGTTCTTCACTCCTGTTTCTTCATTGTTCATATAGTAAATTGTCTATATTACTCAGCATACACCAGCAGTTTAAAGAAGCATCCATTTTTATTAGCTTTATCTGTACTCTCGTAGTCTCACTGAATCAGTCCTTGCACTGAGTAGCACCAATGTTAGCAAATACTTATATTTCCACAGTCGTAGCCTGAACAAGCAAAGAGACAAATCCAAAAAGAAACAGCAGTGGGAGTGTCTAAGGGTAGTTAATGATCTAATTCTTATCTCCAGTCACAGATCCTTCTCTGTGCTCATTAGTGACGTGTAGAGCAAAAATTAGTGGGAAAACAGGTTAAGCCCAGAATATGTCAGATGCTTATCTAAAGTTAATCTGAACAGTCTAAACCTTTTGGGCTTTGAAAACACTCAATCTGGTTATTTTTTTAGGTGCAGTTCTGTGCTCATAATTAAATACAGGCAAAAATGCTCATATTTAGACTATGTCTGCCCTTGGAGCTGAGGATGTGATTCCCATCTTGAGGAGACTTATCCATGCTAGTTTTCATTGAGCTAGCACACTAAAAATAAATGTATATGGCCAGGGGCGGCTCTAGGTATTTTGCCACCCCAAGTATGGCAGGGAGGCTGCCTTCGGCGGCTTGCCTGCGGGAGGTCCCCGGTCCCATGGATTCGGCAGCATGCCTGCGGGAGGTTCACCGAAGCCGCGGGACCAGCAGACCCTCCTCAGGCATGCCGCCGAAGGCAACCTGCCTGCCGCCCTCACGGCGACTAGCAGAGCGCACCCTGTGGCTTGCCGCCCCAAGCACGCGCTTGGCGTGCTGGTGCCTGGAGCCGCCCCTGTATATGGCTGTGCAAGCCGAAGGATGACCTAGCTGCCCTGAATACATGCTTAGGGTCTCTAAGAGATCTATACTCTGGGTGAGTGCCTCAGCTACACTTTATTTTTAGCATGCTAGCTCAATGAGATCTAGCCTGGGTATGTCTCACCAGCTCCAAGTGTAGACATATCCAAATTTGCAAAACAACACCAGAAAAAATGGAGACCATTTTTCAAATTGCAGGTGCTTTTAGCTCTTCTCTTCACTAGTTCTTCACTTAAAACAAACGAAAAATCCCAACCATCTCCAATGGTACCTCTAATCATCTGATGTCCAGTAACATCCCCACCAGTGTATGCCAGTCCTGCAGTCTTGGATACCTCTCTGTCCTCCCCGACCATTAGGAAATCTCTCCCCTTTCCTGCTAAGCAACCCATTCACATCCTTTCTTTAAATCTTACCTGAATTTCCTTTTCTCTTATGAGTGATGCTCTCTGTACATTGTTTTGCAATATTCTACTGTCCTTTACAAAAGTTGGTTCTATTAATAACTTTTGGAATGTTTATCAGGTACAACTGGGATGAAGTATTTGTAAAAATATCATTTATGGAACACACTTTGCTCTTTTTTTCTGTTTTGTGTATTATCCATGATCAGTACTTGTACTATTTTGTTCATCATTCGCCATATTTTAACAAACACTTTATATACGTGCATTTCCACCCACGGCTTATTTGTAAACTATTCACTTTCACTATCTACTATTCATTAAATCTAATGTGCGAGTGGTGACATGGTATTTCTTCTTTCTGTTTGAATAATACACTTTTATAAACAGGAGGGGAATCAGAGATTCCAAGATGGCTGCATGAATCCTTATGGTGTGAACCATTTCATTAATATATTTGAAATATAAACTGAGATTTAATTTTCTATGAACATTCTTTTGAACCAAAATAATCACTTGTTTAGAATGTTCATGAAAAGAATTAAAGGAGTCGCAAATACAGCTGAAGTGAATTAATGGGTTTTATTCAAATGCATATTCTCGAGTTCCCTTTTGCAGTATTGATCCTGCTTTGGTGTCTACTTTATGGTCCTTTATTGCTCAAGTAAAGACAGGGTTTTTTTTAATCCAATCAGGATTCAGCATTTCATTCAATAGATTTAGAATTATGTTGTATGTAATTGTACTGCATCAGGAGTCCTTGCTGAGGTGAAAAGAGTTATCCTAAGGTACTAAAAGTATTAGACATGGTATTTTGATAATCTCGTGAGTAAAACATTGTGCTGCTGCCAAACATGGGCATGATGGTTTCAAGCTGGCTTCTGTATCTCTTTAAATATATCTTCAATCCTGTTTTGGTAAGAATATCTGTACTAAATATCAGTCAGTGTTCATTGGTAGCTATTTTCTAGCTTATTAAAAGTTTAATAAAACTTTTTGGAGTTCTAAGGCTATATGCAAGACAAGTTTTTCATAGATTTGGCAAATATAGTGGCAATATAAATCAGAGATGGACTTGAGTCACAAAATTCTGCTATCCTTTACAAAAGTGAATCTGGACTTAAGATCTAGATTTCAAAACTCCCCAAAGTTTGCAGTGTGTCTGACTGAGGCTTCTCCTTTGGCCCATGCAGAGATGGAAACAGGCTGTGAAAGTCTTGTGCGGTTTTAAGTCAAGACTTTGACACCTTCCTGTCCTAAATTTCTAGGGTGTTTGGTTTTGGTGTTCTGGTTCAGGTCATTCTATAGTATATAATGGGAGAGCTGGTAGCAATCTTTATATTTAGGTTGCCTATCATTTTCCTTTATAAAAGATTCTTGCAGCCATGTTTTTATGAAGCGCTAGTGCCTCCATCTTTTGCAGGAGGCTGTTGAAATTCACAGCAGGAGAAGCCTTTAAACTAAGGAAGTGCCTTTTCTTTGTCCCATGGCATTTTGTTCATGCATATCAGAATTATCTACTGTTGAAAATTGAAATTTCCTTTTTTTCACTTGTATGCCTCAGCAAAATGTTGACAGTATTCCAGAAAAATAACTGACCATGAATATTCTAATCTAAAGCCATGCTCATAACACTGTCAGAGCAGCAGCAGCAAACGGGGCAATGAATGAGAGCTACTGGAGCAGGTGAAGTGGAGGAGTTGGGGGAAAGCAGCCAGGCCAGGCTCCCCATGATGACCCTAGAATAAGCATATGGCCCCAGTGGCCCTTTCCCTTCACTCTGGGGAAACCACATAGGGCATAAGCTCCCCAAAACCTCAGAGTGGAGAAAGAATATTGAGCCAGATAAACACCAGACCTCAGCAACCCACCTTTCAGACTATAACAGCTTTTTCCAGCAGTTAAACTTACAGTTCAAGCACTAGGGTTTGTATTGCAGCAATGAGGGTTCAGTTTTTGAATCATGATGATGACTAAAGCCGGGAGAGAGGAGGTTGATATAGTTTTATATAATAGAATTTACTTTATTGGTTTAAATTGTCAGACACATGGATGAGCATAATTTGTTGGGGAAGAGTCAACATGGTTTTTGTAAAGGGAAATCATGCCTCACCAATCTACTAGAATTCTTTGAGGGGGTCAACAAGCATGTGGACAAAGAGAATCCAGTATATATATATATATTGTATTTAGATTTTCAGAAACCCTTTGACAAGGACCCTCACCACAGGTTCTTACAGAAAGTAAGCAGTCATGGGATAGTAGGGAAGGTTCTCTCATCGATTGGTAACTGGTTAAAATATAGGAAACAAAGATTAGGAAGAATGCTCAGTTTTCAGAATGGAGAGAGGTAAATAGTGGTGTCCCTCAGAGGTCTGTACTGGGACCAGTCCTATTCAACATATTCTTAAATGATCTGGAAAAAGGGATAAACAGTGAGGTGGAAAAATGTGCAAATGATCCAAAACTATTCAAGATAGTTAAGTCCCAGGCAGACTGCAAAGAGCTACAAAAGGATCTCTCAGAACTGAGTGACTGGGCGACAAAATGGCAGATGAAATTCAATGTTGATAAATGCAAAGTAATGTACATTGGAAAACATAATCCCAATGATACATATAACATGATGGGGTCTAAATTATCTGTTACCACTCAAGAAAGAAATCTTGGAGTCACTGTGGATAGTTCTCTGAAACCATTCACTCAATGTGCAGCAGCAGTCAAAAAAACGAACAGAACGTTGGGAATCATTAAGGAAGGGATAGATAATAAGACAGAAAATATCATATTGCCTCTTTATAAATCCACAGTCTGTCCACATCTTGAATATCATGTGCAGATGTGGTTGCCTCGTCTCAAAAAAGATATTTTGGAATTGGAAAAAATTCAGAAAAGGGCAACAAAAATGATCAGGGGTATGAAACGGCTGCCATATAAGGAGAGGTTTATAAGACTGGGACTTTCCAGCTTGGAAAAAAGACGACTAAGGAGGGATATGAAAGATGTTTATAAAATCATCACTGCTGTGGAGAAAGTAAATAAGGAAGTGTTATTTACTTCTTCTCATAACACAAGAACTAGGGGTCACCAAATGAAATTAATAGGCAGAAGATTTAAAACAAATGAAAGGAAGTATTTTTTCACACAATGCACAGTCAACCTGTGGAACTCCTTGCGAGAGGATGTTGTGAAGGCCAAGGGTTGAAAAAAGAACTAGATAAATTCATGGAGGATAGGTCCATCAATTGCTATTAGCCAGGATGGACAGGGATGGTGTCCATAGCCTCTGTTTGCCAGAAGCTGGGAGTGGGCAACAGGGGATAGATCACTAGATGATTACCTGTTCTGTTCATTCCCTCTGAAGCACCTGGCATTGACCACTGTTGGAAGACAGGATACTAGGCTAGATAGACCTTTGGTCTGACCCAGTATGGCCATTTAAAAAAAAATGACTGGGAAATTACATACATAAAAGCTATGTTAAAAAGTTGCAAGTCAAGCACTCAAAAATCAGGACTGCTGGATGTATGGTTTCTCATGTAGCCTTAATTCTGTCCTCTTGTACATATGTGTTACAGTTTTTAATTACATGATCACATACTTTTCCCCTCACAGGATCCCTGACTTGTTCAGTGCACAAAATAAACATAGAACATGGCAGAATTAAGGTTGTAGAAGCAACTAAATTTGGCATTTCTTAACCTTTGAGTGTTTGACTTTGCAATCTAAGTATATTTATGGAACACAGTTTTTTACGAAGTATCAAACGCATTATAAATGTGTTGGGAATTAATTTGAAAAGTGCAGTAAAAAATGTACTATATCTGAACTACTGAAAATTTGGCATTTGAGAAAAAAGAAGTGAGATCAAGAGTCACTGATCTTAAATATTAAACAAAGTTGTTTAATCAGATCATACATCAAACTAAAGTAACAACCCTACAGTACAAGCTCATTTTGTAAAATGTCATCGTTTAAAAGGCCACCATGAATATTTTTACATCCATGGTGAAATTTTTATTAAAACAAAAGTTCCTTTTCTACTGAACAATGTGTTAAATAATTATCCATCATTATAATTATGGAGATAACCAAGGAAGGTATAATTTTGTGAAAAAGGAAATAAGTTGCATCTCCTATTCATAATGGGAAATTGCAGCAAAAATATTTTTAAATGGCCAGTAAAAACGTATCTTTTGATTCAGTGGTTTCATTCTTAATTGAAATAGATATGTTGTGTATGTTGTGTATCATAAACAGCTGAATTAATTCTAGTCTATTTGAGGGGTTTCTAGTGCCACCTAGTGGCTGCCCTAGTTTTTTGTCTATTACATTTTCTGAAGAGTTGACATCCTATTCTGGATCAGGTTAGTTTAATGGCATGTGAGGGAGTGATCTTATTTGTGTGCGAATAATTTAATACTTGTTCTTAGGGTCATCTTCATTGTGATCAGATGTATTTAAAAAATCCTCATCATCTATATCTATTTACCTCATGCATGAAGACATGCAGGAGTTTCAATTGCATCAGTAGTCTGTGACAGAAACTGAATCTCATATGAATCGAAAGATAGACACAGGACCCTGTAATGACGATTACATGTACTTGTGTCATGCATACAGTATTTCAACTTAGATACTATGGGCTTGATTATATTCTCACTTGCTTGAGTTTTAAACTTGTGTAACTCCATTGGCTTCAATGGAATTGCTCCAGATTTACATTGACGGCAGAATCTGGCCCTAATATTACTATAAATTTAGGGGGGAAAAGAACTAAGTTTTTGTTGTTCACAGCTAGGAACACCGACAGTTTACCTTGCACAGAATACTTTATGGCACTAATCTTGCTTTTGTATCTTTCTTTTAATAGTGGCATATTTAAAATAACTAATGCTTTTCTGATGCTTTCTATCTGGAATTCAAAGACAGTTGAGCATGATGATGTCAAATACTTAGCCTGATTCTGCTCTTATTTATTGGTGTAAGAAAGAACAGAATCAGACTCACAAACTTGAATGAAGCCTGAACATTTTTCCTTGTTCCCAGTTTCACATGGATAATACAATTATGTAATGTAGATTATACTGCATGACACTGGCATCCAGCAGCACCTTATGCTGGAGTTTTATTAGCCTACAGAAAGTTTTCTCAAATATCACTCCTTTTCTTCTGTATTTTTTTAAAAAGTATTGTTATGTGTGTAGTTGTCATTTTGGTACTTAGACTAGCTTAAGTAAAATCGGATTCTTGTTTTAAAACTTTGTTTTAAATATAAGTAAAAAAATTTTTAGCACAAACTTTGTTAGGGTTGGGTGAAACAGCAGTGGTGTTTTCTGAGTGATAACCACTCTTTCTTTTAAAGTAACCACACAGTTTTGGCAATCATTCAACTGTAGAAGACTTATCTGCTTGTAAAGTTTTCCCTCATGTACATGGTCACTCAGTTTAAATAATTTTTTTTGAAGTGTGGAACAAATGACAGAATGGAAAAAAAAGGTGAAAGCACTGGTATATATTTACCGTGTGTGTATAAAGTTAACTGTCTGCCCTCTGGTAAATGATTTCTCTCTCTTATATTTGGCACATTTAAATCAGAAAATCATGTGATTTTGAACAAATTTTGACTTTCTACCTCAGGGAGGTTTTCTTATATATTAAGCAAAATGGGCGAAGGATGGTTTTGAGGTTCAGGGCATGCCTCTGTTGCCCTATAGTTAAGACTGTGAATACTAGTGCCTACAGGTGCCAACTAAAGGGTTCCTCCTTTGCTTTAATGTAGTCTTGTTTGACGAAGACTTTATTAATGGGAACTAAGAACTTTTTAGCTCACACCTACATCATCCACACAGGGGAGTTAACACCTCCATAGTCCAAACTGTGGGGAAGTAGAGAAGTGCCCTTAGACTCTGGCCTGGCACCCAGAGGTCTGAGCCTTTTCTGCTCTGCCACAGACTTCCTGAGTGACCTGGGCAATTCACTGAGGGTACATCTATACTTTTAGCTGAAAGTGTAAATTCCAGCTGCAGGAAACATAGCCCACTAGCTCTGATCAAGCTTGTGTGGTAAAAATAGAGGTATAGCCATGGCAGCACAAGTGATGGGAGGCCCTAGCTGCCTGAGTATGTAAGTAGCATCTTAAACGGAATCATATCAGGGTGCCTAGCCCTCCTGCTGATCGTGCCACCATGGCTAATTTCTATTTAGCTTGATCAGAGCTAGTGTGTCTGTATCTCTTGGAGCTGGAATTTACACCTCCAGCTCAAAGTGTAGGCATACCTTCAGTGAATTGCCCAAGGTCACTCAGGAAGTCTGTGGCACAGCTAGTCTCCTCAAGCTGGAATTTGCATCTCCAGCTCAAAGTGTTGATGTACCCTTAATCTCACTGTGCCTCAGTTTTCCATCTGTAAAACTCAGACAATAATACCACCTTTGCCTGTCTTATCTGTTTCTGGTAGACCTTCAGTGGAACTACCTGCCCTCTGTGCCTTTGAAAATCTTCCCCTGGGAACATAAGCTCTGTAGGCCTGAGACAGTCTCTTTATATGTGTATGTACAGCACTTAGGACAGTGGTGCCCAAACTGTGTTGGGGACTTTAGGTGTTGCCATATTTCAAATAATAGTAATAATAAAGCTGCAGATCAATGGATATGAATGACAATTCTTCAAAATGTATGTTACTTATCCATACTGATGTTTTCATTAGAGATACTTGTAATGACCACATCCTCCAAAACTCTGAAAAATGAATCTTTTTGCTGTGGAATTCTCTTCCCTCTGCTAAGTACATCAGGGGCATCAGGAGCAAAGCTAAGCTCAAAGGACAACATTTTCAAGATTGGATACCTGCATTTAGGCACCTGAATGCCTGTTAGAGAAATTAAACCTGTGTGACCTGAATTTCAGAGTTGCTAAGCACCCTGATTCCTGATGAAAGCAATGGGAACAGCAGGTGCTCTGTACCTCAGTGTGATGGGATGTCTACCCCACACAAGACTGAAGGGCTTAACGTGGCCAGGTAGGCCAATTAACTTCCCAGGCCGCACCTGGAGGAGCAGCCAGGGAGCAGAGAATTGATTCAACATGAGGCACAGCTGGACAGGAACAGGAGGAGCCTGTATAAAGCCCAGGCGCTGAGTGTGGAAAGGGGGCTCCAGGGGTGTAGTCTGCAGTCACTTCCTGAGAGGAGGGAGCTTAGGCTGGCAAACCTGGGGAGAGCCAGAAGGTAGAGCTGCAAAGTAGGAAGGAGTCCAGGGAAGGACAACATGCTCTGGAAGTGAGCAGGGTGCTGTTGGTGGACATAGGGTCCTAGGACTGGAACCTGGAGTAGAAGGTGGGCCCTGGTTCTCCTACGAGCCACTGGAGGAGTGGCACAGTCAGAGCAGTGAAGGGAAAACTGCCATTTTGTACAGTAGGACTTTGAAACCTCCAAAAAGGGAAACATCCACACTGACCTGACTGGAAGCCAAGTCATGAAGAGTTGCAGAGAGTGTTACAGGATAATGGGAGAGATCCTGCTAGAGGAGGGTGCAACACCTGGCCAGAACTAATTCTCAGAGAAACCAGGAGGAGGTGCCACTAGCAGTGAGTGGACCCCATCACATTCTGGTTTTCACAGTAATATATTTAGATACCTAATTTTAGGCAGCCAAGTTTGCAATTGTTGTCCAAAACTCTTGTTTCATTTAAAGCCTTTTAAAATGTTATTGATGTGAATTGTGTACTTTAGTATTATTTGTTAAAGTTATTCCAACTTTGTTCTCACTTTGGAGTTTAATAAACCTATTCACTGTACATTATGTTTTTATCCAGTGTAGCTGCAACTGTGTCAGTCCCAGGATATTAGAGCAACAAGGTGGGTCAGGTGATAGCCAATCAAAGATATTACTTCACCCACCTTGTTTCCCCATTATGTTTTTAGTTTATTTTAAGGTCTCCACAACCATTTTTATTGCTGTCTTCAAATGATGGTCTGCTACAATAATAATAATAATCTTTAAATATGATTGCAAAGTGTGGTTTTTCCTAAGCTAGTTACCGGGGTATGTTTCTTTTCTTCTATGTGTGGATTTAAACACTAGTAAAAAGCCCAGGCTAAAACATGTCTTCTCTTTCCACACAACTTAAGAATAAATAATGTTAGAACATAGTTTGCTGCAACCATATTACACACTTAAACTTGGTTAGCATATTTCAAAATAATTATTTTTGTAGCATAGACAGAGCCATTAGAGGCTCACCTTGCTGATAAGCTGAAGGGGAATCTGGAGAGGCAGACCCACAGGAGTCATACTATCTCTGTTCTAGTTACATCACTGCTGCATTAGGCATTCTTACTAACAGGTCGTTTCAAAAGACAAATTGTGATACAACGGTCATCAGTCAGTCATCCTCTGTGAGCAATGAAATCTTTCTTACTGTTATGAAGCACAGGGTAATTCAATACATCACCTTTTCTGTAGTCATGCAAACACAACCAGAAACTTTACAGAAATATTGTACCATAGCAGAACATAATACTGTTCTCTCAGTATTGGGAATTGTGGATGTGACACACATCACTCTGATAATACCAAGACTACATAATGCTGCTATTACTTGTTACTTGACTTCCCATTGGAAGAATATCCTGCTCCCTAATCCTATGATGGCCAGCATGGGGACAGTGACAAGGACAATCTCTTAGAATCAGCTCCAAGTCTCTCTGCTCCTACTCTGCAACAGGACATTCAGTCATCTTCTTCATTCTCTGATACAGATCTCTGTACTCTTTTTTCAGGTCCTCTGTCACCCTACCATTGCAAATGGTGTGTGTGGGGGAACATAGGTTGATGAGGCAGATAGGAAAGGAAATGGGTAAAGGAGATCATGAACTAAAAAAATAAATCCCAATTCTGGACAGCTAGAGTTGAGGACATTTTAGGGTAGAAATAGTAAATGAAATGAAATAACTATATTCTGCCCATTTGTCCAACATGAGAACTAGCTGCAATGTTTGTGTGTACATGTGAATCCCATCTATATTATAAGATTTTATCTTTCTGTGGTAGCCATCTCCATAGTGCTGAGTAACCCATGTAAATTAGGGTTGCACTGTGAGGCTCTTAGTGAATTTCATCATGCTTCTCTTCTCCCATCCGTGGGAGAAGAAGAACTGCTTGAGTTATACATCTAGAGGAGGTATTGAGTATGTTTCTGTTATTCATTTGGTTATGGTAGAAGTGCTTTTGTAAAGACGTGGGCCTTGCAGTCTTGCAGCATGCCCCATAGACCGCTGGACATTGGAATGGCCTGACTTCCTCTGGAGCCTTGTTCAACAGCTGAACCCGCTCAGCCAAAAACAAACTGTCTCCAGCTCTAACATTCTTCATCTTAGGCCTTGTTAGCTACATTGTCCCAAAGAAGTATCTTTCCTTTGATGTAAGACTGAGATAAAAAACATTTTGTCCAAGAGAAGAAATTGCTTGCATTTTGGAGGGTTATTAGTAAACAATCCCAGTCTCAAAAAAAGAATGGATATCTTGTATTGTTTTTCTGCTGGCACTTTATTTTGGAATCTCATTTGGAAGCAGCAGGTTGCACTGCACAAAGTGCTCCATAACATTGTCATAAGCATCTCAAATGGTGCTACTTTGTTTATTTCCAGACCTCTGGAAAAAACTCTACAAATTTTAAGAAATGTACTTGGAGTTCAACTTGAAATATGAAGAAAACAATCTTAAACACATGCTTTCATTTTTAGCATCGGAGTTCATGAGATCCACATGTCTCATCTTCTTTTCTTACAAATCCCAGATGAAACGAATCTATGATGATAGCCTGGAGGAAAAAATGTGTGCTCATCAATTTCCCCCTCTGAAGAGATAATCACTGCCTCTACCATCATGTTATCTTTATCCCAAGGCAGCAAATTTATCATAATTTATTCTAGTATATTCTAACTTGGCCATGTTGATTACCATTGTGTAAACAATGTCTGGCGTTTGCTTCAACCAAAGAGTTGGAGCAAGGCGCTGATTTGGAGTAGAGATCTGCTGAAGAGCTTCCATTTAGTGAAGTGGCTGTAACGTCAATACAAACACCAGGGATAACTCGCAAAGGATGCAGTGTTTGGTGTGTGTTTTTTTAAAATGGATTCTTCCCCCATGTAATGCTAATGGGCCACTTACTGCAATGTGGCTGTTTGAAGAGGCCAGTCCAAATGACACAAGGTTAAAGAACATTAGGGAGCAGTTTTTGTATGTACAGCAGCATGGATTTTCTCATTAAAAGGCTGCACTTAAGACTTTTCTAGGGGTCAGTACTAAGGGTTTCTTTAAAAAAAGATCTATTTACAACAACTGTATACAAGGATAAGTAATGTGCAAGTATTCTCATAACTTTAGAGTAAGAGCAATCCAAATCTGAGGGAGAAAAGTTGAGATAAACAGCACTAACCGAAGACAGATTTCTATGTATTGGAAAAAATTGTCAGATAGTCTTTTGAGGTCTGGCTGAACCGCACACTAACTGAAATGTGACTGAAACCCCAGATAAAAGATTAGATAAAGCAAATCATATATATACTTATCTATATTTATTCACCCACCAATGCCTCATCTTTCCAGTGTCTTCAACCATGACTCCTCCTCTCATGCCAATTTGCTAAATTAAGTAAAATCTAAATTAATTAAATAACAAAGTGACTAACATGTTGTGTTCTTTAAGCATCTTCAGTATTAGTCTCAATGTCCTCTTTCTTATCTAATGTTATATCTCACACATCATTCCAGCCTAGATGTAAGGTCCTTGGTGCAGAGCCCTTGTGGAAAATCCTGGCCCCACTGAAGTCAGTTGGAATGTTCTCATTGTTACACTTTCTGTAAAGCACAACACTCTCTACAATACTTCATATACAATAAATAAATTAATAAAATATTATTAAAGTTAAAATTAACCAATCTAGATATGGATATCATACATGTCATACGTGGCATGATATGTTCCTGGGGAGTGGTGGTTTCTTGGTTTTAGACCACTAAATAGTTAACAGCTAAAGAGATTGTAGTTTCTGTTGTTTTACATGGAGTTGTTAGAATCCAGAATAGATGCCTTTTGTGAAGTGAGCACTTGTGTACAAAGAGTAAGATACTATTCGCATGCATAAATGAGAGCTTTTGTGCTAGCAAATGGTTATGTGTGCACAAAGGTGTGCACAGTCACACACACACAAATTTAGTGAATGCCATTTTGGAAGCTCCTTTGAAGACTTGGCTCTCAAGTTCCATGATTTAGATTGGATGTTTGTATTTTATCTGTGTTTTAATAGTGTCAATGGAATCCAGACATGAGCCATGTTTTTATTTTAAATGTGGCTGTAAATAATTTCAAATTGTTCTCCTGACTTTGCACTTTGTTTAGATTCCATTGTATTCGGCTCTTCTTCTTTTTTATTTTTTTGTTTAAGAACGCTTAAAAATAATGTCAAAATACACACCGTTCTATATTACATAACTAAAAAGGAAAGCCAAGGATATTTTCCCATGATGTCGATCAGATACCTACATCAGTTCTATAAAATACAGTTTCTCATGTGGGAGCATTTACTGTGTTAAATGTAATTCCTGAATAATAGGCACAATCCTGCAAGGTGCTGTCCAGCATAACACTGAAGTGTATGCTTAACTTGAATCAAAGTAGTAGTCCAACTGATTTTCTCATATTCAAGGACATAATTAAATGATTTGCAGGATCAGCACTAGAGTGCCCAGTACCTTGCAGGACTGAGCCAAATATAGGAGCTATATTCCCCGTACTTTGATCAGTCTAATCTTCCTCTCTTTCTATCAGTATTTCTCTAGAGTGTGCCTCGCAATATAGATAAGTCCCTTAGAGATAAAGGTTCACAGATTCATCATTGACAAGGATCCTTGGAGAGAATTTATTTTTTATGTTCTAACATTCAGGCATAATTCATGTGTACACACAAATACAGTAGCCAAGCCACTCTGTGGTAATCATTTCCCTGGCAATAACTTTGAGTTCAACTAGGACTTGGGCCCCATAGACCACAAACACAGAGCTGGTTAAATCCCATCTAATCCAGCAAAGCAGTAAGCACATGCTTAATTTTGAGCATGAGAATAGTCCTGTCTAATTCATGTGCTTAAAATTTGGCACATGCTTATGTGCTTTCCTGAATTGAAGCCTATTGCAGCATGACTGGAACATGCAGAAATCCAGATAAATCTGCTTCTCTGGATGTCTGTATCTGTGGTTTTTCACAGATTTGTTTTGATTCAGGGTCATTTATGCAGCCAAAAAGATGTGAGATCTCACAGCATTTGTGATTTTCTCATAACATTTCTATCATCTGGGAAATGAAATACTATGAGAAGACTAGATCTCGCAGGATTTTGGCCTTATAAATAATTCCTGGATGCATTACAAAAAAGCCTATTATTCTCCCCGTCATAAAATGGGGGAATGTGCAGGGTATGAAAATGAACAGAAAACCATGAAACCAATTCGCCAGTGGGTGAGGGGGATACTTTCTGGCCAGGGGACTTTTTCACCCCACAATGGCATAGAGCTGACCTCTCCAGCAGCTGGCAATGCACAATTGTGGATAGGATATTGTGGGCAGACAAAGGCATTGGTGGAAGGTGTTTGTGCATTAGGCAATCAAACCAAACTAAGGTGGGTAGTGGAAAGAATGCTGAACTACATTGTCTGCTCCTCATAGCCAGCAATAGTGACTTCCGAGGAGTCCATGCAGATATTGCATTTGAGACTAAGGATTCCATTCTTTAGTTCTGCATGCTTACCCCTAATGCACAGACCTTTTACTTAGGTGTTTGCTCCTTTTCAGGTCTTTTCTGACAAATAAACACAAAGTCAACGTCACCCCTGATGTAAGAGTGTGCAATTTCACTTAATATAATGGAGTTGTACTCTTTATACTAGTGATGAAGTCCTAGCTACTTGAAGCACAGATACAAACATTAGAGTCTTGGCTTCCTTGTACAATATGCTCATTCTCTCTATTAGTGAAAGAAGCAAAGGATTATCTGTTAAAAAATTAGTACCCAACACTCTGTAGTCATTGCAATACGGTACTCTGAATTCTACAAATTCTACATTGTTTCTTTTCCCCGCTTCATCTCTCTAACTACAATTCACGAAGGCTTTAATTAGGGTTCACATACAGCCCACAATTTCTACAGTCCCTCTGGGAGTTCTCTTTTGTATGTTATCTAATAATTGGTTTGTCCATAACCACAACTCTCAGCTTCTTATAATACATGTTTTGCACACATTCTAAGAATTGATTTTGACTGAGAAATTTGAAATAATAGGCATTCCTACAGAATTTATCAATAAAACTTTTTTGAGACTTGCAGCTAAAACCATATTCGTCATATCTGATACCTTCTGGATAATCTCCTTTTTGTGTATTATATTTGAGAAACCCAAGGTACAATACTCTGCCCTGTTTTAAATGTTTCAGTCTTCTATGGGTCACTTAGTAAAGCCATAGTATTGTGAAGTATGACATTCCTTCATGCTATAATGCCATCATAAATGCTCTCTGGGATGGTTTTAAGTAATTATCCTAACCTAAACCATTATTCAGTGAACCAGTGCTGTGCTGGGTGAAATCATAGAATCATAGAAATATAAACAGGAGGGAACCTTGGTATGTCCTCTAGTCCAGCCCCCTGCACTGAAGCAGGACTAGGTATTATCTAGACCATCCCTGACAGGTGTTTGTCTAACCTGTTCTTAAAAACCTCCAGCAACAGAGATTCCACAGCCTCCTCAGGTCATTTATTCCAGTGCTTAGCCACCCTTGCAGTTAGGAAGTTCTTCCTAATGTGTAACCTAAATCTTCCTTGTTGCCATTTAAGCCCATTACTTCTTGTCTTCTTCTCAGTGGATAAGGAGAACAATTTATCGCCCTCCTTTTTATAACAACCTTTTACGTACTCGAAGACTTATCATGTCCCCTTTAGTCTTCTCTTCTCCAGACTAAACAGACCATTTTTTTTCAATCTTTCCTTGTAGGTCAAGCTTTCTAAACATTCAGTCATTTTTGTTGCTTTCCTCTGAGCTTTCTCCAATTTGTCCACATCTTTCCCAAAGTGTGGTGCCCAGAATTGGACATAAGTACTCCAGTTGAGGCCCTATCAGTGCTGAGCACAGTGGAAGAATTACTTCTCATGTCATGCTTACAATGCTTCTGCTAATAATACTAAAATGATGTTCGCTTTTTTTTGCAGTAGTATTCCACTGTTGAGTAATATTTAGTTTGTGATGCACTATAACCCCCAAATTCTTTTCTGCAGTATTTCTTCCAAGGTAATCATTTCCCATTCTGTATTAGTGCAATTGATTGGTCTTTCATAAATGTAGTATTTTGAATTTATCCTAATTTCCTGGGTGGTTGTTGTTCCCCCTTTTATAGGTAGGTGCTACTTTTGCCTTTTTTCAGTCCAATGGAATCTCTCTCTTCTCCACAAGTTGTGAAAGATAATTGCTACTGGATCAGATCTCTTCAGCCAGTTCCTTAAGTATTCTAGGATATATTTCATCAGACCTTGCCAACCTGAGGACATCTAACTTGTCTAATCCCTGATCTACACATTTATGTTGGTATAATTACATCGCTCAGGAGTGTGAAAATCCATATCCCTGAACAATGCAGTTATACTGACCAAACTCCCCAGGTAGACACTGGGCTTCTCCCATTGACATAGCTACTACCTCTCAGGCTACGTCTACACTACAGCATAAAATCGAAATAACTGAAACCGGTTTATAAAACCGATATTATAAAATCGATTTTCTGCATCCACACTAGGGCACATTAATTCAGTGGTGTGCGTCCATGGTCCGAGGGTAGCGTTGATTTCTGGAGCGGTGCACTGTGGGTAGCTATTGTAAAATGATGAGGCCAATAACTTTGATTTCCGTCCACACTAACCCTAAATCGATATAGTAATATCGATTTTAGCATTACTCCTCTCGTTGGGGAGGAGTACAGAAATCGATTTTAAGAGCCCTTAAAATCGATTTAAAGTGTGTTGTAGTGTGGACGGGTACAGCGTTAAATCGATTTAACACTTTAAATCGATTTAACTGCGTAGTGTGGACCAGGCCTCAGAGAGGTGGAGTACCTATGCCAAAAGCAGAAGCTCTCCCTTTGGTGTAGACAGCATCTTCACTCAGCGCTACAGTGGCACGGCTGCACCACTGCTACTGCGACACTGCAACATTGTAAGTGAGACAAGCCCTAAGTAATTCTTAACTTGTTCTTTCCCTATTTTAGCCTCAGGTCCTACCCCATTTACACTGATGTTCACTTCATTAGTTACCCGATCCCTGCTAACCTTTTTGGTGAAAACTGAAACAAAAAAAGGCATTAAACTTTTTAGCCATTGCTGTGTTTCTTGTTTTTGTCTTTCTTTCCTCGTTGTTTATTAGGCCTGCTCTGTCTTTGGTCCTCCTCTTGCTTCTAATGTATTTGTAAAATGTTTTCTTGTTACTCTTGATATCCTGAGCTAATTAAATCTTATTTTGTGCCTTGGCCTTTCTAATTTTGTCCCTACATACTTCTGTTGGGTTTTTTTTATTATACATCCTTCATAATTTGACCTAATTTCCACTTTTTTGTATAATTCTTTTTTTAGTTTCTGGTCATTGAAGATCTCCTGGTTAAACCAGCATGGTCTTTTACCAGACTTTCTACCTTCCCTGCACATTAAAATAGTTTGCTCATGTGCCCTTAATATCTCTCTAAAAAACTGCCAACTCTCCTGAACTCTTTTTTCCCCTCAGCTTTGCTTCAGTTCTCCAAGTTTGCTAAAGTCTGCCTTCTTGAAGTCCATTGTCTTTATTCTGCTGCTTTCCCTCATATCATTCCTTATCGTATTATTTGGATATCAATGTATAAAGCAGTTTGTGATCATTTGGGATGAAAAGTACTGTGGTAAAAAGATTCATATTTTAGCTGTGTAAGTGCCTGGGAAATTTTGTTTTATATTATAACATAAACTAATGGAATCACAGAGAAATCTTAACATGAAGAGGTGTCCATATCCATAATAAAGCAATATTGAAATATAGTCCAATTTTCTTATCTTATTTTCTTAAAAACACATTATCAATAGATTGCAACTGTTAATATGAAAAGCATACTGATTTCCATTGCCTAGCAGTGTTGTTACAACATCAGCAAAAATGAATAATTATTATAATTCTTTCAACAAAGGACTGCAGCCCAGTAATAACCTCTGCACATTTTCTTATTAGCGTAACTTGTTATTAATTATTTACTTCTGGTAGCATCCAAAAGGTGACACTTTTTTCAGACATAAAAGAGAAGATGTCATCTGTCATGACTGCTAACAATCTAAATGACAGGCTAACAGGCAGGAGGGAAAGGGTACAAATAATAGTCGCTAAAAGGGCAATTGGCCACCTATTTAAAATAGCGACAATGTGACTAATTTGGTAGAATTCTTCTCCAGTTGCATAAAATCTGCCCAGCAGCCTTTCCTGGGTTTGGAGGCATAGCACAGAGGGAGGGCTAGTATGGGGGAAGTTGTGCTTTTGGATTTACTGATTCTGTGCCTGCTGGCCTCAGCACATAAACTTGAACAGAACTCTGGTCAGAGCTGCTCAGCTAGAATCATGGCCATCAGCAACACTCTCTCCTTCTGCCCTCACCAGCCCAAAAAGAAGGAGCAGGCTAGAATCACTGCCAAGCCCTGGCCTAGAGGTGGGGAGGTAAATGAAGATTGTTGCCCCTTCCCCACAAGTGAGCAGGTGAGAAAGAAGCTCTGGAAGCCATTCTCTTGGGGCAGGACAGAGACATGGCCACATTCCTCTCCACATATGGGTGGAGAATCAGGATAGAGTTACATTTGTGTCCTTTTCCCACACAAACACCACCACAATATTGATTCACCTCCTGCCCCCACTGCACCAGCAGTGCGTGCGCACACACCCCAGCATCCTCATATAGTCTTTCACACAGTCCAACAACTGAGTCTCTTGTCACACAAATCAGTACCCACCAAGACACACATTCCCTCTCAGTCATACACACATGCACCCCAGCATTGAAACTATGCATATTATAAGCAATTGTTCTCAAGAAGTGCACACAAGTGTCCAAGGATTCCTCTATTCTTTATCTCCATAGGCAAGGAGAGGAATGTGAGTATGTCTCTGCCTGCCCCAAAGGGCAGAACTTGGCATTCCCTACTCTCACATTCTGAAATATTGTAACCCAAGTCTTCTCAATAATTCTCTTAATGGACTCATAGATATGTTGAACAGGAGGGGGTAACAGATGGAACCCAGAGGCACCCCAAATGTTAGATGAATTATGCTCTAATACAGGGCTCTGGGCCATCTGAACCAGGAAGGAAAAGATCCACTCAAAAGCAGCCCTACCGCAGCTGATGATCAGTGCTAAAGGCAGCTGGTAGATTTGTTAATATCAGCATGGACACCTGATCATTATACATTTCTAGGAAGAAATGGTCAACCAAAGCAACAAGTGTGATATCTAGACTTCATTCAGGCCTCTAATTAGGGACAAGGCTATCTAAGACATCTAGGCATAGTGATACTTGTTTCATCACAACCTTCTCTATAATCTTGGGACGGGGAAGGAGGATTTGAAACTTGTTGATAGTCACCTGCATATTGTCCTGTGTATTTTTCAGCAGCATAAGAGACAAAGTACAGAAGAAACTTGAAGACGCCAGGACTAGATTACAAGGTCAGAAAACTAAAGTTCCCATCAAACTGGTCTTAACACTAGAGCTTTAGAGGCAAACTGCCTTGCATTGCTAATATCTCTCACTGGAAGTGGTAGTTTGATTTTTTTTTTTTTTAAAAACCTGGTTAATTAAGTTAAAGTAGCTGAAATTCTCAGCTACTCTGCAATGGAAACCTGAGGCTGACATGCCTAGTGCAGGTAAGAATTATATTTCCCATCAGCAGTACACTATATCTGTTTAGTTTTATTCATATATTACCAATTGTTTCCACCAAAATCAGTCTAAACATAAAAATATTCTGCCATATTTTCATCATTTAATTTAAACAAAATATTATGATGTTTTTGCAGTTTTTCTGAGTGGGAGCATTTTAAAGAAACATTTTCTGTTTTAACACTGCTAAATGTGATGCTATAAAATAATTGAATCTCTTCCAATTGTATCTAGTGTGCCTTTATTTGGTCTAAAACCAAATTTTAATGTTGCTTTTGGGACCGTATTTTTGAAGTAGTAAACCAGTACAGTGGCTATGTTGTAGGGAGAAAATATTTTTTTTACTGTAAACCTTTAGCTGATTCTTTCCAGAAATTTAACAAGCATACTCTACATTTCTTCTTTTTTTTTTAATTGACTTTTTACAATCAAAATTGAGCAGAAAAAGGTCAGGACTGCAGCCCTATACAAATGGTTAAACTTATTTTAGAAATTAATTATATATGTCATTTAGATTGTTAGCAGTCAGCTTCTGTAATCAATTGTATTGACTGACAGATGTACTTGATTGTACCCTGTATTAACAGAAATATTACATTAGTTAATATTCCTTGGGTAAGATCTTCAGCTGAAGTTGTCAATGGAGCTATGACAATTTACACTATCAGATTATCAGGCTTTTGATGTATAGTAAAATAGGAAGCAACTCAGGGCTTGCTCTGTCCCATCTCCTGTACTGTTGGTCTTTCTCTTTCTCTTTTTCCCTTAACCATTTCAGGAAAAAAAAATACTGGCACATCACTGTAAAAGTTCTTAGGTTGAACACACTGGGACATCTGCCTCTCTCATTCCCTATGCAATCCCACTGCAATCCATGGAAAAACAAGTGAAATTTAAATTGATTTTTGTTTCATTCTGAGGCATTGAAATTTTTTCTTCCTTAAAGACCCTGTCCTATACTGGGATACATCGGTTACTCCTTAAATATTCCAGGACCAGGTCACTTGCTCATCCTTTCTGGTGAGTAAATTGGATACCCAGTGAAGCAGTAGGTATTCTTTATCCTCCACTGGAGGGTGCAGGGCCTGATCCCCCCTGCCCAGCCTCTACCCTGCATAGATCTCAGCCTTATGGAACTGGTGAGAGGGCTATCAAGGCCTCAGCAAAAGATGAAGTGTGCTGTATACAGCAATTGGGAGTCCAGCTAATTTACAAGCATACCAAGGGTGCCTGGTCTTGCTCAGTCACCTGCTGGGCTTCAGAAAATATTTAATCTCCCACATACTTCCAGGTCTGATTGAGACAGGCTGCCACTGCAAAAGAGCCCATGTTGGAGTTAGTGGGCAAGAGTTAGCTCCAAGTGGTGTGTGATCATCTTTAGAGATTACTGATCTGCTGGCTTTGCAGATGCTCCTGAAATTGGTCTTTGTAGGTATAGTGGTCCAGTGAATATTTATAAAGAAATTGTATTCCCTGCTGGTCTCTCTCTCCTTCATCACCATGGTCTTCTACAGCATTAAAATATTTCATTCCCTAATCTGTATAAATGTACAATTCATTTGCTAGTAGGTCCAGGAGAATATCTCCGTTTGCATGGGAAACCCTAAGAGTTTTCCCTGCTTGCAGTTTCCCTGAATAGTTTCCTAAAGGATAGGATTTGTCATATTGTCCCAATCCAACTCCCATTAAAGTCTATAGGAGTTTTTCTACTGACTTCAATGGGATTTGGACTGGGCTTTAACTAAACAACGAAAATTTTACCCCACCTCAATTTATGTTTAGCTTCCTAGCTATAAATGTTATGTCTTTCATCTTTATTCCCTATATCTTTTTTCATGATTTTTCTTGTTATTTTAAGGAAGCAGTAATATATACAGCATCTATAAACATAGATTTTACAGAATGTAATATATACTCCCTGAAGTCCAATGGATTTTTCTGCATGAAAGAATGAATATTTTAACTATCAGACACTTTGTTCAGGGTTCATCCAGAGTACATAGCCACTCATTACCTTGTGGCCTGGATTCAGTCAAAGGTATATTTAATACAGATTTTAAATTATTGTTTTAACAGTATGAAACTATAACTAATGCTCCAGAAAAGAGATGTAGGTGTTACATGTAATAACAAATACTTTGTTAATGGAATGTCAAGCGGGATATTCAAACTTGCAAAATATGGGAAATTCAAAGCTCACACAGACACAGAAAGTGGAGAGTACAAACCTATTAACTCATCTAACACATCTACTGGGCAATGCAAGGTTATTCCCTGTAGTACATTTTCTAGTGCTTAGTCTCAGAGTTAAACAACTTTAACTCGACTCCCTTGCATATGTGCATTATGCTAAGGCCTTTCATTACAAGATCACATGAAACAAGGTATATTAGCTTCTCTTTTGCAGTATGCCAGATTAGCTTCTGTCTTTGAATTATATCATCATTGGCATGCTCTTCATTAGCTGTTTTTACTATGACACAAAGTACTATATGTTATATAATGTATTCTGCCCTATGCTGACTTTCATTTTCATCTTGCAAATGTAAAGATATTTCCAGAAAACATTGCAAATGATGGCACCCCAGAAAGGCCAAGCAGGTTAGAGAGTCCTTCAACTATTCTGGCCTAATGTGGAATGCTTAAATACTGAGTTTCTGAAAGGAGGGATTCGTTAGTCTTTGAGAGAGAATACGTAATTTCACATACTTCAGAAAAACTCTCACTGAAAAGTGCAAGCTTTAATGATCATCCCTTTCATTTGGAGCAAATTCAGGGAGCAAAGACAGTAGTAACACATTGGCTTCTTGAGGACTGGTGGACTATTCCATTTGCTTGCCTTCTCTCAAGGAGGTATTGACTATCTCTGCTAGTGATTGTCTCAGATAGCCTCCATATGACATCACCAGCCAAGAAAGTCAGAGGTTTTTCTTTTATTTCCCCAATTGATTCCAATTGTGATAGAGACTGGTGAGGGTGGAGTGTGCATGGGTTGTCTGTTTCTGAGATTCTAATTTCTCTGATCCTGTACATCCCCGGGTATGTTGCTACCTTTTATCTTCTTTGGTCAGTTAATCAGGTCAGTGGCTAAGGAAAAGGTGTAGTTGCTACCTCGATCTAACGTCACCTGATATATTACGAATTCGGATATAATGCGGTAAAGCAGTGCTCCGGTGAGGCAGGGCTGCGCACTCTGGTGGATGAAAGCAAGTTCAATATAACATGGTTTCACCTATAACACAGTAAGATTTTTTGGCTCCCAAGAACAGCGTTATATCGAGGTAGAGGTGTATTACTCTTCTGTCAAGTGGACTTTGTTTTGGTAGTTCCCAAAGGTGAACTCCTGAATTATTTAATTGGATAAAACTCCCACTGATTTCAGTAGGAGATTTTACCAGAGTAAGGTGTTCAGAATTTGGCCCAGTGCTCTTAATCTTTGTGAATACAAAGGCATAACTAAAATATGAAGATTCTGCAACTGGAAATCCTGAGGAAGGCTATACATACTCCTATTCAGATAGAACTAGGTAGATTATTTTTCTTAATGATGACAATCATTCACCTAATTGTGGTACTTATAACAGGCATGAAGGAATTACTTTCACTTCCTATTCATGAGGATAATGAGTCCTCAAGGATAAAATCTAATGATTCCCCTGCAACTACTTCATTTGGAATATCTATCTGCTTCCGTTTGATTCAATGTGACTTTATTGGCATGACAAGTAAGGGGGCTACCCTTCTCAGTTGGAGCAGCAAGGAATGTATAAGGGGAGAGTGCTGATGAGGAAAACATAGTACGAAATCCAGCTCAGTGTGTTGTGAACGAATTAAACTGACATGGCAAAGAATGTGAAAAGATACTTTTCAATTGTTTATATACCAATTCCAGGAATCTGAGTAACAAGCAAAAATATCTGGGAATTCTCATTGATGAAAAGAAATTTGATATAATTGGCATTATTGAAGCCGGGTGGGATGATTTGCTTGATAGAATGTTAAAAATATTGATTACAATCTGTTCAGGAAGGATAAAATGTGTAAAAGAAGTGTGCGTGTTAGGGGTGGCACTCTAGATTAAAGACACCATTGCCTGTTTTAAAGATACTGGTAACTCAGAACCACAGGATCTTGAATGCATATAGTTCACAATGGTAACTAAAAAGCCCAGGAGGGGGTGTTGGTAGGATTCTTTTACAGACCACTGAATCAAACCAGAGAAAGGGATGAGTTTATTTCTTAAACATCTGCTTGTAATGTGTGGAAAGAAAATTTGTGTTGCTATGGGCCACTTAAATTTGGGAAATGTATGCTGGAGGTCTCAGTCAGTAGTAAAATATCATTAGTAAAACATTTCTAATGGTACATCTACACTTTGAGCTGGAGGTGTAATTTCCAGCTCAAGGAGACATACACGGCTAGCTCTGATTGAACCTGTGCACAAAAAATAGAAATGTAGCCTCAGTATATTAAGCAAGCTGCCCAAGTACTACCCTCTCTGAGGGCTGGTCTACACTACTGGGGAAAATCGATCTCAGATACGCAACTTCAGCTACGTGAATAACGTAGCTGAAGTCGAAGTATCTAAGATCGAATTACTCACCGTCCTCACGGCACGGGATCGATGTCCGCAGCTCCCCATGTCGACTCCGCAACTCCGTTGGGGTTGGTGGAGTTCCGGAATCGATATAAGCGCGTTCTGGGATCGATATATCGCATCTAGAGGAGACACGATATATCGATCCCCGAGCAATCGATTGCTACCCGCTGATACAGCGGGTAGTGAAGATGTAGCCTGAGATTCCAGGTACATACTCAGGCGGCTAGCCCTTCCCACCATTCACACCAGCTTGGTACTCTTCTATTTTTAGCATGCTAACTCACTCAGAGCTAGCATGGTTATGTCTCCTCAAGCTGAAAATTACACCTCCAACTCAAAGTATAGTCATACCAAGAGTTATAGATAATTATTTTCTAACACAAAAGGTATTGCACCTAGCACAAAGTAACTTCTTTTGCACCTCATTACAATGAATAAAGATTAATTAATTACTGGTTATTGGTGGTTGCCAAGTGATCATGACATGAATTGTGATGTGTACCCAAGTTATGACTCAATGCTGCCCTCAGATACAATACATTTCTCCCTCACTGATAAAATCAGCTATTATAAGCACAGTAATTAATATTAAAAATGCATAGTGATGCTTGCCTGCTTATTAGCATGTGGAAGTGGACTCTTAAATAACGTTATTCAACATGTCAACATGACCACAGTAGTGTCTGTGATCTTGATCCTACAATGAACTCCATGTGGGCAGGGTCCCATTGCTTACTTCGAGGTCTGTTGGTACATAGTTCATTGAAAGAACAAGGCCTGGTTGCTTATTCAGGCATCAGGGAAAAATGTGCACTCAACTCTCGTTGAACTAAATTGACCCAATGGCAGGTATACCACTTAAGCCTTCAATTTCACCCACTGAGACCAGCCTTAAATACGGCCCTCTTGGTCAAATTGTTTTTATTAAGGATAGAAATAATCTGAATGGAGATCCATAAGAAGAGGTTATCACTGAATCCCTTTCTTGTGTATGGTGCCAGAAATTATGTTATATCTTTTTGTTTCCTTATTTGTATTAATATGCCCCTTGTAATAGCTAAATATTTATGTACAAAGTTTGTTTATATATGGTTGTGTGTGTGTACGCACATACACACACACACATATGCACAATTATAACACATACAATTACAGAGTGCACCTTGCCATGCAGATCAACAAATGGTGGTTTGGCCATGCTAGTGTGAGAAGCAAATTTCAAAGCTGAAAGTCCTTCACTGAGAATTCCATGCCAGCAGCCTACAGGCATTGAAACCTAGAAACCGTAGTTTGAATGTCTCAGCTGACCTTAACTGTCACATTGGAGCATGAGGAAAAAGGCCATTCCTCTGATACCTAGGACCTAAACCATATAGGATTTTATATATCTATATTAGCACATCAAGGTGCAGCTCAGCCAGAGCCAAGGGTTACATAAGAACATACGAATGGCCGTACTGAGTCAGATCAAAGGTCCATCTAGCCCGGTATCCTGTCTACCAGCAGTGGCCAATACCAGGTGCCCCAGAGGGAGTGAAGCTAACAGGTAATGATCAAGTGATCTCTATCCTGCCATCCATCTACACCCTCTGACAAACAGAGGCTATGGATACCATTCCTTACCCATCCTGGCTAATAGCCATTAATGGACTTAACCTCCATGAATTTATTCAGTTCTCTTTTAAACACTGTTATAGTTCTAGCCTTCACAACCTCCTCAGGCAAGGAATTCCACAAGTTGACTGTGCACGATGTGAAGAGGAACTTCCTTTTATTTGTTTTAAACCTGCTACCTTTTAATTTCATTTGGTGACCCCTAGTTCTTGTATTATAGGAATAAGTAAATAACTTTTCCTTATCTACTTTCTCCACATCACTCATGATTTTATATATCTCTATCATATCCCCCTTAGTCTCCTCTTTTCCAAGCTGAAAAGTCCTAGCCTCTTCAATCTCTCCTCATATGGGACCTGTTCCAAACCCCTAATCATTTTAGTTGCCCTTCTCTGAACCTTTTCTAGTGCCAGTATATCTTTTTTGAGATGAGGAGACCACATCTGTATGCAGTATTCAAGATGTGGGCATGCCATCGATTCATATAAGGGCAATAATATATTCTCCTTCTTATTCTCTATCCTTTTTTTAATGATTGCTAACATCCTGTTTGCTTTTTTGACCACCTCTTCACACTGCGTGGACATCTTCAGAGAACTATCCATGATGACTCCAAGATCTTTTTCCTGACTCTTTGTAGCTAAATTAGCCTCCATCATATTGTATGTATAGTTGGAGTTATTTTTTCCAACGTGCATTACTTAACATTTATCCACATTAAATTTTATTTGCCATTTTATTGCCCAATCACTTAGTTTTGTGAGGTCTTTTTGAAGTTTTTCACAGTCTGCTTTGGTCTTCACTATATTGAGCCATTTAGTATCAACTGCAAACTTTGCCACTTCACTTTTTATCCTTTTCTCCAGATCATTTATGAATAAGTTGAATAGGATTGGTCCTAGGACTGACCCTTGGGGAACACCAGTAGTTACCACTCTCCATTCTGAGAATTTACCATTAATTCCTACCCTTTGTTCTCTGTCTTTTAACCAGCTCTCAATCCATGAAAGGACTTTCCCTCTTATCCCATGACAACTTAATTTATGTAAGAGCCTTTGGTGAGGGACCTTGTCAAAGGCTTTCTGGAAATCTATGTCCACTGGATCTCCCTTGTCCACATGTTTGTTGACCCCGTCAAAGAACTCTAATAAGTTAGTAAGACACGATTTCCTTTTACAGAAACCATGTTGACTTTTGCCCAACAATTTATGTTCTTCCAGGTGTCTGACAATTTTATTCTTTACTATTGTTTTGACTAATTTGCCTGGTACCGACGTTAGACTTACCAGTCTGTAATTGCCAGGATCATTGGGACCTGAACTGTCTTTTTAACAAAAAAAATGATCAATTTTGGTAATGGAAAGAATTGTACACCCCTTAAAAAAGGAACTGGAGCTAGGAGACTGGTTCAGTGACTGATAAGGAAGGGAAAAGAGTCAGTGACCTCCTTATTCATTGCACAGGATGGACCTGCTCTGGGGATGAATTGGTGTTGTGGAAATAAATGAGGCTGTTTTCTGTAGGACCCCAGCCCCCTTTGTTGCAGAAAGTGGAAGGTGTGTAGTGAATGGGGCAGTGGGCTGAAGGACAGTTTCACAGTTAAGGCAGTAGAATGCTTCCCTGGAAATTTTTATTCTGTCCCTACTGCACCAAAATTTTCATACTTAGTAACTATTTTGCATTTCTCACTTTCTGAGATACCTGGGGTCTGATTTGCAGAAGTGCTGGATGCTCACAACTGGAACTGAAGTTGATTGGAGCTATGCTTTGAATGTTATAAAGTGATAGAAAAATGCAAAGTAGTCTGAAGACTCAGGACCCTGGTGTCTCAAGTTAGGCACCCAAAATTAGCAGCCACATTTTACAATTTGGCCATAATCTCTCCTTGTCTCAGTTCTCCAGCTGTTAAACAGGAAAAACAATAAAACGTATTCATAGAATCATACAATATTAGGGTTGGAAGGGACTTCAGGAGATAATCTAGTCCAATCCCCTGCTCAAAACAGGACCAGCACCAACTAAATCATTCCAGCCAAGGCTTTGTCAAGCCGGGCCTTAAGAACCTCTAAGGATGGGGAATCCACCACCTCCCTAGGTAACTCATCCCAGTGCTTCACCACCCTCCTAGTGAAATAGTGTTTCCTAATATCCAACCTAGACCTCCACCACTGCAACTTGAGACCATTGCTTCTTGTTCTGTCATCTGCCACCACTGAGAACACCACTGAGAACAGTCTAGTCCCATGCTCTTTGGAATCCCCCTTTAGGTAGATGAAGGCTGCTATCAAATCCCCCCTCACTCTTCTTTTCAGCGGACTAAAAAACCCCAGTTCCCTCAGTCTCTCCTATAAGTCATGTGCCCCAAACCCCTAAATAATTTTAGTTGCCCTCCAGTGGATTCTCTCCAATTTGTCCACATCCCTTCTGTAGTGGGGGGACCAAAACTGGACGCAATACTCCACGTGTGGCCTCACCAGTGTCCAATGGAGGGGAATAATCACTTCCCTCAATCTGCTGGCAACGCTCCTACTAATACAGTCCAATATGCCATTGGCCTTCTTGGCAATGGAGGCTAGTGACTCATATCCAGCTTCTCATCCACTATAATCCCCAGGTCCTTTTCTGCAGAACTGCTGCTTAGCCAGTTGCTCCTCAGCCTATAGCAGTGCATGGGATTCTTTCTTCCTAAGTGCAGGACTCTGCTCTTGTCCTTTTGAACATCAGATTTCTTTTCGCCCAATCCTCCAATGTGTCTAGGTCACTCTGGACCCTATCCCTACCATCCAGTGTATCTACCTCTCCCCCCATCTTAGTGTCATCTGTGAACTTGCTGAGAGTGCAATTAATCCCATCATCCAGATAATTAATAAAGCTGTTGAACAAAACCAGGACCCAGGACCAACCCCTGGGGCACTCTGTCTGATACCAACTGCCAACTAGACATCGAGCCGTTGATCACTACCCATGGAGCCCGACAATCTAGCCAGCTTTCTATCCACTTTATAGTCCATTCATACTTTTTTAACTTCCTGGGAAGAATACTGAGGGAGACTATGTCAAAAGCTTACCTAAAGTCAAGATATATCACATCCACCACTTTCCCCATATCCACAGAGCCAGTTATCTCATCATAGAAGGCAATCAGGTTGGTCAGGCATGAAACTTGCCCTTGGTGAATCCCTGTTGACTGTTCCTGATCACCTTTCTCTCCTTCAAGTGCTTCAAATTGGATTCCTTGAGGACCTGCTCCATGATTTTGCCGAGGACTGAAGTGAGGCTGACTGGTCTTTAATTCTCTGGGTTCTCTTTCTTCCCTTTTTTAAATATGGGCACTATATTTGCCTTTTTCCAATTGTCCAGGACCTCCCCTGATAGCCACAAATTTTCAAAGATAATGGCCAATGACTCTGCAATCACATCAGCCAACTCCCTCAGCATCCTTGAGTACTTCAGCTTTTTCCACCTCATCAGTCACTATGTTGCCTCCCTCATTCAGTAAGGGACCCACACTTTCCCTGACCTTCTTCTTGTTGCTAACGTACCTGTAGAAACCCTTGTTGTTATTCCCTCCCGGGTGTTGTGAAAATAAATTCATTAATGCTGTGAAGCACTTGGATAATATGGTCAGAGAACCACAGAAAAACTCACAAGGGAGTTAATAGTTTTGTATTCAATGTAGGGTTTGGATGGTGTATGTTAAATAAGGCTTGGGGCACACATTGATTGGACTAGATGACCTCCTGAAGTCTCTTCCAACTCTAATATTCTATAATTCTATGATTGAATGAGGAGGATTAAAAGAAATATTGAATACCTACCCATTCACTGCATGAGGCAGGGATTCTGTGGGAACATGTGTTCTTGTAATTAGAGTCTTACAATGCATATCCACAAGTGGGACAAATTCAGGTTTCACATGCAACCTTTATTCTGACATATATCCTAACTTGAGTGCTTGACTTTGCAACCTTAATGTTTTCTTAATGTTCCTTTTTGGATGTAAGTATAAAATATACAGTAACAAACATTTTGATCAAACTGCTGTGATGGTTCTACTTTGTCGATATGTAATTTGAATCTCTTAGAGTCAGAAAACTAAGGATGTCTTTGGGCAAGAGTTTATTTTAACAATGAGAATCATTTTGAGAAGGGACTTCATTCTATGATGCACCTTGCAATGGTGACACAAAGGTTTCAGTTATGTTTTGTGCATGAAAGACTCACCGGTACCAAAGTACTCTGGAGCATGAAAGTGTACATGCACACACACTCACACAGATATGGAAGGGGCTTATTAACAAAGCTGCTTAAAACAAATCTAAGACCCCCTTTAAAGTCATGTGGCTGAGGCCCATATCACATATGGCCCAAAATTTTGTTTGTGACCTACTGCCTCACACTCTATTTTTATATGGAGGGTGATATATTGAGTCCAGAAGATGGGTGCTGAAGGGAAAATAATAATGTATCTACAACTGGTGTGACTCTTTGTGGAGAGAATTAGGGAAATAGTTTCCAATTACATCTGAGGATGGAGGAATCTTCAATGCACCTTAATCAGGGCCATGATAAAGGGTGACATCCTATTTCAGACTTAGCACCACACAGCACTAGAATTTGAACAGGAAATCACACATTAAAATCTGTGGGAATTCCTTGTGGCTGCAGGTTTTGTAGCATTTTCCAAACTGGCCATGATTATTGTTATTGGAGGATACTAGCCTCTTTTGGGAAATATCATATAGAAGGATTTACTTGGAAAAGTTTCTGGAATTATTTTCTGTACAGGGCTTTGACACACATGGGCAGAAAGCATAGCAATATAGTTCCCTTGAGCCTGCTTCCACTGAAGTCAATATAAAACTCTTACCGATCTCAGCAGTGCAGGATCTGACCCATAGTTTCAACCTCTAGTTCAGAAAAATGACTGTGTAAATATGTGCAAGAAACTTTGTATCAGCACTTTAAGATAAATGAATTAAAAGTATTGTCTTCATATCGATCATTTTTAGTCTTTTTAAAATTTTGATCAGTATAGTTTAAGGCACATAACATACGTACAGATATATTTGGGGTATATGTAATCCTTTGTAGCTGCATGAATAATGGCCATGTTAATTTACTAATATTTCACTTGTTCATTAATATGAATTTCCGCTTGAAAACTTAAAAAATAAATTTTAATAAAATTAAAACTAAATTTAAAAACATTATATTGTGAAAAATATATCAAGAAAGCTACAAGTTAGATATGTTAATATAATTCCCTAAACAGAATGAAAATCTCAACTTCAGCAGTGTCAACAAAAACATGTTTCTCTTCAAATTTAATTTCCATGAGAAACTGTGTTAAATTAAAACCTTCCAGTGCAGTGTCCTTCCATTTTTTGAATTTTTACTACCTAGAGATCAAACAGTTTGACACAGCAAAAATTCAAGTGAGTTAGTAAGAAATGCTGATTGGTTTGTTGGCTGGTGGCCGGGGGAATGTTATGACCAAGTAATTATGTGTTCTGGACAGATGTATTAACCAGGCTTCGGGCTGGAGCCACTGGATATTATTTTAGTCATAAGGTTAGGGGAACTGAATTATTTTCAAAGCGCTGGCTGGCTGACACTGTTTTAGTGATGCCTGTTCCAATGACTCTTTGGCAACAACTTCCAACGATGCACTTATGACACAGTAAACAAGAACTACATTAAAGGTTTGTTTTTTAATCATAAAGGAGTTCAACATTTCCACTGAGCTTTTTTTTTTTTTTTTTTTTTTTTGCTATTTATCAAGCAGCATTGAAGGCTTTTATAAAGCTTCCATCCCCATTTTTCTTACCAAAGGACTGAAGCCATTTAACAAAAGTGTTGTAGATCTTCTCTACAAAATAATAAAAATTCTTCAGAATTCAAAGTTTTTATCACTTCACTGATTGGACCTTATCACTAAATCCACCTGGCCAAACTTTACTAATTCACTCACCTGAAGTGAGTAGTAATTTTTGACTGGCTTGTATAAAGTAAGGTTTCGGGGGTTACTTGTTTTTCATTATCATATTTCAGGTGAGTGAATTTAGTCTGGTGCTGGTAAATATTAAAACTATTTCGTGAAGTGCTGAGATCCTTTATAGATGGGAACAGCTAAAGGAGAGAAAAGGAAAGAGACATCTACCTTAAATACATTCTAAGATGAAGCTCTGCCAAATTCGTTACCTCTTTCATTTGTCTCCCCTCAAAAAAGAGTTTTCTTTATGTAAAACTTCATAAATTTTAAATAGATATGCTAATAATTATAAGACATACTGCATATAATGTTTGACACTTCACAATGCACTGTAAAATATGTGTGATATAATGACAAGGCTATCAAAAATTATGATTTACAGCCTCAAAAGAAACAAAAAGTTCATTGATTTTTTCCCAAGGTATTTAGTTCTCTCAACTAATTTGAAAATAAAAATTGACAGATTTTATTTCTTTTAAATGTAACTATATCACTGGTAGTTTTCTAGGGAAACAGACTAGAACAACAATGGCACTTCAAAATAATCTGTAGTAGAAAAGATTCCATTGTTCTGACTTTTCTCTACTATGATGGATTATGAATGCAAACTGTTAGGTGAGGTCATTTTGAACATTGCCCTGGAGGCAGAATGTCAAGTGAAGCATATATGTCAAAGCTTTTTTTTATTGGAATTAAAATGGATTCACCTGAAGTATTAAGGCTTATTTCTCAGGCTGCAGTATCTGGTTACTATAAGATATGTAATGATGCATACACATAGCCTGGACAATGGTTTCCGGATCATAAGAATGGGTTCTATTTTCGGTTCTGTCACTAACTTCTTGTCTGATCACAGCCTCTTTGTGCTTCACTTTCCCTATCTGTAAGATGTAGCTGATAAAACACTTTGAGATCCAGAGATGATAACTATGTTGGTGCTAGTTATTAGTTGTTAATGTTATGTATTTAATGAACAAATTCTGAAGAGTGGAGTGAGAAATGAGATACCATGGGTAAATCACTTAATAGCAAAAATCATACAAGAGAATCAGGACAAAAATTCTGCTCTGAGATCTGCATGGGACCCAGTTATTCTGCTTTCCTTTCATCCAGGGATGTCTCACACCAGTGGGAGTTCTATATCTGTTAAAAGAGAGGGTCTCACAATTCAGTGGGCCCTGTAGAAGTGACACTGACTGGGAGTTGCCTTTCCCTATGCTCCTGCTGGCAAAAGTGGGATCTGGCAGCAAGCTTGCTTTTCATCTGATTCCCCTGCCAAAATTCCAAAAGCTACTGAGCTTTCTAGGGATAGGGATTGTGTAAACGAGCCCTGAATAATTGCTAATTTTGTTTGTTCTTCAGGCCAACCATGCATGTAAGGAAAGCAGAATACTGGAGTCAATATCCACTATTAAGATCTGAGAGCAGGATTTAGATCTGGGTAAGGAAGGAGAATGTGAATTGGGCTTTCCTGTAAGCCATTTGTTTTTTAGCTTTCTTGCTTTTATTTAAACACTTTTTAATAAACTGTTTCATGTTGCCAGTGCTACAAAAACATAGTAGTGAACATATCCTGTATGCTGAATATTGCAGAAAATACAAACACACTAGTTCCACTGGGAATCTTTTCATTGACATCAGTGGGATTTGAGTCAGGCCAAAGTGCCAACAGACAGAAGCGGGGAAGGGCTTAAGTCATCGAAAGTGAACAGATCAAATCCCGCTACCATAAATAAATGAATATCTGTTTGATCTATGTGTATTTAATAAGTACCCAAGAGCAAATTATGCTTAGCACCCTTCCTCCCAATAAATTAAAATGAGCCTCTCCTGAGCTGGTGATCTTGGAAAATTCATACAGCTTTTTGAGTTATTATTTAAGAAAGAAAATGATTAATTTAGCTCTGATAAAAAATTATTCTCTTGGTTAACACACAATTTCTTTACTAATACTTGACTTTCAGAATGGTAACCTTAAAAAGTATTATAAAATATGGCCCTGATTTGACCTTGCACCAGTTTGACACTGGAATGACTCCACTGATTTCAACAGTAATTATCTGATTTACTCCAGGAACAAACTATGAAATACTGAGATCAGAAAACATATAATACAAATACTGTACATTAATCTAAGGTAAAATCATCTTATTCATACTTTGGCTACATGTTAAAAACAAACTAGATCAGGATGTAGTAAAGTTAGATTTTAAAGACCAAAAACTGATAGGTCCTGTGATTTCAGAGCACTTTTTATTACACTGACATTTATGGCAACTATCCATAAACACTGCAAACATTATAGTACCATAATGTGTTAGCTGACTGATAAGTAAACAGGTGCAAATGATACAGACTGGAAGATACACGTTTGATGGTAAAAATGTTGTTAAATTGCATTATTGTAGCATTCAGGAACCCCATTCCGGGTCCAGGACCCTGCTGCGCTAAGTGCAGTACAAGCGGAGAACAAAAATGCAGTCCCTGTCCCCAGGAGCCTACAATCTAAGACAAGAGACCACAGATGGATACTGACTGTCAGGGGAGTACAAGGAAACAATGAGACAATATTGTCAGCATGATACAGTGGTCTCTGTACACTAACATCCCAGTCATTGTCAAGTTGTTTATAAAATTCCCCGATATGAGTGCTGCCACCCAAAATGTATGGGCTGCAGTTTGCAGCTAATGTAAACAAGAGCATCCTGTGCCTCCCAGCAGCCATGTACTTCTGACTGCATCTTACAAGTTAGATATGCCTGTTGGCTGGCAGACCCCTTAACTTGTTCCATGGGCTGGTGTAATCCCACATCATCTTTTCTAGGGGAAGATCCTGCCTTGTTACTCCACTGTGCCTTATTTCCTCTCGCTTCAAAGCTTGAGGGTTACAGAGGTCAGTATTTAGCCCTTTAAAACAAATACTAACTGTAGGTAGCCAAGAAAAAGGGTCTGGTATGTTTAATGTAAATAGAGAGTGCAACTACTGAAATCAATGGAGTTACTAGTGTGAAAGAGAAGAGGAGATTCAGGCCAGGTATATTTCTATTTTCTACATACAGAATTATTTGCACACAGAGGACTTGATTCTGCTCTTGCATGCTCCAGTTTCATATTGTTAGAACTCCAGGTACTGTTGCACAGTTAGTATTAATATACACTGATATGAATGAGAGCAGAATTAGATCTAGGATTTTCCACTCACACCACAAGAGTGCTCCGTTTTTTTGTTTTAAAGACAAGGAGGAAAGAAAGGGGCAGGATTTGACGATTACTTGCCAGCTATGTTTATGTGATATTTCAAGTAAAACAAAGGAAACAGTCTCATCCTTTCTAATTAGTAAATGTTTGTAAAGCACTTTGAAGATGTGAAGTGCTAAGTGTTAATCATTAATTTTATTTCAACCAATCTATAATATTTCTGCATGTATGACCGCAGAATAAGTTTCAATCAAAATGTATTTGAACTACCAAGACAAAATTGCTTAAAAGCTTTTGATCTGCTTATACATCACATCTCTGCAGACCTTTTTCTTTCAACCCAGAGTTACATTCAAAAGCAGAAAGATATACAGCTGACATTTCAAACTGAATGACACTACGATAAACTAGGGTTTCTCTAGAAGATAAAATACATCATAAATCGGTGTAACACTTACCTCACTTTAAATATTACTGTCTCCTTTTATCAGGTAACACTATATAACCTCCCCTTGCCTCCTTTCTTCCCATATTTTATTTGGGATTTTAATTCCGAACAATGATCACAACCAGAATTTTTTAAATTAAAATAAAATATATGGCTTTAGAGGTTTAGGTTATCCGATAAAAAGATTTAATTTAAAAAAATACCGATTCTTTTGAGTCCCTGCTAAAAGTGATAATAACTGAAATGTATGGTGTAAATCTTATTCTGTAGGTGTCTTTTTAACAAAATAATTATTCCTTTCCTTAAAAAAGAAGTCCACTCAACTGTTGGACCTCTTTATTGCAAGTTTCACAAAATCATACATTTATTCAAACTACTTTAGGGCAATAGAGTGGAATAACAACAACTACTTATAGGGAAATATTCCAGTCTATAGAAGCAACTGATTTTTTAATTTCAGAACACTGTACATGTACATTAACATGACACTTTATAAAAACACACAAATCCTGGCTTCACTGAAATCAGTGGCAAAATTAATGTCAACGGAGCAAGGATTTTACCCAGATCTCTGCCCCAAGGATCTTGCAATCATATTCAGATAGACAAATATAAAACAAGCAAATAATTTGTACAGAAGTAAGTAAGGGGCAATGTAATCCTAGACATCATCACTGTAATGCTTTATTAATGGGGTGCGTTTAAATGACGCATTAGAAAGACATTTCAGACTCCATCTAGGGTTGTTAAGCAGAGGAGATCTCAAGAACCATTAATTATCTGACTGTGGTCAATACTAAAATGAATCAAGGTCTCACACTGTGATCTTAGGTACGTGTTGGCTTCAAACCATGAAAACTCATTTGCTTGTGAGATTAAAAAGATCAAAAACATAATTCAAGATTTTGAAAGTGGGAACCTATAAAATAGTCACAAAAGTCCATATAAGTGGCTTGATTGTCAGAGATTCTGAGAACCCACAATCCACCATTGATTTCTCACAAGTTTAAAAATATTGGCAAAAAATGTTGTCAACTTCCTATCTGAAAAAAAATGGGGATAATATGCCTATTCCTGAAATGCAGTCAAGAAAATATGGTGAGAATTAATTAGTTAATATTTGTACAGTCCTTTGTAAATCTAAAGCATGATTTAAAAGTAGAGTAGTTATTATTATTATTATTATTTATTAAGTATATACTGGTTTGCTGAAAGTGGAGCGAAAGTATAAAACACTCAGGGCTGCCTTGCATCTACAGTAAAACACCTTATGTATAATTAAATCAAGACATTTTTGACCATGTAAGATATAGATATGTAAGCATGAGTTGTTGAAGTACTAGTTTTTCTTATATTGTTGCATCTAACCAGGAAACTGGTTGGAATGTCTTTGAATGAACTAGCCAAATTAATTGTTAAGATATTAAGTTTTTGTGCTTATTTTATAAATCATTGCAGAAACTTTGATCACTTCAATAATAATGATTTCTGTTTATTGCTACCATTCAGTTCTTTAATATTAAATTGTCACAACTGGGGTAAGTAATAAAACAAGTGCTAGACTATTTTCTGAATACAGATAGTTGGATTTGGTTATATGCAGAAAGTCAAAAGTTTTATACACAATATTTTTTCAGATCCCTACCTGGTTGGTTAATTTTGGTTCCCCAATTGGCTGATGCTGTGCAGTCACTTTATGCACTACCTAAGCCAGTTAGAGGAAAACAATGGTCAGAGACAGGGAAGAACTGTGTGCACTCCCTATTACAATGTAGAAGGGAAGAGGTTTTTTTGACACTACTCAAATATTTATGTGGGCTATAGAGGTCAATACTCATCTATGGTAGCTCATCAAGGATGCTGAAAAGAAGTGTGGGCTATACATCAAGGCCGTCAGAAGAAGAGCCACCAGTTCCTTCCTTTCCTAATCCTAATACTTTTTTTAGTCATTTATATAAGTAGCCTAATTTTCAGAAGTGCTGAGCCCTGAGCAGTTTCCTGTGAAGTTAATGGGAGCCACTGGTATAAGGCGTTTTTTGAAAAACAGACCAAACTTAGTTAGGTGACTAAATAGGGTCTTCAGGCCCAGCTTTAGGCATCCTTTTTGAAAATATTGGCCCTGCATCTTTATTTATCCTATCTAATGAAGTGTAAGTCACCTTGTTATCCATATAATGGCAAATTGTTTTTTAAAATCTTGTTAGCCTCTTGGACTCAGTGATACCCTGTTTCAATGAGTTCCATAGGTTGATTATGTATTATGTTAAAAAGGTTTCTTTTTCAGTTTAAATTTCTCTTCAGTTTCATTATTATTATTATTATTAATAATAATAATCACGTTTATTACATTACTGCATAGAGGCCAGCTAAGAATGCGACCATCATTAATTGTTCCCTTGTTCTTGTAATAGGAAAGAGGGGTGAATAGAAGTTCTCCTCTTATTTTCTGTGTACCATTCATTAGTTTATATACCTCTATCATGTCTTCTCTTCTTCATCAGCTTCTTGAAAAGTTCTACCAGTTCTAACAGATTCCCTGTTGAAAAGATTGGGAATACTCCAAAAACCAATGGAATCTTACAAACTAGTGGAACTTTGTAAATGTGCCCACTATATTGGCCCCCTGCTGGCAGGAAGAAAGTTTGATTTAATAGGTCAATGATCTCTAAGCCACTATTCTTATAAACAAATTAATAGCTGTTTCATATTTTTTTTTAATTCAGGACCTTTCTGTCCCTTAATGTCGTTTAGCTATTTTCATGTCATTACTTTAGCATTTGCCTTCCTAATATCAACAAAAAAGATAAAAATAGACTGCAGCCAACAGAATTCAGGAAGAATTTTAGACAGATGGGAAGAACTGTGTGCTTGCTGTGGTCCATGCTTTAAAACTAACACTGATCCAAGAAAGACTGGGGTCATATTTTTTAGGATTAAAGACTTTTGTTGTCATCTGATAAAAAAATACACAGGAAAAGCCTTTTACTCTCACATTTCCATCTTTCTTAGATATGGAAGTAGTAAAAATACATTAGGAATAGTGTACAAAATCTTTCACCTCTAGTTCACTAGTGTGGATTTGGCTCAGGTTTGTAGTGGTCAAAAGTTCAGTGGCACCTAGCCATTCTTCCATCATTACTATTAGTGACTGTCAATGATCTCCAGGCCTTTCTTACTGGAAAGGTATCCACATCTCCCAAACCATCACAATCATTAGGATTATATGGCACCTTTGGGGCCACTCTCAACAAAATGACTAGTGTAAAATAAACATGGAGATTGAACTATTGTCTCTCCTATCAGAGTGCTCCCTCCACAAAAGGGCTGATGGCTGATGTAAAGAGGCATGCATTGTTCAGTAGGTAAACAAAGGACTTGCACTGTCTGTTTGGCACTTTTCATACACTGTGTTAAAATGTATTTCCAACTTACTATATCCACAGAGAAGCAGAATTTTTTGTTTCAGATATTAGTACAATAAATAACAGACAGTGCAGTCTCTGTGATGATTTACAGCCATGTTTTCAAAAGTGTTGTTTCTTTACTTCATTCAGTTTTGCTCATGTTCAGCCTACATGCAGATATGCTGTATGTATTCCTCTGACTCTCATGTACATATAGGTATGTGGTGTATAAACCAGCATTATACACATGACCATTGGAGAGAGCCTGCTGTCAACAAGGCCAGGAAATTCATCATATTCTAAAAAAGAAGCAATAAGTATATTTATTTGAGGGATGTTCATAAGAGATGTTCTTGCCTGAGAGAGGTATGTGTTTCTGCTTGCCCTCAGCTTTCCAATTCTTCATCTCAGCAACTTTCAAATCATTAATCATGTATATTTATAACAGGTGGAGAGGGAAGGCTTTAAAAATGATTGGGTTCCTTTTGGACCCTGGTATTTGGGTAGCTGACTTTATTCAAAACACTTTAGCCGACACTGTTTTTGACATAGCGATTTCTGTAACTAAGGCCCAGTGCTGCATGCCCAGTGCACACAGCAACTTTTCAGGATCAAGCCTTAATGTGTAGTCAGCTTGTTCATGCTTAGAGGATATCACAGTCCCATGACTCCAGGAGTATTTTATGGATGACTGTGTTTATAAACAGAACTGATAAGGTATTTTCATATTATTGATCTTATCTTCTAAAAATAACACTACTTGGATAGAAAGCATTAATCATTAATACACTAAGTTGTTTCTTGATTTCTCTATTTTTGTGAACACCTACTTTTATGCTGGAAAAAAAATCTCTCAAAATTTCTGAAGACAATTGTGAATTGAGTGGACAAGTATCTGCACTATGCTGGATACATGGAAAATAAAGTTGTAAACATATTGGGTTATGTATGCTGATATTTTTTGTTCAGAATTAGGGGAAAGAATATCTGATTATTAAAATATTCTTCCCTTTTAAAATAGAAATAAAGGAAGTTACTCTTAAATATTACAACTGAAGTGTTTATATTTTGCATTTTCTAAGTCTCTTAATTCTATAAATATCACCCTCTTTTCTTTTCCAACCCTTTTAAAAAAATCTGTCTTCTAACTGCTTTGTCACTTCTAAATCTTTGAAAATTTAACAAGGAAACACGGGCTCACTTTACTGTTAAATGTATTACTGAAGTGAAATGTTAAAATACCATAACGGTATGTTGGAAGCATTTAATTTTGATAGGCATGATATACAGCTAGGGAAGTAAGTGTACTCAAATAATTATGCTGTCTTTGAAAGACTAGGCTATTTAAAAGTGGATTAGCCAATGAGACTGAAGTAGTAGTTGTCAAATTTTCAGGAAGTAATTAAACAAGCAGAGGTCCTCTCTTTTTACTGGCTGTTTCTGGGTTACATAGGGATTATGAAGAGAGACAAGAAAAATGACAGACCAGGCTAAACAGCCAACCCCTACCCCAAAGAAAATTGCTTTTTTCTCAGTAGATCAGCTTTCTCATCTACAAATAGTTAAGAAACATTTTGCAATATTTTGATCATAAGTGTTTCAGAAAATGTGTCCTTCTGAAAAACAATAATCAGATATGGGATTTTAGATGCTACATAGTGGAATATGTGTCCCCAAAAGAATTATTCCCTGGTTCTTTTTTTGGGGGGGGGCATATTTAATCTTCTGCTCTTTTGGTTGGCTGTCATCTGGCACTTTGCCCTTCATTTCAGAAATAAGGTCCTCAATTGTTTCTACAGCTGTTGTCAGTGCTGCATAATTCCTTGCAAATAGCTGATTCTGTGCACAGTTTCACATCTTTCCTAGGATATCTCAAACTAGCAATGTACCCTCCCTTGCTTCACAACATTCTGTTTTTCAATTTACACTGTGTAACAGGCAGTAACTGCCTTTGGGTTCACAGCATAAGCAGATCTAACAGTAAAGAATTGTTCATCATCATCATCTTCCCATTACACCTCTGGAACTTAGGGCAAGTCTTTCAATGGTTCCCCAGCTGTGCCCCAGGTTTTCCCGCTCGACTTCCACAGCTCTTCGCCATGTTGTTTTTGGGAGGCCTCATTTTCATTTGCCTTCAGGTGGCCATCTTATTGCTATTCTGTTGATGGAATCAGTTTCCATCTGAAGCACATAACCAATCCATCTCCAACGTCTCCTTGCAATGAGGCTCCTGTCCTCTTGGCTGCACTGTGTCAATAGATCTTGCTTTGAGATTGTTCTGGGCCAAAAGATAAGGAGGATTTTTCTGAGGCAGACTGTATGGAATGTTCACTTGGTTTTATTCCTTGTTTGCATAGATATGATTCAAGAGCCACTCAGCAAAATAATAAACATGGAATTATTCATCCCCTTGTTTAAATTCATTGTTAGCTTAGCGCAGGTACTTAGTGCTGTATAAAAACCTAAGATGGGGATTGTGACTTCAGGACAATGAGAAAATTATTAATTGTATGCAGGGTATGTGTTCTGGGATATCTCTAATAGTATAATGCACCTTGAGGTGTCTTTCAATAGAGAGAAAAAATGGCAGTGCAGTAGCAGCTGTGAGATACCATGAAACCTCTTGCTCCTTTTTCCCCTCCCCACCTGCCATACCAAACACCTCTTGCAGTGAATGGTGCGGTTGTAAGTATAGGGGATTCCGCGAGGAGAGAGGAAGGAAATGACCTGAAATTCAGCTCAGGTTTGAGTACTTTGGTCATACTGGTCTGAGTTTGGGATACATAATAATGGAACCAAGCTCAACTTGCCTAGTTTCAGAATTAATTCTGGAAGTTTTGCATAGCCCTAGTCCTATCGAATATATTCTTTAATAACTCTGAGACATTGTATGTACTGTGCATACAAAAAATCTGACATTTTTCCAAATCAATTAAATAAAGGCCAGAACTTGGCTTTAGTAAGTAATACACTCAAGGGATTTGTTCCATTGTAACTGAGAGAAGAATCTAGCTCCAAATAAATTAATGAATTTGGCAATGATAGTGCATGAAAAGCCCCATAGTGTAACAACTCATGTTTCAATTCCAGTTGTCACCTGTTGTGTACAGGGTCTAACCATAGAAGATACATCCTAAATTTGTATTTACCAGTTTTGTAAAAAGGTGGATCTTCAGAAATAAAAGTAAATTAAAAGAGCAGCAAATAACTGTAAAATTATATGGCATACTATACCAGTGAAATCATAAATAAAAGTAGCCCTGATGACTCTTGTGATGTGGGAATCTACATAAGTAACTCAGTCCCCTTTGCAGGTATTATTTTAATCAATCATTTTAAGAAACCAATAAGAAAAGGAGATCAGGGCTCAAAGGGGAAAATGAAATTGGAAGCAGCAAATTATTAGCGGCTCTCAGCATCTCCATAACTAAATATTGTCAGCTTCCAACAGGGTTGCTCTGAAGGTGAATCAGATAAACAACCATAAGAGGTGCCAAGGTAAAAGGTACACATAGATGCATAAATTCTCCCATCTTTCATCCCGTATGAGTTATTGTAATTGGGTCATGCTTGGCACACCAAAATCTTCATGGGAGTTACAGGAACTGCCAGAAAATCCAATGAAACTTGATAGCTGCTCCCGATTTCCAAATAGTCTGTGTAAACTGCAGTCTTGGATTCTGGTTTTAGTGTTTTTTATGTTTGGTTCCTACCTACTGAAGTAGTCTGATTACAGAGAGATTTATCCGACCAGGAAATCAAGTAGCTATTTAAACTGCTAATGTAGCACCTCCGGTGGTAACTGCATATTAGGACTAACTAGTTCATTTTAGATTCAGTGAGAACTCTGAATTTGACTCCATATAAGCTATTTTATATTGCATAAATAAATAATTCCATGACATTTAAACCTGATTAGCAGATCAAAATATTATATTCTCCTTAAAATAAAAATTAGAAATAACAATCTCTCTTTCTTCCTTTTCAGCCTCTGGAAAAAATAATACACCATGATGTTGACAACTTTTCAGCAAAGCCAAATAAGGTAACACTCCCTGTGGGGTTCCCCAGGAAACTGCATTTTGGTCCCACTCCTACACTGTGACCTCACCTCTGTTTGGGTTGGAAGCCACAAAAACCATATGCTGGGGAACCCAACATCACTTGTCTTTGGGCACACTGGGGCTGCCCCTTTCCACAGACCACTGTGCTCTGTCATCAATCCCCACTCACCCAAGCAGAAGGCCCCCGTCCAACACCACCCAGCAGAGCCATGATGGGGTGCCAGCAAAGAGAGCCCCCTTCCGCTCATATAGAGTACTCTCCTGAGGAGGAGTAAGTAGGGCATGCCCCCCTCCCTAGTGCGTTTGAGTGAACACTGTATTAAAATGAATGGAGCACTTAAACCTGTGATTTTCATCTTTCTGCAAACCCTGGCAGACATCACTTCACCAGTTAGTCAAGTTATGCTTTTAAGCTTTTCTTCATGGTCTTGAGGGTCACAAGGTGGTGGCCCTAATTGCTATTTGTGCTTCTATGACTACTGCTTGAGTGTATGGGGCAAATTGTTGGAAGGAGGGATGCAAGTGAGTAATCAACCTAACTGAAATAGTTGGTGGGCTAGTAGTACACCACAGAATAGCAAGGTTGCTCACCTCCCCACAGGCCTGAGTTAAGTTTCTATCTATCTAGAAGACGCTTACATGGTCCCCATCACTGTAGTATCTGAGCACCTCAGTCTTTTAAATGTAATTAACTTAACAACAAGCCAGATATTCTCCACATTTTACAAATTGGGAACTGAGGCACAAAGAAATTAAGTGACTTTCCCAAGGTCACAAAGGAAGTCTGTGGCAAAGCAGGGCACTGAACCAAGACCAACACCCCAGCCACTGTGCTATCCTTTCCTCTGCTGATATGTTGATTAAGATCTGGGAGTGCAGCAACCAGACCCAGGAAACTCAGCTGTTGAACTAACTACTGATGACAGAGACAGGATCTCTCTTTATTTCCTAATAGTTGTAAAAAGGCATTTTTCTTCTGTCTCTTGGGTGCTTCTCATTTTTGTGGGAGATTAGGTCCTTTTTTTTTTTTATGATGTTAATTGTAGCAGTTATGATGTGACGTGTTTGTGCTGTTTCTGCTAGAAGATGGGAGCAGACACATGAAACTGAGGAGCCAAGGCTCTCTGAGCATGAGCAAAATGCAAACCCAGCCATCAGCATATACTTACCAGCATGGCATACACTTGTGGAGATATGGTGCATCAGCCAATGTATTAGCTAACATCTCTCCTAGCTCTCTGACTGTTATGGGATGGAGATCCTGTGCTGTTTGCACAGGAAGAAGAGGCTCTCTACACCTTTTTTCCTACCTTTCAAGTACTAACATAAGGCAGGATTTAGCCGTAAGGTTTTAGGAGTGGATCTTTATTTAAAGAATGCTCAGATAACAATCCTATCTTCTTATTAATTGCCTCTTGATTGAATATGCCATACCTTAGACTACTTGTAGTAAGTTCCTGATTAACAGAACTCACTTTATTAAATAACATTCTGCATTATCAATTATGGTGATTGGAAGTCACTGATACAGTCTCTTTTCTTATCCAAATGCTCCTATTTATACTATAATTATCTCTATTGCAACACTGCATGTTAACTGACAAGCCCATTTATAAGAATTTAACTGTACAGATTTCTTATCCATGTTAAAGCTTGGCATTCAAAAACTTTGTTCAGGATCAATTTTCTTTTTAAATTTTCTAAACAATTTGCTTCACTTTAAGTGTAATGGTTTCTCTGTGCTGTAACTTGATTGTGTTTAAGTTGTTTTGTTTAAAGAAAAACTTAAAGCTAAATTATTACTTTTTATGTTTTATTATTTTTAAAATGCAAAGATTTTCAAGATCAAGAAAATTAAGGCATAATATAATTATTGTGCATACAAGTAGTAGCTATTTTTCATAAGATTTTCTACTATTTGTTTAATTTGAACCTATAATATGTAGATTGGACCTGGGCCTGGGAGCCAGGTAATCGGCATTCTTTTATCTTCACTGTCACAGCTATTCCGTGTGACTTCTAGCCAGTCACTTATTCTTTCTGTGCCGCCGTTTGCTATCTATAAGTATGAAATAATAATACTTCCAAATTCTTTCACCACATGGTGTTGCGAGGACAAATTCATCAACATTTTAAAGCACTTTTTGCTCCTCAGATGAAAGACACTATCCAAGTGCTAAGTGTTACTATTACATTTTATATATTACATATATACATATATACTATGTACAGCATTGTTTGTGGTCATTCAGACCATAGGCTATAATGATTCTGATGAGAGACATGTAAGTGGGAGGATGCAATGAATGTATGTCAAGAACAGCACACAAACTATATACCAGAGAGGTGTATGAATGTGTATGCTGTTGGTAATGGCAAATTACCTACAGAAAAGGAGTTAAACCATTAAGGCTAAAATGGGAGTAGAACACTTAACTCCCTTTGGCTTCTTTGAAAAGCCCAGCCTCAATGTATGTTAAATAATGTTAAGACTGTAACCTTAACTCAAACAATGGGCCCTATAGTGCCAAAGAGGGCTCAATCTACTTTTCAAAGGAAGGTTTTGGTACACAGAGAATGGAGGATAAAAACCAATATGTAACAAAAGACAAAATGGTACACAGGCAATTCAGTGAAGCTCTTTTTTGTGGTGATGCAGAAAATATATTACTTGTAAAGTTTCCTACAATTTAAAATATAGATGTTTGTGGTGGGTATTTTAAACTATTTTCTATTTTTAAAAACTGATACAAGAGTAGGGGACTAATATTGCTCCCTTTGGTTAATTTTATCCTTGACTTTAATGGGAGCAGAACCAAGCCCAAGGTTGAGATGAATGTACAAGGGGTGGCGGGCGTAGGGGGGAGCTATCCCACAAAGGAGCTGACCCTGTCAGCACTTTGCAAACAGAATTCCTTTTTGTTCCAGTGGAAGTTTGGAACATGTGGGACTTGCAGGATTGGATCAAAAAGAGAAAGATTTGAAAATTGCTCTGTCAGTGCATAATAGTAACATTAATGCAGCTTGTAGGTATTCTGGATAGTAGCTTAAATTATATATAATTATTGCAGCATAACTTGGAAGAATTGTTTTGCAATAATCCATGTATTAAATTATCATGATTGATTACAATTACTTCACATATCGACAAAAGGGATTTGAAACAGAGAGAGAACTGTATTTTTGGTTGGCATGTAAAGTAGCATTCTTCTTGATTAGTTGCAGTTTAATGTGGAAATGTAGGGCCACATTCCTGCAAACATTTGTGCATTGGAGTAACTTTATGCATGGGAATAGTTCCATTTTGTTACCGGTTGTGTCAGTGAAGATATTAATGCATATACATTTTTACAGATTTGAGGTCTTAATTATAGAATTGTCATCATTTTATAGGGGTAAAAATGAGGTTGGGTAAGAGACAGAGTGTCTACATATCTTCCTCTCCAGGCAAGATCCTGTAGTCCTGATTAATAGGAAACAAGGAATTGCTATATTGGGGCAGAACCAATGGTCTGTATAGTCCAGTGTCCTGTATCTTACAATGCAGTACCAGCTGCATCACAGGAAGATGGAAAAACCCTGCATGAAGTGGTTATAGAATAACAGTCCCCAGAGAAATTTTCCCCTAACACTCAATAGTTAGTTTGACTTATGCCCCAAGCAAGGTATGAACATTTGTATCCTTTCCAAAACACTTGTCTATATTTTAACCCTTATTATAACATCCCTGCGTACTCTCCTTATGTACAGAACTGTCTAGTCCTTTTCTGATGCTCTTCTATTCATTGGCATCTTGAGTATAACAGACTAATTGGGAAATAAAGTATTTCCTTTTATCAGGGTCAGTTGGTTTGTTTTTTGTTTTCCCTGGATGTTCCCTTGTTGTATAATGAGACGAGGTGAATAGAAGTGCCAGTCTAATTCTCTATACCTTTCTCTTGTCCCATCTTATTCCTGTCCCCTCTTCAAGCAATCAGTCTCTGTTTTTCCAGCCTCTCCTCCTACGTTACGTTTTCCATGTTTCTAATCCTTTTCCCCTTGTCACTAAATACTCCACACCCGCATTTCTCCTGAATCTTTCTCTGAGCTAGAGCAGAAATAGAGGGTGGGCGGAAAGCTCCTCCTGAATTCAAATTCCTCTATGAAAAGGCAAGATTCTAATCCCACAGTAGTAATGGCACTAATCAGATTTCAGCTGCCAAACAGCGCTTCGTTACATTCGTTCTGCAAATAGGGAAGCGCAGTGAGGATTGGCAAGAGCTGGTTCCATCCCAGCTGCGCACAGACACGCTGTATCGACACGCATGCGTATGCACTGCCAGTTGTCTCATGTCATTTGTGTTCTGTTTTTCTTCTTTCTGAAGCACTATTTATACAAACGGCTTTCTTCTTCCTTTCAATTAGGTAACCAAGATTTATTTGCTTTTCTGTTCTATCATCCATACACGTAGTTAGAGTTGTAGCTCTTGTCAGGTTTATTTTTTAACTTATTTGTTTTTATTTCTGATGAGGCAGCTTTAAATCAAATGTCAGTGTCAAGGAGACGGCTGTCACGCTAACGTCATAAAATAACCAGACCTCTCACTATTTGATTTAATATGCCCTGTGTAACGTGCGGGTGCTGGAGGTTGTTTTAATACGTTTGAAGCTCATCTTGATAGGTGGACATTAACATTAAACAAACAAAACACAAATGCCTTTACACAGCAGGGAGTCATGATAGCCGTCGGCAGAGTTGGATCTCGCTGCAAAATAACAAACGTCTCAGATCCAATGTAACAACCTCTTATCACTAAAATAGAGAACCCTCTCCAGAACAGAGCTAAAATGCCGGGAGTGGCAAAGAGATGAACACAGAGTTAGTTGCCTGTGTCAAGTGTCCTCAGATTTCTGAGATAGGTATAATCAAGGGAGCAGAACAATCCTTGAATCCGTGTAAATCAGTCTATACAATTGTTTAAACAATCTTGAAGATGCTAATGTATGCTGGGCTCTGTTTTGATATTCTGTTGCTTCTTAGTGCTTTGGAGTCGATTTAAAGTCAGACGAACGAATTTTCTCTGGGCTGCTGCAGCTGAACAGGGTTTCTACGAAAGGAGGGAGCATCAGCCAGTGGAAATAATAATAATAATAAAATATTGCTAGCAGAGTGCCGGGATTTAAGTGCATTTAGAAGATCTAAATACAAAGGAACTTTGTGACAGCGTTTGGCATAGACTTGGTTGTCTAAACAACTGATGGGTTCCCAGAGTAGAAGCAGACTGTTTTCCAGGAGTGCCATATATGGGAAAGGGAGGGGGGCTTTATTGTACTGTCAAAATGCAATGAACAAAAATGAAAGCATGTGTGTAGTGAGGGAAGCTGTTAAACATTTAATTTAATTGTGTGTCATTCTAGGTGACAGAGGGACATTCTAGAGGACAGAGGAGATCTCCAAGGAAAGCCGATGTCGCAAGAGAGGAGAATAGTGACAGTGGTTCCAAAGAATAAAGGTAAAAGTGATTTCTCTCGACCATGGTCTCACGCAGAATTTTCGGTATAAAAGAGTTAGCGCGAACGTGAGTTTGCCAGCGAAGACTGTATATAGTGATCTCACCTATTGCTGGTGCTAGACAGCTTTAATATTTAGAACAAAACTTTCCCTCATTTCACCCTATCCAAAAGAACCACTAACTAAAGGGGAAGAAACTTACAAAGTTATAAATGTTGCATTTGTGCCTGACAGCCAGAGCCCTGGTTGGCTGTGTGTCCCCAGCATCAGTGACAAAAATAAGAAATTCACTCCCTCTGTAAAGCTAGAAACTTCACTGTTCAGTTAATTGACTGGCATGGAAAAAGTTTGCTCCAAAATAGTTTTAGAAAGTAGCTCCATGGTTTGCAGTCTACGATTTGGTGCATAATCAAAACAAGTTTATAGCATAATTATAGCGTGCAGGGAGCTTGTTAAAGAATGAAATGTTCCTTCATGGAAATAGTATCTACTCTCTATTTGAGCTTGTTTTCCATTTTCTTCTTCTGTCTGACATTTAATGTGATGATCCATTGCATAAGGGACAGGTAATATAATATGGAGCAGCAAGACAAACTTTTATTTTCAAATTGGAGCATAACCTTAAAACTTGCTCTAAGTGAATAATGGGAAAGCATTCGGAGTCTACATGATGTCACTTGTCTGTACAGACAGTACTGCTTGCCTCGGTGCCGCTGAGTATATGTTTTCTGATCCTTTGAAGGGGGAATTATTGCCAGACTTCGGTTTTTTTCGGATTCTACGTTGCTCTTGTCCAATATATTTTACCCTAAACCATATAAATAAAACTGGTGGAATCAGAGATCAGAATCTTTCTGCTCAAAAGCCCCAGTGTAGTAAACGCTTTCCCCTCCTCCTTCCCTTTCCCTGGAAATTAATGTAGGATTTGAGAGGGGAAAATAACAAAACCCGGGCCATGATATTTTGCACACGTTCGCTTTCTTGATCTCCGGCTTGGCAGGCAGGCAAGAAGAATACTCGGTCCTGACATTGATTTCTGAGGGCTTGATCCTGCACTACTGAAGTTTTGGCATTGACTTCAATAGGAGTAGGATGGGACACAGAACCTATATGCAGCAAACATTGAGGCTTCAAAGATCCGAAACGCTGCAAACATCGTCCAAATGCAGAATATTCACCTGCCCCTTCAACGCTGTGTTCAAATGTTTTCCTGCCTGAACAACGAGAGAATGTTCTCTGTACTCACCACACTACAATTTGACTTCAGTAAACAAACTGCTTGAAATACATACACACCGTTATTTCCTCCTTTGTGTTCACGGAGCTTCATTCTCAACAGCTGGGTACGTGGGGCACTGTGGACCCCCGTGGCTGTGATGGGTCCTGATGCCAGTGATTGATGCGCACCTTGAGCAAATCATTACTAAGAATGGAATTAGTTCTTCATTATCTATAAACATTCAAACTGGAGCAAGTAATAATAAAATCAGGAAAGAAGGCATTGAGCAAAATAACATGAAAGATCCATTCAGATATAGTGTGTACTCCAAATACACTTTTAATCTAGCTGTAGTAACGTTTTATTAGTAAATGGGAAGCAACTAGCACCCACAGATTTGGCATTAATGACCCAGTCGGTGGATGGAAAATATACTGTCTAGCTCTACCTTATGGACGAGACCCCCTGGGCAAAGGGCATTGGTCAGCAATAAAAAAACTGTTTAGAAAACTGGCTGCTGGTAATGGAGGGCAAGGATGGAGGATTTGATTTGTAGAGTAAAATCTTTAGTCTAATAATTTTTAACGAGGAAAGAATATATTTAAAGTCAGTAACCTCTCTAGTAGCAGAAAAATAACTCCTGGCCAGACTGGGATCTCCCTCCGCAGACTCACTCTCCTCTTTTTGAATCAAGACACTTCTATGCTAGGAATAGAATTTCACCCTAAAAAAGCTACTATTTTAAAAATAACTGCACCCAAATCAATTGAGGCGATTTTTAAAACGCCCGTTAAAAAGTGTCAGGACAGAAATCTAAGCAGCTGGTAGATATTTCAAGTAGAACATCTGTAATGTTCTTATTAACATCATTCTCAGCTGCAAAGAGTACAGAGATGTTACTCTTCTGTAGCTGATCCTGTGGCTTTTGCAACATGAAAATTATTGGTATTTTATTTGTTCGCAGTCAAACGAAGTAAGCACTGATTAAAGATTTATTCACATCTGATTTCTGCCTGAAAATAATAGAGTAATAACAATGTGGGCTAGCTGTTTATTTCGCAGGGTTCCCGCCACACACACACTCTTCAATTTAGAATTTAAATATATATTTTGTATCCAGATTCGTTGAAATAATTTAGCTTGTGTCCATTAAAATTAACCGTTAAAATTAATTAATTAATAGACTTATTCTGTAAAATACATGGAGACTGAACAGTTAATTTTGCAATGCTCCTGGAGACATACTACTACTACCAATAATAATAATTAATAAACCCTTCCTATTCTGAAAGCTCTAATTGTTTGGAGGATGAAAATAATTTCGGGCTGTAAATATATACACCTTCCAGTATTTTCGAACGAGTGGGTTAAAAAAAGAGAGCACGGATCTTGTGATCAAAACTATGCCATAAGCCATTTTTCTTTCTGATGGTCTACATAGAATTCAAAGAGAGTATTGAAGGTCGCTGTTAATAGTCTCATAAAGTTAAAAATTTCCTGCGTGTGTTTGTTAAACGTTTGAAGTGTAAATATTTCTACGTCGTTGTTCTGCATTACAGAGGCAAATGAAAATACTAACGCTCTTGAGTCTCCTATTAAAAAGTGGCCGTGAATTTTACACTTGTTTAAAACACTTTATTTGAAGTACAAGGGGACGAAAAAGTGTCAACGAAATGGTCTGTAATCAAATTAAGGGAAAAACTATCTGCTGCTTTTAAAGGTCCCGCTTGCCCTTTGGGATTATTGCTGTGTTAAAAATGAAAAATGTGGTTTGCAAAAATAAATACATACCTAAATAAAAAATCTTTAGTGCACCGCCTTCCTATTTTGGTTTCATTGCTCTAGGCCGAGACATAACAAACAAACGATTACAGGTTGGAAAACACACTTGAAAACAATAAAGTCACATTACGACAAAGCTCTGGGCAGTATTAATCTGGTGTTTGGAAAGCGGCTGACAGTTGAGCTTTTTTTCCCCCTAAATTGGTCTTAAAAATAAACCTGAAGGTCCCCCCTCTTAAAAATATAAAATAAAATCCCGCTCTGCTTTCCTCTTGCAATCAGTGTGAGCATAGAAAGAGTTGTTTGTTCTTTCCATTCATACTCTAATCGCAAAATCCCCCTTCTAGTGGGAACAAATTATTTTAACAAAGTCCACGTGAAAAGATCCTATATTTCTTACGCATTTAACGCTCTCAGGCAGCCGGACCTAACGTATTGCACCTTGGTCCCTACTCTCATCTGGAAGAAGTGCTCCGCACTAAGCAGGATAAAGAACCATGCGTTTCTAATGGGAGGTTTTTTTAGGGCGCGCAAGGGTTTCACCTTATTGAGCCACTTATTGTAGCAAATTAAGGATGAAATCATGCGGCCTTTACTTGGTCCTTACTCACGCAAAGTTCCTAGTTGTCTCAGTGAAAGCTTTGCTTAGTAAGGATCACAGGCTCTGGTCCTTTATATGGAAAAAGCCCAATATATAACATGTTTCTTCTTCAGAACCCCAAATGTGCCCTTCCTGCGTTTTGTATGTGACTGCTGGGAAATTGTAATAATCAAAACTGTCTTTTGTAGACCTTTGTATTTGGGGTTCTTTTTTATCACGAGGATCCCCCTTCCCCGATCTGATAGTGGAGATTTAACTCTTGATTGTCCCGAATCGGAGACCCTAGCTTGTCCTCCTGCTCTGTGAAGGTGAAGAACCTTTTCTCCCCTTGTCTAGGAAGGCAGCCCATGGGGTGGGGAGGAGGTACTTGTAAGGTTATCTGGTGTCTGGCACCCTGATACCTGGCTATGCTTGCTTGAGATTCCTCTTATCTAAAATTCCTGACCTGGAGACTTCAAACAACCCATCCGAATGGAAGAAAAATGCAGGGTTATTTTATATATTCTCATTTCAAATAAACAGATAAATACTCGAGACATCGCCAGATTACCCCGTCCATTTACACATGGAAAACAGAGACGGGATGTAATTGGCTCTGATAACTGCACCAGAAGTGACTCTAGAATGCATGGGCTGCGCGGCAAGTAATCTGGTGCTAGTAGCTCTGATTTGCTGTGCAGTTAACTCCAGCCGTGCCGAAACGGTTTGTCCTGCTGTCCTACTGCGGCGGGAACCTAGGCAGTGATTTATGTGCTGGTGACACAGGCGAAATGACCATAAACCTGATGTTGTTTTACAATAGTTAGACCTGCAAAAGATCTAAGCAGGCTCTTAGATCGCAGTGAGAGCTTGGTTTTTCTTTAATCCAATCTGAATTTGTACCTTGACAAATCAAATAAACAATGTGAAATCTACATCGCTGGTGCCTAAGTAGGTCAATTTTTTTCCTGCGGCGTGCAAGTTATTTCATGGCTTCTGCAGATTGGCTCAATGGAGCATAGCATAATAAAGGTAAAGCACAAGGGAGTTTGGGGGAGAGTTTTCAAAAAAGTTATCATCAATATCACCTGAGAGGGACAATAATTGCAATATAATTTACCCTATCTGCAGCCACTTAAATGGTACTAGTTGAGACCTTACATTTGTTCTGAGATAAAAACAGAATAAATGGGCTTTACATGTGAAATTTATCTACCGAATAGTCTTCAGAGATAAACTATCTTTTACTGCTCAACTATGCTGTTCGGATTCTTTTGTGGCTTACATCTGAGATCAAACAGCAGCTCCCAGGGCTTTCCCTAATCGCAGTGAAAAGATGAATGCGAGCTGTCTGCTTGGAAAAGGAAAATGGTTCCAGTAATTCATTATTACTAAATTTCACTTTCACTGAGAAGGAAACCAACAGATTTGCATCTCAGACCAATTTTGACTGACGAGGCCTTCAGTGGGATCGCTAGATCTCAGTTTAGCTTGTCTTACTCTCAGTGATTGAAATGTCCTTTCACCATCATTAGCACTGCACACAAATAGCATTCTTTTTTTTTCTGTTTTGCAATTTTCTCCTAATTTAACTGAACAGTTTCAGTCCAAAAGTCCTGTGCCCGAAGGGGTGACATGATCTTTCTCTCTCTTCCTACATTATTGCCTTGCAGATGAAGAAAGGTGGCTCTTTTCTCATGCGGTGTCCTGTATAGAAAGAGTGCGTTCTCTTTCTATAAGTGGTGAAAGCCTGCGTTGCATTCCTTGAGCAACCGAATAATCCACCTTATCCAGTTCTTGGGTGGCTTTTCGCAGCTAGATTCCTTTTAATTATTTTCGGGGCAGATCCTCAGCTATTGTAAACTGCCATGGCACCATTGGATTCAATGGACGCTTTACATCAGTTGAAGATCTGCTGAGACTTGAGTTGCTACAGCATTGCCAGCGACAAGAACATTGGAAAGGAGTCATGCCCTGACTCCGCGGGAGAAAAGTGTACCAGATCCCGCCGATTTGCTTGGGAAATGGGGGATTTTGCCGGTGCAGGGAGTGAACAGGAGGAGCAGGGTAGCAGGCGGCGATGGAGCTTATTTCGCTTAAGAAGAACGATTCCCCTGCACAGGAGAAGCAGCGATGCGGAGGTGCAGTTGTGGTATCATCTGAACTGGGAAACAGGACGACAGTCGTGCACGTGTAATTACATGGATTCTCTGTCGAGGAGAAGCGTATTGGAAATCATTCATTGTTAATGGATTTATTTCAATGTACATGGCTTAAAAAGTGCCCCAACTCTTAAAAGAGTGAAATATAAAGCGAGAAGTCCTGCACCTTCCCCACTTCAGTTAGGGGTTCCCCCTTCTTTATTCTCCAGGAAATGCCCTTCCCAGGCTTAGAGTTTGAGCAAGGACAGGTTGATTAATTTTTTCTGGGTAACCCTTTAAATCTCCAAAGGTTGCATTGCTTAACTCTGCTTTATTGCAACTTCTCATGTCTCTGATGCTACAGCAGATAACTGGCACAGACCCTCTCTTCTTAAAGGTATAGTACTGTGTGATAGGGAGGTAAAATTCACACCGTCAGGAATATTCTATGTGTCTTCATAGGTTAGAGAAGACCACAAGGGCAATCAAGTCTAACCTCCCTGCCACAATGCAGAATTTGTTCTGTCTAAACCCTATAGAGGAATATGATTGGCAACAATGTAACTCTCCTTTTGATTCTCTTTGAGAGTTCAGATATCTACAGGTAACTTACTTGTAAATTAGTACAAAACCCATTACATAAAAAAACCAACACAAAAATATCCTGTGCAGAGAGCCTAAAATATACTTGGGGCATAAGCATTATTCTGCCCACCCATTTAAAAGTTCTAACAATGTTAGCATTTTTCCCTCTAAAATTATACACCTTTCTAGAAGAAACGCTACATAGAAAGAGCCAAAGACCAGCAAGATGTACAAATAAATAAATAAAAATCCTTTATTATGAAGTCCGTCTTCTGTAAATGTTTTCCCTCTGCTAAGGGATACACACACACATTTGAGCGGGTTGTGCCTTTTAATTCTCAGTGATATTTGTATTGGAGAAGACAGGAATTCAAGAATAAACTGCTGAAAAATGTTAAATCTGGGAACTGTGAAATGCTTTATAATATCATTAGAACTGATCAAAGTTTACTGGAGATTCCAGTCAGAAAAGGAGTCTTTGTATTTCAGTCATCTGTAAATTTTACCTTAATTTGAAACATATTTGTAATTGAAGGCTACAGTTCTTGCTAAATATAATGCTCTGTTTTTCCATTGAGAAGATTCAATGGCAAAGAAATATATGTGCCTTAGAGAAAACTTGTGCACTTCTGGGAGTCAATGAGAAGTTTTTGTCTGTGGAAGGACTTCATCATCAGGGCTTGGTTTATCAAACAGAATTCACACCATAAAACTGTAACAGGTTTGTGGCATCAGAAGAGCACTGGGATAATATTTCCCCCTCCAAATATGAAAATAATGGACTTTGATTTGGGGTTAGAATAGAGGGCCAGATTTTCAGCTAGTGTAAATCAGCATAGATCCACTGATGTCAACAGACCTATTATTTAAAATATCTTAAGATCTGGCCTATATGTATATTACTACCAGTATGAGCTAAATAATAGAAATACATGAGGAGGTGCTATTCATGAGTTGGTTTATTCTTATCTGAAGTAACTAAAACTTCCTTTATTTGGTTCCCCAATTGTATATACTCTGAAGATCCTCAATAATTGCATTGCAGTATGAGCAAGAGAGAGAACAAGTGGCACACCCAATGTGAGCTAGCAGAAATAACAGTAGATTTCATGGTCATGACATCACCACCAGTTAATATTTAATGGCTGTAATGTTAGCATCATAAAAGCCAACCAATAAAATTGCACTCTATATAGTGTATTGCTATCACACAAAAATGAAAATGTGCAGAGAAATGGGTTCTTGGGCTAAATTCAGATCTGGTGTAAATGTCTGCCACTCCATTAAAGCCAATGAAACTGCACACTGTTCCACCATTTCTGAATCTGCCCTCTTGACTCTATAAGTACAATTAACAAATAAGAACCTCTAATCCCATACACTGTCTGAATGCAATTTCTGCTCTTGTAAACTGCATAAAAGTCACACACTACTTCAAAAAACAATTGCTTAACTCTCATTATAGTAATCACAACTAATCCCCAAAACACTGTCAACATGCACTTTGATTTTTTTAAAATCTCATCTACATTGTCAACCAGTTCCCTCGGTCTCTTTCTACATCTGAAGATCTGAGACCTAAATGGTAACCCCTTGGCTCCCTGTTACAGTGTGATCACAGTTATGTATATTTCTCTCTCTCACACACACACACACACACACACACACACACACACACACACACACACACACACACACACACACACACACACACCCAGTTAAATATGCCAGTTTTAAAATCAGAGGAATCCCATTTTCTGTTTCCAGGATCATTAAGTAAGATATGACAACTACAAGCCCCAAAATTCACCAGTTCCATTCCCCAGAATCTTACTGCATAATTTAGACAGATATCACAGAAAATAATGAATGCCAACTATGGTGAGTAGGAATCAAAAATAGAGAATATGACAGAGAAAGCATTATCTTACAAGGAAAGCAGTTTATATAAGTTGTTCCTCTTTGAAGATTTCTTGTGTGTTATAGCATTTATATAGATAGATGTTTCGTTGCATATCAGGTACCACAGAAGGAGTGGACAGTACCACTGGAAAGATTAGAATCAGATTGGTAGGGATCTGAAGAGGAACTTGAAAGGGAGAAGCTACTTAGCATTCATGAAAAGGGGATGCTGTTACAGGAGCAAGGCACAGCACCTAAAAAGGCACATAGCACTGAGAGGTGAGGGAGAGGAAATAAGAGCTGAGGCATTACTATTTTTAGATATTTATAGAGGACAGATGGGGTGCATCATTGTAATTTCTGTGCACTGAGGCATGCATAGGACAAGGAATAAACTGAGTAATCAATAGCAAAAATTGAACCTGTGTGCTCAGATACAGAAATTAATTTGTTTTGGCTTGTTCATTCTTTTTGTGTTCAGTTTTGCAATATTTGAGCAATTGAATTTTACTTGCATGAATGCTTGTAGAGACCAAATTTTATACATGTATGCCTGAGCTCTTTGGCATAAGACATTTTGAAACTCACATTGGTATTTGCTCTGGAGAACACCCCCCCACACCATTACTTATTGTGAATGTGATGACAGAAAGTTAAATTCTGTATCCAGATAATTGCTCTTACAGTGGTTTCATATTTATAGGAATGATGCCTTGGGGAAGGCCTGCATGGGCCAGAAAGGAAAAGGCTTAACAATGTCTCTCTAATTGTGTTTATTCACTGTCTCAAATTCACACTGGTTTCAAACCTTCTTGGCTCCTCCTGGGTATCTAGTTGAGGAACAAAAACACCATGTGACTTATATAACCAGTCATGACAAACGAATACAGACTGGATGTAGCCTTAGGGCCTTTATTTTCAGGTTAACCACATTTCTATGAAAATGTCCCCAGTTTGGAAAACAAATATTTGGGTTTTACCCATTTTTAACCCAAATTTTGCAATACTGTCTGGAACTCCCTGCACCTGGGTCCTCCCTTGCAGAGTCCTCACCGAATGGCACAGTGCAGAGTAACTTCTGCTTGATGTTGGCTCCTTTGCAGAGGGGGAGCAAGCCAAACAGTGGGCTGGGTCCTGGCAGCTGAGAAGGGCTCCCTGCCAGTCTCACAGTGGTTGATGGAAATGGGTGATAGTTCCTGACTGCTATCCCTGCTGGACAGAGCTCCTTCCTCACCCCAACCCTTCAACTCAGCCCCATCTATTTCTTCTGTGTAGCAGAGAATGAGATCGGCCAATAGCCAGATCCCAGTAGCTAATACTATCTGACCACTTAAGCAACAGACCTACAGGTAATGGAAGACACCCATCAACTCCCTTCCCATTGCTCTTTCATTTTCAGTTTTTGCTGATTTTCATCCATTTTTAATATTTTTTATAAACACCAATAAATCCCCAGGAAATGTTAAACAAAATGAAAACCAAAAGGCCTTATCTCCAGTGCATTATGGCTACTTTTGTGCCATGCTACCACTATCTGTCCCCCATGTACTCCCCAGGAAGGATCTCTCCAGTGCAAGGGAAAGCCTATGGTTGTGTAAAGCTAATTTAGGGGCTGGAATGCCACATGTTCTCTCCATTCCCAGACTAGTAAGGGGAAGGGGATGTTGCTGCAGAAATGGGGGATAGGCCCACCAAAGTGATCCTAGGCTGTGTTTTTGATATTCCCTAGCAATTAAAGGCTGGCATAAATTAAAGGAGCCCTCAGGCTCCTGTAACCCTGCCAGGAGGAATAGCATGCACAGAGCAGAACCAATATTAGGGCAATGCAGAGGACAGAGTTAAGCTACTTTTGCACACTGTGTTCTGACTTGTGTTCTATGCATTCTGTCTGTACCCAAATACCTGATTCATTGAGTATCAAATACTCCCAGTAAACTCTTTGCCATCATTCTCTAAAAGTAAAACAAAAATACCCAAGAAAAAACCCCAACAATACAACTTACAAAAATTAGTCATGTGCATTTGACTAGTGAATTAATTAGAAGAAATTACAATATACAGTCACTGCTCTGGGCCACAGCTTTCTCCTTCTGTAAAACGGGAATGGTGATAAAGAGCTTTGAGGACAGTGCAAACAGAAGTATGGTCCCATCCTGCAAGCTGTTCCAGATTCTTGAAGAACCCTTGCACTCACCCAAATGGAACTACTTGCAGTTAATTTGGCCTAGCTCCAGAAGGACTCAGGCTACTATCCATAGACTGGTCCAAACTCTGTTTCTTTGTGATCATATTCCTTGTATAGAGGCTTTGTCCAATTTGTTCTCATTTCATTTTTATTTATTTCATTTTATGGGCATTTCTATCGCATATATCAATGTTCTATCATTCTCATTTGCTTTCAGTGGCCACCTTTTGAAATACAAAACATAGAGGGCCTGATTCAGCTCCCATTGACTTCAATAGGATCTGCATAGGCACTATAAACCCAGCTGCAGCAAAGCACTTTAGCACATGCTTGATGTGACGAGTTTGATCTCAGAACCCCCCTTGGGACTGTCACCTAATGTGCTGAGGCTACCTCTGAGCCTGTTTTCTCTGCCAGTTTGGACCTGTAGAACCCTGCATTGTTGAACTAGATATGCCACTCCGCTCCATCACAGACCCAGGTTCTGAACTATGTGCCCCAAAGCTTCAGACTTAAGTGAAAACAGCTGAAGAAGTGCTCCTATCTCCAGCACCCAGATACCCAGCTCCCAATGGGATCCAAATCCCAAATGAATCCGTTTAACTCTGTATGAACAGGGTAAACTCATAAATTGTCCGCTCTCTATAACACTGATAGAGATCACAGCTGTTTGCTCCCCAGGTATTAATCACTTACTCTGGGTTAATTAATAAGCAAAAGTGATTTTATTAAGTATAAAACCCTAGGACTTAAGTGGTTTCAAGTAATAACAGACAGAACAAAGTTACCAAGCAAAATAAAACAAAACAGGCAAGTCTAAGCTTAATACATTTAACAAACTGATTACAGATAAAATTTCACCCTCAGAAATGTTCCAATAAGCTTCTTTCACAGACTGGACTCTTTCCTAGTCTGGGCCCAATCCTTTCCCCTAGTACAGTTCTTGTTAGCTCCAGCTCAGGTCACATGGTAACTAGGGTACTTCTCATGACTGGAACTCTCTTTGTTCTGTTCCACCCCCTTACATAGCTTTGGCACAAGGCGGGAATCGTTTGTCTCTCTGGGTCCTCACCCTCCTTCTAAATGGAAAAGCACCATGTTTAAGATGGATTCCAGTACCAGGTGACGTGGTCACATGTCCTGTGAGACCCCAAGCCTTCATGCTTCCTGGCCTGACTCACAGGAAGGCTTTCAAGTAAACAGAGCTATTTACAGCCAATTGTCCTAGTTGATGGGAGCCATCAAGATTCCAAGCCACCATTAATGGCCCACACTTTGCATAATTACAATAGGACATCAGAGTTATATTTCATATTTCTAGTTTCAGATACAAGAATGATACATTTATATAATTATACTCAGTAGATTATAAGCTTTGTAATGATACTTTACAAGAGACCTTTTGCATTAAACATATTCCAGTTGCATTATAGTCACACACATTAGCATATTGTCATAAAATCATATGGAGTGCAACGTCACACTTGAGTCTCACTGGCTTCAGTGGGCCTTAACCAGGTGCTTAAAGCTAAGTATTTGCTTTACTGAATAGAGATGGGGTTATTCACATGCTTAAATCTATAGTTAGGGAATTTACTGAATAAGAATTGGATGCTGAAAGTTGAGCATATTTTCCTGTGAATAAAATATGCTGAATAGAGGCTATGAACATTTTGTCACAAAAATCTATATGTGAGACTCTTTTTACCATTCAGCATCACATAAGGTAGTGTGACAGAGCTCAATGTATTATTTACCAGTCTTGTTTGCTGTAAAGTTGGTTGATGATTGCTATAATATTTACCATAGCAATGGATTATATGGCATTTTCATAGCTTTTGCTATAGAAATAAATCCTTCATCTTACTCTGCTGAGGCCCAGCTGTGGGACATAATGTGGAATGAAAACTCATATTCAAGGATGCAATTAAAATAGTAGATGAAAACTCTTGAAATAATTAATAGCATTGACAAAAGGGATGCTTTATAAAAGCACATCACTATTCAGCATTCTAATTGTTGATGGTCGAGAATAAAAAGGCTTATGTCTGCATGTGAGTACAATGGAGATAAATTTGTGTCTAAAATGAAGTACATAGTCCTTATCCGCAAGTATCGTTGTGACAATTCACAGGAATGGAATTTCAATATATTGTGGGAAAATAGTAGTAAGCCATGTATCTTTCACCATTGTAGAGAGAGAGAGAGAGATCTTCATTAAAGATAAAAGATAGACAAGAATGATAAAAATGGGGCAAGATCTTGAAGTTATTTCCCCTGGTATTTTCCCAAACTTTAAAATGCTTCTATCTGGCAGCATGGAAACAGCTGGTGGATGGCTTTCACGATTTCAGTATGTTATTAACATGTACTGATAATGTGTACAGTTTGATTGCTAACAAACTTAGTCCAAACCTCCTATGAAGAGATTTAAGATCCAGATGCAGGCTCTGACTTTCCTTTAGGAACAAGAACAGAGGCGCTTTCAGAAAGACTAGGAGATTTGAAAACAAACTGTTCAAGCCCAGGCTGAATATATCATTATTTATGCCTTGTCCTGTCAAATTTTCAATGGGACTTTGGGGAGTAAAAAAAATGGGTGAAAGGTGAATATTAGACATATTCCACAGCATAAGGGAGGGGGAAATTATATTTTTACCCCACTTAAGCTCTTGAGCAGAAGCTCTAACACCTGATGATGTGACTGGTGGCAAATACCTCTCTCGAAGATTTTATTTTGTAAAGATTCATTCAGAGACCATCTGGTAGTCAGATTGTCGGTCAGAGTGTGCATCATACTGGTCAGATATACTGCTGATTGGAGTGCTCTGTTTGAGCCACAACATTCCCACAACATTCCTAAAGATGACTTGTTACTGCCTGTGAGAATGTGCATCAACTTTCTTTTGATCAGAAGAAGGGTCAGTCTTATAGCCCGGAACTCCAAAGTATGTATGTGAGATATGGATTCTTTTGGCTTTTGATATTGGGTTATCAGCTGAGTGCGCCTATCAAAGTGTATATCACTCACTTTTTCTTTCACATTGGCCAATGTGACACTGTACAGAATATGTAAGCACTTTATAATATTAACATCAATATTACAAAATTGCAACAAATCACGCCAGATATGCCATCTAAGGTATCTGTGAAAAATGTTATAATTGGCCAAGTATGCTAATCTTGTTTATATGTTTGTATCACCTTTGTATTATGAGTTATACATATGGTATATCTATGCGTTTCTTGGTGATACCCTCAGACAGATTGGCATCAGCGCTGAACCCGCTGGGTGGCATATCAAGAGTCATCAGCTGTACAAAGAATCCATTGAAAGAAGCCAGGGGTTACACCTTATGAGTCATCAGGACTCGAAGGGGCATGCTTCTGGACAGGGGACTCCAAGGTTTTTCCATGCCATGTGCTGTGAAGCTTGGGACACAGGAAGTACAAGCCACATAGCAAAAGGAGTATAAAGGGCAGCTGCATCATTTCCATTTTTCATTCATTCCTGTTTCTTACCTCTGTAGCGACTTTTTTACAGATAAAGCTCTGAACAAAGGACTGAATGACCCATCCAAGCTGTGGGTGTATTCCAGAGAGATTTTAAAGCCAGCAAACTCACCAATACTGCTAAGAACCTGATATATGGACTTTGAAGTCTCTGTATGTATCTGAGTGCTTTATCGTTGAACAACTTTTTTCTAGGTCTTTCTTTTTTCTTTATAATAAACCTGAATTTTAGACACTAAAGGATTGGCTGTCAGCATGGTATTTTGGGTAAGATCCAAACTAATATTGGCCTGGTAACATAGCTGACCCTTTGGGGTCAGAAGAACATTTTGAATAGTGAGCAGAATTTTTAAATAACTTCTCACTGTACTGGACCCATGTGCTGCTTGGGAGCCAGAGAATTGGAATGCAATGAATCGGGCTGTGTGATTTCTTTTTTCATTCTCTTGATAACCAGGGGTGGGGGATCAGAAACACAGTTTGTGACTGGTTGGTGAGTTTACAGTGTTACTACCAAAACTAGTGGTTATCTGCTATCCCTTTTGCAGCCTGCCCTGACCTTGTCATTTTCAGTGAGCGCTGTCCCAGTCATACAAGGTCACAGCCAATGCACTGTTTTGTCTGTCTAGTTTCACAGAGTTTAAGACTAGAAGGGACCATTAGATCTAATTTGACCTGCAGAGCATAAGTCATTAAAAATTTCACCCAATGACCATTGTATTGAGCCCAATAACTTGTATGTGTGACTTAAGCATATGTTGGGTTTGGCAGATCTTCCAGAAAAGCATCCAATATTGATCTGAAGACATCAAGAGATGGAGAATCCACCACTTCCCTTGGTAGTTTGTTTCAAGAGTTAATCATCCTCGCTGTTAAAAGGTTTTTTTCAGAGGGTGCAAGAAGTCTGGTTCTATAGTTACTGGGATTATAGCAACGTTAATCTACTTATATGGTATATAAAAAAAGAAACAATCTTCAAACAATGAAAGGAATGCTGCCAGGGAGACAGATACTTAAATTACTAATCAGTTTTTACTCACTCCAAACACAGAGTGTATAATCCTAACCCATTGCAGACAATGGTAGTTTTGCTATTGACATCAGTGGGGCCAGGATTTCACTTGAGGAGATTTTTTATGCAGCATAAAAACAACTCAAACTTATTGAGTTTAGTTCCTACTTGTTGTTAGCATACTCATCCTCGAAAGTAGCACAAATTCTACATGAGATGCTTCAATGTTGCTGTATTGTACAAAGTAATGGATAATCCTTTAAAACAGATACAATTAATAATCTTGCGTGGGTGATTTTAATTAGATATTCTTGGTATAAAACAACAATTATATGAATTTTTTGGTTATTAAAGTTATTAACAGAAAGATGCACTGGTTGCAACATTTATTTGTATGATTTTGGTAAGGAGAACTACGTCTTATATCTGTAATTTAACTTACCAATACTCATTGTAAAATAATTTTACATTTCTTACATTTATTGCTCTGTACTCTGTAGATGAACAACAAAATATATAGAATATAGTTTGTATTTTAAAAGGAGCAAGATTGTTAAGGTTATTTATGTGTTGTGTATTCTAGGCCATTATCCTCTCCACATTCAAGCTCACTACTTTCATGATGCCCATAAAAAGTGAACAAACAAAACAATATTATAACTTAAAACTAATCCTTCTTCTAGGCTTTCCAGGACATTCTGTCTTCTCCATTTTGTCTCTTACGATCCATGTTTATTCTCCTCAGTAACATTAAACATGACTCTTTTTGGAGGATCAAGCCTTTATACTGTAAGCATTTCAAGTTTTTTTCAGGAAATTCACTCCTATCTAGAGGGCCACTACAAGGCCTGTGTGGTATTTAAATCCTCAAATTAAGTCTTAAGTACTGTGAATATTACACTGTGGCTTATATAGCACTTAGTACATTGTCAACACTTACATAATAATAATGATAAATACCAATAAAAGGAAATAATATTAATGGGTTTATAAAAAGGATGGTTGAAACAGAAGTTGCCAAAAGAGTTAGATTACTAACTAAAAGTTCTCTATTTTATTAATTGTTTAGACCTTATCAGTAAAGGTGAAATTAGTCAATTCTGATATTTCTAATAAGACTTTTATTGTACAGTTCTAGTGTGGAGTACTTTTCCTATACACAAATCTTTCATTGACACATCACATGAGAAATGGAAGGCACCTGCCTGTTACAAATATGACAGATGCATTTAATTAAGTGGAGTCAATTAATAAGAACTTACATGTCATGTTACCATGTGGAAAGTCTTAGTCATCATCAAGAAATATATAAAAGGAGAAACAGTTTTGCAGTTAGATGGTTTCCTTGTTTTTGCTTTGTCACACAGATGATCCAAGCTGTAGAATGCAAATGTAAGTCTTGTTATGAAAAATGTTTTTTGCAATAACTGTGCTGTTTAGGACATTGTCTGATTATAGAAGGGTCAGATTGACCAATGATATAAAAGGCAAGCACAAAGCCCTCCATTGTGCTTGACTCATATGGGAATGCATCAGGAAACTGGCCAGCTGAGTGGCTGGGAGAACTGGTCTCTGCAAGGTCAGAATGGAAGATCCATTTTGTGATGGGTTAGGGAAGGGGAACTGTTGTTGCATACGCATAAAGATATAATGATTTCAGTGCCCCATGAAACTGGCCAGGAGAGGCTGCTGTGTGAGTGCCCCTAACCCTGACTCTGGAATGAATTTTACGTCTCTAGCCTCTTCACACCTTATTTGTAAAGAGTCCAAACACATAGGCTTTGTGAGGGCAAAGTAAAATTTGTGTGCAAAAGAATAAAATACAAATCACAGAAGATGAGAAAAAGAATTTTCTTAAACAACAGAGCAAAAACAAAAAAGCGCCCCCCAATGAATTACTCATTTTTCTTAATGCGGTTATTGCATAAGTGATCTTTATAGGATTATGAAATAGATTCTGACCACAATGTGTGGGCATGTATAACTCTGCCTGACTTAGGGCCTCATATGGCAAAACTTGACTTATGGTCAGTAGTTGCTTTGGCTGCAATAACCTACTCACATGAATTAGGGGTTGTAAGTTTCAAAATCTCCCATTTATAATCAGAAATGAAACAGGTTGCTCCAGAAAAACATATTTGAACAAGTTTTTTAACCACTTTGGCTTGTTCATCCTTCCTTTTTAATTAAAATTTAATTTCTGGGGATCTAATTTTTTTATATAGTTAAAAGTAAGTTAAACATCTGCTATGAAAACATCTAAAATAGAATATAGTTGTATCCATTTTCAAAACCAGACTATTTAAATAATGAATGATGTTCACTTCCTCAGAATGTGTAAATGTCCTTTACTTAGAGTTAAACTGTCAACAGCTGAAAGACAATACCATTGACATGTACCTGGCACTAGTTACTCAGGTTTATTTTTTCCTGGAAAGCTGTTTGGGGCGACAGAGTGGCGTCCGGGTTTCCCAGGTTGTTGTGCTGACAAACTGCAGCGGTGGTAAAGGCAGGGAGTCTGACAAAATCTCATTAATCATTTTAAATTAAATCCAACATTCCTCTCCAACACTGCCAAGAAGAAAGCTAAACTTTTACAAATGAAAATTCCCTCTGAAAAGATTCGATATCCTGTTCTTGTTGCTCTCTAAATAAATATATTTGACACACACACACAGAGGAAATAATATTATTTCTAATCTTAAAAAAACAACTGTGGGGCTGATTGTCAGACATGCTGAGCTCCTTCAGGTCCTGCTGATTTTAATGGGAGCTATGGGTGCACAGCATCCCATTTGAAAAGCAGATCCTGTTTGTTTAGTTAATATTTCCACAGAATCACAGTAATAAAAACTTTGAAAAAGCTCTGAAGCAAATATGGAAATTTACTTTTTTTTTAAAAATGGAAAAACTTCCACATGAGGATAGGAAATCTTCTTTGTAACAGTTTTATATCCCCCCTATTTAGTTTGAAGGAGTAAGAAAGGAAAATTAGAAACCAATTAACAATGTTGGCATACATTTTAAAATGATGTTGTAACAGAAATGTGTATATTTCAAATACAGGAAAGAGATTTTTTCCACAGCTAGTGTTAGCTGAAATATATTATGCTTTTACTCATGCATATTCTATACTAATAAAATATATCTTAAATTTTCATCTGATTAATTATATCAAAAGGTTTAGAATGTTTGTTTTTTATTTTAGTTGCTAAAATCTCTATTGCAGGATTGTAGATAGATCATACAATTTTGTATATTATAGCTCTTTAAACCAAAAAGAAATCATAGCGTGCCTATGGGAGATGCAGGAAATCCTTCAAGTCTGTCCTTTGTCCATTTTAATAGTGCTTTTGAGATTAGAGTGAAAGATTTTACAACAGCAGAAAGCTAGTCATCAAACTTAATGCTTATTAGTTTTGATACTTATTTCAAATATGTTAAAAGAAAAAATTTTAAAAACCTTTACTTTGATTTTTCAACAGTATTTCAATAGAAGGGAAGTAAATCTGATTTTTAAAATACTTACAGCTGTGTAACTCTGTGCTTTTTCTAAATGAAAATAGTGCATCAGTGTTGCCAAGGATTGAAAATGGTTTCAGATTTGCTTCTTGTAACATAGTTCACTTTATAAAAAGGAGTAGATTCCACAATGACAAGCTTAGATACAAAACCCCCACCATTATGAAAATAACAATTCTTGCTGACAAATTAGTGTATGTAAATGTATTGTGTATACATTACAGAAAGGAGTTAGTGATGCTTATTTGCTGAGTTGGGCATTTCAGTCTTCTAAATGCTTATCTCAAATTGTTTACAATTTTCTCAATGATTTTCAGTGTGGGCAAATATTGTTTTATAACTGGTCTCAACTGAAACGTGATTTTTATTTCAAAGTTTCAAGAAAATTGAATTGGTTTTGACTGGCAACTTCTATTCCCAACCGCAAAATAGACCTATTTTATACTTAAAATATGTTCATGGTTTTTTTGCATCATGATAACACAGACAGCTTCATTTTATTTTAGAATGTCAAATTTGGCATGAATCTGTGATCTTCAGTGATGGATAGTAGCCATGCAAGTTAGTAACAAGTGGTTTTGAAAAAAAAAAATCTTAGACATTAGAAGAGATTGAAGATGACATACTGAGCATGTGCAGTACATCATATTCTTTAATGAAATAAGTACATGACATTCCACACTGACACACACACTAGTTTCATCTGGATGTATGCAGAACAGTTGTGCTTGTGCCACATTCGAGTGTATGGCTGAAGCCACCATGGTGAAAGATTTAAAACGTGGTCTCTCAGAGCATGTTTTATAGGGCTCTGACCTGGGTCTTGCTTTGAATCCCCTCTCCCCGTCCGTGTACCAGAACTTTCACTCAAATTTAGTGGTACTTTCAACCTGGTCTAGCTGGCAGAACTGGGCATATGGATTAAAGAGAGTGTTACTCACCCTGTGCAGTAACTGAGGTTCTTTAAAATATGTGTCCCTATGGGTGCTCCACTGTAGGTGTGGCAGCACCCCCTGCACCTGGGATCAGAGATCTTCACCAACTGTGCCTGACGGACTTCACATGTGCACCTCCCCTCTCCTGTGCTGTGTGTGGGATGTGTATATAACACTATATGGTCTGACTGCCCCAGTTCGTTCTCTGCCGCAGAGCTTTTTTTTTTTTTGCCTTTAAAACAGAGGGGAGGAGGGTGGGGAGTGGAGCACACATGGGGGGGCACATCTTGATGAACCTTAGTTACTGCACAGAGTGCGTAACTTTATCTTCTTTGAGTGGTGTCCCTGTGGGTGCTCCACTGTAGGTGACTATAAAGCAGTGCTCCTTTTTGGAAGGCTGGGATTTGGATCAACATGTATTGCTGATGATCTGATAGCATGTCCAAGGAGAATGTGCATAATAGTGCAGTGCCAGGCGAACGTGTCTGTCGATGCCCATGTGACAGCCTTACAAATGTCATCAATGGGGACATTATTAAGAAAGGCAGTTGAGGTAGATAATGATCATGTGGAATGTGTTCTGACTGAGGTAGAACATTGTCTATCATGGAGTTCGTAAGATAAACATATACACTGTGACATCCATTTAGAGAGGCATTGTTTAGATATAGTATTGCTTCTGGATCTTTTGGTGGTAGAGAGGAATACTCATGGCAATTTCCAGAAGGGTTTGGTTCTGTTCAAGTAGAAGGCTAAAGCACACCTCACGTCAAGGGTGTGTAGAGCAGCCTCCTGTTGATTACTGTGAGGCTTCGGAAAGAAGCAAGGGAAGTGTATTGTTTGATTGAGATGAAAAGATGTTTGGACCTTAGGGAGGAATCTTGGGTGTGGGTGTAGTAACTTTGCCTTTATAAAGCACTTTGTATGGTGGATATGCCGGGAACGCCATGATTTTGCCAACTCATCTAGCAGAGGTGATGGTGACAAGAAAGGCTGTTTCATTGATAGGTAGATGTAAAAACAGGTTGCTATTGGTTCAAAGGGGGCCTTGTCAGAGAATGTAGGACTAGGCTGGGGTCCCAGGCATGGGTCAGGTCTTGTATGTGGGGATAGAGATTTTGAATACCCCTCAAAAAACGCTTTGTGAATGGGTGCGTGAAGACAGAGTGGCAGTCAATGGGTGAGTGAAAAGTAGTCATTGTCACCAAGTGTACTCTAATAGAGAGCTATTGGCCAATCTTGACTTTTGAGGTGTAGAATGTAGCCAAGAATAAGTGGCAACATAGTGTGTCTGTATCAACCTGGTGTGAGGTGCATCAGCAGTGAAATCTAGTCCATTTGTGAATGTAAGTGCCTTTGGTCATGTCACATCTGTTATTCAAAAGTATCTTTTTGACTTTGTCTGAGCAGGTAATTTCCAGGCCCCAGTACCATGAAGGAGCCAAGCTTTGAGGTGAAACATCTGTGGACTAGGATGGAGAATGCATCCTGTGTCCTGTGAGTGGAGCCATGGTGTTAGGTGGAGAGAGATCAGTCAGCATACTATCATGCGTAGAAGATAAGTATACCAGACATGTTGTGGCCATATTGGAGCTATTCATATGACATGACCTCAGTCATCCTGTATTTTGTGAAGTACTCAGACTAGAAGGGGAAAGGCATAAAGGAGTGGTGTGTCCCAGCGATCTGCATCCCAGTCCTACTCTGGAGCAGAATTGAGGGCAACGGGAATTGTGTTGAGTGGCAAAGAGATCTATGGTGGGAAGGCCCCATCGCTTGAATATATGTTGAAGTGCTTGCATATCCAGCTCCCACTTATGATTGAGTGAGAATGTCCTGCTCAGTGCATCTGAAGTGGTGTTCTGGTATCCCAGGAGGTATGCAGCTGACATGGAGATGTTGTTTTCGATACACCAGTTCCACAGTTTGATTGCCTCCAAGCATAAAGCGTGGGACCTTGCTCTGGCCTGCCTGTTGATGTAATACATGCAGGTAAGATTGTGAGTCATCACTCTTATGGTATGATGGTTGAGAAGAGGTAGGAAATGTCAGCAGGCATTGCAGACCGCTTGTAGCTCTAGGAGGTTGATGTGTAAGGTGGATTCAATGGACAACTCTGCACTGCACCTTCACTGTGGCTTTGATGCATGACCCTGCACTCTGTGTTTGTGTAGATGTGCTCCCCAACTGATCCTGATGGCTGCAGGAAAGGATCTCTAACACAGATGTTGCTGGGCTGTGTCCACCACATCAGTGAGTCCTTGATTCATCTCAGCATGGATAAAAGTTTGAGAATACTGTTTCTGTGGGGCGAGGTATATGGTACAGATCCATGCTTGAAGACATTGCATGTGTTCTGCCTTGTGGCCTAGAAGCTTGTGCAGAGATCTGGGGGCAGACTCGTGGCGGATACCAGATCTGTGATAGCTGAGAATCTGTAAGGTGGTACGAAGGTCCTGGCTTGTATGGTATCCAACTGTGCATCGATGAATTCCAGCTGTTGCACTGGCATTAGAGTGGACTTTTCTAGGTTCACGAGGAGGCCTAGCTTTGTGAACAGGTCCATTGTTACGTGGACAGCTTGGAGAGCATTGATTTCAGATGGGGGCTTGAGGAAACAGTTGTCCAAGTATGGAAAAATGATGATATCTTGTTTCCTTAGGTAGGCCATGACTACTGTGAAGACCTTGGAGAACACCCAAGGTGCCATGGATAGTCCAAGGGTAGTACTTTTTAATGGTAGTGGTTGGTGCACACAACAAACTGGAGAAATAGTCCATGGGCAGAATGTATGGTGTGATAAGGTTCTTCCTCTACCTTGGTGGGTCCCATGCTTATTGGTGGATTTTTCTAGCCTTAGAGATTCACGATAGCCCTCAGTTTGGCCACTTTTGTGGCTCAAATCTGCTGATCACTCAGATAACCTCATCACTGACCAGTATGGGGAAAAAGAGTAAGACCAATCCCCACAGTTTCTGCTGATCCACCATGTGGGTTGGGCAACAGCCTAGAGAGCTTCCCCTCTGGTGGAACCTCCTGTGTTGGATTAGGAGTTGGGAGGTTTGAGGGGAACCCTGGCCCACCCTCTATTCCGGGTTCCAGCCCAGGGCCCTGTGGACTGCAACTATCTATAGTGCCTTCTGGAACAGCTGCATGACAGCCACAGTTCCCTGAGCTACTTCCCCATGGCCTCCTCCCAACACCTTCTTTGTCCTCAACACAGGACCTTCCTCCTGATGTCTGTTAATGCTTGTATTCCTCAGTCCTCCAGCAGCATGTCCTCTCACTCCCAGCTCCTTAACTAACTGAAGTGAGAGCCTTTTTAAACCAGGTATCCTGATTAACCTTAATTAATTCTAGCAGCTTCCAATTGGTTACAGGTTTCCTAATTAGCCTGCCTGCCTTAATTAGTTCTAGAAAGTTCCTGAGTGTTCTGGAATAGTCCCTGTTATCTTACCCAGGGAAAAGAGACCTTCTTAACCTGGAACTAATGTATCTACCTTCAACCACTCTCTTGTAGCCATCTGGCCTGACCCTGTCACAATGGAAATATGAAAGTATGCATCTTGATGGTTGAGGGCCGAGAACCAGTCCCCCTGTTGCAGTGCTGGGATAATAGTGGAGAGGGTAACCATCTTGAAATGTTGCAGCTCAATGAATTTATTTAGTTTGTGAAGGTCTAGGATGGAACGCTAGCTGCTGGACTTTTTCTGAATCAGAAAATAGTGAGAGTAGAAACCCTGTCCTCTTTGCTGCGGAGGGACCTATTCCATGGCTCCCAGTTGCAGAAGCTGACTTATTTCTCCTTGTAGAATGGACTTATGAAAGGGGTCCCTGAAAAGGAATGCAAAAGGGAGGGATAGATAGGAAGGAAATGGAGTATCTTCCCTTCACCAACTCACTTGTCTGAGGTGATGAGACTCCAAGTTGGGAAAAACGGAGTTAGCTGCCAAACTGTTGGAACGTTAGAGATGCTAGGGATGATGGGAACAAGGAAGGACTTCTCTGGGCCTCGACCTCACCTTCAAATTTGTTGTTGCCGATAGCTCCTTGTTTACATTTAGTCGGAGGCCTTTGTCTATGGCGTTGGGTGTTGTAGTGCTGTTGAGGAGTGTATTGTTGAGTTTGGGATCATGGGGTGAGCTGCTACTTCCCTGAGCATCTCTGCTGCTGGTGTGTATATCCTGAGAGCATGAAGTGTAGCTTGGGAGTCTTTAAGGGAGTGCAGAGAGTTATCTGTCTGCTCCTAGAATAGTTTCTGGCCTTCAAATGGTAAGTACTCTACTGTGGTTTCTACCTTAGGCAAGCCTGAGAGGTGGAGCCAGGATGAGCACCTCATGACCACAGCAGTCACGATGGATTGAGTAGTGATGTCTTCAGAGTCTAACAAGGCTTGTAGGGCTGTATGGGCTAGGAGTTGTCCCTCCGATATCAAGGACTGGAGTTGCTTCTTTTTGGTCTCTGGTAGATCATGGCAAAGTTTCTTCAATTTGGAGTAGTTCAGATGATTATACTTGGCCATGAGAGCTTCATAATTTGAAATCCTAAACTGTAGTGTGGCTGAAGAGTATGACTTGCATCCAAATAGGTTGAGGCATTTCCAATCTCTGTCTGGATGGCTAGATCGAGATTGGTACCTATGCCCCTCTCTTGCACAGCATTCTTTGCTGGAAAATAATATTTTCTGTTGGCGCATTTTCAGGTCAGAGGAATGGAAGCTGGGGTCTGCCACAGAACCTTTGCAGGTTTGAGAAGAGCCTCACTGATCAGTAGTGCGATCTTTGAGGAAGATGATATGCGGAGGATTTCCAGCAGTTTATGCTGCTGGTCTTTGACTTCTTCCAATGGCATCTGTAGGGAGTCTGCAATCCAATGGAATAGATCTTGAGAGTGTTTGAAGTCAACAGCAGATGTAGGGGGTGCGGGCATAATTGCCTTGTCAGGCGAAGAGGAAAAATATAAAGTTGGGGGAGCTTTCTCTTCCTCCTCAGTTGGTACTGGGGGCAGTTCGACTTCCTGAGGGTGAGAGACCGATGGAGAAGGGAGAGGTGTAGGTCTCTGGCTTTGCTTTCGGGACGGATCCTGAATTGTGTCCTGTACATGGCCCAAGGGTCCCACTGTGGCCAGTTTGGTGGGAATGGCACATGTGGCTGCATCCATTGTGGTCTCTGCCAAGATTGGGGGCCAGAGGTAGTCTGCATATAGTGAGGATAAGCTGGTGCAATTTGTCCAGTAGTCAAGGGAACAATGCGGCCCTTATCCTCCTCTTCTTCCTCCTCCTCACTGGGGAAGGGAGATGCCATCTTCAGCAGAGAGAGAGAGGAATGTTGTGAGTCTGGATAGGTAGGTAGAAGTGCGGGGACCTCCCATTGAAGAAGCAGAGACTCAGGAGTGTCAGATACCAGCAGGTCTTTAGGGTATCTAAAGTCTTGTAGAAGGGGAAGGAGCATCATTGGTGCTGTTGTAATACACAGTGCCGAAGAGAGGATTTATGTCCCTGGAATTTCAGAAGATGGTGCCAAAGACTTGGCCATACCAAAGACTTGGCTGGTGCTGAAGATTTTGGTGTCGATGAGTTCGTCATCGCTGGTGACTTGGTTGATGCCGATGATTTTGATGGTGCTGAGGTCTTACTCTGTGTCAATGGCTTCATAGGTGCCAGAAATGGTGTTGGTGCCATAGCTCCTGCAAGTGGACTGTCTTGGTGGCCAGAGCTGGGGAATGGTGCGCAGAGTTGAAGGTCTGCCCAGATAGGCTCTTTAGACCATTTCTTTGAGCCAGTATACTCAAATGAGCCCTGGAGCTATGTCCCCTGTTGGATGAGGTTGAAGCCACTGACCTAGTCAGCGATGTTCTGATGGGCTGCACCACAGTGGGACCCTTGTCATCCACATGATCACAAAATGGCTTTCTCTTCACAGAGCATGGCAGACGACTTGGAATCTTTGGGGAAAAATCTAGGCCAGGGTCCGATGCTGGAGAAGTTTCAATCTAATGTCCCTGTCATTTCTGGCTCTGGGTTTCAGGCTGAGACAGTGGGAACACTTTTGTGGGATCTGTGCCTCTCCCAGACACACTGCAGGTGGCCATCTGTTATTGAGAATGTAGCCCCGCATGAAACACACCTCTTAAACCCAGGAGAGCCAGACATAAGGGTGAAGGGAAAAGGTTTCGCAGATGGGAAGGACAAGAAGTGGGAAAAATGGAAACCTAAGCTATGAGACCTGCAAAGATAAAGTTAAAACAAAAACTTTGTTTTTTTTTAAATAGGAGAAAGAAGAAGAAAAGGGAAAAAAGGTCTATGGGGGAATAGGAGAAACAGGCTTTGCTAGTGGATTCCGTCCCAGACCAAAGGCAGCAGAGAAGGAATTGCAGTCAGACCACACAATGCTATATGTACACATACAGAGTGCAACACGAGAGAGGGGAGGTGCGCATGCGAGGTCCGACTGGCACTGCTGGTGAAGATCTTCAATTCCAGGCAGGGGGTGTTGCCAACCTCCAGTGGAGCACTCATTTAGACATCACTTGAAGAAGAGTGGATTATTTGCAGTGAAGATGAAGACTAAATCTAGTGCTGCTAGTACTCCAATCCCTTCCACAATTGCTCCCATGAACTCAGAAAGACAAGTTCTCCCACAATTCATGGGGAAAGAACTATAGAGTGACTTACTGCATCACAAAGAACCATTATGCCCCCAGAAATCCTAGTGCTACTCATGGGAGAGTCACAGGACCAGGGAAGAGACAGAGTGGGTTCCACAAAACTCATATTCAGCTGCCACCTAACTCTGTAGGTGCTTAAACTCAGTGCTTAAGTTTCTGCAATAAAAGTTCCCAAAGTGACTATGTTGCTACTTCCAGGCATCTAGTCCTAGGCATACCACCCCTCAGATGAGTGTGCTACCTCTTGGGCAATGGGATATTCTGATATGGGACTCCTCCAGTTTTTCCTGTTGAAGTTGTTCCACTTTTTAAACAACTGAGTGATTATTAATTGGACCAGAGAAAGAGTTAAAATAACTCTATAGCCCAGTGGTTAGGGCACTCACCTGAGAGGTAGCAGATCCCTGTTCGAAGCCCTTTGCTTCATTAGGCAGAAGGGGGACTTGACCCAGGGAGTTCTTACATCCTGTGTGAGTACCCTAGCCACTGGGGTAAAGGTTATAAAGGAAGTCCTCCACCTCCCGAGTTTCATGAAGTTAGGCAACCTCTGAGCATACCTACCAGATCAGGCCTACATGACTCAGGCAGTGGGACACCTATCTTTCCCCAGTTCATGGATCACTAGCAGCAATAGGCATCTCCCTGCTGCCCAGACTCAGGGCATGTCTACACTTACTTCTGGAGTGATTGATCCAACAGGGGTCGATTCATCACGTCTATTGAAGAAGCAATGAATCAACCACCCAGTGCTCTCCTGTCGACTCCAGTACTCCACTGGAGTGAGAAGCGTAGGCAGAGTCGATGGGGAAGTGTCAGCAGTCAACTTACCACAGTGAAGTAGTACTTAGTAGATTTAAGTACGTCAACTTCAGCTACGTTACTCAGTGTAGACCGAGCCTTAGGCACCTACATCCCAGAGTGGGGAAGGGTGTAGGATACTCCCTTCTCACCAGCATCTCCCAGGGGCAAGCTTAGGTGGCAATGAGCTTGTGTGCTGGTTTTGTAGATTGCAGTGTTCCTGTGATTTTTCTAGGTGTCTACTATTTTTTTGCCTCCAGGCCACCATAACTTGAGTAGGTCTTCGCAATGTGGCTGCTTGCACCCAGGCGTTGATCACCTGGGCTACTGTGCAGCAAAGACATATTCTAATTCTCAGTGTCTCTGTTTTTGGGTGTTCAAAATTGAAGGGCTTGATTTTCAGAGGCAGTCAGAACCCAAAATTCCAGCGAAAGTCAATGGGAGCTTTGCATGCTCAGGCCCTTTGAAAATCAGGCTCAAACTATTTCAAGTCAGATATGAAGAAGCTGACACCAAGAACTGTGGCCATTTTTGAAAATGTTAGTTTGATTATCTATAGTCACATTCTGATGGGCTACTTGAGCCTTTATGTTACACCTGTGCACCAACTCCCAGTAGTCCGTGAATAGAATTTCATCATTGACCCCCACACAATGTTAAATTGTGTAGGACAGTTAATGGAGTGGAGAGATGAAACATCCTCTGAGGATTGGGGGAGGGAGGGAGAGATAGTAAAGAGATACAGTTAGGAGTGCATTGGGAGTGAGTGAAAAAAAGGGACAGTTGGTTCTGTCCTGCCTATGGAACTCTGCATTATGAGGGACTGTGCCCTCACACAGCTTGCGGGGGTAGGGGAGGTATGATGGCAGAGAGCAGCTAGGACAATATTCTCACTCCTCTCCCCATTCAACTGCAACCCTCAGGATTACTTTCACAAGCAGTGCCATATGTGAGTGAAGTACTCCAGGCTTTTGAAGGGCCAACAGACTCCACAGAGAGATGATCTCTTCTGCCCAGCCTGTTACTCCCAGTAATATCTGAGACAGCAGTTAATTCAATTCAGCAGGTACTCCCTGTTTGTGAGGTTTCTTAGTAGAGTTGAGATTAACCTGTCATTGCTGCATCTGCTCTTAGGTCTTCTGAAAGAGGATGTGCTAATGGACCTGGCATACAGAGAAAAGTAGTCATGTGTAGAATAGAACAGTACTGTAGAACTCAGGTGGAAAGACCCTCTGCAATACCAGTGTTTCTTGTCCTTTCTGGTGTAGGCTGCATAAGTACAGCTGGAGTGAAGGCTTGTTTTGAGGTAATGTATTTGAACCACACCCGCAATATCTGGGTGCATTTTTGTATGTGGATGAGAGATATTGGAAATATTATAGACACTAAATATTCACCAATGGCAGAACTATCTTTACTTTATTTTAAGTAGCCCGTATGCAGCTTGACAGAACTTAAAGAAAGTGGCGCTGTGGTTAAGGCAGTTAACTAGACCTCAGGAAATCTGAAGTCAATTCCTAGCTCTATCATGGGCTTCTTGTGTGACCTCATCTGTAAAATGGAAATAAAAATACTTACAGATCTCACAGGGGACCCCAGGATAAATTCATTAAATGACTAACACAGACAGATACTGAAGTGATGTGACTATACACATCATCCAGAAAGAAAATTAAGGAACAAGTAAACCTCATGCATAATAAAGAGAAATGCTGTATTGAGAGTTCCTTGGCTAACAGCCATACAGTTCCCCATTGTAATGGAAGTTGCAAAGCTAAAAGTACACTTTAAATTGTAAGGTAGTACATAACTGAAACTATATTCCTGAGTCTAGAACCAATTAGAACCTGCCTACATGACCACTAGACTAGGAAAAAGATGCTTTTAAAAACTGAGTTAGCTAATATGAATGCTATCTATAAATATATCAGAGGGAGGGACAGGAATTATTTAAGCTCAGTACCAGTGTGGGCACAAGAACAAATGGATATAAACTGGCCATCAGGAAGTTTAGACTTGAAATTAGACAAAGGTTTCTAACCGTCAGAGGAGTGAAGTTCTGGAACAGCCTTCCAGGGGGAGCAGTGGGGGCAAAAGACATATCTGGCTTCAAGACCAAGCTTGATAAGTTTATGGAGGGGATGGTATGAAGGGATAGTCAAAGATCAATTAATTGCCAAAATTAGGCTATTAGCAGTAAATATGCCCAATGGCCTGTGATGAGATGTTAGATGGGGTGGGATCTGAGTTACTACAGAGAATTCTTTCCTGGATATCTGGCTGCTGAGTTTTGCCCACATGCTCAGGGTTTAGCTGAACACCATATTTGGGGTTGGAAGATTGGCAGAGACCCTGGGGTTTTTTTCGCCTTTCTCTGCAGTGTGGGGCATGGGTCACTTGCTGGAGGATTCTCAGCACCTTGAAGTCTTTAAATCATGATTTGAGGACCTTAATAGCTTAGACATAGGTTAGGGGTTTATTAGAGGAGTGGGTGGGTAAGAGTCTGTGGCCTGTGTTGTGCAGGAGGTCAGAATAGACAATTATAAAGGTCCCTTCTGATCTTGAAATCTATGACTCTAATATATCACTTCATGTAGGTACAATTTAACTGCTTTCAAATTGTGTTCATTCACTGTGTTTATCCCAAATTCTCCATCAATGGAATATCTGGATTGGAAAACTGGTCGAGGTAAGGTTAAGGTTAGCAAGAACACATTAACTTAACCTTTATCATGTGCTAGTCTTGACATGCCCCACCTTATCTCACAATGAGCTAACACAATTGTAACTGCATCTATGCTATGTGTTAAGGCTGCTTTCAAACCTGAATGTTAAAAAGTCAATTTTTTTAGTTTATTCCTCATATAGACAGGTCTTCAGGATTTGTTTAACTTGAGTTAATAACTGACTGCCAATTAATTTAAGTTAGCTAATGCAATAGTAAATGCTAGTTTCAACACTCCACTCGAACAAACTTTATTGATGGAGTGTCATGACCAGCATTTCTCTTTAACTCAGGTAGCTGAGAAAACCACCATCATGAAAACAAGAGCAAAGTTTGCAATATAAAAGGAAGAAATACAAGACTATTTTTAAGAGAGAAAAAGAAAAAACTTTAGTTAAAATATTTTACAATAAAATAATTATGATTATAAATCTCTTTAGTTAAATATGTACACGTTACATGGTATTTTAAAAAAGAATGGAACTGGTTAAAGTTTTCAAGCAAATCTAATGCACAAATCCACCATCTTGTCAGCTTTAGATTGTAATGTCAGTTTAACATTCATAAATGGCTGTGTCAGACTAATGGCATGGTTTTGTGCAAAACAAACAAAATTAAGATTTTTTTTGCAAAATCCTTCAATTCCCATGGTAAATTGCTAAAAAAGATAGTACATACAACACACATTGTGATTGTATACAGAGGTTAGAATGACCAGCACTAATATAACCCCCATATCTACAAAATAATTAACTCCTTGGGTAGCTTTAGTTTTTGTAAACTACAAATTCTTAGTCCTAGCAAATTGTGCTTTTAGGCAGCCACATGGCCAATAAGGTAGATGTTGTCATAAAGGTGCCCTACAAAATCTTCACTAATGTTCTGAGCAGCACGTCGTGTGTTTCGGATAAATTCTCTCTTTGACATTTTGTTCTTCACATGAGGGCTGGTAAGATCAATGGAAAGCAGAATCAAAGAGTAGCATAGTACATAAACTGCATCTAAAGAAAAGAGAACATTATGAAGTTATTGTTTAGAGAACCATAAGTATGGATGGCACTTTACAGGCAATTAAAATGACCAGTCCCTGCTCAAGGTTCTTACAATCTTAATGGCTTCCTTGAATAAATATGCACATGAGTAACTTTACTCACGAGTAGCTCATTGAAAACAATTTATTATTATTAAAAAGTTATAATGATAACGCAGTGCTAAATAAACACCAATGAATGTATTCATATTTATATAGTAATCCAAAGTGTGCAAAATTCTTTACAGACATGAAGCTAGACAGATCCTTGCCCTGAAGAGATTTCACATTAAGGCCCCGATCCTGCAAATGCTATGCACATTCTTAACACTAAGGCCTTGTCTACACGAGCGTTTAAACCGATTTTAGCAGCGTTAAACCGATTTAACGCTGTACCCGTCCACACGAGGCCCTTTATATCGATATAAAGGGCTCTTTAAATCTGTTTCTGTACTCCTCCCCAATGAGTAGCGCTAAAATCGGTATTACCAGATTAGGGTTAGTGTGGCCACAAATCGATGGTATTGGCCTCCGGGCGGTATCCCCACAGTGCACCATTGTGACCGCTCTGGACAACAATCTGAACTCGGATGCAGTGGCAGGTAGACAGGAAAAGACCTGCGAACTTTTGAATTTCATTTCCTGTTTGTCCAGCATGGAGCTCTGATCAGCACGGGTGGTGATGCAGTCCCAAATCCAAAAAGAGCTCCAGCATGGACTGTACGGGAGATACTGGATCTGATCGCTGTGTGGGGAGACAAATCTGTTCTATCAGAGCTCCGTTACAGAAGACGAAATGCCAAAGCATTTGAAAAAAATCTCCAGTCTATGATACAGAGTCCACAGCACAGTGCTGCGTGACATGCGTAATGGAAAGCCAAAGAATCAAATGGACGCTCATGGAGGGAGGGAGGGGGTACCGTGGACTCAGCTATCCCACAGTCCCTGCAGTCTCCGAAATCATTGCATTCTGGCTGAGCTCCCAATGCCTATAGGGTCAAACACATTGTCCAGGGTGGTTCAGGGTATATCTCATCAATTTACCACCCTTCCCCCCTACCGTGATGGGAAAGGGGGAAAAATCGTTTCTTGACTTTTTTATATGTCACCCTATGTATACTGCATGCTGCTGGTAGACATGGTGCTGCAGCAGTAAACAGTAGCATCCTCTTTCCTCCCCTCCCCGGTGGCAGACGGTACAGTGCAGTAGGACTGATAGCCGTCCTGGTCATGAGCCCGTGAGTGGTCCTGGCTGGCCTCAGGTGAGGCCGGCCGGGGGCACCTGGGTAAAAATAGGAATGATTCCCAGTCATTCCCAGTAGATGGTACAGAACGGCTGGTAACCGTCCTCTTCATAGCAACTGGGGGCTGAGCTCCATCAGCCCCCTCCCTTTCATGTGTAAAGAAAAGATTCTGTCCTGCCTGGACTATCCTAGCAGCTGGAGGCTGCCTCCCCCTCATTTTATCTCAGTAACAAGTCAGTGTTTCTTATGCCTGCATTCTTTATTACTTCATCACACAAATGGGGGGGACACTGCCACGGTAGCCCAGGAAGGTTTGGGGAGGAGGGAAGCAACGGGTGGGATTGTTGCAGGAACACCCCCTAGAATAGCATGCAGCTCATCATTTCTGCAGGATCTGACACGGAGCGGCTGTGCTCTCTGATACACTGGTTCTCTAGTACACTTGCCCCATATTCTAGGCAGGATTGACTCTATTTTTAGATACCATAAAGGAGGGATTGACTCGGGGAGTCATTCCCATTTTGTCTTTGCGCCCCCGGCCGACCTCAGCCAGGGGCACCCATGACAGCAGCAGATGGCACAGAACGACAGATAACCGTCATCTCATTGCCAATTTACAATGGCACAGCAGACTGATAACCATATCTGCTGTCATCCAAAGGCAAATGAATGCTGCTGTGTAGCACTGCAGTATCGCCTCTGTCAGCGGCATCCAGTACACATACGGTGACAATAAAAAAAAGCTGAATGGGCTCCATGGTTGCCATGCTACGGCGTCTGCCAGGGCAATCCAGGGAAAAAGGGCGCAAAATGATTGTCTGCCGTTGCTTTCCCGGAGGAAGGAATGACTGACGACATTTACCCAGAACCACCCGCGACAATGATTTTTGCCCCATCAGGCAACCCAGAATTCCAAGGGGCGGGGAAGACTGCAAGAATTATGGGATAGCTACGGACCATGGACGCACACCACCGAATTAATGTGCTTAGTGTGGCCACGTGCATTCGACTTTATACAATCTGTTTTACAAAACTGGTTTATGTAAAATCGGAATAATCCCATAGTGTAGACGTACCCTAAGTATGTGAGCAGTCTCACCGGGTAAAATCCTGGCCCAACTGAAGTCAATGGTAAAATACTCATTGACTTCAATGAGGCCAGGAATTCACCCTATTTGCTTCAGTGGGATTATCACAGAGTGTAAAGTTAAGCTATGTGCAAGTCTTTACAGGATCAGAACCTCTAGGGAAGACAAGGGTGAAGGGAAAAGATCCAACACAACAATTTTCTAAAATCACTTTTTGTACATGGAAGTTGTTTGTCTGTCTGGTATGTACAAGAAGAAAATCATTAAGTCAAAAAGTTTTTTTTTTGGTTTGTTTTTTTAATTATGATTGTCTGTACTACTGTAGCTCCTGACAGAGAGGAGTTTCTATGTTTATTGTGTACAATATGCGCAGACCTGACCCTCTCCCAAGACTAATCTTTCTACTTTTAGAAAAATTTAATTAGACCCTGATTTAAACCCACTATGAAAAGTAACATTTTCCAAAGTATATGTAGATAAATATAGACTGATTCACTGCATAGAAGTCCTCTCTTCTTACCAGGGCTAAGGCCAAGTTCTCTCATCAAATCAGGATTACAAGCACAGAAT